>NC_090926.1:1083602072-1084852072 GCF_040938575.1 Ambystoma mexicanum | reverse complement strand
GGTGGGGGTGGTGGGAGACATGGGTGGGGGCCTGGTGGAGGATGCCCCTGGATGGTGGGGGGTGGGGGTGGTGGGAGACATGAGCAGGTGTGCAGGGTAGTCCCCTGTTTTGTGGGCTGCCTGCAGGGGCCGTGGAGGGTGTACAGGGAACACCTGTGAGGACCCACCCAGCATAATCGCGTGTGATAATTCCCACGCACCCCTGTAATACACGTACCAAGCCAAATCGCGTGTGAGAATTCCCGCGCACCCCTGAAATACACGTACCCTGCTGAAATCGCGTGTAAAACTTCCCGCGCACCCCTGAAATGCATGCGCCCAGGCTATTCGCGTGTGGAACTTCCCGCGCACCCCTGAAATACACGCGCCCAGGCTATTCGCGAGTGGAACTTCCCGCACACCCCTGAAATACACGTAGCACGCTGGGAGACATGAGTGGGGGCCTGGTGGAGGGTGCCCCTGGTGGCGGGGGGGTGGGGGTGATAGGGGACATGAGTGTGGGCCTGGTGGAGGATGCCCCTGCACTGCTGGGGGGTGGGGGTGGTGGGTGACATCGGTGGGGGCCTGGTGGAGGCTGCCCCTGCACTGCTGGGGGGTGGGGGTGGTAGGGGACATGGGTGGGGGCCTGGTGGTGGGTGCCCCTGCACTGCTGGAGGGTGGGGGTGGTGGGAGACATGGGTGGGGGCCTGGTGGAGGATGCCCCTGCACTGCTGGGGAGTGGGGGTGCAGGGGGACATGAGCAGGTGTGCAGGGTAGTCCCCTGTTTTGTGGGCTGCCTGCAGGGGCCGTGGAGGGTGTACAGGAAACACCTGTGAGGACCCACCCAGCCTAATCGCGTGTGATAATTCCCACGCACCCCTGTAATACACGTACCCAGCAAAATGGCGTGTGATAATTCCCATGCACCCCTGTAATTCACGTACCCTGCCAAATCGCGTGTGATAATTCCCGCGTACCCCGGTATTACACGTGCCCTGGCTAATCGCATGTAAGACTTCCCGCGTACCCCTGTAATACACGTTCCCTGGACAATCGCGTGTTGAACTTCCCGCGTACCCCTGTAATACACGTTCCCTGGACTATCGCGTGTTGAACTTCCCGCGTACCCCTGTAATACACGTACCCTGGCTAATCGCGTGTAAAACTTCCCGCGTACTCCTGATATGAAGGTTGCCCGCTTTGCGTTCCTTTTTTGGCAGCCCTGTAAACTGGTCCAGGGTTAGCGCAGCCCTTTGCGATGATTTAGCGATGTTGATGGCTTTTCCTTGCGCGAGGGCGTTCTTGGGGGCGTTACTGGCACTGCTGCAGGGTCGCTGCGATTCTCTGCGCCACGGCTGGTTTGGGAGCATGGAATCCATGAATACGCTGTGCGCGGAAATCGGTTTTAGCGCACGTGCCTGGCGCAGACAATCGCACGCGGACACTCTGCGCCAGCCGCTTGCGACACTTTTCTGCGAAATTCTATGAGTTACCCTGTTAGTTTCTGCACTCTCGTTTCCTGGCAATTTAAGATATCTTAGGAAGGCTCGAGATCCTGTTTGTCTTTTGCTTTTCACGTTAATGCCTTTTTTTGTTTTTCTTTATCTAACCTCGTTTTGGCTCCCTTATTAAAAATGTCATAAGTCTCAGCTTTTTCCACATTATTTTTTGCAAGATTTACGAAGGGATTTGAGTCGTCAGTCAAATCTATAATATTTTCCACTGGGATGTTCTCTTTTGTTCTTTGTGGGGCTGCAACATTCTCTTTACGAGACAGGCTTAAGTCTTCATCTTGCATAGCCCTTGTAGTTAGTTTGTTATGTACTTTTCCTTTTATTCTTTCTTTCTCATTCTGGTTTATCGGGTTGTTCCTGGCAGTCATCATCGTGATCAGTGCATGCGTTAAATCTGGTTTTTCGGCTCGTTCGCTCCTGGCTATATCAATAAGTCTGGATTACCATAGGTGACTGGCAGTCGCCTCGGTTTCTAGCCATTCTTGTAATTTCTTCATATATGTTTCCTGACAAGCTTGTTTTGTATGTATTAATGCCAGTAGGGTGGCTTGATCTTTTATTGTCTCTATTAACGACTCTTGTAATTTCATATATGGGATCAGTGATTGAGATGTGGTCGTTATTATTTTCAGGGTAGAACGAAGTGTTGCCCTTGTGGAATCATTCATTTATAAATCAGTCACCTTTCACTGGGATTCTCTGTTTATGGTAATCCTTCTGTTTGCTGTGTGTTTGTATTATACTTTGCTCTTTTTCCTGGGGAGTCATTTCTTTCACGTTAGTCTTCTCAAGCGTTTGTCTATTTCCAAATACTTCCTTTCTTTTTTCATGGTTTTTCATGAGATTTTCAATTTCAGCTATATCTAAAGAGAGCCTTGCTGCTTTTGGATTTGTTTGCACAGATATTTGGGTTACTGGCATATGTGAGTGTCTTCGGCTCTCATAGAGAGACTGCCATTTCTTTTGTTGCCGTGTTTGCTTTTTGTTGTTGGGTTAGCACTTCAGTCTCGTTCAAATGCTTTCCCTGTTGTTTCTCTGTCTCATGCTCCTCGGCGGAGTTTTTGTTGTCGGTTTCCATTTCAAATTCCTTCGATGCGCATGCTATTGTCATACTGTCGTTCTTCTTTATTATGTCGGTAGAGTTCGACTGGTTAATTTCCATACTTGATCCAGCAGGCTTTATGGGGTTTGTGCTGGCCTTTCTCGGCGTCAGTCTCTCGTTGTTATCTCTTCGACCTCTTTTTCCTCTTTCCTCTTTGTTGTTTCTTGAGTCTTGTGTTTCAGGCGAAGCCCTTATTTTCCCTGAGTCACATTCGACTTTTCTAGGGGTCGCCCGCTTTTGTTCCTCCTTTTGGGTCTGCGCATTCTCTTTGTCCTGTGCATGCAGACTGTTGTTTGTCTGCTGTTTCTCGTTCATATTTGGAGGTGGTGTTTGTTTTTGAGCATTGTGCTCTCTTTCTTTCTCATTATCAGTATCACTGTGGTATAGTATCGAGGTGTCACATGTAAAGGTTTAACTTTTTTCCTGATCCTTTGCATTTTGTTTTCTTCATGTTTGGGGTGCCATTGTTCTTTTTATGCAGTCTGGTCTGCGGTGGAGTCATTTCTTTTCTGAGAGTCTCGTTTCTTTCTTGTTGGTTTTTGTGATCAGGTATCGTATTATATTAGTAATTGTTCAAGTCAATCGTTTCAGTTTAATGATGTCACCACCGATGGATCAAAGGCCTGTGGGCCCGCAGTCTCAACTGGAGTGTCAAAGATGGATTTTTTAAAGGATATATTTTAAATTTATTCGGCAGAGGTTCCCAAGTTATCCAACGGTGGATCAAAGGCGTAATTGGCCCACAGTGTCCACCGTGTAATTATCAAAGTGTTCGAAGTAATGTTTTACGGCAATTCCACTTTTTATGTAGTGCCCCAGTGACGCTTACCTCGCGTTTTCGGTTCTCCAATTGTTGACTTGGTTGGCACCCGATCAGCGGCGAACTTTTGTTGGGCTGTTAGTCTTACGCCCACGTCCAGCACACAGCAAACAGTGTAGATTTGCACGCCCTTCAACCTGGCCCTGTGCAACCTATAAAATGGATGGCCTACACCATATCCCAGGACAAAGCCCTGCAGGTATTGGCCTTGTGCTGTTACCTAAAAATATTAAGAGGAAAACTGTCACTATTATCTGTGGACAATCTAGATATGGTGATGCAACTTAAAACAAAAAGGGTCTACCAAAATGATTGTTTTTTGAGCTACAGGTAGCAACGGGATGTTAGCTGTTACACGTGTAATGGCTTTCCAGGACCTCAGTAAGCATAGACTGGCTCATGATACCTGATGGCTGCTGGCTTTGGTGGTGGTGTTTTGTCCTGATTCTTGGGAAGAGAACACAGTCCTTGCTTCCTGGACTTGGACCTCCATCTCCATGCCCACCTTTGTACGATGTATTGCTTCTCTCCACACAGACATGTAGTGGCTTTCATGTGTGCTTCATTACCCACATGTTCGCTTCCAGCCTATCGTTGGTGCAAATGTCTACGTTACGTATTATTTTGTGTAGGATAAGTAAGAACAAAACCAAACATTTTTTGAGAGCTAGGGTCTTTGGTTGGACATAACGCATAGTGGGGGGTACTTGCTTTGGTTGGGTGTTGTGTGCCTTTGCATCTTTGATAACCCACTGCTCGTGCTCCCTGGCTTCCACACTCCTACTAGAGATTCCATAATCTGTAATGCACTGGTGGACTGCCGGTTGCCCTGCGGGTCATGGCAAGCTGATAATTTGTCCGATGGTTCTTTCAGTCACAACCTGGAGACCTTGCTCAGTGCCCACACATCCAGAGAAAATTTGATTTCAACGCTGCTGTTGGCAGAATACTCTTCTTGCATGGAAGGGTGGACCATTGCCACAAAGGAGTACCTTGCCAATTTTCCAACCAGGGCAATTTCATTCTGCAACTGAGACATGTGGGACTGCTTTTCATTTAGCGTGGACCCATACTCTGGTTGTGCAATATTGCATATGGGGTTTCCCTTTCTATACTGTCACAGATAGGCTGATGGAATGGAAGCTGCCCAGAGGAGCTTCCAGTGGTTATACTCCATTCAAAGTTGTCCATCCATCACTGTTTGGTGTTCAGAGGTGGAAGATGGAATTGGGACAGCACTAGATGTTTTACGTCTATACATTACATTACATATTTACAATTTCAGGCACAAACAGATAAAGTGATTTTCCAGGAGTCATACAGTTTGTGGTGAAGTCCTGCAGCAGGTGTGAGAACACAGCTCTCATGTTCAGTAGTATAGCTCTAGATCACACAGCATCCCTTTATATTCTGTTCAGTCCCTGGCCACCATCGGCCTCACTGCCCTGATCACCATTTTCACCCAAAGTCTGTGTAAGTAAGAGGCTGCCTTTGTGCAACATCAGTGCAAGCTCTTCGCTATCTTCATTTGGGCAGATGGTGGTTGCATTGTTTAGACCCTTCATTCTTTCTCATAATTCAGGTATCTGATTTGCCTCCACCCCCCCCTTGAACACCTGTGCATGCCTTACCTGAGCATGCTGGATCAGTTAGGACACGAGGATATAGTCGTCTCCTATTTAATGAAGACATCCTATAATGACTACATCCCCTATCTCAACTCTAGGTGTTGTTTTATCACGCCTTGACAACACATCTTCAAAAGCACTTGGCAGGAGGGTTTTCCTCCACTGAAGCTTCACAAAATAAAGGATTTAACTTGGTTGGAATTTCTACCCTTGGTATATCCACCAAGTCATCAGAGCCATATGGTCCCCAAGAATGGGGAATAACACCACCATTCAGCCACTTGTCATCAGGTGGATTTACCACATTTGAGTAACCGAAATGATAAACAAGATTGGCGGTATTTCTGCGGGACATACTGTCAAACTCGTAATGAGACCCTTGCTATCCAAGATGCTTGCTGTGTGAAATGTGTTCCGGTGCGTTTTCATAATCACTCTCCATCCCTCCCTCGAATTTGAGAGTTCAAACTTTTTCTTCTTAACATCCAAATGGAAAGGTACTTCTGTTGTTTGAGTCTTGGAATGATGGGTTGTGTGTGTGTGTGTTTAAGGATGCTCCGTCTGTTTGTTCTTTTGCTTTATATCCCTTTATCCACTTAACTACCATTTGAAACCCTTAGCTGATATCCTTCTCTATCCCTTTGCAGTTGTATACATATAACGCTCAAATTGCCTTTATATTGCTAAAAACTCCAGGCAGTGCCCAGACCACCTCGTACTGCCTTGGGACCTTGGAAAACTAGATGATTGACACCGACATATGCTTGAATGCTACTAGGATAAAAGTTGTGGTCATAGAGCAAAATAGCCACCTTCCTTGCCCGTCCACATGTCTGAATACCCTAAGAATTGTGAGTGACCTATTTTGTTCTCCTCGTTCCCCTTGTCTCCCCTCTATCCCCCTCTCGCTCTAAGGCCACCACAAAGTATTCAGCGAACTGTGGCTTGTGCCTTCTAAAACAATGATGAATAAATAAATAATGGACTGTTTTCAGGGTTGTCCAACTCCAGGCCTTGAAGGCCAGGATCGTGACGGGTTTTCAGGATATCCCTCATTAATATTCATGAGGAAACATGCATATATTTAGAATAATTGTATGCAAATATATTTCCAGAATATTAATTAGGAGTATCCAAAAGACCTGACCTGGATCTGGCCATCGAGGCCCGGAGTTGGACAACTTTGTATTTAGTTTTTCTTTTTTTTAAACATTTATTTTTGGATTTTATAACATGATACAACTTCACACCCACATTAGGGTGGACTTAACAAAGCGCCGTATACCACCCCACCACCTCCCCGACCCCCACCACCACATAGTTCAGTATCTTTGCAAGTATGTACAGCACCGTCCAGATCTCTGTTTCAGGAGAGTAAGGGTGCCAGGCCAACTTGTTTGTTAGAGTGTATATTTTAGTTAATGGGTGCTTGCTGGGGAGGAATGGGTGTCTTCAGCTTCCCTCATTAAGAATAGTATCACTGGGCCCCAGATATCTGGTGGACGGGCATGTAGGGGCAGCAGTTTAACAAAGTCTGTTTCTACATCCTGGCAGTAAAGGATGTCACTGCGCCAAGCAGAGGCTGTGGGAAGGGGTCCGTGGCTCCAGGCCATGGCAACTCTCCTGCGAGCGAGTGTTGACAGTAAACCTACCAGTTTCCTTATTGGTGCTGACAATAGCCTTCTTCATTCCCAGTAGGGCAGCTGTTTGGACGGGTTGTATCTCTTCCCCCACAATTGCAGCTGTCGTCTCTAGGACTTGGTTCCAGAACGGGGTCAGTTTGGGGCAATTCCACGGCAGATGGACAAAATCGGCCGAGGGAGAGCCACATCTTTCGCATTCTGAGGATGTTTCAGGGTGGTGTTTGTTCGCTTTCGCTGGCGTGTAGTAGGTTTGGTGAAGGAAGTTAAAATGGATTAAAGCATGAATTGAGACCTATTTTTTGCGTTTGTCTCAGGATGTAGGTCCAGTCTTCATCTGGAATGGTTATATGTAGAGACTTTTCCCACCTGTCTTTTGCACGGGTGTTGGTAGGGGTTGTATCGGTGGTAATGGTTCTGTAGATTTGCGATACCAGCCTGCCCTCACCCTGCGCCTGTATTACGTTGTGTAGTAGTTGCCAGGTCGGGGGTTGTCGTGGGAAGTCGGGCAGGAGTGCTTGTAGGGTATATCGGGTTCTAAAGTAAATGAATGTGTCCAGTGCGGTGTTACCGCCTCTCAGCCTTGCTTGTTGTGGAGTTATGAAACCTTCCTCGGTGAAGAGTTCTCCAGCATGGGGTCTGGCATGGATTCACATGCTCATGAATATTCCCCGTCGTCAGGCTGGGAATCCTCGGTAAAGAAAAAACCAGTATCAGTTTCGTTTCTGATCTGTCTTTCGTAGTAATAACCAATCACTGGTCTCTGCGTCATACTGACCACAGCCAATGACTGCCCTCTACCTAAGCACCGCCTCTGGCAGCCATCTTCAGATTTTTACCGCACGTTCATGTGTTGGGATCCTCGTGCTATTGCTCTCGAGCGTTAGTGCTATTTTTTCGCGCTTTTTCACAAAAACTTCGATTCTTTCGGTCAAAAGAGCCTCAAGCTCCACCGATCCTACATCCGATCAACGGGGACCCGTGTCGGATTCATCTGTGCCCCTCAAGGGTGAAGATTTCGTCGAGCTACACTTCGGAGGACTCCAGAAGCTTCTCAGGCCCGGTCTCGGAGATGGCCCAGGAGAAGGGAAGCTCGACGCCCGGAAAGCTGTTCAGGGCCTGCCCTGGATGCCAGCTGCAGAACGTCTTCAAGGAGGACGAACACTCTTTCTGCCTTTACTGCCTTCATGGGGACAAGACGCACGTGGAGAAGGACTGTGCGTTTTGCGGCAACATGTCGGAACGGACCATGAAGGACCGCCATCAACGTCTCGCCAGCTGGCTGGAGGGTAAGAGCCCGTCTGGCGAGAAGAAGAAGAAATCTGAGCGGTCTTCTAAGACCTTTGAGGGCGCCCCGGCGACGGGGGCCCAACATAAGGCCAAGCACCGCGAGTCCGCTGGCACCGGGAGCGCCGAACGGTCGGGCTCTACGGGCGCCAGGCAGGGCGCACCCTCCCCGGCACCATCAACCACGAGCCAACGCTCTGGGTCGGGTAAGAGGAAGGCCGAGCACCCGGCGAAGCTCCTGGAGAGACCCCGGTCGAGCTCTAAGGCAGAGGAGGAGCGTGGCAGTGCCCCCTCCCTCAAGGATAAGGCGGTGAGCGCACCTAAGGTGGTGAAGGCCTTGATCCATTCGACCAAGCCCTCTATCGAAACGGTCGCGGCGGCCCTGGCCCAGCCTGTGGAGGCTGCACCAGTGGTGGCGGCCTCGGGGCCCAGAATCTCCCTGCCTCCTCGGAGGGAGTCTTCTTTCGTGCCCATCGATAGGACCCCCGTGAAACCCTCCGTGGGGAAGAAGGGGGGGCAGGGCGTCGTCGGAGATTCGGCCTCAACCTCAGAAGAGGAACTGATCGAGGTCTTAAGCCACGGCCTAGGCGTGGAACAAGACCAGCCCGTCGGAATGGGCCCCGACGCAGGTGACGACGACGACATCGTCGAGGATACCGACGGGGCCCCTGCTCGCCCGTCGGATTCCCCTCTGCCAGCGCCGCAGGACAACTCAGCGGCCATTTTGTTGGCTATACAGTCCTTATGCTCCGAGATAAGGACGAGACTACCGTTACCGACGGAGGAACCTCTCCCGTCGGGGGATCCAGAACCGGGACCTTCTGGTGTTCCCCCTACCAAGAAAAGAAGGATCCATCCACCGCCTCCTTTTCAACCATCGCGCCCCATCCAGCCCTCCTCCCCGTCCACCCGAGGGGATGATACGGGGACTGACACGGCAGCGACGGGTACGGACGACGAGGCATACGACGAGGATTTTCCGTCGTCGCCTCCCCCCAGGGCTTCTCCGCCCGACGAGATTGGATCGTTCCACTCAATGATCGCCAGGGCATCCGAGCTTTTCCAACTCTGCCCTGAGGAGAAGAAAAAGGAGGGCTTCCTTTACCAACGGCGCGAGACCAAGAGGAAGACGGTCCTCGCAGTGCCTCTGTTGGACGACATTTGGGATGAGGGCCTTTCCCTCCTCAAGAACCCTTCCACGACGCCAGCGAAAAGAGACCGGTACGAGAAAAAGTACCGGGTCCCGGACTCGGCCCCCCTATGCCTCCGGGCGCAGCCTACCCCGGACTCCGTCGTCTCCGCGGCAGCCAGGAAGAAAGCGGGGGGGGTGCGGCCTCCACGTCGACTTCCCCGCCGGACGGCGAGGGAAAGAAATTGGATGCCATGGGACGCAGAGTCATCTCGTCGGCGGCGACGACGATTAAAGCGGCCAACGCCTTGGCTATCGTGGCCCGCTACGACAGGGAACTCTGGTACAAGATAGCTCCCCTGCTGGATTTTCTGCCGGACGACAAGAGGGCGGAGGCCCTTGAGATCCTGCAGGAAGGTGAGGTGGCCTCGGACCACGCCATCACCGTGGCGACGGACATCGCCGACACTGGGTTCCGCCAGATGGGCAACGGCGTTTGCCTTCGACGGCGCGGATGGCTCAAGGCTACGGACTTTCGGCAGGACGTCCAGAACAGGGTCCTGGACATGCCCTTCGACGGGAACAACCTGTTTGGGAAGACAGTGGACGATTCCCTTCAGGCCATCAAGGCGGATACGGAGACGGCCCGGGCCCTTGGAGTGCTGCAGCAACGGCGGACGCCCTTTCGGAGCGGCGGAGGCAAGGGCGCCTCCAAAGGTTCCGGCGGCGGTTTCGCTTCCTACCGTCAAGCGGCCCGCTCGTCGTCGCAAGAGGCCTACAGAGGACGAGGCAAGTCTGGCGGCCCCCGCCGTCGTCGCCAAGGGGGCCAAGGCGGCAAGGCCGCGTCCAAGCAGGATTGAACCGGCCGTGGGGTCGGGCCCCCACCGAAGCACCCCGGTGGGAGGCCGGCTGGCGGGCTTCGTCAGCGTGTGGGAGTCCATCTCCACCGACCGTTGGGTGCTGGACGCCCTGTCCCGGGGCCACGCGCTCGAGTTTCAAAGAAGGTGCCCGCGCGTCCCCCCCGTGGCCAGGAAAGAACTTCACGTCCCTCAACTTCTCCTGGAGGTGAAGGCGATGCTCAGGAAGGGCGCCATCGAACTCGTCCCAAAGAGGCTTCGGGGCTCCGGAGTCTACTCGCGTTACTTCCTCGTGAAGAAGAAGACGGGAGGATGGCGCCCCATCCTGGACCTGCGACGCCTGAACAAGTTCATCAAGGCGCAGAAGTTCCGGATGGTCACCCTCCAGCACGTCCTGGGTCAGCTGGAGGAAGGAGACTTCCTATCGTCGTTGGATTTGGAGGATGCCTACTTCCACATTCCCATCCTAAAGGGGCACCGAAAATTCCTCAGATTCGTGGTCCAAGGGCGTCATTACCAGTTCAAAGCCCTTCCCTTCGGACTGCGGTCGGCACCCAGGGTTTTCACCAAGTGCCTCGCACCGGTGGCGGCGCAGCTGCGCCGCGAGGGGATTCACGTCTACCCCTACCTGGACGACTGGCTCATCCGCGCCAAGACGAGGGAGCTCGCCGTGGTCCACACGGCAAGGACCGTCCAACTCCTCACGGACCTGGGATTCTCCGTGAACTACGCCAAATCCCACCTGGTGCCCGCGCAAGTCGCACTGTTTCTGGGAGCGAGGCTCGACACAGTGTCCCTTCTGGCCTCCCCGTCGGAGGAGAGGACCAGGACCATCTTGGGCAAGGTGCAACGGATGTTGGTGGCCGACGCGGCCAAGGTGAGGTCCATCAAGTCCCTCCTCGGGATGATGTCTTCCTGCATCTACCTCATTCCCATGTGCAGGCTCCGGATGCGCCCGTTGCAAGAGTTCCTGGATGCGCGCTGGATCCAGACGACGGGCAGCTTCGAGGAAAGGATCAAGCTCGACGAGAGTTTCCGACGAGCGATACGGTGGTGGGGCACCCGCGCGCATCTGACGGCGGGCATGGACTTCCAGACCCCAGCCCACCAGGTGATTGTGACCACGGATGCCTCCCTAGAAGGGTGGGGAGCGCACACCGAAAATCTGCACGCAAGGGGACTCTGGCTCCCGACGGAGAAGTCCCTGCATATCAACGTCCTGGAGCTCCGTGCAGTGTTTTGGGCCCTCAGGTCCTTCCTTCCGTCCCTCAAGGGCAAGGTGGTGAGGATCTTCACCGACAACACCACCACCATGTTTTACATCAGGAAACAGGGCGGAACCAGGTCCCCAGCGCTGTCCAAGGAGGCGCAGGACCTGTGGCATTGGGCCGTCGCCCAAGGGATTCTTCTGGTGCCGTTTCATCTGGCAGGGATAAAAAACACCATCGCCGACTCACTCAGCAGGGAGCTGCGCTCGTGCCACGAGTGGGAACTACGGCAGGATCTGGTGGATCGCCTCTTCCGACGGTGGGGCACACCCCAGATCGACCTGTTCGCGACGGCGACGAACACCAAGTGCCGGAGGTTCGCCAGCAGGTTTCCCCAGACGAGGAGCATGGGCGATGCTTTCTCGTTCCCCTGGGAGGGCCTGTTCCTCTACGCGTTCCCTCCCTTGCCTCTGCTAATCCGGCTCGTCAACCAGCTCAAGAGGTCACGGTGCAGGATGATCCTCGTCGCACCTGCGTGGCCGAGGCAGATATGGTTCCCGGACCTTCTGGACTTGTCGGCGTCCCCGCCAATCAAGCTGCCGGCGGACGCGGATCTACTCTCCAGGGAAGGAGGCGCCATCCTCCACCACGACCCGAAGTCGCTGAACTTGCAGGCCTGGCTCCTGCAGCGCTAGAGTTTGGAGGATACGACATACCGGCCGACTGCAGAGAGGTTCTTGCAAAGGCCAGGGCGTCCTCGACTCTTAAATGCTACGGACACAAATGGAAGAGGTTCTCTGTCTGGTGCCACGCACAGAAGATTAACCCTCTACGGATTACGGCTCCCCAAGTGCTGCCGTACCTGCTGACGCTGGCCAAAGCTGGTCTGGCACACGCGTCCATCAAGATTCATCTTGCTGCGATCTCCCGATACACCAGAACCACGGGCAGGACGTCCTTGTGGTCTCATCGTCTGGTGAAAGAGTTCATGAAGGGACTGTTCAGATCGTTCCCGCCGGTGAAGGCTCCGGCCCCGGCGTGGGAGCTCAACGTGGTACTGACCAAACTCATGGGACCTCCGTTCGAGCCTCTGCACTCGGCCCCGTTGAAGTTTCTATCGTGGAAAACAGCTTTTCTCGTGGCCATCACCTCCGCACGACGAGTGGGAGAGATCCAGGCCCTTTCCTGCAAGGCACCGTACTTGACTTTCCACGACACGAGGGTAGTGCTCAGGACGCACCCCTCCTTCATGCCCAAGGTACCGTCGGACTTTCATCTCAACGAACCCTTGGTGTTACCTGTGTTCTTCCCGTCGCCTTCGTCGCCGGCTGAGAGGACTTTGCACTCGCTGGATGTAGCTAGAGCGCTGAAGTTCTACGTGGACCGCACGAAAGGTTTTCGGAAGACGTCACAACTCTTTGTGAACTTTGGACCTGTCAATCAGGGGAAGGCTCTCTCGAAGGCTTCCATCTCCAGATGGCTCTCCGGCTGTATCATGTACTGTCACCGGTTGGCAAACCGACCGCTGCCTGGCCGTCCGAGAGCCCATTCCACCAGAGCGATCGCAGCTACCACGGCGTTCCTATCTGGTGTGCCCCTGCTGGACATATGCAGGGCTGCTACGTGGAGGTCGACGCACACCTTCACGAAATTCTACTGCGTCGACCGGGATTCCAGGGAGGAGTCCAGGGTCGGCCAAGCAGTGCTGCGCAACCTGTTCGCCTGAGGTGAGCCTGGTGAGGAGGTAAGATGCTTAATGTTGAGTTGATGTGATGCTTAATGTTGAGCCTTTGCCACCTCCCGTGGTTGTGCATGTGTGTACTGCTATGTATTCTTTATTCATGAGCATGTGAATCCATGCCAGACCCCATGCTGGAGAAGGAACAAGTTACTTACCTGTAACTGTTGTTCTCCAGCATGGGTCTGGCATGGATTCACATGCGAACCCTCCCGCCTACCCCTCTGCGGCTCTTCACTTGGTCATACTGCCACTTCACGTGCTTCCAAATCTGAAGATGGCTGCCAGAGGCGGTGCTTAGGTAGAGGGCAGTCATTGGCTGTGGTCAGTATGACGCAGAGACCAGTGATTGGTTATTACTACGAAAGACAGATCAGAAACGAAACTGATACTGGTTTTTTCTTTACCGAGGATTCCCAGCCTGACGACGGGGAATATTCATGAGCATGTGAATCCATGCCAGACCCATGCTGGAGAACAACAGTTACAGGTAAGTAACTTGTTCCATCTCCTAAGGTGCCTATTTGCAGCTTTTCAACCCATTGGTGGAAGACTCTCTCCGATGTCAGAGGAACCCCAGGTATGTATTTGACTGGGAGAAGGGATGAGTATCGTGTTTGCACTCCATATTTTTGGGCGAATTTCTTCCAGATCTTGTATGTTGACAGCACCACGTTCATAGTGGTGTGGGGGACCGGGGTCTGACCAAAGATAACCGCTCTCAACAGGTTGGATTCGCCAGGCCCCGCTCTACTTGTACGTGTGGTCTGACTGCCTGTGTAGAGTACCAGAAGCTGAGGAACAGTGCTTGCGCCACCCATAAGTATTTTTCTAGATCCGGGAGGGCTAGTCCTCCGCTTGTCACCGGGAGAGTCAATGTTGAATGTGCCACTCTGGCCGGTTTTCCTGCCCACAGCAGCTCAAGGACCATGCTTTTCAGTTTGGTCAGGAAGGATTGTGGCAGCAATATAGGAATATTATTGAATAAGTACAAGAGCTTCGATAGGATCACCATCTTGACCAGGGAGACTCTTCCCCAGAGGGATAGTGGCAGGGTCTTCCATTGCGTCACTCTTTCCTGCAAGGTTCTGGTGACCTCTTCGTAGTTGTCACGAAATACCTCATGGTAACTTAGCGACCTCTGTATCCCCAGGTACCAGACTTTGGATGTTTTCCATGTAAGCTGAAAGTCATCTGCGAACGGTTTAGTTGCCGGGGTCAACGGAAATATGATGGATTTTGACCGGTTGATCTTTAACCCGGAAGCCGCTCCGAATTTGGTAACTTCCCTCATGACTGGGTTCAGGTTTTCTGCGGGATCTCGTATGAACAGCACCACATCGTCTGCGTATAGGGATATGATGACCTTGTGTGGGCCTATGATGAGACCCCTATGTTGTCTTTGTTCTTGTAGGTTGGAAGCTAGTGGTTCCATTACCAGAGCGAATAACAGCGCCGATAGTGGGCAGCCCTGTCTGGTACCGTGTTGTAACTCCACGGGGGCTGACTTTGCTGATCCCACGATAACATTGGCTTGTGGTTTGGTGTATAATAGGTACACCAGTTTGATGAATCGGGCTCCCAGTCCCATTCTGGCGAGTACTGCGAACAGGAATGGCCACTCCACCGAATCAAACGCCTTCTCGGCATCGAGTAGGACCGCAATTGCCTGCTGTGAGGGGTCTAGTGCTTCGATGACGCTGAATAATCTTCAGATTCCGAAGGTCGTATTGCGGCCTGCTATGAACCCCGCCTGGTCTGCCAGCACTAGGGCGGGCATCAGTGGCATCAACCTGTTTGTGAGTACCTTTGCTAGTATTTTGTTGTCCAGGTTGAGCAGGTAGATGGGGCGGTAGGACGCACATTCCTCTGGTGGTTTGTTCAGGAGGACAACGTTGGCTTCGCAGGTGGACTGGGGGAGGGCTCCTTTCTCTAGTGCTTCTTCATATACCGCCACTAGGAGGGGGGCCAGGGCATTCGCAAATGCCTTATAGAATTCTCCCGCTAAGCCGTCTGGGCCAGGAGCTTTGGAATTCGGGAGTGTCCTGATGGCCTCGATGATTTTTTCTTACGTGACTAGTTCATTAAGTGGTTCCCGCATTTGACTTTCGCCCCAATATCTGTGTCTTCAAGGTATTTCAGTGGGGCGTTTGCGTCCTTGTTATGTTTGGTACTGTAAAGATCCTGGTAGAAGAGTCTAAGTTCCTCTGACATTCCTTTGTCGGTGTGGGTTAGCCCATCTTGCTTGGTGCGGATTCCTTCTATTGGTGACAGCTTATTGTCGGCTCTTATTAGGTTTGCCAGGAGGCCGCTGGGTTTTTGGCCCTCACCATTTTGCCTGATTCGGCTGCTGCGGTTTAGGAATTTTATCTTGCGATCTGCTATGGTGTTGAACTTCTGTAGTTCCTCTTTCAGGGCATCCTTTATTTTGGGGTCATCTGTGCTCGTGTTTTGGAGCTCAAGGTTCCTTAGTTGTTCTTCTCTGGATGCGAGTTCTCGCCGGATGAGTTTGAGGATGCCATTTTCCTTAGCGAGGCAGATTCCCCTCACAAAGCACTTCAGTGCTTCCCAAATCGTGCTGGCGGAGGGGACTGAACCCAAGTTGGAGTCCAGGAACATGGTGATCTCCTCTCTCAGTTCGGGTGCAAAAACCTCATCTTGCATCGAGCCATTTTTAAATCGCCAACGCTGCAGTGGGGACCTGGGTTTGGCTGGGTTGAGGCTGAGGATAACTGGGGAGTGATCGGAGAGAGTCTGAATATGACACGGGCCACACACCAACGGGCCATTTGTTGAGGCGAACAGGTAGTCAATCCTGGAGCTCGTGTTGTGGACCGCCGAGTGGAAGGTGTAGCCTTGAATTTCTCTGTTAGACTATCTCCATGCGTCTTTCAGATCGAATGCCCTGCAGATTTCTCTTATTTGAAGGCTGGCCCTGGAGGTGGGCTGTGGCGTGGTCCGTGACCTGTCCCTCGCTGGGTGAAGCACCATATTAATATCACCTCCCCAGATTATGGTTGCCAGGTCTTGGGCGGAGAGGTGGGTCAATACCCAGCCAAAATCGTCGGGGCCGTCTGTATTAGGCGCATAGGAGTTGACGAGGGTTATTTTTGGGCCCGCTATGATGCCACTTATTAAAATAGCTCTGCCTTCGGAGTCTTTCTCTGTTTGGGCTAGTCAAAAATTGGTCCTCCTGTTGATTAGGATAGCGACCCCTCTGGAGTAAGATGAGTATGAGGAGAAGTATCTGTGGCAGCCCCAACTTCTGGCCCAGAGGTGATCTCTCCCAGGAAGCAGATGTGTTTCTTGGAGCATGGCCACGTCGATCTCATGTCTTTTCGGATACTGTAGAATTGTCCTTGTCTTAGACGGGATGTTGCCACCCCTTATGTTCCAGGTAGCCACTTTGAATGGAAAGAGGTAATGTATAAATTGGCTTTCATTTTGTTCACTTTGATTGGTGACTTTGTAGTTGTTTTTGATCAGTGGTCTGGTTGCTGTTTATGGGAGTATTTGCTGGACGGCGCAGTATCGGTGGTGACGACATGGGGGATGGAGGATCGACAGGAGGCGCCGAACAGGCGGCGCAATTTCCTCCCATTTCCCTTGGAGAATCTTTCCCACGGGCAACCCCCAACTGGCCCGTATGTGAACTACTGCCGGAGACGGCTCCTGAGGATTCCAGGCCGTCAACTGCATTCCCTCCCCATAACAACAAACTGCAAAACGAACAAATGCTGTGCTAGGGGCACTCAGGGCTTCCCAAGTATCCCTACCCCTTTGTTAAATCTTTTTGCGCTTCTTCCGGTCGTTTCATTGTGGGATGCTGGAGGATTTCCTGCTCTTTTCGGCATTTGCATGTTATGGTGGATTCCTGGGGTTTCTCCCTTTGTGGTCGTGGTTGATTAAGATTCCGGTCGGGGCAGCCCATCTGGTCCAGGAACATGTTCGCTTCTTCTGGAGATTGGAAAAAATTGACTCTCCCGCTGTGCTGCACCCTGAGTCATGCTGGAAAGAGCATTGAGTAGACCATCTGGTTGTCTCTGAGTCTTTGTCTAATGTTGGTAAATAATCTCTTCTGCTTTTGGACCTCGAGGGAAAAGTCAGGGTAGATGTGGATCTTGTCTCTGCCGTGTAAGAGTTCCCCCTTCTCCCTCGCCAGGCGGAGTATAGTGTCACGGTCCCTGTAATTAAGTAGTTTTGCGATGATCGGTCTGGGTGGTGCGCCGGGGGCAGGCCTGGCTGATGCAATTCTATGCGCTTTCTATACATTAAACAAGTGGGATAGAGCCTCTTGGCCGAAGAGGGATTTGCAGAATGCTTCGACATAGTCTTCCATTTTGGACTGTGATTAGTGGTCATTTACTCCGATAATTCGGATATTGTTCCTCCTTGAGCGGCTCTCCAAATCTTCACATTTGGCTATGGTCGTTTTCATTTGGGCCTCCAGCCTGGACACTTTGCTTGACATGGAGGCTGCGCCATCGTCTAGATTGGAAACCCTTTGTTCAACTTAATTCAGGCATTCCCTGTGGGTGTCAATACGGTGTTGTAGGAGATCTACTTTGGATGAGCGGCCATCCATCTTGTTGTTTAGGCTGTTTATGCCAGCCTTTAGCTCTAGGAGGAGTTCTTTAATTTCAGATGTATTACCTGCGGGTTCCGTTTGTTGTGAATTGTCAGGTATGGGGTCATGGTCATCCTGTAAGCGAGGGGCTTTCAGGGTCGTGCCGCTATCGAAGGCAAGCTTCCTTTGGGGTTTATCTGTCTTCCCCATTGTGTCTGTGGGGTTGATAGCTAGGCTAGTTTATGATTATTTTCCGTTATGGCTCAGGCGCTGCGCCGGGACTTCACCAGAGTGAGGTGGACCAGGACCTTTCCTATGGGAAGAAGGAGGGCGGGGGCGTGGAGTGAATTGGAGAGAGTCCACAAAGTAGCAGTACGGATGATGCCTGATGGTCAGTTCCAGTGAGTTCCAGTGAGTTTATGCAGCTAACACGTGTTTTCTGCTTAGGTTTATCCCAGGTCAGATGAGTAGGGTGATGGGCGAAGCTGTCAGGTCTTCCCCAGCCCCAATGCCTGTTGTGCTGGGTGGCTTGATCTATGCTGGGGCCTGCAAAGGGCAGCTGCGGGTCCTGTGCGGATTATAGCTTGAAGTTGCAGGTTTTGATGTGATATGGCTAGGCTGCGGATCGTGGGCCTCCGCTGGTTCCCCAATGGCGCCCGCTGACAAGGCGGTGCAACTGGTGGTGAGGGGGGGTCCGGAGGCAGACCCACCGCCTATCCCCGGAGGGGGGTGCCGCAGCGGCACAGACCGGCCACTGACCCCCAGAGGGCTAAGGGGTTTATTGGGACCACGACAGACAGGAGTGTGCCGGCAAGTATGCTTCCTCCGGGAAGCTTGCTACAAGTCTTTGTTCTGCCTGATGTTGGGGCCGGACGAGAGCAGCAGGCGAGCCACGCCACTCCGTCCGCTTGTGTGTGCAGAGCTCCAGAGGTGTGGGATCGCCAGACCTCCACAGCGCCTAGAGAGCGGGGGGGAGGGTGATGCGCCCCGGGGGGGAAGCCCGGCTCGCTCGTATGGTTATTCAGCCCACGTACCCTCCCCCGCTCTCCATACCTTGAGGCCGGTCCGTCGTTGCAGAGGTTTCCACTGCGAGCCGCGCAGCTCCGCGGCCCCGATGCCATATCAGCAGCCCCGGCTGCTCTTGGTGGTTTTCCTCTTCCCGCCGCTGGTGTTGGGGGTGGGGGAGTAGGGGCCCCGCAGCTCCAACAGTACGGCACCGGGGACGGGCCCCCGCACAGTCTGCTCCCCTACCCGCTGCCCAGGCGTGCTGCTCCGATGCGAGGTGGGTGGCCAGCACCCCACCTGGAGACGAGCCACCAGTCCGCGCCTGGCAGGAGAGGCGGGAGAGGGATCCCCCGGGTCTTCATTGACCTCCGCTGCCGCTCCCCTGCCGATCCTCTGTGCTACTGCCAGGAGAGTCGCTGCGGGCCCGGAGGCGCCTGGGTTGTGCTCAATGTTGGAGGCGCTGTCTCGCCTCGGCAGTCTGCTGGGCCCGCGGGGCACAGTATTAGGCAGGCCATTCAGCAGCGTGGGGGGGTCGAATTTTCCCCAGATTTCTTAGAAACGAAGACAGGCGTTTAGGGAGTTAGGAGCAACAGTGATTTATGCTCAGACGAACCGAAAAGCGCAGGATTGTTACGGATTAATCCGGGGCAACAGGGGAGCTTAGACCTCAGCGGCCATCTTGGTTGGCTCTCTAGCGCCCTCTCACAACTTATTAACAATTTAGAGTGTCAGCATGTTGCTTGCATTAGTGTCCCTTTTTGAGAGTCAGTGTTCCTGAGATTCTTCCTGCTGTGGGTCCTTTGTTCTAATGATGTTCACCATTTTAAAGCGGTATATGAATTTGAACACAAGGGTTAAGGGGGAGCTGCTAGGCAAGTGTTGAAATGTTAAATTATTTGTTACTCACTGTGCACTGCCTGTCATGAAAGCTACTTTTCCAGTAATGTAATATAAACTGTCTTCCTCTAGGCACCAGCAACGTTCCATGATGTGGCTGCCTATTTCTCTGAAGACGAGTGGAGGCTTCTTCATGAATGGCAGAAAGAACTTTATGGCAATGTGATGAATGAGATTCAGCAAGCCTTGCTCTCTCTCGGTAAACAAGGCATAGCCTCTGTACTTCTATACATCACCCAGCTTGTCCTGTTCCTCTGGATTTCCTTTTACATTATTGCAAGAATGTTTAATATCCATGTTTCCAATCTGTTGTCACCAGTGTTATTTTCACATAATACTTGTTCTCCTACTTGCCATGCAGTGGTGGGGCGATGCTGCAGTGCCCGTTATGGTTGTCGGAGAGCAAAAGGCAGCGCGCTTTGCTCAGCCAGTCGGTTAGCTGCCGAATTGAGCAGTTGTTGGGCCAGCTGAGCTGATGGATCTTCAGGGTACCTGCAAGACTGTGAATGTATGCAGAGCGCTTGCCAACTGGCCATGCATGCCAGGGCATAAAGCTCCCTTAATCACACGCCGGAGCCTGCATGGCAATCTATGTCTATATTGGCACGTTTTGGAGACGAAATGGCACTTTGTTGAGGACTTTCTATTTAAAGTAGTGACCACTGTGCAAAGGGATTCTAGGAAATACACTGTGCAAGCATTCCACCTACTTTAGAATTGTAGAAAGCGGCATACTAGGACCCCAGGCGCCTGTTGTAACATAAGCCACCACCTGATAGCCTGCGTGAGTCATGTCTTCTGTCCCATGGTGTCCCATGTGACTTTGTGAATAAAGGGTGTGCACGGTTCCCTGGTCAAGGTGGGCCTGATAATGGTTTGCATTACTTTTATCTTGCTCTGTATTGGCATTGATCTACTCTTTAACAGTGGGTATAGTGCCACTAGTTTGCCAGTTGCTTTTTGCTGTGATTTTTCAATAAGGTTTTTCCAGTTTAGTTTTGCGTCCATTGTTACTCCTAGATATGAGCTGCTACTTTCCCAAGTGATTGCCTCTCCATTTAGGTGGATTGCTGGGTGTTCTTTCACCTTTTTTCTGCTAAATAGAGTTGCTGTTTTGCTTTACTTGAGAGCCATCTACCAGTCTAGGTACCAGTCAGATGGCTTGTCAAGGGACGTCTGTACATTTTTTTGCGACTTCCTTTTCATTGAAGGACTGCAAAATCACTGCTACATCGTCGGCATAAAGAGCAAGTGCTGTCTTTTTAAGTGGTTTTGGGATATCATTAGTAAACAAGTTGAAGAGGAAGGGGCCCACGATAGATCCTTGTGGGACTCTTGCACAAATGCAAAGCGCAGTTGAGTGTTCCTCTCAAACAGATACGTGCAATTTGCGTTCAGCCCGGTAGCTGTAGAGTAGGTTAACCAAGTAGTTTGGAAACTTCAGGTTGATTATTTTATGAAGAAGTCCTGTGTCCAAGGATTTGGACACATTGAGAAAGACAATCCCAGTCGACTTGTTTATGTTGAAACCGTGACTGATTATGTCAACCACTCTCAATAGTTGGTGGGTTGTTGAATGTTCCACTCGAAATCCAAATTGCTCATTTGTGAGGATGTTTATTGTTGTGGCCTGTTCATTTAAGGGTGCAAGTATGATCTTTTCAAGGAGTTTTGATAGTCCAGAGAGCAGGCTTATTGGCCGATAGCTGGTCGGGTTTTTCAGTGACTTCCCAGGCTTAAACAATATGAACTTCACTTCTTTCCATTTTGTAGCAAAGTGTTGGAGATGCAGGCAGGCATTGAAGAACTCAACCAAGTACTCCATAGCTTTAGGTGGTAGCATCTTGGTGGCCTGGTTCCTGGTGCTTTGCCATTTTTCAGATCTTGAGCGAGTCGGCGAACCTCATCCAGTGTGCATGTCTTCACATGTTCTGCTTCAGTTCCTGGCGGGTGCTCTTTGAAGTGGTTGGCAACATTCTGTTGTATGTCCTATGATATCTTGCTGGCTTGGTCGGGATGAAAGATTCTTTCAGCGTTGTCAGCCAACACTTCTGCCCTGTCCTTGTTTGTACAGGCAAGGTGGGTCTTGCCTTGAATTGGCAGACTGGATTCTTTTTTGCCAGTCAGGTGGCGTGTCATCCTCCATATCGACTTGTCGGTCTCTTTCAGCCACAGCAGCCTCCCATGTGTTGCTTCTCTGCTCCTGGCTTTGATCTTTGAGTAGCTTTGTGAGTTGGTTGTACCTCCTCAGTAGGTCAGGTGTTCTTGCTTTCTGCCATTGGTGTCTAGCTCTATTTTTGGCCGCAATTGATCTTTTTGATACCTTCTGGCAAGTCATAAATGGGGCAGCGTGCAGGTCCTTGTTTTAGGACGCTCTTTTCAACAGCATTGCACTCGTGAGGGGGTTGACAGCCTGTTTCGTTCTCTTCAGTGGATTCACAAGCGATACTGCAGCATTCTCCAAACAGTCCAAAATAAGATGCTATGAATTGCAGTGGACAACACCGCCTCTGGACAAGGACAGAAGATCTCCATTGCAACCTGGGTATGGAAATGCTAGACCAGCATCTACTAAAACTAAACAAATAATTCTATGAAGATTTGAATCGGAAAGAAAACCCCCTGATCGGAATCTTGCTGGTATCACCACAAACCCATTTGACCGCTACCCACGGACAATTGCAGCATTGAACTTGTGAACTACTGCATCCCCAATGCATAGCATTGTAACGCAGACCAAGATGTATTTCTAAACGCGACTTAAAACTTCAACCAGCTACATTGGAGTAATAAGGCGAAAGCCTTGGCATCCCAAAAACGCACTGCCAGAAAATCTCTGGCAAAGAGAAAGAAGAAGTCAGGCCGTGCGCCATTTACCCACCGACTTCACAGGCTACCGTGTATCATTTATTAAGCAAAGCAGGAGGGGGCTAGGTCTTACCCAGCACATAACAACTGACAACAAAGTTCTACGAGTGACCTTGTGTGCTGACCGGTCTTGCTGGTGCACTCTGCGATGAGCGTTCGCCTTGCGGTGCTCTGATCCTGGTCGGATCTGTTCCGGCGACCATTGGCATTCCCTGACGAGGTCCCCCTGGCAACTGCTAGCTCCAGTGCGGCCCATGCTGTAAGCACCTGGCTCGTGGGTTTTAGCTCTTGCGAGTGCTGACTGCCTGGTGCTGCATATCTGGACACAGTCCCTGAAGGTGCTGAGGGGGGCTGATTGAATACCAGGTGCCACCTGAAGCACATGGAGGATCAGCTGGTGGTGTGCTGTTCCCTGCCTGTCGCAGGCCTCACCACAAGGATGCTTGTGCAGTTTGGCCCAGGCCCAAGGATGGGGCCGGTGGGCGGGGGGGTGGTGTATGCTGGTTAAAGTGGGAGAAGTGAACCAGTCAGATGGGGAGAGACAGGGGGTAGAAAAAGGGGGGAGACGCGAAGGGGGGGGAGAGAGAGGAGGAAGAGAGAGGGGGAGAGAGAGGGAGACCGACCCGAGGGGGTGGGGGGGCTCCATTGGAGGACCTGTCCAACCCCAAAGGCCCCTTTTTCACAGCCATCCGGTTCCAGAATTTGACGTTAAAGGGATCCCTGTGACCCACTGCCCTAATTGGGCACACTTGCTCGAGAAACTGGACATGTTTTATGAGGCAGCTGAGATTAGGGATGACGCAAGGATAAGCCCACTCCTGTTATTTTATGCAGTGAATGAAGTGCAGAGTATTTGCCACCAATTGTGAACATTGATTTTGCACGCTATCAGCTGCAGCAGGCAGCCCAATTCCAGGATGAGTCCCTCGATTTGTTTTATACGAGGCTCTGCCAGCTAGCAGCCATTTGTGCCTTTCCGGATGAAGATGATGAGCTCCGACGCCAAATAATACAAGCGTGACGCTCAAGTAAACTGCGCACCCAGATTCTGAAAGAGCTGGTAATGCCATTGGCAAGAATGTTGGAGCTCGGAAGAGCCCACAAGATGGCCGCAACAAGGTCAGCGACGATGGAAGAGGCCATCAAAGGGCTGAATGTGGACAAAGTAGGAAAAGTGGAGCCGGGAGTGGGGGCCCCCCAGAGCATGGGTGCAGCCCAGGGCTTCCCTCGAGCGTGTGAGTATTGTGGTTGAACGATAACGCACACTGTGGGGTGCCCGGCAATGGGGCGGCAGTGCGGGAGATGCCACAAGTCAGGGCACTTTGCAGTTTTCTGCAAGATGCTGTGGCCATCTATATATAGGCGCAACCAAGAATACGGATCCATGGAAGAACCCGCTCCGAGTTGCTGCCCATGTAGCGACCATTGCCGAGGAACAGGACTGGCAATGTCAGCACGTTAGTAGTGTGAGGATATGATTTTCCTAGCTGATGGGGTAATCTGGCAAGCAGCACTGGCGTTGTGGCAAGGAGACGGATAAGGAGCAAATTGGCGGTGCAACTCTGCAAGAATGCTATAGGAGAAGTATAGCGGAAAGCAAGGGGTCCCACAGCCGCAGTGCATTGGGTTGTGGTTTAAAGTGTTGACTCCTTCTGTTGTTCATTACCCTAGGCATGGGATTCTGTGGGCTAACCCGCCACCTGATGGCCGGCTTCAGTCATGTGTTCAGTCACATGGAGTACCATGTGACTTTGTGAATAAAGGGTGTGCACGGCTCCCCATGTGCCAGTTACCCACTGACTTCACTGGCTCCCGTGTATCATTTATTAAGCAGAGCGGGAGGGGGCAAGGCCTTATCCGGCCCATAACAGAGCCTGTGTACGAAAATCCACTGGTATCATTTCTGTTGAATTTAGTATGGGTCCACTTTCAAAAGTTATGAAGAAAGCACTAGATGAATTCTCACAGGTATAGATAAGGAGAGGCAGTATTGCACAGGGTCCACCAGTGACTGTATCGTGAAAGGACCAATGCATTTGAGTCGTAACTTTGAGTCCCTTTCCTGCAAGATTTTTTGTTTCTAACCATGACTTTTCCGTTGCCTTATACTGGCGACCTGGAGTGCTTTTCTTTTGAAATAAGCATTGATCTATGGATTTTATGCATCAAGTTTGCACAGGCCCGGGCTAATGCTTTCAATACCCACACGCTTCTACTCCTGAATGGAGATTGGCTAGGGAGGCCGTTGGGCCTCCTTACAAGTATCAGATAGTCACAGGAGCAGGAACAGATAACAGAATGGATAGCCCTCTGGAAGGATGAAGGGCTGAACAGTAATACAACAAAAAGAGGTATCCTACCAATGGGTACATTCTTGACAATACATTATTCATAGTATGTCGATTTTAATTTGTAAGCAAATCGGAACTTAAGCTTTAAAAATTAGCTAGATGTCCCCAGACATTGTTGTTCGTGGGAGGATTTAATCCATACGGTTGCTATCAAACAGTAAGTTTAATCATAACACAGCTTTATTCACTTTGCTGGTATCTTGTCTTGTTTTTTTGACCATTTATATTTGATAGCATTAATACATAATTTGTAGCAGAAAATAATAATACCGAACTCAGTGCACAATAAATTATATACAACACATAGCACACACTATTGCAACGACATAGGAAATGCAAAAGAAATCATACAAATATTTCAGCATATTTGTCGTTTACATATGGGCCTCATTACACGGAAGGCGGTGAGCCATGGCGCTATTAGCGCCATGACTCATGCCGGTAAAATACCGGCACCGCCTTGGCGGAAAGGGGATTTACCGCCCCATTCCAAGGTTGGAGGGGCGGTAAATCCCCCTTCCGCCATTGCCCTTCCCCATTCCCATTTCTGCCCCATAGGGCTCTATGGGAATGGGGAAGGCGCTAATTACGGCACCGTAATTTTGCGGTGCCGTAATTAGCACCAAGGTCCCTTAGCGGGTTGGTTTTTAACGCCTGCAAAAAGCAGGCGTTAAAGCACCAACCCGCTAAGGGACCTCGTAGTAAGGCGGTAATAGTTAATGGTCACCGTTACCATTAACGGTGGCCGTTAACCATTACCGCCTTCCGTCGTTTCAAACATAAATTCAGTTTCAAGGAATTTAGGACTCAAATGGTTTTCCAGCACTTAGAGTAAATTGGTGCCTTAGCCCAAACAACAAAGTAACAAAAGAACTGAGAAAACAGGAGTGACCATTCAAAGGGTCAGGCCTTGCAGCTAATAGAAGAGCAAGAGGACCAAACGTAAGTCTACACATGGGGGTAGAAACCCCCAAAGTATGATGAACTAAGCAGCAGGGAAATTGCTGAGTCCACGGGCGTATCAGCTCCTAGTAGATAAGCCTTCTTCTGGGCCTCTGGGATAGTCTCTCTATCGTTGTACAGTGGAGAAGAAAGAGAGAAAGAAAGAAAGAAGGAAAGAAAGAAAGAAGGAAAGAAAGAAAGAAAAACTCTTTTTCTGTCTAAAAAAACAAAAAACACTAGGAGTCCTTTACAGAAGAAGGACTCTACAATTTAGGGAACATTATAAAGATGTGAGGCAAACAGAAAGAATCTTGTTTGTCTAACCAGGGCAGACAAAGCACTAACAACATTGCTCTCAGACAATTTGCAGAGCAGCATCAGTGTGTCGCTGCTGCCCAAATTGTCTCTCAAACATCTATTTATGTTATTATTGTTCATTTGTAAGGTGCTTATACATCAAGTAAATTGTGTTTCAAATCACCCACAGGGCAACAGGGAAGCAGCATGGGAGTGAAAATCAAATCTACGTTCCAACATCCTGAGCTGCTTACTTCATACACTAGTTGTTGCAAAAGAATGTTGCCTGAGAGCAGCAACCAAGTAAAAAAGGGATGGGGATAGGGCAAGACGTTGAGCGTGAGGAGGTGAGTGGGAGAAAGAAGGGGAATAGCAAGTGTATGTAGAAAGAACAGGTGTTAGGGAGAATTCTCTTTTTGGGCTCACCTAGTGAGTCCCCCAGCAGCTTTGCTGGATTTCTGGAGTTTGTTTTTTTTCTCCTGCCAAGAGTGAGACTCTTTTTTTTCCCACTCTTGGACATGTTTATGGTGTTCCTTTGACTGTTAATGTGTTTTATGGGCTATGGGATCCTTTACTCCATAGGGTCTCATGTGTTTTTACTATGTTACACAGCACCCTCCGTGCAGTAACACAGGGGTGTCATAGTGACACCCCACCATAGACTCGGTACCCTGGGACTGACTACTGTCTCCCAGGGCATGTAAAGTCACCATTGGCTTTACTAGTCCCAAATTATGAACAGAAACCAGTACAAACCATCATATCGTGGACGTACTAGTCGGGGCAATTCGATTGCCCCCGGGTCTGTTAGTCGAGGGGGCACGTCTCCGTCCCCCCTGATCGAGTTTTGGCTGGTGGCAGTGGATACTACCTTTTATATTCAACCGCGAATATATCCCTACGGGATTTTCCCATTGTTCGAGGCTACCAACTTTAATTATTTAATTCTCATAGCCTCGAACATACTGCCGGTTTATTTATTTAATATTAATTCACCGGTTGGTATTTTTTGCCAGGACTCGATTCTAAAATGTCGTTTGTGTTCTCTTCTGTGACTCCAACCCAAGTCGAGCCCTTTGTTCCACTTTTGACGGGCTTCTCCACAGAAGCCTCCAAAAGTGGTGCCACTCTGTCTGGGTGCCACAGGGGGTGTGGGAGGGGGTTTAGGCACCCTGGACTGAGTTACCTTGGTAACTCAAGTCGCTCTCTTGTGTGATGGTCCCAAGTGGTGAGCCGGCCGGCTGACCACTTAGCATGTTTGATTGACAGCTAGGCTGAGTGAATGGGGGTGTGCTGCATAAAAGCAGGGCTTTGGGGACTGGAACTTCAGAAGTCGCCACAGGACCTGGGAATCCGACGAGGGAGAACCTGAGCCGACCTGCTATGACAACACCACCAGTGGAGCCCTGCGGAACCGACTCACCACTTCCCGACGACAGAGAAGATCTCCCTGCTGGAGAGTCTTCTTCCCCTGACTGGTGGGCACAACCAGTTTACCTTCTTTTTCTCGCATCCCAGGACGTCTTGTGGTCGAATTGCCCGTGCCAAGCACCCCAGCAACCGGATAGCCACTTACCACTGGACCGCGAACAAAAGTACCGCTCCTTTTAACTGAGACCCCCTCGGCTGGTTTCTTCCCTGGCAGTGCAACGGACTCCTGTCTTCCTCCCCGACGAGATCCTCTCTTCCCCCGGACGAAGCACCGACTTGCATCCGCTGCCAGGAACAACTGCCCCCGCTGGAGTATTCTCACCACTTTAAGGTACCGTGTCCACCAGGCCTCCCTTTCTAAAGAATGCTACAAGGTAATAATAATCCCTTAACCTTCTGGACTGGGCTGGCCGCCTTGACCATCTAACTGGTCCCCTTTCTTTTGGTCCAACTCTTTCTGAACCTTTTCGAGACTTTTGTGCACTTTTTAACCGTGTGACCTTGGACACATTTCATTCTGATCCTCTTAAAGTGGATCCGGCTTTCTGAACTCTAACTTCACGGTTTGACTCTGCCTTCCTCTCTTGCTGTGTTCTTGTGAAAGTGTTGGGATCTGTTTCAATTTATATCCTGCTTTTCTCTCCCTTTTAAAACTAATTATTAGAGTGCCATCTGCGTTAAGCGCTCACCGCTGTCTGAAAATAAGTGGAGCTTTACTTAAGACTTGTCTAATATTCTTTTAAGGGAGTGTATATCTTTTAATTACCGTGTTTTTGAACGGCTTAATATTAGTGCCTGTGTGTTTTATTAGATGTGGTTTTAAATAAATAATTATATCTCTTTTATACCAAGCTCTGGTCAGTGTTTGTTTGTTCTACTATGTTCTTTTGACCTATTGTGAATACTCTGTATACTGGCTAACTCTTCTTGAGGGAAGTCTGACTGCTCAGCCACAGCTACCAAGTGAATCTGTGTGGTACAGACTGCTACCAAGTGGGTTTACTGCCAAACACCTGTAGTCTTAAATCTTTTGCAGTGGTCCCAGAGGGAACTGCACAGGTTTCTGCCTAACAACAGGGTTTTGACATAAGCCAAGAACACATTGCCAAACTTGAGAAGAGAAAGAGACCGCTCCCAACGGATCTACGTGATCCGACCGCGGGCAAATCAGGAAAGTTTGCATGAGAAAGGTGTGAACCACCAAAAGTTTGCACCTTTCTCATGCGAACACACGTACATACCCACACCCCCACTCACAACACACACATGACACCCCCCACCCACACCACACCCCCACCCACACCCCCAACATAAACAAACCCTACTTACCTTTTTCTTCACGCTGAGTCCCTGCGGCGCCAGTTCCCTTTCACTTCCGTGATTGGGAACCGGCGCCGGAGGGTTCTTCTCTTATTTTTTTTTTTTTTATTTTTTTTTGGGGCTGCAGAGGTTTCCCTCCGCAACCCCTGCTAACTATACTTTGAAGTATACCCCCTCAGACCCCGTTTTTTTTTTTGTTGTTTTTTTTTTCGATAGTGTGCTGCGGGGGTGTCCCCCGCAACACCCCGCTCACTATACCTCACAGTATAGTGAGCGGGATGTTGCGGGGGGCTGAGGGACAACTCCCCCACCCCTACAGTCTTTTTTTTTTTTTTCTTTCTTATTTTTTACTTACCTGCAATGCTACCATCAAAGGTTCGAACTTTTGGTGTTCAAACCTTTGGTGGTAGCATTTTTAGACCTTTTTGTACGTGCGACCGTTATAGATACGGTCAAAACGTACAATACCGCTCCCAACACACCTCCTTCTCTTTATGGTTAAGAGGCTAAAAACTTGCTAAGAAGGCAGCACATCACATGTTCCACACATTCCCATCTGCTAGACAGACTGCATTTCCCAATTCCTGCTTGACTACAACTTTCCTCATTCTCTCCTCACTCCCGGGTGGATGGCCCCTTCACTTAGTGTGCATCATCAAACCTTCTCTTAGACTTCTGACCCTATGCTTCAATCATTTTCATATCCTCATCATCATAAGTAACTTTGAGGGAAGACCTTGCTTCATATCCTGGGCAAAGCCCTCTACTGGCTTACAACACCACAAATGGAGAAACCTTGATAGCCGCATGCTGTGCCAAATGTTAGTGGAGCACACGTTGCATGGTTGCTGGTATCCAGTCTCGCCCTGTACAAACTGCTACTCTGATCACATCTATTGGCATCAGTCGAATCTCTACACACACCCTTTATTCATGACCATTACTTTGGGAAGAATACAGCAATGTTTTCAAATGCGTGATACAATTCTCACTGAAACATTAATCCATCTCACGTGAGTCTGTGTCCCGTTGTTGGGGACCATCTATTTGCCAGAAACTTTTCTTGCTAGGTAACTGATCGAAGAAAGTCCATGATACTTTTGTTGTGTAAGACAAACCTCTGAGCATTTCGAACAAAGATCTGTTGGAATCCACAGAAATGCATTGCAGCCCTCTTTAGACGTTGGGTGGTCCCCAAAGGTTAAGGGCCACTTCTTCATAAGGAAACGAGAGCGGCTTGGCCACTACAATTGAACTGGTTCTAGTGCTATGTACCTTGTCACTATCACAACACTGTAGATACACAGCTATTTCTCTCTTAATCATGTGATCAATGCCATGCCACCAATAATTGTGTGACCATAGTCTTAATTTGAGAAGTACCTAATTGGCCAATGATTATCATCTGATGTAGCTTCTCTGTGATTACCAGCCCCCTTACCAGTCCTGACAACCTAGTTTGATTTGGTCTTTCCTGTGCAATTTAACTTTGCCGTTACTATTTGGCCATCTATTCTTGCATTACTCTTTCATCTGGGAGTACGTTGAATCCCTGCAAATCATTTGTTCCATTCATCTTCCTCCACACCTTCTGGCTGGCAAGGGGATTGGAAGGTGAGGCAGCTGAAGCGAACACGGGTGGCACCCGCAAAAAGCGGGTGCGATGGCAGGTATGTAGTAATGAACTGCAACTGAGTCACATGGTCACAGTGCCATTAGTCTAAATTGCGCTACTAGTTTCTCTTCCATGTGCAGGGCCCAGTCAGGGAAAGTAATGATCAAATGTTTGTGGCATGGATTTCTCCATCCCCAAGCACCAGTCAGGGAGGTAAAAGTATCAATCACTGACCGATTATTGGGCCCACAGGTGGCTGGAACAACAGCACCGGGTCCCCAGGTAGCTGCAAAGGAAAACACTTCTTAAGGGCAATTCAGTGGTCAAGAACAGGCATATAATCGTATTAGGGACTTCACCTAACGATGAGAAACTGAAGACAAGGTCTTGTAATAGGAGAAGGTATAGGACTCCCGATGTACAGGAGGCAAATCCCCTACTACTGCGGTGCAGTGTGGTGTGTAGGTAGGGTCAGCACCTGCTGAAATGTCCAAGGTGTTGCTGTCAAAAACCACAAGCAGGCCAGATCAAGGTACAGTAGAGGCGATCCAAGACAGTCCAAAAAGCCAAATAGAAGGTCAGGTAACACCAGCAATCCAAAAGGAGGAAAACACCATAAGCAGAATCAGGGCAATCCAAAGAGAAGTCCAAGCAGCGTGGCCAAGGTCAGAATCCAGAAATCCAAACAACGTAGAAATGCAGCAACGAGGACCGCTTAACGCCGGCAGGGGAACACAGCTGAGAAGCAGTGAACACTGCGCTGAGCGTTCATTTATCCCCGTTGTCAGGGTAACCGTTCACGTGGCTTCTGGCGTGTCACGTGATCGGCCGTGAACGTTCCTCGTCTCTCTCCCAAATGCCATGCTAACCGCCAATGTGGGAGCAGCAGTATCTGCCAGCGACGTCCCCTTCGTATGGGAACAGCACCCCTGCCACGGTGGGTACCGTATGTAGAGGCCCATTTGATGGGTTCCTGAAATGAGGGTGGAGCTGGCGGAAGACGGGAAAGGCGCACACGCTGGTTATGGTGGTGTGCAGTAGCTTGATGCTTGACACAGTGTTGTGGAGGCAATAGGGCTGTGGGGCTGGTCGGTAGAAGGAGTCAGACACACTTTGGACATGTTTAAGTTTCTTTTAATGAAATTATAAAGAAAAGGTCTATCTCTCCCTATTGCTATTGTTGGGAAGGAAATTAACTTCTCCCACCCCCTAGGCACTTTACAGTAAAGTGAATCCCATAACTACACTTGCGATGTACCAAGGGCGAGGGAGGCGTGCTAAGAAACCCTGCAAAAACACAATATTACATGAAATACAGATGCTTAGACTTAGTGCGCACATATAAGTAAGCGCCATTTTTGTAGCTATGGTAGAAGCATTCGGCCCTGCATGGTTGCACGGTAAAAACAGACCCAACGAAAGAAACCTGAACTGGCACAACCGCTGATGATGGAGAGACCCACGCTGCTAGCTCCCATAGAAACTTCCCTTTGTTCCATAACTGTTGCTAATACGTGTTATCCCAAAAGGCCGCAAGACCCTGCAAGGCCGCAAGACACTACCAGCCGCCGCACAGTGCATGTTTATCACAGCCAGGCCAAAAGCAGACCTCCAACCCCCACCCAGCGAACGATGGGTTATGACACCCATAATTGTCCCAGTCCAATACCCCTGAATTCCACGATAGTAGGTGACCTCAGACCACCAACCATAAACCCAATGATCATAAATTATCTAAAAGAACATGACCATTCCACCTTATTTCATAATGACAAACTTGGTAATACGAGGAACAAGGTACAATAAATTATAGTCCAAAGCGGGGGTGGAAACCTTGTGCGCGGATAGTGCGATACTGATTGAGTGAAGAATGTACTCGATCTTAAGCTTCCGCCTTTGCCAATCTCGGAGGCTCCTAGTTGAACTACATAATGATAGAGTAGCATTGTCTCACTAATTGCAAACTCGACCTTAGTTCTCTGGAGATGAGCCCAGCAGACTCAACGTGATGGAAGACGAATGGACGCGGCTGGGACTAATAGCAGCCTGTTATCCCCTATGGAGCAGGCTGCCCATGTATAGGGTCTCACCAACCAGCCATGCAGGTTTTTACTGTATATGTGTGCATCATTGATGACCATAGTTCCTTATAACATTCTGCTTGTACCATTTTTCAGCAGAATGTTCTTGAGTAGCAGAGTTCTTTGCTGGCATACTTATTTTTTTGTGTGATTAAAATTTGCTATCCTTGCAAGAATCTCTTGCCCTTTTTTGCCTAGCGAGTTATATTTCTTCTGGCGTGAGCGTTTGTGGGGTGCCTTCATTATTGCTATAGGAGTTTCCCTGCCTATCTAGGTGCTTTTCTGTCACCAGGAAATCCAAAGTAAATGTCCTCAGTCCCAACACTACCTGACCCTACCACTAATATGAACAGCTGAAGTCGGCCAAAAGAATGTCTCATCTCGTGGTCGTTTCTGTTACGCCCACCTGGTATCCACAGGGACACCACCCAGCCGGGTTACTCGCTGGTATGCTTCTCATTTTTGCCAAGATGTGGTCTGCAGGGAAGGTTCTGCCTGAAAATACAGGAGCACTGTGTTCAAGACTGGCTGACCGGGGTAAGTATCCTCCCTCCAACCCCATATGATTTTAGCCCCTCAGGGGCCCTCTCCTCACCTTGTGGTAGAGTTAGGCGTGCTCTCCGTCCTGCCTTCTTTGCAGGGGCCCGTTGTCTTTCGTGGGCATGTGCGGTCCAGTTACTTCACTGATGCGGCCCGTTTGATATCGTTCAGGTAGGTCTTATTGCTGTTCTTTAGTATTGTTGCTATCGTGCATTCCTCTCTTGTTTAATAATGTATCTTTTTCTCCCTTAGGTATGCAGAGCTTCAGCGCTGCGAACTGGCTTGGTTGAGCCCCGCTGGTAAATGATGACGCTTTAAGCGCGCTATGATGCGGTAAGTAAGCGCTATGCACAGCGCTGCGATGGCTTGCCTTTGCTAACCTGTTTTGTCTTCTTTCCCTGCAGGTCGTGGAGTTCTTCAGCGCGTGTGGAATTTTCTGGAGTGGTGTCAGCCAAGGGGCGACCAGCCAGGTAAGCCTTTTGAGCAATTCGTAATTTGCAATCTCTCTTCTGCTTTCTTAATGTTGCCTCTATCTTGCTCTTTCAGGTCGTGCAGTCCGGTCGGCGTGCCGATCCAAGGGAAGCTGTTCTCAGGAGCTGCGAGTAACTAAAGATGAAGACTGCAGGTAAGATGCTGCTGCTAATGATGTTCCTTTTGTCTCCATGCAGGTTCTCCTTCTCCGAGGTTCAGGAGTATAGCTGGACACAGTGAGCGTCACGTTGCAAGCTGCAAAGTAACGCGGAGCATGTTGTCTTGCTCGGGTGTGGTTTATATAGCCCCAACAAAATAGTCCAGGTAAAGTAGTCCCTAGGCTACCACACCACACCCAAAACACTAGACTGCATAGCTTGGTTCCGAGGAACCAAGCTATGTGGATGCCTCCATGTTGGCTGGCAACACAATAAAGTAGTTCCCAAGCACATTGTTTTTTCATAAATTGAAGGACACTGTCTGGAGGAAGCTATTGGCGCTACACGCTGCAATGGTCTCACGATTGTTCGGGCATCTAGCCCACCACAGTATGGTCGTGGTCACTCCGCCACGTTGAACAGGTTTTCTCTCCCCATCCTCAGTACGGCTTCTCGTTCCTCTGTTTCACCGCTCCTCCGGTTTCCTGTGCTGGCATTCTTCAGTTTTCTAATTGTTGCGGGTTCCGCTGCTTTCCTCGGTTTAGCCTCTCCAAGGCGTGATTATGGAGGCTTCCCATGCAAACTGCAGTCTCGCCCTTTCTGTGTTCCACACGTCCCAGTTATAAACACATCTCTTAAAGAGATAGTCTCCTTTTCTTAGAATGACTTGTTTAACTCAGTGTTGTCTGAAGTTAAATAGAAGGAGGACATAGCATTCTTCATGGAAGGCAGTGCCATATATGCAGATATGATGGTTTGTCTAGAGTTGGTAGAGAGAGCCTTGTGGGAATGAGGGTCCTAGTCCCCTGAGAGGGTGTCCCTCCCAGTGAGGTCCCACATGCCCAGACCCATAGAGAGGGCTCTCCTCCCTAGCCTTAAAGGTGTGGCTCCCCGTCGGGGAGAAGGAAAGAAAACATTACATTCGTCACAGCTGCCTAATGAAGGATGCAGATATCTGGTAGTCTCATGAGCAGGAACAACCTGGCACTTGGTTAAGTTGCTGAAGCATTGATCATTTCTTTGTTACATGTTTAAGAACAGTCTCACAACTGCCTATGTTGGAACTTGCTGGGCTTCACCTTCTATAAACTCTAATGTTTCCTACATAATGTTGCCTGAGAGCAGCAACAGAGTGGAAAAGAGATAGCATAGGGGTAGGACAGGCGATAGGAGGGGAATAGCAAGTGAAGAAACTGTGATAAACAGCACATTCTCTGACATGAGAAGAGAATAACACATTGCCAAACGTGAGAAAAGCGAGACCCGTCCCAGCAAGATGCTTGAAAGGGAGATTAATGCAGTAACATTGGAGTTCCCTGAGGTAAGAATGCCAGATGTTGTTGGCGAACTCTGTTTAGCACAGTAATTTGACCCAGGGTACAAATGCTCCATCCTGGAAACAGATCATGTAATGTTTCATGGTTTGAGTCAGGTGCTTCATCTGTGCTTCGGTCTGTGAATGGTAGACAGTAGAGAGACATTCACGTGCTTCCATCAAAGAACAAAAATTGTGCAAGCACCAAAATGCAAATTGCAACCTATGATCTATTAAGATGATTGATGCTATCCTTTTACATGTCAACACATGACAAGACAACAATGTGGTTAACTGCATCATAGGTGGCATACCCTGCAAAGCAGCAAAAAACTCAGCTTGATGGAGGAGTCCACAACCACCAAGACAGTATTGAAATATGGTCAGGATCTTCCTTTGCCTAAAATGTATGGATAGCTATTGATATTGATATTTTATTTCTATCGCGCTCGTACACAAGTGTTTCAGAGCGCGACAAGGCAAGGGAGGGGAAAAGGGGAGAACAAAACCGCGATCTTACTAGGCCCAGTGACATTGAGAACGCCCAAGTGCATGGGAGAGAGGGAGGGGAAACGTGCATGGAAGGGGGGAGAAGTGGAAAGTGCGAAGCAGATGAGAAAAAGATAAATAACAATAAATAAATAATAAAGGCAACAAACAGTGGTAGTGCAGCCAGCAATTTGCAAGTGCTAGGTTTAAGGCAGCAGACAGGCAGACAGGATAGGTCTCATAAGTGCAAGAAGAAAAGGGGCGGCTGTATGGGTACAGATACAGACCCCAGTGCAAAGGGTGGCCCGGAGGCTGTGTAGGAGGGTGGCGGGCTGAGCAGGTACTTGGGCCCGGAGGACAGAGGGTGGCCAGGTGCACGGTGCCAAGAGAGAACAGATCAGCAGGGGAGAGGGAGAGCGAACGCAGAAGAAAAGAGGAAGGTCTTGATGTGCTTCCGGAACCAGAGATGGTTCTCCTCAAGTTATCAAGTGGCAGGGAGACCGTTCCAGACGGAGGCCCCAGCCGAAGACAGAGATCTACCCCCAGCTCGTTTCTTTGAAAAAATGACTGACCCTGAGGGAGTTGTAGGTAGAGGAGCGAAGAGCTCGAGAGGGGAGGTATTTGCAGAGGGATAGCTGAAGGTGTTTTGGACGAAGGCCCCAGAAAGCCTTGTGGAAAGAGGCTGTTTCAATAGTCCAACCTAGAGAGAACCAAAGCTTGGTATACCATGAGCTTCTGGGGGAAGGAGAGGGAAGGCAGAGTACCTCTGAGGAGGTGCAGTAGGAAATTTGACTTTTTAGAGACCTCAGAGATGTGGGCGGAGAAGGAAAGGGTGGAGTCAAAGATGACCCCGGGGTTCTTAGGCTCGCAGGTGGGGATAGGAGGACGGCCAAGAGAGGCCGGCCAGAGAGTGAGGGGAAAGGACGGTGAAGGTGTGCCGATGAGGAGGATCTCCATCTTGCTGGCATTCAGACAAAGATCATTGGCGGCACACCAATCTTGAATGGCAGGTAGGTAATCAGAGAGGGAGAGGAGATGGCAGAGGGCAGCCTGAAAATTAGTTGAGTGTCATCAGCATAGCACTGGAAATGATATGACAACAGTGTCATTTGTACTGGCATATCATTTCACAGTGTGGTTGGGGCATCCTGTATCCTGCACTGTTTCAGTTATGTGGCACTAATACATATTTGTCAATTGTACTCTTGGCGGCACCATTTATTTTTATTTTTTGCCATATACATTTCTTTTTGTGGGGAAAGGCTTATGGGTGCTGTTGGTAACTTATCATATAAATCTTCATAATGTGTTATGTGCTCCCCTAAAAATGGACTGTAAATCCTCGCGTTTTGACTGATTTCATTCCAGGAAATTCAACTGAAAAATGCAATATTTTGCCAATCTAAAAAAAAAAAGATATGTATATTTCTCGGGGAAAGAATCAACCCAAACTGCCAATTGGTTTGGATAGGTTGACACTCTATACTTGCTTACTTGCACCAAAAAACGAAAACGGGTATCATATTTACAACCCACAACTTTTTACAATGAAACATTTCTAAAATCTTACATTAAAAAGAAATGGCTTATTTTTATTTTCAACCATTGCCGGAAACATCCTATGGTGTAAATTCTCACCTACTCAGTACAGAACGTAGCCAAACAGTATGTTATAGCTCTAGTTAAATGCAACTTTATTTCAGAATTTGAGAACAGCTTCATAAAAGTACCGTAAACATATTTAAATAGGGCCCACAGTGACCTAATTAACACATATTGTGAAACACAGTTTATTTTCACAATCTCTACAAACCTAGTATAAAATATAATTGAACATACATTTTTCTACTTGTAAACACTGAAACCATTCATACAGTCAAATAGATAACCATAAAACTGACTGGCAAAGCTGTTCTCCTAAAACAAAAACTATTCTGTCCTTGTGAGACATGTAGAGGAATCCTCCAAATGCATTGTGCCGCAAACATCCCTGTGAAGAACCTTGCTCCCCACACAGATTGACAAACCGCATGTGTGCACAAAGTTTGCGCAGTTTCGAAAGCTCAGACGATCATGGGTAAGACCATCAACGTGAAAGTGTTACTGCTACTCTTAATCACGTGGAGTCCATCAACCATATTGGTGATTTGGAGCATTTCTCACGCATGGTAATTATGCGTGCAGTAAATCGTCCACTTTGGTGCTGCAGTGAAAGTGGTTCTAATTCAGATAACACCTTTGTTTTACTAGATTGCCAAACTTGTCATGTGGCCCATTGTCTCCGGCATTCCACCAGCATGCGCCACAGGCCGAGATAGGAACGGGATTCTGCATGATGTTGCTGGAAGAAGAAATTAAATCCAAAATGGTTGTCAGGGCTTTTATCCTTTGCTGTACCAGACTCCTCCTCTGACATCTCATCTAGAATCCCTAGATGAACACATGAACCAGTTGGAGAACAGAATAACCAGTTGGCAGCCAATCGCAGAAGAAGAGGAGCAAGGCTAGGGGAAGATTCCTGCCTTTAAAAAAAGCAGACAGAGAGCCTAAAAATCAGTTCAAACTTGGGAAGCAAAAATTGAGTGGTCACTGAAGCTGTTGAGGCTTCCTGGGAGCCTGAAGAGAAGCTGCACAGAGCCTAAAAGACTGGTGAATCTCTCTTCAGAAATTAAGAGTTTCTTAGAGGCTGGAAGAACCCCTGGAGACTGCCTAGTCCCACACTAGCTCGGCATCTTGAGAGGCCTGATTATGCCATAGGATACTGCGTGGGTCCCCCCACTACCCCGCATCCTGTTAAGGCGGAAGAAGTAATTGAGACTGCTGGGGTCTCACACCAAACCTGCATCATTACGGGCTGAAGAAGCCATTCATACTGTTCACGAGTCTCACACCTAACCAACCTCATTAGCAAGCTAAATATGCCTTTGAGACTGCATCATTAAGAGGCTGGAGAAGTCATTCAGACTGCTGAAATTTCTCCCCAGCCCTGTATCCTGGGAGGGTTGAAGAAGTGAAACTGCTGGAGTCTCACACCTACCCTGCATCATAAGAGGGCTAAATAAGCCATTGGGACTGCTGGAGTCTCGCACCAACCTTACACTCCAGGGGACTGAAGGAGCCGAACACTAGTAAATCAAATACCTCATAGAAGGGGAGACGAGGTTGACATAATCTGAAGAGACTGGAAGGATGCCCACATTCCTAAACCTAGAAGGTATGATGGATCCTAGAGAGAATAAGGTATCACTAACATCTGTGAGATTGGGGAACACTCTGAGCCCTTAAATGCTTCATAATAAATATCTTAAACTTAATTACTTCCTTCTTGTGTTCATTGAGCAATTAACCACAGTCACACTTTGGTCTGGCAGTAGTTGGAGATAATTTAATGATGGTCTACTTTGTTGGCATGCTGATGCCCTTAGAGCTGGCATAAAGGTTGATTGTGCACTACTAGTGAAGGTGATCTGCTACTACTGTTGCTCTTCTACTGCTCAATATGAAAGAGAGGTGGTGGTGAGCGCATGGCTCCAGCATGTTGTGTTCCTGACTGCAGCAGTATGTACCACCGCAGTAACCGCACCAGCAGAGATGATGATTTGATAGGGGTTATGATAACAATCCAGTGAGTTTCTGATAATTCAGAAATGACATTTCAGGGTGTTCAACTTTGTCCTTTGGCACTTTTCTCAATGCTGATATTTTGATTTGTCTGTGTACTAGCGAGAACTGATTTAGTTTCAATTATGTTCACACAACAGGTCCTCTTATTGCTGCTTCTGTCTTTTCATTGAGACATAAAGAAAAGGAAGTTGTGTGTTCCCTCGACCATGAGATCTCTGAGAGAAGGCACAGTACTTACCATTCTCCAAGTAAGTGGGATGTGCAGAAATGCTTCCTTCTAGGTATGAATGTAATTGGTTTTCTCCATGCCTTGGCTGCCAAGGCACATGCACATGTATGCTGCCCCATTAACACACCTGAGCCTAACAAACATAGGTAAGATTTCTTTTGACCCTGTATTCTTTAAAATGTACCATTTGCCTCAAACTTCCCCAAAAGCCCCTCTGGTATTGCTCAATGTTTTGTGAAGTCAATAATTGTGTTTGATGAATTTAGCCCACACCAGTTAATCAACTCCGTAAACTGGTGCAGCACTGATAGAAACAGTGCAAAATTTATCCACGCACAGCAGCAGAAGTTCAAACTTCCTTGACGGTATTGTACGAATTTACCGAGTTTAAAAGTCTGACCTCACCAAAAGACCTAAAACACACATCACGAAAAGTTCGGACTACCACAAGTCTGAACTTTTCATGTTATGTATTTAGGTGTTTCGGTGGGGTCAGACTTGGGGCTGGGGGGGTGTTTCCCGCAACACCCAGCTCACTGCCTTGAGCAGGGGTTGCGGGGGACACCCCCCCCCAAACCCCCACCAAATGAAAAAAAAACAGGGGCTGCGGGGGTGTCCCCCGCAATAACCCGCTCACTATGCTATACAGTATAGTGAGCAGGGTGTGTGGGGGACACCCTTGCAGCACCTCTGAGGAAAGAGGGGGAAAAAACAGGGGCTGCAGGGGTTTCCCCTGCATCTCCCCGCTCACTATACTTTACAGTATACTGAGCGGAGGTTGCGGGGGAAACCCCTGCAGCTTCCGAAAAAAGAAAAGGACCCTGCGGCGCCGGATCCCGATCGCAACAGTGAAATGGAACTGGCGCCGCAGGGACACAGCACGTCTTCGAAGGTAAGTAGGGTGGGGGTATGTTGGGGGCATGGGTGGGGGTGTGTTGGGGGTGTGGGTGGGGGGGTGTTGTGGGTCAAGGGTGACTGTGTAGGGGTTTTAAATGTGTGTCCGCATTGGAAATGTACATAGCTTTTGTGGTTCATAGATTTCACATGCAAACTTTCAGTCGCTGACTTTTCCACCACGGAAAAATCACGTAGAACCTCCCTGACATACTGGAAGGCACAATGTGGGTAAAATCAGCGTAATTGACCCCCACAAAAGAGCAGATACATGACCGAAAGCAGGCATCATTGAAAGCTTCCATTACACACTGCACAGGTATATCATGGACAGCAGCAATGCAAGCAACTAACACACACCGAACAAGTAGACAATTGGTAGCAGCACTTCCCGTACAGGCACCAATATAAGTTACAGTGTAGACAGCAGTGCTGAAAAGTTCCCCAGGGTATCAGATTTCCTCATAAATGCAGCACATACAGTTGCTACGGAGTGCGCTCAGTGTTTGTGGTGTGAGTGAACATAAACAAGGTGAAACCTATGGAATCCCCAGATCCTGCTGTTATGTACCGTAACTCCCTGAAGACTGTATTGGCAGCCCTGCACCTTGCGGAGCCGTGTCTGTGCCTGAGCTCACGGGACAAACTGTCAGTGATCCCTACGTTCCCCTCACATCCTCAGACTCGCCTTCAGCATAGGCGTTGTCACTCTGTAATCGAACAGCGGTCTGATAAGTATGGAGTGGGTGAACTGTATCAGCAGCCGGTGTTCGGCCGGTCACATAAAACAAAGGGGAAATCGTGTCAGGACGTGGCTAATGATCGCGTTGCTGGAGCGGCAACACAACCCCAAAAAATGACCACCCTATTTCATATTAAGACATACGACTCAGACACCACTCTTAATGCCTCAGCTATGGCTACAAATCTAATTCTAGAGACTGCCGCTGGCATTGACCTGATGGAGGAGCAGGGAGGTCACTCATCCATAGGCGAGCAAAAGGAGAAAACTGGTCCATGTGTCTCAGAACGTTTCGGCATCCGGTTCCAGGGTGGAACGAGACTCTGACTTTGCTGTTGCGAGAAAGAATGGCGAAAGTCCTTTGATTGTTTTGGAATCATCGTAATTGAACTTGGTAAACTCAAGAGCGTCCCGCCCCCTTGGGTGCTGGCTCTACATTACCTTAACACCCAACAAAATGGGATCAGGGCTGCCTTCAAAAAGCAAACTGATAAAGGATCTAAAACATAAGGACGTTGATGATCTCGAAACAAAAGGTGCCCCTAGCAACCATGGAGCATCAATCACCATTCGCATCTCTATGTCCTCTGGAAACAGTAAGCACTGTGAGGACGGTGACTGCGATAAAGTGGAGAAGTTTTCGACGCACCTGTGAAAATGTGGGGCAATGATGACGTCTTTCTGCTGGAAGGCCAATCACTCACTTTGAATGATGGGCCGGTAATGAGTGGTCATGATGCACTCAATGGCTCTCAACCCTTGACTGCTGAACTTGAGCCATGTATTCTTGGCGAAGGACTTTGTTCATCAAATAACCAAGAGTTCATTGGCTGTTGCTGACCAACTTTTGCAAGATCTGGTTTCACTCAATGAAAAAATCCATCATGGAGGGAGTGTGGAGAACCAGGTCATGGCACCAGGGGACTGTAACACTGCGAATAATCCACCTAAACACCTTAGGACCCTGCACGACCTGGCAAACCAGGATCAGATCCCAAGGTCGCAAGTAGAGCTTCAGAGAGGTTCTAGCAAAAGGAGACAACTTGACTCAAGCTCCCAAAGAGACATAATGAGTTCTCAGAAACGATTGAATCAAGGATACCTCAGAGGTCAGGATAGCGAGGTTGAAAACTTGTGTGCTAACACTACAAGACACCACAGAGTAAAAGAAAAAGCCTCCTCGTCTGATGACAATTCCTCAGATTCCTCGATTGCCGAAAGAGCCTTCCCAGAAGTAAGAAGATCAATATACGAGAAGCAGTTGTTAGCAACTGGGTCCAATAATCAGACTAGATCATCAGCAGAGATGATCTGTTCTGAGATGATGCCTAAAATATCTTCAGCCATAACTATAGCAACTGCTCCCTTTGCTAAAATGTACGGACAATTTCATGATAATTACAGAGACCAGATACACTAATAGCTCTATTGAATGCAAAGATATTGAATCCGAAATGAAAGAAATGAAATATCAATCTCATAAAGATATTCAATCATTGGAACTAACAAGTGCTCTATTAAAGGAACAACTGTGATGTAATGCAGATGACAAAAAGCTCCTAGCTGAAGTGGCTAGAGAAGCCCTGCTAATATAAAAAAACACAGGACAACATTAATCGAACCAAAAGTCCAAAGCAACTTGATAACTTGGCAAGCTCGCGTACTGCAGAGAGAGAATGCGTGTGTCAGTGCTATCCTGTAACAGAATCCCCACGTTGTCACCGAAGTGATGAGGAAATGGTGAACTTACCTACTAATCATGGAAATGAGTCGCAGTCAACGCTACCTCAAAGGCAATCTGAAAGGAAGACAGTTGCTTCAAATGAAATTTAAACTGAAGAAAGCTCCCTATTGTTGCCTCAAAAGGAAAGTATTACGGTCATTCAAAACGGTCTGCGAGCCCCAGGATTTCCAACGGGGCCTGCGACTAATGCAATTGATGCAGAGGGGCTGAGTGCAAAAAAGAGTGGATATCGAATTGTGGACACTTGTAACACATCTCCTTATATTCAAATATGTATGATGGCCCCCGCTGAGTGCCGAGAGGAAAAGAATTTAAAGTTACATATAGTTAACATCTTCTGGCAGCACAAAGCGACTGGTACATGGGGAATTTATGGATGAGCTATGCAAGATCATTGACGAAATAATGTCGACTGTGGAGAGAGCAAACATAGTGTATGGTGACTGGAACTTGGACCTTGTAAAAATTTATTTTGAGAAAAAAGCCACCAAAAGCTCGAAACAGCGATTTGAACATGAGGGAAATAAGAATGTTGAACGGGAACACTCCAGGAGACATACCCCCAAACCCACATGGAATCGTGACAATCAAAACTCGTTGATAAAACTCGGTGATAATTACTTTTTGTTTCAGGCAGTCTTGCAGATCTTGCAACACACTTAAAAGTAATCGATATGCCACAGAGTGATCACAACTTAGTAACCATTGGGCTGAAACACTTTAGCGGTCAAAGCATCAATGACTTGTTTGCACCAGGGCTTGAAATCGAACCAGGTACAAATCGACTGAGGTTGAATAGCAAAAGAATTGTGAACATCACAAGAAGTGTCGAAGATAACCATGATTTGGAATACGTACCTTTGCTGGAGCAATACAAAGAGATGTGGGCCAATAACGGGAAAGTATACTTTAGACCTCAACACAGCTTTGATCCAGAAATTGCATGTATGAAACGTGAATTGAGACGAAATATTTGCATATTGAAGACGCAGAACTGGGCAAACCACGCAGTTGAAAAAAACCAAACTAAGAATGAAATACAACATCTACCTGGCATTTGTCGACCTAGCCCATGCTTTCGGCGGAGTTGATCGAAATTTGCTGTGGAAAAAGCTGAAGGACCGGAACTGTCCAGAGGGTCTGATTCGAGCAATAAGAGAACTATATTCCAACTCCAACACCAACATTAAAATCCGGCTTGACCGAAACTGTACTCTGTCAGCATCAATAACAACAGAACGTGGAGTAAAACAGGGTTGTCCTTTGGGAGCAGTCTTGTTTAACTCCTTTATATCAGATGTCAGAAGATCTTTGAGTGAGATACACTCTTTCTCCCTGAAAATTAATGGAAATCTGATCGACTGGATGCTATATGCAGACGATATTATTCTCTTGGACTTAACGCTAATAGGCCTTCAACGGAAACTGACAGCTCTGCATAAATACATCAATGAAAATGGCCTTGAAATAAACACTGCAAAGACAGAGATCCTTGTCTTAAAGAACTTGTGTGGACAAAAGAGGTCACTGAAAGCAAAATTTCATTGGAAAATTGGCCAAGATAATCTGAGATGTGTAACTCAGACAAGATATCTAGGTGTAGTGTTAAATCAAACATCAACGACGAACCTATGGCAAAGGCCATAAAATCCACATGTAAACAATTAACTTCCCAAGGAGCAATGATAAATAAGAAGTATGGGAAATTCAGCCTAAAGCCAGTTATGGACTTTTACAAAGCCAATGTGGTGCCTGCTTTACTTCACGGTGCAGATACTTGATAAAATCGCCTAATAGATGGTTCCGAGATGTCTTTTTGAGATTTAGGTTAAATCTATTTGAAACAAAAGAAATCTTAAAACTAAGAAACAAAATTGAAGGGGAAGACGTTACCTGCAGACTTTGTAAACATCCAAACAAAAATGTGAAGCAACTGGTGCTATTCTATCCTGGCCTCCAAGCCGTCTGCACGACTCTCCTGGGATCAGAGATTGGAAATGTGAAAGTATCATACAGTGTAGTACAACTTGGGCATGGTCCATGCAAGCTTACCACACAAACAGGTACAGGTGCAAAATGAACAAGGCCAGTGCATATTTCCCTCACAAGCAGGTACAGGTACAACATGGACAGGGATAAAACATATTACCCTTCACAGAGAGCATGTGTAGGGTGGGAAAAGTTTCTCTCACGAATAGAGACATGGTCAGCACGGCAAGGTCCTGCTATTCTAACAGACACTACAGCATGTGCAGAGCCACGCCACTGCAAGCTTCCCTCACAGAGGTAGAGGATGGCCAGGGGCAGTCCAAGCTTCACTCCCAAACAGGTAGAATATGAGCAAGGCCAGTGCAAGTCCCTTGCAAATAGGTGCTGGTAGAGAATCCAGGAGACACTGCAGGTATCTCTTACAAACATGCAGTACACAATTGGCAGGTGAATGTCTTTGAGGGCATGTGCAATGTCTCTTATAAATGAGTACATGTAACGCACAAACAAAACCGTTACAAGCTTCACTCACACTGGTACAGGTTCAGCCAGCATATGCAAGCCCATTCTAGGTTTTGCTCATAGATTGGTACAGGAACAGTATGGGAATAGTCAGCGCAAGCTTCTCTTACAATAAGTTTTCAAACAAGGGTAACACGCATAGACAAATCCAATCTTATTTCCCGAATATATGCACAGAAATACACGTGGGCAGATAGGGGATTTGTCGAGGTTAAAGCAGAAAGAGTGGAGAAGACTTAATATGAATTTTAGTATTATTGATGGAAAGAGCCATGGAGGATATGTTAATGAATGATTGTCAGGATAGATGGAAAAGGAATGTGGCGAAAGAGAAGGTCTATGACAAAGGAGAAAGACTGTGATGAAGAAATAGGACTGTTACGAAGTTGGACTGATGAAGGAGAAAGTCTGTGATATAGGACTTTGATGACGAAGGACCTTGACAAAGACGAAAATGTGCTACACATACATCAAACTTTAACCTCGTCTGACATTGTGTGGACAATGTCAATCAACCTCTTGTTGCTAAATTTGCATGTGACCTCTAAACCCATCCCATATCATTCCTGCTCCTGCTTGTGCAGTGTCTGCTTCAGCTTGCCCATGCTGTGCTTTCTGACGTTCCAGGAGGCACCTACCAGGACTTTAACCTGCCTGAGGTGAGTGATCTGGTCCTGGCCACATATTTTCTCAAGACCTTCTCGTGCTAGGCCTCTGTGTTTTCACTTTCGAGTCAGCACATTTATGATATGATATGTTATGGCATTTGTAATGCGCCAATTCACAAGTGTTTCAAGGTGTGACAAGGCAATGAATGGGGAACAGAGGGAACACAGAGACAACGATCTTACTAGGCCATGTGACATTGAAATTGCGCAAGTGCAGGGCTTGGGGAGGGGAAAAGTGCCAGGGGAAACGGGAGGGGGCAGTGCTGTACATGGGATCAAAACAATAACAAGCAGTGCGGCCAGCAGGTGGCAGGTGTAAGGGTAAGGGCAGACAGCAGGTGCCCAAAAGTGCAGGTGGGGGGGTGCTGTAGGGTTACAGATTCAGACCCAAGTGCAAGGGTTGCCGGGAGGCAGTACGGGCATGCAGCTGGGCGGGCAGCGACCTGGGCCCAAAATCAGAGATTATCCAGGTGACCAGTGCAGTATCAGACAGGAAATCAGCAGGGGAGAGGAAGAGAGAAGGCAGAAGCAAAGCGGAAGGTCATGAGGTGCTTCCGGAACCGGAGATGGTTCTCCTCAAGTTTCAGAGAGGCAGGGAGGCTGTTCCAGTGGACAATGCAGAGGGTCTTGAACTTAATCCCTGCAGCCACTGGGAGCCAATGCAGAGATTTCAGTGCTGGAGAGATATGATCCCTGGGCTTGAGGGCAAGGACAAGTCTCGTAGTCCTTTTCTGGATGAGTTGCAAACGGCGGATAGTAGAAGAAGGCAGATTTCGAAAGAAGCTGTTGCAGTAGTCCAGCCAGGAGAGAACCAGAGCTCTAGAGACAGTGAGCTTCTGGGGGAAGGACAGTAAAGGAAGAATACCTCTGAGGAGGTGCAGTTGGTAGTTTGACTTCTTAGAGACGTCAGAGTTGTGAGGAGAAAAGGAGAGTGTGGAGTTTAAGATGACCCCAAGGTTCTTAGCCTCACAGGTGGGTGCAGGAAGAGGGCCAAGGGAGGCCGGCCAGAGAGTGACAGGAAAGGAGGGTGCAGGTGTGCCGATGAGGCGCATCTCTGTCTTACTGGCATTTGACTTACATCCCAAAAGCAATAGTCCTGCTTCCGTTGCCAAGGTAGTGACATCTGGAGCTGTGGGCATACTAGTTTGCAGTGGCCAACATGCAGCTACTGACACATGGCTATGGTTGCATGATGGCCCTAGAGAGAACACACAACTACTGACATCAGAAAAACCTTAAAGGTTTTTACTAAGCAAAAGTAAAGTATAAGACTATTGCAAAGAAATTGGTTGCAGATGGGTGTATATTAAGTTTCTTGGCAAAAGTAATCCTAGAACTCAGGATTATGAACGAAAGACAGCAAACAAAAAGGTCTTCAGAAAAATTCAAACAAGAAGTTCTCTCTCTCTACCATTCAGTCTTTATCACTTCATCTGGGGACCACGACAACACCCCATCTCTCATGGGATTTTGAGCTTGCTTCCTTTTCCAACTATCCCAAAAGCCCTCCCCTTCACTGGGGCTCTTCTTCTCTCCATCTTTTATTCCAGTATATGATGCCTCATCCTTCTACACCTAGGGATATAGTGTCCTGGTCACTTTCCCAGGAATCTAGTGCCCTGCTTACTAATCTGCAACCCGTTATATAGTGTCTTGCCCACTAGCCCATTCCTAGGGATCAAGTGCCATGCTCTCTCTCTCTTTACTGTAACACACTCCTTTAATGTGTTTGCAGGGCTCTCCTCTTCTGCTACACATCGCCTCTTCTGGAACCACAGTCTCTCTTGCATTTTTTCTCTTTTTATCGCTCTCTCTCCCTCTCTATCCTTGTCACCCTTCCCTTCCATTGGATCTGAAGTGTCTTTCTTTTGATCTCAAGGGGGCTCTTCTCTTCTCACTAGAGCCCAACCCTCTTCTGGGGTCCTAGTGTCGCACCTCTTTCTCACAGGAGTATAACCCTTTTCTGGGGATCCGAGGACATTTCTCCCCCTCGCTGGAGTACACCAGTCTTCTGGGGACTCCTTTCCTCCTCATTGGAGCAGATGCCACTTTTGAAGTTCATGGGGGCTCTTCGCCCCTTCACTGCAGCACAACCCTCCACTGGGGTTCAAGGAGCTACTTTGCCCCTCACTGGAGCAGACCACTCCTCTGGGGTTCAGGGGAGGCTCTTCTACTCCTTGCTTGAGCACACCACTGTTCTGGGCTTCATGGGACTCCTATCCCCCTCACTTTGGCACAACCTCAAAGGGCTCCCCTGCTCTAGCGCTTTCCAGTTTCCTCAGTGAAGACCTCTTCAGTGCTTCCAGCCCAAAATACGATGCCTGTGTTTCTTAGCATTTAACATCGGTTATATGCCCCTCACCATTCTCCCAGTGGTGGAGGCAAATATTTAATTTGATTGGATAATGAACTCCCAATGTTATGCAGGGTAAAGGAAGTCTTCAAAAGGCTTTCCACCATCTTGCATCTCTTTCAGTTGGCTTGCAAGTGCTGGAGATGGTTCTTGTTAGCTGCTATGCTCCTACCCTGTCTCCTGGCGGTCCCTCCTGCACAGACGTTCATTTCGTGAGTTCCTGATGTTGAATTGGCCATCACAAGGGACAGGAAAGCCGCTAGTAACTTCCCACCTGAGCAAATCGTTTCTTCTTTTGGAAAAGGGAAATTATGTATTTCTATTAAACACTGCAGTTGCATGACAGGGAGAAAGCCTTTTTCCTTTACAAGCGCCGCTCGGGGATGGGTGTCGGCATAAGTTAGGGTTTTTCCCTTTGAGGAGCCACACATGTCACCTAAGGGGACTTTCTGTGTGTGCGAGTGTTTCCACATAGAGTGTATTTCTCTGAATCCCTGAAAGACACTATCAAATCCGTTATGGATTTTGGATCTCTAAACCTGATGCATGTTGGGAGATGTAGTCCTGAGTACCTGGTTTCTTTGGGACCTGTTAGTTTCTGATTCGTTGTTGTCTAAGTGGGTTTGGGAACTGTTCAAGACTGTTCCTGTCAGTCATACTCTCAGGCGGATCAGGATTGGGTGTGGTGTTTGTACTCTGACTTGTACACACTACAGTAGCTTAGATTGGTTTGCATCTCTTTTGTAATGTATGACAACTGATGGAAAATGCAGCTGTTTGGCGCCTCCAGTTGGCTAATGCCCTATTTTACTTAGCACTGCCACTGTCCCTGTGTCCCCCATCATCACCACTTTATGGTACACAGTTTACAGAGGTAGGGTATGTTTTTCGTATGGGAGACTGTTGGGGCAGAATTGCATTTTTGGGCCTCTGGCTCCCTAACTTTCTGGGTTCCTAAAATAATGCCTGTCTTTCTTGCCTTTTCTACTTTTATTTTGTGGGCAGATGGATATTTACTGAAGTATCCCTACCACTGAAGTTCTGTAGCCCATATGGCTACCAGGGCAGGGGCGTTTTAAAGCATCCTATTTTGCTCCTAGGATGGTTCTATTACCATGAAAATGTTTTGTGAAGTAGTCTAGTTGCAGCTGTTGGTTTTGACAACTCTAGCAATGTAGTCACATTTACTGCATTAATAGCCAAATGCATTTATATAGTAGCCATTGGGGTACAATGCAATGTTTAAGTCTTATCCTGGCCGTTTTGTTTTGTGCCATCTCCTTTTTTTATGTGGACCATGGGGCACTCTAAAATGGGCACTTTATTGGCATATACTCATCCTCAGCCCACAAAGGCAGCCTCGGTTTGAGTTTAAACTGGAGTAGATTATCCTCTAGGTTTAACAATCGACATTAAGTGTGGCTGGACTAATGCGACTGGATGCATGTCTGAGGCCAGCCATTCAGTGAATACATTAACAGTGGAAGCAAGCCCCTGTGCATTCCTCAGATACTCTGTAACTGACCTAGTGGAACACAGGTGCCTAATCCTAATGCAATTCTAAATATATGTCTATACCTTTTCACAGTATATTGTATAGCATATTTTATTGTGTAACTATATGGTACTTTGGTACCAGCCCATCCCAGAGAGTTTTGGTCTAACTTGGTGGACACCTTGTTTTCCACTTAGGGTACATCTCTTCACATCCTTCACCACAGGGCTGTTGCAAAACCGCAGTAACCAGGGATAAGGAGAGTGAGGCATTGAAGGAGCTCTACACCTTTTTTGCAATTGGCACAAGGCCGGGGAAGCCCCAGTGGTAGTCGGCTACGAGAATGGCAAGACAAAAGGAATGGGTGAACCAAAATAAAAGACCTACGTTTTTGATTGAGCCTACGGTTTAAGCACAGGCAGTTGACAGTTAACTACTCATTGATCCTGGCCAAGCATGCAGGTATGGACCAAGCACTTTCAGTGGGTTTGCTCAGGAGAGATCAGAAGTGAGGGACTAGAGTGTTTGTAGCCCTAAGCGCTGGAGGCATGGTGTTCCATGTTTTTGCGGCCAGGACTTGGAAGCTGGCTCCGCCTGAGTTTTGGAGTCTGTATTTTGGGATGCTGAGGCAGTGAGGATAGTTGGCTCTGGTAGGTCTCATGGTAGTCTTTTTGCAGAATTTATTGGCAAGGTATTTGGGAGCGGTGTTGTTGAGACATTTGTGTGTAATCATGAGTGTTCTGAAGGTAATTCTGTCTTTTATGGGGAGCCATTTGACGTTCCGTTTGACTTGGGATATATGGTCAGAGCGAGGAATGTTTAGGGCTGCACGGAGGACATTATTTTACAAAATTTGGAGTTTGTGGAGGTTTTGCTTGCTTGTGCCCAAGTAGAGGGAATTACAATAATCTAATTTTGAGAGTATTATTATTTATTATGCGCAACCAAATTGGCCCGGGGGCATCCGGGCGCAGATCGTTAAGAAAGACTTATCCTAGTGAGCACGTGCATAGTGCCTACTTATCTGAAAAGATGAGTTTTAAGTTTGTTTTTAAATTCGTTGATTGTTCCACAGTTTCTTATGATGGGTGGTAGGGCGTTCCATGTAATAGGGGCACTTGACCAGAATGCGCTCTTTCAGTATAATACAACTGTGAGTGGATAAGAATGGTCTACAGGCAGTTATTAATTTGGTGGTGTAGGCCGAGGAGGATGCTGTAGCATTAACTTGCATACAAAGTCAACAAAACGTCTGCAAAACAGTTACATTGCTATAAGCATAGGTCTGCATTAAATGTGTTGCCACAGGCCTTTGGTATGTGTCATACATGATGAGTTACTTTGCCTTATGCCAGCAGTGCATTTCAGGCCCTTGTGATGAATCCTGCAAAGTCATCATGGAATCCCAGCCTAAAGTCTCCTCTCATGTTGCCAGGGAAAGGCATCCGCTATCTGTTCCTAAACCTGGGGATGGTATTAGGAGAGAGGATGGGAGGAGAAGTCTGTCAAGGTAAATTGGTGACTCTGTCAGTAGGGACACAGTGTTCGTCCTCTTCTGAGGAAGAGGTTTCCCTAGTGCCTAAATATTTAATCGCATGTTGTCACTGTGGAGCTCCCTCCCCAGAATTAACCAAGGTGCCAAGTACGAGGACCCTTTTTATAAACATGAAAATGATATACCTAAGGGTCAGAAAGTTAATATTACTACTTCCAGTTGTTATGATTCTACATTATGTTTAGATCTTAGATCCAAGAGAAAACCAAGACTTCCTTTGAAATCCTCTCTTAAGTGTAAATCCAGCGTGCAAAACCAAAATCAAAAACCGTATCAAAGATCCGGGTTGGGGTCATATGTTTGAGGAATCATTATATGTTCACTTCAGATGAATGATGAAAAGAAAATAACAATTGAATATTAGGAATCGGTGCTAATGTAAATATCCCAAATAAATAATCGTTTGAGTCAATGTAATGAGTATGTTGGTTGAAACAGAACATGGGCAGCCCATCCCCAAATATACACCAAGAGACTGTCATTAGGGAATACTGGTTGGAGCTGAGATATGACGAGTAAGCACCCTTGTGGTGGTTCAATACATTATCATTTGACCATGGTCCATAAATTAGAGGGGTTAAGTGCAGTAGGAACGATAAAGTTAATCTATATTGTTAATTCAGAAATATTATAATGAAAAATATGAAGGAGATTAGTCCTTACCGTGATTTGTAATCGCAGTACAATTGGATTGATGTGGAATGAATAGTGGAAGAGAAAGTGAATCACAAAGTCTGTTAGCAATCCAATCTGAGTGAATGTTTGAGAACAAAAATCCAAGAAGCGGTATTCGCTGGTTGCAAAACGAAGTCTAAAATCAAAATCAAGTGCGTGCGGTCAATGGACCATTGTAATATTATGATAAAAAGAAACAATTTGAGAGAATAGATGTGAGAGGTGCCTTCGACCTTGCTGTATATGGTGTCCTGGTCACTAGATATGGATGCCAATGGAGTCCCGTAATGGGACAAGGTGGTAACAATCTAAAAAAAACTGTAATTCGCCTACAAGAACATTTTTGAAGAAAATAATGATCACTAAGTACCAAAGAACTTCTGGCTGATAGGCATCTTAGTTGTGAAATATATTGATCTTACCCACAGTGGGCAGCGTGAACAAATCCTCAGTTAGATCCCGAGCAGCAGTACGGCATTGCCGTGTGTGATAGCCATGTACAATATCATGCCGTTCGTAGCGTCACAGAAGTGACGTCAAATGTAAACAATGCAGCATTAAAGACACAACACGCTGCCGTTACAGCAGGCTTATCGGCACGCATGCTGTAATCATGAGTATGTTATGCGCAAAATTGAAATTAGCTGAGATACCAGCAGGCATAGCTTCAAACATGCTATAGTTATGTGGTGTAAATCACAGGGATAATGTTAATTGGCCATGGTAGTACATGGAGCCCATATTGAGCATGTAAGTAAGGCTGGTGAGTTTACAGAGTGACGTCAAGGGGGCCATGCATATGGGCCATAATGAGTCTTGGAAATGTGAGATGCATAACAAGTAATCTATAAAAAATATATATGTATTGTGGATTAAAAATCATAAGCAAGAGAAAGTTATAAGGAATCAGAAGAAACTCTGAGGTGTGGTTTGTCTTCGAGAAAAAATGTGGATAGGGCTGGACAGGGCTGGACAGGGCACAATATTGTGATGTAATGTTATAGAAACACATGTATTTCATGATCTGTGTTTAGACCCCGGCTAGTACATCTGAGGAAGCATACAAGTTTAGCTTCCATTTGTCTAGGTTTTAGTTGTGTATTGCCTCCTTTTGTACCTCTTGAGGCTTTCACGAGTAAAAATCTCAGATCTGATTTGTTGTCTAGTTGAAGTTCTAGTTGCCAATGTAAGGCCAATGGTGATTTGGGCTCAGGCATTCTAAGACTGGATAAATGTTCCCTGATCCTAAATCTCAATTGACGAATGGTACTCCCAACGTATAATTTCCCACATGTGCATATTACTGCATATACAAGATAACATGTCATGCATATCAATTACAGTGCCGAATGGATCAGTAAAAGAAGAACAATTGTCATGAGCATATTGACAAAAATTACAGTTGCCACATTTGAAAAAGCCTTTTTGTTATTTGAGCCAAGTGGTTTTACTGCTCTTGTCTTCAGTCTCTAACAGAGATGGACTAACCCTGTGCTTGATAAATAGTGCTTTGGTGAAGGTGAACTTGGGCTTGGGTGTCAAATAGGGTAAAAGATCTTTATACAGCCTCAACAGATAACCAATGTTTCTGAACCAATTTATATAGAATTAAGGAATCCTTAGAAAACTGGGTGATGATTGACATACATTGGGGTGAATCATTCTGGTCAACCAGGATATCAGTTTGTGATTTGTGCGCAAATTTGGCGCACGCTTTGTTGATGATGTCTTATTGATAGCCTCTGTTTCCAAACCTTTCTGTTAAGAAACTACATTCTTTGGTAAAGTCAATGGTGCGACTGCAATTCCATCTTGCCCTGGGGAATTCACTAGCTGTGTTAAAAGTCAACATTAACTTGAGAAGCAGTTGTTGATTCAACTCTCCCTAGTGAGGATTTAAGTGTGGAAAGTTTGAAACAAGCCTTACCACATAGTTCAAGCTGTAGTAGTAGGAGTTTTATCCTGGCAGGCGAGTAAACCAGGAAAGGGACACATTGTAGTTAGTCCAGGCAGGCAAGAATACCAGGAGTAAGATAATTTGAAGTACTGTGAATGTGGTAGAAGGTTGTGGTGGAAAAGAAGTGTCAATTCCACTACCTTGTTTTGATGAACTGTTGCATAACCATCCTGATTAAAGTGTATCTTTTGAATGAACCATCCTGACTGAGGTGTTACTTATAAAGGAGAACTATCATGTGATAACAAGTGATTGGTCTTCAGATAAAGGAACATTTAAATGTCACTTCTGAATTGCGTGAAGAGACAGTATTGTGGTTTGAGAAACAGGAGGTGGTGGAAACTTAACACTTGTCTTGAAGTGTGAGCAAACCTTTGGAACTAATATAGTCCCTTTTGGCAAGTGACGGACATATTGAATGGAAATAACTTTGTATTCTACATTGAGTGTAACTTGGCTAGTGAAGAGAACGTTCTTGAAACTGAACTTTGGTTTGGAAAATCCTGAATTGATTGAGGGGAAGGGGATCCAACCCGGGTCACGAGGATTTGTGTTTATAACCTTTGTGTTTGAATTTATATGTTATTTAGTGAAGTTTAAACAGCCAAATTATTCCTGTATAATTTTGTTGTATGCTCTAGTGTGAGGGACAGATACCTCTGGACATTAGGCCATTTCCTTTAGCCTTAGCCTTAGTTTGTTAGAAAGGGAAATCCTTGTCCGGCTAGGGAAACATAGGCGTTTGTCTCCCCTTTTATCATTTTAATTAAATGGCAACATGTGAGAAAACTATGCCTATGTGTCCATCTCACATTTCGGACCCCTCACACCCTGTAGCAACATAATTGTCTGGTGACGATTTCACTAACAGCCACACAAGACCTACATTAACGCAATCCAAGACAGTAAGAGTACACAGGTCCATTGTAGATGTGACTTAAAGTGTGTTGTACGTATAATGCCTGCTAGTCGCTTAGCACAGGTCTGGGTCACCAAGTCCTATTAGTGGCTGTGTTGTCATGCAGAGGCATCCATGCAGAGGGTTTGTTGCTGTATCTTTCTGAAGCAGCCATGATGTGAATATGCTGTCATGGTGAAGTCTTGCTGAAAGATGAAATGTACATCACACACGCATTGCTTGACATGTCAATATCCCCATTACATGCGGTCAGTGGGGAATGCCAGCCTACAGAGTGGCAATTCTTTGTGTTGCTAAAGGGATGGGTCTGAAGGAAAAACACACACAGCCTTAACCTTTAAAAAGGTTTGTATTTCCAAATGCATTCCAGGTTATGGAGTACTATGGCAATTATGAACTTTGACCTGTGCAAGAGCAGTTTTGTATCACCAACAGTGTGAACCGACCTGTGCTTCTTTTGTTCTTCCATAGGGCCTATATCAGAACTTACTCACGCCAACAACCCACATTCTCCAGTCACAATCAGGCACCCCCAGAAGCGGCGCAAGAAGCTGGTTGTAGAATCACAAAATCCCTCATTAAAAGAGCACGGTACGTTCAGCAGCATGTCTATTTAATGTTAATGTATGTGTTACACACTTACTGAAACAGGGTTTTCAGAACAGGGTTAGTGAATGTACTGTACAGCCCATGTATGCGGGCAATAACCAGCATTAATTACCTGTATACTACGTTAGCGGTCCTCCGTGCAGTGATTTCCATTAGTTGGAGTTAAGGAAAATGAAGTCTATTAAGTTGTTGCACCCATGGGCTTTCATACTATTGTGTGAGGGTTTGGCAATGACTTCCAAACCTGTGCAACGAACGGTACCCGTTCATTGTTCTAACATGAAAGTCAGCATTTAAAAAAGCCCAAAGCAAAATGAATGAATAGATGGGCATCACTTAAAACAATCCCAAATGGCTGAGGAGAGGGCCACCAAAATACTCATTTAGCACCGCATCCACCACAGAGTGGGGGCAGAGTCAGTAACACTAGGGAGATGCTGCGGGCACAGGGACACTTGAAATAGAGGGAGAAGACCGGGTACCAGAAGAGGATCTGCAAATAACTTGTTCCTTATTCTTTTCAAGGCCGAGAATGAACAGAGTATTATTCGTATACATTTGGAATGTATCTTGACCATGTCAGTTGTGGAACCATCCGTGCATGTATACAGTGAATGGCCACAATTGTCGGGCAAAGCCTTGTAGCACTCCACAGTGTATCTGTTGGATGGTAGAACGGAAGGGACCTGTCTTTAGTCAAGAATGTGAGCTTCTGTGTCATAGGCAGCTGAATGTTCCAATGGACTCATTGTGGCTGATTGATCCTCATTTGGTGATCTCAGTAACTCGTCTCTGTCCAGAGTGTATTCGGGGCTTCTGGCAGAACCAGAGCATGAATGAAGGTCAGCAAACAGTGATCTGTATTTGCTGTAGTGTTGTACCTGCTGGCTAACTGCACTCTACAAGATTTCCTTACAAGGAGAGCAGGTGGTAATTACAGAAATCACTTTTTACCGCCTTTGTCATTTTCAGTAATGAAAGGAATCGGTAATGTGATGTCCCTGTCCATAGCAAGCCCAAGTTCAGGAAATGGTCTGGCCCAAACTGATGGATAATCTCCAGGTCTTCATCTCAGCCCCTGAGCAAACCATCAATTCCTGCTTTGTGTGTTGGGAATACTGCCAGTGTCTTTAGCATATGTTGTTCATGTTCAGAGCAAGGTCTTGCTCTGGTGTATGGAGGGTTCATCCCCTTGGAGACCCAGTTCCAGGAATATATGAAGATATCCATTCACCCATGCCTAACAATCCTACACTGAGCTGGAGAAGAGTGCCATCAGAAGCCACCGCATGTAGTAAGCTGGGGTGGGTCAGAGGACAAGGAAGAGGAAGTTGGCCAAACGCCTGCTGAGCTTGAAGCTTCATCCTCTTTCTCCTCCAGTGAAGTCACATGGGCATACCATCCGAGGTTGAGGGGTCATAGGACATGTAGTTTGTAGTGGGCAAGGGAAGGTGAGAACACCTTCATCCAGTTATGCATAATATGCCTAAACCAAACAACCACTTTCATAGGACATTTCATACATTGCAGGAAATATTTCATGCTTGTAACTTCTTGGATTGCAGTGTTCCAATCGTCGGAGTTTTTGCATAAAGGTAACGCATAATTTTGATCAAAGAAATGAATGACAGGAAGCCTCGCTGGCACCAGTTTTAATAACATGGCTCACTCTATATTTCTCAATATCTGCTCCTAGACAGTCACAAATGGGACAGACTATTTCCATCTAACAATGTTAAAACATTGAGGTTCCATTTACCTATCAATAGGTGCTGCACACATTTGATTTTGCATCAGAAAAGCAAATGCAGATAGGGGAGCTGAAGCACAGAGAGATGTAATGACTTTCCCAAGGTCAAACCCATTTGCTCGAGCTAAGAATAGTATGGTTCTAATTATCAGCCCGTGGCAGTTGACTACCTCTCCATCCCTTTTTCTCTCTTTATGAGACTATTTTATTTTCTTTTAATATATTTATTTATATATATTTACAACGCGCTTCATACCCAGAGGTTTCTAAGCGCGGACCTGTGTTGCTCTGCATCGTCTTGCTTCCAAGGCGAGCACGTTGCCCCTGAGCTATCCTCGGGGGCAATGTGAGAATGTTGTAATCGTGTTAAGTGCATTTCTAAGCAGTCTTGGATTTATCAAATATGAAAAGGTATTGAAGGTGGAAAGATATTTGCCCAAGATGGTACCATTTATTTGAATTTGGTAAACCAAAAATGGTAATCTGTGGTGCTCTTTCACCAAAATTATTGGAGTTATGGAAGTAATATCGCACAATAAATTACCCCTTCCAGTGACATCCATGACTAAAGGTATTGGACATTGAAGTAGCTATTGTGGGTGGCATCCAGGAGAGAAAACAGAAGTGCCATATCTCTGTGTTTTTGTTCAGCAGCTGATATGTATTTCCACAAAGCAGTCATTGGAATGTTGGAGTGGCTGCTTATTGACTTCTGACCTTCGTCTCCTTCCTTCCTGTCCACCCCTGCACATCCCATCTCCTCTGCTGCTCCTGCATCCCATGTAGACAGTGCTCCATTGCTTCCCAGCTAGGTGTGTGCTTTACAAACATCATACATATTGCCTAGGAAGTGAAATCAAAGGCCTCTCCCAATCATTGGCTAATGCATCCTTCTTAAAAAGTAGTTATTGTTAACCTGACGCTGCAGCATGTTATTAAACGCTAATTGATAATGGGCCCTGGCACAAGCTATAAAAAACGTAAAGCTAAAGTCATACTGACTTTGTAAAGGTCATTGGTGTTCGTTTGGGAGGTGCAAAGTGCTACCATGTGTTCTGAAAATGTTGCTTGTGAGAGAAAGAGAGACAGACAGAGAGAAGATAAAAGCAGAACATCTAGTTGGCATTGCTATTGGTAACACTCAGTGGCAGGAAAAAGAAAAAGCATGATTTGTCCATTTCTGTGACCTTAGACCATTTACAACAATGAGTATGGCTTTCACAGGAGCAGAATTTCAAATCCTGTGCTTTCATTCTGGTGCTATGTGCAGTGATCTTTCCTTTGCTTCTGCTCAGGCCTTCTGTGTCTCCAGCTGCTCAATCCCCACTAATCACTGCCCCCTCTCCCTGCTGCTACTTCTCCATTTCCCTGCCCTCTCGACCCCTCCACCTGTGCACTGGCCATAATATAATTGCCCATAGCTTTCTAGCAAAAACATTGTATCACTCCCAATATCGCCCCCCACATTCAGAAGAGGAGGCCATTCTTGGAGACATGCCCTGCCAGCTGGCTTGCAGGATCATTGGTGGCGGTGGGAGTCCGCTAAATGTATGATAAACTAATATGTGCATGAGTGGTTTTGTATCTGAATCTGTGCGCATATCTGACTGACTGCTGTGTGTGTGTGCCAGGTGAGGCAGGAGAAGCAAAGGGCAAGAACGAGGTTCTGATGTTCAATCATGTTCCTCAGCAGTAAGGCTTGGTTTTGCTAGCTAGAGTAAGCCTGGGAATTAGCTGATGGGTTTAATATCCTGACTAAAACGCAGGAGTCTGGAGATCAAATCTCCTGTTTTCTGTATAATGTTAAGTGATTATTGTTTTAATTTTAATTTGCAGCACATTTGCCAAATTGATTAAATTGCTGCAGCTCTTAGGGACCTTTTCATCATCCTGCCCTAATATTTGCATGGGAAACTGAGGGAACGGGGAAAACTATTCATTATATGTTGTCTGCTCGGAATTGTGCTGTGTCGACTGAAGTGTAGTGATTCCCAACGGAATATTCCGGAGTCAATTTTGCTGCGAATTGCTTTGCACTTCTGCCAAACAAACCAAAATGTGCCTTACACCACCCCCTCCGCTACCTGCTTGCTCACCACCGCTTCCCCTGCAGCGTCAGAACTGTCCCTCTAATGCTGATCAGATCCAACAGTGCAGGGTCCCTTTTTCTTTTTTCCTTAATCCTTGTGACAGGAAGATGTGGGTCAGGCACTACCCTGGCGAGATTACAGGATGCTATATCCTTGTGAGTGAATTAAGAAAATAATTCTCCAGGCGCTATATACTTGAGACTTTCTGTGAGAATCAAAAAGTAACTGGGCACTATACCCTAAAACCGTGTTGAGAATAGAGAAACTGCCTGAGGTCAGAGTCCAGTAATCTGTCTAAAACTTCTATGCAGTGCAAAGTGTCTTGCCCTTTTATAGGCAATCCCTGTTCAAAGTGCTGTGTTGGCCTCTGAAAAGTGAAAACAACCTGCCCTCTTAATATCCTGGCAAATCACTGACCAGCCCTACTAGAGAGAGAACTCGTACTTTATTATTTTATTTGATTTTTTACATTTATATAGCGCACAGACGGCCCAAGGGCATTGTGGCGCTGTTACTTGCAGTAGACTGTTATACATGTTATGCATAGAAACGTACACAGTTCGAGGTATCCCGGGGAGGGGAAGGACATCATGTCAAGGGGTAGGGTGGTCAGGCGAATAGGGTGGTTTTCATGGTTTTACGGAAGGCAGTGAGTGATGGTTCAGCTCGCAGGGCAGTGGGGAGGGCATTCCAATGCAGTGAGGCTAGGTTGGGGAAGCTGGCGTCACCTGCTCTTGCTCTTTTTACCATGGGTACAGTGAGCAGGTTTGCATAGGGGTTCCTAGTTGGTCTTGAGGAAGAGGCAGGGTGGATTCTTTGCGATAGGTATGCTGGTGCGGCGAGGTGGATGCATTTGTGGGTGAGGGTCAGGGCTTTGAAGATGATCCTCTCCTTTAGCAGTGATGTGCTCTCTTTTGGAAATGCCTTGTGCTGCGCGTAAGGTGTTGTTTTGAATTACTTGTAGTTTCTCAAGGTTTTTTGTGGAGGTCCCTAGGAAGATAACATTACAGTAATCCAACCTGGAACCAGTGATGGCTCTCGCTATGTTTGTGCAGGTGTCATTGGAGAGGAAGAGCCTGACTGAATTGAGTTTAGCATGGAATGCTGCGGAGGAGGCAATGGCATTTACTTGTCTAGTCATGGATAGATTTGAGTCCAGGTAGACGCCTAGGGTTTTTACTAACTCGGATACTGGAATTTTGATCGATGGTAAAACCAGGCGTCCTTAGCGGGTCCTGCGAGCAGACCAGGATGCAAAGAACGGGTCCGTTATTAGCGGGCCCGTTGTTTGCATCCTCCCCATTCACATTGAGACGTATGGGGGCTCGAATGGGAATGGGGATGTACAGGGTCTGGGTTCCTGGAATGGGGAAATACCGGGCCCTCCAAGGTCAGAATGGGCCGGTATTTGCCCATTCCAGGAACCTGGACCCGGTACCCGGAAGGGGGTAGCCATGCAGCAAATGGCGGCATGGCTACCTCCAGGATCGTAATGACCACCTAAGTCTTCTTATCGTTGCTTTGCGGTCTTCATGAGTGCGCTCGAGAGCCGTAAGGTTAGATAACTGGACCCTTACTATGCGCGTGAACGTGACATGCACGTCATGTTGGAACTGTATCCAGTAGCATATGTTTTCGTAACAGACTACAAGTTACCTCAGAGGAGGTTGCGGTTCATAAGAGGCAGCACATCAGAGCGTGGTACTTGGGCGACAGCGCTGAAAGAAAGAAAACGGCACCTTTTGGGCAAAAGCTAAGTGAGGAGTGTAAAAGCAAGAACAAATATTTTAAAAGTGACTTTTTAAAATTTTAAGTTAAAGAGGTAGCAGACGGCAGTTTAGACTGTGTTCAGTAAATAACAAAGTAATTCAAGTTAAGCAGTTCTGAAGGTTAGAGGCAAGAAATCCATTGAAAATAAGGTAAAAGACTACCTTTTAGAGAGAATAGTTTTTCAGTTCCTTTTGGGTAAGTCAGTTGCAAGGAGAAGGACTGAAGAAGGTGCACCATGAGAAGACAAGTTTTCAGTGTAGTTCTGAACTAGAGAAGCGCAATAGGAAGAACTCTGATTAACCTTTCAGCAGCATGCAAAGGCTTACATGTTTAGTGGAAAGTCAGAGCTAATCACACACACATACTAGAAAGTTCAGGAGAATAGGCAAGATTATATGTAACCACTGTCAGGTCAGAGCGAGTCATCAAGATCTATTGCAAGGCTTCAGAGGGCGGCAAGCCGGACCTGGTTTATTATTTCATCCACTGCCCCTTCCCCACTCCCTCCCTGAGGTTGTCAACAATGCAATTTTAAGCTTGAGGATTGCAGAGTGGGCAAACTAAGGGGGTATGTGGGGAAATTGTCTGCTCCTGCAGGAAGTAAGAACTGGGACATGGGGGCTGCTTTATGAGGGAGATTTGCATGGGATGAGACGGCTACCAGGGATATATTATCACTTCATTGGATGAGACGCAGTATCTCCCCCGTTCCCATGAGGAAGATCCTCGAATACCCAACACCTTTTCCCATGAGGAAGATCCTCGAATACCCAACACCTTTTTCCATGAGGAAGACCCACTAATATCTGAGACCCTAATGGCATATTGTCAACTGCTTGTTCCCCCTTGTAGAAGAAGTAAATAAACCTCTTCATATTTTTCTGGTCAAGCACCCAAAGTTTTAACACAAGTCCTTTTTCTTAAGAAATACCTTTAAGTAAAATCACCAAGACGAACTGATCAAATACCGTGTGTCCGTTGACACCTATGGACATCATCAACTCCCAGAATTCCCCAAGTACAGAGACTTGGAGGATGCAGGAGTGTGAATAATGTACGAAGAGCTTAAAATACAATGTGCAGTCTAGTTATTTTTCCAAAGCACCTGTGCGCGGGACATTTAAACTTGGTGAGCGCTCTATTCGGAGTGGCCGTGCAGGAGAAGACATGGGCTTCTGTCTGCATGCTCACGAATGCAAAAATCACATAGCCGTGTGGCAGAGCAAGGAAGGACGTTGCATCAGAGGGAGAGACGCTGTGTCCTGGAGACTAATGTGCTGTGGAGACGATGTGAGCCACACAGAAGGTTCTGGGATTCTCGGCAGGTCGAGAAGGCGGCTTTCTCCATTCTGGGGCCTGAACAGAAGCAGGCGTGTAACCGCTGATCCGCGAAGGAAGCCGGAAGAACATCTGCACACTCCACTGTCAAAAGCGAATGAAAGCAACACGCTGAAAAGCGTGAACTGGACCAGAGATGCTGGATAAGACCAGTGAGTCCACCCAAGCCAGTGGCGACCCCAGGGCGTTCTGGCGACCGCGCTAACAGCAATTTGAACGTAATGCTATTATTATCACTACTAGAAGATAGTTTAGATACACAAAGCAAAAAGTACAATCCCCAATGACCTGTGGATACATGAAGTTGGAGTGTGGGGCAAATCATGAACAAACCATAACTCCTGGCAGGAGAGTACATGAGGCAGTTAGCAGTTCATAAGGAACCCTGGCAGGGAAGTATACCAGGTAATTTGCAAAGCTTCCATGAATGTTAAAGAAAGTGTTTTCTGAACCAAGGAGAGATTGGTATTAAATAAAGACAGTCAGCCTCATTCTAAGTCAGCCGGTCCAGTAAAAAAAGCGCCAGTATTCGTGGATACCAGCACTGTACCGGAGCGGCCGTCTATGGGTTTACCGGTGGGCTCCTGCGTTACCACCAGCTAGAAGCAGGAGGTAAGGCAGGTGCCCTACCGGCAAAAAAGCCTGGTGCCATTATTAACAGCAAATCCCCTCATGGAGTCCTACTGGACTTCATGAATGGGGATTTACACTGCCACTCTGGCACTCTGAAATGCCTCTGGACCGAGTGCCAGAAACGGTATCTACATTTGTTGGTATTCTGGCGGCTCTACCGCCAGGATACCGGCAAACTCAGAATGAGGCCAAGTTTTTTTCTGAACCAAGGAGAGATTGGTGTTAAAGAAAGACAGTGGGCCTCATTACGGGTCCGGCGGTAACCCTGCTGGTGCTACCGGCGGGTTGCCGCCGGACCTGTGAAAATTTACCAGCGCCTGACATCCCGGTGCCACAAGCTCATTACGAGTCTGGCGCTCGGGAAGTCAGGCACCTGTAATTTTGTAATGCCCATTCCCATAGAGTCCTACAGGAATCTATGGGAGTGGGGACACGGAGGCACCGGAACTGTGATGGGTTTGCTTACCATGATCACTGCACCAAGCAGGGTGAGACCTGTCTGGCACAGCCGCTCCGGCAGGCAAACCCGTAGTTTGTGACCTTCCCGGCACCCTTATTTCCGCATTGGCAAACTTCACATGAGGCCCATTGTTTTCTAAACCGAGTAGAACATTTTGTTAAAGAAAGACTGTTACAGAATACATTGCCTAAACAGGAACTTTGTGAATGAAGGCACGATACAAAGGTACTTAAGAATCCAGGGGAAGGGGTCCACCCTCTGGATCTAAGGGCTTCTACCTTGGAGAACAAATTTGTTAGAATTATTATTTCTTCAGTTGTGAACACTTGATTTAATGAATTGTGTATTTTTTCTTTAAGGAAATACGTATTTCCAATTAATTTTCAGGGAACATGTAGTTGGAATAAAATGTATTTTAGTGTGGAAAAAGATATAATGTCAATATGATGTAATCTGCAATTCAAATGATGTGAATGTTTAATACCCTAATTCTGTAATAAAAGTAAGCATGAAGGAACAACAAATAGAGTTTTGGGAATTAAGGTTGCTGTAAGTAAAACCTGTGTTCAATACAAAAAGATTGTTTCAGAAAGCAATTAAGTGTGATCTATGTTAATTAAAAGGCTACAGTGTACTCAAATATTTAATTTCGAAAATCATGGCAGAGAATGGTCATTTATAAAGATAATTGCTTCCACTAATGAAAGTTCGACAGTGACAGTACGGCTCTGATGGGCAAGATTTGGTTGTCTCAAGTTAGCAGCAGAACAGAAGTGGCAAACATAGAACATCCGCCTGAAGACCTGAACAGTGGCTCCCAGAAATCAATCGGAACAACATGCAACACACCTGTCAGATGTGGCCGGAAGCAGCAGAATCCAAAATTGAGCCGGGCCAAGAGAGTTTAGTAGCAGTTGGGCAAAAGGAGAAGCAGGACCAGATCTTGGCACCGCCACATGCTTGGAGGATGGGATCCAGTACACACATCGCGTAAAGAAAGCTTCTGACTGGAGCACCAATGCCACACCATTTGGGAGGGATCCCAAAGGAAGGAGGTGCAGAGTAGCATTTGAATTGATATGTCTGCTGTTCGGGTCAGCAGTAGTTTATTGTTGTTGTGTAGCAGTATGCTGACCAGCACAGATAGCTCATGTAAGTGTTTTATTCCTTTGAAGTTATACTGTATTTACACTAGCCATAACTTGTCCCTCCCTGATATGATAAAGTCTCTATAACCTGCTTAAGGAGAAATGCACTTCTTCCCCCCTCCTTAAGGGCATCTCATAGTTCCCATTCCAAAGCTTCCAGCCGTGTCCAGGTGAAAGTCACCCTTTGTTGGATGTTGCTGGTATTGTTTTTGTCTCGCCAAAGGACTGATTTTGTTTACTCTCTATACTTGTTGTGGAGTGATGAAACTTCATATCTGTTGTTTCATGACCCACTTTTTACAGAAGGAATATAACTTTTGTTCTCACTTTAGTTTCCATTTTCTAACCCACATATATTGTATATTGAACCCTGAGGGGACGCAACCCTCAAGGGAGTGACACAACATCATTGGTTTAGACATGGTAACCCCTTTTCCTTTTAGGTATACCCCATCTATTCCTCAAGCCTTGATGGTATATTGTGATGGCTCCCTTCAACAATCCATGGGACCGACTGTTGACACCTTCAAGTATTCTGTACCGAAAATATCAACAACTATCTGTTGTTTCTCGGACATCTGAAAGTACTGGGACGAGGAGGCTACATGAGGATCAGTCAGAACAAGACACACCAAACGTGCTGTAATGGTTGTGAGTGTATGATGGGTCCCGGGACATTTAAAAACCCAAACAGGCATGAAGTAGGGAGAGGCTGCCTGGGGAAGTACTGGCAAGTCACAGGGCGGACCGTGGAGCCAGCCAGCTCAGGGAGAAGGCCAAAGAATGAGGACTGCTGATGCTGGTTAGCCATGTGCAAACTGTGTGCGGAAGAGAAAGAGAAACTTCCTAACGGTCACAAAAAAAACAGAGAGCAGCATCCGTGCTGCACGAACACAGAGAAGCGTTTGGCAGGCAATTGTGAACTGCAGAAGACGTGGAAGTCATTCCACGAATCCGGTGAGCCTGTAAAGTGGAAACGGGATACTGAAGCGCTGTTTCCAGTTTGCCGCAAAAGAGCTGAAAAACGCCAAAGGAAGCTAGTGAGTCCGCAGGAGGGATACTGGGACACCGGGGCGCTTCGGCAACATTACCGAACACAGATAAAAGCAAGTGGAGTGAATGAAAGGTAATATGAGACCCGATATTTCCACAGGAAGACCAATAGAGTTAATGCAGCAAAGTCAAGTTTTCAAGTGTAACAAGTGAATCAGGTGAGAAAGCCTGGCATAAGAGTATACCAGGCAAATGCAAGTTAGAAAGTGTGTAGTGAATCATATAAGAAAAGAGTCCACCAGGTAAAGCCAAGCTTGTGTGTGAAGTTACATTAAAGTGCAGAAAAACCTGGCAGGGGAGTATACCAGGTATCCTCCAAAGTTGTGAGTTGCATCCAAGTTGTTTTGCATACAAGTTGTTTTTTTATTGACCTGAAAAGTCAAAGAAAGGCTCACATCTTTTAGAGTTTAAAGTATATCAAAGAGAAAATCAGAGGCAAGGTAGCCATCCTATGGAACTGTGAACTTTATCCATTGGGAACCTTTGTGTTGGAGTGAAATCTTTCTTTTGAGATTGAACATAGATATGGCATTTATATAATGATATGGCATTTATAACGCGCCTATACACAAGTGTTTCAAGGCGCGACGAGGCAAGGGAAGACAGAGACCAGCGATCCTTCAAGGCCCGGTGACATTGAGATCGTGCAAGTGCAGGGGAGGGGGAAGAGGGAAAAGTGCAAGGGGGAAAGAAGAAGGGGACAGTGCAGTACACAGGATAACAATAAAAGAAATATAAACCAATGAATACAATAAATAAGAAGTGCAGCCAAGTGGTGGCAGGTGAATGGGTAAGTGCAGACATCAGGTGCAGGTGCTGGTAGGGGGCTGTAGGGATACAGAAACAGCCCCCGAGTGCAGGGGAGTGCCAGGAGGGCAGTGTAGGTGTGCAACTGGCAGCGGGGGCCCTGGGCCTGAGAACAGAGGGTAGCCAGGTAACCACTGCAATTTCAGATTCAGCCAGGAGTTCAGCAGGGGAGAGGAGGAGAGAAAGCAGAAGCAAAGAGGAAGGTCTTGAGGTGCTTCCGGAACAGTAGATGGTTCTCCTCAAGTTTCAGAGAGGCAGGATGGCTGTTCCAGAGGGAGGCCCCAGCGAAGAAAGAGACCTACCACCAACTTGTTGCTTAGAGAAGCGACTGACCCTGAGGGAGTTGGAGGCTGATGAGTGAAGGGCCCAAGAAGGAAGATATTTAGGATGAGAGAGTTGAAGGTATTTGGCCCCCAGGCCCCAGAAGTCCTTGTGGACAATGCAGAGGGTTTTGAGCTTAATCCTCGTAGCCACTGGGAGCCAATGCAGAGATTTCAGTCCTGGAGAGATACGATCCCCGGGCTTGAGGCCAAAGACAAGTCTTGCAGTCCTGTTTTGGATGAGTTTCAGAGGGCGGAGTTTAGGGGCAGTCAGATTTAGAAAGAGGCTGTTGCAATAGCCAAGCCTAGAGAGAACCATAGCTCTGGAGACAGTGAGCTTCTGGGGGAAGGAGGGGAAAGGAAGAATACCTCTGAGGAGGTCCAGCTGGCAGTGTGACTTCTTAGAGACGTCCGAGATGTGAGGAGAGTAGGAGAGTGTGGAGTCAAAGATGACCCTGAGGTTTTTAGCATCACAGGTGGGAGCAGGAAGAGAGCCAAGAGAGGCCGACCAGAGAGTGACAGGAAAGAAGGGAGCAGGTGTGCCGATGAGGAGAATCTCAGTCTTACTGCCATTAGAACAGAGATCATTGGCGACACACCACTCCTGGTTAACAGACAGACAGTCAGAGATGAGAGAAGGAGAAGAGGTGCTTGAAGCGAGCATGAAAAGGAGCAGAGTGTCATCCGCATAGCACTGAAAGCTGGGGCAGAGAACGGCAGTGCGGTGGGCAAGAAGTGCCAGGTATTGGTTGAACAGCCGGGAAGAGAGGTTAGATCCCTGGGGAACACCACAGGTAGAGATAGAGATAGAGGAGAGGAAGGACCCAAGTTTGACCTGGGAGAGTCGATCAGAGAGTAAAGAAGTCAGCCAAGCCTGGGCCTGATCGTTGATACCCAGGTTATCACGCAGATGGTTGAGCAGGATGGCATGGTTGACAGTGTCAAATTGCAGAAGAGAGATCGAGTAAGATGAGAACACAGGTGGTGTTTGAATGGACATTGGAGAGCAGACTGGAAGCCAGACTGATGATCATAGAGACAACCAACAGATTCAGTGTGGAGATTAAGCTTGGAGATGGCCAGCGTTTCTAAGAGTTTGCCCAGGAAAGGAGTGATGGAGATTGGGCGAAAGTTAGCTGGAAAAGAGGGGTCGGCAGAGGGTTTCTTAAAAAGTGGGTGCAGAAGGGAGTGCGTCAGAGGGGAAGAGAAGACTCCAGTGGCAAAGGCGTGGTTGCAGAAGTCGGCCAAAGCAGTAGCCAGGGTGTCAATGTGGTCCTTGATGGTTTTAGAAGAACAGGGGAAGAACCTGTTTTGACTAGACTTTCATAGGTCAGATCAGACTTGTCTAGAAACCTCGTCTGGGGAGAACAGGGGAAAGGCAGAGAAGGGGGACGAGGGGTGGCCAAAGAAGGGGGAGTGGGGAGTAGAGGGAGGAGGAGGAGGAGGCAAGGAAGAGAGAGAGGACACTATTCATGCACTATCAAGCCCAGAGACTTTACCCTAACACCTTAGAGTTACTTTTAGAATGTGAGGACTTGGATAGGGTTACGGACACATGAAGTTTTTACTTTGGACATCTTGACATAGGACAAACCCTTAGTTTTGGTTAAGGTAGGCAGACACCTCTTAGAACAGGGACAGTGAGGCATTTTCAAACCCCCTTTTATTTTGAATAAAGACTTATAGCCAAAACTATGAGCTCTGTGTCTGCATCTCATTCCCGACTTTTCACACTACTTAGGGCTTACATTTTGACTATCAATCACAAAGCACATATGCCTTATACTATACCTGCCTTTCAATGCCATAGCTTGTAAACAGGGTCTCCCAAAATACTTTTCATTGTTATCTGGGATATGATTTATTCTTGGGGCATTTGTCAAGATAATTTGGGGTCAGTGTGCTCACTTTTGGTTGGTCTTTTAAAGGCCCAGGACATGTAGGGACATCAACCAGCTTTAGGCATCACCTGCTAATAAGCTCTTCCTTTGAGTCTGCCCACATGCTCCCAAAATTCACTGTCAGTTAATCTGATTCTGTGTTGGGAAAGGCCTCTGCATCCAGTTCCATCTTGAAGAGACTAAAGGGGAAATTCCCTTATCTTCAGCCATTTGGAGTCCCAATATGCATTTCTCCTGCCAAACAGACTGTTCCTTTTCAGCTTTCACAAAACTCTCTTCTCTTCCTATATGTTTAAGTTTAAATGCACAGCAACATTTGACTCTGCATTTTGGGATTGGATAGAACCTGTGTTAAATTCCCATCACTTACTCACACCCCGGCGCCCTCTTCATTGGCTCTATGAATTTTCTTTGCCATAAGAGGGAGCTGTTTACTACCCGCCTTTGTAATAAGGGATTATGTAACTGAATACATTTTTTCCACATGATTTATTTATATAGAAACATGATGTTGATGAGAATTATACATTATGACTCTGGATACATCCTCTGTTTTCTCACTAGATGCATAGCAGAGTTCTTAAAATGTTTACTTTCATGCATAATTCATACATTTGCATATATTCTTTTTAAATGTGTACTGCTGAATTCCGATCTGTCTTTAAATTTGAAATCAAACAAACAGTTTTGATTTGAGAACTTAAAATGTATTTCACATGATCACATTTAAAAAATACATCATTTGGTGAACAGGTTGCTGTAAAATGAAGCTTCAATTGCGTGTGTGTGTGCTTGACCAATGTTAATCAACCGAATCCATCTGCTGAGATATTTGTGAAACAGTGAGCCTTTTAATATGCTGCTTTATTGAAACTGATACACTCTTCAGGAGGCATTGTTGCTCTGCTAACACCTGACGCTAGGGTAGGTGCTAGCATCTGCTCCTTTTGAAGTTGCACCTAATGTCGACCAGACACGTATCACTCTATTCTCATGGTTGACTTCCACATTTAGCTTAGAAAAGTAAGACTATGAAATCTCTGATCCTTCGTTTCAGCTTGTTTTTTACTCACTTGTCACTGGTAAACACAGCTGAACCCATTAGCACTTTTAAGCAATGGTCAAAGAAACGGATAATAGAGTGTGGCAATCCTGGTTTAAAAAAAACAGATTTCTGCACAAACCTACAATTTCAAGTGAACCAAAGTTCACAGCTTAAAATTACAGTATATTAAAGCTATCTGATATATTCTGTCCCATGTAACAGAAATGCATCATTGATACTGTTTTGAGTTCCTCAATCTCGGGTGGAGGAGGGGTGTTTAAAGTGCCACAGCACACCGCTTATTTCTGAGCTCATATGGGGTTGCTTATTTGGCTCAGATATTGTTACCATCCTGCCATGGTTGCCATGCTAGTCTCTTTGGCTACAGGCAGAGCACATGCCTGTATATCAATAATTGCCATTCCATCTGGTGTTAATGTTTACTGAAACCGGTTACCAGTCAGGAATTTCTCCCCCACCCCTCAAACTATTGCTGCATCAGGGCTTCGGTTTACAGCAGGCTCGGATTCTCTTTCTCAGGGTCTTCAGTGATGCCTAGGCTGTGGGTTGTAAGGCCCAGCAGACTATCAATACTATTTCCGTCTCAGTTGTCAGGGGCCTTGACCAAGATTTGGGTTATAGTTCTCTAAGCCTGTGTGTCTTCATCGTGTCCTATTACGCAATCTGCCTACCACCCGCTCCATTATCTGCCTATTCTCTGCTACTGTCCTCCTCCTGTACCTCCACCTGTCTCCTCTCTCACCTACTCTATGGTGCTCTCTATCTCTCCCATCTTCTCCAACTGCTTCTCCATTGACTATCCTGCTCTCCTCACTAAATCTGGTAGGAAAAAGTTTAAAAAGGACATCCTGGTCTCCAACCCAGGCCTCCCTATCGCGGACACCTATACCAGTGCCTCCTCTAAGGAAACTCTCACTGACATCCTCTTTTTCGTGCCTTCACCTAACCTATGGACCCTTCATATGGTCTCTGTTCTCTCTCCTTTCTCCTCTTCTCCCATTAATGGTGGCACCCGCTGGGACGTCCTCCTGGCCTCCTTCCACTCCTCTAAGGCCATCATTATTGTCTACGCTAATGGGACCGTCTTAGTCCAAGGCCCTCAGGCCAACCTTCTCCTCTTTGATAGACGCTTCCCGCGCCTCATCAACTTCCTTTCCTCTCCTTCTGTCCCCCCTCCTCTGTCCTCGGCTACCTTGCCTCTACCCTCCCTCCCTGCCCCCTCCCGTGCTCCTTCTTCTCCTCCGCAGGGCGTACATCTGATCTGTACCCCTCCCCGGAAGTCCTTCAAAGATGGCAACCTTCTCCACATTGCCACTCTTCACTCTCGCTCTGCCGTCAAACATTCCTCTGATATCTGCCGCCTCCTTGAGGAACTGAACCTTGACGTACTCGGTCTCACTGAGACATGGTTCACGGCCAGCTCTGTCACCAGCTTTGACACACTCCTACCCGACGGCTACAAGATCCTCTCCGTGCCCAGGCCCAACTGTGCTGGGGGGGTGTGGCCCTTATCTTCCCTGAGTGAATTCCTGCTACTGCTATTCCCACGCAGACATACTCCTCTTTTGAATGTCTTGTCTGCCGACTCTCCCTCTCTCCTGGCCATTCCCTTACCGTGGCTACTATCTATCGGCCACCTGGTCAATTTTCCTCCTTCCTCTCCGAGTGGGCGGACCTCTCCTCCTCACTCCTGTCCTCAACCACTCAACTCCTCTTTCTTGGAGACTTCAACAACCACCTGGATGCATCCTGTCCCCCCTCTGGACTCTTTCGCGACCTCTGCGACTCTCTCTCGCTCTCTATTCTCCCGTCTGGGCCAACCCATTCTGCTGGGCACACTCTCGATGCCCTGATCTCTTCTGACCTTCCCCTCTCTGTCCCTCTCTCCACTCCTCTCTCCTGGAGTGATCACTTTCTCCTCTCCTCCCACCTCTCCCTCCCTACCCCACAGGCAAAGCCACCCTCATCACTGCCATCTTCCTTCTCGGTCATTCAACCCATGAAGCGTGTGTCAGTTGAGGCTTTCGCTGCCACCTTCTTGCCCCCTCTTCCCCCCCCTCGGCTGACTCCCACCCTGACACAGCCCTCTCCACTCTCTACTCTGCTATATCTGATACTCTTGATATCCTTGCCCCTGCCATGAGAATCCGCCTGAAGCCCAAAGCCAAATGTAACATCTGGTATGACTCGGATCTACTCACCCTTAAACGCTTGTGCAGGGTGGCAGAGAGGAAATGGCGCGCTTCATGTTCATCCTCTGACAAACTGGCCTGTCGCCTGCTCCAAAGGCAATACCGGCTCTCCGTTCTCACCAAGAAGAGAGCCCTTATCCAAGCCCGCATCACTGCGGCATCTAACAATTCGGCTGAACTCTTTAAAATCTGCAAGGAGCTGGCCAACCCTGCTGCAGTCTATACCTCTCCTGTCCCCTCCCAGGCCCTCTGTGCGGCACTGACCTCTCACTTCATTTCTAAAACTCAGGACATCCTGTCCTCACTCTCCTCCCATCACCTTCCCCCCTCTATTCCCTGCCCATCCTCTGGCCCTTCTGCAGCCACCCCTCCTCTCTCCTTCTCTGCCTTTCCCCTTTTTTCCGCTGATGAGGTTTTGAGACAAGTCCGATCTATGAAAGTCTCGTCAGCACAGGTCCACCCCTGCTCCTCCAAAACTATTAAGGACCACATCGACTCCTTGGCTCGTGCCCTTGCTGACTTCTGCAATCACTCCTTCGCCTCTGGAGTCTTCCCATCCCTTCTCAAGCACTCCTTTGTGCATCCCCTTCTTAAGAAACCATCTTCCGACCCGTCATGGCCAGCTAACTATTGCCCTATCTCTATCACTCCTTTCCTGGGCAAGCTCCTGGAGAAACTTGCCATCTCCCAGCTTAATCTCCATGCTGAATCTGTTGGTAGCCTTCACGACCATCAGTCTGGCTTCAGAGCTGCCAGAGGCACGGAAACTGCTCTCCTGAACATCCGTGAGGACCTGCTCTCAAACCTTGACTCTAATGTTCCATGTGTTCTCATTTTACTTGACCTCTCTTCTGCCTTTGATACTGTCAACCATACCATCCTGCTCAACCGTCTCCGTGATAACCTGGGTATCACTGGTCTGGCTCTGGCTTGGCTGACCTCTTTCCTCTCTTATCGACCATCCCAGGTCCAACTGGGGTCTTTCCTGTCTGATATCTTTTTCTCTACCTGTGGTGTCCCCCAGGGTTCTAACCTCTCCCCCTGGCTGTTTAACCAGAATCTGGCACTTCTCGCCCACCGCATCGCTGATCTCTGCCCAAACTTTCAGTGCTATGCGGATGATACCCAGCTCATTTTCAGGCTACCCTCGGCCTCCTCTTCTCCTTCCCTCATCTCTGACTGTCTCTCTGCTATCCAGGAATGGTGTGCCGCCAACGACCTCTGCCTTAATGCCAGTAAGACTGAGATTCTACTCATCGGCACACCCACTCCCTCCTTCCCTGCAGCTCTCTGGCCGGCCTCTCTTGGCCCTCCTCCTGTTCCTACCTGCAAGGCAAAAAACCTCGGGGTCATCTTCGACTCCACACTCTCCTTCTCTCCTCACATTTCTGACGTTTCTAAGAAGTCACACTACCAGCTGCACCTCCTCAGAGGTATCCTTCCTTTCCTCTCCTTCCCCCAGAATCTCACTGTCTCCAGAGCCCTGGTTCTCTCTAAGCTGGACTACTGTAACAGCCTCTATCTAAATCTGCCTGCCTCTTCTCTCCGGCCTCTGCAACTTATCCAGAACAGGACTGCGAGACTTGTCCTTGGCCTCAAGCCCAGGGACCGTATCTCTCCAGGACTGAAAGCGCTACACTGGCTCCCTGTGGCTGCGAGGATTAAGTTCAAAACCCTCTGCATTGTCCACAAGGCCTTCTGGGGCCTGGGGCCAAAATACCTTCAACTCTCCCTTCCTGCCTCCCTGAAACTTGAGGAGAACCATCTCCGGTTCCGGAAGCACCTCAAAACCTTCCTCTTTGCTTCTGCTTTCTCTCCCCCTCTCCCCTGCTAAACCACTGATACTGTACTGAATCAGCAACTGGGCCACTCACTAACCTTGGTCCTTGGCCCTGCCACTCTCCCCTGCACTGCCTTCCTTGCTACCCCTGCACTGTGGGACTGTCTCTGTATCCCTACAGCCCCCCTCCCAGCACGTGTTCTGCACTTATCTTGCACTTGACACTAGCTGGCCCTCTTTCATTACTGACCCTGTATTGCACTTTCCCCTCTCCCTTCCCCCTTGCACTTTTCCCCTCCCCCCCACCCATGCACTTGCGCGGTCTGAATGACACCTGGCCTAGTAGGATCGTTGTCTGTCTTCCCTTGTTCCCCCCTCCCTGCCTCGTCGCGCCTTGAAACACTTGTGTATAGGCGCGTTACAAATGCCATATCATATCATGTCATATCATAACATGCTAGTCACAAAGTGTTCTTATCGCAGTTTGGCACATGTAAACTACAAAATACTTTTAAGCTAATTTTGCAAGGCCCCGTGATTGCACGGAGAGCACAGCATTCTTTTGCACTTCTTTACACAAAGTCTCCTGCATGCAGTAATTATTGTTTTGCACTACAAAATAAAAACAAGGCACAGAAATCTGAATGGACCCTGGTTTCATTCATGTTTACATTTTGTAGTACATGTAGTCGTAAATGGCTCCCATTATAACATTTACTCTCCTCACCTTATCTGAGCACTCAGAAACAATTTTTGGGTCGGCGTACCTTTAGGCCCCCTTGACATAAAATAGAAACCATGTACGTGCATGGTAAGGAGGCATTTACCCGGCTACCTATGGAATACTATATCTTTTAGCAGACGCAAATATCTGCCAGGATTGCATGTGACTATAGAGCATCTTCGGCCATTTCAAAATTATATTTGGGCAGAGATGCGGTTTTATTTTTTGGGTAGGTCAGATGGCAACGGTAGCTTACGTATATTAGGATCCATGCCATGCTCAACCATAGAAACCATGAAAATGTGGTGATTCGTAAAAAGCATGTGTACACGTTTTATAATTTGGGGCATGCTTGCCCTGCTACCATCTCCACCACTTTATCATTGTCAATATGCTCGTGATCATTTAGGGCATACTGTCCCCTATGCTATTTCATAATTATAAGCAGTTAAGTAGGGCTGGTTCCACTGCTCTGTCATAATTCAATCATTCATAATCATTTGAAGAAATCCGGTCCTGCATCTGTCATACTTTAGCTACTTCTGTCCATTTGAAGCAAGCTCGCCTTTCCACTTTCATAATTAATATTTGCAATCATTTGAGGCAGGCTGGTCCTGCCACTATGTCATACTTTATATGCTCTTAATCATTTGAGGTGTGCTGGTCTTGCTGTTATGCCATTATTAACGCTTGCTCTGGCCGCTGTGTCATAGTGAAATTACTTAATCAATTGATGCAGCTGGTTCTGTAATCACTTAACGCAAGACAGTAGTGTTGCCATGTCACAACTAATGCACTCCTCCAAATCACTTGAGGTGGGCTTTTCCTGTCACCCTGTCCAAAACGAGTCACTCGCAATCCCCCGAGGCGGCTTATTCAACTTCCATCTCTGCATGAAACAAATATCCCCTGTAGTGGGCAGGACACACGTTTCTCCACCTCGGCTTCTAATATGCCACTACCCTGCTGCCGTGTCTACGTGTCTCCTCAGCTGCAGTTGGTGAAGGCATCCATCAGACCCGCGAAATGCACCCTGGTCAGGCGTTGAACCGATCTGCAGCCTAAAGAGGATGTCTGCTTGTCTATCAAGTGGCTAATTAAAACAGAGTTATGCAGGAAGCGACATGTAACTCAACCAAAACGATGTATTGCCATTACTAAAATGGCTACCAAACAATGACAGTGGGCCTCATTACAAGTGCTCCGGTCCGGAATTAACGCTGCCGGTATAACCATACCGGCACCGTTTCCGCGTCCGCCTAATCATGACCTGCGAAACCGGAAATAGCACCACCTCCATCTGCCACCGTGGAGTTAAAGCTCCCGTAAACTCCGCCTGCACGGAAACCCCTCCGTTGCCGGCAATACGAAACACTGCGAGCTTCACAACTAGCGCAGACATGGAAACACCGACAACAAAATGGCAGTAAAACCGTGATCCCGGTGGCGGTACCGCCACCACAGCGAACATGATGTTAAACTGTGCCTGGTGTCCTGAATCATGCCACAGGTGCACCAAATCAGCCCAGCTGGACCCAGCAGACCACTCGGAGCGTACAAAAGGGCCACACCCAGCCCAACTCAAAACAGAACCATGCAGGCAGCAGCTCTAGTAGCATTGGGACTGGGCCTACTCAACCAACACATGATGGCAGTAATGTTGCAGAGGAGGAGGAGGCGTAGGAGGCGCAGGCGGCAAGCAGCTAACCCTGTACCCATGGCAAACCCCATTGTCCAGCCGGCAGCACCCCGCAGGCAGCCTGCAATACCACGCATCAGGGCCTCACCCTGGAACCTCACCCCAGGACAGATCCACACATTATACTGGCTGGACCGTCCAACAATCCTGTACATCACTGGCCTGATAGAGGACGACATAAGCAGCCACATAGACACCCCCACTGCCACCCCTCCCCGAAGGTCGTGTCTGTACTGCACTTTCTTGGCACCGGTACCTATCAACACACAGTCGGTGAGCTGCACGGCCTATCACAACCCTGTTTCTCAATAATCCTGGTTCAGGTACTGGATGCCCTGTTGCGCCATGTGTCTGAACAGATTGCCCTACCCTGTACCCTCCCCCAGGTGATTGCCACCAAGTTGGCCTTCCATGCCATAGCAGGCATGCCAAATTGCATAGGTGCAGTCGACTGCACCCACATTGAGCTGACAGTACCACGTGCAATTGAAATGGTGTTCCGCAATAGGAAACAGTACCACTCACTGAATGTACAGATGGTATGTGATGCGACGCAAGTGATTACACATTGCTGCGCACGTTTCCCGGGCTCAACCCATGACTCAATGGTACTGCGGAATTCAACATTGCCACGGTACATGGAACGCTATGCTGGACAAAGCACATGGCTATTGGGTGAGTACAGCTGCCAATGCTCCGAACCTGTGTAAGTGGGGTGTGTGTGTGTGTGACCAGGGCAATGAGCTACGTGAGTGGGCTGCTGCGACTGCACATGCATCACCCCCCGCCCATCCACTGAATAGACAGCAGAACCCAAACTTCACAAAGCAACACATGACAGGTAGCCACAGTGTGGCCGTACACACCCTGCCACCTGACACACACAGCCTGAACTCCCGCTGGCACACACATCTGGAGCAACAGCAAACCCCCCCCCCCATAATATGCAACACAGCACTCACAATGCACATGATGGCTGTACATGAGACGTCCTGCATCTACTATATCATCACTGTGGAGTGACCCTGCCATGTGTGCACATCACTGCACAATGCCATACTCACAAGCCACATGCACAACAATGCATTGGTCAATGTCCAGCTGCCAACCCCCACTATGATGGCCATAGAAGATTAACACCCATCAGTGAAAACACTGCATGACACATACGCATGAATGAACAATGACACAAGATTGCACTGCATCTGATGAAGACATGATACTACCAACACTGGCATGTCTCCCACATCTACATCCCATGTAGGAGATGCCGGATATGCACTCACGCCATGGCTGATGACGCCTGTACGGAGGCCAAGGAACAGGCATGACGATGCGTACAACAGGGCACATGTCCGCACACGTGGCATGATTGAGAGGACATTTGGACTACTGAAGGCCCGGTTCCGCTGTTTAATCAGATCTAGCGGAACACTGCTGTACAGCCCAGTGAAGACGGGTAAAATTATGCTAGTTTGTGCCATGCTGCACAATCTGTGCCTGCGCAGGAACATTCCAATGCCCCCAGACTGAGATGATGAAGATGGGGATGGGGATGGGGATGGTGACAGAGACGGAGATGGGGATGGCACAACCACCTCTTGGGGGTCCACTAGATGGACAACGAGCACGGGATGCACTGATTCGCATTTACTTTTGAGAGATAGCACATCCACAGCATTTCAGGGATATGGTGATGCCACTAAATGAATAAAGGATATTTCCGTGACCAAATTCTAATTGTCGCTACGGGTCGGCCATGTGTTTTCAGGCATGGATCTGTCGATCGTAGAAAAATTTCCCCTGGACCTTACCCGACTTTTCGTCCACTAAACAAATGATAAATCAGGCTGCTGTGCGCCGACATTATGTGATAATCCTATCACTTGCCCCATCGCCCTGGCTGACCTGCTTTTGCGGCACTAAATCATATCCCCCGCCCCTGAGCCTGACATCAACAAAGCATTCATATTCCCCGCCTCTTTCCGTGACGTTACTGGGCTGCGTAGCCAAACGCGCCCAGTCGACTTCTATGCGACTTCACACAGAACCCGTAAAACAACACAGATCATCTCACAACACAGCGCGCCACAATTTGGAATATGAAACTGTGGTTTAAAAGCAAACAGCAAGATTGTACAATTGGTAAAGTACATTTATTTGACGTCAAATGTTTAGAGAATATTCAGCGATTCGCATTTGTCTTTGCTCTCGATCCGCAAAAGTTCATCTTGAGTCACGCGCTGTTCCTTTGCGGTACACAGGGTGTTGGTTTACGATAAAAGAAGCACTATGGTCACACTGATAATCGCAAGGCTGTTCCAACGAGGCACTACACCACCGTAATGGTTGGTATGTTGCTTCTAGCCGCTAGTACCGCGTAAGGGCATATTGGTCCTTGCCGATCGTCCCATAAAATGGTCAGGGTGGTGAAGTTGTTGACATGGAGCTGCACCTGGCAGCTGAAGAACCCGTCGGCCAAGGTCTGGAAATGATGGCATTGGCAGTAGGGAAGGATGTACCTGTATTAAAAACATAAATTAGTCTCTCCAGCCGATCCTCATTAAAATTATTCATTTTATTTATTGGGCCTGAAACTATTTGTTAGCGAGGATAGTGCAATGGAGTATGTTACATTATTCCCACTAAACCACCCCCTCTCCTCCGCCTTTTTCAGAGCCGCCTGAGTGCCAGGGGACCACTTCGGCGTTGATAGTGCGCGGTACAAAATGCCATATTGAACTAACAAGTGCAACTTAACCAGGCTTTAACGTTATTGTTAATATATTCCGGTATAAAATCATCTAAAGGGTTACTTACATTAGATTTGAATTTTCCATTGTCTAAGCGTAATGCAGTCCCTAAATACCACTCAGTCTGTGCTAACGATCTTTCTTATAGTGAACAAACATGAAAATCGGTCTCGTTTCTGAAATATCATCTCTTACGTTATTGCACCCCTCCTTCAAAAGAAGTCTTTAGGCACGGTGCCTGTCTGTCAATGTAAAAAAAAAATAGAACCTTATACTGCGAGTCGTGGGCCACTCCGGCCCGCAAGCAATAAATCGAAGCAGCTGACCTTCACTGTGAACGTGCATACATTCTTACTTTGCAACATTCTGTGTAAAGCCATCCATGAGAACTTGAATTTTACACTCCATCTTTGTATATTGTCCGCGTGCTTTGCAGCCCTAGAGAACCATAAATATGGAGATAATTGTCTATTTATGTAAAAGTGAGATGTGTCGTTTGTTTAGTGGACGAAAGGTCGGGTAAGGTCCATAGCAAATTTTACTACGATCGACCGATTAATGTTTAAAAACACATGGCCGACCCGTAGGGACAATAAAAATTTAGGACCGGAAATACCCTTTAATTGTACTGCATATGAAATGACAGTATCCACTCTTTATGGTACTTTTCAAAGGTGGTGTATTTTCAATAAACCAGGTAAGAAAGTGTATTGGGTAGGTAGCTGTACACCCGTGCCCACCCACCACCCACCACCCAAACGTACACACCCCCAACCAGGCCCCAAACAACTAACCCCCTAACGGACCTCCCCCACCACCCAAACGTGCCCACCCCCCTACACCCATGGTGTCCCCAAATGTCATGTTGACTGGCATCCCCACATGCCACTATTTACATTTACTTTTGAGAGACAGCACATCCACAGCATTTCAGGGATATGGTGATGCCACTAAATGAATAAAGGGTATTTCCGTGACCAAATTCTAATTGTCGCTACGGGTCGGCCATGTGTTTATCGTAAACCAACACCCTGTGTACCGCAAAGGAACAGCGCGTGACTCAAGATGAACTGGCATCCCCACATGCCACTATTTGCGGGGGCGCTTATGCGGTGCCGTGTCCTTGCTGGCGGCTCCAATCAGCCGACTAGAACGCCTCCGTGTCCTGGCAGTGGCAGAGCTGGATGGGGTGGTGCTGGCTGAGGTGACTGTCGGTGTGACTGTGGGCAAGCGCCCTTGAAACGCCTGCTGGGCTACCAACATTGACTGAGCAATGCTGGATTGCACACTGTTCCTTCCCTGACATGGCGTGCCAGGGTGACAATGGTGGCCGTAAATCGTCCAATCGACCTGGAGAGCCGCCGCACTGACGTAGCATTGCTCTCACGCTGCAGCCTGGCCTCCTCCCGCTGATGCATGGCCTCCTCACGCTGTAGCCTGGCCTCATCCAGCTGACTTTCTACCAGCTGCGTCAGGGTGGCCTGTTGTTGCTCAAAGTGCTGCAAGCGTGTACTGAGCTCAGCCATGGAGGGAGTTGGAGAGCGCATGGGGTTGTGCAGTCTTGGGGGCTGAACTGTAGGCCATGGATGGGTGACACCTCATCCATGTTGTCCCCCTCACCCTGTCGAACTGCTTTGGCCTGCATGGCTGGGGCACTTCCATCACTTGATGCAGCCTCCTCAGCTATGCAGATGGGATGCGAATCATCATCCGGGGCTAGGGTGGGTGCCTGCATGGGGATGTTGGCGTATGCTGGTGTGCCTGATGTAGCCGGTGTGCCTGATGTAGCCGGTGTGCCTGATGTAGCCGGTGTGCCTGATGCAGCCGGTGCTTGTGTGCTGGAGCAGCTAGCATCATCCTCCTGGGCAGAAGTGCTGAGTTGAGCGCATGCAGGTGCCCGCTGCGTTGCCTCTTGGCCGTCGCTGTCACTTGTCTCGACTGTGGGGATACAGAGGACATGCTGTTAGTTGTGTGATGTTACTAGAGGTGTCCATCACATGCATCCAACATGATAATCCATGACCACTTGCATGTACACACTTGTGACTATTGATGCACTCAGGTGTGTGTGTGTCTGCTTCCAGTCAGGCACGCACTGTGTGCATTTCCAGGGGATGTGTTACTTGTCATCTGGCCAGTCAGTGGGTCCATTGGGTCACTCCTGCCCTGTTGGGGGGAGGGGGGCATATTGAGTGGGTCCATTGGGTCACTCCTGCCCTGTTGGGGGGGGGGGCATTGTGAGTGGGTCCATTGGGTTACTCCTGCCCTGTTGGGGGGCAGGAGGGGGGCATTGTGAGTGGGTCCATAGGGTCACTCCCATTCACACTTATGACTTTGTACTATGTGCACTTACCAGCATGTGCAGGTGGGCTCACTCCTGCCTCTGCCTCTCCTATGCCGTGGATGCCTTCGAGGAGCATGACACTGCTGCAGCGGTCCTCCCATGGTTGCAACTTGAGAGGGGGGATGCAGGGCCTCCACCAGTGCCAGTGCTGTGTTGGCGGTGTGCAGTCATGAGGTTGCGCACCCGGAGCCTGAGGTCATTCCACCTCTTATGGCAGTCCTTCACAGAGTGTGTGGTCACACCGACCGCTGTGCACTTGCGTGCTGCCCACACCTCCTTGCGCCATTGCTGAGTAGCGCGCCGCTGGTCTGCACTAAAGAGCATTTCCGCATGCTCAACAATGTGGTCCACCAGAACTGTGAGCTCAGCCTCACTAAAGCGCGGCTTTCGCTGTCTGCAGGCTGGTATCCTGGATGCCATTCGATGAATTGTCAGTCTCAGGGTGGTAATCTGACCTGTGGTGTCTGAGGATGGCAGTGGATTGTGCTTTATATAATGGCCACCTCTCTGTTTCCGTTTTTTTCCCGCGGTCATGGTGTTTCCGCTTCCGGTGTTGATGTTTCCGCTTCTGGTGTTTCCGTGTCGGCGGGGGCGGACACGGTTTAGCACCGTTTTCTGTGGCGTAAAGTCCATGTGCGTGGGTGTTTACATGACGGCGGTGACTCTGTTTCCGCCTCGGTGTGTTGCGCGCGACCCAAGTGCCGTAATCGGCCCTTCTTTCCGCAACCTTGCGGTCGCGGAAGTGGAATAACCATCGTCACGGAATCACCAGATTCCGGCACCGCCGACTCGTAATGAGGCCCAGTGTGTTAGAATTCATAATCTATATGACATTTATGTATGACTAGGCTGAACAATATTCAAGTAACAGTTTTCTGTAACGTCATAATTTAGCGATGTCACTTCCAAATTAATTAGATAATAACGGCATGTGATGAGCTGGTGCTGCCACCATTTTGTAATTACTTGATTCCTAAATCGTGTAGGTGGCTGGTTCCTGCAGTAATTAAACACTGCCTGACATGCAAGCATATCAGGCAGGGTTTAATTAAAATGGTGAGCGCTGCTTGCCAATGCGAGCATGGCAAGCAGAACTCACAATTAAAAGTAAATGCTGCCTGGCATGCTAGCATTCCGGGCAGCGTTTACTCATATTTACACGATGGGGTGCAAAAGTGCCGGGCAAAAGGCGGCATACACACGTGCACGCTGCCTTTTGCCCTGCACTTTTGACCTCCACCGTGCAAATGATGATAATTTGGCAGCGGAGAGCGTTAACGTTGCAGTGCTAACTTAACAGCTCCCTGACGTCAAATTATGATCTTCATTCAAATGAGCTCCATTGTGTTTATTGTGTTTGTGACAGGTGTGTGACAAGCTGTTCCTGCTGCTATTCAAAACCAATTCCAAAACACACAGGCCAGTTCTGATCACTATGCAAACCTCTCGGCTGGCAACTGCAGTGTTGTGAAAACCACCCTTTGTATCATCCTCTACTCGATTGGCACATGTGAAACCTTATTATGTCATACCATTCTCTCAAGCCACACTATATTCGCGTTTACTCTGGTGAAGGTGAACCAAGTAGAGGTAGCACTGTTTGTAGCTCTGAACACAGTAAACTAGGCATAACCATCCTTCCGTGTCAGTTCTTACTAACATCTTTTGAAGCAGTCTCCACACCATTTAACAGCCCACAATACTGACGAAGACGTACACAGCATGCAACCACCTCTTCACAGTGCTGAGGGTCCTTCTCAGTTAATCCCTCTGTCACTACTCTGCTCCCACTGCTACCTCCTACTGTCTCCAACATTGATGTATTTATCAGGTCTGCATGCTGCTGCTGCCATCATGCTAGTCCCCTTGCCACTATATGCAGACATAAATATAATGCCTCATGCTGCTTGCCACCACTTTACCTCTGATGTCAGCCAGTCCAAATCTGCCATTTCCTGTTTTTTCTCCCAATACTGCTTGCCTACCAACATCCCTGTAGACATCTGGTCCTACGATGCTAACAGCTCTGAAACCTGTTGTCCCACTGTTGTTCCTGCACTGCAGCGTAATCGGTACCGCCACCTGCAGTGGTTGCTATAGACCTTTATTAAATGAAAACCAAACTTATCTATCCCTAACTCTTAATGGGATTTCCCTACCTAATCTATAGAAACTCGGGTGCTCGTCAGGAAGTCTGTGTGAGTCGAAATAAAAATACAATGTCCCGCTCCCAAAGGATCCTATTCTATCCCGATCACTACAACAAAATACCACAAAGTCCAGCTACTGTTCATAGTACAGGAGAATGACTCCCTTCTCCTGGATGTAAAGTGTCCAAACGCCTCTCTGGCTGTTCAAAGCAAAGGACCTACAAAAGCTCTAGGTTCACCCTAGCCCAACGAAAGGTTCTCATAGGGCTTGTAGAATATCTCCTTTCTCTTAGCTGGTTCGCCAATGCCTTTCACAGTCTCTAGGGTTTTGTACAATTATTGATCCGCTCCACTGGGACGATGAAGCTGTTCCTGGAGTTCTTCTCGACTCCCCAGTAGCGCCCTCCTGTGGGACTGGCCCGGGAACTGTAGCACAAAAATGGGTTCACTGGTGTCTATTTCTTTATGTGCAAAAAAGTAACAATAAACATTTTCGTCGTATCTTGAGGAAAGTAAGGCTAAGGCATGAGCTGCAAGGACAGCATTTTTGCCAGGCCTTGTTGTTGACCAGTCGTCAAGGTGTAACCGCTTCACGACAGAAGACGATTGGTATGGCTCGCTGGTCCAGTCCAACACGATTCTGGGGTGTTTTGCAGTGCTTCTCTCCTTTGACAGGGGTTTTCCCTGATATTCCATGTTCAGATAGAGGAGGAGAGCATCAACTATCCCCAGGCATTCAACCCTTTTAAGCCCCTCTTTTATACTTTCCAGGGTCGATAAGATAACCCTCTTTTATGGCGTTTCAGGGAGTTGGAGTCTTGGGTTCACAGACAACATGTCTTCTTAGTTACTGAGGTAGGTGTTCACAGTTCATACTATTCACTGTTCTCCCTTGTTGCTTTAAGCTTCATGGGATGTCTAAAAGGTTTCTTAAAAAGCTTGTCCTCTCCTTCCCAGACTTTTGGTAACTCCTGTTACCCTTATTGAGATTGGGATGCTTCACCGGGTCGGTAGGATTTTGGATGACATCAGCCTTCTCTGTCGCGGGGTGCCAAATCTTGGAGCCTCGCATTGCTCCTTCCTCCGATATCGATAGTGGCTTTGGCCGTCCTTCTCATATTGGCCCAGGTGCCACCAGCACTCTGTAGTTTTCCCTGGCTCATTCTATCGTCTCTGTGGCAATCCTTGGGTAGCAGTCTCGGCATGATTGGCGGACCCGACGGTCCACCCAACATAGGTCACGCCACCATAGTGCACTCTTTGTCTTTCTGTTGGGCCCTCTGCCGGCCCTCTGGGGAGATGCTTTCTGCTTGCAAGGGGAATTCGTCTCACTGGGGAAAAAGACCACTTGTTTTTGGTTGCAGTCTTATTTTCACCTGCCGGCCACAAAGTGTAATTCTGATAACGTTTGGCGTTCTGTCTTCGTACAGAACACATACTCCAGTTTCTGCTTCTACTTCTTCTCCGAACACCAGTGCAGCCCACTGGGCATCCTCGTGCACTCTCCTGAACCACACTTTCCACGCCCCTCTCTTGGGCCGTGCTGTTCTTCCTTTTGCAATATACTTCGCCTTGATTACCAAACCCTTCTCGTTCTTCTCCATTCTCATCCATCCACAAGTCGGTCTCTCCAGCCTCAACTCGCTCTCGCTCTTCCTCCCTCTCTCTAGTACTCTCCTCTGTAATCTTCCTGGTACTCTTCCCCTTTTGTTTGTTTCTGATGGCCTGATATAGTAGGGCCGGCCTAGATGTATCCAGATTACAGCTGAACTGGTATTTTACCCCGTCGCGTGTAGTGTTCTCAAGAGCTTCACCGTCTCAATACATAAACCGTCAGCGTGGTTCACAGTAACACATCGTTTTAGTCATGAGCTTAGACCCGTAAGGTTTAGGTCCTGCCGAGTTGGGGTTTAAATGGGTTGTGCCTCACAATCTCATCCTTATCCACCAGAAGAGGAGTCTCTCTCCATGAGATCCACCCGCATGTAACCATCCCTATAGGGACTATTGGTTAGTGGCCTCACCTCCCTACCCTCATGGAGACACCTTCTAAAGAATCGTCACACTGCCCATTGCTCATGCTTTTCTACTAATATCAATGTTGCAGCAGGGTTTTGTATTGAAGAATGCCCTTCGGGATGCAGACCAACATGGCTCCTCCTTGAACTGTGAGGAGAGACATGCACTGTGTTTACCTCCAGAGTAATTGTTAATAATCCCTATTCCATGATTGGCTGCCGGCTTCATCCTCCTTCATTGGCCGAATTCATATTGACACCTCTCTGTCATATAATTGACTGAATGTGGCGTGGCATGAATGGAAGGCGTTAAAGCCTTACTCAAGGCTTATACTCCTTTCATTCACGTTACACCACAAAAAAATATGAGCTCCTAAGCGTTTGTTTTGAAATGCATCAGCAGTTTTTTTGGATGTCTAAGCAGGGAAAGCCATGTCCCCACCTTAGGTTTAAGGTGGTTGCTTAACCGGAGTAAGGGGAGAAGAATCTGTACAAGCACGTTTAGCTGGTAGTCTGTGTGGTTGACATTTGTGGCAAATTTCTAGGGCTTTCTTTCAGTGTATTTGGTGTTTGATATGTATGTGGCACAGTGACCATCAAGATTAAGAGAAGGGATTAAGCATATCTCCTTGTAGATTATAATGCTGTGCCTGTGTTCACTGTGTTGCTTTAAATGTTTTATTTCCTGTTGTTCCCACCAGGGAGTTCAGAGACCTTAAATTTATATAGAAGCACACAGTGTTTGTTCGGTTGATTGGTGGTGAACTATTCCAAGGCCTTAAGGTTTTTGTCATTTGCCTAGATCATTATATTGCGATTGTCCTAAATGCTTAAAGTGCTGCCAGTGGTAGGTAGTGTTGCGTACTGCATCACGTCTACACATGTCACCCTTCCCTTTATCTCTATATGCTTTGGATTTGCCAACTGTCATGCAGATGGTCCATTTTCATTGTGTCTGTATTGAGGCTTTAATAGATTGGGGGGAGGGATTTTGGTTTGCCTTTTCTTAATCGATTACATTGTTGTGTCTAATGGATTCTTGGTAGGATGTGATGAAGCTCCTGGAAACGGCCTTGAATCGAGGTCTTGTCATCTTCTCATCAAATCTTTGTCCCCTTCCATACTGTGTGTACTTGTTATTATTCCATGCCCACGCTCTTGAGTTCCTAGGAGTCTAGGTGTATAACTAGCCTGCTTGGCATCTTTTGTGAATTAGATGCCAGCCTGTGCTTTAAAACCCTCTCTCCCATTCTTCTCTTAAGTCCCTGCAATGTCATCTGATTAGTTTGTTGACATCGATTGGCCAACGATATGCTGCCTTTTGGTGTAAGTATTATACTGATTGATCATCCTGTTGTCTTCCATTCTGTGTGTCAAGCATTCCTATTGGGTATTATTATAACCTTACACTGATCTAGATCTAGTAAACCCATCCCGAGGCCTGTTCTTTCTTTGATAAGTAGCTTCCCTTCTATGATTGGTATTTGGTGTAGCTTTCCCGGCACACCTTTTGTTTTTCCATTTCAATTAGGTGCATCCATGCCCTCCCAGATTGCTTGGAGTTTCCTCCATACCTACTAGAATCTTGTCAACACAAGCAGAATATGTTCCACCTCCTATTGTTGCCCTGATTAAATTGTTCTCTTACCCTCTGTTCTGCCCCCAGACCTCGCCAACCCTTGCGTTCAAGTAGCAGCACATTAAACTTGAACTGTTCATTCTGGGTCCTCCTTTTCTATCATATGACTGTTGTATATTTTATTTTTTTTTGTTGGTGTTTTCAATGCTCCTCATTTTATAGCTCGGCCTTCAAGTAATAATACTGTAGGGCAGTCTGGACCCCTTTCTTACATTATTTCGTTCCATGATTGACTGAGAGATAGCCAGGCTGTCTGTTTTTTCCAGGCCACTAATGGATGATTGTTGCCACATGGTATTTGTTTGCTTATTTCTTTTGCCTCTAGTCCATAACTGCTGTTGGTTGTGTGAAACATTTTGCTCCTGTGGACCTCCTGATTCATGACAGAAACATCCACTGGGAAATCCAGTTAGTCCTATCTTTCGGAGAGTGTGCCCTTCCTGGGAGAATGATGTGTTTGGAGCAGATTTATGGGTAGCATTACAAAAACTCCATGATGGCAAGACTTATACATACATACTGTGACAAAACCATAGATGTAGTCACTTCTCCCCAAGGAGAAGCCCCTTCCCATGAGGCCAGGGAGCTTGGCCGCTGCCTGATAGTCCCCCTGGGGGTGGTACACAGCTTTAGGTTCTCATGGGGACAGACTCCCCTCTAGGAGCAGGGACAGAACATCTAGGGAGAACGCAATACAGGCCCCCCTCCCAATTACACCTCTTCTGCCTGCACCTGTGGTTCACTAAAATACCATGCCCAACCACCCCATGGACTCGGGTAGTGTCAGGGAAATAAGATTCATTGAGACGTGAAAGAGTAGGCATGGCTCCCTTAACAACTACAGCGACAAAGAAGAGTAGAGACTACCACAGTTGGTATAATGACCATAATAAGTACTGAGATGATGGGGGCATGGAACAATAAAGAGCCATAGCGAGAACCGGAATGGACATTCTAGTTGTTTTGTCCCACTCATAATAAAAATGTACGAAGGACTGACGTGGTAAGCCCTCCCTCGGGGAGCATCAAGCAGGGAAGTGGTGCCATGTAAGAAGGGGTTATTGACTGATACGCCTACCAGAGGGAGTCACAGGTAGCCGTGAGCATTGGCAGAGGTGCAGGTTCCCATCCATGGGAATTTTGAACCTGCATTGGTATACCGAGAAGGCAAAGCTTCTTGAACGCTGGTGGCTGGCCGCGTTCGTGGGAGAGAGCAAGTGAGGACAGGCCCCTGTGGCGCAGTCAAAGGCACAGGATGCAATGCCATCAGAGAGACAAGGTCGCTCCAGTGCCCAAAATTAAAGATGGGCAGAGGGACCGCTTCACCCGAGGGCCCGAAGATATCCCACTGTTTGGCTGGGAAAAGGAGTATGGGGTGCAGCCCCGGAATCACAAGAGACCCTTGCCGGATGAGAAACACAGACGAAGTATAAGGGAATGTGGAATGTGGACTGCTGCCATCAGACTCCAGGAAGGACCGGAAAAGCACCTTGTGAAGAGCAAAGGTAACAGGAATGGTGTAGGAGCCGGTAGGGGCTTAGAGAAGGGTTACATCGGAAGTTATCTTCTTCGTGTCGGTACCTGGCAGGAGAGTGAACCAGGTCTGACGATGTGGAAGAAGGGCCAAGGGAAGGGAGACATCCCCCCACCCCCCTGTTACCCCCACCCTCGGGATCATGAACTGGGTTAAAAATTCCTGTTTGCATTGTGAACTATGAGCAAAGACTAAGAGGAGCCAGGGGAAGGGAATTATTCCCCCTGGTGCTGCTAAATCGTGGAACCAAGTGTAGGTGAGGCCAGGGGAAGGGAGCTATTCCCCCTGGTGATGTGGAATTATGGAGCTAAGTGAAAAGAGACATGGAGAAGGGAGTAATTCCCCCCTGGGTGTATTGAAGGATTGAAAGTGTCGAATTGCAAAACCAAAGCGGAAAGCGAGTCATCCCCTTACATTGTGGAAACACTGAGAGCAAGCTACACGGAGAAGGGATGCATTCTACAGGAATCCAATAGTGAAGAAACAACTATGGGCAATGAGGAATGTTGATGTTTGAACTAGAACTTTACCTTTTGAGTTTGAGCTGAGAACCATACTGCTACACAATCTGGGACATTGTTTTGTGCCTTGGAAAGAGATTGAGACCTGGGCAAGGGGCCATTCCCTCAGGGAAAGACCCCACCTAAGAATTGGAACTGTAATCCATTGTCCAGAAGAAGGGAGCCATTCTTGTGGACCAAGAAGATCCATTACTTCATTATGTTAGTTATAAGTGTGAGGGACAGAAGTAGGGTTTTGACACAGGACGGTGGCTCTTGATTTACATTGACATCCTGACTGAATCCTTAGTATTTTAGTTCAGGTAGGGAATCCCTTCTTGGAGTTAGTGAGAGGTTGGTCTTCTCTTTATTTTCTGGTATAATAAAAGTTTATGCCAACAACCATGCCACCTGTGTGTCGGTCTCCTCCTTCTGCAACCTTACAATACATAAACACATACTGTATCACAATGAACCTCATCAGGCTTCCCAATTAAGTATTAGTATTAGTGCTCTAGGGACTAAAATGTTGGATTCTTGATAAATTCCTATTATTCACAAGCCTGTTTCTGCTTACCCAATAGGTTTGTTTTATACTTTACCTTCCTACACCCATCTTACAATATGTTTTACCTGTTCTAGGGTATCCGTTTCCAAATACTGACATCTGTATGGGGAATGATAAAGAGTCAAGTGCAAGTTTGATAGAACGGCTTGATGTAGAAGGAGCGGAAAGCAGGACCAGTCTCAGTTCAGGTGAGGAACAAATGGTCCTGGTGTCCTGTGGGATAATTCAGCACATGGTGCCTTCTTGGCAGGCTGCATATGCTCGATTATTATTCACAAAATAGATTTTGCCGTATGTGTGACAATTTCCAGCAAATGTATAGTTAATTAGTACAGTATTTTGTATTAGGTTAGTGAGGGACCCGACCCATCCTGTTCCTAGTCAAATTCATTTAAAGTATTTTAAAGTGGTTAAAATTCTGGTATTTGAGATCTTCCTCTCTACCAACTCATTTGATTAAAAGGTATATGCGATCTTACTTAAGACCCCGATCAAAAATCAGCAAAGTCCTTCATTTAATTCTGTTTTGGTTCTGCTTTTTTTTTTATTATAAGCATGCTAGTGTTACTTAATTTCCTGCTAGCGCGTGCCCTGACCCCTTGCTATTATAGTGTACATGTGCAATTATCTGCACCACAGTATCATGTTTCCATTTGATAACACCTCTGTCGAAGCTTTTGCTTCTATATACTGCAGTATACTAAAACACTGAACATGTTATTTTTGTAACAGGGCAAATGGTTGCCACGTCAATTGTTTCATTTCAAATAAAAGAAGAGGTGGAGAGTCATTCCATAGACCGACAGCACTGTGCAAGAAGAGAAAGCATCAATAGTACATCAGGTGCGTAAATAGTACTTACATGCTAAGTGCTGTAACAACAAAAATACTTACTAGTTACTACAAATAGTAATGATGTTCTTTCGCTCAACAAGGTAATACTACCATATGCTGCCCGCCTAGGTTTTATCTGTGTAAGCTTTTCAAATGTCTGCCGAGATGGATCACGTCAGAGGTTGGATCCTGGATGATCAATCAGTGGCCTTCGATACTATTGACCACCAGACTTTCCTAGAACATGCCCAGTCTTTATCTAGAATCTATGTTGTGGATATTCTCTGGCTCGTATATATCCTTAAAGGTCGATCCAAGTGGCTAAAGCGCTTCCACTTCTTTATGGGCTTGTTTCCCAAACCTTCTGGCTTACTTTATTGTTCCTGCCTGTTTCCTCGCATCTTCAAACTCTACCTCTGCACCTTCGCTAACACCTTCCACTTGTATATATTTTATTTTTACATGTATACAAATGGCAAACATATCCAACTTTGAATGGACAATGGATGAAGTCAAATCTCTCTAAAACTGAAATCCTGCTCCTATGTGATGGCTCATTCTGGCCAAGCATGTTTCGTCCCCTGCCCTGAGCTACATCCCCGTACAAATAAACCAGTCAAAGACCTAGGCATCATTATTCACCAAGGACTTTCCCTCACGGCCCCAGTGAGCTCTGTTGTCAAATCTTGCTTTTTCCAATTTACACCTCTCTGACATAAGTTCTCCTTTCTATCCTTTTACAGCAGTCACTGCTGTAAATAAACTGTCCCTGTCCCACCTGGACAATGACAATAGTCTGCAACTTGGCATTCAACTTATCCAGTTGCTTTGCCTCTAAAAGAGATAAAAGAAAGCAACCAGATTCCTTCTTGTCTCAATCTATGAATACACATCTCACCAGTTGTATCAGCCCTCCATAGCCTCCCTGTTTAAAAATTAATACTGTGTAAGCACTTTACGACAACGGTTCAGACTTCATCTCCAAATTACTCCCTCACGTTCTTTGCAGGTCTTTTCGATCTACTAATGCTGGACTTCTCCATAATCCACACAGAGTTGTCTCTCATCCCGGAACCAAACTGTTTAACTCACTTCCCCATTTCTCTGTGCTCACCCAATCTCGCAGATTCTGGAGGGATCTCAACCGTACCTCTTCTGAAAATAACTCCCTATCCTATACGTATTTCGTACTGTTCCACACATCGTGCACCCTGTGCCACTGCTGCCATGCAGCACTTAACAAGAATGGAAAAATAAATAATACATTAAATGCAATGTATTCGTTTGAGTGATAAGACTACAGTTCAGATCTGTGTAGATAAGAAACAGGATATGCTATGGAGCTCCAATGTCATTGAGTCTGCAGTATTGGTTGGATAAAAAGAAAAAAGATAATATACACAATGTTGTCTATTTCTCTTAATTTCCAGAATCGTAGCCCTTTCTGCCACTGTCCCCAACAAGACATCCTGCTAGAAGCACTTGATGAGGTGTCTTTTTTCGGCCATCACTCTAAATTCGCTCGCCCTGGTTTAGACTGTGCCTTATTCAGTTTCACGCTTAACATCTCTTGCTTACTTTGCCCACTCTGGCACTTGCTCATTCCTTCCAAATTTTCCATTGTTACCCTGGGACCATTTGTTCTCATAGCCTTCACCCAACCAGCCCTGAGTATATATTGCCTATTCTGCTTTGATCGTGTTCCTCCAGCCCATTAATTAGCACATATAAACTCTCCACAGCCTTAACACTCAGGATGGACCAACACTGCCTCCCCAGCCCTATTATACATCTACATTAACTGTCAGAATATATACACACACTCCCTTCCAGCAGCAATGTCAATATACTCTCCTCTATTGCCTCTCTAAGTTCCAGGAACAGAACCAAGCCCTATGTTAAATTGGGTCCTGGCCAAGTATGACGCTGATACCAGTTTAGGAACTTTACTGAGTTCCAGCTCTGAGTACCGGGTACAGGAATGCATTTAGGCCCCATCAGGTAAGTTACATGGACAGACATCCACCGGCATCCTCTCTGTCAACCCATCTTCTCAACGAGACATATCCCAACACATGTACGTCCCTCAACTTCCACAACAAATGCTTCCAACGATGCACCCACTCAAACCCTGTAACCGTTCTCACCTAGTGGGACAATCTGCACCATAAAGTGACACTCCCTCTCCACTACTACTAGTGGGTAGACACCAACCACTGAACGAAATGATACCACAAACAATCTTTCATGCAACTTCAGGCTTCCAGCACCAAACCACACGACTGAGGTGAAACCATGCCGTACTAGTATGCAAAGTGTGCCTCGGAAGGCATGGAGAACTGATCTCCCAAACACCTCTCCACTACAGCATACCAGGCTACCCCAGAGGGTGAGGAGAAAGGATCTCCGACACACAGCACACCATACACTCATCATACCACAACAAAGCTCAGCCCCCCTGAATGCAACACCATTCAAACCGCAACACACTGTGTATTTGTATTTCTTTATTTATATAGCGCGCCTTGCCCAAGGGCATCTGGGTACATATCTTAGGTTACATTAACACATCCATATACAGTTACAAGACATGGTATACATTGTCAAATACTTACAGGTATCATTTTCAGTACATTTATAGTATTTACAAACAGGCTAAAAAGGCAGTTGCAGTGAATGAGCAAGGTCATTGTATTAATGAAGTTGCAGCCATGTTTTGTGTGAGTCTTGAGCCGTGAGCCACAATTTGGCTTTGCTCTTGAAGGCATGGAAGGAGGGTTCTAGTCTGAGAGGGGTGGGCAGCGAGTTCCACAGTCTGGCAGCAAGGACCAGGAAGCTGGCCCCGCCAGATTTCTGTAATTTAAATCTGGGTACTGATAGGCAGTGAACTTGGGCTGCTCTCTGTGGCCGGCTTGAAGTTTGCAAGGTGAACCGGTGGCCAAGTATTGAGGTGCCTTGTCATCCAGGCACTTATGTGTGAGGGCGAGAGATTTGAGAGAGACTCCTTGGGCAACAGAGTGTCAGCGCAGGTTGTGTCGGTTGTGCATTATATGTTGTTTCCTAGGGATGTTCAGGGTAGCCCTGATGGGTTTATTTTGGGTGACCTGAAGCTTGCTAAGGTTTCGTGGCTGGTCCCTAGATAAAGGGCATTGCAATAGTCTAGCTTAGACATAATTAAAGTTCTGGCAAGGCCGATGCAGTTCGCTGTGGTAATGGATGGGCGGCAGGCTGTGATGAGTTTGCATGTGTAGGTAGAAGCTGAAATCACAGCATTAGTTTGTCTCGAGAGAGAGATGAGCTGGAGTTGAGGTAAATACCTAAGGTTTTTGTATCATTAGAAACGTTGATAGTGCTTCGATCAATGATAAAGGATTTCAAGGTGTGGTCTAATCTGCTAAATCGGTTGCAGGAGCCCAAGATGAGGAGCTCTGTCTTATCATCATTAAGAGAGAGCTCGTGTTGTGCCACCCAAGCCTGGATGATCTGATAAACATTGTTTACGGCTTTGGTGTCAACTATGTGGTCGCCCATGATAGGGATGAGTATCTGTGTCTCATCTGCATAATTAGTGTAGGTGACACCCAGATAGTCAAGAATATCAAAGAGTGGTTTAGTGAACACATTGTAAAGCGTGGGTGAAACACAGGATCCTTGGGGGACCCCGCATAGGACTGGAGAAGGTTCAGCGGAGGCAGAGGGGGAGAAGACCCTCCTGGATCTGTTGGCCAAGAAGGATCTGATCCAGGTGGTGACTTTATCTGAAAAGTGGGCTGCCACTTTCAGATGTTGACACAGGATTTGGTGCTTCACCAAATCCAAACCGGCCGCTAAGTCCAGTAGTAAAAAGAGGGCGATCTAGCCCTTATCTTTCAAGTCCTTAATTTGAGTTTTTAGGTCTATCAGGGCAGTTTCTGTTCCGTGCTTGGGACGGAAGCTAGATTGTCTGAGGCCAAGGAGATTATTACATTCCAGGTAGTCCTGAATCTGTAAGTAAGTTGCTCGGTCTAAAACTTTCAGCAGGAACGGCACGGTTGTGATAGGCCTATAATTAGTGGGTATATTTGGGTCTAAAGTAGGTTTTTTAAGAAGGGGGATGACCCAAGCATCCTTCAGGTTATCAGGTACGGCGCCTGTGCTGAATTACGTGTTTATTAGCGCCGTGATGATAGGAGCTAGTTCATGGGAGGCCTCCTTTATGATGGGAGCTGGGCATGAGTCGCCCTGGCAATTGGAGGGTTTGAGTTTGCTAATGATGTTTTCTTCCTCTGGGATAGTTAGAGGTGAAAAGCTGAAAGTGTGTAGAGTATGATTAGTTTTGTCAAAGGAGTAGTTGAGCTTAGAGTTAGACTGGAGACTACTTTTTTTGTGTTTTATTTTAGCCTAGAGTGTTGAGATTTTGTTTAGGAGTGCCATGTGCTGTCTTTGCCGCATATATCAGGTGGTGTGGAGGGATTTTCAAGTTCTTTAGATTCAGCTTGCAGTATACGCTTGTTGTAGGTCTCTTTTTTGGCAAGGAGGATTGCACTTTATAGTTGAGCAAGGCTATAATGAGGCTATCCTTGTTGGCATCGGAAGGGTGACTTTTCCAACGGGCTTCAATGCTTCTTTTTTCTTTACATAATACGCTGAAATGTGGTGTGAACCACGAATTGAGGTGTGCATGTGGTTTGGCTTTCCTGGATTTGACGGGGGCAATGGCGTCCATTGCTTTGAGAATGGTGTCATTGTAGGTATTTACTAGGACTGTGGGGTCACAGCAGGATAATAATACATTGTTCAGAGTGGGTAGGATGTGAGGGAGAAGATTATCTCTGGTTATGTCTCTTTTGTTTCTGGTACAAATTGGAGGTGCAATGTCTGGTCTGGAGCGTTGGTAGTAGGCTGTGATGTTAAAAGTAATAGTGTGATGGTCAGACCACGCGCAGGTTGAATTTGCTACTGAGTTGATGGTACAGTTTAGGTCGGCCTACCATTCAAGGATTCTTCCCTTGTCGTGGGTAGGTTCAAGGATGCGACGGGTAAAGCTTAAGTCAGTAAGTGGCTCCCACATCCTGACATGTGTCCCAAATCCAAAGGGCAGGGCACTCCCAAGTACTCTGGGTATCTGACACCCCACAAACGGAGCACACCAAGCACTCCAGGTGTGAGCACCCCACAACACACTTGTGCAAGTGAACCACACATCACAACTCCAACAACTACTGTAATGCAGCAAGCTAAACACCAATATTAAGGCACTGACACCGGTGTAGAACAGGAAACATATTTATTGAGTCCCAGCTCCAGGCAAAGGGTACAGGAATACATTTAGGCCACATTCAGGTAAGTTACATGGACAGACATCCAACGGCATCCTCTCTGTCAACCCATTCACAGAACCATTCAGAACATAACATCCTCACACACAACATTCCATGTCCATCACTCCTAGCATTCCATACATACAGGGCAGAGTGTAGGGAAAAACAAGACACCACACCCTCCCTTCCTACAACTCCCCTGACGTCCTCTGTTGCTTTCTAATGAATATCCATGTGTTCATCCATAATCACCCCTCTATCCATGTCTTTATCACAGGCCCCCTATTTCTGGTTGAGAACTAGTTCACTCCTGTGTCTGGGGCTGAGGTTGGTCTCTTTTATTAGAGAAGAACTGCTTGTTTTTTAAGTTCTGGACTGCCATTGTGGGTATGAGCAGACTGGTATACAAATGGATATTTCTTCTCTAGTATGGCTAAACCCTTCCCGAGTGGCATCTTCCCATGCTGTTCCAATTCCTTTTCATTAGAGAAATGTAGGTGCATTAGTGCATATTGCTTGTGGCTCAGCAACTTTGGGACGGCCTCTGTTCATTAATGCTTGTGCACACGGCAGGACAATCATCCGGGCACACCGCGTTTCGGGGAAATCGGAGGAAACCAAGTTTTGCCTTTCGAAACAAAGTAAGGTCTTGGATGAACTGGAACAAATAACGTATAGGAGCTTGGTAGTCTGATGCAAGATGGTGTTTAGGGCTTTCCCAATGCTCCCCTCTTCCACAGTGTTCCTACTTGCAACAACAGGTAGTCCAGTATTACTGCCATCCAAACAGCCATTTTAAAAGCACAATCCATCCTGAATCCCCCCATCCTGAATCCCCCACTTCCTGCTGCCATCTAGTCCCAGAAGTGCCGCCAAAACATGTCCCATCAAAGGAAGTCCCAGGCACCAGATCTATGGCTCCGCAATCCTATATTTTTAGAGGCGCAGCTCACAGCATTGTCAGATGCTGTAGTACAGCATTCTGACAAACTGTTTGGGAGTAAGCAAAGACCAGCTTGCAGAAACAGAGTGCCATATGGGCAGAAGTCATGGCAAGGGTGGAGGATGAGGAAGCTGCAGTACCATGGATTGCTGTAAAAGGTGTGATGGCCTGAAGGCAAGGGTCTGTAGCCTCATTGAGAAGTAGAGGAGGGAGCACGCCGTCACCGCAGGAGGCATGGTGGACCACCTTTGCCTCATGCCCTGGGAGGAGGCGGCCAGCATCATCCTGCACATGGAAGGCATTGAGGCGATAGGAGCGCAGAGGCTGGAGCAGGCTCCCAAGGTGATGGCGGTAAGTAAAACTGCATGTACATGTGCATGTAGTCCCCAATAGCTTGATCCACCAATCTACCAGCATAGATGCACGGAATGGGCGTGGGGAACGGTTTGTAGCATGAAAGGCACAGAAAATGGCCAGTGAGGTTGCACACACACTTATTAGGGCATGCAGGGTAAAGGTACCAATGCGCATGCAATGTAGTTGAAAAGTGCTGAGAAGAACCCATGTGTGCCAAGATCGTCCACATCAGGAAGTGATTCGCCACAACACCCACAACAAAAAACCACCTTAGCAGGCCAACGAGCAATGTGCACATGCATGCACTGTGTACACACTCAGCAGGCACACATGGAATATGGAACCTTGGGACACACACACAATGTTGCATGAGTGTAATGCAAGCCCACAGACATGTCTGCTAGATGGCTAATAGCATGTCATTACATTCCCAACAGGAACACAGTCCATGGACAGTGAAGAGGCCGGACTCTCCACTGCAGCCGCATCAACTGCCCCCACCCCTACACAGGCCAAACCATTTGCCAGCAAGCAGCAGGGCAGGGCTACCGGCCACCAAGACCAACACCAACTCCACCACCAACTACCACCGCTGTGGACATACATCAAACCCTGAGTGCAGCACAATCACCATGCAGGGGCCAATGGACCCCCCACCCGCGAGGCATGTGGCACAGCTGTCACTACAGCTCCCAGTACCATGCCACAGCCACCGCTGTTAGTGGCACACACTGTCACTGCCATAGCAGTTGTACACAGACCCCAGGGAGCCAACAAGCCATCATCTCCATAGCGTGCAGCCACTGGCACATCCCAACAGTGCCCATGTCCCTACCAACGAAGAGGTGGAGGATGAGGAGTATGAGGGCGGTAGTACACCATGCTTCAGCCTGGCCCAGCCACAAAGCCCACACAACCCACCACCACTGGCTGACACTAAGATGCGTGCAATACGTGCAAAGCAGGATGGCATTGAGAGGCAGCAGTCAAACATTCACTCACATGCCAGACTGCCTGCAGAGGTGCACCCACAGCATTGCCCGCTCACTCAACGATACCAAGGCAGCCATGGTAACACTGGTGCAGAGAGTGATTGCTCACGCCGATTTTTACTCACCCTCTGCAGAGTCACTTAACCAGGCCATTCAGGTAACTCTACAGTACATCCAGGCCCAGGGGTCTGAGCCATCCACTTCTGTGACCCCCACAGAAGGCTCCCTACCAAGCACCCCAAGACGCTGTTCACTACGCCACCTCACCTCCAAGGAGCAGGAGCAGGCCGCTAAAGCCAAGATGGCCAGGAAATGATTTTTTGAAAACTGTGGGGTTGTACTGAGGGTGGGTGCTTTGGGGAGGGTGATTCTGAGGGTGGGTGTTTTGGAGAGGGTGTTTTGATGGTGGGTGTTTTGTTGAGGGTGCTTTTGAGATTGCGGCTTTTGGGGAGGGGCAATGCTGTTGTGGGGATGTTAGTTCCACATTGCACATTGCAGGATTTTTAAAAAAATAACTTGTGCAATGGCTGGACATTCCTTTTTGCATGCAAGTTTTAATGTGTACCGTAACATTTTACTTTACAAAGGTGCAAGGAGAGTGCAATTTGGTGGCTGCATCTGAAGCAGTTGTCAATAAGTTCCTGGCCAGCCAGTCACCTGAGCCTGGCCTCTATACGCTCACTGTGTGCATGTGTGGCACCCACAGCCACTGCACCACCCTCCTGAGGTGGTGGCATGGCCACATCTGGGGGCTGGGAATTGTTGCACCGGATGCTTATGTTGTGCAACATAGCACATGCCAGGACTACCTGGCCCACCCTGTCTGGCCTGTACCTGTGCGCACCTCCAGTTTGGTATACACATCAGAAGCAGGCCTTCCACTGGCCAAACGTGCACTCAATTGACACCCTAGTGTGGATATGAGCCTGGTTGTATGCCACCTCCTGTGCCGTCAGGGGAGCCCTTAGAGGAGTCATTGGCCACGGAAGCTATCGATATCCAGAGTCACCTGCAAGGGGGATAGACATAGGTGTGGAATAAGAATGAGCTACGGTCCCTAAAATGGGAATATAAAAACCTGATTTCATGGAAAATGAGTGAATTTGCCGCCAACCACTGAGCTGCCCTCACAAAAGCAATGATTGACAGAGATCATATCACATTCGGGAAATTGGTCATGGGGAAAGAATCGAAGGGGGACAAAACCAACCACAACATGATATCTGCTCTTTCATGGCATTCCCATTTCAGTGCTCTGTATAAGCGTGAGGAGGGACCAATACACCAGATCAGTGACCCCTGCTCTCCAGGGAACGCAATACCTTCTGGGCGGCTAATATCGACCGATGAAGTTGTGAGGGCGCTGAAGGAGCAGAGAAGTGGTCATGCGGCAGGCCCTTATTTGATCCCGTCAGATCTCTACAAGGGCGAGCCAGCAATTTGGGCTCCCGTGCTAATGAAACTCTTTAATGCTGTGATTAGCTCAAAGTCCTGGCTGAATGCAGTTATAGTCCTAATATACAAAAAAGGGGGCAGGGAGTGGCCTGGGAATTAATGCCCCATCTCCCTTCTAGATTGCGCAGGGAAGATATTCAGGAAGGTAGTCCTCAATCAATTGCAAGAATGTTTTGATGATAACGATGTGGTGAGCGGGGGGCGTGTCTTGGCGGCCATGAGATAGACAGCAGCACCTCGGAGCTCCAGTGAGATCCTGAAGTAGATCTGCCTAGCTGGCCTGATTTGAAAACAAATTCCATAATAAACGTAACGAAAAGGTGTCGTAGTGCCTGGGGCACAGTTGGAGCAAATCTTGCTGCGGAAAGAAGCGGAGAACGAGCGTGGGAAGGCCCAAGAGAAATCACTGAGCTGGCGAACAAAATGGCGGGCAAGAACACCAAAGCCCGTGGGTGAGAAGGCGGAGACACAACACTCGGCGGAGTGCCGGCAGGAACAGAAAGCTCGGGTGAAAGTGTGGAAAAGAGGAGAGGCTCGCACCGAGAGCGGAGACTGGCCAGAGGCACTTCGACGTTTGAAGCCCACCCGACCACTGCACAAATACTGCAAGTACAGTGGAGCGGTGCTCAGTGGAACAGCAGGCGCGACCAAGGGGCTTGCTGGGGGGAGTTATTGAAGGAGCGGGAGACCGGCAACTGGGTGAGGCGGAGAACAAGGACCCGAGGAGGCAGAACAGGATCACCCTCTGCCCCACCCCTTATTCCCCTGCCCAGGGGCTCCAATATCACGGGACCCTAGGCGGCGGATGGGAAGGGACTGGAATCCTGAGGCGTCATAAGGAACAGAGACCCAGAATATGGTCCCAGAGTGCGGATGTGGATCAGACCATAAGAGCCTCAGGGAGGCGGCCCCGTAGCGCATTTAGGATGGGGTAGGAACGGACGACCAGACACCTTTGACAAGGGGGCAACCCACGAATGTAGAGGAATCCTGGCGGAAGCCCAAGAACTGTGCTGCAGACAGCACCAATACGCAGCAAGATACAGCAGCTGCATGGTAGGACGATAAGGGACAAGGAGGCACAACATTGGACCCCAGCCCACAGTAAGGTGCGGGGAGTGCCGGGCCAGGGCACCGATCCCAGGAGACTGGTTGCAGCAGAGGAGATAGCAGGCCCTCCAAGCGAAGGAAGGAGACCCAGCATCAACCGCTGCGGGTTCTCAGCAACAGAGCCACAAAGTGCTGGCATCACAGGAATGAAGAGGCGGGGCCCGCAATCACCACAGAAGGCCCTTGAGGCAGAATTAGTTGGAGCACGCACATGGGGGACCCTCACTGCATAGCAACGAAATACTCTGCACCAGTGGAAAGCACTCAGGCAGCACTATACAAGGCGCAACGTCTACGTGGGAGAGCACAGTCCATTAACCCAATGCACCGGAGCAGCAGACCGCATCGAGTGGCTGGCTGAGGACTATCAAGGTAGCGTGAAATAGCCGACTATGGCCTCAGCCCACTTCAATAGCAGGAACGAGCCGATGCACAGGAGGGGGGGAGCCACAAATCCACTGTGCTAGGGGCACACTGGCTAAACAGAGCAAGCCCAATCACTGAGGACACAATAACATTGTATTAAACACTGACGGCAGGGGAGAGCTCCCGACAGGAATCACAACGCCTCTTAAAGAGGACACAGAGAGAGCGGTGGCACTAGAGGGGTGACACTTGAAGTGAGGCACCGAGGAGAGAACCGCTGCAACCTACACTTGCAGGCGGCCACAGCAGACCGATGGCAGCCACGTGCCTACGCACAAAACCAAAGGAAGAAGAGGCTGACACCTAGACAATAAAGCAGAGGGGCACAGCTTCCAACACCGCCTGCAGGAAGAAGAGGGAGCAGGAATCGTGCGCAGACGGGGGAACCTAATATACTGCAGCACATTGGCACAGCCAGAGGTGGCCACCATCATCCGCAATGAGAAGCTTGCTTACAGTGGCAAGGGTGAATTGTTGGGTCAGCGTTCGCACCCTGCATGTCCCCAGCGTGGTAGAGCACAACCCACTGGCACCTTTACACAGCAAGGCCTTGACACGGTAGAGCACAGTCCACCGACAGTCACAGCACCACTGCAGACCACAAATGGAGATCAGCCCGGGCCTGCCAGGGGAGATGGGGCAGACCACCAACATTACCGGAACTATACTGCCACTGGCAGCCGAGGACTCACACACAAGGTGAGGGATTGCAGGTACCGCGACTGAAGCCCAGACAGGGCAATAGAGGGGCAGACTACCCCCAGACAATGCCTATATAAAACACAGCATACCAATTCCCAGCACCGGCCAGGGCAGAGGGGGAAGACCCCCGGACAAATCCAAGGAAGAGGCCGCTAGAATATTATGCCACAACATCAACGACAGACGTGGAAAAGGCAAGAGCCGCAGATCTGACAGAGGAATACCACAGCAAGGGGTGCAGGAAGAAGACAGTGCCACGGATGGTGTAGAACAGTACGCCAGCACGCAGGCTAGTAACAGAGGCGGCATAGAATCCCCAGAAACGCGGCTGCTCCTTCCAACGCACTGGAGAAGAAGAGGACTAGACCAAGACAACCCCTGTCAGGGGATAATTGGGGAGACCAGGAGCGCATCATAAACAGAACGAGCAATCATGGCAGAGAAACAGAAAGGCGAAGAAGGAAAGCAGACCAGTATGGAAACATACTCTCAAAAAAATGATGCGTCCCAGCCCACAGCACCAGAGGCCAGTATGAGCACATCTACCCACAAACAACTGGAGAAGGGACAGGAGGAGGGACCCATACTGAAAGCCATAGCGGCACTGAAATCATCACTGGAGTACAAAATGGTTGCAGTCATTGTAGATGTGGGGCTCCTCAGACAGGACGTGAGGATCTTGGCAGAGAGAGTGAACACAGCAGAACAGCAGGTGCAGAGCAACACAGTGAACATTACGACCACCCAATCCCAAATGACGGATGCTCTAAACCGCATGCGCACCCTGGAACACAGGGTAGAGGATGCAGAAGGGAGGTGCCCAACGCAACAATGTGTGCATTGGGGGACTGCCAGAAGGGGAGGAAGGCAGGGATCCCACGAACTACATCGAGAGCCTACTGCTTCAAGAAGTGGGAGCTGGGGTCCTATCCCAGGGCTTTGCGGTGGAAAGAGAACACAGAGCTCTGACCAGAAAGACCCGCCCAGGGGCACCCCCAAGACCCATGATTGCAAAGATCATGAACTTCAAAGACCGTGAAAAGATATTGGCATTCTCAAAGGGGGTGATAATTGAGGAACGCCTCCAGAAAAACAATTTACCCAGACTACACAGTACTGATGCAAAAGCAAAGAGCACAGTTTTTGCCGACTAAGGAACGCCTCAGGTGCGCCAACTAGATATATGCTCCTGTACTAAATTGAAAGTGTTCCACAACGGCAGGTCACACCTCTTCAAGACTACGGCCTAAGCCCACAAGTGGATGGATCAGCAGGGGATCCAGCAACTGAGAGACAGAGATGGAAACGAGCAAATCAACAGGAATGTTCCTCAGTGAGGCACAGGGCAAGACGACGATGAATGATCAACATGAAACGGACATAGACCAGCAGATATACAAGCGGGAGGCAGCACATTCAGACACCACAAAGAGAAACCCCACAGAGTGACACAACTCAAGATGCCAGTTTTAAGGCACCATGCTGCAACAAGTGCACCCACAGGATGGAGGGTGATGCAAGGAAATCAATGGAGCCCCACAGGACCCATACAAAACCCGGCAGACCAGTGCCCACACGGATGAAAATGGTCAGAAATACCACAGGAAGAGGAGAACTGCACAGGACAGAGCAGGAGAGTCCATGGCCAGACACGGGACAGCACAAGGGCCTGTGGGAATGGAGGTGCCGCAAGACACATTAAGCAAATGGACCAGGAAGAAGCCACGATAGTCACCTGGAATGTCTGCGGACTGAACGCCTATGTTAACAGACTAAGAGTATATGCCTGGCTGAACAGGGTGAAAGTAAAAATAGCAATGCTCCAAGAAACTCATCTGACAGCAGAGAAGCAATCCAAGGTAGCCAAGAAATGCGGCGGACAAATGCATAGCTCGACGTAGTCCAACTATGCCAGGTGAATGCTGACTTGGATAGCTCCTGGAGTCCCCTTCGAGCTCATAAAACCAGAGAGTTATTCGGAGGGCAGAAAGGTGATTGTACATGGAATGCTGGAAAACAAAGAAGTATGCCTAATAAACACGTACGCCCCAATCACAAGGCAACCAAGTTCTTCAAGAAAGTAGCACCTAGGCTGGCCCCATACAGGGAGGCGTCCTGCATTTGGGCAGGGGACTTCAACTGCACACTGAACCCACTGCTGGACAGATCGGACACTAAACACAGAAATCCAGCACTGCTGGCGAGATCCCTGCAGGAGATCCTGGATCAGTTGGAGCTGGAAGAATTCTGCAGGAAGGTACATGCAGAAACCCGGGGATAAACACACTACAGCACCCCACACAGAACATTTACACGGATAGACTACTTACTCACGAGAAGGGAGACTCTGGGGGAATTCACGAGGATACACATCAAAGCGCGAATGCTATCTGAACAGGTTCCGCTAGTAGCAACATGGGCATACACATACAGAGGGGCTCCCATATCCACATGGAGGCAGAGGGCAGAGGGCATTAATGGACGGGGAATTCCAAGAGCATATCCAGGATACGATAAACATCTATTTAGAGCATAATGAGGGCAGCGTGGACAGTACAGGAACAGTCTGGGAAGCCTTTAAAGTGGTGGTCATGGGGGCGGCGGTAGGGAAAGCAGGAGGAATCGGGGGGAGTGTTCTGGCAGAGCTGGGGGAAATAGAAAGGGAGATAGAACGCACTGAAACACAGGCGGGCATAACTGGGGAGGAACTCAGGGAACCTACATCTCTGAGGCTGAAGTGTATCATCATCTGGGAGAAACTGGGGTTATTGGATTACGGGATGCATATGCAGAGGCTACACGCGGATGGGGATAAGCCCAGTAGGCTCTTAGCCTGACTAACCAGGCAGGAGAGTAGACATGACCCGATAAATTCAATAAAAGATGAAAAGGGGACGGAAGTTTTGTTTAGGGCATCAATAAAGGTTGTACCCCCAGAACCAGGAGGTAGAGGCTGGGGACACAGCCGATGCCCTGGCAGAGGTTAACATTCCTAAATGATCAGAGGAGCAGCACAGATATTGGAGGCATCCTCACAGCAAAGGAACTGGCAGCCGTAATAGCCAGCGTCCCAACCAGCAGGTCCCCGGGACCCGATGGGTTACCCAGAGAATTTTACAAGAAATATAAAGACACCGTGGTTCCAAGGCTGCTAAAGATGTATGAGGAGGCATATGAGAGAGGACAGCTCCATAACAGCTGGTCGGAATCTGTAATAATACCTATACTAAAACCAGGGAAACCGCCTCTCTAGTGCGGCTCCTACAGGCCGATTTCCTTGATAAATCAGGATTCCAACATCCTAACAGCAACTCTAGCCAGCCGACTTAAACAAGTCATACCCACGTTGGTGCACCCAGACCAAACAGACTACGTACCAGGGAGGAATACTACGTGGAATCTGCGCAGAATCCACCACATAGTGGATCAAATGAACCAGTGACGGGGGCGAAAGCGCTGTGGCGTTAGTGGGCACTGTCAAAGCCTTTGACTCAGTAAATTACAACTGGCTGCTGAGCACACTCACCCATTTTGGGATAAGGGAGGGATTTCTTCGTTGGATAAAGCTCCTATACAGGGATCAATAGGCGAGGGTGAAGACAGGCAGACACATCTCGGAGGCTTGAAAAATCTGCAAGGGCATGAAGCAGGGATGTCCACTATCCCCAATGCTATATATATTGGCCCTAGACCCTTTCGCGGCCTTCCTCAGAGCACAGTATAAAGAATCTGGTATAGAAATAGACTGGGTCGTACACCAAATCTCGATATACACGGATGACATGCTCCTCTATGTCGAGAACTCACAAGGACACTTAACCAAACCTGCTAGAGGCTATGGGCACATTTGCTAGATTGTCGGGAATCACCATTAACAAAGGGAAGTCCTCGCTGTTTCCCCTAGCTGATCTGAGATGGGTCACCCCGGACCAGCTGCCAGACCTGGGCCTCAGATGGACACCAGACACCTTTTGCTACTTAGGGGTAGACCTATATCACGATACCACGAAGACACTTAAGGCCAACACACAGGTAGCCCTAGATAAAATCGAGAACGTAATGACGTTCTGGAATACGCTCCCCCTAGGGATGATGGGTAGTTCGGCCCGGCTGAAAATGACAGTACTGCTATACTACTTTACAAATATATCACATAACATACCCGGGTCATTTTTCAAACAGCTAAACACGATGGCACGGGAGTTCCTGTGGGGAGCGGGGAGGAACAGAATAGCCCTGAACACTCCACAGAGATTATGAATCAGGAGGGATCAGGTTGCCGGACCTTGAACGCTACTACCTGGCAGGACAACTGCAATTTGTAGTAAGGTGGCTGGGAGACGACATATACATAGACTCGCTGCTTTTTCAGCCGGCTCTGCAACAATACTATCTGAGAGAGCTTCCATGGATGGACAAATCCCTGCTCAACCCCTCCCCACCATGGTCAAACTGGGCCTAACCCCATGGAAGAGGGCATGGAAAACTCAAGGGACACGAGACCACTGCTGCACACAAATTCCACTTGCGGGACGAGTAGGTGCCCGTACAGAGACCTTGGCGACATATCGAACACATTGGGAAAGCAAGGGAGTTGCCCAGATTGGGGACTTATGGCAAGACGGAAAATGGGTGGAATTCCAGACCCTGATGGAAGAGCGGGACATACACAGAGGTCAATGTATACTGTACAACAGCATGGTCCAGATGATCAGAAAGAGGTGGACGACGCTACCCAAAGGGGCAGACGCCAAGGGGCGCTGGACGCGTGGTATGATGTGTCAGAAGGGGGACATACGGTATCCAGACTCTATGAACCGCTCCTGGGAAGTAATAGCACAAGAGCTGCAAGCTCGGGCAAGATGGGAAGACGAACTCCAGAAAACCTTCACAAACGAGGAATGGTCCAGGGCCCTCCAGTACACGAAAAAAAGTCTCCAGGAACGCAAGCTTTAGACAAGCACAGCTCTACCTTACACACAGAGTGTACCTCACGCCCAGGAGAATGTCCACCATGGGCAACAAGCAAACCCGGAGCTGCCTGCGGTGCACGGCAGAGCAGGCAGACATGCTGCAATGTTTTGGTCCTGTCCGGTGATAACAATATTTCGGGACACTGTCAGAGCAAAGGCGACTGAGGGGCGGAATCCACATGCAAGCGTGGTCACCGAAGTCCTATTTACTGGGCCTTTTCCCACAAGGCGGCAAACAAAGGACACACATAGCAAAGATGAAAGACAATGTGTATACTGGCAAAGCGCCGCATAGCAATGACACGGAACTCCAGCACAGGACCAAATATGGAGGCATGGTTGGCAGACCTGGAGAAATGGATGATAGCTGAATCGTCAGTGTGGACTAGAGTGCTACAGAGGGGAGAAAGCGAGAGTGGAACCAAGATACTTGCATGGAACTCGCTAATACAGGAACTGTTTGAACGCAAATAAAGGCATAGCACAAGCGACCCCAGTGCACCGGAGGACTATTGATAAACTGGCAGAAATGTGGGGGGAGAATCCTCACTGTGGAAGGATGAGGGCAGAGGTGATCCAGGCGAGACAATGTAGGGCCCTGGGGGGATAACCTGGTGGTGATACAGAACATGGGCGACAGAGGCCAAGGAAGTGGGCGAAGAAAGCTGAGAATGGAGAGCGGAATCTCAACATGAAGTGCCAGTTTGTGATGTTTGTTGTTGTTGGTTGTTATATTGTAAAACAATAAAGAATTCTTTTTTTTTTTTAAACGATGTGCTGAGCGACTTGCAAGCCGTTTTCCGCGCCAAAAGGGGAACAATTGACCACTGTTTCTTATTGTTAAGTGATCCAGAAATATATGGTATTACGCGAAATGAAACTATGTCCTATTTCTGGACCTAAAAACAGCACTTGACATGGTGTCAAGGCACACACTATGGCAGATTCTAAGAAACATTAACATACCCACTCAACTTTTGAACTCCATAATGCTGCTGTATAGGGAAAACCAAGCCACTGCATGTTATGGTCCGGAGGAGAGGGGGAGCAGACTGATGCCTTCTCTGTTAACAATGAGGTGTGGCAAGTATGTGTCTTTGCACCCTCTTGTTTTGCATCTACATTCAGGAGATGATAAATGCCCTGGTGAAGGGCTGCTTCGACCACCCAAAAATGGTATCCCTGGAGATCCATGCTCTCTTCTTTGTGGATGACACAATCATCCTGGCCACTACACCGATGGACCTGAAAAACTCATTGAAAATCTGTCTGTCAAAATGCAAAGACTTGCACCGTGACTTGAAAGCAGGAAAAACAAAAGTTATGATGTTCAAACAACACTCTGCCAAGTACTGCTCCATTCCGATCCAAGTCAACAATGTCATGCTGGAGCAGGTGAAACATTTTGACTATCTGGGTGAAGATTTCAAGACTCGGGGGCATGGTCTCAACAAATTTTCAAATCTGAGATTACTCTGGGCAATTCAACTATCACACAGAAGGCACGGCAGTGGTGCAATATCCCTGACTTTGGAACTTTACAAGAAACAAGCTGTACCTGCAGCCACTTATGGCTCTGAACTCTAGAGATATGCCAACATCAGGAAACTAGCAAGTATAGAGCACACATTCTTTAAAAAAAACTGGTGCTTTTGCCAGCCACCACTCCTTCATTGATGTTACAGCTTGAATTTAACGTTGCCGCGCTATGTGGTCTAATCAAGTTCATATCGGCATTATACTGGGAGCGCCTATGGAAAACCGATGAATTGAGAATTTATTGTGAAGCAGCGAACCACTTGCTATCCTCTAGACGGAGTGTATAAGGTCAAATGGGTCACACATCTGAAACACACTTTGAGTGCGGTGGGAATAAGTGACAGCTAGCTCCCGCCCAGATATGAGTTTACGGAATTTGAAGGAGACGCTAAAAATAAGAAGCAAAGAGAGATTAACGGACAAAGCCTGCATGCTAAAGCTGGGCCCGGATTATCTGTCTCGCTGGCCGACAGGCGATCAGTACACCTATCTTGGCCACATGTCGCCTCCTTTCGAACGATCATTATACATTTGCCTGAAACTTGGGACCCTACAGACTGCATCGTTCACCAGAGGGTGGCACGCAAATGCTTCTGCACTGCGCCTGATGTGCAAATTAGCCGGTACCTTTCTTACCGGACCGGCAGGGTTGTAATGAGGCCCTTAGTCTGTGTTTTTATTCATCTTACTGGCATTTAGTATTTAATTATTGTTGCTATTCTTTGAATGAAGGTTTTTTATCAGACGCTCCATCTTTTTATCATATTTTTAGTCAATTGCACATTTATAATCTTAACTTTGAAAATTGTATTGTATTTTTGCTGCAGCATAACTTGGATTTTTTTTTATACCGAATAAAAGCTTGTTTGATTGTTTCTGTATAACGTGTGAGCTAAGACATGACTCTGCCTTACTACACAGCTCCTCCGCATTACTTGACAGCTCCTCCGCACTGATCCCGCATGCCCCTGCTCTCCAAGTCTGCGAGGTTGTGTTCACTCACTCTCTTAGCGGCAGACTTCTCTTCTGTTTCTGTAAAACGTCTGAGCTAAGTACATTCACAGAACAGCGGTTCTTTGCCCATTATTGACTGTTGCTTCGATCTCTGGTTTACTGCTGTGTCCCGCAATGTTCTTTGGGAAATTTAGTCTTGCAGATGAAACATTTTCAGTGGGATACCCATTAGGGCAATACTGTGTCTTAGGGTGACAGTGAGCTGGTTGAATTCCTCCTCTTCTGCCCTCGAGGAGGTACATCTTACAGCGGATGGACCAGCACAGTCCCTGTTGGTCACTTCCCAAACCATGCAAACATGTGGAGTTCAGACAACTCGCCACATTTCTAAGAAAAGGATGAACTTCTAGATCTGGACTTTGAAATAGCTGCTGAGCAGATATAGCCCTTTTGATGCATTACGTTTTTCTCAGCAAATTCCAGCGTATTTCACTACATACCTCTCCAGGCAGACACACCTAAATGGTGGATCATGTTCCCACATCTCTCCAGTGGTGTGCATTCTCATGTGGTCACTTTTCATGTCCATGCAGGGTATCTTCACCAGGTCGGCTCCCACTTTGTAACCATTATGCTAATCCCTCATGATTATACATTGAACAGTGTGTAGCACTCTGATATTGGGTTTGAAGCCCTGAATGTTCTGTATTATCAGGGAGGAGTGTGGTTGTAGTGGGAACTTTCCTAAGTGGGGTGTCGGAATCAATGTAAGCATGAAGTAAACAGTTATACTTCACCATGTTCTTTCAAACTGACTATATCTACGACAAATGTGGACACACGGGCACAGACACAGAGCCTCATTACGAGTCTGGCGGTAACCGAGCCAGAAAAACCGGCAGGTTACCGCCGGACTCGTATTACCATTCCGCCTCTGTGATTCCCAGAATTACTGGGGCATTACAACCCCGGTGACCCGGGAATTCCGGAGGCAAAATTGTGTAAATCCCAATTCCTATGGAGTCCCATAGGACTCCATGGGGATGGGGACAATGGAAACACTGGTTCCGGCTATGACGGAGACAGTGTTTCCATTTCCGCCTGCAGGCGGGTGGTGTTAAACCTACCAGGTCAGACCTAGCGGGAGTGACACCTCCCGCCTGCAGGCCTCTTAATCAGCTGGTCCGGAAAGAACGGTGGTGGCGGTTTTTTTCACCACCGTTCTTTCTGGACCGGCAGGTTCGTAATGAGAGACACACACACACACACACACACACACACACACACACACACACACACACACACACACACACACACACACACACACACACACACACACACACACACACACACACACACACACACACACACACACACACACACACACACACACACACACACACACACACACACACACACACACACACACACACACACACACACACACACACACACACACACACACACACACACACACACACACACACACACACACACACACACACACACACACACACACACACACACACACACACACACACACACGGACACACACACACACGGACACACACACACACGGACACACACACACACGGACACACACACACACGGACACACACACACACGGACACACACACACACGGACACACACACACACACACGGACACACACACACACACACGGACACACACACACACACACGGACACACACACACACACACGGACACACACACACACACACACGGACACACACACACACACACACGGACACACACACACACACACACGGACACACACACACACACACACGGACACACACACACACACACACGGACACACACACACACACACACGGACACACACACACACACACACGGACACACACACACACACACACGGACACACACACACACACACACGGACACACACACACACACACACGGACACACACACACACACACACGGACACACACACACACACACACGGACACACACACACACACACACGGACACACACACACACACACACGGACACACACACACACACACACGGACACACACACACACACACACGGACACACACACACACACGGACACACACACGGGGACACACACACGGGGACACACACGGACACGGGGACACACACGGACACGGACACACACACGGACACACACACACACGGACACACACACACGGACACACACACTCCAGCCCCCCTTGTGGATCTGCTTAGATCACATGCTCTGCATAGTCCAACATCTAGTGGAATTTGCAGAGTATTACAAGATTTGCTTTTGAAACGCGAAAACGGACGTCGGCAAGGCGTGATTAGTTATACTATCCCTGGTATGACGTGTACTGTACCCATGATCCTTCACATGTCGAGGGTCCCTCAGATGGTTTTTTCCGCCATCGAAGTCGTTTGCAAGTGCAGAGTTCTCTTCTAGGCTGATGCCTTTCATTTACAAAAGTTATATTGGTAGAATGTCTTCCTTTCTTTTATTGTTCCCCTCGTGGCACGACTGCTTGTCCACTCGACGGCTCCTGACGAACACCCACAGCGTCGACAACTGATCGATCGATCGACGCCCAGACGTGGCCTTATGTGCCTCTTCGGGCTTTGGCCCATTACAATAGGGAGAGAGGGGGGAGGTTCTCTATTCTGACTCCTTTTAGAGAATGCTTATCCTATTAGCCCCTTTCTTCTCTTTTTGACCAACTGCCCTCTTTAAACATAATTGCCAAAACCCCATTTAAATTCTGTCCCTCTTGGCATCGTAATTTCCGTGGAAAGACACCCATCGCGTGTGCAACCACTGTCTTTCGAGGGATCACGCCAAAAAGCACTGTAAATCTTGTCAGCTTTTCCAGCCGAAAACCCTAAAAGATCGGCGGACGAAACGCTGGGCCACTCGCGCTATGCAAGCCAAGGCTTCCATAGACGTGATGGAAGACTCCAGCGAGGGCAGTTATGGAGTCATGAGTGATGCCGAAGGCGCTCAGGGTCCATCCGGGCCCAAAGTGCAGGGCCCCTACCACGAGAAGCAGGCCGGTGGTCCTATGATGGAGAAGAAATCAGCAGCCACGGCACACGCAAGCACAAACACGCTAAAGACATACCCCACGGGCCGACTCTCGAAGACACCGTCGAGCGTCGAGGCCCATGCGATGACCGGGGATAAAGCCTCTGGTTCATCACTGTCCCCTGGGCCATCGCGCACCCTTTCGCCCATTGACCGCTCCTGAAAACCGAAAGAAAAGGTTGCTATAAAAAATCTCTCCTTTCGCGAGCCAAAGAACAGGCATTGAAAGGCATCACAGCATCTCCTAAAAAAAAGCCCTGAGGGGCGTGGCTTGGAGCGCCATCGATGTGGTCGCTCCTCTGAGGCCGCCCGTGGGATGTCCGACGCCGCCGTCGAAATCTGGCGGTTCTAGGCGGGGTTTCGTGTCGCTAATGCCATCTACAGCGACCGGAACCGACATGGCATAACCTGGCTAAACATCGTCTTCGACCGTGGCGGCGTTCTACTAGAAATTTGAAGCTGAACTTCTCTCCCGTACCCGACGGACGAAACTAAGATGGCCGCCGTACCGGGGCTCGGCAGCACGCTCCGCACCTGTCGGTAGCGGGACCTTGGGAGGCAGAAGAGCCGGAGAGGGGGAGCGGTACCTAATATAGAACCCCCTGATTTCGGTTGGGCAGCCTGGACCCCTTCTGGGTTGCTACCGAGAGCAGGTCCCCACTCCTCTCCCTACTTTGCAGATCAAGTCGGGACCACTGTGGCCATCTTGGATCAGCCCTACCGAAGTCCTTCCCCCCGTTCCACCCTTCCTGGGGCGCCCCTGCCCACCCATCTTCTCCAGCTGCCATCTCCCACCGTCCTGGGCTTTGCCGCTAGTCTCCCGACTGGAACTGTTTGGCGTGGGCAACATGTCGAGAAAAACAAAAGTGAGCAAAGGCACGGATATCTCCGCCATGTTTACGGCTACAGAGAAACCCAAGAAACAGGAACCTCCCAAACTGACCCCACAGAAGCAACAAGAGGACAGGGGCGAGCTTGCCACTAAAGGAGACCTAATAGCCTTCATGGCGGACATCAAATCCGAGTTCCGCGCTTGCCTCTCGGAACTCGCCACCAAAGTTGACCAAACAGATCAGAGAGTCACAGAACTCGAGCAGAGGTTTGGAGAGATCGAAGATCATGCCCAGGAGCACACCACCGCTCTGGGGGAAATGCAAAAATCGATCGATTCCCTGCATCACAAATGCGAGATCATGGGCCCTCATTACAACTGAGGTGCTAAGTGCACCAACTTTACCACCATGGTGTAAACTACGTTTACACCATGGTGGATGGCGGATTTACCGCCCCATTACAAGGTGAGTGGGGCGGTAAATCCCCATTTCCCCTTCCCCATTCCCATTTTTGCCCCATAGGGCATAATGGGAGTGGGGAAGGCGCTAATTACGGCACCGTAAATTACGGTGCCGTAATTAGCACCAAGGTGCCTTAGCACCATGGAACTTAACGCCTGCAAAAAGCAGGCGTTAAGGTGGGAATCAGGCGTTAAGGGTTAACGGTGGCGTTAACCCTTAACGCCTGAGTTGTAATGAGGGCCATGGAATTTAAACAGGAAGATCTCGAAAATAGGGCCAGACGCAATAATCTCCGCATCCGGGGCATTCCATCCTCCGTCCCAGATAACAAGCTAGCGGACTACGTGGCAAACTTCTTCGAGGCTCTACTTCCAGATCTGGACAAATCTCGGCTCATATTGGACCGCACCCACAGGCTTCGCCAGCGCCGCGGGACAGATTCGGACCCTATTCCAGACGTGATCACTAGGGTCCACTTCCTTACAACGAAAGAAGCGATATCAGCGATCAGCCGCCAAGGTGAAGAGATCACTTTCCAGTGCACCCCTCTTCAAATTTACCAGGACCTTTCGGCACTCACACTCCAGAAAAGAAGAGTACTTCGGCCTCTGACATTATTCCTCCAGGAGCAACAGATCCGTTACAGATTGCTGTTCCCGACAGCTCTTCAATTCACATATAATGGCACCCTACGCCGAATCAGCCACCTGGAAGACGCGGAGAAAATATTGCACTCGACCGCTCCCCGGGACCCTCCCACGCCACTCTCAGAGGGGACTGAGAACCCTGGTCCGCCTCCCTCCCCCAAAGCTAAACGCACGCCTTGGTCGTCGATACAACGAAACAACAAGAAATGATGAACGTGGACGCCTCCACGGTCCCAGGCTCCGTCAATGAGCTAGCCGGGACACAGATATGCTCGTCTGAATCAGAACCCGCTACCTACATGCCAACCTCTTTTAAGTACATGACGGCGGCGGGGCATTCTCATGGCTCATACCCACCCCAAGGATACTTTCCTCTTCTGTTCCTTGGGAACCCACAATATGGGACAATTGGCCCTGTTGGCCTTAGGTATGACCGTACTAACAAAGTCGGTCTACCGCCTTGTTAAAGTTGAGATCCCCCGTTGGGATTTCGTGTTAAAACCTCAAGCGCAGAATGATTTTGTGAGTGCTTCCGTCAGTCATGGCAGTTGAACCTCCACCCCATGACCCCCCCCCCCTAACGCAGGGAACGGAGAGTGAGCCCCCAGAGGACTTTCAGTCGCTTCGGATCCTCTCCCTGAATGTTAATGGCTTGAATTCTCCTAACAAGCGAAAGACAATTCTATTAAAACTCCGCAACGAGGAGGCTGCGATTGCCATGCTTCAAGAGACCCATCTGTTGCCCGCTGATGTATCCGCCTTCGGTCTCGGCTATTTCCGCTTCAATTCTTTGCCTCTGGCACAAGCAAAAAAGGAGGCACAGCGATTCTCTTCAGGAAAGACTTGAACCCACAGATTTTGGAAACAAAGACATGCCCAGAAGGCCGATTTATAGCGATCAAATGTCTCCTGTTGGGAGACCTGTACACCCTCGTTTCAGTATACGCCCCCAACTCTGGACAATCACATTTTTATGACGCCCTGGGCACATCGCTCGCCAACTTCATGGAGGGCCAAACGATCGTCGGTGGGGACTTCAACGGGGTCCCTGACCCCACTAAAGACCGATCACACCCCCCGACCCTCAGCCTCCTTCGTCTTTTTAGGACCCTGGAGATAATAGACTCATGGCGGGTGTTTCACCCTGATGATAAGGACTTCTCCTTTTACTCGTATGTCCACCGCACCTTCTCGAGGATTGACCTATTCCTGATTTCACCTCACACGTTCCCTTCAGTTAAGAAGGTCACTATCGGCACAAGAGCGATCTCCGACCACGCTCCAGTGCTCCTGGAGCTTCGGGTTCAGAACCCTGACCCCACCACCCCGTGCAAATGGATGCTATACGACACAATCCTCAACGACATGGCCACCAGAGACAAGATCGCAACGGAAATAAACAACTTCTTTGTGGAAAACCTGGCCTCAGACACCTCATTAGCAAACAACTGGGACGCCATGAAGGCAGTAATCAGGGGCTCCCTGATAGCCCAGGGTGCGGCCTACCATCGAGATAGACGACGAACCCGGACAGCCCTGGAGTTCGAATTGAGAGAGGCCGAGGCACTCCACAAGGAGAAAGGCTGGTCCCCCAGAACACAAGGGGCCATTCGCACGGCGCGGAAAAGGCTGGAAGCCCATTACGCGGAACAAACCGCCCAACTAATGGCGAAGGTCAAACAGTCGTATTATGCGAAGGGCAACAAAGCGAACAGGTTCCTGGTGGCCAAATTAGCCAAGCAAAGACGCAGCATCGCGATCATGGGCCTGCGAGACACCAACGGGGTCATACTATACTCAGAACCCGAGAAGCAACGCCTCGCAATTGAGCACTTGGCCCAAACCGTGAAGGCAACCCCACGAAACCCAGCACAACAGAAGGAATACCTTCGGCAGGCAGAGGTGCCCCAGCTCTCCGACGCAATGAGAGATGAACTGGAGGAGCCCATCACGGGGGAGGAAATTGAGGACGCCATCAAATCTCTCAAATCACGGGCCCCTGGCCCGGATGGCTTCTCAACCAGGTTTTACAAACTATTCAGGTCGCAACTGACCCCCCATCTCACCACCCTATTCAACTCCTTCAGGGAAACGAGGGAGGTGACCCCATCGATGCAGGAATCGACCACCATCCTTCTGCCTAAACCTGGAAAAGACCCAAGAAGCATAACTTCTTATAGACCCATCGCACTCTTGAACATAGATGCGAACATTTACTCGAACATTTTGGCGACCCGCTTGAATCGCATCCTGCCGAATATCATTCATCCAGACCAGGCTGGGTTCATCCGGCACCGGACCGCAGGCGATAATATCCGGAGAACCCTGAACCTGGTGGACCTCGCCTCCCGGAACTCCCAAAAACTAATCTTGGTGGCCCTCGATGCAGCTAAGGCGTTTGATAGGGTGGATTGGACGTTTATGGGACACACTTTAGGGGCCTTCGGCTTCGGACCGGCGTTCCGAACGATGGTGCTGGCCAACTATGATCGACCTACAACAAGCCTGAGGATCAACGGCTACTTCTCGGATCCAATCCCCTTGTCATGCGGGACTTGGCAGGGCTGTCCGCTGTCGCCCTTGCTTTTTGCACTCACCATGGAGCCCTTCGCACAAAAAATTAGGCGGAATGACCAAATCAAGGGCATAACAAGCGGCCCTTCACATCATAAACTTGCCCTGTATGCGGATGACATTTTACTTACGATCTCGGAGGCCCCCTCATCGCTTGAACATGCGATTCGCGAAATCACCAGCTATGGCGAAGTCTCGGGCCTCACCATAAACTTCGATAAATCTTCCGCCTTGGGCATTGGCCTCACCCCAGCAGAGCGAGAGCCGCTGACTAGGATGTGCCCGATAATATGGGAAAGGAGCGCCATCCCCTATTTGGGGGTTTACATTCCGGCGGATCCAAAAGAGACGTACAAATCCAATTTTCCCCGATTTCTCAAGGAACTGGAGGGCGATTTGAAGCGATGGGGGACCCAGGAGATTTCGCTGCTTGGACGCATCACGGCATGCAAGATGAACCTTCTCCCGAGATTTCTATACATATGCGCCTCACTGCCAGTGGCAATCCCCACTCCGATTCTCCGAGGGATCCAGAGGAAAATGCTGAACTTTATCTGGAGAGGTAAGAAAGCGAGAATCCCTCTTAGAACTATGTTGGGGAGCCCCAAACTGGGGGGACTGGGGGTTCCAGACCTTCAGGCCTACAGAGTGGCAGCCCAACTGGCCCGGGTCCAGGCCTGGCAAAATACGACAGACCGCCCGAGATGGGTGGAGCTGGAACAGTCGCGGACCCCCCTGCCTCTGCGGTTTCTGCCACATATCCCGCCCCCCCTCAGGTCCCATGGGGGAGAGCTCCTGCTGTCGACCAAACACACCCTTAGCACTTGGGACTGGGCGCTGAAACGAAAGGGAGTGCCAAGAGGACTGAGCCCACGATCCCCGGTCTTTCTCAACCCAATGTTCGCACCGGGCATGCATCCCCGCAATTTCCAAAATTGGACCAAAGGTGGGCTAGAAACCATAGACAGCTGTATACAGGGGAGAAACCGCTCACATTCGCCCAATGTAAGGAGAAGTTCCAACTTCGGGAATGTGACAGATTTACTTATATCCAACTACGCCACTGGTGCTCACACCCCCAAACCTTGCAAGCAGCGACCCGTCCTCCCACTGCCCTGGAACTCACCCTAGGAGACCTCCCGACTCGCGGCAGCGTATCCACCCTCTACAGACGCTTCTTAAGCGACTTCCTAACCACAAGAACCCGATGTATGGCCCAATGGGAAGCGGACCTGGGACACCCGATAGAGGATCAAACCTGGGTGGACATATGGATCCGAACACATACCGCATCCACCTGCATCACCAACAGAGAATGCGCATACAAAATCATGCTGCGATGGTACTATTCGCCCCTCAGACTCCACCATATGAACCCCCAGATAGACCACGCTTGCTGGAGAGGATGCGGCCTCCCTGGCTCTTTCTTCCATATGTGGTGGGACTGCCCGAAGATCCGACCGTTCTGGAAAGCTTGTCTAGAGTCTATTTCGCTGATTACCGGAACAATGATTCCCTTGAAACCGGAGCCGATCCTGTTAGGAGCTCCAATTCCCGGGATCTACCCGCGCTCCGGAGCCAGAGCGAAACTATTGACTCACTGCCTACTGGCAGGGAAAACGGTGGTGGCCCGAACCTGGAAATCCCCGGAAGGCCCCCACATTGCTCAATGGTGGACCAAAGTATGGGACATTCTGATAGCGGAGAAGGTAACGGCAGCACGAGCGGGGATGCTACACCGCTTTCAGAACATCTGGGCCCCAGTCCTGGAATTCGACCAGCGCTTCCCCGCCCTGACCTATAGGCCCGCCAGAGCCCTCTGGATCTTGACGAACCAGGCGAGCCCAGAGGGAGACTCCTGACCGCTGAGACTCCGGCCAGACCGCCTGGGCGGGAGGAACCCGCTCGCAGAGCTTGTGGGACTGATAATCCAGGGAGGAGGACAGAGAGAGAAGACACAGGGGGAGTCTAAAGACTGGGGGTCAACTTGCTGAGATAACCCTTGCATGTAATGTCTGTATTTATCATTCTGCCTTGATTTAAAATAAACAAAATTATATAAAAAAAAAAAAAGCCCTGAAAATACAAGCGCTAATTCAAAAACATGTTCACGCCTCTCTTCTAAAGGCAAGATCGCCGAAAAAAACCAACATTTCGATTCCATTAACTCCTGAGGCCACCTAGACAGAGTCTTGCACTCCCTTAGACCCCCTCTCTGGGCCTATGCGCCATAAAGACAGCATTCCCACAAAAACCACCCCTACTAAAGATGTCACCCATTTCCAGGGCCCTGTCATCTCGGGCTTCCCACCAGAATGTCGTTTTACTCCAGAACAATTTAACAACATTTTAGGGAGAATGTCTTGTTTCGTGGACTATATGGACAGACACCCAGATCAATTAACAGTACTCGCAGCCAGGGCCTCTCCCTGCCAAAGAATCTCACCTTGAGCCACAACCCGGCACCTCTGCTGTAGGCACTCCGGCCTCAGCACTCCAAGACCTCACTCAGTATCAAGACCCATTGCAAGACTCATAATGACCAAGCAGGGTCCCAGGGGGATCTCTATAGCCAGGATCAAGACCAGTACTACGATAATGACGATGACGACATTTATATAGTACAGCCCAGACCATCGGGACCAGCCGGTTGCAGACTCACCAGTTGACAATCAACTACAGTATAACAAATTGTTACTAAAGGCGGCACAAAATTTCAACATTGACACTGAGGAGACACAAGTCGATAAGGACTTTGTGGAAAACATCCTGGGGGACAAAAAGGCAGCCACACAATTCAGACCTCTCTTACAGTCAATCCAGAGACGTATTCAACCATCCCTCATAACCCCTAATCTTACAAGGCCGGTCAACCCATGAATAGAAAAACTGTTCAGGCCTGCACCCAATTACCCCCTGCACATTAAGGGCCAGCTCAAACCAGATTCGCTGGTAGTTCCCACAAACAGAAAGAGGGCAGGCACTCCCCTGGCGTTGGAAGAAGCCCCGCCAGACAAGGAGAGTAAAAAGATGTACACGTTTGGGAGAAAAGTAGCCTCCTCTGCAGCGTACCAGACAAGAATTGCTAACAAGACAACCTTGTGGACTTGTTACGGCTGCCACAAATGGGACGAGCTGGAACAACAACTACAGGCCGTCCCAGAACCACTAAAAGCCCAACTGCTTAAGACTGTTTCATAAGGCAAACAAATCTAAAGCTGCATCCTGAAAAACAACCTTGATGTCGCGGACAGCGCAGGATGCATCATAGCCGAAGGGACGCTCATTAAGTGGCATGCTTGTCTTAGGCAATCAGGGTTTAAGCTAGAGACCCAAGCAACCCCCCTGAACATGCCAGTAGAAGCAAATGTCATAATCGGTAAGGCCGTATATGACGCCCTAAAGAGTGCCAAGGATGAGTATGACACTCTTAAGTACCTAGGGCAGCTGACTAACAGACCTTATTCCCAACGGGGTTCCACAGACTCGAAGAGATTTCGGGGACATAGCGGTCAAGGTTCCTCGGGCTACTCTCAGTAAGGACAACAGTCCTCGTCCTGGAACCAGTCTCAAGGCCAAGGTTCCTCATCCAGCTTTCACAGGTGGAATAAAAGAGCCAGAGGTAGAGGCAGAACCTCACATGGGAGAGGCTCAGGCCCTCCCAAACAATGACACGCTGTTTCAAGTCCCCTCCCATGCAACTCCAGTAGGAGGGCGAATCACTCAATTCACCCACGCATGGGAGAGGATAACATCGGACAAATGGGTGTTGTCCACGTGGCAGATGGGTACTGCATCAAGTTGCTTCAGAAACCACCTTACCGCCCGCCAAGACAGAAGAAACTAACAGCAGAAGAAACAGCCAAGCTGCTGGAGGAAAAAAAGGCACTGCTCTAAAAGGATGCAATAGAAATCGTCCCGGCGAACCAGGTAAAGAAGGGTATCTATTTAACATACTTCCTTGTGCCAAAGCAAGGCCTTACCATGAGCCCAGTACTAGATCTGCACCCCGCAAACAAATAAGTCAAACCACAGAAGTTTCATATGACCATGCTTCAGGAGGTGATTGCACTCCTGAAATGGGGAGAACACATGGCGACATTGGACATGAAAGATGCATAATTTCATATTTCAATGCACCCTGCGCACAGAAAATACCTGTGTTTCAAGATGGCGGGAGTAAACTACCAGTTCAAAGTACTCCCATTCGAGATCGCCTCAGCACCAAGAGTGTTCACCAAGGTGCTTGCAGTAACGGCAGCACACCTGCGCAGAAAGTTCATCCCAGTATACTCTTATCTGGACGACTTACTGATCACCAGGGAATCTCCTCAAATTTGCAGGTTAAATACGCAATAAACTATAGACCTTCTTTTTAATCTGGGTTTCTCCATCAACGAGAAAAAATCAAGTCTATTCCAGCCAAACAAAACGATTTCTGGGGGCTGTCCTAGAATCAAAAGAAGAGCTTGCATTCCCATCGAGCGAGAGAGTACGAAATATGCTGCTGCAGGTACATCAATACAAGGTTGGTTGCCAGATGCAATGCGCTTGCTAGGGATGATGGGCTCTTGCATTTATTTAGTTCCTCATGCGCGCGTGCTCATGCGTCCAATGCAGGAATGGCTAGCGAAACAGTGGTCTCAGGCAAGCGGACAGTGGGACGATCTAGTGGTGGTTTCACTAGCCCTGGTTCAGGCTCTTCGCTGGTGGTCCAAGAACAACCTGTTAAAAGGAAAGCCTTTTCGTGCTCCACCAGCCCAAGCAATCCTAACTACAGACGCCTCACTCACCACCACACAGCCGACGGAGTGTGAACACCCGCTACTGCCCAAAGACATATCAACGTCCTGGAACTCTTGGCAGTCCTGCAAGCTCTTCAGGCTTTTCAGCAACATCTCCAGGGTCAGATAGTGCAGGTCCTCACAGACAGCACCATGTCCATGTTCTGTCTGAACCAGCAGGGAGGCACACTCTCTACGTCTGTCCAAACTATCCCAGAAGATATGGAGGTGGGCACTCACGCGGAACTAGTTTCTAACATCCCAACATGTTCCAGAGGAACTCAATTCTCTGGCAGACACGTTAAGCAGACACCCTCTACCAGAAGAACATGAGTGGCAACTCGACAGAGGTATCCTAGACGGAATATTCTCACTATGGGTTACCGCCCACTAGACTTGTTCGCCGCAAAGCTAAACGCTCAATGCCCAGACTACACATCTAGGTTTACCCAGCCAGGGTCCAAGGGCAATGCCCTGTGGATGAACTGATCAGGGACATTTTCTTACGCTTTTCCCCCTGACACCACTCCTGACCAGGATCGTGGACAAGATGCACCAGGAAAAAGTAACCCTAATCCTTGTTACTCCTATGTGGGCAAGACAGCCTTGGTTTCCACATCTGCTCAAACTAGCGATGTGTGACCCTATCAATCTCCCGTGCCCGTACAACAGGTTGACACAACACAACGGGGCATCCCTCCACCCACGCCCACAATCAATGAACTTGGCAGCTTGACTCCTGAAGTCATAGAGTTTGGCCACTTAAACCTTCCACAAATGTGTATGGATATTTATTTATTTATTAAAAGTGTTTATATCCGCGCGACACAAGCCCATGGGCCTCAGGGCGCGCACACAAAATGACCACATGGCAAACAGCCGAAAACAAACAGTATTTAATAGTGGTGCGAGAGGGAAAATACCAGGGGCAGATTCAGGGGCGCGAGACAGTACCAGATCCAGAAGAAAGCAACTCATACGGACAAAGTCTAATCTGGAGGCAGATTAAAGAGATACGTCTAACTCTTTTTTAAACTTGACAGTTAACTCAACAGCTCTCAAGTTTGGAGGAAGCAGGTTCCACAGGTGTGGGCCTTGCACACTTAAGCTATGGCTTAAAGAGGCACGAAAACCCAACACCAGGCACTGTTATTTTGATAAGTGGAAAAGATTTGTGATATGGGGCACATCACAATCACTAAACCCATTAGAATCTTCTCCAGCTAACATTCTACACTACATGCTTAACTTACAAGACTCCACCCTGGCGGCCCTATCGGCTTACACCACTTCACAGAACAGGGTGTCCTGGTGGAAAGTTCCTGTCATCAAGGCATTCTTCATGGAAGGGGTAAAGAGACTATACCCCCAATTTCCAATCCCTCCTCCCCCCCAGGTTGGGGTCTCAATGTTGTGCTCTCCAAGCTCATGGGGCCACCATTCAAGCCTATGCACAAGGCCAGTCTTAAGCATCTTACCTGTAAAACTGCATTCCTGATAGCTATCACCTCCATAAAACAAATCAGTGAGCTACAGGCTTTATTTGTACAAGACCCCTTTTTCATCATACACAAGGACAAGGGTGTCCTCCGAACACGTCCTAGGTTTTCACCTAAGTTCCTTTCAAAGTTCCATGTAAACCAGACCATAGAACGTCCCACCTTCTTTCAGAATCCATCAAACTCGGTCAAAAGAAGCCTCCATACGCTTGATGAACGGAGGGTGGTCTTGTACTATGTGAACAAAACAAAACCCCTAAGGAAAACAGGCCCACTCTTTGTTTCTGTAGTGCCTGGTAGAGAAGGCGATCACATATCAAAGGGCACCATCTCCAGATGGATAGTCCAATGCATACAACTCTGCTATTCCCTATCCAAAAAGGTTCTACCTTTTACCCCAAGGGCATACTCTACCAGAGGTACAGGGGCTAGTTTAGCTTTCATTGCAAATGTCCCTCTAGACGCCATCTGCAAAGCTGCTACATGGAGTTCCATCCATACGTTCACACAACATTACTGCATTGACACACATTTTAATGCAGATTCAGAGGTGAGACAAGCCGTTCTAAAACATCTCTTTGCCGCTGTAGCTTCTAACTTCCCTCCTCCTTCTCCAGATACTGCTCGCTAATCTATGCAGAGCATGTGATCTAAGCAGATCCACAAGCTCCAGAAGGGATACATTACTCATCGTAATAGTATTTCTAGTGCTTGTATCTGCTTAGATTCACATGCGCCCACACTCCCTCCCCTACTGCAGTTGAAGGGCATAGATGTTTTCTGTTTCTGCTTTACAACATCTGTACTCACGCTAAACTTCATGCAACCTCATGTCAGAAACAAACAATCTGAGGGACCTAGACACATGAAGGACCATGGGTACAGTACACATCACACTAGGAATAGTATTAATAATTGCGCCCTGTCGTCCATTTTCGAGCTTCAAAAACATATCTTGTAATACTCTGCGACTTCCACTAGATGTTGGACTATGCAGAGCATGTGAACCTAAGCAGATACAAGCACCAGAAATACGATTACGGTGAGTAATGCATCATAATATATATATATATATATATATATATATATATATATATATATATATATATATATATACATATACACACACACAAAACAGCTGAAGACACATCCATGGGGATGACAAAGAAGTAAATATCTTAAGGGATACACCATGAAAAGTGTATTTTTGAGTATTTTTTATGATATGGAGAGTATTCTATGTGACAAAACCAAACAGATCACAACTATTCATCAGTTAACCTCTTTGAGCAGATCATGATACATTATTTTTCATACATTTAAGTATTACTGAAAACTGAGTGTATATGAACACTCTTTTGACCACTTTACAGAGCGATCATTATCTTCTTGGTACATCAGTGACGCATGTTTCTTTGTCTTGTTGATATTGCCACCTGGGGTTGCTGTTTGGAGTGCATTACTATCTCTGTAGACTGTTTTAGTACTAATATGAAGAAGCAATAACCAGAATTCAAATGTATTCCAACAGGTGATGATGGAACCATGAACAGACAAAGTAAAGCTCCAGACCCTATATTTATAGGAAAATTTAAACCGTGTAAAACATTTAACACAAATGGGATGGTGGTACAGACACCTGAAAAGGATTCCGATTCCAGATGCCAGTTGTGGCCACAAAATAATCAGGATATGGATGTCAAGAAATCTGTTCAATGGGAAAGTAGCTTCATAAACCCAGAGCATGAACCTTTACAGCATGAAACTGCCACAGTAGATAGAGAAAATGCATATGCTGAGTGTCAAAATAATGTGAGCAACACAATTCTGAGTGCATGCCTTCCACAGACAGAGCAAGCACATACTCCATACATGTGTACTGAATATGAACAGCGCTTCAGTCAGGAGGAGGAGGGTATGAGATTTGACAGACCTCCCACAGAGGCAAGACCGCATGCATGTACCGACTGTGACAAAAGCTTCAGTCGAAAGGGGGATCTTAATCGGCACCGGACAATACATACAGGCGAAAAACCATACACATGCACTGACTGCCACAAAAGATTCAACAGGAAATACAATCTCAATGAACACAAAAGAATACACACTGAAGAACGAAGATATCAAGAAAGAATAATCCAAAGTTCACAATCGGAGAGCCCAGAGGGCTGGACACAGTAAACTGGGAGTCTCGAAGTAGAAAGAAACACATCTTCCAATAGTTAAGAAAAATAATATCCTAGTGCCCTACAACAGAAAGGTTTGGTATTAACCCTTGTGTACATACAGACATTTAACCAACTTGGGGGCGTCTTTACTTAGAAAAGAAGAGGGAGATCTCTTACCAAAAAATACAGCATAATTCAGTGATGCTAAGAAGTTTGACATCAACCAATTGACAACTAGAACAAAGCCTATGATCTTAAATCATGTTATACAACAACTGTCTAGCCCAATGTTGAAGAGGTTTAACCTGGCTCTCGAAAGGATCACTCTAGAAGTCAACCTTGTTTTCTATGCATTTATATCTTCTTTAACTTTTATACTTCAGTTGTTCAATGCTGATTGTTTTCTCTGAAGAAGAAATGAACACATGACTTCATATCTTTTGACAATCAGTGTTGTTACCCGTGTTGGAAATGTTTTCGATCTAGTTCGAACTTTCAGGTGTGGTTAGTTCAGTGGGTAAATCTAATCGGACCCATGATAACTGTTGATTCGATTACTTGTGCTCTGATTCTGTATTTAACGGCATACTTTGCTTTAATAATTTGTTTCTGCTGTGGCAGTTCTGTAACTATGCCCACACCTCTGCTATAACAACTATTTGAAGAGGAATCCTAGTAATGTGGATACGGAGAATGCACTGGTAGCCGGAGGGTGCTTACATGTGTATGAATAAATTGTTTCTGATTGGTGATACTTATTTCTGGTTGATTTAGCATGCACCATGTTGCCTCCATGTGTCTACTTGCGTGTTAAGCTGTGCTTCACTGTTAACGCTAGGAATATTTGCCTTACAAATCGTGTTTCTCCACATGGTATGCCCATCCTCATTCATATTCTTGAGTCACCTTTTTGAGGGTCAAGAGGATACTTGAACCACCATTTAAAGACACAAAATTCAAAATAAAACACAATCTTTTCATTTGTTTAACACTTTATAGATGCAATAGCCTGCCAGACAAAAAGAGGATGTGCCCATTAATGGTCAATTTTCTTATTCTTCATTCTGCACAATTCCTGGCACCCTTCACCCATCCCTTGCTGTGCTGCCATGTTTTCAGTCACTGCACTCACCTTCTTCTCACATCCCTTTCCATCCACCCCACCACCCACTTTCACCACTCCCTGTCTGGTGAGGTCCCCCACTGCCTTTTAATCTGTGCTGCTTCACGGCTGGCACCTAAGCCAATGTCCAAAAGTGGTGCCAAACCACACATGCGCACTGTACCTGTGCCATTTGTTGCTCCACACCAACATGCCGACTGCATCACTATGGCAACATAGCCCTTCTCTGCATCAAACACGTCTCCTATAGCTCACTTTTGCCAGGCTACCGCACCCCTGTAAGATGCAAAAAACAAAATCGGCTACAGGCCTCAACTGTGCTGCGGGTCCACTCAGCCCAAGTGATATCTTTCAAGTAAATCAATATGGTATGTAGCTGTGTCATGACAGTGGCATGCGTTTGATATGCTCCGTGCTACAAGGGCAACAAGGGTCTTTACCATGCCATGTGAGAAGAACGGAAAAGAACTGCACGGCCGTGAGACGCAAGGTAAGTGTGTGTGCACAGGATGGGGCTGTGTGTAGGTGGCGGGTCGGAGGTGTGTAGGGGGTGAGACGGGACTTGTAGGGGTACTCAATGGCCGTGCGGAAAAAGAGGAAAAAGCAGAGAGGTGCTCAAGATGAAGGTAAGTGCCATCTGATGTGGGGTTGGAGGGGGGAACAAGGTGTGAAAGCCACCTTCGTGGAAGCTTGAGGCAGGGGGAGGAGATTGGAGTGGCAGCCCAGGGGGGAGGGAGGGGAATTTATTGCATTTACTGTCCTTTAAAGACCTGAACATTAAATATAAGCCATGCCATGAAATAGTATCACCATGTCTAACTAGAACATAATGCCGCATCGGATCTTAAAGGATTGAGATGCTAAGAAATATCTAAATGAATGCTCCCCTTGGAGGTAAAGATCCAAGTCAATGTCATTTGGTGATGGGGCTCCATGGGGCCTTTCTGCAGATATTGGTCCAGGACAGTCTATGGGCAGGAAGGACATTATTCACGTTCAGGCCAGGAGAGCGAGGCAGCATCAGGCTCTTGTCTGTTGTTCACCTGCATCTTTAATGATACTTCTGAAGTCCCAATGAGGAGGATCACAGTCAGTTTCATATAATAACTATATCCTACTCCAACTCAATTAGGTTTCTCAACATATTTATTTATTTTTACATTTGTTAAGGGCACTTAGCCCAGGGGCATCTAGTCACTGGTTACAGAAGCATGGTGGTTACAGATCATTTCTTATGTTGTTTATGTTTACAGTGGATATCTTAGGTTACATTGGTACAATGGTCGTACGGAGGGTCATGGGATACATGAGAACACAATGGGATGCAAATTCAAAGGTAAAGTTATACAGTTATGCGAGAGTAACTAGTTCCCTAGTGTTGAGGTCTTTCCGGAATGACCAGCGGGATGGGTCTTATCTCAACTCTAGAGGCATGGCATCCCAGTGTTTAGCTGCGACCACTCGGAAGCTGCTGCCTTCCACTTTTTGTCGCTTGAAGCGGGGGATGTCCAGGCAGAAGGAGTAGGCTCTGGTGGGTCTAGTGGACTGGGTCTTGGTGACTTGGCCCAACAGATAGCTGGGGGTGCTCTTTACCAGGCATTTGTGAGTAAGGGATAAGACTTTAAATATTATGTGCTCCCGTACCGGGAGCCAGTGGATTTTGCGTCTAGCTGAATCAATATGATCCCTTCTAGGAATGTTGAGTGCTGCTCTTATTGCATTATTTTGAATAGTTTCGAGTTTTTAATATTTGTGCTATCTGAGCCTGCAAATAGAGCGTTGCAGTAGTCGATCCTAGATAGTATTAACGCTGGCAAGTGTAACGCAGTTAGCAGTAGTCAACAACGGTCTGCTGGCATTGATCAATTTGGCGGTGTCGACTGCTGCCGATGCAATAGCATTGACCTGCCTATTCATGGTGAGTGAGGAGTCTAGGTACATTCCTAGTGTTTTAACCTCTTTGGAGGTGGTAATGGTATTGCCATCAGTGATGAAGGCTTTGTAGTCGTTAGATAGGTTGTTAATCTGAGAGTGGTGGCCAATGAGGAGAATTTCAGTTTTATCGTCATTCAGGCAGAGCTCATTATGACCCATCCAGGCATGTATGGTTAAGTAGATTTCGTTTAGGATGTTAGAGTCATGGATGTGATTGCCCGTGATGGGCAGGAGTATATGAGTAATATCTGCATAGTTGTAGATGACTCCTAATTTGTCGAATAGGTCAAACCAATGGCTTGGTAAAGACATTGTAGAGGGTGGGGGAGACAGAGGACCCTTGTTGGACTCTGCAGGTGACTGGGGCAGGGGGCGCAGCCGCTGTGGTAGAGAATACCCCCATGGTGCAGTGAGATGAGAAGGATTCAACCAATTTTATGGCATGGTCCGAGAACTGGGTGTCTGAGGCTAGGTGTCTGCACAGTATTATATGGTAGACCAGGTCAAAGGCTGCAGACAGATCTAGTAGAAGTGTGGCCATAATGCCTGTGTCTTTTACCGTGTCGATTTGTATTTTTATGTCCAAGTGGGCGGTTTCCGTGCCATGGCCTGGGCGGATGCCAGGTTGTATGAGGCCTAGGAGATTGTGTGTTTCCAGGAATGTTTGTATTTGCATGTAAGCTATTCTGTCCAGTATTTTAAGGAACATTAAAAATATTTTAACATATGCTGAGGAAACATATGTTATCATATATGTAACAACTAGTTTTTTTTATTATTGATTTGGTTGAATTAGATCAGCCTTTCAAATAATGAGTGTATACATATTAGAAAAAGATGATAAAAGATTTTTACAATTTTGAAAAATCAGATGAAAAAGACAGTAAAAAAGAACGTTTACAATTAGGATACAATGATCTGCGCTTTGAATTCTAAAGCACCATGATATATATGAAGCACATCTTAAAACGCTAAAATCAGAAAATGTAAAATGTACATGTATTAATTAAGATTCAACGCAATGAGTAAGTTAATTACCGCAATGCTAATTGACGTGTAATTAGTAGAAAAAATGTGATCCCAAAGTTTCTCCATGTTTAAGATTTTAAAGTGTTTCTCAGATTAAAAACTCGCTTTTCTTTAAGCTTTGGACATTCTACAATCAAATGTTTCAATGACTGCCTGAGTCAGTATTTTGCAAAATCGGCATGTGTTTTCAACTTTGTCAATAGCTTTTCGTCTTGCCAGAATGTCCTTCGTCAAACACAAATTAAATCTCAATCTTAAAAAGGAACATAGGGCGATGGACATCTAACTAAATATGGCTCGACAAGGCAGTGGGCCTCATTACGAGTCCGGCGGTAGCCGTGCTGGAAAAAAACGGCAGGCTGCCACCGGACCGGTAATACCATTCACCTCCGTGATTGCCGGAATCACCGGGGCATTACAACCCCGGTAATTCTGGAGGCGGAATTCAATAAATCCCCATTCCCATGGACTCCATGGGGATGGGGACCATGGAAACACTGGTTCAGTCTATGACAGACCCGGTGTTTCCATATACGCTTACAGGCGAGTGGTGTTACTTTCGCCAGGTCAGACCTGGCGGGAGAGATACCTCCCGCCTGTAGGACTCGGAATCACTCGGATTGCCGGAATCACCGGGGCATTACAACCCCGGTAATTCTGGAGGCGGAATTCAATAAATCCCCATTCCCATGGACTCCATGGGGATGGGGACCATGGAAACACTGGTTCAGTCTATGACAGACCCGGTGTTTCCATATACGCTTACAGGCGAGTGGTGTTACTTTCGCCAGGTCAGACCTGGCGGGAGAGATACCTCCCGCCTGTAGGACTCGGAATCAGCCGGTTTCAGAAACAACCGTGGCAGCGGATTTACCGCCACTGTTGATTCCGGACCAGACCGGCTGACTTGTAGTGAGTCCCAATATTTTTTATGGGTAAAGGGGTTATTCTTAAAATCAGTATATAGTAAGCATTCTTGTTTTGTTTTAATCCAATCATATTGGTGCAATTTATTCCTGGCAAGTATCAGATTATCTGAAGTGTACAAGATATATCTGCTGCTGTCAAAATATTTCTAATTTTGGTCTTCCAGGTTATAACAAACTTGTGATCTGACGATGTTACATTATTGGCCAATATAGATATTAGTATTTCTGATTTAGGCGCCATCAAACATTTTCTCTATAGAGTGCATCATTTCCAAATGTATAGGATATAAAGAGATAGCAATCCTAATTCAAATCTAATCATAGAACCAGGCAAGCATTGGGGAATGACTAAATGCGTCTCCAAAATCTGTCTTCCTTTTTACACCAAAATATTTCTGGAATAACACCCTTAGATTCCACGCATATAGCACCTGAGCTGTTACCTTTTGGTTATAAAAGATTACCACTGGTGTGCATGAAAATGTGCCATATTTGGCATGGATCAATCTAGCTTGAGAAATTGCAGTTCATATCTTGGTTTTCATTTCAGCAAAGTATGGGAGATCTTGGGCGTGATGATTTATGTTAATACCCAGGTAGCGGTAATCATGTACTAACTCTAGTGTGGTGCTCTGTAGAGACCAGCTGTAGGACTTCCAATAATTGCGTAGTTTGCCGTAATGCCGGACTTTTGTCTTATCCAAATGAATTCATAATTGATTTTCTTCAGCATAGCTGTTTAATGCTTTCAGTAAATTCAGTAAGCCTTTCAGAGTTTTTGATAATAAGACTAAGTCATCTGCATATAGCAGCCACCTAATTGCAGAAGATCCTAGTTTTGGAGAATCCGTCGTGATGTTATTGAATCGGTCTTTTAAATCGGAGATAACATTTTTTAAAAGAGCTGAATGCATCCCTGTTTTAATCCTCTTTATGTAGACATTGGTGCAGAGAGCAGACCATCTAATTTTAGTCGGACCTGGATTGAAGTGTTCATATGTAAGGATTCTATTAAAGATCTAATGGTATCGGGACATTCTGCCATGTAAAGCTTAGCCATAATAGTTGTCTAGAAACAGAGTCAAAAGCTGATTGATAGTCAACAAATGCGATATAAACTTGCTGTTGCCGGGTGCAGCAATGGGCCTTTATGGCGCTAATTGTCATGAAATTAATAGAGGTGCCCAGCCCTGCTATAAAGCCTGTTTGAAACGGGTCACGTTGGGCTATCATAGTCCAATTATTGAAATCTCTTAGAATTAAGCGCGTGTAACAACTATTCTGATTGGAGTACTCCAAAGTAACATTGACTTTTGACATTGCTTGGCATACAGAAACATGTTATCCTAGAGGAGTACTTTCTGTTCGGCTTCTGTCCAAAGGAGCCTTTAAAGAGACTCACACAAGTAAAAAAGCTGGTTCTCTATTGTGCCTACTTTAGCCACCTTGAAACACCCTAATGATAGACCTGCTTTGTGGGGAGCTAAGCCACTGAAAATGCTACTCTGTTTCGGAAAGGCAAATAATGAAATATAAATTCTACCGTAATTCTATGTGGAGCACTCTGTATTGTTATTGGCGACTGATCTCCACTTCGACTACATAATCCTGAAAAGCTATGGATGACAAAGCTTTTAATTAATTGTAACTGTCAATATCTGTTTGGAAAGATTTTCTTTTTACTGCCTTCCTGCCATACAGTTCTGTGAAACACTCGTTTTGCTATTGGTTGCTTTCTGACCTGACTTTCTGGAGGTAAGGAAAACCCTCAGATTTACTTCGCTTGCTTTTTGCTCACTCTTAAGGGGAAAATGATCAGTCCCTAAGACTATCAGTACTGGAAGACCATTGCCCTGATTCATGGAATTTATTCTGTGGTAAATAGGGACTTTGTGTGAAAAACCGGTCGCCAAACCCCTTTCCTCGATTCATGGAAACGACTGCGTGGAACATTACCTAGACATGCGCGTGGAGTCCATGCAGGCCCGGCACGTCTCTGTGAGTGGACCAGCGCCATGCGCAAGGCACCTCGCAGAGTACGAGTGGGGCCTGCACAGAGGCCCAAATAGGGGCCGCAACATGCAGAATGAGGAAGAACTCTACAAAATGTGGCCGTGTTGAGGGACGATCCACGGCTAAGCAAGCATGCACACATTCCTACGCAAACCCAAACGTATTTATGGATCTCAACGTGCAATCTTTCATTGGGAAAAGGTACATGCAAACCATCTGCCACATGATAGCAGGCATACACTCCAACGCAGTATAAAGCATGCAATGCACACCAAACTAACGTCTACAGCCACGATGAACCCAGCAATAGTAGGAGCTATCATGCACAGACACCACAGGAGGAGGATTCCCAGGGCCCGGCCCGGATATTCACACCACGCACCACACTGGTTAGGATGCCAGATGACCAGGTATATGCTAGGTACACGCCCCCCGTGTAATTCTAGACCTCGTCAGGGAGTGTAAAATGGCTTAGCATCACCCACCATCTGCATCCAAGCCCTTACCCCCGCCCCTAGAAAAGGTGCTGACTGCACTCCATTTCATAGCAACTGGGTCATTCCATTGAACCACCACAATACTTGGTGGGATATCGCAGGCCACTAAATCCCGGCGTCTACACCAGGTATTGTCATGCATAACAGCACGTCCATATGAGCCCAGGGACAAATATATGCTCTGAAGACTGGCAGAAAGGCAGACAGTGATCCAGGAATTCTACACAGTAGGACACTTCCCCTCTGTAGTAGGTGCAATTGACTGCACACATGTTGCGCTACACCCCCCCACCCCCTATTGACAGAGCACATCTACCAGAATCGAAACACTGGCACTCTATTCATGTGCAGGTAGTGTGTGAGGCCAAAGGAATCATCATGGAAGTGTACACCAATTATCCGGGCCGCACACATGCTAGCTACATCCTCCGCCACTCACCAATGCACCGGGACCTGGCATCTGGAAACATTGCGGTGAGTATGAATGGTCACGCACATGCATGCACATGACACACTGAACAACAGACCATCACAAGAAATGCCAATGACAACCATGAACACATTTACAGGGGACAGTGCCTATCCGCTGTCAACATTCATGATGACACCAATCCGGAATCCCACAACACCAGCTGAGGTGAGATACAATAGAGCACATGTAGCCACTAGGGCCATAGTGGAGCGCACCCTCGGAGTGCTGAAGTCACAGTTCCACTCTGGTGGGGTGTTTCTATATGCACAACCAGTAGTATGTAAAATCATACTGGCTGAATGTATACTGCACAATGTTGCCACACGGTGTAGTGTACCAGTGGAAATGCAGGTGGGACACCGCCCGTACCCACATGCCACACCCTTGCCCTTGGTTGGCCAAAGGGCATGTGGAGAGGCTGCACACACCCACCTGTTGCAATCATACTTCACATAAAAACCTGCCCCTATAGAGCATACAAAGTGAGGCTACATCCCAGGTGCCATTCAATGATGATTTGGGGCCTATCCTCCATGCCCATAACACCCTGAGAATGTGTCTCTGGGAGAGCCAAATTGCGTACGTCCATTAGACCTAAAGCAACATGCTCAAACAGAGCCCCAGATAAGACCTGTAAGTGGGAGTATTCCACTCCCAATTTCCAAAGTTGGGAGTAAAAGGATTTTGGAGACAAATAAAAATGTAAGTCCAAATCACAAATGTGAGAAATTCATAAGCAAGGAAAAATATGTTGGAACAGAAAAAGGCACTAACTTGGCAACATTCAATTCTTATCACCTAGTTATTTATGGCCATCAAAAGCTACATGTTTACTTATTTCAATCAGCCAGTCAAAATACTATTGTCCACCTGTGGGACTACGCGCACTACTGGACGAAACCTATCCATGTTGCTGTGAGTGTGAAAGCAGGGGCACAAGATTCCACATGTCTCTTACATACTGTGAATAGGGAGCATTTGTACTCCATGTCTTAATTTCAATTGAGTATTAGCTAATTTGTAAGTGAGCAAAAGTAGTTGAAACACCCCTAATCAGTATGGCTGTGCACAAATCACCAACACAGTCATAGTAACTTGAACCAACAGTGTCCATGTATTACACCCAAAAGCACACAGCACAAGCAACAAAGTCCCGACCACCGTCACATGGACAACAACTGCTGTTCTACACGTAGACGCCAAACTACACACATGAGACCACAAGTAAGAAGGCATACTAGAAAATGGAAGTGATCAACAAAGACATGTGAGAACTGCCCTGAACCCCCTATGCGTGTTCCACACCAATGAACACGTTGAGTGGCCAACCCATTCCCTGGCAACAACTATGTTCACAATACACAGTCGCATCAAAACAGTCATGCAAATTCTGAAAAATGCAAGTGCACTACAAGAAAGATGCACATCTCACCTCACACCATATCCCTTGTGAGCCTGCACCAGCCTGACCATGGCATCCATGGATGTCTACCGCCGTAGGCCTGGAAACCACCAAACCCTGATGCTGTGATGCCCTGATGATGGGTTTTCCGAATCAACCCTGTGGTGGATTCTGAGAGGCCAACATTTTATGACAAACAGGAAAGACACTGATGTCTAGCCCTCCCCAATCAGGGTAGAGTAGCAGAGCAGCAAGACTCTGGAGGAGGGTGAGAGTGGTCTAACGCTACAATGAGACACAAACAGAGCACTCCAATAATTTCGGTTAGATAGAAGTGTACACAAATATTCAATTATTTACTAGGCCTTTAAAATACACAGTTTTCGCACCTTGCAGGAAGGATCTTTTCCTTTGCAGTTGCTGGGCAGGAGCAAGTGGACCTTGGTCACGTGATGTAAGTCCCACCCAGCTGTTTAACCCTGTCCATTCCTTTACTTCCTTAACCCTTAGCGCATCCCTTGCCCAGCTTACGAAGACAAGGGCAGACAAAGAAAAGGGCGATTCCCATTCAGACCTGAAAGACCCAGGACCAGAACCCCTGCTCCTCTAACATCGGGTAAGCTTCCTCCAAAATGTGTTTCACCATTCTCTCCCAACAGCCCATCCCTTCCTTCAACACTCATCGCCAACCACGCCAATCCTGCATCGCAGCAACCTCAACTGAGTCACCATAGACCCCAAGAGCACTCCACCATCCACCACTACATGAAAACTGTTATTCGTCAATGTCCGATACAGCAACCAATCATGCACCAGACATCACCGACCTCATCACCACATATGACTTGCATGCCATCTTCATTACTGAGACCTGGATGGCATCGACCTCCGCACACATCCCATATGCCTTTATCCACGACGGCTACAACATTCTGCAAAGAGACTGTCCAAACAAGATCGGCAGATAGCTCGCCTTCATTCACAAGGCATCATGGCCATGCATCCATCTGGACATTGCCACCATTAGCTCTTTCGAAAATCTTTCCTGCCAGTTCCCACTTTCCACAATGGACGCAGTCATTTTTCACCTCATCTACAGATCACCCAAGCTGAGCACCTCTATCATCGAAGACTCTAGGGATTAGTCACCACCATGTCCCTCATGCATTCCAATAACATCGACTTCAACATTCCTGGCAACCCAGCAACCAAGACAATTAAGAGCGAATTCCACTACCTACTCAACACTCTGAACTTCACACAGCACACAAAAGACCCAACTCACGATCATCACCGCCATCCAAACCCACCTGACTGGTTCGACCATCTGGGAATCCTTGCCCGATCTGCATTGGACACGCCATTGGCTAATGTTATTTTCATGCCGGTATCATTTATCACATTCTAGAAAGATCTGTAGTCATTCTTAGTAGCACAGTTTGCCAGCTGTAGCCATTTTGCCTTGTCTTTTTGGAAGAAGTGTCTGCGTAGCCACTTTTGGTATTCATTCTTTCCCTTTTTAATCAATGTTGCCATCTGTTTGGCCGGTGCTTGATCTATGGATTTCTGCACCATTAGCTTAATATCATGCCTCAATTGCTTCCAAACCTGCTGTCATACTTGGGTCTTTTGTTCTGTTTTGTGTTGAGACTACATGCTACATGCCTATGTTGGGGTTGTCAAGGAGGGTCCCCATTATTACGAGGGATTCATGTTGCGCACACCATATTGATGACTGGGGGATGACAACGAACTGGGGCAGGGTTGCAAAACCATATGAATCAAATCGAGTCAATTATGGATGGGATGTGTTATTTTTAGTTTTACAATCAGTTAGAATGTATACATATTAGATCTTCACACGCATAGAAAGATACAGTATTAAAACTGCATATGCAACACAAACACAATCCACACAATGGGGTGCTTTGCCCACGGTTAGCTGTTGCACTTGAATTCTAAATAGCAGGGACATTCTTGATGGAAAGAAGAATGAATTACTTAGTAAGAAGGTCAGCGCGCAAACAGGACAAGGGTTACGGTCCGGCAAGGGAACAGATGTTATTTTGCCCTTTTGTATAAAAATCTTTAAAGGGGGTTAGTAATTTGTCTGTGGGTAATAAACTTGAGGCCTGAGGTCAGGGTATCCAGCGGTTAAGTGTTTTTCCAGGTCATTAGAGGCTGTATGTGGGAGCATAAATTAGGTATTTTTGAGGCGGCAGGAGTCTAGGGAATTGAGATCGCAATCAGTAGTTCAAAGAAATTCCTGTTTATACTACCTTCCTCTATTTGCTAAAATATGTAAGCGGACCATGGGCAATCACATTGAGAATTAAAGGCCTTAGGCCAGTTATTGCTAGCAATGAATTATGTTTTCAATACCAATGTTAACTATGTACTGACGTCATGACCTACTACGGACGAATCTCAAGAAGAGGTGTGTTTTGAATATGATCTGAAGATAATAATCAAGATAATTGGGGGAGGTTACAAATCCTTGTATGGTGTGGGCACTGGCAAATGTTTTTTTATAAGAAGCTGTCTTCTGTGTATGAGTGAGAAGTAGAATTGAAGTAAATAATGAAGTGAGGCAATTGTGGTATAGGCGAGTACGGTGAATGAGTGTGAAGGAATTGGGAAAGGGTTCAAAGGGAGCTCCTGGGTGAACAGATTTTCGTGCCACAGGTTCGGCTCAATATTGAATATTTGTGAAACTGTTTTAGATAACGGGTTGGAGTATGGAGACTCTGTTGAATCATTTGTGCCATGTGTTACCCGGCTATAAGGTGAACATTTTGAAATATCATAAGGAATGATACAGGGATATTGAAGAACCTGCATACCTTTTTAACTACAAAGCACAAGGACTCGAAGTTAGAAAAGTAGTTAAACATCTTGGAATTATGGAGGATGTATAAAAAAAGCGGAGAGGGCCATAATGTTGAAATTGTGGGGGGAGAGCTGGAAAAGGAGGGTGCAGGAATGTCTTCTTCACCATCCCCATAAGAGTGCTATCCTTTATCACCAGGAGAGGGGTACACGGACCCTGAGTTTGTACCACCATTTTCCCCCACAGCTACTCCAGTGTTTGCAAGACAGACACAGGTAACACTTACATCAGTTTCAATTTCTAAGAACTTGAATATTGAGGAAAGTGGAAGGGTAACTACTTCAATGGTTAGGGCTGCAGAAATGTTGAAACCTGAGTGCAGGAAGCGGATAACTCCCCAAACTGCTAGGTTAGCAGATAGATTAAGGGCAGAGGAGCAAGAAAGAGTGATGCCTATAGTTAGAAGAGCGGATGAAAGATTGAAAATGAGAGCGAAAGAAGAGGTTACGCCTCTTCCTGCTAGTATAGTCTGCGAAGAGTGGTAAATGCGCAAGAATGGAAAAAGATGAAGGAAGCGCTATGGCTAGTGAGAGAAGAGGTAATGCTGCTATTACAGTGGCAGAGAGATGAAATGCAGGAGGAAGTGAGAAAAGAAGTAAGGTACGTAGGAGTAAGGTGGTGACATGGGCAGGTTCTTGTTAGGTTGGACAACTCGGTTATCAGAACGGTTGAAGTGGAAATGGAGCTCAGGGATACTCCCATGGGTACAGAGGCTGGGAGATGGCACCATATGGTACTGCTGATTATGCTTCTGTGCCTGTAGAAGGGTTAAGGGATGTAGTAGCCGGAGTAGACGATGGAGAGGAATGGGGTGTCGAGCAAGGAGAACATGGTGTAGGCACCCTACAACCCACTCCAGTAGCGGCAATAGAAAGCACACCATTCTCACACATGGACTGAAATAACTTGATGAAGATGCTCCCTTCGCTCACTGCACAGGTGGGGAAGTGGATGTATGCCTTAGAGACGCATACTGCCAGTATCATGTTGGCCATAAGGGTCATGAAGAGCTTATTCACAGCCCTAATGGGAGAGAGGTCAGACAAGCTTTGAAAGAGATCAGGGTATCTGGGAGTTCACTTGGATATAAATACCCATGATGGAGCACCTTTTAGTAATCTTAGGGTTCAATTATGGGGGGCTTTGCGGAATAGTTATCCCGATACGACTGACATCAATTCAATTTTAGCTAAGACGAAGGAATTAGATGATGATTCTGCCACACACACCCAGTTAATTCAGGAGATGTGGAGGGCAGAAATGGGAGAAGCATGGGACAAGAATATGGCGATTTGTTTACCAAATGCTGAACAAGGGACTTCCGAAAGAAGTCCACCACGATTTAGATAAAGTAGGAGCAATGAAGGCCAAGAGCTGGCCAGAAATCCAGGCACACATTGTGCATGTTTGTAACAGAAGGCACGAAAAATAGACGGAGAATGTAGAGCAGGCAGAAAAAGCAGAGGCTAACCTTGTTCAAAAGAAATTGGCAAATATTTGTTTAGAAGGGGCAGCAATTACAAATTCTACGGAGGGACAGCAGGGGCAACCGGAACAACAAGAAGACAGTGACGCAGGATTGGGTGGACGGGTATGTTCCCATGCCAAGGGCAATCAGAGGGTTTCTGAGGGGCAGAGGAGGATTTCCACAGGGAAGTGGGTCGTTTGGCAGGATCAGAAGAATGGTTCCATTGTTTAATAGGCCAACAAGAAATAATTATGGTGGATTTTATGGGATTCAGTGTTGGTCGTGTGGAAGGTTGTGGCACGTGTCACGGGATTGTCATGAACTGCCACAGTACTTTAACATGGGAGCTCAACAGATGCAGTCCACAACCCTGCCATATGCCCTTGGGCTCTGTGCAATTGCAGTAGGCAGGGGTTTAACAGAGCACAGCGACTGGGGCTGCACAGACCTTTCAGATGCCACCAACCATTCCAGAACAAGCATTAGTGCAGACATGGCACAAGAATCCTTTACCCCAAGGAACAGTTGCGTGTTTGTGTTTTTGTTGGAAATACTTTTTCTCTCCCAGTTGCTAATATGTACCAGGAGTAGGACAGCCCACAGGGATCTCTGATGTGACCAGTCCTGTCCATTACCACCGATCCGGAAGAGGAACCCCGGATAGGTGTGCAGGTAGGTGACTAAATGTTTTCATTCATGGTTGACACAGGAGCTAACAAATCTTGTATTAAGGAAGGTGAGTTCCCCTTGTCAGGCAACACAATGGACACATGGGGATTCTCTCGGGCAGTCCTGTCAGTTCCTTATACTGAAGATTTTCATATGAAGGTGAGTAATCAAAATGTGTCAGCCCCTCTGTTGTATTGTACGGATACCCCAGAAAATCTTTTAGGAAGGGACATCCTGAGAAAATTGCCGACATCAATTGCCTTCACAGAGGAAGGTATTGTATGCTCAACCTCAGGGTTGTATCCGGTAAGGGATACAGTGCATTTTCAGACCTATTGTAGCAACAGTGTGATTAGGGGGTGGGGGGTTCCCATGCATACAGCATTGTTTCTCTGTGGTATGCTGGTTTTGTTGGGTTGGGTCCCGGGGATCAGAAATCAGGTCTGGCGAGTATCATTTGAATTTTTATTTCGGGCTGATGTGCCACAGGAAGTAATGGCAGGTGCCATTGTTACAATTCTCTTAGAGGCTGTAGTGATTAAAAAGAACAGGGTGGTTCTCTCGGGCACAGATGAGGAAGGTGGAGAGTGGTGCACAGTTCTGTGCAGTGACCCAACCTTATCATTAAGGGACGTATCTGACAAGCAATTGTTCAAAGACATTGAAGACACAGGAGAGATGGTCTTTGAAATTGGAGTGCCTTGCCAGATAGCGATAGAGCAAAATGAAGTATCACAGACCATGCTCATCTTTGAGAATACATTGTCATTTTGGTAGGAGGATTTTGGAAAAGTGCTTGACCATTTGTGGACCAGCAATCCTCATGATGTGAGACTGCTTAAGAGTGTTGGAGAAGGGAGGATAACATTGAAATCCGGTGCGATATTACCACGGGTTAAGCAGTACCCCAGGTCCAAGTTAGCCGACTGACGGATTTATGAGACCATTATGGCATTGTTAAAGCAAAGCATAATACAACCCTCTGTGTCTCCATGCAATATGGCTATTCTGTGGAGAAGGCAAAGGGGTCCAGTTGGAGGATGGTCCAGAATTTGTGCCCCCTCAATAAGTGTTGAGGTGGAATTTCCAGTCTTACCAAATCCTGCCACCATCATCTGTAACATCCCTACTGGTTCGAACCACGTCATGGTAATTGATTTAAAAAATACATTTTTCTCTGTTCCTTACACCCTGATTCTTAGTACCTCACAGCGTTTACGTATCGTGGTCAGAGATTTGAACGCACAAGGGCATCCCAGGGGTACTGCAATACTCTTGAGTATTTTTAACAGTGTGCTTCAGTTGGATTGGGGGAATTTACATGTGCCCAGTACTGTAATTCAGTACGTGGATGATTTATTAGTCTGCAGACCTTCAAACGAACAGTGACAAGGAGACTCAATAATGCTTGTTACCATGCTTGCGGAGAAGGGGTACAAAATTGACAAAGAGAAATTGCAATACTGTCAGAAAGAGGTAATTTACTTGGGGCAAGTAATATCGCCCGCAGGAAGGATGGTAATGCCAGAGAAAGCCACTGCAGTTCAAAATACGTCTCAGCCAGTCATAGTGAAACACATCTTGGATGTTTGATTACTCTAGTTATGTGAGTCCCTTATTGCAGTGTCTAAAGGAAGCACAGAAGGCGAAAAGTCTGATATTGTTCCGAGAAAATGGGGCTTGCTTTCGGGAACTCAAGGCTGCGATCAGCAATGCTCTGGTCCTGGCGACCCCAAATTACAAGAAGCCATTCTTTCTGTTTTCCCATTCAAACGGGCAGTTGATGACAGCAGCCCTAACCCAGCAAACATCGCTAGGCCACAAACCTTTAGCATATTACAGTGCACTCCTAGACCCAGTGATGCATGGACAGTTCCCATGTGAACAAGCTCTGGCAGAAGCAGCTTTTGCAAATCAAAAGTCTTCAACCATTTCTATGGTTTGCCCGGTGACCTTCTACGTAGAACATGCACTCTTTGCGATGTTGGCATAATCTAAATCCACATTTATGTCAGGGTATGAACTCATCTTATCAAATGTATCAGTTCATCCAGTGTGATGCACCTAGTAAATCCTGTGGCATTTGTAGCAGAGCTGGTGCAGCCTAAGGATACTGTTCAGGATTGTTCCATGTAAGAGGGAGAAGAGGATGAGAGGGTAAATGTGAAAAAGGATGCCCTGGAGAGGTGTGAGGTGATTTTTGTTGATGGGTCTTAGTCCATCAACCAAGGGACGGGTGAGAGGCATACAGGAGCAGCTGTCGTGGGTCTTGTGGATGGGGAGTACGGGGTCAGACTGAAGAGACGGTTGCCTTCTCATTACTCTGCACAAGCAGAACTGTTGGCACTTATAGAGGCGCTAGAAATGTATAAAGGGAAGCAAGTCACTGTTTATTCTGACTCCATTTACGTCATCTCCAACGTCCATTCTGGGTTATCAAGATGGCAGCGAAGATGATTTAGTATGTCTGACGGTTCCCCTGACCAGCATGCTGCACTGCTATCTTGGCTGACTGAAGCGTTAACATTGCTAGCAGAGATTGGTCTAGTGAAGTGCGATGCCCATACTAACCGCACCAATTCAATAGCTCTCAGAAATTATGCCACAAACAAGGCGGCGAAGGAAGCAGCATATTTTCCTTTTACAGATTCCCAGAAAAAAAGGAAAGCGTGTCCCAACATGTACAGTTACCAGCACCGTAAACTGCAGTCCCGGTGTTCCAGATAATAGAAATACAAGGAAAACCCACTAGAGAAGAACAGGAGCTTTGGAAAAAGAGAAGATGTGTAGTCTCACCCACAGATTTGCTTTGTAGACCGGAAGTGACAGGGAAGGTAGTAATGCCTGTAGAGCTAGTTCTTTTGGCCATAGAGCAACTACAATAAATCAATCAATCAATTACCAGTCACATACGTCTCGACTCCAAATTGCAGCAGAGCTCCAGGAGTATTGGTTTATCCCTTACTTGCAAGAACAAGTAAGTATATTCATAGTGAATTGTATAGTATGGAAGAAGTTCAATCCCAGAAATACCATGCGGTCAGTGAGGGGGGTCTTGCCCAGGCCCTCTAGTCCATTCAAGGAGCACCATATCAATTTTGTGGACATTATAACAAGGTGCAGTAATTTCAGATATTTTATTGTGGTGGCTTGTCCATTCTCCCAGTGGCTTGAGGTTTCTCCCTGCGAACATTCTGATGCTAAATCAGTGGTGAGATTTCTAGTCAGAGAGGTATTTCCGATTTGGGGAATTTGTGAAATTATAACATCCAACAACAGAGCCCACTTCGTTAATGCCTTGCCAACAGAAATCACTTTGCTTCTGGGAACAAGGCATCGGTTGTGCTCGGTGTACCACCCACATGCCAACGGAATTGTCTAGAGGCTTAATTGGGTCCTTAAGGCCCGGTTAGCCAAATTGTGTACACAGTTAAATAAATCACAGTTTGATTGCCTCTCACCAGCTTAATTTTACATACAAAATCCGCCAGGGAAGGACCACCATTTCAGACCTTATGAAATCGTGACTGGGCGTAGGCTACATACACCTCTCACCTACACGCATGACATCAGATGCACACAAGACTGCAGCGGTCTAAGGAGAGGATTTTAAAGAGTATCTTACAGCATTAACGAAAAGTGTTAATATTAAGACTACTGACTATTAGCACAAAATACAGCTTCTCTCTGGGGACAGAGTCTACATTGTGCGGCACTGGAAAGAGCAGCATTTCCATGGACCACATACAAAAGTCTGCGCAACTCCCACTGCCATGAAGGTGAAGGGCAATAAGAGTTGGATCCATCTGAAAGACACTTGAAGGGATACTGGCAGCCCTCCACCTGCACAGAAGCAGGCATAGAAGTTAAGTATGCACTAAGGAGTCACCGTTCATTTCAGTGAAAAGGCGTGTGAATGGAGCTCTGGAGTTTAAATCATTTTTATATAAGGAAAGGAATGTTTAAGATTGTAAATGGCCTGATCGTATGAGGTCTGAGGAGAAAATGTTAAGAAAAAGAAATCTTGATAATGATTTTTTCAATTATGTTAATAATAAGTTTAATCCCATATTGAATGCACATGGGTCTGCAGCTGAAAATGTACGATATGGCCATATGCGGAAGGTGGGGAGAGAGAGATCCGATCTGCTTTCTCATCCCCCATGCTTCTGGTATTGCTAGGGTGGTTATCCTGAGTGAGTTAGAAGTAGAAGATGTGCTATGTCTAGTGCACTTAGCGCTGTGCAGGGTTTGAGGGCAGTTTAAAGGGCAGTCAATTACAGCATCAATCATACCAAGTGACGATGATTGTTCAATGTATGAGTGTGCAGAACACAAAACTATTAGGTGTATTCAAAGAGTCCAATTGATCTTGGAAGGAGCTCTAAAAATCGTGGGAGCAAGCAAGGGGTGAAGAGTTGCAGAGCTGGAGGATTGAGAAAATTCTCAGAAGAAGGGATGACACAAATAAACAAAGAATGTGGGAAAGTATGGAGATATCATTTAAAGTATCTGATGTGGCTCAAAGAGCCAGAAAACCCTGTTAAGATACAGACACTTACCCATTTTTCTCTGTTTTAAGGGCGATGGGATGGTGCCTGTTGACACAAATGGGAACTTCAGTAACACTCTACGCATTTCAGATTTGGCTGAAAGTATGGCTGCCCTACTCAACAACTTTTGGATTGTGGACAGAGTCCATACAGGCAGTTGCCTCCAGTCTGGTGAGGTGTGTGCAGTCTATCTACCCTTCATGTGCCCATCCTTGTGATCCTTGAAGAGCACCTAATTTTGGCCCATCCAATGCCCGAAAGTACATCTGTCCCCTGTGCCCCTTGCGTCCCCTTCACCACCGTATATAGACAAATCAGAGACTGATGTTTGATGGTGAAAATCCTGGACAATTACAACAAAGGAAAAGGTCCATCTGCCTCTCACCAGCATCATCACAGGCCATACCAAACATTCCAGATCAATATTGGCTGTTTAGCCACACCAAGACTTTTTTCGCCTCCCACATTTCGTCCAAGCAGTGGCAATTGCCAAATGGCTCCGAATGACCAGGTATGAACTCTTGCTCTTTGTGAACACTTCCCAGTCAGTGTTTAGGGCCATTAGGGAAGAATTCCAGGCACTGAGCCTCATAACTTTGCAAAACTGGTATATACTCAACCTCTTGACAGCAATGGAGGGCAGAGTATGCCAGAAAAACGGGAGTACCTGCTGCACATTTGCGCCTCCCAATGACACCGACAATGGCACTTTCACCAGAACTGTTGCTGCCCTTTATAAACAGAAAGTGATCATAGAAACAGGCTGGGATCATGGAATTACTCTTTTCATGGGTACCTCCTCGGTTGAGCTTTGGTATGAAGATTCTGATGCCTATTTTTGTCTTTTTACTTATTCTTTTTTACTTCTGTCAACGAATCGTACGTTGTTGCCCTGCCCAGGTGTTAGGCAGAATTATATGCAGTACCCTCTGGGAACACTGCACACAATTAAGACTACAAATGACAGTACAATTTCACCTTTGGTACAAGTCTGTACTACACAGTTATAGTGGTAGCAGTACCGGAGCAGCCAGACTTATCTCAAGAGTAGGTGAGCAGTACAAATAGTTACACAGAGGACAGCAATTACTATGATTCAGGCAAACACTGACTCAAGGTTTCTAAGTATAACAGTTTGCCTTTCTAAGCAAGTTAAAAATCACAATCATAAATACACCACACCTCTTCCCTTAAATTCTAGTTAGGCTCACAAAATGAAGTGGGAGCAAAATGTCACTCCAGCTATTTCAAAGGGAGGGAAAGACAAAGTTATTAGAAATTAGGCAACACCAACAGGTAAGTAATCGGAGCAATTGAACAAGAGAGGCTACAAGGTTAAAATCAGATAGAAAAGGCTTAGGGCCAAAGTCAATGGTTCAAAAGTCTTTTGCTCAAGGTAATAGGTTCAATGTAGTTTGCGTTAAAGTTTGTGGCACAGATTCCGGATGAGGTTGGTTGGTAGAAAAGATGGTTCAAAGAGAAGAGAAGGACAAGCCCTTTCACCGCAGCTGAGCGAAACGCACAACCGGATTTGCACAGTACCTTGAAACGGAGAGGGGGCTGTAGCTGAGGCAGATGTTCCTGGTAGTTCCTGCAGGCTCACGGTTCCTGAAGCGACTGTCGGACTGATGAGAAGTAGGAAGACTGGCGGGTCCTGCACTACCCAGGGAAGAAACCAGCAGCAGCGCCAAACAACGAATAAAAGGTGCGCTCCTTAAAACCCAAGCAGGGTCCGACCTTCCTGGCTATCTGGCCCACTGTAGCTCTGTACAGCGAATTCGACCAGAGGAGGGGTCCTGGCTTGTAGTTTGGGTGAACTGGTTGGTCCCACCAGCTCAAGGGAAGAAGCTGGGGGAGGGCTTCTGTGCAGAAGCCCACGAAAAGACAGCGAAAAAAGGAATCATCCCCGGTTTGGCATGCAGAGTAAAACACAAGAAAGATTTTTAAGAAAAGAAATGGCAACTAAACCCAGCCGGACCCAAAATAAAATGTATTTGGTCAAGCGGGTTTATGTTTGAGGCTGATATAATAGCCTAAAACATTACCACATTATATAATATAATCGCGGTAGAAAAGTTAGGGTAGATACCACTGCCACCAGCCAAGTCTTAGTGTTAAGGGAGCGAAACAATGCCCCAAGAGGTACAGACAAAAAGGGATAAGAGATAACCCTTTCCAATACTCCATGTAAGGTGGGGTGTACTGGGACTGTGGTTTAAAGTGACTATATAAAGTTAATGGCAACTTTACCTGTTTCTGGGGGACAGTAGTCAGCCCCAGAAAAATACAGTCAGTGGGAAGTCTCAAAGACAACCCTGTGTCACTGCACTAAAGGTGCTGTGTAACACACACAAACAGTGGTGAACATGGCGTAGGTGAGGCTCCAGTGGCCAAGATCACACAAAAAAGTAGAAATATACTTAGCAATACACATGTAAGAGTGGGAAAAAAGGCTCACATTCTTCCCAGGTGAAAAAAATAAATCCTACAAATCCAGCAAAGCTGCTGGGGGACTCTTTAGGTAAGGGAAAACAACCATTTATGAGAATTCTCCCTAACACCAGGTACCAACAGTTGCTGCCCGGATGACTGTAACCCTGTCCAAGGCTAGGGCCACCACTACTTCATCTCATACGGGTACTCAATCTGAAGCGGTTTTGTTTCCTCCACCAAATTGGCAGATTTGTGTGGAGTGGCCTATATTGAGACCGGGGTGCGAGATGCTTGTAGAGATGGTCCCCAAGTCGATGATTATGATTTGTTGAAGTATTATCTAAAGGGGGGAATGTCGGGGGTGGTCAAGGAGGGTCCCCATTATTACGAGGGATTCATGTTGCACACACCATACAGATGATGGTGGCATGGCAGCAAACTGGGGCAGTGTTGCAAATCCATGTGAATTAAATGGAGTTAATTTTGGATGGGATATGTTATTTTTAGTGTTACATTTGGGTAAAATGTATACATATTGCATCTTCACGCACGTAGAAAGATACAATATTAAAACTACAAATGCAACATGACCACAATCCACACAATGGGGAGCTTTGCCCACGGTTAGCTGATGCACATGAATTCTAAATATCATGGACATTCTTGACGAAAAAAAGAATGAGTTACTTAGTAAGAAGGTCAGCACACAAACAGTACAAGGTTTACAGTCCTGTAAGGGAACAGATGTTATCTTGCCCTTTGTATCAGAATCTTTAGAGGGGGTTAGTCATTTGTTTGGTGGTAATAAACATGAGTCCCAAGGTCAGGGAATCCGGCGGTTAAGTGTTTTTCCAGGTCATCAGAGGCTGTATGTGGCCGCTTAAATTAGAAGGTCTTTTTGAGACGGCAGGGAATTGAGATTGCAAACAGTAGTTCAAAGAAAATCCTGTTTATGCAGATCTTCCTCTATTTGCCGAAGTAAGTACGCCGCCCATGTTCAATCATTCTTATGCCAGTTATTGTTAGCAATGAATTATGTTTTCAATTCCAATGTTTAAAGGAATGGCTTGGTCAAAAAATGTTATTGTCCCTACGGGTCGGCCATGTGTGTCTAAGCCTAAATCGCACGATTTTAGTAAAAGTTCCTTACCCGAGTTTTCGGCCATTAAACGCATGCGAAAACAGGCACCAGGGCGCTGCCATTTTGTGATAATCCTATCACTTGCCTCATCGCCCTGGCTGACCTGCTTTTGCGGCACTAAATCATATCCCCCACCCCTGAGCGTGACATTATCAAAACATTCATATTCCCTGCCTCTGTCTGTGATGTTACTGTGCTGTGTAGGCAAAGGCGCCTAGTCGTCTTCTACGCGACTTCACACAGAACCCGGAAACCAACACAGATCAACTCACAACACAGTGCGCCACAATTCGGAATATGAAACGGTACTTTAAAATCAAACAGCAACATGGTACATTTGGTAAAGTACATTTATTTGACATTAAATGTTTATAGAATATTCATCAATTGGCATATTAAATCGGAATGTGATTTTTTTTTTCTTTTCTCTCTATCCGCAAAAGCTGTTTCCGTTTTATTGTGAGTCACGCACTGTTCCCTTATGGTACACAGGGTGTTGGTTTTCGTATAAAGAAGCACTTTGGTCGCACGGTGAACCGCAAGGCTGTTCCATCAACTAGGCACTACGCCAGCGTAAAGGTTGATATGTTGCTTCTAGCCTCTAGTACCACGTAAGGGCATATGGGTCCTTGGCGATCGTCCCATAAGATCGTCAAAGTGCTGCAGTTGTTTACGAGAAGCTGCAGCTGGCGGTTAAAAAAAACATCTGCCGGGGTCTGAAACTGGTGGCAGTAGCAGTAGGGTAGGATATACCTGTTTTCAAAACATAAAAATTATAAATAGTCTCACCAGCCGATCTTTATTACTATTATTCATTTTATTTTTTACGGCCGATCAGAAACTATTTGCCTGCAAGGATAGTGCAATGGAGAATGTTCGACTCTAAAATCAATGTGAAAACTAATGAAATAAATCGAGGTTAACACACAATGAGAAACAACTGTTTGTCTACATGCGTGTGGAATGTGGACCTGCATGTCCATGTGCCCGGTACACAGGCGATCCCACAAACGTTTTACTTGCTCTTCATTCATCCATTCATTAATTCTTCATTCCGGTATAATAGCGTCTAAAGAGTTACTTACATTATATTTGCAATTTCCATTGTGTTTCTGCGTAATGCAGTTCGTAAATCCCACTGTGCTTGTGACAACGATTTTTCGTATACTGAACTAACATGAAACTCGGTCTAGTTTCCGAATTTTCTGCCTTATCGTCTTGTACGTTATTGCCCACCTCCTTCAAATGAAGTCCTTTCAGCATGGTCCCTGTCTCTCAAGGTCAAAAAACAATAGAACCTTATACTGCCGCAAGCTGAAAATCAAAGCTGCTGACCTTCACTCGAAATGAGCATACATTCTTACTTTGCAACATCCCGTATTAAAGCCATCTGTGAGAACTTGAATTTTCGAATCCATCTATGTACTGGGCCTCAATGTGCAAATACGAACTGGCTTCTCTCCCATCTGCAACGGCTCGCTTGGCGCGTTCTAAGGCCCCCAATTTTGTCCTCGTGGTCCGCGAGCTTTGCAGCCCTACAGAAACATAACTATGGGGATATTGACTTTTTGGGAGGAAGGTCAGGGAAAGTATAAAGTACCCGAGGAGTTGAGTTGAAAGTGTGATTTATTGTTTGTTTTATTATTTGCAATACGCAAGCCTCCCCTCGGTTAACAGTGCGCAGCATTTACATGAGATTGCGAAACTTAGTTACATCAACAAAAATATATACATACACATATTGACAAGGTCAGCGATATGAGGTGAATAGAGAGAGAAGTCAAAGATGACACCCAGGTTGTTCGCCACCCAGGATGGTGAAGGTAGGCGTTAGGGTTTGCATACTTTGTACGTACAATAACATTTTTTTACAAAAAGACAATCCGATTATAATGATTTAAACCGGGATTTGTACTTCTCAATGAGTTCTTCTTTGGGTGGACATGGCACAGTGGCAATGTTTGGTGGCAATGCATCAGTGCTCTGCACAGAAACGCTCACAATTCCATATGTGTGCTTCTCGAGTACAACAACAATAAGGCCTTTAACAAAGTCGAACTCCATTTCCTCATAGACTGGTTTGATCACCCATTGCTTACTACTTTTTGCAAAGGCCGTAGTGTAGCGAAGCATCCTTACATTACCGGTAGTTCTAGATTGTTTACGGCACACCTTCTCGTTATGGGCCAAGACCGCAAGTAGAGTCCTATATTTCATGCCCTGCATGCTGAAATGCAGGCACTTTGGCCTGTACTTTAGGCACATATTGTGGAACACTTCCAAACCTCCTGTGTGACAGAATTCTGTCAGCCCCCTCAAATCTCTTGATAGAGTTTTATCGAAAATAATCTCCTCAATGGCTTTGTGTGTGGGTGAAGATGGAACCAACCACTTCTTCTTCCGTGCCTCCTCTGGGGACAAAGGGCCATGTTCACATTGGTGGAAATGTAGGTTTTCTGTCCAGCGGTGAACGTTGGTACAGTGGTGCATCAATGGCCGCCATTTTTCATGTAGGATTTTCAATGACCCTTCACAAGTTTTGGAGCTCCACCAAAGATGGTTGCTGATAGACTGGGACCACTGTGAAATACTTTCCAAACCTTTTTCTTTCTCTGCAGCCGAGATTTTCTTATTGATTGATTTAGCAAGATGCAATACATCAAATTGATGTTTAATATGTGGGAACTGCTCTCTCATTGTCTTGGCAATTGAAATGTGTCTGTCCGTGGCTATGAGGTCGATGTGCATTCCCTCGATTGTAGATATTCCACTGATTTTATAAATCTTAGTTTTTCCATGGCCACTGAGGATTTACATTGGGACACCTGCACGACCACCAAACTCACAATTTTCTTACTATCCATGTCCTGAAAGTGGTAGGTGCATACTTGGCAGAAAATCCAGGGCTGTCGCACTGCCCATCGCCGGCTAGCCTGAATCGATTGCCCTCGAATGTACTTGCTAGAGACAATTGTTCAATTTTCCAAGCATCACTAATGGCCGGAAATAGATAATCACGTTGGTATCTGTAGTACTGCGTTTTAGAAATGAAATTGAGTCCCACAAACTGAAAGAAAGACTTTAACTTTCTAAAACTGGAGCCACTAAAAGTGATGCAGCTGCACACAGTAGATTGCCTGCTGGCAGTTTCCCCAGCATCGGTTGTGCAGACCATGAGAACGTATGATTTAATCTACAGGCGGCATGTATTGTGACGTTACTGCCTTGTTTTTGACAAGTCAAATGAATCAATGACTTCCGACATACTTTCCCCCTGACGGAATGCCCTCATTTCAGCATACTTATAATATCCATCAAACAACTGTCGAATACTATGTATTTGCCCTCTTTCATTAGACTGTCATCCGGCATCACACTTGTTTCGGACTGCATCGTTGAGGACATATCAGCAGCATTGAAAGAAATATCGCCGATATCAGGTTCTGATGCGTCTGTGAATGCTGCTGCTGGTTCATTCTCTGTCATTTCAACATCTGTGACTTCAAAATTGATGGGAGAACATAACAATGTCGACAGGTTTTTTGGTGGCAATTTTTTGGCGGGTGTAGATTGTGTGAATTGATCTGCGACTACTTCAGAGCTATATTCAATACATTCAGTATCATCTTCTTGTGGTGTTGCAGTCGCACTGTAGCAATGGTCCATTACAACTTTACTGGATTCTCCGGACACATTCATTTCATGTTCTGGCCATTGGACATGAGCATCTCTAGTCTCAACATGCAGCGTCTGAATTAATAGTTCCTCCATAGTGTAAATGGTCTGGCAAGCAACATCTCTCATTCGCTTCACTGTCTGTGTATGTATAGTTCGTACACCCACGGGTAACTAGAGGACAGATTGGAAAAGGGATGTTCAGTTTAAACACAAGATAAAGTATAGTACAATTGACTGGAAAAAAACTTAAAATAGTCCCCAGCACAAAAAAATTTCTAAAGTTATGAACTGATTGTAACTAACCTTATTTTTGTTTCTTTTCTTTGCAACTTTTTTGACTCGACCTTCAACATCTGCACGCTGTAGCTCCGATTAGTTTCTGCATCTCTTCCCTTCCTGTTGTGGTGCAACAACTATATTTTCTGTATCCGCATAGACAGCACGGATTGAGGCTCCATCGACTCCCTGAAACACAGTACTTTCATTACTATGTATCACAATATTGTTAGCATAAAACACACATGTGGACGAACACACAAGTACATCTCAATAGCTAAACACGATTTAAACATTGTGTAGAACAATCAAACAACAAGTATTCGAGCTCTGATGACCTAGTTCGATGGAACTGTCAGTATCCATACCTCTGGCTCTGCATGGACTGCCATGAATGATTGTATTGGAGAGGATGCATCAGCAACTCCCTGAAACACAGTAGTTGCGTTAGTATGGTTTTCAGTATTGTAAACATACACACACTTAGGGTCGACGGCACAGGTGCATATAAGGAGATGACCACAAATGATGCTTTGTCTAAAAGAATAAAGGAATATTTAAATATGATCCGATTTCATCTTCTTATTTCTCCGATTTCTTTACATCTGCATCATCTAAATGGGATGTTGTGATCGTCTCCCTGAAACACAGTACTTGCGTTAATAGGGAAGAAAGTATAGCAAATGGATTCACGTTATATGATCACGCTCGATGGAGCTGTCAGTATCCATACCTTGTGCTGCTGAAGAATATCTAGGGATGTTGTAAATGTAGTGCGCACTTCCGAAAGCTATTGCGCCGATTCGTATCCGCATGGTCCCGCTTCCAGTTCCACTGGAATTACTTTTAATTATGTCAGGCTCTGCATCAAGTGCGGGGGTTGATGCTTCAACAACTGCCCGAAACATAGTATTTGCATTAGTAAGGATTACAATATTGAAAACATAACACACACTTGGGGTCGACCGCACAGGTACATATCAATGGCTAACCACGAATGAAACATGGTGTAGAACAAACGACAAGTGTTCCAGTCCTGATGATCACGGTCGATGGAGCTGTCAGTGTCCATACCACGTGCTGCTGAAGAACATCTAGGGCTGTTGTCAATTTGGTAGACGCTTCAGCTTCTCCCTGAAAGACAGTACTTGCATTAGTACGGATAACACTAATTATAACTGAAAACAAACACCAGGGGACGACAACGAAGGTGTATATCAATTGGAAAGCACTAACCAAACAATTGGTAAACTAATCACATGATACATAAAAACTATTACTTGGCATGCATAAAACAAGTCTGTAGCGGAATAGCCAAGTAAGATTACCTGATACGCACTAGAAGTGGTTGAGAACTGCGAGCACGTCACGGAAGTAGAATGTTCTTGCTTCAGATTCAAGGGATAGTCAAGCAGTTGTAAAGGTAAATTATTGTTTGATAATGAAATGCCAATATTTAAAATTGCCATGTAAGGAGACAGAATACTTGAGTAATGCATTTGAAAATGCGCAATATAGCACAGTTCCCTGTGCCCATATATAGATTTTGTTTGTGGGTTATGAAATCTAAGAATAATATATTGATAAATGTCATTATTCAAAAAGCTATATACTCATATCAATGTCGAAAGTATTACAAATTGGAAACAACACCTAAAATATCAATGAATCCATTCGGCTACCTACACACTACCGCAAAGCCTAAAGCTAAAAACGGCCACTTGACTCAACAGTGGCGGAATGTGGACGAATAGCATTTGCGAGCAATTTACGTGTCGTTCGCCGTTTATTCTTCTTTGTTACCCAAGATGTGGTGTACATGTTCGAGGGAAAGTGCCGGCTGCAGATGCGGTATCGATTACCCCTCTTGTCCTCAAAGACTTGTTGGACTCTACTTTCAAGCTCATGCAGTGGATATCCGCAATGTCTGACCCATTCCCTTATTCGATCAACAGTTTTCGGGAATACATGCATTGCAGTGCCTTCAGATTTAGCATGGGTCTTCGAAGGGCAACCGCTAATCGAACAGGCAGGCATTGTTGAAAATTCTGAAAAGTAAATATCGACATTATTAAAACAATCTTGATGAATAAAAATGTGATACAAAAGTAAATGAACCATACAATGTTCAATGCAAAGTTTGTTTTACTCGCCGGAACTATACCAGTTCATCATGTGCGCCTTAGTGTTTGCATAAGTTGCAGAATTTTGTAAATGATGTGATTAAACTCTGAACATGTGACTCGTCCCTTGGATGTTCTGTCTTGCACGAGAAGGAAACATGCTTACATTATAAACTGGACCCCCGAAGGATGCAATTCGATGACAATTGACACAGATGAAAATAAATAGATCTATCAATAGCATAAAAATTGAAACTCAAGTCAATAGCAATGAGCCAAATGCACATTAGAAATTTAAAAATGACCGAAATATGATTAGGATACATGTCCTTACCTTGACCAACAAACAGTTGGATTCAGCAGGCCGAGCAGTATGTTGCAAAAGAACAGGTAGATGGCCACAGGTAGCACACTGACGAGTTTGCTCGAAGCGGTCACAGATGGCACGACGACGAGCAGAAAAGCATAGATCTCAGTGCTTCTCAGGTAGAACGTTCAGGAGTTGACTTGCAAAGCACAAAGATGTTCTTATGAGACATATCAAGTGGTTTATAAAGTATTAGAAACAGGGGTGTGTTTGTGAATGAATGACGTGTGTATGTCGTGGTATTATGTGGTTTGCAGGGGGGCGGCCAGCATCAGGGGAGGCCTGCCTGGAGACACGGGGTCTGAGGAGGCCATGTGAGTGATTGCCCCTTTGGTGTGGGATACCTTTTGAAGTGTACATGATGTTTGGCACCTTGGCCGTTATCGTCCCTGACAGCACACCATGGCAGCGCTCATCCACGGGTGCAAAATGCCTTTGATAGGGGAGGGGGGGGTGGATGGATGGGCCGGTGGGCGTGCAGACAAGGCACAGGAAGACTGCTGAATGGAGACACACTTATGTGGATTGCAGGGGGGCGGCCTGCCTGGAGACACGGGGTCTAAGGAGGCCATGTGAGCGATTGCCACTTTGGCGTGGGATGCCTTTTGAAGTGTACATGGTGTTTGGCACCTTGGCCGTTATCGCCCCTGACAGCACACCATGGCAGCGCTCATCCACGGGTGCGAAATGCCTTTGATAGGGCAAGGGGGGTGGATGGATGGATGTGCCGGTGGGCGTGCAGACAAGGCACAGGAAGACTGCTGAATGGAGACACACTTATGTGGATTGCAGGGGGGGCGGCCTGCCTCAGGGGAGGCCTGCCTGGAGACACGGGGTCTGAGGAGGCCATGTGAGCGATTGCCCCTTTGGCGTGGGATACCTTTTGAAGTGTACATGGATGGGCCGGTGGACATGCAAGCAAGTGTGTGGGAGCGAGGGGCCATCAGGCCCCTCTAATCTTTTACTTCTCAGTAGAAACTCGGACCAAGTGCCTCCAGTGGTGGGTTCGCCCCTTACCCTTATGTGATGTTAACTTTGGTTGACATTCGCGTAGATGGGACCACTGAGCAGGACACGGGGCATCCATTTCGACTCCATCTTGATGACCAGGCCTCAAAGCCATAGCACAGCACGCAGAGCACATGGCCCCACCCTCGTTCCCACTCTGACTGGAAAACTCCAGAGGTATTTACAACAGCTAATAAATGTAACACATCAATCTTCCTCTGAGATCACTGTCCTGCATGTGAACCAGCCTGAACTAAGCACATAGCTCGTTCATCTCCACAAACGTGTCCTTGCCCATGCACCCTCGCCAGAGGAAACTTACTGCCATTCTGACCCTGTGTCCCTGCAAGGTATTCTCTTCATGTGCCAGACCACTGACCACGCCATGATGCCCACCTAGCAGATCCCCAACTAACATTAGACCCCTACCACAGTATATCGTTGCCTATCAATAACAAATGACACATACCGGAGATTCTTGTGTGCACAGACCCACACTTCAACCAGTGTGTTAATTGATAGTATAGATATATGTGTGACTTTTATAGAGACATAAACTACTGAAAGACTTTGAACAAGTGTTATTTAGTGCATGCATTATTGAGAATATATTATGTTGGCTTAGATAGTGACCACCCCGCTTCACAGCGACCTGACCTTCACCCATTCGGAGCACAGATGTCTGATGTCTATCCTTGAATGGAGACACACGTCATTCATTTAAAAAATCGAAACAACCGTTGTTGAAATATATGTGGCGTTTTATTTTGTATCTTATTTAGATGGCACAAAAATACAAGACTTTACACATTGTACAGGTCAGGTTGCAGCACAGCGAGGGAAAATCCCCTGTACTGACCGCTGTCACTCGGGAAAGTTTCTCTTATGGCACGAACGGCACAGGCGGGTATTACTCTTCGAACTCGGTGTCCAAGCCTCCCGTGAAGCCACTATGTAATGGAACAATAGGCCACCAGCCGGAACCACCTGTGAAAAAGAATGATACAAACTGTTTTTAATTGAACAAGATAAGTTTATTAAACGTTTGTTGTCAATTCTTGTAACTATTGGCATTCTGCTTGGACAAATGCTATCTAGAGACTGCGCACTATTGAACGACTTTCATCCGTTAACATGATATGTATATGTAATTTTGGATATAGTAGAAGACCATGAAATAGGAGTGGCATCACAAGCAGAGTATACTTACTCGTTACTCGGATTACGAGGATGAACAGTTGCGCGACGTTCGTGCATAAGCACCATCATTATCCTCAACACGGACCTGTGCAATTACAGCAGGTGCAATTACAGCTGGCCCTATTACAGCGGACAGTATCTGCGCCGATACTAAGAAACGCAATCACTGCTGCATCACAAGTCCCAGCACAGCGGTATTGGTGCAGAACCATGGCGCTAATACCTCCAAAAACATGGTGCAATTAGCCCCAGCCTCCAGGTGGGGGTTAATCAATACAGGTGGCAGAAATGTTCTTATTATTTATTAAAACATTTATAAAGCACAACTAAGGCCCGAAGACATCTAGGTGCTGCTGTTTGGTGGTACGAAGAAACTAATCAGTAAGAAATGCACGCTAGCAGATTAAAACAGGAAGGACTTAAGTGCCCTTCGAAAGGGAAGATGCTCCTCTGTAACTCTGAGCGCCAGAGGGAGAAGATTCCACAGTGTGGGGGCCATAACCAAGAAAGAGCAGCCATTGAAGCGTGGCCACTGAAATCCAGGCACTTTAAGGAGAGCCTGAGTAGAGGAGCGCAGCTGCCTAGTTGGATAATAGCGCTCTATCTTGTCTTGCAAATACTCTGGCTCTACGTTGTACAGAGCTTGGTGAGTTACACAAAGTATCTTAAACTTTATTAATTCCGCCACTCGGAGCCAATGCAGGTGCTGCAGGAGTGCGATAGACGGAGTCGAGTGGGGGGCATTAAGAGCCAACCTTACTGCAGCATTCTGGAGCACCTGCATATGTTGTAGCTGATACCTGAGCTGCCCCAGGTAGATCCCTTTACAGTAGTCCAGTGACCCCATTATCGTTGATGTGACCAACATGGTACGGCTGTCAGCTGGCAGGAGAGGCAGTATCTTCTTAAGGATTTTGAGTTTTCCAAACCCAGCATTACACACCGCTGAAATCTGAGCTTCTCGTGACCCACTGGGGAGAAGTCTCACCCCTATGCTCTTCACTGATGTGCAGACTGTTGGACATGGGCCTAGTGATTCCGGCCAGAATTGAGAATTCCACCGGCTAGCAGCCAATTGGGGACCAAATACCAGCACCTCAGTTTTAGTCCCATTTAGCTTGAGCCAGTTGGCCGAAATCCATTTGCCAATCTTGTCCAAGCAGTCCCGGAGTTTGGCAGCAGGTTCAAATTGAGTGGAGTCAAGCCGAAACACTGAGTGTCGTCGGCATAGCTATAAAAAATGACTCCAGACTGCGCAATCAAATAAGCCCTCAGACGCACGTAAAGATTAAAAAGAAGGAGACAAAAATAAGCCACAGGTGATTCCAATCCACCCAAGAGGGCATCATAAGGCACACACCTTCCTCAAGCACAGTTTCCAACACCATGATGCCACTAGCCATTGTGACATGGGACATGCAGCTGCTCGTGCTGTGCCTGGAGGTACAGCGTCAACAACCAGCCCAGCGCACAGGCTGCACACGGCAGGAGGAGAAGGTAGTGAGGCCAAGAAAGGTGTGCACTAATACCCAGGGGCAGGCCCTCACCCTGGACTCTAACTGACAGTCAGTTGGTCACCCTGTACCGCTTAAACAGGGAGACCATAACTGAGCTGCTCACCACAATCCAGGGTGACAGAGAGCAGGATCAACATCTGGACAGCAGTGACCCCACTGCTAAAGCTAGTGTCCGTCCTACAATTCCTAGCAACAGGTACCTTCCAGCACTCCGTGGCCATGATGCACATCGTGGCACAGCCAACATTTTGTGCAGTGTTAGTCCAGGTGCTGGATGGGCTCCTGCGGCATGTCTCACACCACATCTCACTGCCCACCATCCCAGCACAGGTGCACGCCATGAAGGCACAGTTCTATGCCGTTGCACAAATGCCATATGTCATTGCAGCCTTGCATTGTACCCATGTTGCGTTGGTGGCCCGAGGCCCATGAGGCAGTGTACTGCAACAGGAAGCACTACTGTTAAGATGGATTTCTGAACTCTGACCTGGTGGGCAGAGGTTCAGAAGGCCAGCCTATTTTCTTGGAACAGGGTAACCTTCTGGACAAGCCAGACCAATCAAGGTAGCATTGGCGGCAGTCAAGACTAGGTCTCAGGAGGGGTGAGGGTGACTGAAGGACCTAAATGAGCAAACAGAGTAAAGGACACTTACAAATCACTCCCAGTCGGGAGTATATGGTTATTAACAGCAATACATTACATATATACAAAACCAAGTGGCCTAAAGGGTTAATGCACAAAAGGGGTCCACAACTTAAAAAATGGGGAGGAAGCAGGCAGTGCAAATAGTCTTTAGGCAGTTCTGCAACAAACACAATACTAACTGAAAGGCAGTCCAGTCCCTAAGAAGAGGGGAACCTATTGTTCAAATGTACTTGCAATGCTGGCGCACGCAGTAATACAGATAGGCGAAACTGGGTCTCTTGTAGGGTCTGTAGGAGCTCAGGGAGGTGATGCAGAATAGGTTCCCACTATTCGTGCCCCATGAGGGCAAAGCAGGTTTCAAGAGTTGGGAATGGAGAGGGGCCATCAGGGGCCACTTGTGCGTAAAAATGGATGTATGCGCTAGGGGTCACGGGTTAGGGTTGCAATTACTCACCGACCCCGACACACTCCAGACCAAACTTCGGCAGTCGAATCCACTTTGGTTGCAGGTTCAAATGTGGCAATCTCGTGACTCTGCGGCTTTCACCGACAAAGTTACAGCGTAGATTCACAAACAGGACAGTGGCAATTTCTCTGCTCCTGGTGGATGGATCAGGCCAGTTTCACTGTAGCAGCCTTCAGGGCACATAGGAGCACAGGTGCAATGCACTTGCAAAGTTTGTGACCACGGCTGGGCGACACGGTAACCGCATGTACTTCGTTTCAGGCATTCTTTCTTTACTCCAGACCTGGGAATGCCAAAGTGTATGAAATTCGGTGTGAGAGTGCCGTGAACACAGAGCTTGCAATGTACCAAGTTTCAAGGGCCTCCTCGAAACGGTGGTGGTATCAGAGCAAAGGTCCTGCGCAAGCTGGTCAGCCCGCTGGTTGGCCCAGGGACACCTCCGAAAAGGCTTACTTGCAGGGTTTGATGAAGGTGCTGAGAATAGTCGCTCCCACTATTCCAATGGGTCGAAGCGCCTTCGCGAACCTTCTATTTCAATCAGATGCAGAGGGGTCCAGCGGGACGACAGCGGGCTCAGGGTGCCAAACCTTTCAGCGGGTCACCAGTGGATCCTCTACTCGACTTCTTAGTTTCAGGATACTTGGATCCTATCCTTTGCTCAGTGAGAACTCCAGAGATCTACATGATATGGGTATTTGGAGCCTTCTCTTATCCAGAATCTCCATTGCGCCAAAATGAAGAGGACCCAATGGGAGAACTGCTTACATACAGGCACACCATACGTGGACCAATCATGGACCATGGTGGTCCCATGCATTCACAGCACACAAGACTCTCTGGCACCCAGGATGTGTATTGGAACTAGACATTCCAACTCACATCCTGGAAGCACACACACAAGGCATGCAGAAGCCCGCGAAAGCTTGACGTTTTGCGGGAAAATGCATGCCCAAATAAGGACTGACCCAGGTCAGTTTGACCTGGGGAAGGTGAAGGGGCAAGATGGCCAGAGGACAGGACAAAGAACCTCGTGGCATGGCCATTTTGGAGCCACGCCACCTAGTTGTGCCAAACACGGTGAACGCGGTTAAAAATACATGAAAAGATAAGCTGCCACCAGCCCTGTCAAAGGCACATATGCACTTCTCATTACAAACCCTTCAAGAGTATCTAGGGCCTTTAGAAATGACAGGAAGACCCAAGTGCACTATACTGGAAGGTACATTGACAAGGACTAAGGGAAACAAATTCTCCCAGTACTGACTGTCTTTATTATGGGGAAACTGACAGGCCTTTAAAGTGAGCGAAAAGCCCAGGTGAGTGCAGCTGAAGGCTTTGCTCTTCTGGCAAAGTCAGACTATGGTGTTTAACAGCAGCAAAATAGTTGGGGGGTGGGGGGGTGTACATAACTGGAGGGAAAATTAGACATGGAATGGAAATCTTTCCTAACAACTACCACCCATTGAAGGCATAGGTGACCTGTGATCCCAACGCTACCACAATGCCATGGTCCTACGGAACAGTAGACTGCCTGGATACATGGAGAGACACAAAGGACAACGGATGTGGATAGTGGGTGAGTAAAACTGTCAGCACACAGGCGCTGCGATGCATCTGACCACATGGGGTGGGGATGCATGTGCAAAACGCCACAAAGAATGCCATGACAAGTGTATGTAGTCGGACCTGCCCATCTCCCGCACCAATGTCATAGTACAGCCCACAAAACATGCACATTTTGGACATACCTCGATGGATAAGCTGAGGCACAAAAACAGTAGCGACTCCAAACACACACTTGACTAATGGTACCACAATGCAACATGTATTATCCTAAATCAATGGCACAGAGAGACACATGATGTAATATCCGCTGCAAGGGAACAGGGTGCATGTTAACAAAACACAATGCATGATGTGAGTGATACAACATTAACAAACATTTGAATAGACACATGCCATGCAATAAATCCCCATATGCATGCACATGATGTCCAATGCCCTGATTATGTGAAAGGCCACCCCCACACAATATACTGTGACTCATGGCTGTGCCTTTCTCCATGCAGGTGACTCCGGATACCTGCACTTCCCTGGCTCATGACACCTGTGTGTGATCCACAAACACCACAGGATTATGCCTACAACTACACTCACAGCAGGAACTGTGTTTGTATAGAGCATTCCTTTGGCCTCCTGAAGGCCTGTTTCCGCTGCCTGGATCGTACAGGAGGTGCCCGGATGTATACACCAGAAAACGTGTGTAGAATTGTGCGTGTGTGTGCCATACTGCACAATATCTGCCTCCATAGTGTCCATCTACCCCCTGACGTGTATATGCCATCCCCAGAGAATGAGGATGTAGTGCCTGTGGCAGGGGCGTCTGCATGCATTGCCAGAGATGGCCGACTGGCTCACCAGGGACTGATTGATAATTCTTTCTAAGACATTCACATGGCACATACCATGCACCACTCACATCAATGAATAAACACAACAGTGACTCAATGAGGCATGTCCTTGCATTGATGAAGTTCAACTATTTTAATGTTAAGTGCACTAACTATCCACCCACCACCACCCCAACACACTATTCCCCCTCCCCCACCCACTCCCCAACACACCCACTGTGGGAAAGAAGTGTGTCACTGTCGCTTGCATGGCCTCTTCTCTCTCAGGGCTGCCCCTAATGACTTCGGGTGCAAATGACGCTCAGACCCGCGCCTTGGTGTGCTGGGCTGTGACCCCTCAGTGGGTGTGGCTGAACTTGAGGATATGGACCCCGGACCCCAGATGTGCTGCAGAGTGAGTTCAAGGCTCTGTTGCATGGACGTTGCAAATGCCAATATCCCCTCGGTCAGCTCCCTGACTCACTGGCCATAGACCGTCAGTGAAGCAGTACCTGCAGCCGCCTATGCCCGGTTTCGCTCCATTGACCTGACGATCCTGAGGGTGTCTCCCAGCATACAGTCACGTATGGCCAGGAGGTGCAGTGAGTGTGTGTGGGCAATGGCCTCCATCTCACATTGCTGCCGCTCCATATAGTCCAGCCTCTGGAGGATGGAGTGGCTTTTTGGGTGGTGAATGAGTTGGGGGCTCCGCAGAGGGTCAGGGCTGAAGCTCGGTGAGCCATATGAGGTGATGTCCACATCTGGCTCGGGTGTCTGGGCACATTGGCGACAGGGCATGCTCTCAGGGCTGTGTCCTTACATCACTCTGTGGCACTTGCCTGGAACCATCGTGGGTGCCATTGGAACCCCTGGCAGCAGGTGTGTCCTCAGTGTCAGCCACTGGGTCCAGGTGTGGCATGGTGGGACTTGCGCCTTGGTGTTGCATGTGGCTGCCCTTCAGGGGTGGTAGTGGACGTTGAAGGCCTTAAGGTTCCCGACATGCCTGCCCCCTCACCCTCCTCAGATTCTTCCAGAGCTGACCGTAGGGGACAAATTAAATGTAGTCAGGTATGGTGCATTCACATGGGTTGGCATGCAAGTCACATATGCTATTGTAGTGAGTGACACCCCACCCATTTGACCAGATGGGAATGGTTGCTCAAGTGGCCACAGCATTGTAGGAATGGTTGCTGCCATGTGTGTGTGACCCATGGCCAGGTGGCCTTTGGCCTGTGTGAGGTGAAGGCGGGATGTCCCGGCAGGGGCAGCTTACTGGGTATTTCATGCATGCAAGTGGTCCTGCAGGGTCATGCATATTATGTCATACTCTCATGGTGAAGCACTGGCATACAGGCACAGTAATTACAGCACATGGGATGATCGCCTCCACATCCACTCTCCTGGTGATGCACACCTTGTGGGAGTGGGTAATGAGGCTTCGTCTATGGCACTGCCATGGTTCTATGGGACGCTGCTGTCTTGTTTTGTGTTTGGTTTGCTGCACCCATGTAGGTGCAGAGGGTCATGTACTTCCATGGGGCTCGTCTGCCATGCCAGTATGGGGCAGGGAAACTGGGCCTGCAACATTTTGGTGTGACTGCTGCGCGGTGTAATGGTTACTCACGCACCACATCCCTGCTGGCACAGGGTGCACCAGCAGAGGTGTGAGGTGCATTGCATTTGGATTGGTCGCACCTTCACACTGCAGTACTGCTCAGTTATGCACTTGCTGCCCTAGCCCCAGGCTGCTGTGGAGGGTGGCTGATGTGGCACCCCATCACTTCCTCCTGATTGGCCGACCCAGATGCTTGGTCTGCTGGCATGTACCCCTGTCCACTACGTCATCTTGTATTAGGCTGACATTTATGCATTTTCTTTTGTTGTGTGGCTTGGGGGAGGCATTACTCGCCTCCTGGCTGCTGGCACCCACCTCCACTTCACAGAGTCCCTCAATACCTTCCATGTCGAGGATACTGCTCTACTTCTCCTCCCATCGTGTCAGGATTTAGAGGCTCGGTGGTACCGCCTCCTGTTGCCAGGGATTCCTGCCGGTGTTGTGGGAGGAGTCCCCGCACCCTGACCCTTAGGTCATACCACCTCTTGTGGCAGTCCTCTGCATCACAGGAACAGTTTTCTGGCACCTTCCCTCGGGCCCGCTCCTGAAACATGTTGCCAGTGACTTTCAGGTTCAGATGGCTGCAGGAAGTGGGTGATTCAGGTTGGATTCCTTTTTTCAAGATGTCCGTCACCATGCTTCCCGTGCCGGCGATGACGCTATTTCAGCCGGTGCTGACAGCACCGGCAGAGGCCATCGATAGCGCTATTAGCTCTGGTATTTTGGCAGAGTGCCTTCTTTCGGCGCTAATTTCACCAGGAGGTATTAGCGTTACCGCCGGAGTGGTGTGCGCCTTCACGCCAGGTTGTGATGCAGCGCTGAAAATGCTGCAAGTCCCAGTCGTAAAGCTCAGCAAAATGTGTGCAGGAATACCGCCCAACTTGTGATGAGGCCCAAAGTCTTCAGATTTAACTCTCCTCACTGGCCAGAATTGACAGATCTTCAATCAGTGGGTATGCCTTTTGATTCAAAATATGTAATCAATTCTAGATACACTACCACAGATCACTCTTGTGTAGACATACTCCTGATCACCTGGCCAATGACCATTTATTTTGAATATTTTTTATTGGTATTGCATCTTAATATAACAGTCAACAATTCAGTTATCCCCCCGCCTCCTACCTACCCCCCACTGCCCTTGGATGGTGGGAACCGTCCATATGTTCATTGATTATAGTGTTGCTTGGATTATAGATTGTTCAGGATACAGATCTTGTGTGGGCTCCATTGGAGCATGTAGTTGATCTGTAGATATGTCAGGATACTGCCCCAGTTTGACTGGAACTCTTCTGGGGTTCCTTGGATTTTGCATGTCATCCATTCCAGTGAGATGAATTTCCATACTTTCTGGAGCCATTGCAGTTGTGTCAGAGGTTCTTCCTGCTTCCAGTGTTGGCCTATTGCTAGCCAGGCCGCTATGATCAGCAACATTACTCCTTTTTCCTGCTTTCTGGTGTGCGTTCTTTGTGCCCGTTCCACATGCCCGCCAGCAGATCCTCTCCTCTAGGGCTTCTGCTCCGTGTACCATTTTCCCCACTTGTTCTTTGACTTCTTTCCAAAAGGTAGATATAGCTGGACAGCCCAACCAGATGTGTCTCCAGTCGGCCAGTTGCCGGCAGCCTCGCCAGCAGTTCTCTTTGGTGGTGGGATAGATTGTGTGGAGTCTTTCTGGGGTATAATGCCACTGGAGGAGAATTTTCTGGCACATCTCTCTGTTGTATGGACCGCGCTACTTTGGAGATGTTATGCCATACCTCTTTCCATTTGGTCTCGCAGTATTGATTCTACCAACACCTTCTCCCACTTCTTCATGTAGTTCCACTGCACCTCCTCTCCCTGTTCATTCAAGAGATTGTACAAATTCGCTATTAGTTTGCGGGATCCAGTGTCCTTTGTCAGGAATGTTTCAAACCTTGTTAGTTGTCTCGTGGCGACCTCTCTGTTGGCCGTAGTTGAGAGCCAATGTGTTAGTTGAATGTGTTGGTACTCGTCCGATGGTTTTATTCCCACCTCTTGGATGCATTCCCAGAACATTCTGATTGTTGACCCCTTGTACATATCTCAAATCTTGGTACAATCCGCTTGTTTCCAGCTGGCATATGCTCATTTTGACCACCGTAATCCTATCCACCATGATGTGTTTAGAGGATTCCATTTCTCTAGTTTCATTGAGCTAGTAAATTCAGAAAGTTAGCCGCATACAGTTGTGTTACGGATGGTGTCAGCTGAATTCCTAGATATGTAATGCTGTCCATGTCACTTTTCATGCTGTTTTTGCGGGACAGTTCTCCGAGACCACATGGGTCCATTGTCAGATTTAGGATCTCTGATTTGTTTCTGTTTATTTTAAGACCAGAGATGGCCCCGAATATGTCTAATTCCTGTTGCAGCGCTGGTAGAGATTGGGCTGGATCTGATAGGGCTATGAGCATGTCATCCACGAAGGCCATTGTTTTATGTTCCTTCCTGCCCTTCTGGATACCCTTGATCTGTTGCTACATCCATATTTTTGGTAGCAGGGGTTCCAGGAATAGAGCATAGAGAAGGGGCGACAGCGGACAGCCTTGTTTTGTACCTCTGGTTAGTGCAGCACTGTGCGACAGGAGACCATTTATTGATATCCGCATCGAGGGTGTCTTATAGTTGGCCTTGACCATCTGCATGTATGATCGTTTGAAGCCCATGTGTTTCATTGTAGAGAAGGGTCGCGTGAATGCTTTTTCTGCATCCAGCGCTATTAGAGTTGCCTGAGTGTTCGTGCGTTCTGCCTTTTCTATAAGGTGGAATACTCTTCTTGTAAGAGTCTGTCTCCCTGGGATAAATCCTACTTGGTCCAGGGCCACCAATGTTGTTAAGTGTGTGGAGAGTCTTTCCTCCAGTATCTTGGTGTAGAGTTTGGCATCCAGGTTGATTAGGGCAATTGGACGGTACGACCCGGGTAGGGTTGGGTCCTTTCCGGGTTTGGGAAATATCACTAATGTTGCCTCGTTCATTGAGGGTGTTATGTTGCCTTGTGATTTGAAGCTATTGTAGTTTGGTCAGTCTAGGGACGAGCAAGTCTTGGAATTTCTTAAAGAAGACCTCAGTAGGGGGGGGCACTGTTGCGCTGTAGCAAGATGGCCACCTAAGCGTTACACTCCGGACTGGCAGAGCAACCGATCCTAATTTCCTCCGCTCAACGCTGCATATAACTCTGCAGGGCTACCTATGATCCTTCAGGAGCCTTGCTGCCGCGGGTGTGTGAAGTTTGGAACCCGTACGCGCCCTGGGGACCGGACTACGTCTCTCTCCCTCTCTCCCTTGACTGCGGCTGTGGCCTCCTGCTCTCCCCGCCCCAAAGCTCTAGTGACGCCGGCTCGCCCATCCACCAGAAGACGCGGCGCTGCGGGCTGCCCTGGGGGAGGGGCGCCGACCCAGCGAGGCGCACCGGACCATGCCCCCCACTCACTTCACCATTCACCTTAAGGCGTCGGCGGCCGCCGGCCCCTCCACTCCGACCGGCGGCCCCCTCAGCTCCGGCGGCGCTTCTGGATCTGCGCCCCAACGCCGTGTCCTGCGGCGCTCCAGCTACAGGCCCGGCTCCCGCTTCTCCTCCCCCCCCCCCGCCGCTCCTCCACACAAACAGCATCGGAGTGCAGCAAGGTAGGGGGCATGTGGGGGGAAGGTGTGCCTGGCTCCTGCGGCCCCCTGCGGCCGCCCAATCTCCTTCCCGCGGACCGGAGGCCCACTACCTCTCTCTCCTGTCTCGGCGGCGGCCTCCCTGCTGATCAGGCATACACGGGCCGGCACCACCACCAGGTTTAACACGGGCACTGCCCCCCCGCCTGTCTGGCTCCTGCTTACACGCACGACACCATTGCTCCCCCCTGATGCCGGCTGGGGGACCCGAACACTAAGATCTACCGGACCATGATGCTAATTTAAGTCCCCCACTGCAGCATACCCTGCCTTTGTCCTCATCCCAGTGCTGCTGGGGCCTGACACTACGCACCTTCTGGTTTGCACTAACGCGTCCATGGGCTCAATTGGAGGACCGTGCCTACCGCTGTGACACTCATCGCCTGGTTGTGCTCGGCCTCACACGGGCGGCCCACCAGTCCCCCCCCCCGTTGGCCACCCCTTTCCACCCACTTCAGCGACGCCTGCTCGCCAACCCCCTATGGCGCTACAGTCACATTAACTGCTCACTACTTGTGCTATCTGTGGGCCCAACCGCTACCTCACGCCTGCACTGACTCTGCACATACCTCGGGCTTTACGATCTGGGGAGTGGACCCTGCGCTAATATCTGGAGTGCCTTCCCATAGCCCCCCCACTGAGGTTGAGCGCTTCACCTGGAGCTTCACAAACCAGCCCTTCGCCAGCAACCCACTCTTCACCTGCCTGCACCGCATTACCGGTTCGTCGTCCCGGGGTCACCACCATCCCTGGGCTGCCCCCCCTACGCTTGTCGACCTGCTTCCTGATTCTGTTTCTTGATGGGGCCCCCCCTTGCACTGCCTCCAGCATCTTTAACCGCTGCCCTCACCTTATCCCCCCCTCCGCGGACGCTCGTTGGGGTGGTGATTTGGGGCCTGCCTCCTATGGCCAAAAGGGGCCCAGGACGCCACACACCTCCTGTCGCCATGACCAAGGGTGCTGGCGCTAGCAGGAAGCAAAGCTCAATAAACATGTTTGCCAAGACGCCCTCCAAGCCACCGCTCGACTCTCCGGAGGGCTCACCAGCAGCCTCTGTATCATCTACCCCCGATGACTCGCAGAAAATGCTGGAGTACATGCACGAGGGCTTCACTACGCTACATACTAAATTAGACGATATGAACAGGACCATCTCGTCCATAAAGGCCCATATTGAAAGAACAGACAGTAGAGTTGCTGAGATCGAGACAAGGGTTGGCACTGCGAAGGATGACCTAGGTTCCCTGCGCGCCGCTGTGGCCACCTTAACCAGCCGGGTCTCGTTGGTCGAAAAGAAAAATGACGACCTCGAATCCCGCTCTAGACGGAACAACCTTCGCATTGTCGGCATACCAGAAGACGACATCAATGAGCCCATGGAGGAATATGTGGAGCACACCCTTCTGTCACTCTTAGATAATCCCAAGCTCTCGGCACAATTTGCAGTGGAAAGAGCTCACCGCTCCCTGACGGCGAAGCCCCGAACGGGTGCCCCGCCCCGCCCTATCATAGCCAGAATCCTAAATTTCCGTGATCGTGATGCCTGCTTCGGGCGGCCAGGGCTAAGGGGGAGCTACATCTCAGAGGGGCAAGAATACACTTGTATCCGGATTATTCTGTGGCTGTGCAACAAGAACATAAGATCTTTCTTGCGGTGAAAAAGAGACTACGAGACTTGTGTACTCTAAGCTCTTCCCTGCCAAACTGAGGATCGAACACTCTAACCGCACATACTTTTTCACCATCCCAGAAGAGGCTTCGAAATTCATAGACGAACACATTCCTGGCTGATCTGCCTGTTTGTCATATGTTTCATATGTATCATTGTTGCTCCACACCCGAGCCACGTATGGGACCACCGCAGCGTTTCCCCCCCGCGGTGGCCACTTTCTCATAGTAGTTTATTCGGTTGTTAAAGTTGAATTATTGCTCCATTGCTCCTTGCGTGTGTCTCCCGCGCCATGCTGCCGCATCATGTGTAGTGCTGCCCGCTCCTTGTTGAACCCTCCCACTTGGTTTCACCCGGCACTGCTCCCCAACCACTCCTGTGACTCTTATGGTGCTGTCCCGGAGCCCGTGGCCCCACCCCGTTCTCCCGCGGGCACTCGATCATAGACCTGGCCCTGAGGTAACCCGCACCCACTCTCAAGGCTCTGCTTTACCCTACTACTTAACATAAATCTCCTTACGCTCTTCCCAGTCCGGAGGCCATCGGCCGGCTGCTAACGGACCCCCAGGCGTTGATGCCTAAAAGTTCATGGTTATTCTGGTTTTATTTGGGTTTCGTCCCTCTGATTGGGGGAGGGATGTGGGTGGGGGGTTGGGAGGGAATGTTATGGTTTAAAAAGGTCTTGACAGCCTCCAGAGACCCTGCAGGCACCGCGACCAATCCATTCCGATATGCAGACACCCGACCGCATACACCTATGGTACACACCTTTTTTGTCCCTGGAATCCACCTTTGCTTATTCCACCGCCACTCTTACGAATATGGCTGATACTTCTTTAACTTTTATGAGCTGGAATGTTAGGGGATTAGGGAACCACAAGAAGATGAGACAGACTCAGCTTCATGCTGAGCGCCATGGAGTAAAGATCCTATGTTTACAGGAAACCCATGCTCGTTCGGAGCAATGTGAACGATTCGCCAAGCAATGGGGCCCCCAGAGATATTACACAAATGATTCCACTCAGAGCCGAGGCACCCTCACCTTAATACATAAAAGTTTGAAGTTCACCTGTCAGCAATCCCACATAGATCCACTTGGAAGATTTGTGCTCATAACTGCTACATTACAACATCAGGAGATAGTCATTCTGAATATATATGGTCCTAACATCGACAACCCTGATTTCTACCTCCACCTAGCCACTCTACTTGAGAGCTACCCCCTAACTCCTATTTTATGGGGCGGTGACTTCAACACGATATTAGATGTCAACTTGGATAGGTCTGGTTCTCGCCCTCGCCAACTATCTAGGGCATCCTATTCTATTTTGACTTCGCTCCCCCGCTTGGCACTTGTGGACGCTTGGCGCCTGATCCATCCTGATGACCGTACATACTCCTTTTACTCCTCAGTGCATGATTCTCACTCAAGAATAGATAGATGGCTTGTCACAGACTTACTGGTTAGATGCATAAATCACTTGGCCATTCTCTCCAGGACACTTTCGGACCACTCACCGGTACTAATCTCCGTAAACTGGGGACCGGACCCTAACAAAACAAGACAGTGGAGGATGAGCCCTCACGCACTTCTTGACCAGGTGTTTGCCTCGGAGCTCTAATCCTCTATCGAGGAATACTTTGAGATTAACACAAACTCCGTTTCCACACATGCTGTGCTCTGGGAAGCCTTTAAGGCACATACGAGAGGAGTCGCCATCTCTAAGAGCAGTGGCATACTTAAGGGCATCCGTGCTGACATCGCCACCAGCGAGTCAGCCCTATCTGCTTATGAATCCCAATACCCTGTGGATCACTCCCCGGCTACTTTGGCGATGCTGGGCTCTGACCTGGACAGGTTCTGTGGCCTTGCTGAGCACGAGGTTAAGTTCCTGGACTCCCCTCGATCACCGCCCCGGCAGGATGTTAGCCAGGCTGCTACGCCGCGAATTCGGTGCCCCCAACATACCGGCCATTACTAGACCGGATGGCACACTCTCCACCTCCCCCCAAGACATCAATTCTGAGTTTCTCGCATTTTACACCTCCCTGTACTCGGAGGTTGTCATGATGCCTACCCCCGGAGCACCAGGCCAGGCCCAGCACCCCCGGGAGCAGGCATCACGCCCCCAGGTAAAAGCCCAGCGGCCCTTTATAGGGGCTCTTTGGACTCTGTCCTGGCGCCGTTGGTGCCAGGCTCATGTTGGACATCAGTCCTGGCGCCATATGCGCCAGGCTCATAAGGGGAAGTGTTTGGTGCACTTACCTGAAGCAGACCATGCTGCACACTCACCTGATGCAGACCATGCTGCATGAAGAACCAAGCCAAATGAGGCTAGGAGGGACTATTTTTCTGAAGGAACTATTTTGTTACTTGGGTGGGGCTGTGGAAGAATACTCACCTGGAACTTCTTCCAAGGCTATTTAAGCCACGCCCGGACAGCCACACGTGCTTCGCGTTGTTCTGCATCCCAGCAGCTGAACGCTCACCGTGTCTGCTCCTGCACTTGGACTCCAGCCACGCCCGCCTCGAACCTGGAACACCTGTAAGGGAATAAGAGAAGAGAAAGGTGAAAACCAAGAACTATTTCAACCTTCTTACCTGCATCCGGAATCTTCACGCCAGCATTCCTGAAGGAAGACTTCCATTTAAAAGCACCGCGTTGCTCGCTGCAGCGCCGCGCTTCACTCACCTGTTCCCGACACGCCGCCCGGCTCCATCGCGGCTCTCAGTGCCGGTCGCCACATCTCTGCACACCACCTAAGGGAGAGAAGAAGAGACAAAAGGTGAGCAAGGGACCACAAGAGGAAAGCCGAGTTTTCAGCCATATTACTTGCCGGCTATTCTTGGTGAACCATTCCACATCTCGGGTCGGCGCCCCATCTCTGGCAGGTACCGCACCCCGGCCCCTATGGGGAAAGGACAAAAGACATTACTGGGGAATTATAAAGACATTTAGAGGGGTCGCCCTCATCACTAACTCACCTGATTTTATCCCGGCAATTTAACCCCTCAACGCATCGGCTTTGTTCTGCACCTGAAATAAAGGACAGAAAAAGACAACATAAAAGGAGGCTCACACTTGAACTTTTGCATCTTCATACTTACGGCGTATCGCTCAGTAAAGTCAAGTGGATTTGCCAGCGCCATTCTGAAAACCAGTGAAGTAACTGGACGAACGCGCACCCCTGCACCAGAAGCAGGATGGAGAGTTCATCCTTCCAAGCCATAAGATGAGCTTAAACCGGGGGTTTTGGAGGAAGTCAGAGAAGAACGAAGGGGGAGCAAGCACATTATTCATTAGACAGTTAATCCCCTTTCTCCTCTGCAGAAGGATATTCCTACGGACCAGACAAGCAAGATTTGGGGGTCCTGTTCAATCGGTGGTCCGAATTCTGCGCATCACGCTTGAAGAGGCCACAGCAACCCAGACCAGACCAGCGCCTCCGTGGGAGCCGGGTGAGCGTTACAGAACGCGAAGCCTTCCAACAAATTCCCACCCAGGCGCAATGGAAACTTCCGAGACTGACCAGTTGGCCCAACTACTGGGGGAATTACGGGCCGAAGTACACGCCGCCCGTCAAGAGACTAATGCTCTCAGGAGGGAAGTGATTGTAACAAAGGAAAGAGCTGATGACCTGGCTAGACAGCTTTTGCAAGGTCAAGCTGGACAAACTCCTTTACCCGGTTCCGGAGGGAACCCCGCTCCTGTGCTTTCCAGTAACCCGGTGCAGATTAATCTACCTGGAAACATGCCGCTGGCCCCACCCGAACGCTTTGCTGGGGACCCCAAACGATTCGCCGTATTCATGAATCAGTATCGTTTGCATTTCCTGTGCAGACCTGGGGCCTTCCCTAATGACCAGACCAAGGTAGCCTTTGTATTGTCATATCTCAGCTGCAGTGCTGCCGATTGGTCAGTTCCACTGGTAACTCAAGATGACCCGATTCTTCGTGATTTTCAAAGATTTCAAGCAAGCATGGAAAGGTTATTTGCTCGTCACTCCCAGGGGCAGGCCAAAGATGACGAACTTCTATCTCTGCGACAGGGCAATCAAGACCTCCTTTCCTACATTGCAACCTTTAATAGACTAATTGTGGAAACTGGGTGGCCAGAGGATAAAAGAATCACGTTATTTTATCGAGGTCTACGCGGAGAACTTAAAGATGTCCTGGCCCAAGATGTAAATCCGCCCCAAGAGTACTCCGAATATATAGACTTAGTGGTCCAATTGGATCACAGACTGCAAAACAGAAAAGCAGATTGGTCCAAGTTTGAGATCCGGGTGTTAGTCAAGACCCACGCTAACCTCAAGGGGGCTGAAGCCTCAGAGCCAATGCAAATCGGAGGAGTTAAAGGACCTTTAACGCAAAAGAAACGTGAAAGAAGACAGCAGATGCACTTATGTCTTTATTGTGGATCCTCTGGACACTTTCTACGAGATTGCCCGGCAAGGCCGCCCAGGAAGGTGGTAGGAGCCGCTGAAAAAATCCATGAAACCTCTGTATCGGGAAACGACCCCGCCTGACAAGCGTAGGGGCCCGCTTGCCGAGCTTGAAAACAAACTCTCAGACCTCACATTTCACTGTGCCAATGGTCCTCGTAGATCCGGAACAGCCTAAGCGGTTGCAGGCAAGAAAGGCATGCATCGATAGTGGGGCTATAGGAAACTACGTGGATCATGAATTGGTCTCCAGGATTAATCTCCCCCTGCGTCCTAAAACCAGCAAAGATGTCATCACCACAGTCGATGGAACCGAAATTGCCTCGGGACCGGTAAAACATTCCACAGCTGAGGTAACACTTGTAGGTCCGGACAGCCATCGGGAGGCAGTTGTGTTTGATGTAATCAAGGCTCCACAGTTTCAGGTTATACTCTGATTCCCTTGGTTAGAGACACATAATCCTCAAATTGATTGGCGAGCGAAGAGAATAACCTTTCCGGAGTGTGCACGAACCTGCTACCCAGAAAATCTGAAGGTCAGTCTAGCATCAGTAACCTCTGGCTCCATGCAACTACCTCCGGAATACCAAGACTTTCAGGACGTCTTCCAAAAGGAACAGGCCAACACGTTACCTCCTCACAGATCGTACGATTGCCAAATCGATCTGGTGCCCGGTGCACAACCCCCTTGTAACAGGATTTATGCTCTTACTGAGCCGGAGAATCAGCATTTGAGACAATATTTAGATCAATACCTAGCCAATGGTTTCATTCGCCCGTCAAAGTCTCCGGCATCCTCGGCTTTGTTCTTCATGCCAAAAAAAGAAGGCGACCTTAGAACTTGTATTGATTACCGCGCATTGAACCAGATAACTGTTAAAAATCGTTACCCTCTGCCTTTGATCCCTGAACTCCTTGACCAGGTGAAGGACGCTTGCATATTAACCAAGTTAGATCTCCGGCGGCTTATCATCTGGTACGAGTAAAAGAAGGCGACGAATGTAAAACGGCCTTCTGTAGAAAATATGGACTATTCGAATACCAGGTGATGCCTTTCGGGTTGTGCAACGCGCCTGCTGCCTTCCAATTCTTCATGAACGATGTCCTTCGGGAACTCATCGATGTCTGTGTTGTGTATATCGATGACATTCTGGTGTACTCCTCTTTGGAATCTGATCACAGAAAACATGTCATGGCCGTTCTTGAGAAATTGCGCCAGCACAAACTATTTGCAAAGCTGGAAAAATGCATTTTCCATACCACCGAGGTTGAGTTTCTTGGATTCATCCTGACACCTAAAGGGGTCCGAATGGACTCACGGAAAGTGGATGCCATCCTCAAATGGCCATCACCTAGTTTGGTGAAAGGTGTCCAAAGCATGCTTGGTTTTGCCAATTTTTATCGCAGGTTTATCCCAGAATTTTCACGGGTGGTGCAACCCATCACTGCACTCTTGCGGAAGAATAAACGTTTTGAATGGACCGAGGAAGCTGAACAGGCCTTTCAGGAATTAAAAGCTAAATTTACGTCCGCACCTATTTTGAAACATCCGCGTCCTGATCTCCCATATATAGTCGAAACAGATGCATCCAGCTTAGCCATGGGAGCTGTCCTGTCTCAGAGAGACCCCGAAACCAACCAACTGCACCCCGTAGCATTTTGGTCCAGAAAATTCTCGCTGCCGGAGATAAATTATGCAATCACCGATAAGGAATTGTTAGCCATTAAGTCCGCCTTTAAGGCTTGGCGGCATTATCTTCTTGGCGCCAGGCATACCATCACCGTGATCACTGATCACCGAAATTTACAATATTTAAAAACTGCCAAGGCTCAGTCTTCACGACAGCTCCGATGGGCTTTGTTCTTTGCTGAGTTCGATTTTGTAATCACCTACCGTCTTGGCTGTAAGAATGACAAAGCGGACGCGCTATCTCGAATTGGAATGGGAGGAATGGACACAAACTCAGAACCTGTGCCGATAATTCCCGAACAAAGAATCTTGGGGATAACCACTTTACAAACCCTTGAAAACATTCAAGCACGGGTAAAACTATTCCTGGACTCTTCAGCCTTGCAGGATTGGATCAAAAGGGGGTCTGCCTTTTCAATCAACGATGGCTTACCTTACTTCCAAGGACATTTATTTTTGCCAGAAAAGGAATTGCAAGAACTGGTTATTTCCCGTCATCACGATACTCTGATGGAAGGACATCCTGGCATTACCAAAACAGAGGAAAAAATTAAACGACAATTCTGGTGGCCGCCCTGCCGAAAGGATATTAAATCTTTCGTGATGTCCTGTGGAGTTTGCACCCAAAACAAAGGTCAAAAAACAAAACCCGCCGGTCTTCTTCAACCCTTAGACATTCCACCAGCACCTTGGCACACCTTGTCACTAGATTTTATAACGGATCTGCCCTCTTGTAATGGGTACAATACTATTCTGGTGGATTTATTTTCCAAGATGGCCCATTTTATTCCGTTGAAAGGATTACCTTCAGCTTTTGTTCTTGCCAAGGAATTTCTCGAAAATGTCATCCGTCTGCATGGATTCCCGTCCATACTAATCTCCGATCGGGGAAGCCAGTTCATTTCTCATTTTTGGAAAAAGTGTTGTCAACTGGTACAAATCGACGTAAGACTCTCAACCAGCCACCACCCACAGACCGATGGTCAGACGGAGGGAACGAACCAGACCTTTGAACAATATCTACGATGTATGTTGCACCAATCGGAGGGTAATTGGAAGGACATTTTATGGGTGGCTGAATATGCATACAATAACTCGATACACTCTGGAACTGGTCAGAGCCCCTTTTATACCCTATATGGACATCACCCTCGTACTTCAGACTTGGACTCACCTTTGAGCCTCGAAATGCCCGCAGTGGGCCATTTGCATTCTACGATTATTCAAGCCTTCAAGGATGCTACTGCACACTTACAACATGCGAAAGGGAAATACAAAAAGAATGCGGATCTGCATCGCAAGGAGGCGCCTCCATACCAAATAGGGGATCAAGTATGGTTGGCTACCAAACACTTATCGCTCAAGGGACCTCAGACTTTTAATCCAAGGTATTTAGGCCCTTACTCGATCAAAGCTATAATTAACCTAGTGGCAGTCAAGCTAGATCTACCAGCTAACATGCAGATTCATCCCGTCTTTCATGTGTCGCTTTTGAAACCAGTACAACCAGGAACCAGATTAATAAAGCCACCAGAACCAATACAGATAGATGGGGAGCCTGAATTCGAGGTGAAGAACATTTTGGACTCTAAGATCTCAAAATCAAAACTTTTCTATCTAATTGATTGGAAGGGGTACGGGCCTCAGGAAAGATCTTGGGAACCCAGCGACCACGTACATGCACCTCGGCTAGTAAAAAGGTTCCATCGGAATTTCCCGAACAAACCGAAACCTCCTGAGGAAAAGACCTTGGGAGGGGCCTTGGGGGGGTGTGCTGTCATGATGCCTACCCCCGGAGCACCAGGCCAGGCCCAGCACCCCCGGGAGCAGGCATCACGCCCCCGGGTAAAAGCCCAGCTGCCCTTTATAGGGGCTCTTTGGACTCTGTCCTGGCGCCGTTGGCGCCAGGCTCATGTTGGACATCAGTCCTGGCGCCATAGGCGCCAGGCTCATAAGGGGAAGTGTTTGGTGCACTTACCTGAAGCAGACCATACTGCACTCACCTGATGCAGACCATGCTGCATGAAGAACCAAGCCAAATGAGGCTAGGAGGGACTATTTTTCTGAAGGAACTATTTTGTTACTTGGGTGGGGCTGTGGAAGAATACTCACCTGGAACTTCTTCCAAGGCTATTTAAGCCACGCCCGGACAGCCACACATGCTTCGCGTTGTTCTGCATCCCAGCAGCTGAACGCTCACCGTGTCTGCTACTGCACCTGGACTCCAGCCACACCCGCCTCGAACCTGGAACACCTGTAAGGGAATAAGAGAAGAGAAAGGTGAAAACCAAGAACTATTTCAACCTTCTTACCTGCATCCGGAATCTTCACTCCAGCATTCCTGAAGGAAGACTTCCATTTAAAAGCACTGCGTTGCTCGCTGCAGCGCTGCGCTTCACTGACCTGTTCCCGAGACGCCGCCCGGCTCCATCGCGGCTCTCAGTGCCGGTCGCCACATCTCTGCACAGCACCTAAGGGAGAGAAGAAGAGACAAAAGGTGAGCAAGGGACCACAAGAGGAAAGCCGAGTTTTCAGCCATATTACTTAGGCTATTCTTGGTGAACCACTCCACATCTCGGGTCGGCGCCACATCTCTGGCAGGTACCGCACCCCGGCCCCTATGGGGAAAGGACAAAAGACATTACTGGGGAATTATAAAGACATTTAGAGGGGTCGCCCTCATCACTAACTCACCTGATTTTATCCCGGCAATTTAACCCCTCAACGCATCGGCTTTGTTCTGCACCTGAAATAAAGGACAGAAAAAGACAACATAAAAGGAGGCTCACACTTGAACTTTTGCATCTTCATACTTACGGCGTATCGCTCAGTAAAGTCAAGTGGATTTGCCAGCGCCATTCTGAAAACCAGTGAAGTAACTGGACGAACGCGCGCCCCTGCACCAGAAGCAGGATGGAGAGTTCATCCTTCCAAACCATAAGGTGAGCTTAAACCGGGGGTTTTGGAGGAAGTCAGAGAAGAACGAAGGGGGAAAGGGGGGAGCAAGCACATTATTCAGCAGACAGTTAATCCCCTTTCTCATCTGCAGAAGGATATTCCTACGGGCCAGACAAGCAAGATTTGGGGGTCTTGTTCAATCGGTGGTCCGAATTCTGCGCATCACGCTTGAAGAGGCCACAGCAACCCAGACCAGACCAGCGCCTCCGTGGGAGCCAGGTGAGCGTTACAGAGGTTGACACTTCCCAGATCTCTGAGATTGACTCATACTTAGAGAACCTCCCTTTATCAGTCCTATCAGCCGACACTAGTGCTTCTCTCGAGAGGCCCTTTACCCTAGAAGAAATTGTGGAGGCCATCGAGTCACTGGCATCGAGGAAGGTTCCCGATGGATTTCTACAAACTATATAAGGCCCAACTAGCGCCGCAAGTGCTGACCCTATGGGAAAAATCGTGCGACATAGGCATACTTCCACCGTCTCTCCGTGAGGCATTGATCACGGTGCTCCTCAAGCCCGGTAAAATCCCTACGCAGTGTAGCTCTTACCGACCTCTCTCACTAATAGCAATATTAAAATATTTGCCAAACTGCTTGCCAACCGCTTAGGCCTGTATATGTCCCACATTGTTTACCCAGACCAGGCTGGCTTCGTCCCTGGCAGGTCCACCTCCCTAAACCTACTGAGACTCTTTAATGTAGTTAGCAGAATCGACCCGGCCACTCAGGCAGTGGCAGCCACATTAGACATGCAAAAATCATTTGATTCAGTTTCTTGGAAGTACTTGTGGTGTGTTCTTGAGAAATGCAAATTCGGCCCCAACTTCCGCACCTGGGTAAAGCTCCTTTACAACGCCCCGTTGGCCAAAGTCCGCACTGAAGATAGGTGCTCCTCCCCTTTTCAGATATTTAGAGGCACGCGCCAGGGTTGCCCCTTCTCCCCGCTCATTTTTGCCATTGCCATGGAGCCCTTTGCTGACATGATTGGGCAGTCACACTCGCACAGAGGGTTGCGCACATCTGACCAAACTGATATTGTCTCCCTTTATGCGGACGATACCCTGCTGTTTGTTCTGTCCCCTGAAATTAACCTTTTACCTATACTGATAGACGTGGTTCGATTTGGGGACATATCCAGTCTGACGGTCAATTGTTCTAAATCTACATTATTCCCACTCACAGATTCGACCCTCTCCTGATCTTCACAGGTTCAACTGGGCTCCCTCTAGCTTCCCTTATCTAGGGGTGGTGGTCTCCCGGCACGTGTCACAGCTGCGTGACGACAATTATCACGCTTACCTAACTAACCTGCAGGTTAAAACCTCCAGCTGGACTAAACTTCCTCTCTCACTAGCAGGCAGAATAGGCATACTTAAAATGATTGTATTACCTCAATTACTATATCGATTCACCAATCTGCCTCTGTGGCCTGGGGATACCTTTTTCCAAACACTGCGCACCATATGTAACACCTTCCTCTGGCACTCTGGGGCTGTCCCGCTCAAATTGACCACGCTAACTGCCCCAAAGGTGCTGGGCGGCTTTGGCGCACCTGATTTTATCAGATACTGGGTGGTAGCCCAATCGCAGTTCGCTGCATTCTGGTTCAACACCGTTGACCCCCCTCCCTCATGTCCACCTTGAGAAGCTAGCTGTCTGCGATCGGGTGATCGGGTCCCTGGTTCCCCAGCCAATCCCCCCTGCCTTCAGCTCTGCGAATCCGGTGGCTTGTACATCCCTGGCGTTGACTAAACTCTGGTCTATGGTCAACACACCTCGCCCGTTCCATGGGGATCTGCCACTGTGGAACTTCCTTCCCGATATCCCGCACATTCCACTTTCAGTGGTCACCCGGTGGGCTGATGCCGGTTTCTTGACCCTGCGCGATGCCTTTGATCAGGGAAACTTCATAGAATGGTCTGATCTTCCCCCTTCACTCAGGTGCCGACCCTCGGTGTGGCTACAGTACTCTTCACTCCGAGCACATCTCAAGTCCAGATACTCTGTCTTCCCCGCCTTGCCCACTGATGAACCCATAGTTGAGGAGCTTTGCTCCTATCTCTCCTTCAGAGGAAAGGTGTCTAGGCTCTATTCCCTATTGCAGACTTGAGCGGCCCCCACTTCACCGAGCTGAGACACAGATGGGGGGAGGACCTTGGTACTGAGATCACCAACGAGAGGTGGGCTCGGATGTGTGCCCGTACCCACGAGGTCTCCTACAACACTAAGTTTAAACTCATTCAGTTTAAAATTTTTACACAGGTATCATCATACACCCATGAGGCTCCACCGCATGTTTCAAGCCAACCCCCCCACTTGTCCTAGGTGCGGCACAGATCAAGCCTCCTATATGCACATGTTGTGGCTTTGTACCCGTCTGTCCCGGTTCTGGCTGGACATTTGCTCTACATTGTCTGACATTCTGGGACACCCAATCACCCCACCCCACTGCATTGCCTATTCCATGATCTCCCGCAGTTACCCCGTGATGGTAAGAAACTGGCAGGTCTCTGCATGCTACTGGCAGTACGCTGTATACTACTCTGTTGGCTCCGCCCTAGACCACCCAGTTATACTCAATGGCTCAGATCGGTAACATGGGCTCACGACACTGAGCAGTCCTGGAGTGCCATGCAGCATTCTCACTCCAGGCCGGGGGACATCTGGCCGAAGTTCCGAGACTATATCTCTGCCATGACCTCGCCGTCTATCTCCCCGTCTGCTTCCCCAGGTGGTTCCCCTTGAATAGCGACCTGTTATGGTGTATGTATTAACACTTTGTGCATTGCTTTTCATCAATATGCTATATTTACGAAATATGCACTGTGGATAACTAAGTTTTATTTACATTTGTGCTGGTGCCATGTGGCCCCCTCTGGTTGTTGTTGTGCTGTCAAGTCAATAAAAAAGTTTAAAAAAAAAAAGAAGACCTCAGTAAAGCCGTCTGGACCCGAAGCTTTATTCTTTGGTAGCTTCTTGATTGCCTTGATTATCTCCTCCGGTTGATTAGCTCTCTCCGGGGATAGCTTGCTTTCTTCCGATATTTGGGGTAGTGTGATGTTGTGGAGGAACGTTTTCTGGTCATCCTCCTTTGGGATCTCGGCATAGGTTCTGATAGTATTTATTACATTTGGTTACACACCCAAACCCTTGGGTGTCACGGCGTAAGTTGCATATATCTTCGTTAACAAGTAATGGTTACATACAAAATGTTTCCAGTTTTACATACATATAGTGGCCACAGTCTACTTTCAAAAATTGCAAGCATTTAGTAGGCAGCGTAGTATGTATGGCTTGGGTGTCATTGTGCTTTGCAGTGAGGTGAGTAGTCTAGATTGCTGAGAGGGTGACCCAGTCCGCTGAGGAACTGGTGGAATTTGTTAAATAGACAAGTTTTGAGTAGCTTTTTGAACTTGGGTAAGGAAGCTTTGTTGGACAGGTAGGGGGGAGTGAATTCCAGATGCGGGGGCTGCAATGGGGAAGCTAGTGTTGCCTGCTCTTGAGGATGTGCAGCGAGGGATGAGGAGCTGGGTATTGGCACTGGATCTGAGTAGTCTGGGTGAGGTTTTGCGTGTGATGCAGCCATTAAGATAGCTGGGGGTGGCATCAAATAGGCATTTGTGGGTAGTGGTGAGTGTTTTGTGGAGAATTCTTGCGTGTACTCGAGCCAGTGTGCATCTCTTCTGTGTTGTGTGATATGTTCTCTTCTTTTAATGCCCAGTGCTGCTCTGAGGGCTTTGTTCTGTAAGAGTTGGAGTTTGGTAAGGTTGTTTTTTGTGGTACCTAGTAATAAGATGTTGCAGTAATCTATTTTAGTTAGAATGAGGGCTCTAGCAAGGGTGAGGCAGTTGCCTGTAGTAAGGAGGGGCCTGCTTAGGGTAATGAGTTTGGCAGTGTAGGATGTTGAGGAGGCGAGCACACTGATATGGGACTTCATGGTGAGGTTGGAGTCGAGGTGCACTCCTAGTGTTTTGACTTTGTGGGAAATGGTGATGGGAGTGCCATCGATCAGGATGGAAGTGTAGTCTGGGTGAAGTTTGCCGAGTCTGGCCGGAGAACCGATCATGAGGATCTCAGTTTTTTCTCCATTGAGGCAGAGATTGTTTTTTGCCATCCAGTTTTGAATAAGTGAATAGATAGTGTTGCTGGTGGCTGTGTCTTGTTCCAGGTTGCTTGTGATGGGGATGAGTTGTCGTCAGCGAAGTTCGTATAAATTACTCCCATGGCATCTAATGCAGCGAAGAGTAATTTGGTGTAGGCATTCTATAGGGTGGGGGAGAGGCAAGAGCCTTGTGGTAACCATAGTAGTACAGGGATGGGGTCTGCTGCTACTTCTCCTACGGTGACTCTTGAGGTGCGGTCTGAGAGGAACGATTTTATCCAGTTAGTGGCCTTCTGGGAGAAATGGAAATTGGTGGTGAGTGTTTGGCATAGTTTGTTGTGATCAACCAAGTCAAACGCTGCTGAGAGGTCTAGGAGTAATAGGATGCCTAGTTTACCATAATCTCTGATTGCATCCATCTGTTTTTTTTAATCCAGGAGGGCCGTTTCAGTACTGTGGTTGGGGCGGAAGCCTGATTTTCTTTCCCCTAGCAAGTGGTTTTGTTCGAGGTGTGCTTGTACTTGTGTGTAGGCTATTTTATCAATGATTTTGAGGAGCAATAGCACTGTTGTTATTGGCCTGTAATTGGTATGGATGGTAGGGTCTAATGATGTTTTTTTGAGAAGGGGTGTGACCCAGGCTCCTTTGAAAGATGCTGGGATGTGGCTGGAATTGAAAGACTCATTTACAAAGCTGGTGATGATGGGCGCTAGTATAGTGGCACAGTTCTTTATGACTTTGGCTGGGGTGCTGTCACCTTTACAGTTGGATGGTTTAAGTGAAGCTATAGTTGTGAGGACTTGTGTAAAGTGAAATTCTGGTGCATTAGAGCTAGTAATCATGGTCTGAAGGTGGGAGGGCGTAGGGTTGAGCTGTAGTAATTTTTGCAATGCTATTTTATTTTGGAGCATAGACACTTTGGAGGATAGGGCTTCTTGAATGGTGGTGCACCAGTCTTTGCTCGGGATTACAGTGTTAGAAGGAGGGATAGGGGATTCTAGCTCTTTAATAATGGTGAATAGGTCTTTAGTGTTTGGGGATGCAGCAGCTATTCGGTCATTCAAAGACTCTGCTTTGTGGGTGAGTACACTGAGTTTGTAGGATTTAGATAGTTTCCGTAGTTTGGTTAACAGTTCTGGGGAGTTATGCTTTCTGGATAGGTGTTCTAATGCTCTTTTTTCTCTTCTGAGTTCTATGAGTTCATTGTTGAACCAGGGGGCGCTGCGTTTGGGTATTTTGGTTTTTAGGGGGGCTACTTCGTCGACTGCTAATTTTAGGCATTGGTGGTACTGTATGGCAATGCAGTCTGAATTAAGGTTTTGTACTGGTTTAGTGTTGAGCATGTTTTTGAGAATTGGGTTTAAGTTCTCTGAGGTTAGCTTGTGAGCATTTCTGACCTGGATGGGTGTGGGGTTCCAGATTTTGGTGGTGTAGTCTGTGTCTATGTTGATTTTGAAATTAATAAGGCAATCGTCGGTCCAGTGCAGATTAAGGACATCTGTTATGGTTACTGTAGTGTTGAGGGTAAGAATCCAGTCAAGGTTTCTGCCTTTAGTGTGGGTGGGAGTGTTCACTATTTGGGAGAATTGCATTTCCTGGAACGCTTTTTGGCATGCTGATGCTTTGGTGTCTGTAGGGTTGTTGTAGCCTAAATTAAAGTCCCCAAGTAGGACGTATTTTGTTTTAGGTTTAAGTATGGGTGTAATAAGGAGCAGTAGGTCTATGTCTGGATTGCTAGGGGTGCTCGGTGTTCTGTAGACTATTAGGAAGTTGATGGTTTCCTGATGATTAATGGCTAATTTGAGGGATAGGGTTTTGTATCCACTAAGGGTTTCTGTTTTACATTCCCTGAAAGGTAGGGATGTTTTGTGGATGATGGCTACTCCTCCACCTGTAGCTTTAGAGTGGTCTGTTCTGAGGAGGGAGTAGTCAGGGGGGACGGCCAGGCTAATCTGTGGGCCTGAAGCAGAATGTAGCCAGGTTTCAGTGATCACTAGGAAGTCAAGTTTGAACTCTAGGATGCAGTCGTGTGTTTCAATTGCATGTGCACCAATGGATCTAGCGTTAAGTAGTCCTCCTATGAGGGGTTGTCTGGTGCTCAGAGCGGTGGGACGTTGGGTGGTAAGGGTGAGGCTGATAGAAGCTTTGGTGTTGTGAGGGGGGCATGTGGTGGAACTGGCTGCCTGTTGGTGTCTGGTGGTTATACTGTTTTGGTAGACATGGGTTGTGGGTGGCGTGGTATTATTAGGAGGGCTGTGGGGGTGTTGGGAATGGATGGGAAGGTGTTGGAGATGGGTGCGTTTTGTACGTCTAGAATTTCTTATGGAGATAGCAGTGATTATGGTAGGGGTAGTGGTGTGAGCAGTTCTGGATGAGAGGCATATGCGGCGTGTGTTTCCTAGTTTAGGGTGGGTTGTGGCATGGGGGTGGAGTGAGATTGGAAATGCTAGTAGTTTGGGGAGGAAAGGTGTTGGGCAAGGCAGAGGGTGATGTCTGGAGCAGAATAATCGAGCCAGGCCTGTTTTATGTTGTGTTTAAGCTCCTTTAGCGCAGGTTTTGTTGGCAAAGTGGTGATTTGTTTGGAAGCTCAAGGGGTTGTTGATAGGATTGGGGGTAGTAGTGTTGAATGGCATGGTTTTGAGTGATATGGTATTGTAGCAAAGGCAGATGAGGGTGCTGAGGATGGCCAGGAAGATGTAGCTCAGGACTGGAGTAAGCCTTGGTGTGCTGGAGCGTGAGTTGGCATTAGGGCAGGTATTGCAATGAGGCTGGTGTGGATATAAAGGAGCACTAGTGGAGCTGTGAGAGCGGTTGATGAAAGGTTGAAGGTGTGGGCTAACTGCGGTTGTGATGCAGGAATGTGACTTTGCTAATAGGCTGATGGGAGCGCCGGTCCATGGGTCTGTAGTGGCATGTGCTAAGGAGGTGTATTCTAAGTGCAGGTGAGCTCTAAGGCTGGGTTGGAAGTGGGCTATTTGGCGGTCTCTGCTAGGTCGTGTGCCTGCTGGGATGTGATGATCAGGGCATGCACATGCTAGTTGTAGTGGGCTAGGTCAATGTTGTATGTTACAGGCTTGGGATAGGCAGTAAAATGCATATACAGTCTCGCATGCTAAATAATAAGAGCAATGACAGTGTATCGTGTTAAGTGGTAGAATGCAGTTACTAACTGACTAGTTTTCTGGCAATAGATATTAGCAGTAAAATGTTGCTGACAAACACGTGCTAATAGCATTCTTAAGGCAAAACAAAGTGATCTAAGCATGCACATGCTAAGAACAGATGGGCAGATGTGAGTCTATACTAGATTGGTGAGTATGTAGCGTGGCTGTCGCTAGGGCATTTAGGATGCTAACAGATTAAAACTCTAGTACAGTGTAGCGGCAGTACATTGTTAGAGCGCAATATCACAGAGATGCATTAAGCACTTGCCTTACATGGCAGGTCTATGGTGTGCTGGATAAGCGTTCGATGTTGACTGGGGCAAAATCCATCATGGAGTACAGCAGATGGTCCGCACAGCAGGATACATGCACAGTCAGACGGTGGACAGAGGGGGCAACACGCGATTGTGAGCTTTAAAATTATTTTTGGAGCCACGAGCCACCAGAGCTCAAACAGGCTCCAACAGGCACTTTCTGGGCGTGCGCCTATGGGCGCGTGCTTGTGCCTTTTACAGAAAATTCACGGAGCTCAGGGGGCGGGGCCAAATCAAGCGGCAACTGCAATTACAAGCAGAATTATATATAATAAATACCAATATCCAATAATTTCAGCAAGTCCAATGTCCAAATCCAAACGGGCAGTGGCAAGTATGTAGCAGTATAAACCCACCGTGACTTCACAGTAAGCGAAAGTGCGCTGGATACGCAGCTCGTATCCGTCGGCAGCCAGACTCCACCAGGCACTTTCTGGGTGCACGCCTATGGGCGCGCGCTTGTGCCTTTTACAGAAATTTCTCGGAGCTCAGGGGGCGGGGCCAAATCAAGCGGCAACGTGACTTCACAGTAAGCGAAAGTGCGCTGGATACGCAGCTCGTATCCCGTCGGCAGCCAGGCTCCACCAGACGCCAACAGACAATATGCCCTCATTACCTCTCCCATTTCTTTGTGCGGGGTGCCCTTGTGAGTTTTTCAGCTTTAGTATTGTCATTTTCCGCCCCTTTTCGCTGTGTTGTAGTGCCAAGAGTGTATCTGCCTTGTTGGCGTGTATGTAGTATCTCTGTCTGGTCCTCAGGAGGGCTAATTCTGCTTTTCTTGTCTGGAGTAGCCCCAGTTGGCCTTGGATGTGTTTCATAGCCATTTTCGTTTCTCTGGTGGGATTGTTCACAAGCTCTTTTCTTGTATCGGCCAGTTTCTCCTCTAGGTCTTCCTCCATAGCTCTCAACCATTTGTGACTCAAAGGCGGGTGAAATCACCCGATTTTGTTTTTGGCGGGTGAGACGCCCATTGGAATGCATGGGCGTGCAGGAGGCTTGGCGGGTGAGTCAGCCCTTTACAAGGCGGGTGACACCCGCCAAAAGCGTGTGAGTTGAGAGCTATGCTTTAGGGCTATCATTTCTCCCTGTATTACTGCCTTGAATGCGTCCCATACCATTCCCTGGGGGGTTGTTTCCATATCATTCTCTGCAAAATTGGTATTTATTTTCTCCTGGATTGTTTCCACTGTTATGGGGTCATGCAAAATGTCCGACAGGAATCTCCAGGACCACACTCGTCCTCTCGGGCTTTGTATGTTGAGAGAGGTTATTATTGGGGCATGGTCTGTGATTGAGATCGAGTCAATGTCTATGTCTATCACCTTCCCGACCAGGCCCGTTGATGCCCATATATTGTCTATTCTCGATTTTGTGTTGTATATGTGGGAGTAGTGTGTGTAGCCTTGCCGTTCCCCGTTCTTTGCTCACCAGAAGTCATGGAGGGACAGTGTTTCGAACGCTTTTTTCAACGTTTTCGAGGGAGCGTTTGTTTCTGATTGCGTTTTGGTGCTTCTGTCCAGTTTGGCGTCCCATGCTACGTTCATGTGACCCCCAAGGTTAATGCTCCCTGTCGCGAACTCCTCCAGTGTTGCCAGGGTGCCTTTTAGAAATCCCTCTTGTCCCGTATTGGGGGTATATATTGATGCCAGGGTAACATGTGTTCCTTCCAGTGTCACGTTCAAGAAGAGCTATCGTCCTTCTTTGTCCGCTCGATAGTTCTTTATGTGCGCATTCAGTCTATCTTGTATGGCTATGAGGACTCCTGCTCTCTTCCCCTCTGCATTGGATTGGTATATGCGTGCGGTCCCTCTTATCTTTATTTGGGTTTTCTTGCTCCTTTTTATATGCGTTTCTTGATACATAATGATGTCTGCTCTCGTTTTCCATGCTTGTCTTTCCAGTTTTGCTCTTTTTGTCGGTTTGTTCATTCCCCTGACATTCTGTGAGAGGATCTTTATCTGGTGCATGTTCTTCTTATCCATAGTTGGTCCGTTTCCTTGTTCCTTTGTGTCGCACTCCTTTGATCCTTTCCGTTTCATAAGCTCGGTGCCCTGCCACCCTCCTGTCCCTCCCCCCTGCCATAGCCTTTCCACTTCTACCCTTATCCCTTGGGGTTGGGGCTGGGATCCTACTTGCACTCGGACGATTTGTACTGCGCTCCCAGCCCCCTAACCCTGTCATAGTCCCGTCGTGGGGTGTCCTAAACCCCACTGTATATCCAATTTCGCCCTGGTCTTCTCTTCCTGGGCCTGTAATTGTTTGTTCGGGCGAGTCTTCGTCCTTCTGAGTTTTATGGTCTTTTTGGTGCGTGGTGCGACCTTTTTATTTGATGGGGTTAACAAACTCTCTATTTGTTCTTTCCTCCTCCGCCTCTTTTCGTCACTGTTGTCCACCATTCTGGTCTGTTTGGGCCCCTTACTCTCCTTTGCTGAGGGTGCTGGGTGTTTTCTGCTGCATTCTGTATCCCCAGGACTCTTTCACCTTCCTCACAAGTTGTTACCCTGTGTTGGTTTCCCTCCCAGGTGAACAGGAGGCCGAATGGGAATGTACATTTGTGATTCACTTGGCTAGCAGTTAAATGATGAACCACTGGGCCCATCCTTCGTCTCTTCAGGAAGGTGGACTGTGCCAGATCCTGGTATAACTGTACCTCTTGGCCATTTATTCTCATTGGAGTTGCATACCCTGCCTTACGTAGTATCTGCTCCTTTTGGGTATAAGACATTATTTCTGCCAGGACGTCCCATGGTCTGGTCCCTGCTTCTGCTGTCCTTTTGTGGCCTACCTTGTGGAGCCTGTCGATTTTCATCTGTGGTTCACCGTCATCCGCTAGGATTTCTGTGAAGAGTTGTGTTATAGTTCCCAGTAGATCTCTGTCCTCTATGGATTCTGGTAGATTCTTAACCCTTATGTTAGATCTTCTTGACCTGGTCTCCAAATCTTCACATTGGAGTTCTAGGTTGGTGGATGCTCGGGCAAGTTGTTCCAGTGTTTTGTCTGACTTTTGTGTATCTTCTTCCACCTGCTGGACCTTTCTTTCTAATATATCTGTCCTTTCCACGAGTTCGCGATGTCCAGTTTGACTTCCTGGAGTGACGGTTTCATGTCCTCCCGTAGTGTTTTGAATTGTTCTTGAATGGACATCAGTAGTTGGGATTGTAATTCTTTGAAACAGTTCTGCATGTCTGTTTGCTCATTGTGCCCTCCTCCATGGCGTGCTTTGGGGGGGGATGCGTGGGCCTGATGATGACGACTCCTCTGTTTTAGCATTAGCTACATCTTGTGAGCTCCAGAGATGTCTCCGGTTCCATTTTTGTTTCCTCTGGGGGAGGGATTGCGCCAGGGTTTTTGCCCTCGACTTGGACATCAATGTACGTAATGCTGGCCGCCCATGGGCCTCCTTTGTCACTGGGGCGGTCTGTTCATTGTGTGGTATCTTGCGTCCTGCCTGGTGAAAAGAGGTGTGTGCTCCTCTTGGGTTTCTAGCGCCCCCTTCTCACTGATTTCAATGGGGGGGATTCGACCCGGTTGTGGTGGCCCTTCTCAGATGCCCACCACTCCAGATGTTCTCTATCCCTGGTCCCCTGGGTTCTGTGGAATCTTTGACTTTTGAATTGCGGCCGCTCTTATGTGTGCCCTTGTGGCCGGTAGATTGTGATCCAGGTCGGTCAGTTTATAGGTACTCAATTGCCTTCTGTTGCGGCTCATGTGTTCCCCTCACCTTGGTGTGATTGCTAGCAAGTTGGTGGTGCCTTGGTTTTGGTGTTGCGGGAGTTCGTGCTGGGGTGATGCACGCTGGGCCTTTTATTTCCTCCCCCCTCTAAAGAGCGTCGTACAGAAGGTCGCTCTGTAATCACCACTCTTCCTTCTGGTGGTCTGGTGATTACCCCGTGGTCGCTTCCTGTGCAGGCCGATTCGGGTCCTTCCTGAGCGTGTTCATTGCAGAGGGTCTGGGTGCCTCAACCCTGTGTGGTTCACGTCTGCTAGGTTCCCTTCCTCGCTCCTCCCGCAGGCTTCCTCTGCTGACGGTTGGGTTTCCTCCAGGCCCAGCACCGTCGCCTGCTGGAGGAGGTGGGCTGCCTCCTTGCTTGTCGCCTTTCTGCCAGCCTGGGATGACTGTGGGCCCCGCTTGCATGGAAGGCAGTGTTCGGGGCTCCTCTTCGACGTCCCCTCCCCAACCGTTGCTTCGTTATGGCGGCACCTGTCGGCGACCTTTCAAGTCTCCTCGGGAGTATTGGTGGACCCGGTTGTTCTCCCAGCCCGGGGTGCCTTCATCATCCAGAATGCTCTCTAGCACTTATGGGGGCACCAGGGCGATCCTCGGTTCAGCTGAGGCACCTGGTGCTTTCCAAGTTAGATATGGGGGATCACGGGGTGCACTTCGACTCCACGGTCGGGGTGGTGATCTGCGTTCTCCTCCTCGGGTGCTCTTCTGTGGCTGGGGCTTTCGTTTGGTGATATGAGGTTCACTAATCTATCACGTTGTCGCCGAGGTCGCCGCTTGGGCTGTGGCAATGTTGTCCCTCAAAGCGGGGCAGCTCCTCTACAGCGCCGTGGTCCACTCCTCCATTCCTTCCGTGGTGGGGTTCCTTTTATTTCTGGTCGTACCGCATGTTATGTGGGCTTGAACTCACCCAAACTGCTTTTTTGTACTGCTAGATTATGCGGCCCGGCAGGGAGAGACACTCAAGTACGTCCTCCTCTGCCGGCCGCCATCTTGGAATCCGACAATGACCATTTAGCATATTAAAACCGTATTGATACAATAGGTTGGCCCACACATCCCCCTTCCCATTTACATCCACTTATCTAGTCAGGGAGGAGCCATGATCATCTTGAAATGTCATAGTGTTGGTGTCAATTTTTGCATTGAAATCCCCATATATTATGACGGTCATATTTGTTAATAATTACTGAAGATTCACAGGAGCCTTTAAAACCATATATGTCTGGCAAATATGTTATCAGTGCTAGGCTCCATCTTAATATCAAGCTTGTTGGCTACCAGGAGTCCACCTTTTGGTCTTCCCTTAGGGCCATTAGTTATGGGGCACATACCAGATATCTCCCATCAATAGCGCAAGTCTACACTATCCATGTTTCTTGTAGAGCTGCTAAGGGGAACAAATTCATTTTTTGAACAGGCCATCCTCATTTGTGTAGTGAGAAAAGCCTTGAGTGTTCCATGAACATAGCATAATGCATTGGTTAGGGTCTTTTAATAAAGTATGGTTAGAGGACCTTAGGAAGCCATCCCCTATAATCATCACCCTCTGATCTACTCTGATAATCCTTTGCCGTTTGACCTTGCACTGGCCTATTTCCATTCCTGTTGGCCGTAATTTTCAGTATGGATAACTGTTCAATTTTTTGTAGTGAGTTCCTTCTGTCGCTGAAATTCCATCAGATTCCCAAGTCCTTGCTGCACCGTGTCTATTTCATGGGAGGTTGACCGAAATTGCTTAGCATTGTTGTATTTTATTCAAGGCATATTGACTCTACTACACTGATAGCCACGTTTGAATTTATCGATTTCTTAGGACATGCTGAAGTCCAATATGGCATCCGAGGGGAAACGTGCATTTGAATTTGCTCGCTTTTCATTCTCAAGTTGGTCCACTTTTGCGATGTCTTCTGACCTTATTACCCAAAGAGGTATGATGCTGTGGATTATTTGCAATACAGTAGCCCGATTTAACAAAGGGTGCCAGTTTTTTGTAAATAGGAATTGGATTTGCAGAGCCCGATAGTGCAACTGATTTGTATATCCTTTTCCTTGTGAATGCCTACTTAATCTTTCTAGGGATACTTGGCAAGATTTTGTGTTGTTATTAAAACTATCAGAGCCTTCATTAGTGGGTCTCACCTGGCTTGCCTCTCTCATTTTAGCCTCAGTCTCTTCTGTCAGAAACAATCGTTGTAGCCCTTTGTGGATGAGTGCCTCCCCACCTCTCAACCCCCCAGTCGGTAATTTTCTGCCTGCACATAGGCGGTGTCAACAGATTTTGTTAAGTAGACATGAATGCCCTTGCCAAATGTCTTTTTCACAGTTTTATCCACCTTTGACCCTGGGTTGCACTCATTTTTTCTCAATTTCCTGTACCTGGACAATTTTGTTGTATCTTTGTATTCTTGTTACCAGATCATCATTTTCTTCATTTTGGCTTTTTACTCAAAGGTTGTACACATGTTGGTAAATCAAATCTGGCTTGATCATCTTCGATGAGCATTACTGAGCCTAGGTTTGTTATTTTTGTACATTATACTGCCAGTTTTTTTTTTTTTTCTTCCACTTGCCGAGTTCGGTAGTTAAGTGAATATATTCTATCTTCACTTTTGTTTGCAATCGATCAATGTCCTTATCTGCTCCTCAAACATTAGGATTTTCTATCAACTGGGGCCCATAGGTGGAGTCGACTGGCTCTACCGCCAAGCCCTCCTTGATTTTGTCGCTTATCTCCTTGATGTTTAAGTCTATATCACATACCACGTTTGACATAACCCTGTCAGTATGAAACTTGCTGGAGATGAGATTAAGTAGAGTGGTATGGTTCCTTAATTTCCATAGTCTCACATTCATCAACTAATATAGTGAGTGACCGTCCTATAACGTGAAATTGCGTCACTGGAGATGTACTATTGTGACTCGTGTGTAGAGTCACTACATCATGGCCGCCCTGCTGTTCCTCTACTATTGGATCATTAGAATTAGATGGGGATGTGTTAGATATCAATAATGGCATAGATGATAATGAAAAGGCCTGTCTTCCCCCTTGTGCATGTCTACAAGGGCAATAACCGCACCTGCCAATTTTTTCTTTTTTTTTACTACTCTCCATTCTATTGGTGCATCACATAAGCATATTGTTTTCTCTTGAGTCACTGCATTTATTGTGGTCAGGGCGAAGAAGGATTTTTAACCACCTCAGGCTTCATAGATCTATCGGCCAATTCCAGCGTGAGCGTGTGTATTAAGTTCATAGTGAGCTTGGACCCCAGACACGACAATGACGCAGATAAATCATGTTCAATGGAATAGATATCATTCGGAGTGCAAAGATCTCTCATGGGACATTTCTTTGTTATTTTCTCATTTGAAGCCATCTCCTTGACGATGGGGGCTTTGAGTTGTGGCAGTACAGTGTTGTGGCTGCCGTAGCAGATACATACTAATAAGGTTTGATTGATTAGTGGCGGTCTTGACTCTTACCTTACAATCCACCGCCTGTCCATTCATCTGAAGTCCGGGGGATTCATCGGACTCCAGCCTTGTTTCCACAGCCGGAGCCATCCCTCTTGCCTCTTGCCTTGTGCCGGACAGCGTGATGGCGGTGTGCTTTGCGCGCGGCGCGTGTCACAACTGTGTCGCTAAAGCACCACTTTAGCACCAGCGTGTCTATTTTAACCCCAGCTGATGGTAGTTCAAAGGGGCAGAGCCCTTCAGTCACCGCCCAATACGCTGGTAGTCGAAGTCCAAAATAGGTGAGATTCAGCCAGATCACAGTAAACAGCAAAGTTAATCAGAAACCGTAAGTAATGTGCTTTTTGATGTTTTTGTTCAGTTCAAGATCCTAAACGTCTTCATGGTATGTTTTACAGTATATTGAATGAAATACTGTACGAAACAACTGAAATAGACTTGAAAAGAAATGCAAAACTTGAAAACAGTTCCTGGTCTATTGGTAACATTAGCAAGATTGATATAGTGCACAGGGTCATGGCGCAGTGTGAGAACACTATTCATACAGGACGCCTACACTTGCTTTCAAGGAGGGAAAGGGAATACATGTACTTGCTTCCTTGAAACATACAACACAGTAAACATTTAGAACAGCAGTGGTGCTCTAGTGAGTGGCAAATTGAGCCTTTGGAATGAGTGCATTCATGAAATAACCCCAAAAATCTCAACTTGTCCATGATTGATGAAGTCATTGTTCTAGTCCCACCATGCTCAATGCATTCTGGCACATGTAGTCCTGCACTTGTAATGGAAACGCATAAAAAGTACTAGAATGCAATGAAATAAAGCACAACACTGGACCAACAATCCTACCCAGTATAGAAATATTTGAGATCTCTTGGTTATTCTCCTGCTCCCATGAAAACGGTTCAAATGTGATCAGCAAAAGAAAAGTAGTTAAGTGATGTAAGTATGATGAAGCACTACACCCCCTTTTCCCAAGAATAAATACATTGACACACCACATGTTATATTGTCTCTAGTTGTTTGTTAGTTGCAAGCGGGACTGCAGTCATTCAGAACATCCGTTTCCACCCAGACATTTGCAGGGAGTACTTGTAGTTTTGCTTTTCTTGTACTGCTCACAATTGTGGGCCTCTAAGGGGCTGATTCTCTACAACACCTTATTCATATGTGCCTGATTTATGGCTTAACAACAGCCCTAGCAACCATCAGGAATGCAGGGCAGCCACATGGAGGGGATTCTCCTCCCAGCAGCCCTGGTTTAGCTTTTACTTAAAAGTGAATTCACAGATCTGCCTTTCCTCGCGTCTCACTCACACGCGTGCAGCTTTCACTTGTGATAAAATGTTGCTATTTCAACACACCGGACTTTCAGATCGCTGGCCAACTCACAGTATGTTTGCGTCTTTTTCTTGGTTTTGTGATATCCATTTCACGATTCAAGGACAGTACCACAGGCTTGGCTTCGCCTCCCCAACTCTGCTGTTCACCCTGAGGGTCTCTGGCGTTTTTGAAACACAATGCAGTCTTCACTTGTGGGATCTGGCCTTCTCCATGTGTTTTCCATGCGCTGTCAGAGGCAACGACCTCCGTAGGGAACTCTTGGGGTTTTCGACCTGCTGTTCTCGCCCCTTGGTCTGTCGCTCTGCTCCAGTAGGTTTGCCTTCGTCCCGGAAGTTCTGCTCTTATTCGTGTTCCAACTTGCTCAGAGTGTGTCTTTAGGTGTTGCCTTTTATTCGTGCGAGGAGAGGTAACTGGTATCAGGTGTATGCACTTAGTGTAAAGTGCCTGACTTTGCCTGACCCGATTAACAGGACATATCCTGTACGAAGTGACAGAGTTAGTCTGGTTACTCTCACTGACCCTCTTCGTCGGCCCAGTGTTTGTGTAAAAAAAGGGATGGGGGGTTGTGACCTCAGAGCATCCCAAAACATAGGATGGGTCAGATAAACAAAATAAGGGGGAATACTGCGTCTCACCATCAGCTATCTCACCCCCACTCTCCTAAAACCCCTCACCCAGGTGATCCTCCTGCACTGGCCCACCCCCAGGGTCTGGATCCAAAGGCGATGGATGTGCCCTGGCTACCTGAGAGAGAGAGAGATCCCAGGGGACTAGCGGGTGAGATACCTTCTGGTTTCTCACACCATGATGAATTCAAATCAGCTGTAGCCATTTTCATCACGCAGCATTGTATAAAGGACATGTAAGTAAACAATTTGCTTCATCTTCCTCATATGATTTACATAGGGGGCATTTGGTCACAGAATTCTTACTCTGATGAGATGTAAACTCGGCTACAAGCAAAATGCTAAAGTGAAATTTGTAAATACAATTTTCGCATATGGTGAAATAGAAAAGTCGAGATACAGTTTGATAGCTGGCTGAATCTTAACTGCTATGTAAATGATAGAGGGAGGGAAGAACATATGTCCAGTTTATATTCCATCACCCAGTCATAAAAAGAATTCCTCAATATACTTTTGGATTGGGCACCATACTTTGTCGGGTTCGTCCATAGTACTTACAGTCCTACAGTTGTGAGCATACGCTTCACCTACCTGAACCACGGGAGAAACTTTCCACCATTAGAGTACAATATATCAGAAAACCCCTCACAATAAGAGGCCAAAATGCTGGAATTCCAAACCTTTAGCCAATATAATGATGGCTTTAACATTATTTCAAAGCTGACCACCATTAGGCCTAGCTCCAGCACTACTGGAGTAGAGGGGGCTCTAGAAGGTAGCCCCAACAGACGTTTCATAGTTGTATTCTCTGACGCCTGAATGAGGAAACAAGGTGCATAGCCCCAAAGATCTGCACCACAGGACATTTCCGGGATGGGTTTTACTTTGTAGACTTTGGTGGCAAATGAAAGTACAGTCCCACCAAAACGGCAGGAGAAACTTCAACAGCACCCCCTTGTCTTGTGGCAGTCAGAGAGCTCTTTCCAATCTGTCTGGCCCATTTCAAAAGACTTTAAAAAGTGATGCCTAGGTATTCAAAGGTGTCCACATGAACCAGTAAAAGATTATTTAGATGGAATTTTGGTAATCCTTGAGGACCACTGCTGACAGGCTTATATGACAAAGACTTTGGTTTTGGAAATATTTATTGTTAGGCCTTTAGTATGACATATATTCGCAAACCTGGAAAGCTGGTGCTGCAAACAGACTGGGATGTTTGCTATTAGCCCAGCATCATCTGCAAAAAATGGAAGACTCTACTTTTGTTGACCTAAGGTTGGGTCATCCTGTGCTGAATTGTTGCTCACAAGGGCATTCATTAATATATATTAGAAACAGCAGGGGTGCAAAGACGCATGCTTGTCTTACTCTGACATTGAAATCCACCGGATTTGTACATTCACCATTCATGCCCATCTAATTTGTGCCGAGTTGTTATTTTTATTGCACAAGTAAGATTGGACTGAACCTAGAGTTCTTCCAGGGCCTTCCATAGGACCATGCATCCTTTGCATATTTCTTCTCCCTTTCAGTGAGTAGAATCAGGATAGCTAGCATCATTTGTTTTCATGATTATGGTGGCAAGATCTCCTGTATCACTCTGTGCCTGAGGTGACTAGGGGGACTGAATGTCTTCCCAAGGAAGCAGGAGATGGTATGTAAAGGATCCCCTGGTTAACTTCACTTGGCCCCAATCGTAAAGCAGAGGACAGTCACATGGCACCGACTTGGGAAAAGGACCCTTGAAAGGGCACAGCTCCTACACATGGGAAGTAAAAACCATGCGTGATCTGGGAAATTATGCTCTCCCCAATCCCAAAGCACAGGTTCCAAATGGATTTCAAAAGTTTGATCTCTAATCACATTCAGACAATGTCAGGGTGGTGGTGGCAGGCATTACAGAAGCAAAGAAGAAGACTTGCAACATCCTGATGAGAAAGACATCATAAAAGGCCACAAAAGAATGTCACAGCACACACAAATCCAAAGACTGCAAGGGAGTCAGAGTTTAAGCACAATAGGGAATTCCCACCCGGTGCCTGCTGAACGGCTTCTTATTCCCCTGCCATGCAGTGCTCTTCCACCAGACTCAGACGTGTTCCCATGGTCAAGTGACCCACCTCCAGCTTTTCCTGCCAAATGTTAACTACTTAATGCCTTTTTTTACCCTCTGTTGCAGTTCTTCTCCACAAGGTTGAGAGGAAAAATTACTATGCGATCTACCCTGCCTCTTGCAGCCCAGCAGTGAATCAGAGCCACCTACTCTTCCTTATACCCAGCCTTCTCTAGGTGTTCTCAATGCCAGAGTTCTCAGTTATTGATGAAGTTAGGACTTTGCCTGTTTGTTCCTCAACAAAGACAAGGACGTCAATTGTGTCTGTCTGTTAGGGCCTGAAATAATAATAGATCCTTTCTTATATAGCGCTACACACCCATAGGTCTCAGAGAGCTCAAATACCAAGACATTATTATCCCACAGAGTGGTTCTCATGTTATCGACCTCGGAAGGATGAAAGGGTGAGTTGACCCTGCCGGGATTCGAACCTGCCACAGCAGGCTGCACACAGATATCAGGGGTGAGCGCTTAGCTCGCTGTGCTATCTGTACAGTGCTAAGAGCCAAAACCCAAGCCTTTTTTCAACTGGGAGTCAATTCACTGCGTCTCCTACATTCAGATACCAATCCCATGCTTTCATGGGCCAAGGCTCCTCAACACTCACAGAAACCCTGCTCCATGAATCTAATCACAGTAATATGGTACCTTAATGAAGCAAGAATTTCTGTAAATGCTGCAGCCCAGACGCACTTCTAGATATGCAGGATTCATTTTTGTGATCATGTTTCATAAAGTTATTAATATTTACAAATTTAGACTACATATATAGGGAATTATCTCATGATCGCAACACATTCAGCTCCATGTTTTTAAATCAAATTGCTGCAAATTCCTTTCTGTATGTATAATGTAATATTTCCATCATGTTGTGCATTTAACCTATGCTTCAGTAAATTTACTCATCTAAACAAGCCTATCAAATTGCTTTAGTCAATGATTCATTTAAATGAAGCTACATGTCCTCTTTGTTCTTCTGCATTAAGCAGCCAACCTGTTTGGGTTTATAGCAATGCAAAGGTCAAAAGGTGTCACTTTAACGGAAGATTTGCCTTTTGAGGTTTGGCAATAAAAAGAACAGGATTTGACCATCAGATGCTAATCCCTGCACACACTGCAAATCTCAAATTGTTGCTAATGTAATTTTGTTTTTAAATCCCATTGCAATGAGCGCCCAAAGGTAGTTTGCTCTGGGTTGAAGCTCTGGTAAACTTGAAATGAGAACAATATAGGGCTGAAATAAACACAATTGTTTTCCAAACCAATACAAGACCATTGATTTATGAGATATTTACACTCAATGATATAATAATAACAATAACAATAAAATGTAAAATCCATCATCTTTTCATAAACTGTACAATAATCCAACAGTGGTTTAGAAAAGAAATAAAATATGTTAGAAAGTGTTTAAATAAAATGATGGTTCATTTTGGCTTAATTCTGTTGTTCATCAAGGAAACTACATATGCATGCCATCTAGAATGCATGACAACATCGTTTGAATTGAATTTCATCATTTTAAAATGAATCTCTCTGTAGCATTGGCTCAGTCCTCTTGCTAGCTTGATTATATTTCTGATAAGCTGGCTTCTTCACATTTTTGATTTGTAAGGAATGTGCTTTCCGCACAGCCTACTGTTGATTCAAAGTAATTTAAAGCCCTGCCTTTGGGGTCAGTTCCTGGTGCATATATGAGACTTGTGGGGTGCTGTTTCTCAATGAAGCACGTAATTATTTATCTCCCATAAGCACACCGTTGTCATGGTAGCTAGCGAGGAGGAAAAATCATGAATAAAGTGATGCATTTTTCTGGTGCCTCTCTCACTTAAACTGGAGACAGTCTCCATGTATCATTTTCTCCCTACAATATACCATCTGACCCACACTTGCATTAGGAAAACAGTTTTGGGTTCCATTTAAAGTGACAATCCTTTAAGAACGCACCCTTCGAAGCACTAGAACACAGTCATGCAATGCTAGCCAAACCAACCCCAACAATGATGCCTTGTCAACTTTCAATTAAACCATGAAGGAATTCATTGACATTTATAACCCCCTGAAACAATGTTGCACTAGGGTTAACCTCTCCACCCCAGTATAGCCAAGAACTGACTGACACATTAATTTGTACGCATGCCACCTATGTCTCCTCAGAAATGTGGAAGGCCTTTCTAGTCCTTCCCCTCTTGCCAATGAAGCAGGTGGCATGGTGGGCATTGTAGCATCACCTGGTGGACGCTGTTCATCTTATGCAACTCTTGGAGTAGAGCTCAGATTGGACCCAATGACCATCGCAGCTACATATCCCTCAATAGCTGCTGCTGCCATCCTTTCAGCGTGTTGGTGCACCTGTCTCCATGCCATGTGATGCATGCGCCTTCGCATTCCAGCCAATCCATCCCAGGTTGCCTTCAGCTCCTCACGGATTACCTTCCACTCCTCCTGCCTAGCCTGCACTCCTCTCGGGTTACCTGGAATCCCATCTTCATGGCCTGCCTGCAACCCGCAATATCTCTTGCGACACTCTGTAAACCTTCACCCAGAATGCTCCTGAGGAAAGTCAGCGTGGTGCACACTGGGACATGACGTTGCCACATCTCCTTCTCCCAGGTTTTGTATGGGGTTGTATATGGCCTATTTGTGCATGCACCCATCCTTAAGCGTCTTGCTGTTATCCTTTACTGTTGCTGGTTGATTGGTGTGGTAGATGGGGTAGCGCTCACCTCTTCATCTGGTGGCAGGATTGAGGCTCCTGTTTCTGCAGAGCTCTGCTCATCCACATCACCCTGGGTTGCCGTTGCTGACTCTGGCATCAGCAATGGATTATCTTCCAGGGGTGGGATGTCAGGGTCCAGGTTACTGTTTGTGTCCTGTCGCTCATCATATGTGATAGAAATGGTGAATGTCTGAAAATCTTGCTACCATACCCAGGATGTATACTTGTATTCTGGTTGAGAGGAATTTTGAAAAGCGTAATCAGTGGGTCTTCATATTTGAAACATCTACTAGTGGTGCCCTATCACACATCCCTTACATATGCACTGTTGGGATTGTTGTCCATGTAGCATGTAATATGTCTGGCATTTCACTGGCAGCAAGATGGACATGTGTTTGTATCTTCACGAATGGCTAGAAAGGGTAGGGGCAACACATGGACCTACTGGATATTTCTATGAAATGCCAACTACTAGGCTGCCCTAATGACTTTCCCACTCTTCTGCACCATGCCTGTCAATAGAACATATATGCACATATTGTGACATCACGCTGATGTGTCTCTCGGCTGATGTTGAAGCAGCAGTATCTTAGCCATTGATTCCCCACACTATGGTCTCTGCCATGCCTGCTAATTGTTCCTCCACAGGTGTGAGGGTTGTTTTGCTCGATGGCCATCCCCTTGCACCACTAGCATGAGCAGAGAGGTCTGACACCTTTTCCGTGGTACGCCTTCATGTCGCCCCACTGTTTTCTTTTTCTTTTGGGGGGGGGGTGTAATGATACTACAGTGGCACTGAAATTATCTGTGAGCTATTGCCTTCAGTTTGCTGGCCTTCACAATGCCCCCCTGCTGTTTGTAGGGGAGCATTGTGCAGTTTTTTTTGATGCATGTGATGTTATTCACCCTTTTTTAGTGCATTTCACACAATGTGCCCTTTTATGGCACATATAACGGATGGTGGTATGGGAGGTTGCCCCTGTTAAGGTTTATTCAAAACCTTCTACCCATCACTTTTTTGGTTATAGTTTATCTCCCTGTGTGAGAGAGGGTATGGCCAGGCGTGGGCCCCTTGCTCGCAGGACCCTAGCAAACCAAGCTGCACCTCACTGATGAGGCCCAACAAGGCCGAAATATGTCTGGGATTGCTTGTGTTTCCATGCAGAGGGGACCTGGCCTAGCAGTATGGGCTGGGCTGCTCCCATTGGTGGCAGTACCTGACTGATTTCTGTATGGCTGGAACCCATTTGCAATGACACTGACGGGCTAAAAAAACGTGGTGTGGACGGTTGCACAGAGCAGTGCCAGTGGTGCAGATTTATTCAATCAAAACCTTCAATCCATCACTTTTTTGGTTACATTTGACAGAAGTGCCACTTATTTGTGCTACTATTTTAGTTTTGCGCACCAAGCGCTTTTTTGGTCATTTTTCTGTGAATATGTGGGGCCCAATGAGATGTGCGATGGGCAGATGCATTTTTGTGTCATTGCGCATCTCATTGATATGTCATAGGTTTGAGAATCTGGCCCGATGTCTTTGTGGTAACCCTGGAAAAAGAATCTCACCATTATTCCCAGCAAAAGAAGGATTCATCGAGCAGTACTTGACAGCTGCACATTCTAGCCACTTGTCGATAGAACATATAAGTGAGAGGATGTCTGGTACTGATAAAGGTATGATTTGTATTCATTGATAGGAAGTTAAAAGTCAATACTTACAGGCAGCGTTTCGAAGGGCAGTATGTTCTTTGTCAAGGCTAATCATTTGGGCAGAAACATAAGCTATGAACACTGTGATGAATCAGAGATGATTCACCAAGGAAACCTGGCCTGGTACCCTTCTCATGTGGCCAGGAAAAAGCAGATGCTTTCTGATCCTAACCCTGGGGGAGGTGTTCTGCAGGAGGATCACATGGGGCAGAGGGAGAACCAGGTCAGGAGGGGTGGGAAACCCCCTTGTGTCATTTTCCCAAAAACCCCAATCTTTTGATGGCCTATTGTCAAGTAGAAACTGTAGCCAAAAACAAATTTGACGTTGAGGACTTCAAGTCCCATATTTTCCAGAGTACTGGGACGAGGAAGAGGACTGCAGAGGCACAGGACTACAGGCTGCAGTCAATCAGGAGAAATGACCCACGACTGGAAGGCATAAAAAGCCCCCTCAGGTGCAGGCCATTTGAGAAAGAGAATTAGGCGACAGCAATAGTAGCAGGTGGAGCAGTTTTGTATTCTCCACGTGGCAGCATAGGCAGAAGGCAGACATGAGCGGAGACGACGGGACCTCAGCAGTGTGTAATTGTGATGCCGTTCCAGAGCGGGTCTGAGAGGCTCGGGTTTGCAACTGCATAGGTCACGTAGCTTAATGCATACCATTTTGCAGCTTTTCCCACTGTCAGACGAGCGGGGGGAAAAATGGGGGGAGGAATTCTGCATTGCGGTAGAAGCCATGAGAGCTCTGAAACTGACAGATGCAGACAACAGGAAACCTTGCAGAGGAGATTACTGGGCCGTGCAGGGAAACCAGAGCAGAAGACCTGAAGGCAGCGAGGCGAACAGATGCATATGCCAGGCCCGGTGAATTCACTGTTACATTGTGATCCTGGAGCGCTCTGTAACCGCCTGCTTGCCAAGTCCAGGCAACTGAATCTTACAAGTGAGATTAACAAAGTAGCATTAAAGCGGAAGAAGTTACTTTCTGAATGTCAAACTAACACAAAGCAGATTAATGCTTCTAATGAGAATCAAGCTGATTTAAGAATGCATAGAGGGCAAATTAAGATCTGGATAATCATAGCAGAGAAGTGTGATTGTAACATTGTGGGGCAGAGTGAGAGCCAACAACAAAAGCGGACAGTAAACGTAGAAGAAAAGTAAAACCATCATTGCCAAAGCCAAAAGAGAACTAAACCTAGGCAATTACTGAAGAACCAGAATTTCCCAAACCAAAAGAAGGTAGTTAAGATTATGAGCCATGATGAAGACGGTTGCCCCTCTAGAAAAGTGGCGCCCAAATGCGAATGGTTTAAGCCCATATTGCAAAAGTCAAAGTAGTGCGAAAGTGGAGCAGAATCCGTATCAGCAGTTGATTGACAGAAAAGGGGAGACACAAGAATGGCAGCCGACTGCCCTTCTGAAAGAGAATATTCAGAAGCATGGGAGCATAACCTGCAGAGTGTGGCAGATACACAGGTGTAATAAACAGCACCAGTGTGGTTCTTTTTTTCCTTAACGCATTTCATATGCTTGAAATTGTGAAGCACAGGACATTACTAACCTGTTTAACCTTTACCATGGAAGTACCTACAAGCAGTAGATTGTTCTGGCCTGGCAGTAGAGTACACCAGGTCAGAGAGTGTTGTAGTACTTTGATCTGTGCTGGCAGGAGAGTGCACCAGTACATAGACATTTGTCGTGAAAAGCCTGGCAGATGAATTGACAAGGAGGAAGCTATTGAAGTACTGTGGTATGGTTAACAATATTGAAGCAGTTGAAGAATCACTAAAGTGTATTGGTGAATTAAAGCAGCAGCATCCTGAAAAGTTAATACCATTGAAACAAGAGTTGTGTGAACTGCTGCAGAAGGGTTTAACATTGTCAACCAAGTTGTTTTGTGTACTGTAGCTGAAATATTATCACAAAGACCTTTTTTATTGTTGAAACCAATGAAGAAGGGAATTATTCTAGGCTGATGAGAAGACATTGTTTAAAGGACTTTGTCACAAAGGGAAGGAGGAAACTTTGTTGAGCACTTGTAAACTGTTGGTTGAATGCAATCCTGGAACCTTTAACTATCAAAGTGGAACAAAGAGACTTCAGTTGGAACTGTGTTAAGATACAGGATTCCAACATTTGTTTGGAACTTTTTAAACATAATTCTGCTTAAATCTGGGGAGGGGGAATTCACCCAGATTTGAAGGAGGAACAGTGATTGTGATCTGAATTCAAATACTGCATTGGTTATTGTTCAACTGGCATATATTACCTTGTTAAGTTGGTGTATGTTTGTGTAAGGGACAGAAACCTGTTCGTAGCATGTTTCCTTTGAGGCAGGGAAATCCTTGTCAGGGTAGGGAGAGTGAGGCATGTATCCAACCTTTTGAGTTAATAAAATTATATCTTTTGAAAGACCTTTCTGACCCCTCAAAGTGACAGGATGCCGTACAATGCAATTAGCTCTCTCTCTCTCTCTCTCTCTCTCTCTCTCTCTCTCTCTCTCTCTCTCTGTCTCTCTCGCTCTCTCTCTCTCTCTCTCACTCACTCACTCACTCACTCACTCACTCACTCACTCACTCACTCACTCACTCACTCACTCACTCACTCACTCCACACACACACACACACCTTAAAGTGATATGGTATTTCTAAGCTTCTTGCCAAAGCAATGTTAACAGATGGTACTTGAGCAATGGGCCCTCAAGCAAGAGACGACCGTACAAATGTTTGGTCCTAATAACATACCAATAAATCCTTAATGCTTATCAAAGTTTAGCGAGGCACCACAATAAGAGTAACCAAATATGTGTTCATCTGTACATTTAAACTGTTCTGTGATTTGTACAAAACATTTTGAATTTTGAAGGTAAGATGGAAGTTCCATTGCCAATGGAGCCACAAATGTAACTAACATTCAGAAACCTTATTCAGGAACCTTCTTACACAAGCATCCAACAGGTGAAAAATGTGCCTGGCAGGTGCTGGTGACCTTGCCTTAAGAATTTAGAACAGCAAATAAAGGGACTGTGTGGTGGGAGAAGGACTCCAAAGGAAACAAAATTCTGATTTAGAAACAAGATTTCTATTTTACCCGTTCACAAGTAGGTTCCTAAATAACATACTGTAAGGAGTTAATCAACTTGGTTTAGCATATCGATCATGATCACAGAGTTGTCTTTCTACTTTTATTCAAAATCAAAAACATCCTGGATAATAGCACTTCCAATTGTGTATGCATTTTCAATCTCTATTTCTGTGTTCCATTGGATTGAGTTGCTTGTTTCTCTTTAATAATAATTAAGATTATGTTGGACTATACATCCTATGAAGGGATCGCAAACATTTCTCAAACATTATGCTATTGCTGAAAATGCTCTAATGTTGGAATACATTTTGACATTCTACTTAGATTGAAAGGTACAGAGCAGTTTGCTGCAATATCAATTGATTCATGTACGTCACTAATCTGAACTTGCTTTCCCCACATGGACAGGTTTTCAAAGTGATTATGATGTCCACTTCTTTATTGGAACGAGGCAGCCCATTACATGGTGTAGTGGAAGGGAAGAAGCTTGTCCTGCAAAAGGTTTTTGACATTTCAGTGTTCCTATTAACTGGTTCAGGCCAATACATATGCCCATGTAGTCAAAGGGGGGTGGTAGGGCAAAAGGGAAGGCCAAGAGGAAATACTGAACGTCTAATTCAGAACTAAAGGCGGGCCTAGAGGAAATATTTAACACTGTGACAGGGGTTCTACCTGAGTTTGTCTCTCGATATTGGTTCAGCAAGCCACCCAACTCAGTTATTTCTGGGTCTTCCTGGATAATGATTGTATCTGCAATGTCCAGGCACCCTGGTGCCCCTTCTAATGCCCAACCTCATCTTCCTTTGTCCAACAGTTCTTGATTTTGACTGTGCACTAGAGGTTTTCATGCATTCTCGACGACACATTGTGATTTGTCCCAAAAAAGGCCTTTACTTCATTGGGCTAGTTCTAACATCAGTATCACTATTCCATGAGGACTCCCCTTCTGATGTAACCTGAGAGTCATTCTTCATGTTGGCCATGTCCATCATCCATTATTATTTTCTACTAAGTGTGTAGATCCTGCCATGTTCATAATTCCTGAGGTTACCACAGGATTGCTTTTATTTGTAGATGGGTTGTCACTAACATAATTAAAAATTTGTATGAAAGCATCACCTTTACCCATTGCTGGTAATTTTAATCCTAGAATTTGAATTCTGTTCTGAAAAGCTTGTTGGCATATTTCAGTATATTTTGCCAAATGTCATGGTTTGCAAAGAAGAGTCTGTAAGAAGTTAAAAGCAACCTTTAAAAGTACCCATGTTCCTAAGAAGTAAACATCCCAAATATGAGCCCTCCTGTGACTACGTCAACCTTTAGATATTTGCTATTAACTCAAGGGTTAGGTACTCTGTTTCATTTAGTATAATGGATTGATTTACCTGCCACTAACCTACAGAGTGCGCTTTTTTCCGCTTCGTGGTTGCTCCACTACCTAACTCCAAAATAAAGAAGAAACAAAAACCTCCAGCTCCCAGAGCGCAGGCCCTTCCTCTGTCTCAGGAGGATTTCTCAGCAGCACCGTGCTTGCCTTGGAAGCAAAACGACACGGAGCAACACAGGTTCGATCCCCGGGTCCGCGCTTAGAAACCTCTGGGTATTAAGCGTGTTATAAATAAACTATAATATCATACAAGCAGCATACGGGAAGGAGTCCCCCTCTAGACTCCACCAGCATTCCAAACTCACACAGGGTGGGCAGGTCAGGCCTAAGGACCAAACAAAGCTGTGGGTAAAGGGTAGGTAAGGTATGATCCATCGTAGAGACCAGAGCTAGAAGAAAACTTTGCAGACTTCCCCACCACAGGGAAAGCCTCAGGCCTCCTGGCATTATTCAGAAACTCATGCCCCCATAACATCCAGCTGGGTTAAGACCAAACCATTCACTGCATGGTACACCCCCAAGATAGCCTCCAACAAACACTCAATCAGAGCCCTAGAGAAACAGTGGTGCAAAAACCATAAATCGGGAGACCTCACCAACCTCAAATCTCTGCGTGAAAACCTAAGGATTCTGATTACCGAGGCCTAAGCTACTTATTACTTCACCACCATTGCTAATAACAAGGGGAGTCCTGAGAGACTCTCTGCCAGACATGAGTCCTGGTTACAAGAGCCTTAGCCACCACCATTGCGTCAGCCTCTAAAAGGAGAAAAGCCCTCTTTGAAGTAGTAAAGCATTGCATCAAACCCTCACTGACCCATTGGTACCAGTAACTCAAGAAAAATGTGACTGAATCAACCCCTTTTTGTATTGAAAAAATAGACAAAATCTGGGAGACCATCGAATCAACCTCTCACAGTATTAGCATTCCCTGCACCATGGCACGCATAATGCCCTCTTTGGACCGAATTCTCTCCTCTCTTTCCACCGAATATCCCAAAGATTATTGCCTCCCTCATACCTACTTCTTACTCTGATGATATGATTCCAGCCTCTATCATTAAACAATTGACAGGCCTGGCGCTCAATGCGCTCCTACGAATCCTCAATGCTTCCCTTGCTGAAGAATAATTCCCGGACACCCTCAAGACTGGTCTCACACAAACTCTTTTGAAAACAACAACCCTAGATCCAGACCACCTGGCCAACTACAGGCCAATTATGAACCTCCTGTTTATTGGAAAAATCTTGGAAACGTAGTTGCGGCACAACAACTTGCCTGAATCGAACGCCTGCGGCCTCTTAGACTGGATCAAGCAGGTCCTGGATACAGCTCTGCTTTCTCTGGATCTTGGTTCTAGCACATGGTTCTTGGCTAGAAGCAAACAGCACAGCCCGGCTGTTGATAATCGGGTTGCAAAAGATTCTGAGGCCTGCTGAAGAGGATTCAGCGTGTGGATTAGGCCTCTCTGCTTCAAAGTTCTAGAGTTTTGTTCTAGAGTTGGTTCTAGATCTGGAGTCTGGATTCTAAGTTCTGGTCTCTGGAGTCTTTGGGCAGGGTGCTGCGCAGGAATCAGTTGAGTAGTGGAAAGGTGTGCCCCCTATCTGTCCTAAGCAGTCTCTATTTATCTGTTTCCAAAGTGGGTGTGAAGGCTGACTTTCTATGCCCAACCCCCTAAGGATTTGATAGGTCAGAGAATCTCCTGTTGCCTGACTGGAGAAGGGAGTAGTGTGTCATCCGGTGTCATCAGGTGTCATGTTTATGGCTTAAGGAAAGAACACTCCCCTTTGCTTTTACTTAGAAAATCAATTTTTCATAACAAACATATTTCCAAGGTGCACAACTTGTTCATAATACATATACACCTCACATATGACTTAAGGCACATTATTGTCCAACTCTGATCTTCCTAAGAGCTTTAGTTCAGAAATGACAACTTATTCGTGCTTTTGGTGGATTTGCCAAGATTGGTTCTGCACCAGATTTTACACAGACATACACACCCTCTCTGAGCATATTACTGTAAGTTTTTATGTTTCTAGCATAAACACCGTATCTACAATATTAATGAATCCCGGGGTTGGGTCTCAGAACATCACACGGCGTCCAGCTTAGTCTTGAACTGTGAGTGAGTTTGTCATTTTAAGAATCTCAAAGTTTGACATTTCTGTCAACTTGGTAAAATTTGTTATAAGCAATTTCATAAAACATACATTTGCTTTCAATTCAATACACACAACGGTTTGTCTCCACCCCCAGAAGCTTGACTCTGACTCATGTCTTGTTTCCTGCCAGGAGCTGTTGACCAGGCACACCCAAATCAGCATATTCTATTCAGTTGAAAGAGTCTATTGTCTCTTTCCTCCTGCCAGCAGGGGAAATCTCCTCCTCTCACAACAGTTCTCATTAACATGTCCATGCAATATCCTCTCCTACTGGTAGGAAGGACAAGGTGTGAAGGATTCCCATGGACAGAAGGCCTCTTGAAGTTTTAATGAAATCAGATTACTTCTAGTCAAATGTAACATAGCTCCTTGAAGAAAATAACATTTATAAACTCACAATAAGCAACATATCTTTAAATCAAGTCTTTTTCAACAATGAAATCGCTGTGTGGCACTCTATATGGCATTTTGATGGAATTCTCTTCTTTGGCTTATTTAACTTCTGAAACACCAGTTCTCCTGTTAGATTTATAAATCGCCAGCACCTGACAGAAGCGAGTAACGGTACTACACCCATTTTTGACAGCTGTCTATCTTTAAAAGGAGATTTAACTTGATAGCATATGATTCTTGCTGACATTGTATTGATGTGGATTCTTGCAGTAGAATAATGTGGAACACCCAACAAGAAGGTTGGATCTTTTTGATGATTTGTGAGCCATGATTTTAGCACATTTTGACAATCAAGAAAATGAATTCCCAAACAGCTCTGTGTTGCTTTTGGCAATCAGCATTGCTTTTTCCAAGTGGTTTCAGGATGCTTTGTGGATGGCCCAATGGTGGTTTTAGGCAGTGATCTCCTGTGCTCCCTAAGATAGGCGAAAGTGGATGGCAGCCTATCTTTCAGATTTTTACTGCAAATTTTTGGCTGGTTTTGAGCGAGCAGCATGCTTTCCAGTGGCCATTCTGATGTTTCTGCTGCCAGCAATGCACATTACTGTTGCAGGGCTTGGATGAGTGGGTTGATGCATCCCACAAGCCCCCCTCTTGCGATGGTGTTGATTGTCAATCAATGAAACTCGCAAGACTGGGATGTCGGCCTCATCTCTCCGGATTCCAAAATGGCAAAGTCCATCGTCTTTTCCTCCATCAGGGGTGGATCGATCGGTTCTCCTCGCCAGTCCTGATGGGAGTATTGAGCGATACCCCGGGCCCCTCGGATCTTTGCTCCCGGTCCTCGGTCGTCCTCCTTGGTCAGTCTCCATGGTTTATTTCTCATAGGATGACAAAGCAACAAGGCAACAACATATTCATAGACCTTTCCCCACCACCATTAATGTAGTGGGGTGGGCATATACATTTTATAAATCAGGAGACATGTGCATTTTTATTATTGTATTTTATAGACTATGGGCCTCATTACATGGATGGCGGTAAGGGTTAGCGGTCACCGTTAATGGTACCGGTGACCGTTAACCCTTACCGCCTGACTACGAGGTCCCTTTGCGGGTTAGAGACTTTAACGCCTGCTTTTTGCAGGCATTAAAAACCAACCCGCAAAGGGACCAGGGAGCTAATTACGGTACCGCAATTTGCGGTGCCGTAATTAGCACCTTCCCCATTCCCATTATGCCCTATGGGGCAAAAATGGGAATGGGGGAAGGGCAATGGGGGAAGGGGGAATTACCGCCCCACCAACCTTGGAATAGGGCGGTAATTCCCCTTTCCTCCAAAGTGGTGCCGGTATTTTACCGGCATGGACCAAGGTGCTAATTGCTCCTTGGTCCACCGCCGTCTGTGTAATGAGGCCCATTATGTGGAATATTTTAGGGTTGGAATTTTATTGATCTGGAGCGGCCCCTCTGGGGTTCCAGATGACTCCTCCAGTTGCTGCAGAGTGTGCGTGGGATGGCAACACTTAGCTGATTAATATGGACCCACTTACCTTCCCCCTCTGCCAAACTGCCTTTGGGGATGCAGATCTTGTAGGCGACTGGTGAGATCTTGTCTACAATTTCAAAAGGTCCCTTCCAGGTAGGCAGAAATTTCCGCTGTTTGGCCTGGTTCCTTTGGAAATTGCATAGATAAATCTGTTCTCCTACATTGTATTCTTTCCTAGTAGTCTTCAAGTCATAGTGGGTCTTCATGCTATCGGCTGATCTTTCTAGATTTTGCTGAGCATAGGCAAAAGCATGTTGAAGGTGTTTTCTTAAATGTTCAATATACTCATGAGTTGTGGAGGCATTGATCAGTGTCTGCTCTTGGGTCCTGTAAAGCAGATGCTGGGGAAGCACCATCCTGACTCCAGTCATCAGCTCAAATGGTGACATTTTAGTTGCAGATGAAGCGGTAGATCTGATGGCCCTTAGAACAAGAGGTAATCGGATATCCCAACGTGGTCCAGAATCTACCACAAACTTTTTTAAGATGCTCACAATTGTTTTGTTGTAACGTTCTACTGCCCCACTAGAGGCTGGCCGGTAAGCAATATGGAGCTTCCTTTTAACCCCAAGTATCTCCCACATCTTTGTCATTACTTCGCTGGTGAAATGGCTACCTCTGTCTGACTCAATCCTTTGGGTTAGTCCAAAATGCGAAAAGATGTGGTTGATCATCAGGGCAGCTGCTGTTTCTGCCTTGCAGTTTGGGGCCGGGAGACATTCCACCCATTTAGTAAACAAGTGTCATGATGCCTACCTCTAAGGAGCCAGGCCGGGCCCAGCAACCCCAGAGACAGACATCATTTTCCCCAGGGAAGTCTCAGCGGGCCCAAGTCGGGGCCCTTTGGACTCAGTCCTGGCGCCTTAGGCGCCAGGCTCATAGCAGACCCCAGTCCTGGCGCCTTAGGCGCCAGGCTCATAGAAGAGGATATGTGTTTAAGTGCTTGGGTGCACACTTACCTGATGCAGACCTTGCTGCTTCATCCAGGCCCTCTTGAGGCCTGAATGGGACTACTTAACCTGTAGGACTACTTCACCACCCGGGTGTGGTCGGGGAAGGATACATACCTGATTGGTGGAAGGATACATACCAGGAACTTCTTCCAAGGCTATTTAAACCCCACCCGAACAGCCACACATGCTTCGCGTTGTTCTGCACCTAGCAGCTGGACGCTCACCGTGTCAGCTCCTGCATCCTGACTTCAGCCACGCCTGCCAGCACCCTGGAACACCTGCAAGGGGAGAAAGGAAGAGAATAGGAGAAGAAAAGCCCTTACCTGCTAAATCTGCATCCCAGAGTCATTTCTCCAACGGCCCTGAAAAGGAAGACATCATTTTAAAGGCATTTTGTTTCGATCACTGCAGCGCTGCATTTTACTCACCTTTGCAAGGCGCTTCCATCTTCAGCAGCGATCTTCCGGATTCAGCTACGCCCCGACGCCTAGAGGAAAAAAGACAAGAACAAAGGTGAGAGGGAGAAAAGGAATAAGGAAAGCTCAGTTTCCTTTTAAGTCTTACCTGTTGGATTATTCCCACTGCATTTCGGGTCCTGCCGCTTCCTGGCATCTCCGGACCCCGGCCCCTATGGGGAAAAAAGACAAAGACATTGAATGAGCGAATGCAAAGACATTACCTGAGCGCTCATCCGGAACTGTTTCACTTCGGGTCGGCGCCATATCTCCGGCACTCCGAACCCCGGCCCCTAAGGGGAAAAAGACATAAGCATTAGCGCTTGCTGCAATTAGACAACGAACATTATTATTAAGCTTGAACAGAACTTTTACAGCGCCTTACCTGAACAGTCAAGCTTACTTGAACTCCCATCAATCCTCAATCCAGTGAAGTAACTGGGTTTCAACGCGCCCCTGCATCAGAAGCAGGATGGAGAGCTCATCCTTCCAAACCCTAAGGTGAGGCTTCACGGGGAATCGTGGAGGAGGTATCGTGGAGGGTTGGAAGGGAGTGGGAGGCTTGAGCATTGTTCCACAGTTGGTAACACTCGCTTTTCACGCACAAGAGGGTATCCAACGAGCCAGGGAAGCCAGAATAGAGGGGCCCTTCCTGTCCATCTTCAGAGTTCTGCGCCTTCGACGCCGCGCCTCCGTGGGAACCAGGTGAGCGTTACAGAACGCGAAGCCTTACCACAATTTCCCACCTGGGCGCTATGGAGACTTCCGAGACAGATCAGCTGGCCCATCTTTTAGGGGAGTTACGGGCAGAAGTGCACTCAGCCCGCCAGGAGACTAATGCTCTCAGAAGGGAACTAATCCTATCCAAGGAAAGAACTGATGATCTGGCCAAAAGGTTATTGCAGGGCCAGGCAGAGCACACTCCTTTACCTGTTTCCGGAGATATTTCTACAACAATGGGTTTGAATAACCCGGTACAAATCAATCTACCTGGACACATGCCTTTGGCCCCGCCGGAACATTTTGCGGGGGATCCCAAGAAATATGCCGTTTTTATGAACCAATGCCGTTTACACTTTTTATGCAGGCCCGGGGCCTTCCCCAACGACCAGACCAAAGTAGCCTTTGTACTATCTTACCTCAGTGGCTGTGCTGCCGATTGGTCTATTCCATTGGTAAATCAGGATGATCCCATTCTCCGGGATTTCCAGGGCTTCCAGGCCAGCATGGAAAGATTGTTTGCTCGACACTCGCAGGGACAGGCCCTTGACAACGAACTGCTATCCTTACGACAAGGTAATCAGGATCTTTTGTCCTATATCGCCACCTTTAATAGACTAGTTGTGGAAACCGGATGGCCTGAAAATAAAAGGATCACATTGTTTCATCGAGGCCTGCGCGGAGAGCTTAAAGATGTTATAGCTCAGATAGTAGATCCACCCCAGGCCTGCGCAGACTACATAGACTTAGTGGTTCAACTTGATCACAGACTTCAAAATAGAAAAGCAGATTGGCTCAAGTATGAAACCAGAGTACCTATCAAGACCCACGTTAACTCCAAGAGTACTGACGTTTCCGAACCTATGCAAATTGGCAGTGTTAAAGGACCATTACCGCAGAAGGAACGAGAGAGAAGGCGACAAATGCAACTTTGTCTGTATTGCGGAACTTCCGGTCACTTTCTTCAAAGTTGTCCAGTTAAACCACCCAAGAAGGTGGTTGGAGCCACTGATAATGAGTTATTGACACCTGGTTCGGGAAACGACCTAGCCCGACAAGCGTAGGGGTCCGCTTGCCGAGCTTGAAAACAAACTCTTTGACCTCGCATTTTGTCATGCCAATGGTGCTTGTGAACCCAAAACAGCCTCAGCAGTTGCATGCTATAAAAGCATACATAGACAGTGGAGCTATTGGAAATTACATAGACCGTGAATTGGCTTCCAGGATTAAGCTTCCTCTCCGCCCGAAAGTAACCCAAGATGTAATTACTACAGTTGATGGAACCGAAATAGCCTCAGGGCCTGTAACGCATTCCACAGTTGAAATCACTCTGGTGAGTCAGGACGGACATCGGGAAGCAATCGTGTTTGATGTGATCAAGGCCCCACAATTTCAAGTACTTCTTGGAATCCCTTGGTTAGAAACACATAATCCGAGAATAGACTGGCGAGCAAAGAAGATAACTTTTCCTGATTGTGAACCAACCTGTTACCCAAGGAATCCAGCCATGGGCCTAGCCTCTGTAACTTCCACCCCTGTACAGCTACCATCTGAATACCAAGAATTCCAAGACGTTTTTCAGAAAGAGCAGGCTAACACCTTACCTCCCCATCGATCTTACGATTGCCAAATCGACTTGGTACCCAATGCACAACTACCTTGTAGTAGGATTTATGCTCTTACTGAACCTGAGAACCTGCATTTGCGCCAGTATTTGGATCAATACCTGGCCAATGGTTTCATTCGCCCATCAAAGTCACCAGTCTCTTCCGCTTTGTTCTTCGTACCTAAAAAGGAAGGAGACCTTAGGGCCTGTATTGACTACCGCGCCCTAAATCAGATAACGATTAAGAATCGTTACTCTTTGCCCCTGATACCTGAGCTTATCGACCAAGTAAAAGATGCTCGTGTGTACACCAAGCTAGATCTCCGAGGAGCTTACCACCTGGTACGTATAAAAGAGGGCGACGAGTGGAAGACTGCATTCCGCACCAAATTTGGGCTCTTCGAATATCAAGTAATGCCCTTCGGTTTGTGCAACGCACCTGCCGCCTTTCAGTACTTCATGAATGATGTTCTTCGGGTACTTATCAATGTTTGTGTCATCGTTTATATTGACGACATCCTGGTGTATTCCTCCTCAGAATCTGATCACAGAAGCCATGTTAGGGCAGTTCTTGAGAAATTGCGCCAGCACAAATTATTTGCCAAGCTCGAAAAATGCGTTTTTCATACCACAGAAGTGGAGTTTCTCGGATTCATCCTGACACCTCAAGGAATCCGAATGGACTCGCGGAAAGTGGACGCCATTCTCAAATGGCCATCTCCTAGCTCTGTGAAGGGAGTGCAAAGCATGCTTGGCTTTGCCAATTTCTATCGAAGGTTCATCCCGGAATTTTCTCGAACTGTTCAACCCATCACAGCTCTCCTAAAGAAAAATAAACGCTTTGAATGGACTCATGAGGCTGAACAAGCCTTTCAGGACCTGAAAACCAAATTCACCTCTGCACCTGTATTGAAGCACCCGCGCCCAGATCTCCCTTACATCGTGGAAACCGATGCATCCAGTTCGGCCATGGGAGCTGTCCTGTCGCAAAGAGACCCAGAAACTAACCAACTACACCCTGTAGCCTTTTGGTCCAGAAAATTCTCTCCACCTGAACTCAATTACGCAATTACCGACAAAGAACTACTGGCTATTAAATCAGCTTTCAAGGCTTGGCGTCACTATCTTCTCGGTGCAAGACACACCATCACCGTAATTACGGACCACAGAAATTTGCAGTATTTAAAGACGGCCAAAGCTCAATCTTCGCGACAACTCCGATGGGCTTTATTCTTTGCGGAATTTGATTTTGTAATTACCTATCGCCCTGGCTGCAAGAATGGTAAGGCAGATGCCTTATCCCGGGGTAAGGCAGATGCCTTATCCCGGATAGGCATGGAAGAACCCAATTCGAGTTTAGAACCTGTGCCAATCATACCGGAACAAAGAATTCTGGGCTTGACTTCATTGCAAACCATTGAGGACATCCAAGCTCAAGTAAAACAGCTTTTTGACTCTTCTGCCTTACTGGAATGGAGTCAAAAGGGTCCTCACTACACTGTTAAGGATGATTTACCCTACTTCCAAGAGCGGTTATTTCTGCCAAGTAAAGAATTGCAGGAACTTGTCATTACCCGTCATCATGAATCATTAATGGAAGGACACCCTGGTATCGCGAAAACAGAAGAAAAGATCAAACGCCACTTCTGGTGGCCTTCTTGGAGAAAAGACATAAAGTCATTTGTGTTGTCTTGCGGAATCTGTGCCCAAAATAAGAGTCAAAAGAAAAGGCCAGCCGACCTACTTCAACCTTTGGACATTCCACCAGCACCTTGGCACACCTTGTCAATGGACTTTATAACTGACCTGCCTCCTTGTGGTGGTTACAACACGATTCTCGTAATAGTGGATCTATTCTCCAAGATGGCCCATTTTATCCCTTTAAAAGGATTGCCGTCAGCTTCCACCTTGGCCAAGGAATTTATGGGAAATATAGTGCGGTTACATGGTTTCCCTTCCATATTAGTCTCAGACCGTGGAAGTCAATTTATCTCCCACTTTTGGAAGAAATGTTGCCAACTAGCACAAATAGACGTGCGGTTATCCACCAGCCACCACCCCCAGACCGACGGACAAACCGAGAGAACCAATCAGACTCTCGAGCAATATCTGCGGTGCATGTTACACCAATCCGAGTTGAATTGGAAGGACATCCTTTGGATTGCAGAATATGCATACAACAATTCAGTGCATTCTGGAACCGGACAGACTCCTTTTTATACCCTGTATGGTCACCATCCTCGGACCTCTGACCTAGATCCACCTCTGACCCTGGAGATGCCTGCAGTAAATCACCTACATTCCACAATAACCCAAGCCTTCAAAGAAGCTACAACCCACTTACAGCAAGCCAAGAAAAAGTATAAAGAAAACGCTGATTTGCACCGAAGTAAAACTCCTCCTTACCAAGTAGGAGATCAGGTATGGCTAGCAACTAAACATCTACCCCTCAAGGGTCAGCGAACTTTTAATCGAAGATTCATTGGGCCTTACCCCATCAAAGCTATTATCAACCCAGTGTCCTTTAAACTCGATTTACCATCCAACATGCGGATTCATCCCGTTTTTCACGCATCTCTTCTAAAACCAGTACAACCTGGAACCAGACTGTCTGAGCCCCCAGGCCCTGTCCAAATTGATGGAGAATTAGAATTCGAAGTGAAAGACATTTTAGATTCCAAGATAGTTAAGTCAAAACTCTTCTATCTTGTTGATTGGAAAGGATATGGACCTCAGGAAAGATCTTGGGAACCCAGTAACTATGTTCACGCACCACGATTAATTCAAAGATTCCATCGAAGATTCCCGCACAAACCAAAACCCCCGGAGGAAAAGACCTTGGGAGGGGCCTTGAGGGGGGGTACTGTCATGATGCCTACCTCTAAGGAGCCAGGCCAGGCCCAGCAACCCCAGAGGCAGACATCATTTTCCCCAGGGAAGTCTCAGCGGGCCCAAGTCGGGGCCCTTGGGACTCAGTCCTGGCGCCTTAGGCGCCAGGCTCATAGCGGACCCCAGTCCTGGCGCCTTAGGCGCCAGGCTCATAGAAGAGGATATGTGTTTAAGTGCTTGGGTGCACACTTACCTGATGCAGACCTTGCTGCTTCATCCAGGCCCTCTTGAGGCCTGAATGGGACTACTTAACCTGTAGGACTACTTCACCACCCGGGTGTGGTCGGGGAAGGATACATACCTGATTGGTGGAAGGATACATACCAGGAACTTCTTCCAAGGCTATTTAAACCCCACCCGAACAGCCACACATGCTTCGCGTTGTTCTGTACCTAGCAGCTGGACGCTCACCGTGTCAGCTCCTGCATCCTGACTTCAGCCACGCCTGCCAGCACCATGGAACACCTGCAAGGGGAGAAAGGAAGAGAATAGGAGAAGAAAAGCCCTTACCTGCTAAATCTGCATCCCGGAGTCATTTCTCCAACGGCCCTGAAAAGGAAGACATCATTTTAAAGGCATTTTGTTTCGATCGCTGCAGCGCTGCATTTTACTCACCTTTGCAAGGCGCTTCCATCTTCAGCAGCGATCTTCCGGATTCAGCTACGCCCCGGCGCCTAGAGGAAAAAAGACAAGAACAAAGGTGAGAGGGAGAAAAGGAATAAGGAAAGCTCAGTTTCCTTTTAAGTCTTACCTGTTGGATTATTCCCACTGCATTTCGGGTCCTGCCGCTTCCTGGCATCTCCGGACCCCGGGCCCTATGGGGAAAAAAGACAAAGACATTGAATGAGCGAATGCAAAGACATTACCTGAGCGCTCATCCGGAACTGTTTCACTTCGGGTCGGCGCCATATCTCCGGCACTCCGAACCCCGGCCCCTAAGGGGAAAAAGACATAAGCATTAGCGCTTGCTGCAATTAGACAACGAACATTATTATTAAGCTTGAACAGAACTTTTACAGCGCCTTACCTGAACAGTCAAGCTTACCTGAACTCCCATCAATCCTCAATCCAGTGAAGTAACTGGGTTTCAACGCGCCCCTGCATCAGAAGCAGGATGGAGAGCTCATCCTTCCAAACCCTAAGGTGAGGCTTCACGGGGAATCGTGGAGGAGGTATCGTGGAGGGTTGGAAGGGAGTGGGAGGCTTGAGCATTGTTCCACAGTTGGTTACACTCCCTTTTCACGCACAGGAGGGTATCCAACGAGCCAGGGAAGCCAGAATAGAGGGGCCCTTCCTGTCCATCTTCAGAGTTCTGCACCTTCGACGCCGCGCCTCCGTGGGAACCAGGTGAGCGTTACAACAAGCATGTCACAGTCAACATGTACTTATTCCCCCTGGAGGAGCGAATCACGGGCCCTATAAAGTCTACTTGCAAATCTGACCATGGCAGTGTTATCCCCCTCTTTTGGAGAGGCGCACGGTGTGTGAGGGGGTTTATAGTAAAAATCTCGAAAATTAAAATCTCGAAAAAAAGCACGAATTAAAAATCTCGGAAAAAAAATATCGAATTTTTTTTTCAATGTGTTTTTTTCCAAAATGGGGGGGGGGGGGTTCCCCCCCAACCCCCCTTTTTTCATTTTTTTTTTATTTTACCCCTTTTTTTTACTTACCTGACCCCAAAAACACATATAAATAAATAAATAAAAAATTCGATATTTTTTTTTTCGAGATTTTTAATTCGTGCTTTTCACCGACCACCGTGTGAGGGATGTTGGCTGAAATTCTGCACACACAAGACACCCCTTCAAGTATTGGTCGAGGTCCTGCCCCATGTGTGGCCAGTATGCAACCTCTCTTAAGATTTGAAATGTTGTATGAAACCCCCTATGCCCGGCTGTGGCCGCTTCATGGGCGTGACTTAACATCGGGCTTCGGAATGAGGTAGGAACCACCCACTGATCATGGCCAGCTTGGGATTTCCTTACCAACAAACCGTCTTGGATTCGGAACATTTTTGGACATTTCATCAACACTCTGAGGTCCTCTTTCCCTATGTAATCGGTATCCGTCAGGGGAAAGTTCTCAGGGTCCTCACTGTGTTGGTAAAACTTACCAATTACTGGATCCCCTTTTTGAGCCGTAATCAAATCAGCATCTGGGGTCTCCTTACTCCATTGTGCAGTTGAGAGATCATTGTGAGCATTTGTCTGGGACCTAGTGATAGCAGTGACCTGGATTTCCCCCAACAGGGACTCGATCTCTATTAGATCTCCTTGGATGGCCCCAGTGTTGGCCAGCTGATCAGCTAAGTCATGTCCAGTTTTGTCTGGTCCCTCTACTTTGGAATGACCCTTGATCTTTTTCCAGTAGATGGTCATCCCATTCGAGGTGACCAGATCCTCAATATTTTGAATTAACTTCCCATGTTTCAAGGGTTTGTTATTAGCACAACATGCCTCTGGTTTTCCAATTAACCGGGTGCTCCACGAACCCGTTCCGTACATAATCTGAATCCGTGATTATGACCAGTTTGTGGAGTTGATGTTGGACAGCAGTGAGGATGGCTTGATGCAAAACCATCAACTCTGCCACTTGACTACTTTGGGGGCCAATCTTGTACCCAGTGGTAAATTCTGGGGACTCATTCACCCATGCATTCCCTACGCCGGCCACAAGTTCTTTTTCCCCGTTGTTGTCAACATGGTAACACCATCCATCCACATAGACAGTGGGCATTCCCTCACACTTGTCTTCTTCAAAGACTTTGTGTGGGGTATTGAGGTATGCCTCCATTTTGTCCTTGATTTTTAGACTTTCGTCCTCGAGACAGTTTTCTCTGGCACAATCATGCAAGTCAGCCAGACCTTGCGAGAGGGGACTCTTCTTGTTTTGGCCATATCTGACCTCCACAGGAAAACCTTGCATTGACAGAATCCAGGACGTAATTCTGGAATTTTTTGACCGAATATAAGGTCAGACTTTAGCCGGGCACAGGAGACACAGATTCAACCGTCTCCTCATCTTAAATTCTCACAGTGTGTTCTCCATTCCCAATGACATGGGACACTTTGATTTTCAAGATGTTGGTCATATGCAAAAATGATGAACCCACTTCTCTTGTCACGAAGTACAGTTTCTTCTTTTTTATACAGTGAACTTTCAACTATGTATGTTATTACATGAATGGACATCATGGACTGTTATGAAAAGAAACTACTGGAATTTTCTGCACTAAAAATTTAAAAAAAGCTAATAACAGAAAGCTAAATGAAAAATTAAAAATTCGTTTTACATATACTTTTTGAGTCATGTGTTTAGCACCAGCAAGCATGTTGCTTTTCTTAATGGTTGCACAGAATGACATGTGTTCCCATTAGGGTCTAAACAACCAGTGTACACTGAATTCTTCCCGTACACCTTTCAGATTCAGAGAGGGGAGGACACCCCCTTTGTTATAGTCAACATGGTAAGAGCATCCATCCACATAGACAGTGGGCATTCCCTCATACTTGTCTTCTTCAAAGACTTTGTGTGGGGAATTGAGGTATGCCTCCATGTTGTCCTTGATTTTTAGACTTTCGTCCTCGAGACAGTTTTCTCTGGCACAATCATGCAAGTTAGCCAGACCTTGCGAGAGGGGCCTCTTCTTGTTTTGGCCATATCTGACCTCCACAGGAAAGCCTTGCATTGACAGAATCCAGGACAAAATTCGGGAATTACTCACATTTCCGGCCCGGATCCTGTCACTTTGGAGATATTGCAGAGGCTGGTGTGGAGTCTCCACTATGATGTGTTCCCCCTTGATAAATGGGCGGAAATTCTTCAATGCCCACACTGTTGCCAGGAGTGCCTTCTCACAGTCGTAAAATTTTTCCTCCACAGAGGATAAAGTTTTGCTCGCATAGGAGATTACTTTATTGACCTTGTCATGCTTTTGGTATAATACTGCAGTCAAGCATGTATTAGAGAACCCTGTCTCCAAGAAAAACTCTTTGTTTCTGACGGCGTAAGCTAGGCAAGGCGCTTGTGAGAGGCTTCTTTTGAGCTGTCTTACTGCCTTGGATTCTTCTGGACCCCATTCCCACTTGACTCCCCCCCTTCAAGAGATGAATCAGGGGCCTGGTGACCTCTGCGTAGCCCTCAATGAACTTTCAGCTGTAATTAGTCAGTCCCAGGAGACTCCTTAGTTCCCGCAGAGTTGTGGGGTCTTTCATTTTCTGAAGTGCTTCCACTTTCTTTTCCTGGGGACAGAGACCCTGGGGAGTAATCTCATGCCCCAAGAAATTAACACAGGTTCTACACCACTGTGCTTTCTGAAAGGGAAATTTTGCTCCGGCGGCCCTCAACTGGGTCAGAACATAACGGATCTCTGCTATATGTTCCTCCACAGTTGAGCTTTTGATGAGGACATCATCTACATAAGCCAGGTTACCCCTCTCACCCAGGTCGGGCATGGCCTTATGTAAGAAAATGTTGAACTCATTACTGGAGTTGAGGTATCCGAAGGGAGTACGGGTCCATGTGTACTGCTGGCCCCGAAAGGTAAAAGCCAGCTTGTATTAGTCCTCCCTACTGACAGGCACAGTCCAGTATCCATTGGTCAGGTCTATTGCAGTGAATACCTGTGACCCCTGGATCTGGGCCAGCCCTTGGTCAATGTAGGGAAGAGGCCATCGGGAAGTATGAACCCGTTTGTTGAGCTCCCTAAGGTCGGCGCAGAGTCTCCACTGGCCGTTTGGCTTCAATATCCCCAGCACCGGATTATTGAAGGTGCTGTGGACTGGACGGATGATCCCGCGGGACTCAAGGTTCTTAATTATTTCACTAGGGGACTCCATTGATGCGAGAGGCAAGCGATATTGCTTCATAAACACTGGAGTCATGCCCAGGTCCGTGGGGATTGTTGTTGTGTGGATGTCTGTGCGACCACAGTCATATGAGTCCACCGCTGTAACGCTCACCTGATTCTCGCAGAGGCGCCAGTCTTGACTGGGCGACTACCGTATCTTCAAAGGTGATGTGTAGCACCCGGTTGGCTCTTTGGGCTGGACCTCTGTGCACTGTATGCCTGACGTGTAGAGTAAGATGTCTGCAGATAGAAAATATGGGGTTAATGAACTGGGGTTATTGGGGTGTCCCTATCTCTTTCCTCTTCTCCTCTCCTGTAGACCCCCAAAGGTTAACGCTCTCACCTTAGGTAAGTGAATGCCGAGCTCTCCATCTGCCTCGGGCCGGGTGCTGTAACCAGTTTCTTCACTGGATAGGTAGCGCAGGCCTCTTGACTTCAGAGGACTGCTGTCCGTCGTTTACTGCACGAACGGTAAGTTTCGAGTCATTCAAATGTCTTTAAAGTCTTTAGTAATGATGTCTCTTGTTTTGCAGGGTTCCAGCGATGGCGGATGACGGGCTGAAGTGAGTTGAAGATGGAGCCCGTGTGATGAATAGAAGCGCCTGGAAGCACGTAAGTAAGCGCTTGTTGCCTGCTTCACGATGCGCTCTAACTGTCTTTTTATTTTGCAGGTACGAGTTCGGAGCGGCTGCAGGGTGCCAGAATACCCACTGGGTTAGATGTGGAAAGGAGTAATGGCACGTGAGTATTAAAGTTCCCCAATGTATTTAAACGCACCTTGTTTTGTCTTTCAGATGCGGGATGCAGCGCCGAAGGCCTCCGGAGCGTGCAAAGAGTTGGTAAGCTTTTGTCTTTCAGATGCCGGAATGCAGAGTGAAGACCTCCGGAGCGCACGAAGAGTAGGTAAGCTTTTGCCTTTCAGATGCCGGAATGCTAACCTGTTCTTTCTTGTCTTTATAGGTGTTGCTGAAGACTGGATTCAGGATGGTAAGCCTTTGCCTTTCAGATGCCGGAATGCTAACCTGTTCTTTCTTGTCTTTATAGGTGTTGCTGAAGACTGGATTCAGGATGGTAAGCCTTTTTCCTTAGGCCCAGGACCGGATGCAGAAGACACGATGAGCGTTCTGCTGCAGAGGTTGCAGAATAACGCAAAGCAAGATTCATCCACCGGGTGTGGTTTAAATAGCCTCCTGTAGTGCTTAGGTGTCTCCTTCCACAGCCACGCCTAAGTAAGAAAAGAGTTCCTGGTAAGAAAAGAGTTCCTGCCTTCCAGAAGAGTTCCAGTGTTCTGAATCTAGGGAGTGGCTCCAGCCCCACCCAACAGGAAAAGTAGTTCCAAACAGAAGAGGATCAGAGGCTCAACTGGCAGGCAAGTAAGCAGCATGGTCTGCTGAAGGTAAGTCCACCCAAGCATTATGAGCCCGGCGCTTCCAGCGCTGGGGCTGGGCATATTTATGAGCCTGGTGCCACTGGCGCCAGGACTGGGTCCAAAAGGTCCCAATTGGGACTGGTTGGCACTCGGAACCTGGGTTATGGATCTGCTTCCAAGGGAGTTGGGAAAACCCTGACCTTTTGGAAGCAGAGATCATGACAACCGCAAAGAGATTTTGAAAATCCAAGAAAACTTGTTTCAGCTTTTGCTTCTGCTCCAGAGTCACACATGCATCAGCTATGTTAACTCTCTCTTCAACCATCTGCCTGAAGCCTGGAAAGACTTCTGGTTTCGCTATTTCAGCGGCCTCCTCCAGCTGGGTGGAGAAGTCCCTGGTCAGAGTGCTGATTTGGACTTGTGTCTTCAGGTGGGAAAGGCAGCCCTCATGGACCTGAAAAATCACCTCATCCCTCCTGAAGTCACAAGTCACATCTTCCTTACCATAAGGGCAGGAAGTGTACACCAGGAAGGTCCCCCCATGCCGGGTAAGATCCTGTCTGGTGTTGTATTGTCATCACTGTTACTGTCAAAATAGTCCTGGGGATTGGTCCTAAATCAATGGAAAAATGTTGGTCATCAACCGCCATTCCAATAATGGTGCCTGCGGCTAGAGTGATACTCTTTAAGTCGCTGTTATCCACCTCTATTTCCAATGGTGTCATGTTCTATATTGACTAATGGTGTTGGGTTTACCCCCAACCCTTGCTGTTGGAGAGAAGCATTTAGATGAATATAAGCATCAGGGTTTTTCAATTCTTGTCCTCTTTTAACTTTAACTTCCAGGGTGAATCGTCGGGTCCTTTCTGGGATGGTGACTTCCTCTCCAATCTGAATTTCAACTGCATAAGGCAGCAGTTGAGCTGACCTAAATGCTTTCTCTTGGTCATCAAAGCCCATGGGATTATCCGCTAATCGGGACCAAGCTTTGAAGTTTATTAGGTCCGAGCTAATGGCAAAGCAATTGAGAATGTCACTGCCTAAGTAAAAGGCGGCAGTGACATCTCGCACGACCCAACAATTATGTACTATGCTCTTGTTGCCAATGGAGATTTTGAGCATACACCTGCTTGGCAGGAGATGTGTGGAATTGGGTGCTTCCAGATCCATTTCCTATTTGTCCATCAGTTTGAATGTGGGAATGGCTGGATCTTTTACCGTTGTTCACACACACTCGGGCGAGAACAGAGTCCTTCTCATCATCATCATTTAACTGAACAGGGATGAACAACTGCTCTCCAATTTGCTGAATACCAGCCCTGCTTTGAGCTGATTTCTCATCTTTCTGGACTATAGGAGTGGGAATGTCTGATTGTGGATTGGTAAAGAATTTCAGAGTGTTTCCTTCCAGTGTGGAATACCACCTTAAACTGGAAGGAAGGTTGATTTTCAGAAATAGAGAGGACCCCCCATCATCACTTTGTTGTCCTACTGCTATTACTGTCACGTCTTGAATTTGGTTGTTCCATAAGTGAAATTCTACTTGGTCAGATTTTTGTTCAACCATGTGCCGTTTAAACTAACATGGCTGACACCCTGTTTTAATTTTATTGGTCGGCTAGTCTGGGTCCAGAGGACCTTGTTTACGCAATCTATTAGGGGTGACAACCTTCTCAGGAGGTCATTCCCTAGTAAACAAGGGGTGCCCTCTGGAGTCACTACTATGACCGGGTGTTTCTTCTTGTGTCGCCCAATTTTAATGTCCAAATCCGCAGTCCCCTCGACGGGAATCTCCTTCCCGTCAAAGTTCTGTAGTTGTCCAGGAAGAGAGGTGAGAGGAATTTGGTATTTCTCCCCCTTCCTGAATTTAGTTCATCAAAGGCCTTTCTGGACAGAAGGGTAGCTTGGGATCCAGTGTCCACCAGTGCCAAAATTGTCCCCTGTACTTGTACCGGGGCATAGTATCTTCCCTCCTTCTCAGCAAGGGGGCACAGATAATGCACATTTTTGGACAACTGGTGGGCTAACTTTCTGGTTTTGGACACGGAGAGAGATGAGATTTGGGCAGAATTCTGTGTGGGCCTTGGGAATCTGAAAGAAAAAGTTGGCAACTAGAAATAGGAGAAGTTTTGGGTTCCCCTGGTTCCGGTTCTGGGCCGCCCACCCCTTTTTGGAGGCAGTCACCAGGATGGGTTTGAACCAGGGGATTTTCTTGCTGTTGGTTCTGGGATGGGTGGCGCTAGCTCAGTCCCCACATCTACCCAGTCTGGATGTGAATCCCTTGGGATCCATTTTTCTTTGGGAGGAGTTCCCCCATCTCTGAAGGAGAAGATTCTTTTCCCAGGATCCTCTGAGGATCCCTCTCCTTCAAATTGGAATATCTGTACCTCCTCCTCAAAGTGGGTCAGTTTGGATCCTTTGTTTTTCCTACCCCCCTCAGCTCCTTGGGTGGCAGACTTTCAGGGGAAGGAGATTTTGTTTCCGGTTCCTGGGTTTCCAGGGGCTGTTTACAAGTGGGGAAGGAAGCTTCCTCCAAGGCTTTACACCCTCCTTCCCCTTGTGCCTCCTCCCTGGGAACCGGTGAGTGTCGGTGTGCTGCCCCCGTCATTGTTCTGGAGCACCAGGTCCAGATTTTGGGGCATTCGGCGCCGGCATGCCCATCTGAGGGTTCTGCTGAGCCCTCAGCATGCGACCCAGATCCTGTGCCATGTTTTGGACCTGGCGCTCGAACTGTGAAACCCTCTCAGGCTTATACAGGGTTCTGTTTTCTCCCCTGGGCTGATCCTGGGAAGGGTAGCTATCCCTTCTCTGGTAGTACCCCGGGTTGGGAAGATTTGGGTACCCCTCCACCCTTGGCCTCCCCTCTCCCGGATTAGGTGGTCTGGGCTCAGGGAAGTGGGGGAAGAAGGATGGATGATTTTGGGGTTGGAAATTTTGTGGATACCTGGGGAAAAAGTTCTGCCCAGGATTTGGTGAATTTCTGCCCTCCTGGGGGAAGTTAGGAGGGAAGTTCCCTGGGTTAGGTGCTTGGTTGGACCCTCCCACCCCCTTGGGCTGGAGGAGTCCACACATAACCCAGGATGGGTCGGTTTCCCTTGTAGCGGGGACTTACATAGTCAGGGGAGTGAGGGACCCCATTTGTGGGACTACCTCCTTGCCTCCTGCTAGGCAGAAAACTGTGCAGTTCCCTCTGGGACCACTGCAAAAGATTTAGGACTACAGGTGTTTGGCAGTAAACCCACTTGGTAGCAGTCTGTACCACACAGATTCACTTGGTAGCTGTGGTTGAGCAGTCAGACTTCCCTCAAGAAGAGTTAGGCAGTATACAGAGTATTCACAATAGGTCAAAAGACACAGTAGAACCAGTAAACACTGACCAGAGCTTGGTGTAAAAGAGATATAATTATTTATTTAAAACCACATCTAGTAAAACACACAGGCACTAATATTAAGCAGTTCAAAAACACGGTCACTAAAAGATATACACTCCCTTAAAAGAATATTAGACAATTCTTTAGTAAAGCCCCACTTATTTTCAGACAGCGGTGAGCACTTAACGCAGATGGCACTCTAATAGTTCGTTTTAAAAAGGGAGAGAAAAGCAGATATAAATTGAAACAGATCCCAACACTTTTACAAGAACACAACAAGAGAGGAAGGCAAAGTAAAACCGTGAAGTTAGAGTTCAGAAGGCCGGATCCACTTTAAGAGGATCAGAACGAAATGTGTCCAAGGTCACACGGTTGCAGTGCACAAAAGTCTTGAAAAGGTTCGAAAAGAGTTGGACCAAAGAAAGGGACCAGTTAGATGGTCAAGGCGGCTAGCCCAATCCAGAAGGTTAAGGGATTATTATTACCTTGTAGCAATCTTTAGAAAGGGAGGCCTGGCGACACGGTACCTTAAAGTGGTGAGAATACTCCAGCGGGGGCAGTTGTTCCTGGCAGCGGATGCAAGTCGGTGCTTCGTCCGGGGGAAGATAGGATCTTGTCGGGGAGGAAGACAGGAGTCCGTTGCCCTGCCAGGGAAGAAACCAGCCGCGGAGTTCTCAGGTAAAAGGAGCGGTCCTTTGATTTGCGGTCCAGTGGTAAGTGGCTATCCGGTTGCCGGGGTGCTTGGCACAGGCAATTCGACCACAAGACGTCCTGGGATGCGAGGAAAAGAAGGTAAACTGGTTGTGCCCACCAGTCAGGGGAAGAAGCCTCTCCAGCCGGGAGATCTTCTCTGTCGTCGGGAAGTGGTGAGTTGGTTCCACAGGGCTCCACCGGTGGTGTTGTCGTGTTAGGTCGGCTCAGCTTCTCCCTCATCGGATTCTCAGGTCCTGTGGCGACTTCTGAAGTTCCAGTCCCCAAAGCCCTGCTTTCATGCAGCACACCCCCATTCACTCAGCCTAGCTGTCAATCAAACATGCTAAGTGGTGAGCCGGCCGGCTCACCACTTGGGCCAATCACACAAGAGTGCGGGTTACCAAGGTAACTCAGTCCAGGGTGCTTAAACCCCCTCCCACAACCCCTGTGGTACCCAGACAGAGTGGCACCACTTTTGGAGGCTTCTGTGGAGAAGCCGCCAAAAAGTGGAACAAAGGGCTCGACTTGGGTTGGAGTCACAGAAGAGAACACAAACGCAATTTTATAATCGAGTCCTGGCAAAAAATACCAACCGGCGAATTAATATTAAATAAATAAACCGGCGGTATGTTCGAGGATATGAGAATTAAATAATTAAAGTTGGTAGCCTCGAACAATGGGAAAATCCCATAGGGATATATTCGCGGTCGAATATAAAAAGTAGTATCTACTGCCACCAGCCAAAACTCGATCAGGGGGGCGCGGAGACGTGCCCCCTCGACTAACAGACCCCGGGGCAATCGAATTGCCCCGACCAGTACGTCCACAATATGATGGTTTGTACCGGTTTCTGTTAATAATTTGGGACTAGTAAAGCCAATGGTGACTTTATATGCCCTGGGAGACAGTAGTCAGTCCCAGGGTATGGAGTCTATGGTGGGGTGTCACTATGACACCCCTGTGTCACCGCACGGAGGGTGCTGTGTAACACACATAGTAAAAACACGAGACCCTATGGGGTAAAGGACCCCATAGCCCATAAAACACATAAACAGTCAAAGGAACACCATAAATCATGTCCAAGAGTGGGAGAAAAAGAGTCTCACTCTTGGCAGGAGAAAAAAACAAACTCCAGAAATCCAGCAAAGCTGCTGGGGGACTCACTAGGTTAGGAAATTCAGCCTAAAGAGAGAATTCTCCCTAACACTCACCCCTCCCCCCCAGACTAAGGACAGGAGGATTTAATCCACTCCTGGATGAATCCCATACCTCTAGTCGATGACATACATCCTAGAGAGACCATCATCATTTTGGTGGTGACACCCTGACCTGTGCTGAATGGTGAAATCAAACCCTTGCAGGCAGATTGACCATCTCAATAGGTTTTGGTTTTCCCCTTTCATTTGCATTAACTATCTCAAGGGTTGGTGGTCAGTCTGAATGACAAAAGTAGAACCATACAAGTATGGCCTAAACTTCTTCAGAGCCTATACAATAGCAAAACACTCTTGTTCAATGGTTGCCCACCTTGTTTCAGGATCCTTCAGTTTTCTACTGATGAAGCAAATGGGGTGCTCCCTAACTTTCCCATCCAGTTGACTGAGGACTGCACCTATTCCTACATTTGAAGCACCTGTTTGCACAATGAAAGTTTGGTGGTAGTCGGGAGCTTTGAGTACTGGGGCTTGGCAAGAGCCTTTATCAGGGTTTCAAAGGCCTGATTGCATTCCTCATTCCACCTAACCTTTTTAGGGAATTTAGGAGAGGAGATGACATTCAGTGGAGAAGCTATGGACCCATAGTTCTCAATGAAATTCCTGTAATACCCAGTGAGGCCTAAGAAGGCTCTCACCTGAGTCTGAGCTGAGTAGTAGGTTTTGTCCAATTTTGCACAGCTTCAATCTTACTGGGCAAAGGCCTTATTTCTCCACCTCCTACCTCATGTCCAAGGTAGACCACTTTACTCTGTTCAATCTGGCATTTACTTGCCTTTATGGTCAGATTGGCCTTTTCAACAGCCTGCAAAACATATCTCAGGTGGTCCACATGTTCTTCCCAGGAATTGCTGAACACTGCTATGTCATCCAAGTATGCAATGCAGAAGTCCTCCATCCCATTCAGAACCTGGTTTACCATCCTTTGAAATGTAGCAGGTGCATTTTTCAATCCAAAAGGCATAACCTTAAACTGCTATAAGCCAACTGGGTTAGAAAATGCAGTTTTCTCCTTGGCATGGTCTGTCAGGGCTATTTGCCAATAGCCTGACGTCAAGTCAAATGTGCTGAGGAACTTGGCTGCACCAAGTCTATCCACCAACTCATATGTCCTTGGCAAAGGGTGGGCATCAGTCTTAGTGACTGCATTAAGAGCTCTGTAATCCACGCAGAATCTAAGTTCTTTAGATCCTGCCTTTGGTACTAACACAACGGGGCTAGACCATGGACTAGTAGAGGGCTCTATTACCCCGAGATCAAGCATCTTGCTGACCTCACCTTTGATGTGGGTTCTTACATTTTCTGACATTCGATATCCTCTGCTTTTGACTGGCAGACAGTCACCAGTGAGTATGTCATGCTGTCGCCAAGAGGTCAAGCCTGGTGAAAGTGAGAACAGGGAGGCAAACTGATTTAACATAGATTTGCACTCTTCCTGTTGCTCAGGTGTCAGATTTGAAGAGAGATTTACTCCTTCAATCTTTTCGTCTAAAGGTAAGCCTCTGAGGAGATCAGGAAGAGCTTCACTCTCTTCTTCTTCCTCTGTTGATGCTAGAAGCAAAGCTCCTACATCAGGTCTGGAGACATCCGTTTTTAGTCTGCTGATGAGGAAGACTGTTGGAGCCTCCTTGGGATTGCCCAAGTCCACCAGATAGTTGACCTCTCCAAGTTTACCCAGAACTTTGAAGGGTCCCATCCATTTGTCTTGCAACACCCTCTGCCTTGTTGGAATTATAACAAGAACTAGCTGGTCCTGAGTAAACTCAACCATGTTAGTCTTTTGGTCATGCCAGTGCTTGACCAATGTTTGTCCAGCTTTCAAGTTATCACTTGCTTCCACCATCATTTGTGACATTCTCCTTTGGAGACCTATCACATTGTCAGTCACTCTGACTGGCTTGGGGGAAGGAGCACTCTCCAACCCCTCCTTGATCAGGGCCAATGGACCTCTGACCGGATGACCATAAAGAAGTTCAAAGGGAGAATAACCTACTCCCTCCTGAGGGACTCCTCTATAAGCAAAGAGAAGGCATGGCAGTAGAAGGTCCAACTTTCTTTTAAGGGGGTCCTCTAAAGCACCTATCATGCTCTTCATGGTTCTGTTGAACCTTTCAACAAGCCCATTTGTCTGAGGGTGGTATGCGGTTGAGAACTTGTAAGTAACTCCACAGGTTTTCCACATGGCTTTCATGTAGTGGGACATAAAATTCGACCCACTGTCAGAGATTACTTCCTTAGGAAACCCAACCCTGGTAAAAATACCAAGGAGGGCCTTAGCCACAGCCGGAGATGTAACAGTCCTCATAGGAATTGCCTCAGGGTATCTAGTAGCATGGTCTACTACAACAAGTATAAACCTGTTGCCTGAGGAAGTTGGAGGATCAAGGTGACCAACAATGTCAATCCCTACTCTCTCAAATGGGACTCCCACTACAGGGAGAGGCACTTAAGGTGCCACATTCTTGGAGCCAACCTTACCAGATGTCTGGCAGGTGTGGCAGCTCCTGCAGTACTTATTTACTTCAGCCCCCATCTTTGGCCAATAAAAGTAGAGTGAGAGCCTTTCCTTAGTCTTCTTGAAACTCAAGTGACCAGCCAAAGGAATCTCATGGGTTAACTGCAAGAACTGTGGTCTGTTCTCTTGGGGTACTACAAGTCATTTGTTGTCCCCAGGTGCAGACTCCGTTGGTTCACTGTAGATGAGGCCATCTTCCCAGTGTAACCTATATTTCCCAGGCTCTTGTCCTTCAGCCTGAGCATCTGCCTGGTGGCGAAGACCTTCCAGAGTTGGACATTCCCTCTGTCCCTTACTGAAGTCTGCCCTGTTGGGTCCACCTTCTGCCAGTAAAGACTGCAGCTCAGGATGGTCAACAGGATCCAGATCTCCAATGAGTTCCTGGCCTTCCACTAGCTCTTCTTCAGAGTCTAGTTCAACCACACAGGGTTGTACCTCCCTCTCAGCCTCAGCTGGGGGGGAGGGGGTTACTGGTGTAACTTTGGACAACCTAGGGGAAGTCCTTGTTGGCTGCACTGGAGTGCTGGCTGTGAGGTTCTTTTTAGAAGTTTTAGGTTTCCCTTTTCCTTCTAGTTTCTTAGAGACAGCAGCTGACATCTCCAGTGGAGCAGGAGTGATCCCTTTCTTCATCATCTCCTTGGGAGTACCTCTCATGGTTCTCTCCCTTGCAGGTCTGGTGAGCTCCTGTAACCTTTTACTAGGAGGTCTGGTGGTATGTGACACTACTCCAAGAGTTTTTAAGTCATTACCCAGCAGAACCCTTCCTGGCACCTCACTTTGTATGCTGACAGGTATCTTCACAGTCATGTCATTACACTGGATGAGAACTGGTAATTGAGGAAGCATCTGCACAGGCCCTCCAGCTAACTTGGTGAGGCATCTGGGTGCCTTAGCAACATCCTCAGACTGAAAAAATGATTTGTCCACCACAGTTATGCTGGCCCCAGTGTCCCTAATGGCAGGAGTCTCCTGACCATTCACCTGGACACTATCCTTATAATACTCTTTAGTATTATCTGGGATAGAATTATAGACATCTAAGTTCTGTTGTTCCCACAACCCCAGAGACACTAAAGAAACACTGGCTGAGACTCCAATGGGTTCATCAGCCAGCAATAGAAAGTTTCCACTTGCCATTTGTACTTCCTCCTCTGGAGCGAAGGCTAAGGAGACAAGCTGGACCCCTGAAGGTTTACCCTTGCATCTGGGATCTCCTTTCACATGGTCAGTAGAGCCACAAACAAAGCATTTACCAAATGCTTTCTGGAATGGTTGCTTGTTCTGACCTCCTTCTGGTTTGGCACCAGGAGGTACACTAGCCTGATTTGGTTTCCCTTGTGGCTTACCCTTTTGGTTTTGTTTGGGGCCCTCTTTGGAATTGGAATTATTAGAATTCTCTTTGGAGTCCTTTTTTGGCTGTTTTCCCTCATCCTTTTTCTGAGTAGCCCCAGAATCCTTGTGAGTGGCCCTGTTGGCAACCCACAAGTCAGCAGCCTTAGCTAACTTCCTGGAATCTAATTCCTTTGAATCAGCCAAGTGCATGTCTGAGCTCAGGAGAGCAGGCATCATAAATTGACTCCAACATTACAAGATTCTTCATTCCTTCAGAAGTGTTAACTCTGTAACCCTTAATCCATCCCTCAAAGTTTTTCAAACTTTCACTCACCCAGGTAGCCCAAGGGGTACCATCATGCTTTTTGAGGGTCCTAAACCTCGTAGGGTACTGGGAAGGGGTCTTCCCAAATCTAGCTATCAAAGCTAGTTTCACACATTCATAATCCTTCTTATCCACCTTCCCCAACTCCATTACCACATCAATTGCAACAGGGGGAAGCCTAGAGAACAGCCAGGGAAGTAACTAATTCCCTGTGATGTCCTGGAGCCCATGATTATACTCAAACATTTTTAACCAATCCAGGTGTTTGGCAGTAAACCCACTTGGTAGCAGTTTGTACCACACAGTTTCACTTGGTAGCTGTGGCTGAGCAGTCAGACTTCCCTCAAGAAGAGTTAGGCAGTATACAGAGTATTCACAATAGGTCAAAAGACACAGTAGAACAAGTAAACACTGACCAGAGCTTGGTGTAAAAGAGATAAATTTATTTATTTAAAACCACATCTAGTAAAACACACAGGCACTAATATTAAGCAGTTCAAAAACATGGTCACTAAAAGATATACACTCCCTTAAAAGAATATTAGACAATTCTTTAGTAAAGCCCCACTTATTTTCAGACAGCGGTGAGCGCTTAACGCAGATGGCACTCTAATAGTTCATTTTAAAAAGGTAGAGAAAAGCAGATATAAATTGAAACAGATCCCAACACTTTTACAAGAACAAAACAAGAGAGGAAGGCAAAGTAAAACCGTGAAGTTAGAGTTCAGAAGGCCGGATCCACTTTAAGAGGATCAGAACGAAATGTGTCCAAGGTCACACGGTTGCAGTGCACAAAAGTCTTGAAAAGGTTCGAAAAGAGTTGGACCAAAGAAAGGGACCAGTTAGATGGTCAAGGCGGCCAGCCCAATCCAGAAGGTTAAGGGATTATTATTACCTTGTAGCAATCTTTAGAAAGGGAGGCCTGGCGGACACGGTACCTTAAAGTGGTGAGAATACTCCAGCGGGGGCAGTTGTTCCTGGCAGCGGATGCAAGTCGGTGCTTCGTCCGGGGGAAGAGAGGATCTCGTCGGGGAGGAAGACAGGAGTTTGTTGCACTGCCAGGGAAGAAACTAGCCGCGGAGTTCTCAGGTAAAAGGAGCGGTCCTTTGATTCGCGGTCCAGTGGTAAGTGGCTATCCGGTTGCTGGGGTGCTTGGCACGGGCAATTCGACCACAAGACGTCCTGGGATGCGAGAAAAAGAAGGTAAACTGGTTGTGCCCACCAGTCAGGGGAAGAAGCCTCTCCAGCCGGGAGATCTTCTCTGTCGTCGGGAAGTGGTGAGTCGGTTCCGCAGAGTTCCACCGGTGGTGTCGTCGTGGTAGGTCGGCTCAGCTTCTCCCTCATCGGATTCTCAGGTCCTGTGGCGACTTCTGAAGTTCCAGTCCCCAAAGCCCTGCTTTTATGCAGCACACCCCCATTCACTCAGCCTAGCTGTCAATCAAACATGCTAAGTGGTGAGCCGGCTGGCTCACCACTTGGGCCAATCACACAAGAATGTGACTTGAGTTACCAAGGTAACTCAGTCCAGGGTGCCTAAACCCCCTCCCACACCCCCTGTGGTACCCAGACAGAGTGGCACCACTTTTGGAGGCTTCTGTGGAGAAGCCCGCCAAAAAGTGGAACAAAGGGCTCGACTTGGGTTGGAGTCATAGAAGAGAACACAAACGCCATTTTAGAATCGAGTCCTGGCAAAAAATACCAACCGGCAAATTAATATTAAATAAATAAACCGGCAGTATGTTCGAGGCTATGAGAATTAAATAATTAAAGTTGGTAGCCTCGAACAATGGGAAAATCCCATAGGGATATATTCGCGGTCGATTATAAAATGTAGTATCCACTGCCACCAGCCAAAACTCGATCAGGGGGGACGGAGACATGCCCCCTCGACTAACAGACCCCGGGGCAATCTAATTGCCCCGACCAGTACGTCCACAATATGATGGTTTGTACCGGTTTCTGTTAATAATTTGGGACTAGTAAAGCCAATGGTGACTTTACATGCCCTGATAGACAGTAGTCAGTCCTAGGGTATGGAGTCTATGGTGGGGTGTCACTATGACACCCCTGTGTCACCGCACGGAGGGTGCTGTGTAACACACATAGGAAAAACACATGAGACCCTATGGGGTAAAGAACCCATAGCCCATAAAACACATAAACAGTCAAAGGAACACCATAAATCATGTCCAAGAGTGGGAGAAAAAGAGTCTCACTCTTGGCAGAAGAAAAAAAACAAACTCCAGAAATCCAGCAAAGCTGCTGGGGGACTCACTAGGTTAGGAAATTCAGCCTAAAGAGAGAATTCTCCCTAACAGCTCGCTGTCTGTGACTGGCCCGAGGGCCTTCTGGGCTTAGAATTATTCTGTGCAGGCAAGTTTTTAGGCCCCCCCTTCTCCAAATCTAAAATGGGGGCAACCTTTACCTCTGCCACCTTAGCAGCGGCAGGGGTACCGGTCGGTTTGGGGCTTTTCGGAGCATTCGTTTTATTTTCTATGGGCTTCTGCACCTCATACATTCGGGTGGCCTGTTCAATGACCCAGTCTAGTGACCTTTTCTCATGAAAATCTCTCACTAGCTGGATCATGATGTATTTGGGTAGCGCATGGAAAAACGTGTTAACAAATTCTTTGCTATCGGTGCGCACCCTTTTGGTAGTCTGTGCAAAGCACGCTTCAACTCCTGCACAAATTCTTGTGGGGCCTGATCCTCCCCACATTGCAAATTGTAGGCTGCCTTGCGAGCCTCTTGGGGATTTCTATGAACAGAAAAGTGCTTTAAGATGGCCGCCCTATATGTGGACCATCTTGAATGGTTTTGGTCCTCCAGCCCCGCAAAGAAACTGGAGTATTCTGGGGAGAATGTCCATTATACGTGCTACTGCTGTCTTTCAAATGGAAAGTCTCCATCATTTGCTCAAAGAGCTCCAAGTGTTCCCAAACAGAATACTTGGAGTTCTTGTGATAAGGAGTGATGATGCTCCTTATTGCTTTGATCTGTTTTAAGGGGTCCTTAAGCAAGGCCCTTTTTGCCTTATTGACCTTCTTGGTTCGGGTAACCCTGGTCCATTCACCCTCTGACTCAGAAACTCTGGTCCCAGAGGTGCCCGTCTGATCTTCCAGGTTTTCCCGGATTCTGCGAGCCTGGGAATGGCTGGCAGAATGTGGGAACCTAGTCTCTTGTGTCCTGGGACGCTCAGAGGAGTCTTCAGATTCCTCCTTGCTGCCCGGATTTGATGGGTACCCCCCCACTGACCTAACTGGGCAGTGGTTTTCAGGATGCCCTTAGTGGGCCTACTCTCCCAGGGTTCCCCACTAAACTTCACTGTACTCGGGTGCCCATACCCGGATGCCCGCCCATCCATTCCTGGGTGGTACTGGCCTATGAGCCCCATACTTCTGGCTGGATAGTAATCTGCCATCCATGTGGCCCTGGGCTCATGTGCGCCCGGGGACATGGGGTTGGCAGAGTCCAGGGACTGGGAGAGGTGAAGGCTCAGGTGTTTCCCTTTCCCAGAGAACCTCATCTCTATCAGCCCCTGCTCCCTGTTGCCATGCAAGAGCCTGTGCTTTCAGTTCTTCAATCAAGGCCTTACTAGACTATATCAGTCTCTCCTGCATGGCTACCTGTTGCTGGAGCCTATCATTGTGCTGACAGAGAGCCTAATTTTCCCTCTGTGCTTCCTGGTTGGTCCTGGAGTACTGGGCCTGTCTTTGCTGCAGGAGGGTAACCTCCTGGGTCCCGTCCCTACTGGCTTGCTCCTTTCTGGCCAGAGCATCTTCCACCCTCCTGGTGTGCTCTAGCAAATTTTGATGCTCTTTTTGGAGGTCACCCAGTCCCTGGAGGGCCAGGTGATTTTCTTCCAGCTTCCCTTTTAAGTGGCAGACTTCCTGGCCTAAGGTATCCCTTTCCTGAGTAAGAGCCTGCCTCTGTGTCGCCAGGTCATCCCGCTGCCTTTGAAGGGCACCAGCTTTCTGGCGCTCTTCATCAAACTTCGCCTGGGTGTCCAGGTCTTTCAAAATCAGCTTATTGCTCTCTGCCTTCACTCTATCTAGATGGCTTTGCAGGGTGGCTACCTGCTCTGTGCATGCCCTATTGAAATCTAGTTGTTGCTCCAGCTTTTTCTGGCTCTGCAGTATGGAGTCCAAACTTTCTTGGTACTCCTTCTGCAAGGCCAGAATTCTGGTATCCTGGTCTGTCCTTTCCTGTTGCAGGATACCCATGTCCTCATTGATTTTAATGATGTACTGCCTACTTTCGTTTTCTGACTCCTGGCTCCTCTGCAGCTTCTGCTCAGAAGAGTCCAGGTCAGATTGGGCCTTCTCTAATGCCATCAGTTGCCTACTTGCCCGGTCTTGGCCTTCAGCACATTTGTCCTGTATGGCTCCCATATATAAATATAAATATGCCGCTATCCTAACAATCTTGCCGTGTTCATCCTTGGCCTTCGGGGCCATATATAGTTCACTCAGGGCCACGTGTAAGGAACCCTGATCTTTTCAGATATCTAACCCAGTTGCAGTGATCTGTTGTGTGATTGCCTGCAACCACACATTCTGGTCCTGCTCACTCCATTCACCTCTCACAAACAACTTATGCAAAAGGTGCTCTCTAGCTATCTTGATGTCTACCAATGTCGCCATTCCGGAAATTGATTTCCTTCCTGATTTACAGAAGTTTGATATTTTATTTTGCAAAACAGACCGTTTCCTGAGAGCGTTCCTTTTTGAGGGGTGCTTTTACAGCGTAACAGCGTGGTAGCCCAACAGGATGTAGGTATCCTATTAGTTAGCACACTGTATTAAGCTGCACAAGTGGTAGATCTAATCCAGAATCCCGGACGAGCCCCCAATCTGTAAGTGACTTCAATGCAGCACTCCAACTAAGTCAATGCCTAGTCTGGGATGCCCAATGGAAGCCCTTATTGATATATTTTTGTATGTCAAAGTTCTTTAAATCTGGATGATGAACCCTTGTATAACGCCCCTCTCTTTGAATCCCCCTGACCTCACTGAGACCAGAAGTAGGTTTGTTTTGCAAATTAAAAGATTTATTTTGGTTTTTATAACAGAATACAACTTCACACCCACATTAGGGTGGACTTAAACTTTGCGCCGAACTCTGTTCCCCCCCCAGTCCCCCTTTTTAGATCAGTGTCCACCTTTGTATGTATTGCATCTTTCCAGTCTCTTGTTTCGCGGAGGCAGAGGTGCCAGGTCTGTGTCTTCACTGAAGCGTAACTTCTGTTTCTGAAGTGTCCGCCGGGGAGGAAGGAGCCTCCTCTGCTTCATTCATCAAGAATAATATCAGAGGGCCCCAGATGTCTGGTGGACGGGCATGTAGGGGCAGTTGTTTAATGAAGTCTGTTTATATGTCCTGGCAGTAGAGGATGTCCTTGCGCAGCGATTGCTGGGGGGGCCTCGGCCCCAGGCCATGGCAACTCTCCTACGAGCTAGTGTCAGCAGAACTCCTGCCAGTTTCCTTATTGGAGCAGAAAGTAGTTTTGTCATACCAAGTAGGGCTGCTGTTTGGACCAGTTGTATCGCTTCTCCCACAATTGCAGCTGTTGTCTCAAGGACTTGGTTCCAGAAAGGGGTTAGTTCGGGAAGTCCCATGCGAGATGGACAAAGTCTGCTGATTGTGTCCCACATCTTCCGCATTTTGCAGATGCGTCTGGGTGATGTTTGTTAGCTTTTGCTGGTGTGTAGTAGGTTTGGTGAAGGAAGTTGAAGTGGATTAGTTTAAAGCGTGAGTTGAGGGCCATTTTTTTGTGTCTGTTTCAGGATGTAGGTCCAATCCCCTTCTGATATGGATATGTGCACAGACTTTTCCCATCTGGCTTTTGCACGAGTGATGTTGGGGGTTGTGTCGGTGATAATAGATTTGTAAATTTGCGACACCAGCCTGCCTTCGCCTTGTGCCTGTATTACGTTGTGCAGCAGTTGCCAGGTTGGTGGCTGACATGGGAAGTCGGGCAGGAGTGCTTGCAGGGTGTACCGGGTCCTGAAGTAGATGAATACGTCGAGTGCGGTGTTGCCGCCTTTCAATTTTGCTTGTTGCAGAGTTATAAAGTCGTCCTCAGTGAAGAGGTCTCCTATGGTCTTTATGTGCAGCTTTTCGACCCATTGGGGAATACTTTCTCTGACGTCAGTGGAACCCCTGGTATGAACTTGACGGGCAGAAGGGGAGAGTATTGCGTTTGTACCCTGTACTTTTGGGCTAGCTTGTTCCAGACTTTGTACGTCGAGAGCATTACATTCATGGTGGTGTTGGGGACAGGGGTCTGGCTAAAGATGACAGCAGTTAACAGGTGAGGTGTTGCCAGGGCTCGTTCCACTTGCACATGAGGTCTGATTACTTGAGTGGCATACCAGTGACTGAGGAATTGTACCTGTGCTGCCCAAAAGTATTTCTCTAGATATGAAAGGGCTAGACCTCCACTTGTTAGCGGGAGTGTTAGTGTTGCGTGTGCCACTCTAGCCGGTTTGCCCGCCCACAGTAGCTCGAGGACCATGCTTTTCAGTCTTTTCAGGAAGGTTTGAGGGTAGCAATATAGGAATGTTAGTGAATAGGTATAGCAATTTTGGTAGGATCACCATCTTGACCAGGGAGGTTCTTCCCCAGAGAGTTAGTGGCAGGGTCTTCCAACGTGTCACTTTTTTCCTGTAGGGACTTGACCACCTCTTCGTAGTTGTCTTGGAACACCTCATGGCATTTGAATCCCCAGGTATCGGACTTTGGATATTTTCCATGTGAGCTGGAAGTCATCTGCAACCGGCTTGGTGGCCGGGCTCAGCCGGAATATGATGGATTTTGATTGGTTGATTTTTAATCCGGAGGCCTCTCCAAATTTAATAACTTCCCTCATGACTGGGTTCAGGTTGTCCTCGGGGTCGCGTATGAACAGTACGACGTCAGCGTATAGAGATATGATGAGCTTGTGTGGTCCTATGGTGAGTTCTCTTAGATTGGAGGCCAGTGGTTCCATTACCAAGGCAAAGATCAATGCCGATAGCGGGCAGCCTTGTCTGGTGCCTCGTTGGAGTTCTATGGGGGCCGATTTTGCTGTACCTACAATGATATTAGCTCGTGGCTTGGTGTATAATAGAGATACGAGTTTGATGAAGCGGGCACCCAGTCCCATCCTGGTGAGTACAGCGAACAGGAACGGCCATTCCACTGAGTCAAATGCCTTTTCGGCATCAAGAAGAACCGCGATTGCCTGTTTTGAGGGGTCTAGTGCTTCAATGACTCTGAACAGCCTCCTGATTCCGAAGGTCGTGTTGCGGCCTGGTATGAAACCTGCTTGGTCAGTGGAGTGTTTGAGTCTCCGTTGTGTTTGGCGCTGTAGAGATCTTGGTAGAAGAGTCTGAATTTTTCCGCTATTCCTTCGTCGGTGTGGACTATCTCGCCCTGCTTCGCCCGAATTCCTTCTATCCGAGACAGTTTGTTGTCGGCTCTGATTAGGTTTGCTAGGAGGGCGACGGGTTTTTGGCCTTCACCATACTGTCGGACCAAACTGCTGCGATTTAAAAATTTGATTTCACGTTCTGCTGTGGTGCTGAATGTTAGTAGTTCCTCTTTCAGAGCGGCTGTTATTCTTGGGTCGGCCGAGTTTGTGTTCTGGAGTTCTAGATGTTTTAGCTTCTCTTCGCTGGCTGCCAGCTCGCGCCTAATGAGTTTGAGGATGCCGTTTTCTTTGGCGAGGCAGACCCCTCTAATAAAGCATTTTAGTGTTTCCCAGATTGTGCTGGCGGAGGGATCTGATCCCGTGTTGGCTTCGAGGAACACAGTGATCTCTTCTCTCAGTTCGGAGGCAAATACCTCATCTCGCTTCGAGCCGGTCTTGAAACGCCACCACTGTAATTGGGATTTAGGGTTGGATGGATTGAGACTGAGGATTATTGGGGAGTGGTCAGAGAGAGTTCTTGGCTGGATGCAACACCAGCTACTCGTCAATGGGCCTTTCATTGAGGTGAAGAGATAGTCAATCCTGGAGCTCGTGTTGTGTACTGCGGAGTGAAAGGTGTAGTCTTGCTGTTCCCCATTGGATGCTCTCCATGCGTCTTTCAGGTCGAACGCTCTGCAGATTTCTTTTATTTGAAGGCAGGCTTTGGATAGGGGCTGTGGGGTAGACCGAGATCTGTCCTTCACTGGGTCTAGCACTGTGTTCATGTCACCCCGGGATCTTGTGTCTCCCCGACCCTGTACAACATCTTCGCGAATCCCCTTTTTTGATGATCTAGATGGTCTGGGTATCACCTACACTAATTATGCCAATGATGCCCAGATCCTCATTCCGTTGACGGGGGATTATGACAAGGATTTGGCCTTCATCAACAAAGTGTACCTCATCATCCAGGCATGGATGGCCTCACAGGGTCTATGCCTGAATGATGACAAAACAGAACTCCTCATTCTAGGGTCTTGACATAACCTTAACAAACTAGACCAAAACTACTCCTCCTTCGTTATTGACAACAATAAGATCATGGTAGCCAAGGAGGTCAAAACCTTGGGCTTCTACCTAGACTCCACTTTCACCTTTAAAAAACAAGTTAATGCTATGGCATCCGCCACATCTTATACTTGCAAACTCAGCCAAACCTTTTCTCTCTCCATCTAACTGCATCACCCTAGCCAGGGCTCTGATCTTGTCCAAGTTGGACTATTGCAACGCACTTTATGTAGGATGCAACAAATATATTATGAACAAAATTCAGATCCTTCAAAATAATGCCCTAAGAGCTGCCCTTAGTATCCCAAAGAAAGCCCACATCTCTGACTCTAGAAGGTCTGTCAACTGGCTTTCTACCAAAGACAAAATATTCCTCAAATCGGTTTCCCTTACCCACAAATGCCTCCACCAAGCAGCCCCTCAATACCTTATCACTAAATTCACCAGACCTACGTCCTCTCGCCCCTCTAGAACGGCCAACTCCAATCTCCTCCTTGTGCCCAGGTTTAAACGCTCTATGTCGTGTGGGAACAGCTTTCCTGTTAAAGCAGCACAATACTGGAACTCTCTTCCACCTCCCTACAGGGAGGACCTCCCCTACCGCCTATTCTTAACTAAGACCATCCATTGGCTCAAGACCCATGACACATAACGACCACATGCTTTCTTGCTGCCCTGATGCTCCACCACTTTGATTGTAAATATGTACATTTAGATTGTCAACTGTTCAGTGTAGATACCTTTCATAAGACAACCGATTTATTGTATATAGTATTGCGTATATTTCTGTAACCTTTGCCTCATCGGCGTGCATTGTTTCTTTTGACGTATCCAGCACTGTAACCATGGCTGGACTTCACTCCCCTGTATGTAACCAAGCTTTGCAATTCTCTTGTTGCCTATGCGCCTTGCTTCCCCATTAGGGGTTATGTGCGCAATACAAATAAATAAAATACAAATACCCCCCCAAATTATGGTTGCGGGGTCTTGGGAGGAGAGGTGGGTTAATACCCAGCTAAAGTTGTCGGGGCCGTCCACGTTTGGTGCATAGGAGTTGACGAGGGTTATTTTCTGGCCCGCTATGATGCCACTTACTAGGACCGCTCTCCCCTCGGTATCTTTTGCCGTGTGAACAAGCCGGAAGCTGGTCCTCTTGTGTATAAGGATCGCAACTCCTTTGGAGTAGGATGAGTATGAGGAGAAGTATCTGTGGCAGCCCCAGCTTTTGGCCCACTGGTGATCTTTCCCTGGGAGTAAGTGTGTTTCTTGAAGCATGGCTACGTCCACTTCATGTCTTCTTACGTATTGGAGGACTTTCCTGTTTTTAGATGGGATATTGCCTCCTCTTATGTTCCAGGTTATGACTTTGAATGGAACGAGTTGAGATCTATGTTGATCCGCTTCTTGTTTTGAATGATCTATGGTGTTGTGGCTAGGTGTGGCCTGGTATTATAATCGTTACCTGGAGGTTCGTTAGCTGGACGGTGTAGCTGCGTTGATGGTGAGCCGAGGGGTGGAGGGTCCGAGGGCAGAGTTGAACGGGTGGCGCAAAACCTTCCTAGTTCCCTTGGTGAATGCTGTCCACGGGCAACCCCCAACAGGCCTGTACTGCTTCCCTCCCTAGGGTGGGCAACCCCCAACTGGCCCACAGAGAGGTCCCTTTTCAACAAAAAAGAACAAAAGGCGGTCCATGGACTTTCCATGCCGTCGGGTGTAATCCAACCCATTAACTCAACTTGTGAACCAAACAGTTGCTGTGCTAGGGGCGCTTGAGGCCTCCCAAGTATCCCAGCCCCGCCTTGCATTCGGTGTGATTATTTCGCTATTCTCGGTGAGGCAAGGGAACATGTTGCGTGATTCTAATCACTACTGGTTATGGTGGATTCCTGTGTATTCTGTCTCTTTGTGGTCTGGGGCGAATATGGTTTTGTTCTGGGCAGCCCATTCAGTCTAGAAACGCATTCCCTTCGTCCGGAGTTTGAAAGAAGTGGACTCTCCCGTCGTGTTGTACTCTAAGCCGCGCTGGGAAGAGCATTGAGTAGGCTATTTGGTTGTCTCTGAGCCTCTGCTTGATATTGGCAAATGTTTTCCTCTGTGATTGTACTGCGGGGGAGAAGTCGGGGTAAAAATGTATTTTGTCTCCTTCGTCAAGGAGGTCTCCTTTCTCCCTGGCCAGTCGAAGGATGGTATCTCGATCCCTGTAGTTAAGCAGCCTTGCGATGATGCCTGGGTGGCGTGCCGGGAGCGGGTCTAGTCGAAGGTATCCTGTGCGCTCTCTCTACTATGAAAAGTTGAGACAACGCGTCTCGGCCGAAAAGGGCTATGCAGAGGGACTCCACATAGTCTTCCATTTTCCCTTGTGGTTGGTGTTCTCTCACTCCGACGATCCCGAGATTATTTCTTCTTGAGTGGCCTTCGAGATCCTCGCATTTGGCTATAGTTGATTTCATTTGGGATTCTAATTGTGAGACTTTGTTTGATAGGGTTGTTGTGTTATCATCAAGGTTAGATACTCTTTGCTCGACCTCATTCATGCGTTCAGAGTGGGTGTCCATACGGTGTTGCAGGAGGTCGACTTTAGAGGCTAGACCATCCATTTTATTGTTCAAGCTGCCAATGCCCACTTTTAGGTCGAGGAGGATTTCTTTGATCTCGGACGGGTTATCGTTTGTTTCCCCTTGCTGTGGACAGTCGGACACTGAGGCCTGGTCATCCTGTTGGAGGGGTGCTTTTGGAGTTGTGCCACTCTCGAAGTTCAGTTTCCTTTGGGATTTATCGGTTTTCCCCATCGTGCCTGAGGTTTTGGTAATGTCTGTTGGATCCAGTATTTGGCGTGCTACGTTTAAGGCACTCCGGGGACCCACCTCTGGGCAGGTTGGCTACTGGTTGCTGGGACCGGTGGACGCGCGGTCTTGTAGTGGGGTGGTCTTCTTATATTGTGGTTAATGGACTCCCCGTCAATTTTGTTCTTGTTTTCTTGGAGTGAGTGTCAGAGCGTGTCCGGTGTGGATAAAGGTCTGATGACTTCTCGCTCCTTCAGGGAGGGGAGGGTGTCTCAGCGGAGTTTATGGCAGGTGTTCGGTACAAGCTGCTTTGTATTGTTGACCGCTGGTTGCTTTTTGTATAGGAGAAGGAGTTAAGGCCCCCGGCTGTTGTTAGTGTGTTGTAGTGGGGGGGGTTCCCTTTATGATAGGGCTTGCTTCCCTTATTAAGGTGGTGTTGACCTTCGGAGTGTGGGGAATACTTGGACCACTCAGGTTCGGTTGGCACGTTACGTGCGTGCAGCTGTAGCCGTGTTCATGGTTTGGAGAGGAAAGTTTGCGTTGAGCTAATTGCGGTCAGCTTTGGCGGCGCCGGGGGCTCCGCGTTCCGTGGGTCTCTGCACCTCTCTGTATGCGGGTGGGGCCCTCTCACCAGCCAAGCTCTAGGCGCGTAGGATTCTGCACGCGCGAGGGGGCCGGCGCCAAGGCTGGCTCTGTTTGGGGGCAGCGCGACCTCCCTCCCTCTCCTTATCTCCGTGCGTGGCTGGTTTCTTCTCTTCCTCTCTATGCCGGTCGGCCCAGGCCCGAGGCGGCGGGGCCCGCTTCAGATGACGCAGTGGTCCTGGGTCCTGGGGGGAGCTCCCGCCCTCGGTCCGGCAGATGGGTCGCCGGAATCCCGAACTGATGTGGTGGATGTGGAGGGCACGGGGGGAGAGACAGCTCGTCCTTCGCTGAGTTGTCTCGGCCGGCCGCGGTGCTGTCTGCCAAGTAGCTGTGTTGCTGCTGCCTCACTTCGTCTTCCGGCTCTGAACAGGGAGAGGGAGACAGGATTTTCCGCCGGTCTGCCGACGGTCAGCGATCGCCCCACGCCCTCCGCTCGCTTCTCTGCCAACACTCCGGGCGCCCCCACCGGGTCACGGCGTCAGGAGCGCTCGGGTTTCAAGGGGCGGGGCAGCCGCGAGTGAGTCGGCGCTCCGCAGGCCAGCTATACGAAGCTCGGCTTTGAGGCCGCGTGGGCCGTTTATTGGCAGAAAAAGGCTGATTTTGCCCAGTTTTCGGGGGATAGTAGCTGGAGAGATCAGAAAGTCAGGAATCAGGGGTAGAGCTCGCAAAACCACCGGGAACAGCAGGATTTCTCAGGATTGATGCAGGGTTGAATGGGAGCTTAGACCCAGGCGGCCATCTTGGTTGGCCCCCTAGCGCCCTCAATATCACACTTTTATGAACAAAATAATATCTGAATAGCACACTTATGAATATGGACGGTAATCATCAATGGGTAATATTACAAAATTGACAATCTCTTTAATCACTTAGGAGTAGGAATAGTAAGGATAAGGTAGCAGCGAATACTTTTATGGTTCAAGGAAATGCAAGATGGAAAGAATGCAACACAGGAATAAACTTGATATGATTTCAATAAAAGATAATATGATCACTTTTTCCCCTGTGACTACTCACTTCCCCCCTATGCAATCTGAAGAGATGGAAATGAGGGCACACAGGTTTCAGGAATAGAATCAAGAATGCAGTTCAATCCCAGTTCCCCCAGCGAGCTTAGAGAAACAGGTAGGATTTTAAAACAGGCAAAAATACCTTTAAATGTGATTGCAATGGATGGGAAACCTGCTAAATTGATTTTAATTAAATAAAGAGATTCAGGATGAGTGATAGTTACTTTAGATTGGTTCAGGTCAACACTAGCAATGATTCATGAATGATTATCAAATTGGAAACGAAATTCAGCAGGTGAAAGCAAGAAGAAGCTATTTTGACAAGTGGTGAAATGGAGCTAAATTGCATTTTGTGGCAATTTTTATGCGTGCGTAAACCGCGATTACGGAAAAACTATAATGGAATACTGGAATATCGTTTTGGGTTTGTTGGAAAGCTTAGGATCTTAGCTTTAAAATGACAGTTAAATTCCGCTTCTAGGACGTGCGGTTCAAAAGATACAGATGTTTTTGTGAAGGTAGATTTTCAGAAATAAAGTCAAGATTTCAGAAATGACAGATGCGCCTTAGAGATTTACCAACAACAGGATGGACACAAGATTCTATAATGCAGTTCTGGACAGGTTAAAATGGTTGGAATAGGATTACTTTAAACTAAGAGATTGGTTCTGTACAGTTCTAGACTAGATACTCACTCCTAGTTTTGGAATGGAATGGAAATGGGCCCCGTCAAGATCTGGTCAAGGGATTGGGCTGCCACCGTACAGGTCAGGCATCCTGGTCTGCGATCAGCCCTGCACGGCGGTCTGCGCTGCCTCTTAGACTGGATCAAGCGGGTCCGGGATACAGCTCTGCTTTCTCTGGATCTTGGTTCTAGCACAGGGTTCTTGGCTAGAAGCAAACAGCACAGCCCGGCTGTTGAGAATCAGGTTGCAAAAGATTCTGAGGCCTGCTGAAGAGGATTCAGCTTGTGGATTAGGCCTCTCTGCTTCAAGGTTCTAGAGTTTGGTTCTAGAGTTGGTTCTAGACCTGGAGTCTGGATTCTAAGTTCTCGTCTCTGAAGTCTTTCGTCAGGGTGCTGCGCAGGAATCAGTTGAGTAGTGGAAAGGTTTCTCCCCTATCTGTCCTAAGCAGTCTATTTATCTGTTTCCAAAGTGGGTGGGAAGGCTGACTTTCTATGCCCAACCCCTTAAGGATTTAATAGGTCAGAGAATCTCCTGTCGCCTGACTGGAGAAGGGAGTAGTGTGTCATCAGGTATCATGTTTATGGCTTAAGGAAAGAACACACCCCTTTGCTTTTACTTAGAAAATCAATTTTTCATAGCAAACATATTTTCAAGGTGCACAACTGGTTCATAATACATATACACCTCACATATTACTTAAGATACATTCTTCTCCAACTCTGATCTTCCTAACAGCTTCAGTTCAGAAATGACAACTTATTCGCACTTTTGGTGGGTTTGCCAAGATTGGTTCTGCACCAAATTTTACACAGACATACACACTCTCGCTGAGCATATTACTGTAAGTTTTTACGTTTCTAGCATAAACACTGTATCTACAATATTAATAAATCTCGGGGTTTGGTCTCAGAACATCACACGGCGTCCAGCTTAGTCTTGAACTGTGAGTGAATTTGTCATTTTAAGAATCTCAAAGTTTGACATTTCTGTCAGCTTGGTAAAATGTGTTATAAGCAATTTCATAAAACTTACATTTGCTTTCAAATCAATACACACAACGGTTTGTCTGCGCCCCCAGAAGCTTGGCTCTGACTCAGAGGTCACATGTCTTGTTTCCTGCCAGGAGCTGTTGACCAGGCACACCCAAATCAGCATATTCTATTCAGTTGAAAGAGTCTATTGTCTCTTTCCTCCTGCCAGCAGGGGAAATCTCCTCCTCTCACAACAGTTCTAATTAACATGTCCATGCGATATCCTCTCCTGTTGGTAGGAAGGACAAGGTGTGAAGGGTTCCCATGGACAGAAGGCCTCTTGAAGTTTTAATTAAATCAGTTTCCTTCTAGTCAATTGCAACATAGCTCCTTGTAAAAAATAACATTTATAAACTCACAATAAGCAACATATCTTTAAATCAAGTATTTTTCAACAATGAAATCGCTGTGTGGCACTCTATATGGCATTTTGATGGAATTCTCTTCTTTGGCATATTTAACTTCTGAAACACCAGTTCTCCTGTTAGAATTATAAATCGCCAGCACCTGACAGAGGCGAGTAACGGTACTACATCCATTTTTGACAGCTGTCTATCTTTAAAAGGAGATTTAGCTTGAAAGCATATGATTCTTGCTGACATTGTATTGATGTGGATTCTTGCAGTAGAATAATGTGGAACACCCAACAAGAAGGTTGGATCTTTTTGGTGATTTGTGATCCATGATTTTAGCACATTTTGACAATCAAGAAAATGAATTCCCAAAGAGCTCTGCATTGCTTTTGGCAATCAGCATTGCTTTTTCCAAGTAGTTTCAGGCTGCTTTGTGGATGGCCCAATGGTGGTTTTAGGCAGTGATCTCCTGTGCTCCCTAAAATAGGCAAAAGTGGATGGCAGCCTATCTTTCAGATTTTTACTGCGCATTTATGGCTGGTTTGGAGTGAGCAGCATGCTTTCCAGTGGTCATTCTGATGTTTCTGCTGCCAGCAATGCACAGTACTGTTGCAGGGCTTGGATGAGTGGGTTGATGCATCCAACATAAATGAGTATCAATCAGGTTTCCGCCCAAAATGCAGCATCGAGACAGCCACCATTCCAGGTGGTGAAGGATGCTCTCCAAATCTTGGATAAGGGAGACTCATGCCTCCTCATCCTCCTTGACCACTCGGCTGCATTCAACACTGTCGACCACTGCATCCTTCTCTCACTCCTTACTGACAGGATGGAATCTCTGGCAGTCTCTTGAATTGGTTTACCTCCTACCTCTCGGGCAGACACCAGGCTGTCCAGATGAACCTCTTGCATTCTAACTGAACCCCTGTCTGCTGTGGAGTCCCCCAAGGCTCCATCCTCTCACCAGTCCTTTTTAACCTTTACATGGAGCCTCTGGGCACTCTCCTCAAAGATCACACCAATACGCAGACGATACTCATTTGTACATGAGAGTAAATAGTGTGCAGGACATCATGGCGGCATAATGTTCATCCCCCCATTCTCTACTAAGACCTATCTATATAACGCATATCACCGGCCTAGTACATTCTCATGCCAATTAAGGTACAGACAATTAAGCTATCAGTAGACACTATATAGCCACAAAGTGAGCTATAGACCCAGATATTTTTGTATGTTGTTGTAGTTCTGTCAATGACATATGGGTGAATTACCTCCCACGGTGACATAAAATGACCAAACTACCAGCCCGTTCACGTGTTGGGGGTGTGCCACGGCCACTCATAAGGTTAACTGCTGTGTACAAGTATCAGTAGTGATCAGGCTTACAAGTAACACATGCATACAACTAATGATATTATGACATGTCTTTTGTGCAGGGTCAGTTCACATTTACATCGTACTGACAAAGGCGAGGAGATAGAAATCGATTAAATGTAATTACGTGTAGCACACATAGCACCCTCCTGATTTGAGGCAGAGGGCACATTGCAACATTTGGAAACATAAATTAATTGGAGACGTCAACCCCACCGCAGACCCAAAAATTACATTAATGAATCATAAAGTAACAGGGTGTCCTTTATGATTATACCTGTGTTTTTTTATATCAGAGCATTCAGTTGCAATACCCTTTTACATTTAGACAGCAATTGAAGTCAAGCAATAGGTTTCAGTTACGTGAAGAAACATGAGACAGATGAAGCTTCATTACAAGTTTGCTGGTCCGGAAACAGAAAACTACGAGTCCGCTGGCAGGTTCCATCTGCACAGTGCTGGTGCTTCCATCCTCCCCATTCCCATTTAGCCCTATGGGACTCGAATGGGAATGGGAATGGGGAGTAACAATTGCCACCGCCTGACTTCCCGGACTGCAGGGGCTGTAATGCCCCAGTTATTCAAGCAAGTCAGGCAGCGGTAATTCATTACGGGTCCGGTGGCAGCCTGCCGGTTTTACAATCACGGCTACTGCCGGACTCGTAATGAGGCCCATGGTTTAGCAATGAGAATGCACCATTTTCTAGTCCGTCTACTGTCCCCATAACCATTTGATCTGAAGAGAGCTGTAAATCATGCAGGCTCTGTATGTTGATTTCTGATAGACACTGAATTAACCATCAGAGACAATAAAATGTAGTATTGATTTATTTCTGCATCACAATATTGGTGCATTTTATGCACAAATGTGTTGGTTTTCGAATATATGCACATTTAAGTCATATTGGGGTGCTGGGGTTTCCCTTCCCTTTCTTCTACTCAATTCACCTCATATTTTCATGTTGAGCACAATATTTCTGAGCAAATGATTTCAGAAACTGCTGAATTTAAACCTGAAAATAAAAATTCAAGAAAGATTCCTCATTGATATGGATTCAGAAATTGCTTGATCTTAAATAATACAGCATTGTTTCATTTTTATACTTGAGATTAAGCTGTTTAAAATCTAATCTCGGCTGGTAGCATTTGTGTGTGTGTGTATATATATATATATATATATAGTGGTATTTCTCTCCAGTTTCCAGCAGTAGGGGTCATCTCTTTAGTATATATAGACCAACAAAACTGACCACGTCTCCTTCATGGTGCATATAGCAATGAAGACACACATGGCTTGGTACCAACTACCCCTCTGCCAAAAATGAAGCTCTTCATCGCAGCAATCAACTTCAGATCTACTGTCCAGGGCTTGTTCCTCTACCACCTTTTTGTCCCTCCATCAACCAGTGTCACACCACAGAGATGCCTGCTGCAGGAAGACTCAAAGGACTCAGCAAATTCACCCACATAACCCCCAGCCCTCAATAAACCGCACTGGGCCTTGCTGCAAACAGTTGTCACCGTCACATCCTCCTGCGTCAACTACAAGGCCACTGCACTGAAGTGCCCAAACTCCCTCACTGAGAATCTAGGCAGAAACCTATATTCCTCAGAAGCAAACAAAGCTGCAAACGTCAGTGCAGAAAGGAAAGCATCAGAAGACTCTAGAACCTCCTCGCATCAACACCAGACTTACCCCCTCGCTTCAGAATTTCAGGAAGGAGTTTAGGACCATCCTAGTCAAAGAATGGCTCTTCCTTAACACCTAGGACCACATGCCATTCACTTCACACCTAAGCTGAGACTAGGCAATTTTCTTCTTCTTCCTGTGTCCTACCCTGGGTGCTTGTAAATGCTTTGCTGCCAAATTGCCCATCCATCTCCTTCCCCAATGTTAGCTCCCCGATTCCTTGTATTGATCCTTTGCAATCTGCTTCCCTAGCTATGTACTTCCCCTAGGAATTGCAAAGTGCTCAGTTCGACTCCCAAAGCTAGATTCACACTTAATAAATACCCTCACAATATTAATATTAATAAATATACAAAATGTGTCCTCATTACTTTTGTGTTCTGTTTCTGTATTCACTTCACTCACGTCTGAATCAACCGGCATGCAGCACCTATAAATAAATAATGACATCTTTGAGTGGGCCTGGGGATTATTATTTTATTTGGATATTTATATAGCACAAACCTGACCTTGAGGAGGAGCTAAGAGCTTGACATAGGATAGGGTTCATATACCAACTAGAGCCAGGCCACAGACATAGCACCACATGATGTTTACCTACCTCAATGGGCATTCAAAAATTAAACATTAAATGCGTAAGTGTGGGGGGAGAAGTAGAGTGGGGTGCACTGTCAGAAAAATGATGTGTAATATCAGACTGCCATGGGAGATTGTGTGTGAAAAGTGCACATTGTTTGCTTGATTGTACTTAAATTGTTAGTATTTTCAGTGTTTTATTCCACATTCTGTGTGATTGGCAGTTCATATGCTTCATCCCATTCAAGTGCAGGACATATCCATCCCTGGAGATGATTTGCTGCTATGTAGAAATACATTGCAACTACCATTATATGAGTTGGTGTAGACATATTTTGCATGATCGCATCATTATGGACTTGGTTTTTGGTCCCCTTAGGTTTCAGTTCTGAGATAAATGTCTTTACACAGTTTCCACTAGATTGATCTCACACATTTTGTCTGTCTTTCTATGTATTTTTTGGTGAGCCAGAAGATGGTGCTTTAGGTGGAAACGCTTCCCGCATACATTGCACTGATAAGGTCTTTCGCCGGTATGCATTTTTTGGTGTCTAAGAAGAACTTCCTTTTGATTGAAGCTTTTTCCACATATAGTACAATGATAAGGTCTCTCCCCTGTATGTATTCTTTCATGTCTAACGAGATAAGACATTCCGGAGAAGCTTTTCCCACATTCAGCGCAGGTATATCTTCCTTTAACATTGTGTGCTTGCCAGGTGCCAGGATGGGTGTCTGTCTGTTGGGGTTTCTCTCTTTCAGAGCAAGCGGTGGGTCTGAAACCTGGCAACTGGCAGGAATCCAGGGGTTCGGATCTCTGCACACTGGCTGTTGTTATCTGTGGCTTATCGGTTTGTGCGCTTCCTCGGCTCTGTTGTCGTTCATTTCTTGGCCACATCTGGTTCACTGACACTGTTTCCTCATAACTGGTCTGGACTATGCTTGATTTGCTCTTTTTTGCTGTAAATGTGCAGAGTCTTGATTTAGCATTACTTTTTAAAGAGTTACTGATGAGTCTCTTACTCTTCTCGTTTCCATTACCTATTAAAAATCAGTTACATTGTTAATATTAGCCTTTTGCACGTGATTCATCTCATAACAATATTTTCACTTAAAATAGATGTTATTGATCTGAATAATCATGGTGGAAAAACTGATTCCCCAGTAGGGAACTCTGGAAATGATGTGATATGTAATGGACAGGAAACTGGCAAATGCATATTGTATCTTAATCAGTGACGGTATTGCAAGGCTTTGTTTTCGGAACAATCGTATCATTTCTCTCCATGCCAGGAGAGCAAATTCACAGCAGTGAATGCCATCACAAAGTGTGCTATAGGAGGGAGATGTTACAAATAGGTACATGTTTATCACATCATTTTTGATTCAAGCCTCAAACATACCCTTAAACTGTACTGTATGGGTTAAAAAAAAAGCCATACTGCAAACGTCTAAAGCCGAAAGTACAAACATAGATATGACTGCATAACAACATATTAACACATTCATAATTCATGGTAGTGAAAATAATAGTTCTAGATTATAAACTGGTTTCTTCTTTTTCTTTGTCCCTCTATAACAAGATACATGAAACTAATTTGATGACTGACAATGTTAATACTCATTTAACTAGGAAATGGCGTAGGGCAGCACAAATATTCATAACATCCTAGTGATCAGATGTCATAACCATTTACTGTCTGACATACGTTTACTCTGGCATGTTAATCTGATTTGAGGATACATTGGACTGAGGAATAGAATAGCTAACATCTGTGTTACGTAGATCTGACCTGTTATAATTACCAGCATTGCTAACGGAAAGAGATTGTTTAATATCATGTCCTTTAAACCTCCACGCTAGCACATGATAGTAGGAAAAATGAAATAATTTGTCCTTTGGCTCTAATGACATCGCATGAACAAAGGAAGCTAATTTTATTGCTAGAACCGCATATGCGTTGCTATATTTTCATATTCTTTGTAATGCCATCAAATGCCATGTGTGGACCACACACGTACAGGTGTGGCAATTGTATGCCCAGGTACTGCCATGCTGTGATAGATGTAGCATCATAGCAAGGTTCTGTCATCATGTGTTTGATATGCTGTCACATGCCAAGTTATTGCCATCTGTAAATATGTCCCTTGTCTTAGGTTACAAGATGAGGCTGGGTAGAGCATGTGGGCAAGGCGCCAACACCCACCACATTATGTAGGGCCTGCAGAATAATAAACCATCTCTAAGGTTGTTGCTTATCCCATTACTCTGAACCTTCCCCTAAATCCTATCACCCATTTTATGCATGTTAAAATCCATGTCTTCTAAAAAACTCAAAAACTCAAAACTGGAAAAGTCATCCAAAATAACTGAAATGTCAAGATCTGTGTTGTTACATCATTTTCTAAACTGTAGTAAAAAATGGGCATGTGAACTAGCAAACAAACTACTTCCCTGCTGTGGCATGCATAACACTTAGAATGATATGATATGATGATATGATATGGTATTTGTAACGCGCCTATACACAAGTGTTTCAAGGCGCGACGAGGCAGGGAGGGAGGGAAACAAGGGGAAAACAGACAAACGATCCTACTAGGCCAGGTGTCATTCAGATCGCGCAAGTGCAGAGGTAAGGGGAAAAGGAGGAAGTGCAGGGGGGAGGAGGTGGGGGGGAAGTGCAGTACAAGGTAAGTAGCGTAGAAAATAATAATAAATAATAAATAGAAAGGGCCAGCTGGTGGCAAGTGCGAGGTAAGTGCAGAGCAAGTGCTGGGAAAGGGGCTGTAGGGATACAGTGACAGTCCCACAGTGCAGGGGGAGCCGGGGAGGCAGTGCAAGTGGAGAGTGGCTGGGCCCTGGACCGAGGTTGCTGAGAGTGGCCCAGATGCAGGTTTAGTGCTGAATTCAGTGGGGAGTTAAGCAGGATTAGCAGGGGAGAGGGAGAGAGAAGGCAGAAGCGAAGAGGAAGGTTTTGAGGTGCTTCCGGAACCGGAGATGGTTCTCCTCAAGTTTCAGGGAGGCAGGAAGGCTGTTCCAGAGGGAGGCCCCAGCTGCGGAGAGAGATCTACCCCCAGCTCGTTGCTTCGAGAAGCGGCTGACCATGAGGGAGTTGGAGACGGATGAGCGAAGGGCTCGTGAAGGAAGATATTTAGGAAGAGAGAGTTGGAGGTATTTAGGTCCCAGGCCCCAGAAGGCCTTGTGGACAATGCAGAGGGTTTTGAACTTAATCCTCGCAGCCACTGGGAGCCAGTGAAGAGATTTCAGTCCTGGAGAGATACGGTCCCTGGGCTTGAGGCCAAGGACAAGTCTCGCAGTTCTGTTCTGGATAAGTTGCAGAGGGCGGAGAGTGGAGGCAGGCAGATTAAGATAGAGGCTGTTACAGTAGTCCAGCCTTGAGAGAACCAGGGCTCGAGAGACAGTGAGCTTCTGGGGGAAGGAGAGGAAGGGAAGAATACCTCTGAGGAGGTGCAGCTGGTAGTGTGACTTCTTAGAGACGTCAGATATATGAGGAGAGAAGGAGAGTGTGGAGTCGAAGATGACCCCGAGGTTTTTAGCCTTGCAGGTAGGGGCAGGAAGGGGGCCAAGGGAGGCCGGCCAGAGAGCTGCAGGGAAGGAGGGAGTGGGTGTGCCGATGAGTAGAATCTCAGTCTTACTGGCGTTGAGGCAGAGGTCATTGGCGGCGCACCATTCATGGATAGCAGACAGACAGTCGGAGATGAGGGAAGGAGAGGAGGAGGCTGAGGGTAGCCTGAAAATGAGCTGGGTATCGTCTGCATAGCACTGGAAGTGGGGGCAGAGAGCGGCGATGCGGTGGGCAAGGAGTGCCAGATACTGGTTGAAAAGCCAGGGAGAGAGGTTGGATCCCTGGGGGACACCACAGGTGGAGAAAAAGATGTCAGAGAGGAAGGAGCCCATTTGGACCTGGGAGGGTCGATCGGAGAGGAAAGAAGTCAGCCAGGCCAGAGCCTGACCAGTGATACCCAGGTTATCACGGAGACAGTTGAGCAGGATGGCATGGTTGACAGTGTCAAAGGCAGAGGAGAGATCGAGCAGAATGAGAACACAGGGAGTGTTGGTATCGAGGTTCAGGAGCAGGTCCTCACGGATGTTCAGGAGAGCAGTTTCCGTGCTTCTGGCAGCTCTGAAGCCAGATTGATGGTCATGAAGATTACCAACAGAGTCAGCATGGGGGTTAAGCTGGGAGATGGCCAGTTTCTCCAGGAGCTTACCAGGAAGGGAGTAATGGAGATTGGGCGATAATTGGCCGGGCAGGAGGGGTCGGCAGAATGAACTTCTGCGGAGCTGCTGTGACCAGAAGCTTGGCGCGGCCAAGTCAGAGAGCTGCAGTGATTACTGGAACATTATGGAGAGTAAGATGCCAGAAGGCCTTCTTAGCAATTGGCTCTGGAGAGGTGCATTGCCAATTACAGCACAAGGTAACACAGATAGAAAATAAATTACATTTCAATTTAGTTAGCCAATTCCTGCGCGGAGCAGGCTGCGCTCACAGCTGACTGACATCTGCCATTCATGGAACAAGGGCAAGCCTGCAGGAGTATAAATGCTGCCTGCAGTTTCGGCTCGGGGAGGGGGGCATTGGAAGGAAAGCAGCAGTAGCTGGGAAAGGCAGGTGAAGTGAGAAAGCAGAAGCAAACCTTCAGATGCAGGACTGCAATGCGAATAGAGACTGTGGGAGAAGGAGGAATAGTGTACACAGCTTCATAAGGGGAGGAAAGGTAAAATACCTGCTTATAGAAGGGGAGCGGGGAAAAGAGGAGGTTGCACCAAGTGGTGAAATATACAGAATGGTACAGAAAGTGAGGAAGAGAGAAGAGGACAGAAAGAACCTGAAAAGGGCACGTGGATAAACAAAGAACCAGGTGGAGAAGATGAGGAGAACATCCACAAGCGTGAAAGTCAGAATCACCTAGGAGAGAAGAAGAGAAACTATCAGGGGAGGTTGAGAAGGAGAACAGAGAGGCCCTTCGAAATCAGCCCCTGTCAATCTTGTGTTGGTAATGAGTCCACTACCAGTATTTTGGGGTGCATATCTAAAGTTCCCTGGCCAATTGAGATCTAGAGAAATGTGGCAGGGCTTGACAGACCCAATGAGTCTGACAGGTGGGAGAGACCCCAGCATCCTGAATACAGCAACAGTAGTAGAAGGATCCAACTACGCCAAGGCAGAAGTGCCGGGAACTCTTAAAACCCCCATTGACTATGCATGACCATTGACCATCAGGAAATAGAGTCCTAGGTAAGTGATGGATGGACTGACACAGCATGGTGCTGAAGCATGCCAGAAGTGCATATTTTTTAGTTTGTTTTTAAAATCCCTCACTCTTCCCCTAGTCCTGCCTGGCCATTGGCAGATATAGGACGTAAAAAGAAAATGGTTTGAACACTGTCTTTTTAGACCCACATTTTTTGTTAATCCCTTCATTATGCCACATCATTTACCAGGTACTGGCCTAGATGACCAGGAATTGCCTCCAAGTGCTAAGTTCAAAACTCACAGTCCTATGACATTCTATCAAATGTCCTATGACATTCTATCAAATGCTGAGAGCAGTCCCATTAGCTCAGGCGCTGCCCTCAAAGGCTATGTACAGAATACATTCTCCAGGCGCTGCTATCTTTTGTCTGATATAGCCGCATTTGGTAGGTACAGTAATTATATTCTAGATTTGGGGCCTCATTACGACTCAGGCGGAAAGCCATGGTGCTAATAGCACCATGGTCCATGCCGGAAACTTACCGACTCCGCCATGGAGATAGGGGGAATTACCACCCCATTACAAGGTTGGCGGGGCGGTAATTCCCCCTTCCTCCATGGCCCTTCGCCATTCCCATTTTTGACCCATAGTGCTCAATGGTAATGGGGAAGGTGGCAAGTACGGTACCGCAAATTGCGGTACCGTACTTAGCACCAAGGTCCCTTTGTGGGTCCCTACTTTAACGGCTGGTGTAAACCAGCCGTTAAGGTCGGGTTCCGCAAAGGGACCTCGTAATCAGGCGCTAATGGGTTAACGGCGCCGCACGCCTTTTACGGCGCCGTTAACCCATTAGCGTAATGAGGCCCTTGGTCTCAAGCATATCGTTTGCAAAATGCAGACTCCTGTACAGCTATGGTCCTCCAATTATGCAATAGGCCATGGCATGACATGCTGTACTCATTACTAAGGGCTTGGAGCCCAAGTTAACATGCCCCTGCTTTTTATGAGGACTTAGGGTCATTACAAGCTGAAATGGCCCATCGTACAATAATGTATTGCTGTAGAAAGCAAAGCATTCTAGCGAGAACATCAACATTCTCGCGAAAAGACGAAAAACCTAACGAGAAGAAATACTATCTGTATCCTTCCACGAACATCAAACTTCCCAACTGCTACTGTTTCAGCCTCCACACACCCTCTTAAAGGAAAACGTAGTCATTTCTCATTCACACGAGAATTCTCCAGTGAATAAAAACAGACTGCTTTTAATTTCTGAAAAGCCTCACTTGCTGCAATGCACATTGAAGATACAAAAGATTTGCATCAAACCACTAAAAGACACATCTATGCCGCTTTACGCCCAACCTGTTTTAAATTTGAAGCAAATCCTCCCAGAGGTGTAGGCTGTACACTTATTCAACGAACAAGTTTTTTCCCAAATGTCAAAATCAATGCAAAAGGTAAATAACACCCCTTTTTTACAACGCGTTTTATCTTTTAAACTGTTGCATGAATTTCCACCAACTGCGATCTTATGGGCAGTTGTGGTAAATGAAGATTGCGTTTGTTGTTTACCAAGGTCTTTCTACGTCTCCCTGCGTGCAGCAGAGCGAGAAGGAGACCATAAAACAACATGAGGTGCACAAAGCACACTGTTAAGTGCAGTTATGGCCAACGAAGACGGTGTTTGTTGGTAGGTGGTTTCTTTCTATTGGCTCCCTGCATGCCACACAGTGAGGAGGAAGACCCCATAAAATGAGCCGAGGTGCGCAAAGTGCAATGTTAAGTGCAGTTGTGGCAAAGGAAGACTGGGTTTGTTAGTTAGCAATATCTTTCTACATCCTCCTGCATGCTGCACAGCGAGGATGCAGAGACCATAAAACGAGCCGAGCGAGGTGCTCAAAGCACTAAGTGCAGTTGAGCACATTGGAGTGCAGGAGTGTTTTGTACCTATGAGTTTTGATGGGGGATGCCCTGCTGATGGGTCCACCGAGCAAGGTGAGGAGCATAGACTAGGACTAGTTGCACAACCGTCTTATGATCCTACAACTGATTAACTACTCAGAAGGTATTTAACATCTTTTGCAATTTCATTACCGATATTGTGCCGTCTATGAGGCTTCCTCCATTTGCTCTCTTACCACCCAGGTGTGTTGATTTTCAGATTACCTTACAAAGTAAGGCAAGTTTTCCAGCCACTGTGTCTGCTGACGCCACACAGCTTGTGCAAGTTACAATAGATAGACCTCATCATAACGGTGCATGGCTTCAGCTGGTTGATGTTTCTTCAGCAGCTGCAACAAAAACAAAGTACTTTCCCAAAATTGCATTAAAATGTTTAATGAGTGACCACAAGAATTCTTGCTTCGCCCTCTGTCTGTTTATCTCCTGATTCTGCCGAGTAGTACAGCAGACAGGTGAAATATATGGAAGAATTGTGCTATTGATGATAGAAGCTGGGGAATTGTGGCACATATACTACATTTGGAAAGGTACAAAAAAAGGTAGCAGGTGCCCCTCTCTAGAAAGAACATGGCATGATAACCTGTTCTGTGGTTTTTGCCCACTTTCAGAGTCCGCAGCCATCACTTTTTGCTCACTGCTCTTTTCCAAAGGAGGAAAAGTACAGTGAGCAAAAAGCGATGGCTGCAGACTTTAGAAATTGGGGAAAAAACCATGTTGCTATGTTCTTTCTAGAAAGGGGAGCCTGCTCCCTTTTTTGTACATTTGGAAAGGTGTTATATTGGCTATGAGGCCATCTCAGATTTTCCCACTAACAGCAATGGCGGACATTCCAAATGGCGGACTCGCAAAATTGCTAATCTGCTCTTTCGTATGATAATGGAGCTGTTACATCCATATTAAATGTGGTTTTCTGTGTACTTTTGTTATAAATATGTGTGTAAAACTTCAAATAGTTCATAAAAATGCATACACAAAACAATGGCGTGAAAAAAGCGTGTATTAGTATTTTTTTGTTCACAGATGAAGAGTTTGTATGACAATTTAAGAAGAAGAAGATACAAATATGGAGAAAGTACATAAACTGGCGAATGAGTTCAAGCCTGAAACTTCTAGACAAATCACAGAAACAGAGCAGAACAAGCATTTCCATCTGACAAGAAGACAATTCGGAGGTTGTTCGCTGTCCAGCAGAGACTAAATGTGATACAAAGCGAGTTGGGTATAAGACAATATCTGATCTGCTTGTGGGGTGTTTAGTAGTATTGGATGTTTACCAAGAACAATTAATGTGACCCGTCTGGATGAAGGTGGAGGTATCGAGGCAACATTGATATGACGTAAGCTCGGTTTCACGATTCATGTAGTTTGCAGTTCAATAAGACAAAACTTTAAAGAGCAGAGAAAAGGAAGATATCACCAGCAGATAATTCTGATAGTGCTATGAAATTCACCCATCAGAGTGTTCAAGAAAAAGGTTCAGTGAATACAAAATCAATATGCTTTTTTTGTGACATGCCTCCCCCAGCTGGAAGATGATTGTGTAATGCATCTACATTCAGCCTTTTTTTACGGGCATTCGTCACTGTCCCCTTAAACTAGAAGACAACCCCTGCTTGCTAAACTGAGTGCAGACTATCTTATTGCACAAGATGACATGTACCATATTAATTGCCTCGTATTATTATATAATAGAACGAGACAAAAAAACAATACAGGAAACAGAGATAGACCAAATTAACCATGTTATTGCATTTGCAGAACTTATATCATACATCGATAATGCACAAATAGACAATGAAATTGGACTCATATTGTTAAGCTATGCAATCTGTACAGCATGAGGATGAAACAACGTGGCAATGATCTTCCAGATGCATACATTCAACAAAACTGAAAAACAGGATATTTGCTTACTTACCTGACATGGAAGCACATAAGCAAGGCCGTCATGTGATGCTTATATTTAATAATGATATTAGATCTGCACTGAGAAAAGCATGTGAATACAATGCAGATTTTGATGCTGTTCATCTTGCTAAAGCAGCAAATATAGTGAGAAGGGACATCTTTAAAATGAAAAATCCGTTCAAATGATCTTTTGGAAACAAGTGTCAGGAAGACCCAGTGCCAGCATCTCTGTTAGCACTGGTTTCAATGGTTACAAACTGCCAAAACACTAACGCACAGTGAAGTTATTAAACAATCAATCCTCACTGTTGCACAGTTACTAATGTACAATAGTTTGGTTAGACTTCGGGAGTATGATTCTGAAAGAGCCTTCAGGCACAACCGGGGAATGGGAAACTCCTTTGCCTATCAACGTAGATATTGTAATCCATACACAAACTTGTTGAAACCCTGCACAAGCTCGGATTAAGCATATCATACGACTGTGTGCTGCATATATCATCAGAACTTGACAATGAAGTATGTCATCATGATCACGCGAAAAGTGCAGCCATTCCTCTTCAGTTAAAAGGAGGGCTCTTCACGACCAGTGGGGTCGACAATATAGACCACACTCCAACCTCTACTACAGCTCATGATTGTTTCCATGGAACAGGAATATCAATATTTCAACATCCAAATAATCATTTTACGGGGACTGTTTGGATGCTGACTAAAAATCCTTGTGATGAGAAAATTACTAAACGTCTTCCTGAATGCTACACCAGCATGCCCCCTGTTCCTCCAATGAGAATTGATTGTCCTCTGCTAACGGTAGAAGAGATCTTAGTTGACAACCAAGTTATATTGCACACTATGGTGAATGAATACACCTGTCTGAAGCATGTAACACAGGCTTTGGCTAGTGATGTCTTACAAGGGGATGAAGTAATTATCTGGGCAGCATACCACACAAGTCAAAAAGAAGAAAAGGATTGTGAATTTACACTTTCATCCTTGCTTCCTCTATTTCCAGACCATGCTATGTCAGTGGCCATGATTCACCATTCCATGAAATTTGTGAAGACAGCAGTCAAAGGCCTTAATCCTGGACATATTCCAATCATTGCGTTTGACAAGCCACTCTATGCATTGGCAAAACAAACCCAGTGGAACTGTCCAACAACTCATTGCGAAGATCAATTCATGGTAATATTTGGTGGGCTGAATATGGAGATGGCTGTTCTCAAGGTTCTTGAAAATCTCTTGGATGAAAGTGGGTGGACTTGAGCGTTTGTTTGGGCTGATACTACCACAGCTGAAAAAGGGGATTTGTTTATAAAAGGTTCCCATGTGACTCGTACACGTAGGGCTCATCAAATCACAACCAGTAGTCTCTGTTTACTTCTGCAGCAAGTCTACACAGACTACAGTCAAGGCATAGAGGATAGCTGTCAAGTGATGTATGTATCCCATTTAGATTCTGGTACATCATTCTAAAACTAAATCCTTTTGAAGATTTTTCTAAGAGCGATACGAGAAGGAGATTTCCAGCTCTATTTAGAGGCGCTATCCAAGATTGTTCCCTGGTTGTTTTCCTTGGACCATACTCACTATGCATGATGAATTCATGTCCACTTACGTGATATGGTTTCACTTAAAAAGCATCACCCTAACATCTATGCATAATGTTTTATTTTTTATTTTTTTATTAAAGCATTCAGCGTAGAAAAATACAAACTTTTGCTTATACACACAATTTTTCCACTTCCACCAACACAAGCCAAACCCCTCCTCTTTCTTTAATCATACGTCAGTTTTTAATCCTGGTTTGGCTATGTGTTAAGAAGTCTCTTGTTCACAGTACTCTTTAGGCCCGTTCTAGCCTCTTTAGCATAGCTTCCAAAAACGTGCCCACGCCTTTAGTGGTTTTTCTGTTTGGCTCGTCATACAGTGCTGACTACCATAAATCAGGATCTAAGTCACATAGTGGTATCAGAATTGGTTGTAGTAGGCATCCCCTTTCCGTTCAAAGTTCTGGGCAAAATAGGAGTAGGTGTCGAGTTGATTCTTCTTCTTGTTTACATAATCTACAGGCTTTGCCCTTTGCCATGCCATATCTTACCAGATTAATCTTTGTTCTCAAAATATTCAAGCGAAAGCGCATAATTAGGTCTCTATGTTGTCGGTTGGTGCTTTTTTCTAGGTATCCTGGCAATGTCTGTGGACATCTGGTTATCTTGTCAGATAAAGTGTGATAGTTCGAGGCCACTCGTGCACGTTCTGTTTCCGCACAGTCTATTGACAACAAGAGTATTTTTACTCTCTTTGGCTGTTCACACAATGCTTCAGTTGTTACTTTCATGTTACGCAGAAGTTCCTTACATTTCAGTTTCCATTCATCTAATGGCCAAAAAGGCATTTTAGCTGTTTCCTGTTTCAATATTAAATATTGTGGAGGGCACTTTTCCAGAGTTATTTTTCTGAAAGTAGAGAGTTTGCGCCAGAATCTGGCTTCAAGTTTGTCCCATGTTTCCCATGGAATCCTCAGGGCCGTTTCACCCACGTATGTTACAGTGGGAATTACTTTTGCGTTGTAAAATTCTACAATCGGGCGCATAGAGAATTTACAGAACTTCTTTCAATACTAATGCCTGTGATGTTAGTTGGTCCATTTTCTGCTGTAGGTGATCAATCCAAGGTTGGTCACTCCAATTGGCACTTACAATCGCTCCCAGATATTTTATATTTTTCACTATTGGTATAGGATCATTCTCAATGCACCATTTGAACGCTTTTCTTGCCACAGGACCTGCCTTTTTGATTATCATTATGGCTGATTTTTCCGGATTGATTTTTCGTTTAATTTCTATTAAATGTGAATTTAGATATTCAAGTTTCCTCTGTAAGCCAACTGGAGTTTTATCCAACACTATTCGGTCATCTGCATTTAAGAGATGACCTATTTTTGTTTCTCCTTTTTTTCTCCTATTTTCGGCGAGCATGCTCTTGGCGGTTCCAAGCATGCTTTTACTTCTAAAATATAGAAGTTGTAGAGAATGGAAGCTAGTGGGCATCCTTGTTTTAGCCCACACTTTGTTGCGATTGCCTTAGTTAAGTTTCCCTTTTGATCTAGTTAACTTTGGAATCGCTTTAGTTGACAGTCTTAATCTGTTTCGTCCCTCATTAACACTAGCCTTGGTTGTCCAGATTTTTCTAGGTTCTTTATCATTCTTATCGGATGGGGCGATGTTTAAGCATGTGAGAATTAATACTCTGTGATCACTGTTTTTTGTTGGTAAGATTTCTGATGAGGTTATTCTTCGAAAAGTTTCTCGATCGACAAAGAAATAATCTAAAGTTGCACTTGCATTGTGTGATACCATGTAGGTTTTCCTTCTAGATCTCTGTGCACATTACCATTGTCTTGCAGGAGATCACGATTCTCCATTTCAATCTGCCATTTTCGTGATCTTGATTGTTTGTCGATTATGGCTTGTCACATTTGTCTGTGCATTTTTGTTTTTGTCACAGGCAATATTTAAGTCACCACACAAGATTAGTATCGGATTTTCATATTCTGATCTTAACTGGTCCATATAGATGGTAAGCGTTTCCAATAGTGTTGGTCCATCTGTGGCCTTTATATTCCAGTATAGATTAAAGATGATTAATATTTTATTTCCTTTTGTTCGTTTCTTCCATTAGTTTCTTGTTGCAAGATTATTATTTGAATCAAGGAGGATGGTTGTATTGTACGTATTATGTTTCCACTATAAGTATTCCTTATGATGGTTAAAAGGCCTGCAGAGGGTCTGCCTTTTTTTCCTTTATGGGCTTTATTCAAAAAACAAGTGGCACCATGTATGTAAGGCTGCTCTTGTAGCCAGCACTCTTGGATACAAATGATGTCTGCCGTTAATATTTCTTTGTTTATTTTTTCGATCAAGTGGTGGAAGCCTCTTGTGTTCCAGGACGCAAAACGTGTTGATCCTAGCAACTCCTGGCCTTCGGTCTAATATTGTTTTTTGTTTGTTTGAGAGTCCAAAGTTTCTGCTAACCTGATTCCAGAAGCACATCATCAGTGCCTTTAATTAGCATACGGAGAGCATTTGGTCCCCGTAACACTGTTGGAGAAAACCGTATAGGTCTATAATCCACACCCTCTTCATTTTGCTCCCCACTGGCATACTTTGGTTCTTCATAACTTTTTTTCATTGGTATATTCTTTTTTGCTTCCCGTTCGCTCTTTTGTGGGCTTTCTATTTTGATGTCAAAGCCCAAAACTCAGAGTTCGTCTGCAGCTGACTGTATTGAATTCAAAACTGCCTTTGTGTTTAAATGAACACATATTCTATCCGTGGCTTCTTCATTTGGAAACTCCACGATTCTAATATCTTTTGGTTCAATGACTCTCAATTGCGGCACGCTGTGCAAGAGCTTCATTAGGTTTGATCTATTTAGGATCAAGCCATCGTTTGTTCTTAGAACTCTCTCCATTCTCAATTTGTAGGTATTGCTCTTAGTGTCAAAAGGTTCCGGTTTGTTCTTAATACTCCTTGTATCTTTCTCCTCCTCTCGTTCCTGTATCTTTTTCGAGCTCAAGCTCTTAATTCCTTGTGTGTTCTTTCTCTCCCGATCTTGTTTAGACTGTTCAATCATAGCTTTAAGCAAAAGTTGTTGCTTTTTTTCCATTACATTTTTTACCTCTAGTTGTGTTCTTTTTTCTTGTAAGGTTCCAAAAATCGGTGATGTTATTTCAATACATTCCAGAGCTTTATTCAGGGAGCTATTTTTGTTATTCACGAGTTCTTCACCCTCATCAAATGTCTCTCGCGAACTTTCGTCCTCATAGACATATAAGAGTAATAACGCTTCTTGGCTGTAGAAATCGTTTATAGATGTGTTGTATCTAGTTCAACATCCGTAATATATTCACACTCGTTTCCTTTGTACCAATATGACATCCTTTTTTTTGTTTGCATTTGGTTTTTGACTAAATTTCATTAGCTCTTTTCCTATAGGCTTCAAGTTTCTGATAAACTGTCGTGTTCCTTCATTTGTTACACATTTTTGATTTGGCAGGTTTTTGGTCTTTTTATTTGGATTTTCCAGTGTGTCCTTTTGTCTTTTGATTTGTTTTTCTATAGGTTCCTTTAGTTTTTCTGCCTTATCTTGTCTTTTGGACTCATTTAGTTTTTCGATAGTAAATAGAGGGAAAATATCCCTGTTTTGTTTTTGACAATCATTATGATGAGTAGCCTGTACTGTTTGGCCATTCTCCAAGGACTCTCGCTGTTTTCTTTCATTTCTCTTGTTGCCTACGGCTTCTTGTCTACCAATTTGTTCTGTCATTTTTTTTCTTGTTGTTTCAATTTTCCAGTTCCGGTCATCAATCACATTTACCTTTCTTTATTCCTCAGATGGCCTTGGCTCTATGTCCGCTTTTTCTGTTGAGGTACTGCTGTTTTTGCACTGTACTGGGTCTTTATGGCCTTCTGATTTGAGTAGAGTGATGTTATCACTGAAACAGTGCAAAAAAGCTTTCTTATCTTCTCGAGCCTCCTCAATTAAATCAGTGTTTAGTAATGACATTTTGTGACTAATTTTCTCGGGTCCTCCTTTCTTTAGCGGACTCTATGTGATTCTCCACATATGTTAATTTGGATTGAATTTGAGTCAGTGAAGTCGCTTGATCTCTGTAATTTTCATGAAGTGCCTCACATAGCTTCAAGTATGGTGCTAATGCTATCGACATCATCGAGCCAACTGCTGCTTGCATGTTTGCGCAAATGTCTGTAATAGGCCATATATTTTGTGGCCCAACAGGTTCTCTCCCGGAATTTTTGTCTTTGGTTTCCACTGTGTTAGCATCAGACACAATTTGTTCCACTTCTTCAGACTGTGAGTCCATGGACAGGCTACTGCTTATTTCTTGCAGCACATTTTCACTGATTCTTTGTTGTTGCGGGTCTGAGTCATCTCGATTGTTTGGAGTATTTTTCTTGTTCTCGGACTCTTCTATACTCGTGGCACATTTTTTGTTGTTTTTCTTCTTTTTTCCAGGGCCATGTTTGATGTCAATGTTACGCTCACCTGACTCCCACGGAGGCGCTGGCCTGGTTCGCACTGCTGTGACCTCTTCTAAGGTGATGCGCAGGGTTCGGAAGACGGACTGGACCGGGCCCCCAAATCTGGCTTGTCTGGCTCGCAGAAGTATCCTTCTGTAGGCGAAAATAGGGGATTAACTGTCTGTGGGGTAATGCAATCGGCCTCCCACTTTCCCCTGTACCCTCCTTGAAACCCTTCTGTGATTTCTCGTAGCGTCTCACCTTAGGGTCTGGAAGGACGAGCTCTCCATCCTGCTTCTGATGCAGGGGCGCGTTGATATCCAGTTACTTCACTGGATTTTCGGATTGGTGAGAACCAAACTTGCTTGGCTTCCAGGTAAGTTTTTTGATAAGAGGTTCCCCTTGTGTCCATGAATTAATGTACTAATGCTAGTGTCTTTTTCCCCATAGGGGCCGGGGTACGGAATGCCGGGGAACAGGCACCGACCCGAGATGAGAGGTGAAATCCTTGTAGAAATCAGGTAAGTCTTTAATGAGCGTTTTTTGGTAATGTCTTTTCATTCGCTCATTAACGCTGATGTCTCTTTTTCCCTTAGGGGCCGGGGTCCGGAAATGCCAGGATGCGGCGCGGACCCGAAATGAAGAGGGAATGAATCAACAGGTAAGTCTTAACATGGAGATTTAGCTTTCCTTATTCCCTTCTCTCTCTCACCTTTTGTTCTGGTCTTTTTCTCCCTAGGCGCTGGGGCATGACTGCGAATCCGGATGATCGCTGCTGAACATGGAGGCGCCCTCTAAAGGTGAGTGGAATGCGGCGCTGCAGCGATCGACGCGATGAGCTTTTAAATTAAAGTCTTCCTTTTCAGGATTGTCGGCGAGATGTCTCCGGGATGCGGATTTAGCAGGTAAGGACTTTTCCTTCTTCTGTTCTCTTCTTCTCTTCCTTTGCAGGTGATCCAGGATGCTGGCAGGCGTGGCAGAAGTCAGGATGCAGGAGCAGACACGGTGAGCGTCCAGCTGCTAGATGCAGAACAACGCAAAGCACGTGTGGCTGTTCGGGTGGGGTTTAAATAGCCTTGGAAGAAGTTCCAGGTATGTATCCTTCCTCCAATCAGGTATGTATCCTTCCCCGACCACGCCCGGATGGTAAATTAGTCCCACAGGTAAAGTAGTTCCTTTCAGGCCTCAAGGAGGCCGGGATCCTGCAGCATGGTCTGCATCAGGTAAGTGCACCCAAGCATTCCCATAATGAGCCTGGCGCCTATGGCGCCAGGACTGATGTCTTTTATGAGCCTGGCGCCATAGGCGCCAGGACACTGTCCAAAGGGCCCCTATATGGGGTTGCTGGGTCCTTCATTGGGGACTGGATGTCCGCTTTCGGGGACACCGGGCTTGAACTGGCTCCCCGGGAGCGAGCATCATGACAGCACTCCCCCCAAAGGCCCCTCCCAAGGTTGTTCCCTCCGGGGGTTTTGGTTTGTCTGGGAAGAGTCGGTGGAATTTCCTGACTAATCGAGGTGCATGCACATGGTCGCTGGGTTCCCACGACTTCTCCTGAGGTCCGTACCCCTTCCAATCAATTAGGTAGAACAGTTTTGACCTAAACATTTTTGAGTCTAAAATGTTCTTCACTTCGAATTCGGGCTCCCCATCTATTAGAATAGGTTCTGGGGGTTTGAGTAGTCGGGTTCCGGGTACCACTGGTTTCAGAAGTGACACATGAAAAACAGGGTGAATTCGCATACTAGCTGGTAAATCAAGTTTAACAGCCACTGGGTTAATTATTGCCGTAATAGAATAAGGTCCCAGATATTTTGGGTTAAAAGTTCGAGGCCCTTTGAATGGTAAATGTCTGGTAGCTAACCACACTTGATCCCCAATCTGATACGGAGGTGCTTCACTCCGATGTAGATCAGCATTCTCCTTGTATTTTCTCTTGGCTTGTTGTAAATGCGTAGTTGCCTCTTTGAAGGCTTGGGTAATTGTAGAATGCAGATGTTCTACTGCAGGCATTCCGAGGTTCTGAGTTGAGTCAAGGTTTGAGGTTCGAGGGTGATGCCCAAACAAAGTATAAAAAGGACTGTGGCCAATTCCAGAGTGTACCGAATTTTTGCAGGTTGCATCTCTAACAACTAGGACGGGGAAGGTTATCTGCATCATCAATTTTTATAATAGCCCTCACTTTTCTGATTTGGAGAGACTGTCCAAGGTCAAAAGGTTCATTGAGAACCTCTTGCCCAAAGAAGGCAGGAAGTTCACCTCCTACATTTGGGGTGGGGATTTCAATCTAAAAATGGGGGGGGGCTGGATCTGGGTGCTCTTGACCCCCTTGAGGATTTGGTAGAGAACATCCCGCCTAGGTGTATGAGAGATGCGAGAGTTTGCCCGAAGGGTCTTCAGTTTAACTCCTGGCTGTTGGAATGGGGGTTCCGTATTGTTAATGGCCGAAAGGCCCCAGACATCCCAGGGGAGGGAACGTTTAAGAACCACCAAGGCTGTTCAACGATTGATTACTTTTGCATTTCAGTAAACCTCTGGGAATGTGTTGTGAGTTTTGAGGTACAGGTGGATACTCATAGTGACCATCTGCCCATCTGTCTTACGCAAAAGGGTTTGTTGGGGGAACGGGAATCTCTGGCAATAGCCCCTAGCCCTCGGCTGGGGGTACTCTCAGGTTCCAGAAGAATCAAATGGGGTACCATCTTAGAGGAGGGGCTACTCCTTTTTTCCTTAAGGGAGAATAACTCGCTTGTGCTGGATATATTGGGTAATCATCAATCTGCACATATAATTGTAGAGAAATTTGTAGAATTATTGGCCGCCTTAACTTCAAAATTCTCTAAAACCACTAAGTCCAATGGTAAAGTATTAAAGAGAGGATGGTTTGATGAGGCCTGCAAAAATGCAAAGAAATCGCTGCTGAGAACCCTTAAGGACCCAACTAGTTCTAGATCGAAGATTGCACAAGACAGGAAAATCTACCAACAGGAGTTAAAGAGAAGGAAAATGGAGATAGAACAGGGAGCCTGGGAAGATTTTTTGAATGCTGCCATGAAGAGGGACCAGAAGGCCTTTTGGGCATTTGTAAAAAGTGGTCCGGAGGGATGTTGGTCCAACGTGGGGAGTGGCTCCCATGTGGAAGAAGGGGCATGGTTGGCGCACTTTGGTAACCTATTTGGATCTGAACATTCAGAGGTCGAGTCAGATTTTAGCGGCCCCTGCCTGACGTTTGAAGTGGAGGAGATTGCTAAGGCAATCAGGCTTCAAGCACACAACCGTGCCCCTGGCCCGGATATGATACCCTCAGATTTGTTCCAGGACCCAGCTGATTTGTGGGCCCCACTTCTGACTGTGGCATTTAACGCTTGTCTAAAATCGAGGAAGAGGGCAATAATATTCCCTATTTTTAAAAAGGGAGACATGTCTAGCCCCGGTGCTTATAGGCCAATTTCCCTACTAGACTCATCGTTTAAAATTTTTGGGAGAATATTGCTGGCCCGTATAGAATCCTGGCTCGGGGCACAGTCAGTTCTTTCTGACATTCAATTTGGGTTTCGTCCTGGAGTGGGCACCACAGAACAGAGTCTTAATTTGTATCTGCTGGTGGCTAATTCTGTGTTTTGTAGGGGCGAGGCTGTTTATCTAGCTTTTATGGACCTAAGCACCGCCTTCGATAAAGTAGATAGAGCTAAGCTCTGGGCAGTGCTTGGGTCCTTAGGGTGCCCAGGGGAAATCTTACAGGCTTTGGTTGACCTCCATACGAATAATGAGGCCTGTGTACGCAGTGGCTCCGGGGGGCACTGCACGGCTTGCTTTCAGGTGGGGTGTGGTGTGAGGCAGGGTTGTGTACTGGCCCCCATCTGCTTCTGCCTCTACATTAATGGCCTTTCACAGGACCTGACTGGAGTATTGGCCGATTTTCTAGTTTTGGGAGGAAGGGGGTTTCCAGTATTGGCCTATGCTGATGACACTGTCCTTCTCGCAAGAACACCTAGGGCCCTACAGTTATTGATCAATGCTTATTCAAGGTTCATGGATAATCTGGGTTTAAAAATCAATTCTAAGAAATCTGCAGTAATGGCGTGCGTTGGTACAAAACGTCCTGTGCCCATGAAACCCATGTTATGTGCTGATGAAATTATCCCCAGAGTTAGGACGTTTGATTACCTCGGAATAAGTTTTTCGGAGGCCTTAAATGGTAAAGACCACGTGGCCAAACAATCTGTTAAGATGAGCCAACAGATAGGTGGAATCTTCAGATTTATGTCGAAGTGTAGGGGCCGGCCCTTGGATGTGATCCTTAAGATCTATGGTACCCAAACTGTGGCCTCCACTCTGTATGGCGCAGCTATCTGGGGTTTCCAGAACACAGCGGAAATACAGAGTAAGGAGAGTACATTTTTTAAAAACCTGCTTGGGCTCCCATCCAGTGTATCTGGAACAGCCGTCCATAGGGAGTTGGGTGTGGAGTTTTGGGAAGATCAGTGGGCGTTGGCCCCTCTCTTATTTTGGGTCAGGCTGTGGGCTAATGAGCATGCTTCCTTGTGCCATACTATTATTCGTACTGTGTTGGGTAAATGTGGCTGGAAAAAAATCCCATGGCTAGCGTATGTTTTTTCAATTCTGGATGAAGCCAATTTAGGCGCCCTTTTTCCGCCTGATATTATTTTGACCAAAAGTGAGGGGTCTGTTTATAAAGCCATGCTGGGTGAATTCATAGTAAGTAAAAGAACTTTGCTAGAGCGTGGCCATAGCAATGGTGATTTTCATTCAAGCATTAGCTGCCTAACGGGAATCCAACCTTACTTGCTTTGGAGTACGTTAAAAAAGGACAGGTGGCTGATTACGAGGGCACGGTTCGACTGCCTTCGGTTACAAGGCAACACCTATAAATGGAAGGGTTTTCCCGACTCAGCGGGTTGCCCGGTTTGTGGACACGGTAGAGAGGATCTCTCTCATTTGCTATTCTTCTGCATAGGGTATGCAGGCATACGTAAAGTGTCCCTGATTCCTGCCCTTAAGAAGTCGATGATCCGCACACACAGGGCTGCTCTTGTGTTTCTCCTGAGTGCCGAATCAGTTTACACCGCTTGGGCTCTTTTGACGTTCCTGAAAAGAGCGATGTATTTTAGAAATCGTATTTTGAAACAGCAAGGTGGTGAGGGCCCGTAAGAAAACCCTGTAGCACTCGTAATGGGTTAAAGCATTTTGTATTGTCTTTTAAATGAATCATTACTAAAATATCTTTTAATGTAGTTCATGACGAGGCAACCGTCCGATTGCCAAATGTATTTGTATGCTGCCCTAGGCAATGTTCTTTAAACTCTATTTTTCATGGAAGTGTAATTTTAAGATTTTGTAATTTGAACCAGTGTAATAATTGTGTCTATATGTCGTTTAATGGCTGTTTTATACAACCGAATAAACTTGTTTGACTGACTGACCGAATTATTATATGTGTATTCAGCTATCCAAAGAATGTCCTTCCAGTTGCTTTCAGATTGCTGTAACATACACCGTAAGTACTGTTCAAGGGTCTGATTTGTCCTCTCGGTCTGACCATCGGTCTGAGGGTGGTGACTGGTCGATAATCTTACGTCGATCTGCGCCATTTGACAACATTTGCGCCAGAAGTGGGAAATGAATTGGCTTCCCCGGTCAGAGATTAGTATAGATGGGAATCCATGTAGCTGAACAATATTTTCGAGGAATTCTTTGGCTAGGACAGAAGCTGAAGGTAAACCTTTCAAAGGAATAAAGTGGGCCATTTTGGAAAACAAATCCCCAATTACCAGAATAGTATTGTTCCCCGAACAAGGAGGCAGGTCAGTAATAAAATCCATTGATAGGGTGTGCCAGGGTGCTGGTGGTATGTCTACAGGTTGAAGGAGACCGGCTGGTCTTTTCTTTTGACTTTTATTTTGGGCGCAAACACCACAGGACATCACAAAATATTCAACATCTTTTCGCCAAGAGGGCCACCAAAATTGTCGTTTCACCTTTTCCTCTGTCTTGGCAATACCGGGGTGTCCCTCTATTAATGTATCATGATAACCGGAAATAACTAGTTTGTGTAATTCCTTATGTGGCAGGAATAAGCGTCCTTGGAAATAAGGTAAACCATTATCTATGGTAAAGTCTGATCCCTTTTGTATCCATTCCTGTAAGGTTGTAGGGTCCAGGAGTTGTTTCACTCTGGCTTGAATGTCTTCAAGCGTCTGTAACGAAGTCATGCCTAGAATCCTCTGTTCGGGAATTATTGGTACTGGTTCTGAGTTTGTATCAGATTCTCCCATTCCAATTCGGGATAAGGCGTCTGCTTTGCCATTCTTGCAGCCAGGTCAATAGGTAATCACAAAATCAAATTCAGCGAAAAACAAAGCCCATCGGAGCTGCCGTGTTGACTGAGCCTTGGCGGTTTTCAAATACTGTAAATTCCGGTGATCAGTGATCACTGTGATGGTATGTCGAGCGCCAAGCAGATAATGCCGCCAGGCTTTAAAAGCGGACTTAATGGCTAACAGTTCTTTGTCCGTGATTGCATAATTAACCTCGGGTGCTGAGAATTTTCTGGACCAAAATGCTGCGGGATGCAGTTGGTTGGTTTCGGGATCTCTTTGGGACAGGACAGCTCCCATGTCTAGGCTGGATTCGTCAGTCTCAACGACATAAGGGAGATCTGGACGCGGGTGTTTCAATATAGGTGCAGAGGTAAACTTAGCTTTTAAATCCTGGAAGGCCTGCTCGGCTTCTTCAGACCATTCAAAACGTTTATTTTTCCTCAAGAGTGCAGTAATGGGTTGTACCATGCGTGAAAATTCCGGGATAAACCTGCGATCGAAATTGGCAAAGCCGAGCATGCGTTGAACCCCTTTTACGGAGCTAGGTGATGGCCATTTGAGGATGACATCCACTTTTCTTGAGTCCATTCGGACTCCTTTGGGTGTCAGGATGAAACCTAGAAACTCGACTTCTGTGGTATGGAAAACACATTTCTCCAATTTAGCAAATAGTTTGTGTTGGCGCAGTTTTTCAAGTACTGCCCTGACGTGTTTTCTGTGATCAGATTCCGAAGAGGAGTACACCAGAATGTCATCGATATATACGACAACACAAACATCGATGAGTTCCCGAAGGACATCATTCATGAAGTATTGGAAGGCAGCCGGCGCGTTACACAATCCGAAAGGCATCACCTGGTACTCGAATAATCTGTATTTAGTACGGAAGGCAGTTTTCCATTCGTCGCCTTCTTTAACTCGTACCAGATGATAAGCCCCCCGGAGATCTAACTTGGTGTATATGCAAGCGTCCTTCACCTGGTCAAGGAGTTCAGGGATCAGAGGCAGAGGATAACGGTTTTTAACCGTTATCTGGCTCAATGCGCGGAATTCGATACAAGTTCTAAGGTTGCCTTCTTTTTTGGGCACGAAGAACAAAGCCGAGGATGCCAGGGACTTTGACGGGCGAATAAAACCATTAGCTAGGTATTGATCCAAATATTGTCTCAAATGCAGATTCTCAGGTTCGGTAAGGGCATAAATCCTGCTACTAGGGGGTTGTGCACCGGGCACCAGATCGATTTGGCAATCGTACGATCTGTGAGGAGGTAACATGTTGCCCTGTTCCTTTTGGAAGACGTCCTGAAAGTCTTGGTATTCCGGAGGTAGTTGCATGGAGGCAGAGGTTACAGATGCTAGATTAATCTTCAGGTTTTCTGGGTAGCAGGTTTGTGTACAATCCGGGAAAGTTATTCTCTTAGCTCGCCAATCAATTTGAGGATTATGTGTCTCTAACCAAGGGATTCCAAGAATAACCTGAAACTGTGGAGCCTTGATTACATCAAATACATCACCCTCCCGATGGCCGTCGGGACCAATAAGAGTCACCTCAGTAGTGGAATGTATTAATGGTCCAGAAGCAATTTCAGTTCCATCGACTGTGGTGATGACATCTTTGCTGGTTTTAGGACGGAGAGGGAGGTTAATCCTAGAGACCAATTCACGATCCACATAGTTTCCAATAGCCCCACTATCGATGTATGCCTTTATTGCATGCAACCGTTTAGGCTGTTCTGGATCTACGAGAACCATTGGCACAATGAAATGCGAGGTCTGAGAGTTAGTTTTCAAGCTTGGCAAGCGGACCCCTACACTTGTCGGACGGAGTCGTTTCCCGAAACAGAGTCTTCATGGTTTTTATCAGCGGCTCCTACCGCCTTTCGGGGCGGTTTTGTCGGGCAATCTCGTAGAAAGTGTCCAGAATTCCCACAATAAAGACATAATTTTAACTGCCGCCTCCTTTCATGTTCCTTTTGAGTTAAGGGTCCTTTAACCCCTCCAATTTGCATGGGCTCAGAGACATCAACTCCCTTAGGATTAGCATGGGTCTTGACCAACACCCGGGTCTCAAACCTGGACTGATCTGCTTTTCTGTTTTGAAGTCTGTGATTCAATTGGACCACTAAGTCTATATACTCTGTGCATTCTTGGGGCGGATTTACAACTTGGGCCAAGACATCTTTAAGTTCTCCACGAAGGCCTCGATAAAACAACGTGACTCTTTTATCCTCTGGCCATCCCGTTTCCACAATTAGTCTATTAAAGGTTGCAATATAGGATAGGAGGTCCTGATTGCCCTGTCGCAGGGATAGAAGTTCATCATCCAGAGCCTGCCCCTGAGAGTGTCGAGCAAATAACCTTTCCATGCTTGCTTGAAACCTTTGAAAATCACGGAGAATCGGGTCATCTTGAGTAACCAGTGGAACTGACCAATCGGCAGCGCAGCCGCTGAGATATGACAATACAAAGGCTACCTTGGTCTGATCATTAGGGAAGGCCCCAGGTCTGCATAGAAAGTGCAAACGACACTGATTCATGAATACGGCGAATCGTTTGGGGTCCCCAGCAAACCGTTCGGGTGGGGCCAGCGGCATGTTTCAGGTAGATTAATCTGTACAGGGTTACTGGAAACCAAGGAGCTGGGTTCCCTCCGGAACCGGGTAGAGGAGTTTGCCCAGCTTGACCTTGCAAAAGCTGTCTGGCCAGGTCATCAGTTCTTTCCTTTGATATTATTAATTCCCTCCTGAGGGCATTAGTCTCTTGACGAGCGGCATGTACTTCGGCCCGTAATTCCCCCAGTAATTGGGCCAACTGATCAGTCTCAGAACTTTCCATAGCTGCATGGTCTGCATCAGGTAAGTGCACCCAAGCATTCCCATAATGAGCCTGGCGCCTATGGCGCCAGGACTGATGTCTTTTATGAGCCTGGCGCCTATGACACTGTCCAAAGGGCCCCTATATGGGGTTACTGGGTCCTTCCTTGGGGACTGGATGTCCGCTTTCGGGGACGCCGGGCTTGAACTGGCTCCCCGGGAGCGGGCATCATGACAGCAATTTGTTTGCCTCTACTTGTCCAAAGTTTCTTTTTGTTCTTGAAATCTGTGGAGTTGATGTGTTTATTGGTTCATTTAGAGACAACTTTTGCTCTTCCTCCAATTTTTCCGCTTGTTTCTGATGTGGTGCATCTGTATCAAATGCAGGAGCACTTTTGTTTTCACCAATGTCCCTGGCCATGTTGTCCTTTGGTGTATTACCATTATCACTTATTTCTGATTCTGTCCGTACATCATGGGATATTGTTTGCTCACACCTGCCAGACGCTAGAAGAAGGTCATGATCTTACATTTTCATTTCTTCTTGCGGTTGTTTGGAGTCAGTATTCAGAGCCCCCTGAATAATAGTTTTCTGAGAGGTAGAAACATCTTTCTTTTTGAAATGCCATCTTAGTGTTTTTATCCCTGAGAGAGATGAGGCACGCGGCCTAGATTTCTGGGGAGGTACTTGTTTCTGTAAGCCGCTTGCCCCGTTTGTAAAAATGACTGTCGCCTTTATTTTTTCTTGTGACAAGGAATTCATTCATTTTTGTATCGGGGGTTGTGTAAGACCCTTTTCCAAGGCCCGCATTGACTCTTTATTGCAGGCACTCGAGTTGTTTTTTTTATCGCTTTCGCAATGTTTCTGTGCAATCTTGTTTTGTAAAAATAGCTTTTGTTTTTGCTACTTGCGGACTTTCCAGTGCATCTAGAAAGACGGGTGATTCAATGCTCTCATATAATATGCTTGGTATGAACGTTTTTGGGGCTTTTAGTTTAAGTTTGCTGTTCTTTTTTTGCTTGGTTGTAAATGAAGCTTCTTCTTGTGAGAGGCAGAAGGCTTCATTATTATTCCCTTCCATTTCCATTTCAGGCGTAGCTTCCCTCCGTGGACAGAGTGCGCATGCACACCGGCACGCGCGTCTCCGCTGCCCCCCCCCGCAGACCCAAGGTGGCGACGCTACTCGGCAAGGAGGAGAGCCGCCATCCGCGAAAGTTCGCTCAATTCAGTTAAAGGGTTTACCGGGGTGATAAGAGACGGGGGCTAGTGTTTGAATGAATGTGTTTGTATGAATCGTGCAATCAGCTGTTCGGGGCGCGCACAACATGACCTACCTTGATCATGGGCACTACTCCCCGCCTCACTTTTGTCCCCAATGAGACTCCCAGCGCCGGGCAATTTCGAGCGGCTTCTGGTGTGAGGTACCTGGAGATTAACCTCATCACTAGAGTGCGTTGTTACAGTGTGGTCCATATTGCTCCTTCCAACTCACACTACGCCGAACAATCGCAAAACACTCCGCCTATGCACCTGATGGCTGTGTGAATAAGGATGTTCGCTCAGAGCGCTTCTCAGTTTTCGCTGGTACAAAACGCGTCCGGAGGGGAAACCTCCACAGTCTCCCGTCAATAGTCACGCCACCAGCGCCAAACATCCGCACAACAGGCAGCGCCCTTTACCCCGTCGGGCTTAACGCTGCAAGGGTGATTGTGGCTGCCCTTTGAAGTGTATCCGAGTCACGTGATGGAGCACGTGACCGCCAGCAGGCTCTGCCCTCTCCAGAGAGCGAGCGTGATACAGCAAGAGTCTTTGTGACTCGCAGTGCTGGGGGTGAAGTGATAAGCACACGCACGTTCCTTTTGTCCAAAAACAGTTCACTTTAATGCAGCAAAAACTCGCCGCTCGGCCGATTGTGGCTGCCCTTTGAAGTGTATCCGAGTCACGTGATGGAGCACGTGACCGCCAGCAGGCTCCGCTCTCTCCAGAGAGCGAACATGATACAGCAAGAGTCTTTGTGACTCGCAGTGCTGGGGGTGAAGTGATAAGCACACGCACGTTCCTTTTGTCCAAAAACAGTTCACTTTAATACAGCAAACACTCGCCATGCATAATATATGAAAGGAATATTTGTCACAAAAATGTCAAAGGGTGCGTTTTCTGCTATTGCCATTGATCAGGCCCATGAACAACATAACGCATCAGTCAAAGGTGATGGAGAGGCTGTAGGTCTGACAGAAAACCCAACAGCTCTGCATCATTGGAAGGTCTCTGGTCCTGAAATGGCCAGCTGAGTTGAAGAATTTTATTCTACAAAGACGAAGAGATGGGAAAAAGATGAGCATAACCCAAAACCAACAAACATTCACAGATGGCTTTTTCAAAAGATATCAAATCTCTAACTCATTCAATACAAGATATGGGAAATCCATTAAGTGAAACCAGCTGTGATCTGGGAAACCCATTTAGTGAAACCAGCTGTGATCTAATGGTACTTGACAGCAAAAATATAGTACATCCAGCAGTTGAAGACACATTGCTAAACATTTAACAAATTGGAGGTGACCGGTAGGAGTAAAATGTCAGTGACAGGTTTATTAATCTAACTAAACAGATTGCTGATTCTATTAAGCGTAATAACCGCCACCTCTTCAGCTATCCTCCAGTTCGTGAAAAGTCAAGTAAACTGTTACAACTGACATTGCTGAAGAATGACTGCTCACTATTGTCTGGACTCTGCATTTCATCACAGATACGTAATGAAGATTTGGATGATTTCTTTGAACACGAAAAGCAAGCCTATCCCCCATCATTGTTAGGGAAGTTAGGGAATATAAGAACCAAAAACAAAGTCTGATTTATTTATTTGCTTGGAACAACTGACACCTGGAAAGAACACTACTTCCAAACCAACAGTCCAAATGACCATCCTTGACGGCGCTGAAATTGTCAACATGCTGCAACCAGGATATGACCAAACATTTGATGATTATGCCAGTACTGTGTTCATAACCTACATCAAATCTCAGCAATATGTTACAAGGCTAGATATCATCTGGAATGTGCACAGGCCTGACAGCTTGCAGAGTGTTCAGAACTGTGTTGAACCAAGAAACGCACTTCCTAAAAATTGGCAGGATTTTCTTTGGGATGATGAAAATAAGACTAAATTGTTCTCTTTCTTGGCAAAAACCTTAACTGCTATTAACACAAACAAGCAGGTAATTACCACAAATAATACTAATGTTCTTTCTATAAATCGTCAAGATATCTTGGAACTGGCTCCATGCTCACATGAAGAAGCAGACCTTCGCATCCTACTCCATTTATGTGATGCTATGCAGCAAGGATATATGAAATCTGAAATACGCACTGTGGATACCGACATAGTTCTCGTCATCACATCTGCTCAACGTCTGAACATTGAGGATGCATGGGTTGCATTTGGAGTTGGGAAGAATCCCCAGTTCTTTGTCACTGATGAGTTAGCAAGAGTTTTGGGTCCTGAATGTTGTACTGCCTTACTGATGTTTCACACAATAACTGTGTGTGACACTGTTTTTTTTGGAGGAAGAGGCAAGAGGACTGAACGGGACACCTGGAATGCATACAGAGATGTCACCTCAGCTTTTTGTGGACTGAATGACAGGCCTAGTTAGCAGGCAGTAGAAGAAATACTGAAGCCATTGGAGAGATGGAACAAGTTACTTACCTGTAACTGTTGTTCTCCAGCATGGGTCTGGCATGGATTCACATGCTCATGAATATTCCCCGTCGTCAGGCCGGGAATCCTCGGTATAGAAAAAAAAATCAGTATCAGTTTCGTTTCTGATCTGTCTTTCTTAGTAGTAACCAATTGCTAGTCTCTGGGTCTTACTGCCCCCAGCCAATGACAGCCCTCTGCCTAAGCCCCGCCTCTGGCAGCCATCCTCAGATTTGGTAGCACGTAAAGTGGCAGTATGACCAAGTGAAGAGCCGCAGAGGGGTAGGCGGGAGGGTTCGCATGGGAATCCATGCCAGACCCATGCTGGAGAACAACAGTTACAGGTAAGTAACTTGTTCCTTCTCCAGCATGGGGTCTGGCATGGATCCACATGCTCATGAATAAGAGAATACATAGCAGTACACACATGCACAACCACGGGGGGTGGCAACAGGCTCAAAATTAAGCAATACAACAACTCAACATTAAGCATCTCTTACCTCCTCACCAGGCTCACCTTAGGCGAACAGGTTGCGCAGCACTGCTTGGCCGACCCTGGACTCCTCCCTGGAGTCCCGATCGACGCAGTAGAATCTTGTGAAGGTGTGCGTCGACCTCCACGTCGCAGCCCTGCAGATGTCCAGCAGGGGCACACCAGATAGGAACGCCGTGGTAGCAGCGATCTCTCTGGTCGAATGGGCTCTCGGACGGCCAGGCAGCGGTCGGTTTGCCAACCGGTGACAGAGCCATCTGGAAATGGAAGTCTTCGAGAGAGCCTTCCCTTGATTCACAGTCCCAAAGTTCACAAACAGCTGTGACGTCTTCCGAAAACTCTTCGTGCGGTCCACGTAGAACTTCAGCGCTCTAGCTACATCCAGCGAGTGCAAAGTCCTCTCGGCCGGCGACGAAGGCGACAGGAAGAAAACTGGCAACACCGAGGGCTTGTTGAGGTGGAAGTCCGACGGCACCTTGGGCATAAAGGAGGGGTGCGTCCTCAGCACCACCCTCGTGTCATGAAAAGTCAAGTATGGAGGCTTGGAAGATAGGGACTGGATCTCTCCCACTCGTCGTGAGGAGGTGATTGCCACGAGGAAAGCTGTCTTCCATGACAGGAACTTCAAAGGCGCCAAATGCATAGGCTCCAATGGGGCCCCCATGAGCCTGGTCAGCACCACATTAAGCTCCCACGCCGGGGCAGGAGCCTTTACCGGCGGGAATGATCGGAATAGTCCCTTCATGAATTCTTTCACCAGGCGATGAGACCACAAGGACACCCGTCCCGTAGTCCTGGTATATCGGGAGATTGCAGCCAGATGTATTTTGATGGAGGTGTGAGCCAGTCCAGCTTTGGGCAGCAACAGTAGGTACGGCAGTACTTGAGGGGCCGTAATCCGCAGAGGGTTAATCTTCTGTGCACAGCACCAGACTGAGAACCTCTTCCATTTATGTCCGTAGCACTTGAGAGTTGAGGACGCCCTGGCCTTTGCAAGAACCTCTCTGCAGTCGGCCGGGATATCGTACCCTCCAAAAGTTCAGTGACTCCGGGTTGTGGTGAAGAATGGCGCCTCCTTCTCTGGAGAGAAGGTCTGCGTCCGTCGGCAGCTTGACTGGTGTGGACGTTGACAAGTCCAGACGGTCCGGGACCTCTTGAGCTGGTTGATGAGCCGGAGCAGCAACGGCAGTGGAGGGAACGCATAAAGAAATAGGCCGTCCCAGGGGAACGAGAAAGCATCGCCCATGCTCCTCGGCTGGGGGAACCTGCTGGCGAACCTCCGGCACTTGGAATTCGTCGCCGTCGCGAAGAGATCGATTTGGGGTTCGCCCCTGCTTCCGGATGTAGAACATCGTGGTGGTGTTGTCAGTGAAGATTCTCACCACCTTGCCCTTGAGGGACGGAAGAAAGGACCTGAGGGCCCAGAACACTGCGCGGAGCTCCAAGATGTTGATGTGGAGTGATTTCTCCTCCGGGAGCCAAAGGCCTCTCACGTGAAGATCTCCGGAGTGCGCTCCCCAACCTTCCAGGGAGGCGTCCGTCGTCACCGTCACCTGGTGAGCTGGGGTCTGAAAGTCTGTGCCCGCCGACAGATGGGAGCGGGTACCACACCACCGGATCGCCTGACGGAACGTCTCGTTGAGAGGGATCCTGACCTCGAAGCTGCCCGTCGACTGGACCCAGCGGGCGTCGAGGAACTCTTGTAAGGGGCGCATCCGAAGCCTGCAAAGCCGCACCAGATAAATGCAGGAGGACATCATCCCGAGGAGAGACTTGATAGATCTTACCCTGGCCATGTCCGTGCCCAGCAGACGCTGTACCTTGCCCAGAATGGTCCTGGTCCTTTCCTCCGACGGCGAGGCCAGCCGCGCCACTGTGTCGAGCTTGGCTCCCAGAAACAGGGCGATTTGTGACGGAACCAGGTGGGATTTTGGAAAGTTGATGGAGAATCCCAGGTCCGTGAGCAGCTGGACAGTCTTCGCAGTGTGCTCCACGGCGAGCTCCCTTGTCCTTGCCCGGATGAGCCAGTCGTCCAGGTAGGGGTAGACGTGGATCCTCTGTAGGCGCAGCCGCGCCGCCACCGGTGTGAGGCACTTGGTGAACATCCTGGGTGCCGACTGCAATCCGAACGGGAGGGCCTTGAACTGGTAGTGCCGCCCTTGGACCACGAACCTGAGGAACTTTCAGTGTCTTTTTAGAATGGGCATGTGGAAGTACGCATCCTCCAAGTCCAACAACGACAGGAAATCGCCCTCCTCCAGCTGTCCCAGCACGTGCTGGAGGGTGACCATACGGAACTTCTGTGCCTTGATGTACTTGTTCAGTCGTCGCAGGTCCAGGAAGGGGAGCCATCCTCCTGTCTTCTTTTTTACGAGGAAGTACCTTGAATAAACTCCAGAGCCCCGAAGCCTCTTTGGGACAAGCTCGATGGCACCCTTCTTGAGCATCGCCCTTACTTCCAACAGTAGTTGAGGGACGTGATTTTCCTTCCTGGCCACGGGTGGAACGCGAGGGCACTTCTTCTGAAACTCGAGGGCGTCCAGCACCCAACGATCGGTGGAGATGGACTCCCACACGCTGACGAACCTCGCCAGCCGGCCTCCCACCGGGTGCTTCGGCGGGGGCCCGACCCCACGGCCAGTTCAATCTTGTTTGGAGGCCGCCTTGCCTCCTTGACCTCCCTGTCGACAACGACGGGCACCACCTGACTTGCCGCGCCCCCTGTAGGCTTCCTGGGACGAAGATCTTGCCGCTTGGCGGTACGTGGAGGAGCCACTGCCGGATCCCTTGGAGGCACCTTGTCGGCACCTTGTCTGCCTCCGGAGCACCGAAAGGACGGCCGTCGTTGTTGGAGCACTCCCAGTGCCCGGGCAGTCTCTGTGTCTGTCTTGATGGCCTGAAGGGACTCATCAACCGCCTTCCCAAACAGGTTGTTCCCGTCAAAGGGCATGTCCAAAACCTTGGTTTGTACGTCCTGGCGGAAATCCGTGGCCTTGAGCCATCCTCGTTGTCTCAAGCAAACGCCGTTGCCCAACTGACGGAAACCGGTGTCGGCGATGTCCGTTGCCACCGTGATGGCGTGGTCCGAAGCAATCTCACCTTCCTGTAGGATTTCAAGGGCCTCAGCCCTTTTGGCGTCCGGAAGGAAGTCCAACAGAGGGGCAATTTTGAACCACAACTCCCTGTCGTAGCGGGCTACGATAGCCTGGGCGTTGAACGTCTTGATAGTCGTCGCTGCGGATGAGATGATACGTCGTCCCATCGTGTCCAGCTTCCTGCCCTCGCCGTCCAGCGGGGAAGTTGATGTCGAGGCCGATGCCCCCCAGCTTTCTTCTTTGCCGCCGCAGAGACGACCGAATCCGGGGTAGGTTGCGCCCGAAGGCACAAGGGGCCAGCGTCGGGGACCCGGGACTTCTTCTCGTACCGGTCCCTCTTTGCCGGCGCCGTGGCAGGGTTCTTGAGGAGGGCGAGCCCCTCATCCCAGATGTCATCAAGAAGCGGTACGGCGAGGACCGTCTTCCTTTAAGCCTCGCGCCGTTGGTAAAGGAACCCTTCCTTCTTCTCTTCTGGGCAGAGCTGGAAGAGCTTGGATGCCCTGGAAATCATGGCATGAAAGGATCCAATCTCGTCGGGCGGGGACGCCCGAGCAGGGGGCGACGGGGGACACGTCCCGTCGTCGCCTCTGTCGTCATCTGTACCTGTCGTAGCCGTGTCCGTGCCTGTATCATCCCCGTGGGTAGTAGACCGGGGAAAGGCAGAGCAGGCCGCAGAGGTGGGAGAGGTGGCGTAGGATGCATCCTCCTCCTCTTATGCGGTGGACTTTCCGAAGGTCCTGGTTCCGGTTCCCCCGTCGGGTCTGGCTCAGGTACCTCCGTCGGGGGGAGGGGCAACCTTGTCCTTATCTCCGAGCATAAGGACTGAATCGCTGACAAAATGGCCGCCGGAAACGACGGGCGCGAGGGCTCTTGAGGAGCCTCGTCGGCGACACCGTCGCTCTCGTCGTCGCCCTCGTCGGGATCCCTCCCGATGGGCTGAGCCTCTTCCACGACTTCGATGAGCTCTTCTTCAGAGGTCGTGTCCGTATCCACGATGGCCACCAGCCCCTCCCCCACCTTTTCCAATGAGGACTTCGTGGGGGTCTTCTCAATGGGCCTGAAAGACGACTCCCTCTGTGGTGGCAGGGAGACTCTTGGTCCTGAGGTCACCTCCACTGGTGTAGCCTCCACAGGCTGAGCCAGGGCCGCAGCGACATCCTCAATCGAGGTCTTAGCAGGGTGAATTAAGGCCATCGTCACCTTCTGTACGCCTGGGGCCTTCACCTTGGGGAGAGGGTCCGCGCCTCGCTCCCCCTCTGCCGGAATCTTCGAGATTGACCGGGGCCTCTCCAGAAGCTTCGCCGGGTTCTCGGACTTCCTCTTACCCGAGCCAGAGCGTTGGCTCATGGTTGATGGCGCCGGGGAGGATGCGCCCTGACTGGCAGCCAAGGAGCCCTACCGTTCGGTGCTCCCGGTGCCTGCGGACTCGCGGTGCTTAGCCTTTTGTTGGGCCCCCGTCGCCGGGGCGCCCTCACAGGACTTAGAAGACCGCTCGGACTTCTTTTTCTTCTTCTCGCCTGACGGGCTCTTCCCTTCCAGCCAGTTGGCGAGACGGAGGTGGCGATCCTTCATGGTCCGCTCCGACATGTTCCCACAAAACGCACAGTCCTTCTCCGTGTGCGTCTTGTCCTCATGGAGACAGTAGAGGCATAACGAATGCTCGTCCTCCTTGAAAACATTCTGAAGCTGGCATCCATGGCAGGTCCTGAACAGCTTCCCGGGCGTCGAGCTTCCTTTCTCCTGGGCCATGTCTGGGGTAGGCCTCGGAACTTCTGGAATCCTCCAAAAGCGTAACTCGACGAAATCTTCACCCTTGAGGGGCGTAGAAAACTCCGAAACGGATCCCCGTTGATCGGATGTAGAAACGGTGGAGCTTGAGTCTCTATTTAACTGAAAAATGAGAAAAATCTCCTGAAAAAGCGTGAAAACGCAGCAAAAGCTCGAGAGCTACAGCACGAGGACTCCCAACACTTGAACGTGCGGTAAAAATCTGAGGATGGCTGCCAGAGGCGGGGCTTAGGGAGAGGGCAGTCATTGGCTGGGGGCAGTGTGACCCAGAGACCAGTGATTGGTTACTACTTAGAAAGACAGATCAGAAACGAAACTGATACTGATTTTTTTTTCTATACCGAGGATTCCCAGCCTGACGACGGGGAATATTCATGAGCATGTGAATCCATGCCAGACCCCATGTTGGAGAATTGTAGTTTTGGCACATGACTGTACTAGCAACGACAAACATGTTAATGAGGCAAGGAGACACCTATTTACTCAGAAAGGTAGAACAATTGACAATCTACCTCTTACGCAAGATGTGCTCATTCAGCATACAAAAAGAGCTATCTACTAGGTGGGTTACTGCTGGGCCCAAACGACAGTCGCAACACCACAGTTTCTATTGCCAAGTGATCGGGGGTGGAAGAAGGATTACGCTACACAAGCTTGCAGGGAACTCTTATGATGTGACTGCAAGAAAAGATGCACACTACAGTGCAAGTACTGCTCTTTGTACTTGTGGCATTCTTTGTACTGACTGAAATAAGGGGGGGCTATTACCAATAATCTGTTTGACGAATAGTATCAATATTCATTCAATAATGAACAATAACATAACAACCAGGAATATAAGACGCTGTATTTGCATTACATAAACATCAATCAATAATTGTTAATGCTTTTGTTTTTCTTCACTTGACTAAGTCAATGAATTTATATATTCTGCTATAAATTATGAAACAAATAATTTTTATTTCCTATTGGGCTTCATTTATACTTCTAAAGCGTACAATAGGCATTGCATGACCATAAGTAAATGATTGAACAATGAATCTCTAGAAAAAATTAAGATATCTAAATGACGACTAGTCTCCATATTTTAAAACGGGCTGCCTGCCAATTTGACCCGTATAGGTTCTCCAAAATGTACCAATCGTCCAGTCCACTATGCTGGCGAGGTTAGCACAAGTGTTTCAGAGTGCGACCAGGCAAGGGAGGGGAACAGGGGAGAACAAGAATAACGACCTTACTAGGCCAAATGACATAAAGAACGCGCATGAGCATAAGCTAGAATTTGTAACCTTGATGGGGAGAGAAGGCGTCCACTTCAGTGTGCTGCCTTGGAGGAACCAGCTAATATGTTAAGCTCTGTGTGTTTGGTTGAAAATGCTCCACAAGCCACAGTCGCCAGTTCTCATGCAGTGTTGTACTTTGTGGATCTTTTTGAAGATAAAAGCCCTAAGGACTGACCAACTTTCATAAATGAGTCTGCAAATGAGGAGGTGCCTCTTGTAGATCTTAACCAGATCCCTCTAAGGGTGGAAAAAAAGTTCCAACAAACAAACCCCAAACAACAACTGATGAAAAAAACAAAAAGGTGCCTCAAGCCTCTACAGATCGCTGACCAGAACGTAATGTGTGACCTAGCAGTGTGGGCTGGATTGCCCCTTTTAGGGTGGGACCAAACCTGATTTGCATATGGTATTCCCCTTCCCTAGTGGCTTGGCAGGCTGAAAAACAACAGTCTGTAGGGTTGCCTAGAGCTGTGCCTGTGGTTAAGATTAATTCTAAACCTTCCACCTTATTTGATTTTGCTTAGGTCACCCTGAGTAGGACTGGAATGCCCAGGTGTGGGTTCAGAGCTTGCTGGTCTTAGAGACCCAAGCTATTCCTCACTAATGACGCCCAATGAGGCTGAACAATGTCTGGGGATGCTTGTGGTCTAGTGCAGAAGGGATCTGACCTATCAGTGTGGGCTGGGACCAAGACTGATTTGCATATGGTCTTTCCCCTTCTGTAGTGGCTTCGCAGGCTGGAAAATTATGGTCTGGAGGGTTGCCCAGAGCTGTGCCTGTGGTTAATTTATTTATAAACCTCTCACCCATCACCTTTTGGTTTTGCATTAATTTGTATTCCATATAGCACATTGGATTTAATTTGCCACATGCAAACTTAAGTTACTTTGCATTTAGTTTCAGTGCTACTAGAAGTGATGGATGGCCTTTTTTGAAAGAATAGAACTAATTAACTATTAAATACCAATAACAAGAAGGCCTCTTTTAAACGTAAATTACCAGGTAATATAGGAACTACATGTCATCTGTTTAAAACACAAGTATATTTTAGAATACATTACATTGCTCAATAAATGTGCCCACTCATGTAATATTAACCTCAACCTAAATACTGCAGCTACAATGCTATAAATGGGCTTTTACCCATACTATATGGATAGTCAGGAATAGTCGTACCCGCAATATGAAAATAGGACTGTTATATGGGCAATGTGCTTGTGGATATATGCAACTCGCTGTTTTGATAATAGTGATTTCATTTGGATACGGATAGATCAAATTGTTTTAGTTCGGAAATCAGCCTTCTTCTAATACAATTTCTAAACTTTTGATAACGACAGCTGTGAAACTATCTAGATAACTAATGTTTTTTATTCTTAATGTCTCCCACTCTATGTTTATGCTATCGTCACATTATAATTTGTCTACAATTTAGATAGCACCTTGATAAAGCATGCAAGCCTGAAACATCTATCACTGTACATATAAAAAAAGGATATTCCTGTTTATGAAATTTAATGTTGACATTTAACCAGAAATAAAATGATGAAATCCTTATATTAAATTAGTCCATAGTTTACAAGGTAAATTGTTCCATTAATTTGAGGGCAAAAAGAAATTAGGATTGCTGCAGTAAACATGCTTTATACCCACTTATCGTAAGCTTAACTTGATGCCTAACAATCCCTGGATTGAAACACACAAAACAAGGTGTTGTAGTTCCTCCCCAGAGCCCACACAATAGACTCCCATCTAATAGACTGCCCATCTAATTCTTCGCAAATGAAACTCTCACAACTGCACTCTGGATGAATTCTGTTGAATGGTTATTGCACGTTCCGCATGTGAGAACACAAGGAATCCAACACCAGAGTCCAGGTTGCAACCCACACTGGTCACCACACATACTACTCCCTTCAGAGCCTACCTCAGCACGATGGAGCTGCAATTCAAGCTTTCAGTACTGTTTGGAGTGCCCTTGGAACTCCATCTTACCAGTCAATCACATCTTCTAAGGCGCCATTCACCCAGACACCAGACTCAGGTCTGTCATATACTTGTGCTGTGCATGATCTGCACTTTCATCATTATCATCGAATGATTTTATTAGGCACACAAAATGAACAATGCAGCATCATGAGATAATACAAAAAGGCTCAATGGTCCAATGTACAATGTACAATAAAAATGAATCCTACAAGAATACAACATATCAAATAACGAAACATATAGCAGAAATAGGCGAAACTCACCCATATTCACTTAGGTAAAGCATTTCATACTGATAAATACTGTAGAATGTCTGGTAGAGAAAAGAATATCTGGTAGGTAATGTTAATGGGCAAGGAGCCCAAACTTTGACTCCTGCCTCCCGGTAGCCTGCAAACATTGTATGCCCTATTTCTGAGTGTGAGCCATACAAATATTATGCAAAGAACAAAGAGTTCTTTATTATCTTTTATTGATTTGGCTGAACATTTCAACCTTTCAAAGAGAATAAAAACAATAGCAATAAAAACACATAATAGCAAATTCAATTCAACCTATACAATAAACACAATACTTTTCTTAAGCAATCCTACAGGTATGAGTCTAATATCCTTAGGCTACATAAAAATGGTAATATAAATCACCAAAAATGCACAAATAGTAATATGTAATGTAATTCCCGAAGAGAGCAATCAAAGGAGTAGGAGAGGGAGAGAGAGAGAGAGAGAGAGAGAGAGAGAGAGAGAGAGATAGAGAGAGAGAGAGAGAGAGAGAGAGAGAGAGAGAGAGAGAGAGAGAGAGAAATGAGTAAAACAAACCCCGGACAACAGGCCGTAACATTCTAAAACCCATTAATTAAAATGTATGTATCCATTGTTGTCCATTAAAAATCATCATCCATAAATCATCCTGAGATAGCATTTTAAAATCAAAGAAGTACTTATATAAGAAGGTCCTTCTCTAGTATAGAGGTCTTGGGGAAAACACTATAATGTGTTTTAATGCCTCCAATTCATTTATGTTTAGACAAAATCTACATGATTTATTCTCTTGTGACCATTTAGATCATGTCCCTAGTACCTCCCTTGTCAACCATATGTTGAAGCGAAATCTTAAAAATAGATTACAATAATTATTGTCTGGAAATTTCAGCAAATATACTGGGGTTTCATATAGTGATTTAATTAAAAAAACCTCCTGTTTTAGATAATTTATATTGATTACACTCCTCCCATGTCCTCCTCCAGTTACAATCCCACAATTTTCTTTTTGCACGGTCTGGATTGGGAAATAGCAATTGTATATCAATATCAGCTATTCGCATTTACATCCATAAAAACCTTTAGAGAGGTGTCCGACTGATCACCCAAAAATTTCGCAATTATTGCTAGAAGACTAGTCCCCAAAGACTGATTTAAAATGTCCTATAGAGTGCTAAAGAACGCCAATCTACAATAGATCTTAAAGACAGTAAGCCCAACTCAAAACAGATGATCTGGATTGGTACGCATTTAGGTAAGGACAGCTCCCTTTTCCAATATAAACACTCAAGCCTATCCCAATCTGGCCTCTGATTAATGTGTTTTGTCTCTGTGCCATATCTTATTGTAGGGATTAGGTTTTGCTTGTAAAATATAATAATTGGCGTGCAGGAAAACGTCCCATATTTTTTATGAATTAATGAGGACTGCACGGCCATTATCTCAATTTTTCTTCCAAGATCCCTTTAAAGGGGGTGTCTTCATTGTCATTATTTATATTTACACCCAGGTATCTATATTCTGAGACTGTTTCAGGAGATTGAGGGCCAATCTTCCATTTAAATGAAGAGCATTTATAAACCCTTTTTTGTGATAATATCAATATATTGGATTTTTCTACATTGATAGTTAAGGAGTTTTCAAGAGCATATTCCATCAGAGCTGGTAATTTCCTCTGTAATCCTATCAGCTTTTTGCCCAGTAGCACCAAATCAATGGTATATAAAAGCCAAGAGATAGGAATCCTACAACTTTTGGTGGACATGAGATTGTTTTATTCAAATGTAGTCCCAAATCTTATATTAAAAAAATAAAAATGTATAGAGAGCCGATGTTAAAATACAGACTTGCCTAAGGCCTCGGTAGGTTGGAACAGGTTTAGTCAGTAGTCTTTTCTGGTTTAGTTTTACTTGTGTAGAATTTTCAGGGATTAGCTGGACAATAGGATTTAAAATGAAATTCGGACAGTCCGCCTTCCTCATTTTTTCCAACATTGGGGCTCTAGGAATTGAGTCAAAAGCCTGTTTAAAATCACTAAAAGCGAGGCATAGCGGGTAACCTAGATGAGCAGCCGGCTCTTTTACAGAAGATTCCCAACCCTGAAACAAAATGATTGACATATCAAAATGCAGATTCAGCCTTATCCATTTAATGAACTGTTTTAATATCAGGCGTGTAAACAGCTTCCCCTTCGCATCAAGGAGCGCTATGGGGTGGTCATTCTTTGGACTCTCTCTCTATCCCCCTTTTAAAACTAGGAATAATTACTGAACACTTCCATGAGTACGGAATTCTGCATTCTAGAATTACCAGACAGAAAATTAAAAATAGTGTTCTCGCCCAAGAGTCTGTGGGCTGTTTTAACATATAGTTAGTTAGGGCATCTGGGCCTGCAGCTCTCAAAGTACTAAAATTCTTAATTTCCATTAGGATGTCATGTTCATCAAATCAGAGTCCCTTCAGTTTGCCACTATCGTGTTTTATGAGCATAGTAAAATTATACTTACTGGCAAAAAGATGAGTAAAATAAACCTTCCAAACCTCTTCCTGTATCGGGTTGATCAGTACAGGCGCTGCCAGGTCTCTGCACCCAATTTTCAATATGGGCCAAATTTGAGCGCTTGATTTAGCGCTTATTGCTTGAAGCATCGCCTCTCCATCAGTTTGATACATTTTCACCCTATAGAGTCTCAACCAGTTCTTGTATTTTTGGGTTATTTGTTTTAACAATTTCCCTTTAGACTTACGATTACCTTGCAATACCCAACATTTCTCTTTTCTACATTGCACTTTCCTCAAGAGGGACGAAAACCACCCTGAGTTTTTTGTGTAAATAAACTCAAGACTGACATATAGGGGTCTTCTTTATTATTATCGACTCTCTGGAATCTATTCCCCAGACAACTCTCGAATTTGCACAGCTTAGCTTCAATCCATGTTAGCCTATTTCTTCCTCCTTCAAGGGTTAGTTTATGCAAATACAATTCACCCCACAGAGGGATTACATAGATTAACAATTTTACGGTTAGAATGTTATGATCACTATTGTGATTAGGGAGAACATTTCAGAGAAGACACCTCTTGAGAAAAATATATAATCAATTATTACTGTCAGTTTGCCCTTCCCCACGTTGACTGTGGTGGTATATCACATTTAAGCGCAACATTCAGCATTACAAATCGCCTATTGTCCATTAAGTTACCCCATCGCTGTGCTCTCTGGGTCAAAAGTGAATTCTTAACATTTAGGCACTTAATATTAAAATCCTCAGCGATCAGGATAGTATTAGTAGTTCTACCAGCTGCGCACAAACAGTTCTACATGAATGATGGGGCTCGGCACACTTACACTGGTACAATGGTCATATGGACTTCTGGCCTTTCGACAGAGGTACAACAGCCTTTAGTTTAATTTGCTACTTTAGTGTGCTGCTTTCAGACAAGGCATCTTGCCTGGGTCCCATCTGATATGTACGTTCTACGCTTCTCTGGTTTTGTGTAGCGTTACTTATTTTCTGTTCAGGCTGCCAGTAAGAATCTGCGAGGGTCTCTCCTGCCACATGGAAAATAGCAGGGTGATGGGCTATATCCTGTTTTCTGTTTTTTTCTCTGAGATGTTGGCAGCAAGTGTCCTTCCTATCACACACAGTACCACTGTATAGGTGCGGTGTATAGCTTGGAGGGATTGGCTGAGCGCAAAGGGTCCTGAAGACATATGGGGCCTTGTGGGGTAGGACAGCCAGACACATTTTCGCCATGTGGTAACCTTACTGTTTGGGGGTCTTCAGCCCTTGTTCCCTGCTTCTCGATGGCTGCCCTAATTCAAACCTCATATGTAGCTGGGGGAGTGCCCAAATGAAACTGGGGTAAGGACTACCAATCTGGCCATGTTCTTCTGGGTCCACCCTGTCTATGGCTAAGAGGGAGTATGGACTATGAGGGGTGCACCCTGATCATCCCCTCTACTCCCCTTTTCTCCCTTTGGATAACCCACAGCTTCGGCCTGAAGGCTTGCCGCGCTTTCCTGGGTCAGAACCTTAATCTCATTGCAGGAGTTTTCCTGTAAGCCTCTCCCCAGTACTTTCTCAAAATAATAATAGGTTCACCCAACCAGTGGGCTTCTCAGAAGGTATATAGTATTCACTTGGGTCTGTATCTGTAACCCTACAGTCCCTCCTACCTGCACTTTTGGACACCTGATGTCTGCACTTACCCTTGCACCTGCTGGTTGCACTTCTTGTTATTCTTTTGATCCCATGTACAGCACTGCCCCCACCCTTTTCCCCTGGCACTTTTTCCCTCCCACCTCCCCTGCACTTGCGCAATCTCAATGTCACTTGGCATAGTGAGATTTTTGTCCCTGTCCTCCCTCTGTTCCCTTTTCCTTGCCTCATCGTACCTCGAAACACTTGTGTATGGGCGTGTTACAAATGCCATATCATATCATATCAAGTCTCTGGTGAGCTTAAAGATGTGTTCTCATCCGGGAAAACAAGAAAGTATTTAAACCATCAGAACAACAGTGATAAAGTCATAGGGATGCTGACTCTGGTCTTCAGCGTAGGGAGTAAATCCTCCCCTTCACCTTATGCTTGTGCTACTGCAGTGCAGTCATGCAGCGGTAATGTAATTACCCTGGCATTACCACCATTTTTTCCTGAATTACCAATCCGTAATGAGGCCCACAGTACATAATGAGTCCTATATTTTAGCGGGTGAGTAAACGTTTCAACAATGCTGGTTCGGTTTTATGTATAGTGTGTAATAGTTAGAACCTTAACATTGGGATTTCCAAAATGTGTACTTAGTAAGTAACTTTAATTCTGGCTTATTAAAAACATGTTTTCCACTGATTTCTATTTTTAGAGTGCTTTTGTATCTTTATAGAATAGGACTGTTATGCACAATTATAAATATGTTTTATGTTTTACCTACTTCTTCATTTTGCTGTAGAAAGTGCTGTCATCACACAGATTTTGTTATACAAGTCAAACAATATGTGGTGTTTATGCAGTGTTAGAACCCGTGAGGTTACATCATGGGGCCATACCAGCCAATCAGGAGGTTCAGAAGGCAGACCTTACCTCATGGTAATGCCAAAGTTCTGAGCTTCCTCAGAAGCAGGAGGACGCCATCATCCCACCTGATGCATAAGACTTCACTTGCCACGTGCCACTTTCCCCTGCCCTCTCAGCAGTCCATGCACCATCCCAAACCAGTCCTCACTCATCTGTTCGTGGCTCAGAAACCACTGCTATTCCGCCCCTTCCCATCCGCGGCAATTCCCACCATGGAAAGGGAGAAGGGACTAGATGTATTTACCTTCTCCCTAGGTCAATGATGGGCATTTTTTGTGTTTGTTTTTTTTTTACTTGTGAGATGGAAACCATGCTGCTTCTCAACTTAAACAATAATAAAAGCACCCATTAAAGCAGGCCGGGGCACTAATATACATAAATCCCTCAGAGGGGGCATTATCGGTCAGGTATTCGCACTAGGGCCCAGGTTAAATCCCCTGGATTTGCTATTTTACTTTTTTACATGGAATAATCTGCAATTACACACAAAAATGTAAAGTACAATCAAGTGCAGCAGTTCTTGATACTATATGCTCCATTTAATTCTTTGATCCATGTTTTATAGTTGGTCAACAGCATTTCATGTAATTTTGGGCTGATGTTATTTCTGGATCATAATTGTACTTAATTTATTGCAACCATCTCAAGTGGACATTAGGCAGTTTTTCCTTGCTCATGTAAGTTAGTGTATGTGTATAAAGCAGCTACTCCCTAAAACCTAGGTCCACATGCCGTCCACTATCAACCCTATTTGAGACTGGACGATCTGAACCCCATTGTTTCCTTAGTTCCTTGCAGACCTCTTGCTGACAAATTGCCCACCTCCCCCCTCCTCTGTCGCCTGCTCCCTGCTCTCGTGTTTACCTGTTCCCCTCACCATGAGCTCCCCCTATGATTGGAAAGCGCTCCATTGCTTCTCCAAAGCAAGGTCTCTGCACAATGAATACCCTAATAATAATATTAAACTTTTGTTTATTGGCAGGAAATTAAGACAGGTATAGCACATCTTGCACAGCGATAAACAGAAACCACAATGTCGCATCAGTGCATTACATCATGCACTTTTTGAGACAGCTCAAGAATGGGGGGGGAGTTGACAACACGAGGGGGGGGCCAGGTGCTCAGTACTTATGATGATGCTTCGGGTGGACCCGGCGGGGGGTGGAGCTCCACTCAACCTCGTCTCTATTGTTCAGATAGCTACAGAATTCTGTCCACACATTCTTTGGGCGAGATGGCGTGGGCAGGGATCCAATATACTCCTCCTCACAGGTTTGTACCCAGGTGAGGGCTTTCAACCACATTTCGAGGGTGGGGGGGGGGAGCGGCGCTTCCAACCTTTTAGCGACAATAGCACTTACATTTAAAAATGTAGACTTTTTTTTTGCATTTTCTCCGGACCATATTCCAAACAGTAGGGCTAGCGGGTCGAGGTCTACTGGGGACCCAATTATCTCTGTGAGCGCTTTCGTTACTTCCAGCCAGAACACCCTCAGCGCAGTACAGGACCAAAACATATGCATGTGATCTGCCTCTGCAGAGTTACATTTCGGGCATGTGCGGGTCGGGGTGTGTGTAAAGTTCTCTACTCTGTGCGGTGTGTAATAAAGTCTGTTGAGTAGCTTATATTGTATGCAGTGGAATCTGGCACTAAGGAGACTTTGCGCGTGTGCGCGCACATTTTGTTCCACATATCATCAGTGATTTCTATTTCCAGCTCTCTAACCCAAGCTTCCCGTGGTTTGAGGGATGTATTCTCTCGTTTTACCAGCTGCATTTTATATAAAGAGGATACTATGCCCCTGCCCCCTGTGGAGTTTGCTATGTATTGGAGTTCAGGTGAGTCTGGGGGCTCGTCTGGGTAGGATGGCCATAGTGCACAGAACGCCGCTCTTAGCCTGAAGTATTGTAGTAGCTCAAGCGCTGAGTTGGAATGCACGGGCCGCCATGTTTGGGGGGTGATGAATTTATCGTCGGGGTATAAGTCAGTTAGTGCTCGATATCCCAGGGCCTCCCAGTGTTGTATGAAATGATGGTCGTGCGTAGGGGAGAGTCCTGGGAATTGTCGTATGGGTAGCCATTTGTAATATGGGTGTTGCTCTTGTGTCGAGTTCAAAATCCTATTCGATGCTCTGATCGTGGTGGCCACAGGGTCTGCTGGGGCGTCCGTCTGGAACGTGTGGTGTAGTAACAGGGTCATGATGTTGGTCCCATCCCCTGCCAGTTTCTCTAATTTGACGTGAGGGGGTGGGTTCAAGTGTGCATACCAGTGCGTGGCGTGTTGGGCCTGTGCCGCAATCCAGTACAGGGTTAGATCTGGGGCTGTAAAACCCCCTTTCTTATAGGGAGGGGTCATATGTTGCCACTTTTTACGGACTGCCCCGGAATGCCATAGGAATTGAGCACACGCCACATGGAGCCTCTTAAAATATTGCTTCCCGGACCACACAGGAACGTTAGCAAAGATATAGAGAAGCTTCAGGACCGCAATCATTTTTACCCGCCAGGGACAGAGGGAGGCTGCGCCATTTGAGCATCTTGGATTCAATGTGCTGTGCCGTTGTCTCGTAGTTATCCGCCACTAAAGAGGTTTTGGCTAGTGACACTTGTACCCCTAGGTACTTGATGCCACCTGGGGACCAACGTAGGGGAAATTCACATGTTGGTTGCTGGGTTGCCGCAGTGGGGGGGAATATTTCAGATTTAGAATAGTTGATGGTAAAGCCAGAGTACGTTCCTATTTTTGTTATATCTCGGATAATCGGGTCCAGATGTGTGGAGGGGTTTCTGACATATAGGAGTACGTCATCAGCATACAATGTCGGTCCCTTACGTGGTCTGCCATGGGTTCGATGGCGAGTGCAAAAAGGATGGGGGAGAACGGACATCCCTGGCGGGTACCCCTGTGTAGCGCAAAGGGAGAGGAGACGATGGAGTTGACAAGCACCCTGGCCATTGGATCAGTGTATAGCAGTTTTATGTAGGAAATCATGTTTGGACCTATTCCCATTTTTTCCAGCACGGCCCATAGGTATTTCCATGAAACCATGTCAAATGCCTTCTGGGCATCTAGCGTGACCGCCACTGCGTCCTCCTTCGGGTCAATTCTGGACATTACATTGAATAATCGGCAGATATTGAGTGTAGTAGAGCGGCCTGGAACAAATACACTCTGGTCTGCGTGGATCAGGTGGGGCATACATGGAAGGAATCTATTAGCAATTATTTTAGCAAAAATGTTCATGTCCGTGTTGATCAGCGATAAGTGCCTGTAGGAACCACATTCGTTTGGGGGTTTCCCTGGCTTGGGGAGGACGGTGGTTAGGGCTTCCCTTAAGGACGGGGGAAGGGAGGCTGACCGGAGTGATTCGGTCCAGACCCCGTACAATATAGGAGCTAGGAAGGCATTGTGTTCCCGGTAGAACTCAGATGTAAGCCCGTCGGGATCCAGAGCCTTATTTTTCGGAAGGTCAGAGATTACCTGGACTATCTCCTCCAGGGTGAACGGAGCATCAAGTTGCTCTTTGGTATTCTGGAAGATGAGGGTCATGGGGATGCGTTCTAGCATGTTGTCTAGGTCGTGAGCATTGTGTTCTGGTTGGGGGCCGTAGAGACTGGCATAGAATCCAGCAAAGGTGTCAATTATGGCTTGGTCAGACCAGTGTCGCTGGCCCTGTTTGTCTAAGATACTATCTATCGGGGCCTGCCTCCCTCCGCCCGTACTAATTTGGCTAGAGTTTTACCGGGTCTGTCACCCTCACCGTACCTTCGGGCAGCCACGGGGCAAGCAAAGTAACGCACCTCGCTCAGGGCGTGGGATTTAAACATTTCCAGTTCTGTTCTGATTTTTGCTAGGATTGCCGGAGCTGGCGCGGAAGCATGCTGTTGTTCTAGAGTTTTGCGCTTCGTTTCAGAGCAGTTTAGGGCCTGCCTTATGGCTTTGAGAACCCTGGCTTCCCTCAAGATGCACATCCCTCTGATGTATACTTTAAATGCCTCCCAACGGATCCCCTCGGGTGTGTCTTGCGTGTTGTTGTTCTCGAAAAAGGTGTTTATGTCCGATAGTATCTCAGCTTTAAAGGCGATGTCAGACAGAGCCTCAGACTTAAAGCGCCAGGCGGGGCGGCCAGAGCGCTACCCAGTTGGATCTATAACAGCACGGGGGAATGATCAGAGAGCGTGTGTGCAAGTATCTTAACGTCAGACACCCTGCCCACTCGGCACCCCGACAGTAGGAACATGTCTATTCTCGAAGAGCTGTCGTGTACTGTGGAGTAGAAGGTGTAATCTCTATCTTGGGGTGAAGCGTTCTCCACACATCATGTAGATTCAGGGAGTTCATATGTGTAAGGAGTCGTTTGGCGGCTCGGGACATGACCCTGCGGGTCGTGGTTGTGCTATTCAGGTCATTGTCAAGTATAAGATTCATGTCTCCCTCCCGTATAATGGGAACTTCCACATATCTCATGAGGATGGCGGTCACGGCATCTATAAATTCGGGAGAGTCGGTGTTGGGGCCATATGAATTCACGAGTAAGCATTCCTCGTTAGCTAGGGTGCAGTGAAGGATCACATATCTGCCCTCTGTGTCGATGTGGGACGTGTGGAGTGTGAATTTTATCGATTTGTGGATGAGAGTCAGGAATCCTCTGGATTGAGTGGAGAATTGGGTATAAAATCTGTTGGGGCCCCAGGACTGTGCAAGGTTGGATGATAGAAGTTTCTGAGCGTCTGTCTCCTGCAACAGGAATACCTTGATCCCGTGTCTTTGTGCGTACGCTGTGATCCTACGGGACTTTGTGAAATTTGTCAATCCCCGAATATTCCATGTCATCATTTTAATAGCCATGCTGACATTTTATGGGACATCCCAACTCAAGGACCTAAAGGATCCGTGTCTGTTTACCAACACATGTGCAGCTGTGGCGTGGATGCGCCTCTCTTCAAAACCAGTCATTCCTTTCCTGCCGATTTTCTTATCACATTCCCCAACTTCACCATCCCCCGCCCTCACCGCCCGGAAAAAACTAGCAGTGTGATTGTGCCCACCCCCGAAGCAACCAACTGCGTGCCGTTCCCAATTTGGCAACGCTAGACTAATAGCCCAACAGGGGCTTAAACATAAACACTTCGCCTTAGAAGGCATTGCAGCTGCAGCGGGGGCCAACGCTGCCGCCTGACCCACATTTGTTAACGCATGTTGTGATGGTACATCACTGATATTTTGAACGGCTGATGAAACTTAGGGTTACAAAAAAGGCAAGTATGTTCTTAGATCATGAGACCTGAGCAATTATTGGCATAGTCTGGTGCCAAACAGATAGGCTGAGGTATCGACGTTCGGGCCCAGTGTGTGCCATTCTAGCCAAGCACTTTAGGGATGTACCCCCGCCACATATTATGCCCTTAAATATAGCCGTTGGGGCTATATTAGGCCCAGAATAGTACAGAGGAGGGGGGGGACAAGTTCGCCCCCATGGGGGGGCAGTCTTTGGATGAGGCATAGCTGGTAAGGCTTCTAGTAGGGTCATGCAAGCTTGGGTCTCAGTCGTCGTTCATTGGTTCATCTGTAGGATCCGCTAGCGGGATTTGTGCCTCGATGAATTTAACTGCCTCATCCGGGACCGTAAAGAAGTATAGCTTGTTGCGGTAAGTGAATTTTAGGCGAGCCGGGAAGAGCATCGCATACTCGATTTTCCTTTCTCTTAGCATCTTTGTAACTCCTCCGAATTGGCGACGCTCCATCTACACCCCCACAGAAAAGTCAGGGAAAATCCTAATGTTTTGTGAGTCCAGCCTTAGTTCCCCCTTCTCTCTGGCCAAGCGAAGTAAATGGTCTCTGTCTTTGTAGCTTAGCAGCTTTACAATTATTGGTCTGGGGAAGTCTCCTGGTTTGGGTCGGGGTGCCAGTGAGCAGTGCGCTCTTTCCATAGTGAAGAATGGTGACAGTTCAGGGTTATCGAGGAGGTCCTTAAGAAGTTGTTCGACGGGGAGTTCCATACGACCCGTTAGAGCAGATTCGGGAACCCCCACTATGCAAATGTTGTTTCTTTGTGACCTCGATTCGAGGTCGTCGCACTTAGCTTTGACCTGTTTCATGTCACGGACAAGCTCTGCGACTGTGCTCTGTAAGGTATGAACATTATCTTCGTTGGCACCTATTCTTTGCTCTGCCTCTGTGATTTTTGCCCCATGTTGGTCCAGTTTGGCTCTCAGGGAGGCTACATTAGCGTTTATATCGTCCAGTTTTTCATGGAAGGCTGCAAAGTTTTTGGCCATATACTCCATCATTATAGTTAAGTCGGGCTGAGGTGGGTCTGGCAGGGTGAACTTATCCATGGCGCCTACCTTGTTAGCTCCTTGTGATCTGTTTGACATTGCTATAATGGGGAGAAGCTCACAGCTGGGCGGATTCGGTGGTGAACTTAGTACAGGCGGCCTGTAGTGGGGGCGGCAGCTGTCCAGTGGTTTTGGGGTGTAGGCAATCAGCGCCCGGTATTGCAGGTATTTGCCCCAACCAGTTGATAGTGGCCAGCGCAGGGTCGGGCAGTGGTAGTGGGTGCGCTGTGAAGAAGGGCTGGCCAGGGGAGGCTGTATGATAATGGGGTCAGCAGGTGCTCCGTGACATCCGTAGGCAACGTGGGTGGAAATAGCTGGGGGGAGTCATGTGGGCTCCTGTGAAGTCAGTATCGCATTAGGTGATATTTAGAATCTTCGGGTGAAATGCAGTGGATGGGGTGAGTGTGGGGGGGCCCACAGGGCGAAGAGACGTTGTTGCTGCAGGCTGCAGGCACTGATGGAGCAGGGTGCTTTCACCCCTCGTGGTGTACTGTGCAGTCCCAGCTCCCCTGTGGCAGGTTCCCCGCAAGTGGAGGGGGGGAAGCCTTCTGGTGTGGGAGACAGCCACGTGGAATGGCATTTGAGCATCAGCTGCACCCCCCTCGACTCTCCTTTTTTTTTTTTCCTTTATTTTTTTTTGTTTAAATCATAGTGCTCCCAGCCCGCGGGAGAGGGAGAGCCAGGGAGACCGCTTTGCCTCCCTGCTTCCCAGCGCCTCCACCAGTGCCGGGGCCCCAGTGCAGCCGCCGTCACTGTGAGCAGATCTGGAGTTTAGGGCCCGACCCACGGGGGAGCGGCGAGCGATGCCGGGGCAGGGGGCCGGGCTGTGGCCAGCGTCGCCTCGATGATCCAGGGCCCAGGCTCGGGCCGCCGCAGACCGCCGCCGCGCCCAGGGGGGACGGTAAGTATTGCTGGGGTGGAGGGGGGGAGCGTGACGCAGCCGCCTCGAAGATGAAGCCGGGCCCGCGGGAGCTCCGGCAAGGCAGCAGAGGGGCGGCAGCGCACCAACACACCCCCCGGGGGCACTCACCATTGCCAGGGCCCACGGCGGCAGGTCGTAGGGAACCCCAGCTGGTGTCCTAAGGCGGCAGTGCGGTCCTTCGTCCCACAGCGGCAGCACGTCGGGAGGCCCATCCGCAGGTTTCTCTCTCTGGTTCGGCAGCAGTGTGCCCGGGCCGCCAAGCGCCCCGGCCCTCCGAGGTTTCAGGAGGCAGGCCCAGCGGGAGCACAGGGCCGGCCGGCGTGGTCGGTTGTATCTCGGCCGTGGCTGAACCGTGGGCAGCGGTTCTTTTACAGTGTGTGCCCCGTGGTTAGGGGAACCGTCCGGTGTGGTTCTTAGGGGTAAAAATGAGCGGATTCCGCCGTTGTTCGCAGATGGAAATCTGTGGGTCGCGGAGCTGTGTAGCTAGGCGGCCATCTTGTTGGCTGCTTAACAGCAACCTCCCTCCTCTGTTATTTTTCAAATGTTAATGTCTTTTGGTATGTTGCCATAATGTTCATCTTTGAAATGGGACGATGTCCTTTCATCAACACCCGTTTTTTCGATGGGTGTTTTTACGAAGAGTTTTTACCGAAAACAAGTCATAGAATTATTTTTGGGAGGCTTGGAAAGGGCATATAAAGGTTTGGGGGGAGTTGGCAATAACAAACAATAGATAGAGGATACCTCAAAAGCTAATGCATTGTTCCATCTCGGCATAGTATTTTTTAGGTAGTCCAATGAAAGGTATCAGAACCTGCATTTTCAGTGGTGATTTCTTGAAATACTGGATGGCTGTGTACCGGGATTAATTTGAGAATGTCTCCAAATAGAAAGATATGCTTGCCTTAGAATACCAAACAGTCATAGCAAACACATCTATTACACTATGATTTTTAGATCTTAATATTTTGGAGACCTCTTGAGCTGCCTCTGCACATAGCAATTGGTAGTCTAACTTCTTGTTATGTTCTAGTGGACATGAATAGTGGTGTAGAGAATGCATTTACTTTACTGGCTGCTGGATCATTAAACGTATCTCTTATGAATTGTTGATACTACTTACATTAAGTAGCTATTTTCTGTATGGGCGTAGTTAAACAGATGGCATCAAGAATACACCACTCTCAAAGATAGTTCAAGGGTTTTATTGAAACTATTGAGAAGGGGCTCACTATGGGCTGTCCCCCACTCTCTCGTCTCCCTTGGGTGGTTCCCTCCCTAGCCCAGGCTTCTTTAAACCCCAAGATGGCCACTAGCAAACAGCTATCCCCTACTATCTAATAAATGAGTGCTTGTGATGGCCTAATGGCAAACTCCTTATCTATCTTGCTTTCTCTGGGAACAATCTAGGTGAATACTAACCTGTTATCCACAATAGCAATGTTATCAAGGAAAGGTGCCTACCAATCACCCAGGTACCACTCAGTCAATTGCTTGCATGCTCTTGTATTGCTCACCCTGATGTTATATCCTTACTTTCCCCTCTTCTACTTTCTCCCCTCTCTTTCTCCTACTCGCCTTCTCTCTTATCCCTGTGCCTCAGTGTTCTCCTTTCTACTCCTACTCTCCTTTGCTCTATGCCACTACTCTGCCCTCTCCACACTACTACTCTCCCAACTCCCCTATACTACTCCCCATCCCTGCTCTATTAGTCCCAACTCCACACTACAACACTCCACTCCAACCACACCTTCTCTGACAGTCACTCTAACTTCTCCAGACACTTCTCATTCAATCTCATTCACCCCTACTCTTCCCTCTATTAAGCTCACTCACTCACCTTGTATGACATGTATTCACTCACTTTAATAGCATTTCGGATGATTGTATCTGCTTAGATTCACATGCTGTGTCTATAGTCCGGCATCCAGTGGTAGCCGCGGAGTATTGCATCTTGTCTTTCGGGGACCAAAAGGGGACATCGGCATAGGCGTGTCCGTAACACTAACCCTATCGTGACGTGTAGTCTTATATAGCGCCTTAATCCAAAGTGCTGTACATTGCAACAATATAAAAACGGTACAATAGTATACAATGAAAACATGACATGTGAAGCCTGAGATCAACCCTGCTGGATCCGATGAGATAATAGTCATAGAGCGTAGAGAAAAAAGAAGAGCATTCCAGGGCATAGGAGCAAGGAGAGCGAATGTGTGAAAGAGTGACCAGGCACAGGTGGGGGCTGGTGCTACAAGACAAAACTGAGAACTAGAGCGAAGAGAACGCGAGGGAGTATAGAATGAGACAAGCGAGGAGAGGTACTTCGGGGTAAGACCCTAAAGAGTTTTAAAGACAAGGGAGAGAAAGTTGAATTTTAATTGTGCATAGAAGGAAGTCAAACAGAAAAGTACACTAATAGATGCATTGAAAACAGATTTTAAAGGGAGCAAGTTGAGAGGTTGGGAGGCCGAAAAGTGTATTGTAACAGTAGAAGAGACGTGAAAAAATGTGTTGCAGCGCTGCAGATATCCAGCAGGGGCACACCAGACAGGAACGCCGTTGTAGCAGCGATCGCTCTGGTAGAGTGGGCTCTTGGACAGCCAGGCAGAGGTCGGTTTGCCAACTAGTGACAGTGGATGATACAGCCGGAGAGCCAGCTGGAATGGAAGCCTGGGACAAGGCCTTCCCATGGTTCACAGGACCAAAGTTCACAAAGAGCTGAGAGATTTTCCGGACACTCTTTGTGCGGGTCACATAAAACTTCACCGCTCCAGCCACATCCAGCAAGTGCAAAGTCCTTTCAGCTGGCGACAAAGGTGCCGGAAAAAACACAGGTAACACGAAGGGCTTGTTTAATGAAAGTCTGACGGCCCCCTGGGCATGAAAGAGGAGTGCGTCCGCAGCACCACCCTCGTCTCGTGGAAAGTCAAGTAAGGTGGTTTACAGGAGAGGGCCTGGATCTCCCTCACTCGTCATGCGGAGGTGATGGCCACAAGAAAAGCAGTTTTCCACAAGAAAAACTTGAGTGGTGGAGAATGCACAGGCTCGAACGGAGGTCCCATGAGCCTAGTAAGCACCACATTGAGCTCCCACGCCTGAGCCTTCACCGGCGGGAATGAGCGGAATAGTCCCTTGATAAATTCCTTCACCAATCGGTGCAACCACAAGGATGGTCATCCTGGGGATCTGGTTTAGCGGGAGATAGCCGCCAGATGAACCTTGATGGAGGTGTGAGCCAGCCCCAATTTGGCCAACGACAGAAAATATGGAAGTACCTGAGCAGGCTTGACCCTCAGTGGGTCGATCTTGTGGGAACAACACCAAATAGCAAATCTCTTCCACTTGAGTCCGTAGCACTTCAAAGTAGACAATGCTCTAGCCTTGGTGAGAACTTCCTTGCAGTCCACGGGAGATCGTAGCCGCCGAATTCTAGCGATGCATGAGCCAGGCCTTCAGGTTCAGAGACTCTGGATCGTGGCGAAGAATGGTGTCTCCTTCCCTGGCGAGAACATCCGCGACCACTGGCAGCTTGACTGGTGGTGACGCTGACATGCTGAGGAGGTCCGGGTACCAGATCAGCCTCAGCCACGCCAGTGTGACGAGGATCATTCGGCACCGGCACTGTTTGAGTTGACTGATGACTCGAAGTAACAACGGCAATGGAGGGAACGCACACAGAAAGAGGCCTTCCCAAGGGAATGAGAATGCGTCCCCCATGCTCCTCTGCCGGGGGAAACGTGTTGGCAAACCTCTGGCACTTGGTGTTTGTAGCTGTCGCAAACAAGTCGATCTGGGGATTGTTCCATTTGAAGAACAGGTTCTCCACTAGGTCCTGCCAAATTTCCCACTCGTGGCAAGAGCGAAGCTCCCTGCTCAGGGAGTCAGCGACTGTGTTCTTTACTCCTGCCAGATGAAACGGGAGAAGGAACATCCCCTGAGAGACGGCCCAGTGCCATAAGTCCTGCGCCTCTATCGAGAGCGCTGGGTACATGGTGCCCCCCTGTTTCCTGATGTAAAACATTGTGGTGGTATTGTCTGTGAAGACCCGCACCACCTTGCCCTTGAGAGAAGGCAGGAACAATTTGAGGGCCCAAAACACTGTCCATAGCTCCAGAAGGTTGATGTGCAACGTCTTTTCCTCTGGCAGCCACAGGCCTCTGGCGTGAAGTCTTCCGGTGTGGGCTCCCCATCCCTCCAGGGATGCGTCCATCGTTACCGTCTCCTGATGTGGTGGGGCCTGGAAATTTGCACCTACGGTCAGATGAGAGCGCACTCCCCACCATCTTATCGCCCGATGGAACCCCTCGTCGAGAGCGATCTTGTCCTGGAAGCTTCCGGACACTTGAATCCAACGGGTGTCGAGGAACTTCTGCAGTCGGATCAAACAAATGCATGAAGACATCATGCCGAACAGAGACTTGATGGCCCTCACAGTGGCGATCTTCAGAACAACTTGCCTAGGATGGCCCCCATTCTCTCCTCCGACGGTGACGCCAGGCATGTTGAGTCGGGATCCCAGGAACAGCGCGTCCTGTGATGGAGCCAAGCAGGACTTTGCATAATTCACTGAGAACCCCAGATCCATCAGTAGGTGGACGGTCCTCGCTGTGTGGTAGACGGCGACGCTCCTTCAGCTGGCCCGGATGAGCACGTCGTCCAAGTAAGAGTAGACATGTATCCCTTGCAGTCACAGATGTGCCACCACCAGCGCCAGGCACTTGGTGAAGACCCTTGGCGCCGACTTCAATCCGAAGGGAAGGGCCTTGAATTGGTAATGCTTCCCCTGAAGGACGAAGTGCAGAAACTTTCAGTGTCCCTTGTGAATTGGGATGTGGAAGTATGCATCCTCCAGGTCCAACGACGACAGAAAGTCTCCCTCTTCCAGCTGTCCAAGAACCTACTGCAGAGTGACCATTCAGAACTTCTGGGACCTGATGCATTTGTTTAGTCATCAGAGGTCAAGAATGGGCCTCCAGCCCCCGGGCTTCTTTCTCACAAGGAAGTTCCTTGAGTACACTCCGGAGCCCCAGAGCCGCTTTGGGACGAGCACTATCAACCCTTTCTTTAACATGGCCGAACCTTCTGCAGCAGCTGAGGTATGCGGTTTTCCTGACGGCCCACCAGTGGTATTTGGGGACACTTCCGTTGAAACTCCAGGGTGTGTCAGTGGGCAAGAGTGTCCAGCACCCAACTGTAGGTGGAGATGGTTTTCCACACCGGGATGAAGTTTGCCAGCCGGCCTCCAACTGGTTTGCACGGGAGGGGCCCCGATGTCACAACCGGTTCATTCCTGTTTGGACGTCGACAGGCTGCCTTGGGGTCCCTGGCAACAACGTCCTCCTCCAAAAGCCTTAGAATGGCCCCTGTTGGTCTCTTGGACCGAGGAGCGGGAGGGCTGGCGGTACGAAGAGGAGCTCCCGCCGAAACCCTTGGAAGAACGGGGAGACTTGCCTCCTGAGGACCGAAAAGACAGCGCTGCTGCTGTAGCGTACCGAGTGCACGTGCCGTCTCAATGTCCGCCTTGATGGCCTGTAGAGACTCATCTACAGCCTTGACAAAATGATTGTCCCTGTGAAAGGGCATGTCCAAAACCCTTGACTGTACGTCTTGTTGAAAGTTGCTGGCCTTGAGCCAGCCATGACGGGGAAGGCAAACGCTGTTGCCCATCTGGCGGAACTCTGCGTCAGCGATGTCCGTGACCACCGTGCAGGCGTGGTCGGACGCCACCACGCCTTCTTGCAGAATCTCCAACGCCTCTGGCCTTTTGTCATCGGGGAGGAAGTCCAGGAGGGGAGCACCCTTGAACCACAGCTCCCGGTCGTAGCGTGCTGCGATAGCGAGGGCGTTGGCTGCCCTGATGGTCGTCACTGCAGAGTAGATAACACGTCGTCCCATAGCATCTAACTTCTCCCCCTTGCTGTCCGGAGGGGTGGACGCTGCAGAGGAAAAAGCGCCCAGTGGCTTCTTCTTGTCCGCTGACGAGACCACTGGGTCCGGTGTTGGTTGGGCCCGCAAGCACTTGGGCATAGAGTCGGCACCCTGTATTTCTTCTCAAGGCGGTCCCTCTTTGCCAGGGCCGTTGAAGGGTTCTTCATGAGAGACAGGCCCTCCTCCCAAATGTCAGTGGGACTGAAAGGATGGTCTTTCTCTTCGGCTTGTGGCGCTGGTACAAGAAGCCCTCCTTCTTCTTTTCCCCCTCTGGAATGAGCTTGAAGAGCTCTGAAGCTCTGGAGATCATCTCATGAAACAAGCCTATCTCGTCCGGCAGGGAGGATCTGGGAGGCGGCGACGAGAGGTCCCCCATCCCACTGCTGCCGTCCATGCCCGTCGTTGTTGTCACTGTGTCAGGATCTGTCTCCTCCCTCGGGGTATTTCGGAGACCAGTGTATGCAGTGTAGAGAGAATGTCCACAGAGAGGTCTCTAGGCGGCAACTGAGGCGGTGGTGGAATAGGAAGCTGGGGTGCAGGCAGAGAGCCAAGGCTCTCGTCAACCTGCGGCTCTCCGTCGCCTTCCTCGATGGTATCTTCGTCATCGCTGCAATCGTTGAAGGGCCTGACCCCAACGTTCTTGTCCTCCTGGATGGTCTGAAGGTAGATGAGCTGCGCATGGAGGACCTCTCCGCCTCCCCACCCTTTCTTCGCGTCCAGAGGGAATGGTCTCGGGGAGATGACCGGCATCTTCTTCTCCAGAGTCGACTCAATGGATTGGAATGAAGACTCCCTCCTGGCAGGGAGGGACACTCTTGCCTATAGGGGTGCGCCCTGCAGGTCTGCCTCTGCGGCCTTCGAAAGGGATGCCACCACCACCTCGATGGAAGGCGGGGCCTTCACCGGGTGTACCCGGGCCTTCACGGTCATGACCGGACCCTTATCCTGCTTGGTCTTCATGGCCGTGGCGGACACCTTGTCCTGCTTGGCCTTCTCCTTAGGGGGAGGGTCGGAGCAGTCCCTGTTGCCCTTCTCTGTCGAGGGCAGGCTGGCTTTGGACTTCTCCTTGTCCGGAGTTGAGTTTGTCCAGATGGTCCCATTTCCTCTTGGACGAAGATCCTCAGCGTTGACTGGTGACCGAAGTTGCTGGAGATGTCGGACGCCCCCTGGCCGCTGAGGAGCTTGCTGCAACGACGCTCCTAGTGGCAGTGGACTCGCGGTGCTTGGCCTTCTGTTGGACCACCGCGGGAGGGGCGCACTCAAAGGACTTAGAAGCCCTCTCAGCTTTCTCGGAACCGGGAAAGACATGGTCCTGGGACCCCGCCAGTGCAGAGGTATTGGTCTGCAGCCACTCATTCAGCTGCTTACGCCGATCCTTCAACGTGCGTGTCAAGAATCCACAGCAAAATGCACAATCATCCTCCTTGTGCGTCGGGTACAGGCAGTACAGGCACTGGGAATGTTTGTCGTCCGAGAAAACATTCCATAAGCCGCAGTCGGAAAAAAGTTTCAACAGGGTGGTGGAATCCTTCTTCTCTTCCGACATGGTGCAAGCGGCATAGGCCCGAAGTATGTTCTGGAAGCCTCAACAAAGAAATTGGGCAAAATCCACCCTTGAGGGGCGCTGAAGAATACGAAAAACGGGTCCCCGTTAATCGGAAGATTGATCGATGGAGCACAAGGATCGATTGCCCGGAAAATAGAGTAAAACTCTTCCAAAAGTGAAAAAAACGCAGTAAAAGCTGGAGAGCTAAACACGAGGACTCCCAACACTTGAACGTGCGGTACAAATCTGAAGATCGCTGCCAGAGGAGGGGCTTAGGTGGAGGGCAGTCATTGGCTAGGGGCAGTATGACCCAGATCTCAGTGATTGGTTGTTAGGAGAAAGACAGTTCAGAAATAAAACTGAAACTGATTTCTTCTATACCGAGGATTCCAAGCCTGACGGGGAATATTCATGAGCATGTGAATCCATGCCAGACCCCGTGCTGGAGAATTGTGTATCACTCTTTGGGGCAGAGTTTCACCCACAACAAACTGTTGAATCCAGCCCTAGAAGGTCCCTTTGTTCCCTGCTGGGTATGGCTTGATCCCTATATCTGTACTATGGGACTTTTACAGCACTCAGGTCACCCATTTTTTCTAACTACCGTAGTTCCAGACCAACAGAAGGAAGCCTAAAGGTATGATGCAGTTGGTACACAAAACAAGTCACATTATAATCTGTTTCATATTGTAGCCTGCTAAAACATTGGGCCTCATTACAACTAGTGCGGTAGAGGGTTAACGGCGCCAGTAGAGCTGCCGGAGCTGTTAACACTCTACCGCCTCATTACGAGGTCTGCTCGCGGGTCCTGCAAAGGACGTCTGGTAAAACCAGGCATCCTTAGCGGGACCCGCTAGCAGACCAGGATGCTAACAACGGGCCCGTCATTAACGGGCCCGTTGTTAGCATCATCCCCATTCCCATTAAGCCCTATAGGGGCTCAAATGGGAATGGGGATGTACCGGGTCCGGGTCCCAGGAAAGGGAATTACCGGGCCCTCCAAGGTCGCAATTGCCGGTAATTCCTCATTCCTAGAACCTGTACTCGTAATGAGGCCCATTGTGTTTTTTGTTTCACTAGTGAAGAATACCAGATGTGCCAATGCATGTGGGATGTCTGCAAAAGTTATAGGGCATTGAAATAGCCTGTAAATGAAAGACTGATGGTGTCACTGAATACAGCCTTTCCAAACATAAGGATAATTAAAAGTTTCCTTGAATTAGTTTCTAAGTGGCCGCATGCTGTGAGAAATAAGGACATCTATAAAACTGGAAGGCTCCTTGTAGCATAGAGCTAATAGAGATAAAAGCAGATTGTTTATGTAAATTGGACAATTGCTGAATGGTGTAATCAGCCCAGTAGCTTCTGAAGAGTTTCTTTGTATTCAAACCCAGAACACAAGAACGGAACATGTCGACCATTATAGCTGGCGTTTAGAGCCAGACTATATTTCTAGGATACCTATATACCTTTGTACCCACCGAAATAAAAGCCAAGGGTATTACCATATACACACTAGAAGTGATTTATAGCCTAGTGTAATTTTAGTATTGTCGGTTTTAGTATGAATTGTTTTTATGGATGAAATTGATGTTTTCTTTGTTGTATAGATGGCACTGCTGTCCTGTAGACACACCAGCAATTTGTATACTATATTTTATATTTATTAACACGTTACTGTTTTTTGGGACAAATTGGCACAATAATTGAATAAATGATAATATGAGAAACTAGCTTGCTTTGTGTTCAGTCCACTCAGGTTCTAAGGTGTTTTGCATGGCTTTATCCCTTACCAAGAGAACAGGATATACCCTCGGGGAGGGTGGCGGGGGGCACGGAGGGAACCAGTGCTTCAAAGGATACCCTTCCAGCACGATTGGGAAATCATACTTGGGTGGTAATGACTGTAGTTTCTTTACTGTAAGGCAGACAGGGTCAAGTGGAGGTTTGAGTAGCCCAGGAAAGAAGTTACAACCAGGGTAGGGGTACCACCAGCTAAGAAATTCCTAGGCTACATATACTTCCTGTGTCCCTTCCCACTTCTGTCAGACGAATGGTAGGGAGAATTCTCAGAAATGTGCTAATTCCCTTCTATCTTAGAGACCCCTGCACTTTTGCTGGACTTTATGACTTTTAATTTCTAACCTGGAGAGAGTGAGACCTTTTTCCCACTCTCTCATGTATTCTTTGCATTGATTTGAACACTGTTTCTTTTGACCTTGGAGTCTGACAAACTCCATAGGCCTCATCTTTATACATTGTATCAAACAGCACCTTCAGGGCAGTGACACAGGGAAGTCTCCCAGATTTCCCAAAGGTTTAAATACCTTCTCTTGGTTAAACTACTGTTTCCATGAGCAGTGAAGTGAAGTTGACTTTACTTACATTGTAACTTTCTAGACCCAGCACTATCTTACAATGGGGTTCTGGAGGGGTTACTTAGTATCCCCTTGGTCTAGTTTCTCGTATAACATTTTTATGTTACCCTTTCTAAAATTAATGGGTGGTGGCAGTGGTTTACTTTTTCCTACTATTGTGTTTTTACCGCGGGCTGCAATTGCAGCTGCAGTAAGACACCCATGGGTGCCCCTTTTGTCAAAATAGCCCTGGTCGTCTTTTTTTCGCCATTTCTTGTTGGAAAGGTCCTTCTTGAGATTTACTCTGCGTGACAAAGCAGGTTTGGTTCTTTTGTTTGTTGTGTCTTTGGCGGGGTTCACTGCTGAAGCCCGCCTCTGGCTTCAGCGTGTCTGGCAGGGCAGGACCTGAGGGAGGTGCCCGAAACTCCCTTGGCCGGCTGGCTGTCCTTGGAGGACAGCCACCCTGCTGTGTGAGTGACAGCTATGTTTTGAATGAATGGGAAAACCTGCATAAAAGGCAAGGCTTTTTGGCTTGGAAGGCAGAGTCGACCACTGTACAAAGGAATCCCAAGAAGAACTTGGAAGAGACGCTTGCTGCAACTCCTGGACTATTGTATTTTCCTGGTGAAGCCCAGCTGCATTGCTGAAGCTCAAAATTTGCCTCGACTCAAGAAGCCCTGCAACGGACGACTATTGGGACCAATCAACCCTAAAGCGAACTCGTCTGGACATCCTCTCAGAGCTGGCTCTACCTCCATTGCTGCTGCAGGAACCGATTGCCAGGGAGAGGAACACCAGATCGAGTGCATCGTTTTTAAGTGAGACCCAAGCTCCAGGAAGATCCTCCAGACTCCCATGAAGCAGGACTGACCAATCCTGAGCCACCTCAACAGAGTGCTGGACCCCAGATGCGAGGAAAGTCCATAAAGGTATCTGAGAACCGCAGTGGTGCTGCTTGAGAGAGCCGCGAGAAGCTGAAACCAGCAAAGTGCTGCTGATCTGAAGTTTGCCCATTGCTGCCGCTGACCTTCAATTCGTAGTGCAGGAGTCCCCAGGCGTCCTCCCTCTTGTCCCCACAACTGAGGCCCAGGAACACAGGATCTGCAGACCTACAACTGGAACAGAAGACAGTTGAAACCAATTTCTTCAAACCAAGGGTACTGTACAACTAAGGGGTTGCTTACCTCTTGTTGCGTAGCCTTGCTAGCTCACAGTTGAGACTTGACTTGGTTGCCTTTGCAGAGTTGCTTGCAGCTTTGCCCTTCACATGCCTCCCAGCTTGTAACCCTACAGTGATTTAATTTCTACAAAGATTTCTAAAACTTTGTGCAAGACTTTTTATCTACCTACAAGAAGTGCTTCAGCTCAACTAGACTTTTGCTCAACTAACATTGGCTGTCCGGGCTACCGGAAAGACTCTTCTTACCTTTGTCTTTGTGCTTTAACTATCCCTCTACAAAAGGCACACATTAGATAACTTGTGTAGCTGGCAAAGGGTTAATTTACTGTGCATAGGAGGGTTCAAAAGGTACTTACATGCTGAAGAATATGTGTTAACCATAGTTTTATTCCCTCATATTTTCCTTTTGACACAACTCTCAGTATTGCTCTAAGCAAGTCAGTGATATATCCATGTCCACGGTGTCCTAGTTATTTAAGTTACCTCAGTGTGTAGGAAGTGTCTGTGTGCCATCCCAAATGGGTGAAACAAATGGGTATCAACTGATTTATTGAAACAGAGTGTGTAGTTTTGAAGATTATTGTGCTACATATGTTGCTCCCTTCTAAAGAAGGCCTATTCCACTGACTGTTAAATATTAATAAATAATTGTTTAATCAATAAACCTTGAGAGTGTTTATTTGGATACTTGTCACTGTAGATCTTTGTGTAATAACCCTACAGCTCACATTGACCCATCTTCAGATAAGCCTGGCTGCTCAGTCACTCTACCAACTTGTGTAGCACATGCCTATACCAAAGGTTGGGTTAACTATTGCCTAGAGGACAAGGCTGGTGCAGTCTCCCACAGGGTACTGCATACAATCTTGCCTAACAACGAGGTACTCTGGAAGCTGACATCAGAAGGTAACACGTTACAATAGCTCAGAGTGGCCCCTTACACAAGACTTGAAATGGACCAATATGCTCTGGCATAATAACTATAAGGGAGTGATCCCCCATTAGTTGGATCATATTTAGATTGAAAAGAAGGATTTTGTTGGTATGTTATTGGTTACAGTCTGCCCAAAGTCCTCAGCTATTGTCGTGAAGTTACAGTTTTTCATGGAGGGATTTCAGACCCTCCTCTCAACCACTTAAGAGTCACTGTTAAAGTGACCTTTGCAGCAAAAGGCCTCCCAGCTGCTTGCACACTAGTACCCAGGGCTCTGCCTACTGAAGTGGCAAATCCTGTGAGTATCCCTGGCAAACCTATGGGCTGGGAGGGGCAGAATGGTTTGCCTTTCCTCAGAAACACAGTGCATGGTTTACAGCACACCAATCACTTGCTGCAGGTCCTGCCTGTTCCTTGGACACTGGTACCCACAATTCTGACTGCTGAAGTGGAAAACTCTAAAAGTGTTTCTAGCAATCTTACTGACTGTGAAGGGCAAAATAAAGAATCACTTTCTCTGAGCTCTGTGAGAAACCTGAGGGCGTCCTCACATCTACTCCCCTTGGGTCCCCTTCTCAGGTTTCCAGGGAAAGGCCATCGTTTATGGATCTGGATTCTGGAGGTGGAGAAACAAGTGAGGATTACCTGGGTGGAGGGTCCTTTGGGATTGAGAATGAGATGCCATAATTTCCCTTTCAGGAAGAACCCTCTATCCCAGAGGCAGTATGGGGTATTGCTATCCCTGTCCCACTAACCATGAACGTATCCAGAGATATAACAACTCTAGAAGCACCAGAAAGAGGAGGAAGATGGGAAGGGTCAAGGGTGAGACATGGTATCCCCCTTTCCCTATTGGAAATCACCCTAACCCTCCCCAGCCTCTAAAGGCTATTGTACAACATCTCCCCTCACTTTTTCACACTTTACCTATGACAGCATTGGGATGAGGAAGCAGCAACTGGAAGTGATGAACACTAGTAACTCCTTTCACCACTCTGCTACTGGGACGAGGAAGATGCATGCAAAGTACTTTGAATGACAGGCATGTCCCTTTAACTATGGTCAGGCAAGTCCAATTGGGAGCTTACACCTGCAACATGTCAAGTGGTTGCAGGTGTATAAAAAGATACCAAAGGAGCAACAAAGAGAGCAACGGGAGAAAGCAGCTGGAGCTGCAAGAAAAGGAAGAAAGAAGAAAGGACGCCGTCCGTGTCCAGGGAAGAGGAGCAGAGTTGCCAGCATGTACTGGGAAGCACCCGGAGTCGAGCAGGGCTTGCAGAGGTCAGCCCATCAGCCTGCAAAGCAGAGGAGAAGCAGCGGCACCGCCTCAGAGGAACGGAGAGGACCGGTGAGTGCAGGGGAAAGGCACTCAAAGGGAAATTGCCCACATACAATTTGTGCTGAGCCCTTTTCCCTTAAAAAACCAATACAGATAAGGCAATTAATAGCCCACAGGGAGCCTCATGGTGATAACCCCAATGTTCGCGGGCTGAGTGAGATGGTACTGTCCCACTGCCATTCACCTTTAAGCTTGAGCTGGCAGGTCATTACTCTCCCTATGAATCCAAAATGAGAAGGTTATCACTATATTCACTAAATAGTGGAATTTGTAAAACTGCTAGTGATTTGATAACACATGATCCAATCCATTGCCAATTAATGAATAGTGTGACATTATAATTTCAAACAGTGATACATGACAAACTACGAGGGATGCCATTAGAGAAGCAGAATACAAATTAATCCCAGCAAAGAAGAATGTAATATACACACAAGTATTTAAAATCCACCTCCAGAATAGTTGCCATTCAATATACATTTTGAACGGGGTAACCGATAAACATGATCTGCATGTGCGACAGTCTGCAGCAGATGGTGTACCAATTAGTTACATTTGAATAAATTGGATCAATATCATAATACTAGCGTTTCCCCCCGGCGTTTCCCGGTTCTGTAGCTGACATGCACGTGGGATCTGCAATAGCCTTGTATATGTTATATTGTGCCTATTTTTGGAAAAGCACAAAATCGGCAATCTCACGGAATCGCCTATACTGACAGCACAGGGCCGGACCATGCTCCACCCGTGTGCAGGGTGGGGTTGGTCAAGTTTCACTGTCACTAGTACACACAAGACTGGTATGCTGACCTCGGGCCAACATTTCAGCCCACCAAATGTTGTAGGGCTGGAGCCAACAATCACAAAATCGGCAATCCTCCGAAATTACCTATACTGATAGCACAGGGCCGGTGCACACCATGTGCAGGGCGAATGGGTGGGGTTGGTCAAATTTCACTATTGCCAGTACACCCCAGGCTGGTATGCTGACCGTAGGCCAAAATGTCAGCCCACCAACTGTTATGGGTCTGGAACCAACTCCCGAACCTACAAACACAATTTCACATATATAAAAACTTTGTTAAAGGGATGTTATGGTTAAGTTGAACTAATGAAAACCTATAAAATTGAGTGGAAAAACTTTCTTAAAGGGACGTTATGGTTACAAGTACAACCGAAAAACCTCAGAAATTCACCGTCCGTGTTCATATGGTGCACTTTTTAGTAGTCCGCAGCCACAGCACATGTCCTACGGACATCTAGCGCATGCGTGCTGAAATATCCCACCAGAAGGGTGTCCAGGGATGGACGTCAGGGCCAAGGACTTCTGGGGACTTTACCCTTTCACAGCTTGCAGGTCCGATCTACGATGATCTGGCAGATTTTTACAACTTTCCAACGCCTATTTTCGACTCGGTAGTCCACGAGCAGCACGAATGTCCATGGACATTTCTTCTAAAGGTACCCACCAATTACTTTTCGTCATTCTCAACCTGGCTGTCCAGGAGAGAGCATCTGGCGAGCACTAGCTTTCCAAAATCTCCAATAACCTGCTGCAATGGGATCTTCTATGGCCATCTTTGCTTCACTAGCACCCGCACCACGACAACCTCCACTTCAACAAGCTGGTCCACAATAGGGGAACAAGTGTGGCAATACAGAGGAGGATCAAGAAGAAGAAGAGGGTCAAGTGGAGGAAGTCACTGTCACCAATACTTGGAATGAGTCCTGGGTGTGGCAATTTTTCACCACTGTTGTAAATGTTACAAAGGCACATGCAAACAAGGTTTGATGCACTCTGTGCAAAGCGTACTCAGTTGCGTGAAACCTGGCTTATATTCCTACGGGACTACTTACATGAGGTGTCACACCAAATCGGCCCACCAGAGTGCTCAGAGAAGGGCAATACCTTTCTTAGGTAAGAGCAGGTTGACTTCCTGCACCCCATCATCTTCATCTGCTCCTGTCACCACAAAGGATACTCCTTTGGGGCGGAGGCTCCCAGCGGCGGCTTCGCAAGCCATACAAAAAATCTGTTGACCCTTCCCTTTCAAGGGTCACAGTGCTATGCATGTACTGTGAAGCTATGATCTGTAGGGGTGAACAGTTTTAGAGTGCTTTCGAGGCTGCGGTAAAGGAGCATGAGAAACACTGCCACCTACCTGATTAAGGCCCGCCCATCATCTTCCTCTCTCCGCCTGCCCCTTCGTCCCTGTGGTTTGTGCCCCTTCTCTCCCCTACCTTGCCTCTCCTGAGAACAAATGTCAACAAAAATAAAAAATTGAAAACATAAAAAAAGATTCATTCAGGAGCCACCTTTTACAGTTAAAAAATAGAAGTGCGAAATATAAGTTGCAGGCCCCTGTGCATCCCGCAAAGTCAGTGGACAGCGTTGGTCCGCAGACATTTAAAAATATCGGGCCTGGGGCAATTGGAATTATTATAATTGTTTTGCGTTAAAAAACGGTGGCTCTTAAAAGAACCGTTTTTTGGGGTTTTGGGCTTTTATATATTTTTTTAAATGTTTGGTTTTACAAACTGATGTAAGAAAACATTTCACTGATTTTCATTACTTCTCACTTTCACAAAAACTGCTTTAAAGCATTTTTAATGTTTTCCACAAGAATCTGATTACCCACATCAGTTAGGTGGACTCCATCTCGCCAAAAAATATTGGCCCTATCAAATTTAATGTTCTCATTACGGAACAATCTCATGCCAATGAACAAAAGCACACACAGCTTTATGGACGTTGCGCATCGCTTTTTCCATTTGCGGACCAAATGAACTAGAACGCATCCACATCTGTCTCTGGGCAATTGGAGAAATGTTTTGGGGGGAATTAGTGAACACTTCCTTCAACTTTCCCAATGTCTCCTTCATTGCAAACTGATATGAGATTCCAGTTACATTCCACAAACTGTTCCTACCACAATGAATGATAATAATATCCAGATGCTTCAATTGAACCATATTTGCACAAAATGGGAGCAAATTCACCCACTTCATGCCACACACTCCTTACCAGAACACTTCCAATTCAGGAAATCAAAGATGTTTGCCTACAAAATACATCTTCACCCAGTGAGTCCCCCAAAATCCAAACACTGTGCCTGCTGAAATACATTGCCATGTCCATTTTCAATCCTTTCACAACTCCTATTAACAAAACTTCTCCTACCCTCTCTTCCTGCACACCACACCCAGGAAACCCTATTGGCTGATCCTACGATTGTCCGCGGCCTCCTCAGTCCCCTCTCCATTCCAGGTAGCACCAAAAGACCAGGATGAGGCAATGAGGCACGTGCTGCCCGCGGACTACTGCGATGTTCGTGGAAGGATCATCCAATTGAACGGGGCAGGGAGGGAAATTAAACCACAATATAAATGCTTTAATCTGTAGTGGTGGCTCTGAAAAGAACCTTTTTTTGGGGGAGGGGTGTTTGTAAACCAACACCTTTTTTTCCTTATTTTTTCTTTTGTTTTTATTTTTCCTTAAAGGAATCTCTTCAATGCATTCCTTACATTATAAAGGAAAATTGCATTTCCGACATCTCTGAAGTGAATTCCATGTGGCCCAAAAAATTCACACCCTGAGAATTGATATTATCATTCTCAAAAGATATTCCTGAAGCATACAATAAAGCAGATACACCTTTATTTATAATCTGTTTTGATTGTTCAATATGAGGACAGCCCTCTGATTTATTTCCGAAAAAATAATCTGAGCAGCAGGAATCAGTTGCATTAGGCTTTTAATCCTTCAACGCAACTTGCAAAGACACTGGAGTCACAAACCTCAAACTGTCCCCTCCACAATGGACAATCACAATATCTGGATATTTGAAGTGAGCCATATTCTCACAAAATGAAAGCAAGCTTGCCCAGTTTGAACCACAAACTGCATGCCAGGAAACTTCTGCCATTCCAATAATTCTGAGGATGCCCTGATTATCAGCATATACCTTCAATGACTGAATTGAAGAGTCCCCCAGAATCCACACAGTCTGCCTTCTCAAAGACTTCTTAAACACAATATGGGGTAGTGAGTCCTCTTTGTTTGTTCTCGAGGAGCCTGTGTCATGAGGGATTATGTGAATATATATGTGAAAAGACACAGGCTACCCCTCCCTTCTACACCTGCAGATATGAGTACTGCTCACCACTACTACAGATGACTTAGCTAATCTGTATTCTTCATAAAGTAGATCATCACTTCTTGTTAACAATAAAAAACAATTTTATTTGTCATCATATACTCTAAAAAAACAGTTCTCAGGCATTACACTATAACGCAAACACATTCGTTAGATACATTAAGTATTTTTCTCTGAGCCTCTGCGGAACAGTATATTGACATTCATATAGTGCTTTACAGCGTATAGTGCTTTACAGAGTGCTTTCTGGCCATGCGGTAAAAGGGAAGGGTTAGTAAACAGTGGGCCTCATTACAAGGATGGCGGTAAGGGTTTACCGGTACCGGTAAGGGTACCAGTGCCGGTAAACCCTTACCGCCTTACTACGAGGTTCCTTTGTGGGACTTTACCAGCCGTTAAGGACGGGACCCGCAAAGGGACCTTGGAGGTAATTATGGTACCGCAATTTGCGGTACCATAATTACCGCCTTCCCCATTCCCATTGAGCCGTATGGGGGCAAAAATGGGAATGGGGAAGTGCCATGGTGAATGGGGAATTACAGCCCCCACACACCTTGGAATAGGGCGGTAATTCCGCCATTCACCATGGCGGACCCGGTAAAATACCTGGGGCTACCATGGCGCTAATAGCGCCATGGTTACCGCCGTCCGTGTAATGAGGACCAGTGACTTTGTGTGTTGTTCTTATTCCAATACACATTGCAAGTACACCACACCCAGCAAACCTGATTGGCTACTCCCCACAGTCCCCTTTCGATGGCAGGCATCCACAAAAGGCCTGGATGTGGCATGTGCCATCCGCTGACTGCCGTGGTGTCTGCACACCCACTTGCAGAGGGCAACCCTTCTACCCTTTCCACTTCCATGTTCTTAACACTCCCTCATTGGCTGCTTTCAAAGAGTCACACATCTATACACTAATCACATCACAAACCTCTACACCTAACCCTGTCATCTCTCTTCAACACTTCATATGTACACTTGAACTCTCAGAGTACATATCGCCTCTTAATAAAACAGTTCTGCATCAAAAAGATAACATTATACAGGTATGCTTACATTTCGAAAAATGTTTTCTTGAACTCTTTCACATATATATATATATATATATATATATATATATATGGGATACATTACTCACCGTAATCGTATTTCTGATGCTTGTATCTGCTTAGATTCACATGCTGTGCATAGGCCACATCTAGTGGAAGCTGCGGAGTATTACAGTTTGTTTTTTGAAACTCAAAAATGGGCGTCGACACAGGGCGTGCCAGTAATACTATCCCTAGTGTGACATCCACTGTACCTAAGATCCCTCACACGTCTAGGATCCTCAGATTGTATTTTTTCTGACATGAGGTAGCATGAGGAGTAGCTTGAGTACAGATAATCCAAGCAGATAGATAGAAAGGTAAGACTACAAGCAACCATGCGCCTTCTCTCAGAGGGGAGGAAGGGTGGGTCGCATGTGAATCTAAGCAGATACAAGCATCAGAAATACGATTACGGTGAGTAATGTATCCCTTCTGAGGCTTGTGGAATCTGCTTAGATCACATGCTGTGCATAGATTAGCGAGCAGTACCTGAAGAAGGAGGTGGGATGTGAGAAGGGTCATGAGCAAATAAGTGTTTTTTAGAACCGCTTGTCCCCCTTGTGTATCTGCCTTGGAATGGGTGTCAATGCAGTAATGCTGAGTAAAAGTGTGAATAGAGCTCCAAGTAGCTGCTTTGCAAATGGTGTCAAGGGGTACATTTGCAATGAAAGCCAGAGTGGCCCCAATGCCTCTAGTAGAGTGGGCTCTTGGCGTGAAAGGCAGAGGTCTTTCAGAGAGTGAGTAACACAGCTGGATACAGTTAATAATCCGCTTCGAGATGGCACCTTTAGAGACGCGATCCCCCTCTCTGCCTGTAGCTACGGAGACAAACAGTTGATCTGTTTTCCTTAGCGGTCTGGTTTTATTTACATAGTAGAGGACTGCCCTACGCACATCTAGGGTGTGTAGTTTCACCTCAGCCGAGCTTTGAGGGTCTTGGAAGAAAGCCGGAAGCTCGATGGACTGGTTTACGTGGAATTTAGATATAAACTTAGGTGAGAACCTAGGGTGTGTGCGTAAAACCAGTTTGTCTTTATGGACAGTAAAGAAGGGATCCTGCACTGACAGAGCCTGAATTTCACTGACCCTTCTTATAGAAGTAATAGCTACTAAGAAGGCCGTTTTATAAGTCAGGTGTTTGAGACTGCTTTTATGCATGGGCTCGAAAGGGGGGCCCATGAGCTTAGATAGCACCACATTAAGGTCCCACCCTGGTGGTGGGTTTGAAATAGGAGGGTGAGGTCTCTTTACTCCTTCCATGAAGGCTTTAACTACTGGTACTTTCCACCACGAGACCTTGCTATGGGAAGTGGTGTATGCCGACAGGGCTGCCAGGTGTACTTTCAGTGAGTTAAAAACCAATCCTGCATCTAGCAGGTGGAGCATGTATGTAACAATAGTGGAAGGAGTGCAATCAACAGGGTTGATTGATCTACTCTGGCACCAGATAACAAACCTCTTCCACTTGTCAAAGTAACAGTGCCTTGTGTTTGGTTTCCTAGATTCTTTTAGGATGTCCATACACCACTGTGATAAATTGAGATGTCCAAACTCTATGACCTCAGGAGCCATGCTGCCAGGTTCATTGAGTTGGGTTGCTGATGCACTGTTTGACCTTGGTGCTGGGACAGTAGGTTGTACGAGGCTGGAAGTTTGATGGGCTCGCACACCGCCATCCTGCATAGGTGTGGGAACCACGGTTGTCTTGCCCACATGGGAGCAACTAGGACGAGCGTCATCGACTCTCTGTTCATCTTGTTGACCACCTTCCTGATGAGAGGAGTTGGTGGAAAAGCGTACGCAAACATCCCTGACCAGTTCATCCACAGGGCGTTCCCCTGGGAGTCTGGTTGGGGGAACCTGGATGCAAATCCTGGGCATTGTCTGTTTTCGCTTGTGGCAAATAAGTCTATAGTGGGGAAACCCCACTGAGAGAAGATATCTTCTACGACCTCTCTGTGTAGAACCCATTCGTGTTCCTCTGAGAGGGAGTCTCTGCTCAGAGCATCCGCTAGGGAATTGAGCTCCCCTGGAACATGTTGTGATGACAGGAAGATGTTCCGTCTGAGTGCCCATATCCAGATTTTCTGGGCAAGCTTGGACAGATTTGGCGAACGAGTCCCTCCTTGCTTGTTCAGGTAGAACATGGTGTTGTGCTGTCCATCCGGATTTGCACTGACAGGTTTAGTAGGTGGGGCTCGAACGCTTGAAGCGCTCTGAATACTGCCAGAAGCTCTAGCAGGTTGATGTGGTTCTTGGCCACTGAGGGAGACCAGAGACCCTGAGCTGTGTGGTGGAGATGGTGAGCTCCCCACCCCGTCAGACATGCATCGGTAGTGACTACTGCCTGTACTTCGGGATCGTAAAAGGGTTTTCCCTGTGCAAGATTTACTCTTGTCCACCAGTGAAGGCTTTGTACTAGTGTTGGCGAAACGACCACTAGATCGTCCCACTGACCACTTGCCTGAGACCACTGTTTCGCCAACCATTCCTGCATGGGACGCATGCGCAGGCGCGCGTGGTGGACCAGGTAAAAACATGACGCCATCATGCCCAGTAAACGCATTGCTTTGCGTACTGTTATTTGGTGACCGGACTGATATTGCAGAATTTGCAGTAGTATATTCCGAATTCTTTCCTCTGAAGGAAAGGTCAACCCCTCTTGAGTATCTAGGATTGCTCCTAGGAACTGTTTGGAGGTGCTTGGCACCAGGCTTGACTTTTTCTCGTTGATTGAGAAGCCTAACTCGTGGAGGAGGTCGATAGTCTTTTGAATGTTTGTCCTGCAAATTACTGGGGTTTCCCCCGTTATGAGCCAGTCGTCCAGATAAGGGTACACCGGGATTGCCTCCCTGCGTAGGTGTGCAGCCGCCACCGCCAGTACCTTGGTGAATACCCTTGCTGCCGAAGCTATCCCGAAGGGCAGTACCTAGAATTGGTAGTGCCGACTGTCCACCTTGAAGCGCGAGTACCTTCTGTGCATTGGGAACATGGAAATATGAAAATAGGCATCTTTCATATCCAAGGTTGCCATGTAATCCCCCTTTTTTAGGAGGTGGATTACCTCTTGTAGCGTAGTCATACGAAACTTTTGGAGCTTGACATACTTGTTGGCAGGCCGTAAGTCCAATACTGGGCGCATTGTCAAATCTTTTTTTGGCACAAGGAAGTAAGTTGAATAAATACCCTTGTTTACCTGGTGTCCCGGGACGAGTTCTATCGTGTACTCTTCTAGCAGAATGGCGATCTCCTCGAGGAGAATCTTCTGATGTTCTAAAGAGTGTACTCTTTGTCGTGGAGGATGGTTCCGGGGACGCTGCAGTAGTTCTATACAGTAACCTGAGGATACTGTTGACAGCACCCATCTGTCTGATGTGATCCCTTCCCAAGCCTGGGTGAAGTTGGAAATGCGCCCCCCTACTGGGGTTGCGTGAGAAGGGACCCTGAACTGAGCGTCACTGCTTTGGTAGAGGCGTGCCGCCTCCTTTGCTGGGGCTGCCTCTGCCTTTACCACGTCCTCTCCTATTACCCCTGCCGTAACCCTGGGTAGACTGTTGGCTGTTGTTCCACTGTGTACCCTGCCCCTGGGAATAGTTAGATCCTCTCTTGGAATTTTGGCCGCGTGGGCGACGAAAATTACTATTCCCTCTCTGGTTAGGGGGTTTATTGGTTAACTGGCCAAGAGACTTGAGTGTCTCGTATTCGTCTTTGGCATTCTTCAGTGCGTCCTCGACCGCCTTACCAAACAACAGATCGGCTTCCACCGGTTTGTCCAATAATGATGCCTGGGTTTCTGCCTTAAAACCAGACTGCCGTAACCACGCATGTCTCTTGATAACAGTACCTTCTGCTATCAATCTGCCTGCGTTGTCTGCGGATTCAAAGGTTGCTTTTAAAATGCAACCAGACACGGCTCTACCCTCTGCGGAAATCCGAGCTAATTGGCCCTTTAAGGGTTCCGGAGCAGAGGCTATGAGTGCCGCGACTTCTTCCCACTGATGGCAGTTGTAGCTGGCCAACAGGGTGGTGGAGTTTGCAATCCTTGCCTGATAAGCGGACGTTGAGGCTACTTTCCTGCCGAAACCATATAGTTTTTTGCTCTCCTTGTCTGGAGGAGCTTCGGACGATGACAAGGGAGTTCCAGCCCTCTTACGAGTGTTAGTGACAACTAGGGAGTCTGGTTTCAGATCTCCTCTTATATAGAGAGGGTCAGACTGGGCTGCCCTGAAAAGTTTTTCAACTCTGGGATTGACTGCTCTGGTGAGGCTTGGGTTCACCAGGGACTGGTCTATTCTCTGCTGAATAGACTTGAGGATAGGGATGGTCTGGGCAACAGGCCTCCTTTCTCCCACTAACTCTTCTGCGAAGTCCCTCTCCTCCTGGACACCGTGGATGTCAATATAGAAGTGTTCTGCTGCAACTGCGAGAACCTCATTCAGGAGGTGTTGGTTATCGACAGGGGAGTCGGTAACCGGGGCTTCCTTCTCTACTGGGGAATCTACTCTGTAGGTTTCAGGATCTTCCTCTTTTTGGTCCTCATCGTCCCCATAGTAGCCTGTCCCGGTTTGCTCTTCTGCCATGCCAAAATCTTGGTCCTTACCAAAGGAAGTCTCTCCTGGATATCTTGAGTATGGTCGTGAATATGGTTGTACCTCGAAGGGGTCTGTAGACCTCATCGGTGTCTCAAACCGGGGCTTCTTACTCAGGGGGATAGGATCATTAGAGCCTGAGGGTGTAGCCCCTTGTGGATCATATGAAAGGAAATGTTCTGGATTTTTATCATAAAAGTCTGCCAAAGAAGACATCCTTGACATGACCCTATCTATGTCATCACTGGACCATTTTTTGGAACTGGGAATGACTCTCTCAGAAAGTTTTGAAAATTTATCTTGAGTAGATTTGCTCTTTGAAATATCAGCAGACCTGGTCTTGTCTGCCTGTCTAGGAGGAGTGGAGTGTTTCACAGGTGTGGAAGAGTGCAGAGGCTGCTACTTCTGCTGTTTTCCCCCCTCCCCGTGAGTGGAAAAGTGTTTTCCCTGTCACTTTGTGGCTCCGGAGGTTTTGGACGCCTGGCGTCGAGGATCGGGGGTAGAGTCCCTGTCCTTCGAACGTGGGGCCGTGCTGATATTGTCTGCGGGATCCGACTCCTGGAGTGCGGCTTGGGGGTGGAAGTCGTCTTCGTCTTCCGACGATCGAACTTCCGTTAGCTTAGGGAGCGAGGCACTCTTGGCAAGAGTGGATGATTGCCTGGAGTCATGCGGCGATCTTGATCTCGAACGCCCAGAGGACACCGTTTCGGACCGTTCTGTTTGTGCCTCTTTCCGAGCACTCGACATCGTCGAGTCTCGGTTGGACTTCGTGTGTTTAGTGTGGGTGGTGTGTGAAGCGCCTGTGTCGCAGGGGGTCTCCCCCATAGCCGCCCTGTCGGACGTCCTTCCGAGGTCGGGGACCTGCGCTCGGCTGTCTTTCGACGCCGTAATGCCCTCGCCGTCCGAAAGCACGGCGTCGCTGCCATCGCTGAAGGTGCCCTCTGCTGCCATGACCGCCTGCCTGGCGTGGTGGGCCCAACGCTTCGTCGAACGGTCCTTAAGTGTTTTAGGTTTAAACCTACTACACGCTCTGCAATTCGCTTCGGGGTGGTCCCTCGGCAAGCAGAGATTGCACGTGGCGTGCCTGTCGACCCAAGGGTATTTGCGATTGCACTTGGGGCAGAATTGAAAAGGGGTACCCTCCATACGCACCTTGAGGCAGCGGGCTGTTAAGTGTAGGAAATGTATAAGGTGTACCTATATACCAAGAGTGTAGAGTATGTCCAACCCCCCACTCTCCCTACTTGCAGGGCCAAGGCCAGAGGCCTTCCAAGGCCCGGGCCGAGGCCAGAGGCCTTCCGAGGCCCAAATCCGTCGTGCAGCAGCCGACGGTCGATTTCTTCTCCAGCCGGCGTCGAGTGTCGAAGTTCGACGTTGGGATGGGGAAGGATGTCAATTAATTAATATTTTAGCAAATGTATGGCTAAGGCCAGGGGACTCCGTAAGATGCTTCCGACCAGTATGGCGGAAATAAACAATCTGAGGATCCTAGACGCGTGAGGGATCTTGGGTACAGTGGACGTCACACTAGGGATAGTATTACTGGCACGCCCTGTGTCGACGCCCATTTTCGAGTTTCGAAAAACAAACTGTAATACTCCGCAGCTTCCACTAGATGTCGGCCTATGCACAGCATGTGATCTAAGCAGATTCCACAAGCCTCAGAAATATATATACACACACACATACACATATATATATACATGGTTCCTGCTACTGACTCTGTAATAAGGTTTGCAATAAACATATTGGGCCTCATTACGAGTTTGCCGGTCCGGAAGCAACGGTACCGGTAAGCTTGCCGGTACCATTGTCTCTGGACCAGCAAACTACGAGTTCTGCAAGTGGGTGGCTTTCAGCCCGGCAGGTCTAACCTGGCGGGCAGAATGGCACCCGCTTGCAGACCTTGACCGATGCACCGGCACTGTTGCACACAGTGCCGGTGGTGCATCCGTCCTCCCCATTCCCATTGAGTTCGATGGGACTCGATGGGAATGGGGATTTTCTGTTTTCCGGCACGCCAGAGTCATAATGAGGCTGATTGTCTTTTTTAACCACTGTAACAAATGCCAAGCATTCATCACCTGCTCACACAAAGCAGCAACCAATTAAAATGCTCTGCATTTCAACATTTTTCTTTTTACAAGCATTTTCATGAAAGTTGAAAAATGCATATGTGCATGTAGAGCAGCACTGTGTCACTTTTCCATAAGATAAGGGAACACCAAATAAAATGGACCTGTACACCATTTTGAAATGCCACTTAGTATCGCACAGTTTAATATCTTGGCAGCACATGCATACATCCCAACATCGCCCATTTCAATGTATAGGTGCTTCTTAAGTCTTTTGCAAAGTAAATAATATGACTAAACGTCACAATTCCAAACTGTGACATGCATTCCACATAAACATATGTAATGCTGTGCTTCCCTAAATATTTTTTGGAAGCCTTCTTAACAAAGTAAAAAAATACATGTCTCCATCTCCAGCAGCAGTGTGTCACTTTTGCATAAAACAAAGCAAAAGCAGAAAACATTTATTTGTACACCATTTATAATTGGCGATCAGTGTGTGCCAGTTTAATATATTAACAGCACATGTATACTTCCTAACAGATCCCATTCCAATCTTCAGCTGCTTATGCAGTCAAACGTTATTTCTCTACATTCTGTGACTTGTACTCCAACGTTTATAATGGTAAAAGTGCAACTACAAGTCCCATAATGCAAACACAAACTCTATGACTACATAAACACCAATAGATTATACTGTATCGTGGTGGTAAGTATTCATATACTCCTAACACATTAAACTTATACACACCAACTGCCATTTAAAGTGTACTACAAATATTTTCATCAACTTTTCTTTGCTTTTAAAACTTCTGCAAATGGACATTTCTTAAATTTCAAAAAAATTCTCCTAAAAGCAACCATTTTTAACCGTCCACCAATTGTATTAACTTTTTCCCCACCACTCCTCCTTCAAACACAAATATAACCCTTCCTTCCTTCCTAACTTCACCATTACCAAACATTCCCACTAACTTTCTTTTACAATTACAGGAAAGAAGCACATCACTGCAATCAAGAACCGAAAAACGAATACCCTTTGCATCCGACAAAGTACATTAATGGACCAGAATGGCCCTTCAGACCCAGTCTTCTTTTTGACTAAGAAGTATCTGGAATAGACTTTGGAGCCCTGGAGTCATCTTGGAACTAGCTCTATTGCCCCTTTTCGTAGCATGGCCTGTGCCTCCTGCAGGATGTGCTGCTCCTGCCGGTTCACCGGAGGGATCCGTGGACACTTGTGCTGAAACTCCAGGGTCTGTCTGTGGGCGAGAGTGTCCAGCACCCATCTGTCGGTGGAGATCTTCTGCCACTCGCTGACGAATCCCGTCAGCCGGCTTCCCATCAGGGTGCATGGGTGGGGGCACGACGTCCTGGCCAGTTCAGTCCTGCTTTGGCACCTGCGTACAACCTTGGGGGCGACAACAGAGCTAACCACTTCCCCCGAAGGCCTTGTAACGGCCTCTGTAGGCCTCCTGGGTCGTGGACCGGGAGGGCTGACGGTACGACGAGGAGAAACCTTTCGACGATCTGCCCGACTTTCCTCCGGAGGCACGAAAGGAAGAGCGGTGATGTTGGAGAGGGCCCAGTGTTCGAGCCATCTCTGTATCCGTCTTGATGGCCTGCAAGTAATCGCCAACGGCCTTCCCAAAGAGGTTATCCCCATCAAAGGGCATGTCCAGTACCCTCGTCTGACCTCCTGGCGGAAATTTGAGCAAAATTGATTTACTGCCAAATTACCGCCAAACTCATACGATCCTCCGGAACCAATTAGCAAAGCCCCTTTTAGACTATGTAACTCATCAGCTCTATCTTTAAAATGGTGGACAACCAAGGTAATATGTACATGCTGTTCACTGCAATAGACAACTCACTGTCATCCATATTAACTTAACCTCTGACATGGTACAATGGGAGAAATTCTGCTCTGACATGGTACGATGGGAGACATTTTGCTAACAACGTATGGGCTGATGAGCATAGCTGAAAACCTGAATGAATGGCTCAGCTTCAATTGAATATGCAAGATTTTATTAAATTGATTCTGAGCACTGGAGTGCAGTTTACTCACCTGAAGGGCAGGAAAAGCTTTCTCTTTGATAGTCTTGAATGTGCATGGGGTAGGCCACTCCTTCTTCATTAATACCGACTGGAGCGTTAAGTTCAGTCCCTGTTTTAAAAATATATTTTTAAGCAAACACATATTTTCTCAAGAGGACAGAATCCACATTGAAGTGCTGACAGTCAATATTTTACATCATCATCTGTTTATTACACTTTCTTCAGTTTTCCAACTCACCCTACTTTCTGAGGGATGTGCACTAATAAAAAGAATGGCAGTACAATCAAGATGGCAATGCATTCCAGATAAAATATCAGACGAAAGGAGAAAGATAAGGTTGGGTATATAACAAATGAGCTTTGAGATTAGACTGAAAAATACGAAAAGATGAAGACGAACACATAGAAAAGGAAAAAGTTCCAGTGTTTCGGCCCAAGGAGAGCAAAGGACTAGATGCAACAAGATGCATATGGAGGTTTAGGGACAGAGAGAAGAAGCTGATTCAAGGAAAGGAGCGGCCAGGAAGGTGATTAGAGGGACATAAGTGAAGAAAGATAAAGAGAAAGAACTGGGTTTAAAGAGAAAGTACTACGTTTGCTCACACGAGGGAGCATCTTAAGGAACAGAACACCTTTTAAGCACAAATGATCTATGTATATAATTTGAGTCATTCTTCTTTATTAAAAAATAATTACACTGGGAGTACAAAAGTTATTTTCATTCATCTTGGTCAGAAGCACTTTATGAGTCATGAAGTATGGTAAGATCAGTTGGCTGCCCTTATCAAGATGGGATGGGAGCCCCTCTCAGACTGGAGTAGCCAAAGCTAGTCCTACCACTGAAGTTATGAAGTGAAGGTGACTGTAGAGAGTGCCCCATTTCTTCCCTCTCCCCATGTGCTGATAGGTCTATTATCAGTACCAGCGCTAAATAACCTCATACCTATAGAGCATGAGGCTGGCAAGCTCTTTTCTGTCTCTCAATAGAGAGAATCCCATTAAAGCAAGCTCAGTGGTGGTAACAATCCATCAGCGCCTCCAAAGTCATGCAGCCATGCAAGCTTGCATACTCAGCAGGTCAGCTGTGGGAAACAGCTACGCACCACCAGCTGCTTTACAACACTGGTCAGCGCATAGCGATGCGACGCAAGTCGCTCCAGGAAACCTACATGCTCGATTTACAACTGACCAGAGGAGCGTCTCCCAAAATAGAATAACTCCCGCTGCCAAGCAGAAGCCTAGATGAACTTGGACAGTGGGGAAGATAGGGATTAATTGGATTAGGGAGGACAGCCAATGGGGAGATGGGGGAGGATAAATGAAGGGGGTGGACCCAGAAAGTTGTTGGCTTTTCGGGGAAGGCCAGAGAAGGTGGAGCAAGAGACAAGCAGAAGGAAAAAGTAGCAGTGGAGCATGGAGGAAGTTATTGGCAAAAGTGCAGTATTGGATGATGAGAGCATGTGGTACTGTTGTTTGAGTGTGTGTGTGAGCATGATTGTTAGCAGGAGAGTATGTTGAGAATGAAGTGGTGACTGAGGAAATTAAAGTAAGGTGACTGTGAAGAAGATGGGGTGGAGAAGTAGTAGTGTGGAGGAGGGAGTAGTAGAGACACTAGTAGTGATGTGGAGGAGGTAGCAGTAGTGGGGAAAGGGGAGGTAGTAGTAGTATTATTGGAAGGCGAGGGAGTAAAGACTAAGGGTGAAGGTGCACTGTAGAGAAAGACTTTGGTGGGACAGAAGATGAAGAGGAAGATGCAGGGAGAGAAAGGAGAGAAGGTGGGTACATTTGGAAGGGAGGAGAGTAGGAGAAGGAAGGGACAGCGAGAGAGGAACATCAGGGAGAGGTATAGACGGGCGAGCAAGAACAGGCACATGTCCAGTGCATCTTAATGGTACTGGTTTACCAGGGTCCCTGTTAGAAACACCTAGATTGCTATCTGAGGACATTTTTAGATAGGGAAGGCTACTGCATTTAGGCCCTCACTATTTAGGCCCTCACTATTGGACATTAGACAGTAGGGGTTACCGATCAACAGTGACCGTCCTAGGGTTGAGGGCCAGGGAGGGAACTGCCCGGAATAGATGAGAGAGCAATTGACGGCCCGACACATTAAAAAAAACCAAAACAAAGCTGATTGAACTATCCATTGGGAGTTCACGTCAGATTATTATGGCCATCTGTTTAAACAGTTCCAAGTCTTTTCAACAAGGGTGATCTGTTTACAACCCACAATGCGTTTTTTGTAAAATCCCTTCCTCGGATGGACTGCTAGCAAAGGAACAAACAGAATGAACATACTATAATATAGTCACCAACAGAAACATGCCAACGTACCTTTTAAACAAGCAAGCTTTGCTTGCTTACTTAAAGAGTTTGAGCCTATGTTCTATTTATTAAGATAAATGCCGGTTGTCCCGGGACAGGCAGCAGTGAAAAGTGAGTGAATCTCATGCACCCAGCATGTAGACCAGCGCTGTGAGGGTTTTGCAACTACAGACTGCGGACGCTCCGAAATCCGGACGGGTTATATACCAAGACGTAACATGTCCTGGAATTTGAGACAATTGCATCACGTGATCAATGGCACTGCATTCTGGACACACCATGCGCCATAGCCATGCTAGACGTGGCTAAAGCGTTTGATTCCATCAGATGGGACTGGCTCTATGCAACTTTGCGCAGGTTTGGGTTTGGGCAGATATATATTCAGTGGGTACAGCTAGTGTACACTAGACTGATGGCTAAGGTCAAAACGGGGAGATAAGGTCAAAACGGGGAGATACATCTCGGAGGCGTGGGAACTGGAGAAAGGGATGAGGCAAGGTTTCCCTCTTTCACTGCAACTTTACGTGCTAGCCCTGGAACCTATTGCCCAGTATCTCAGGACTGAATACATAGGAGCAGGTATTGAAATTGATGGGAATAGGCCTTTGATTTCCCGGCGTATGGACGATATTTATTTATTTATTCGTATTTTTAAAGCGCACAATCAGCCCGTGGGCATCATGGCGCTGTTACATATAAAGCAATTGGCTGGTTACAGGAAGGAAGGTAGTTAAGATTACAAGGCAAATTTTGATTTACAGTAGCATTTTCTAGTTACATACGTTGGCAGTACTGACATCAAGGCATTAATGTGTAGTTCTTGTCAGAGGGGGGAATAGATTATGTAAAGAGCGTGGTTTAGAGGGACTTCCGGAAGGAGAACAGAGAGGGTTTGGCTCTGAGAGTTGGGGAGGTCATTCCAGAGCTTGGGTGCTATGCGCGGGAAGCCAATGCCTCCCGCTTCAGCTCTTCTTATGGTGGGAACTTGGAGTTGGTTGTCATGGTGGCTTCTCTTAGGACGAAGGGAAGATTTCCTGGTTATGGTTTCTTATAAGTAGGAAGGAGCGGTGTGATTGATGCATTTGTGTGTGAGGGTGAGTATTTTGAAGTTGATTCTTTCCTTGACTGGGAGCCAGTGAGCATTTCTTTGGGCCTGCGATACATGGTCAAATTTGGGGATGTGCCGAGCAGCACGGAGCACATTGTTTTGCACTATTTGGAGCTTGTTTAGATTTTTGGCTGATGTGCCGGCTAGGAGGGCGTTGCAATAATCTAGTCTGACTCCTATGGTGGCTCTAGCGATGGAGAGGCAGTTGGGAGTGGTAAGGTAGGGTTTTATGGCATAGATGAGTTTGGTGGTCAGTGCGGAGGAGGAGGATATGGCGCTGACTTGTCTTGTCATGGAGAGTGTAGCGTCTAGGTAGACTCCTAGAGTCTTCACGACAGTTGAGACAGGTATGTTAGTGTTGTCAATGGTTATGTGTGAGTAGTCTTGGCTGAGCTTGGATAGAATTTTGCTGGGGGCCAGGATGATGATCTCTGTTTTGTCCCCGTTAAGGCAGAGACCATTGATAGCCATCCAGGTTTGGATCGTGGAGAAGATGATAAGGAGGGCTTCTGTGTCTCGGGCGTAGTTTCCAGTGAGGGGGAGGAGGACTTGCGTGTCATCGGCATAGTTAGTGTAGGTGTAACGCTCACCTGATTCCCGTAGAGGCGCCGGTCTTGACTGGGCGTATACCGTATCTTCAAAGGTGATGTGTAACACACGGCTGGCTCTTTGGGCTGGACCTCTGTGCACTGTATGTCTGGCTCGAAGGGTAAGATGTCTGCAGATAGAAAATGTGGGATTAATGAACTGGGTTATTGAATGTCTCTCTCTTCTTCCCTTTCTCTTCTCCTGTAGAACCCCAAAGGTTAACGCTCTCACCTTAGGTAAGTGAACGCCGTGCTCTCCATCTGCCTCGAGGCAGGGTGCTGTAACCAGTTTCTTCACTGGATAAGGGGAGCAGGCCTCTTGACTCCAGAGGACTGCTGTCCGTCGTTTACTGCACGAACGGTAAGTTTCGAGTAATTCTAATGTCTTTAAAGTCTTTAGTAATGATGTCTCTTGTTTTGCAGGGTTCCGGCGATGGCGGATGGCGGGCTGAAGTGAGTTGAAGATGGAGCCCGTGTGATGAATAGAAGCCCCTGGAAGCACGTAAGTAAGCGCTTGTTGCCTGCTTCACGATGCGTTCTAACTGTCTTTTTATTTTGCAGGTACAAGTTCGGGGCGGCTGCAGGGTGCCGGAATACCCACTGGGTTAGATGTGGAAAGGAGTAATGGCACGTGAGTATTAAAGTTCCCCAATGTCTTTAAACGCACCTTGTTTTGTCTTTCAGATGCGGGATGCAGCGCCGAAGGCCTCCGGAGCGTGCGAAGAGTTGGTAAGCTTTTGTCTTTCAGATGCCGGAATGCAGTGTGAAGACCTCCGGAGCGCACGAAGAGTAGGTAAGCCTTTGTCTTTCAGATGCCGGAATGCAGCGCGAGGCGTTGGTGACAGCCGATGGACCAGGTAAGTGAAGAGCTGTCACTGAAGACCGTAATGCTAACCTGTTCTTTCTTGTCTTTATAGGTGTTGCTGAAGACTGGATTCAGAATGGTAAGCTTTTTTCCTTAGGCCCAGGATCAGATGCAGAAGACACGATGAGCGTTCTGCTGCTGAGGATGCAGAATAACGCAAAGCAAGATTCATCCATCGGGTGTGGTTTAAATAGCCTCCTGTAGTGCTTAGTAGTCTCCTTCCACAGCCACGCCTAAGAAAAGAGTTCCTGCTTTCCAGAAGAGTTCCAGTGTTCTGAATCTAGGGAGTGGCTCCTGCCCCACCCAACAGGAAAAGTAGTTCCAAACAGAAGAGGATCAGAGACTCAACTGGCAGGCAAGTAAGCAGCATGGTCTGCTGCAGGTAAGTCCACCCAAGTATTATGAGCCCGGCGCTTCCAGCGCTGGGACTGGGCATATTTATGAGCCTGGTGCCACTGGCGCCAGGACTGGGTCCAAAAGGTCCCAATTGGGACTGGTTGGCACTCGGAACCTGGGTTATGGATCTGCTTCCAAGGGAGTTGGGAAAACCCTGACCTTTTGGAAGCAGAGATCATGACAGTACCCCCCCCTCAAGGCCCCTCCCAAACCGGGCTTCTCCGGGGGTTTTGGCTTGTCAGGAAATGTTCGGTGAAATCTTTTGATTAGGCGAGGAGCGTGGACATATTCAGCAGGTTCCCAGGATCTCTCTTGGGGGCCGTAGCCTTTCCAGTCAATTAGGTAGAATAGTTTAGATTTGGAGATCTTGGAGTCCAGAATGCTTTTGACTTCAAACTCGAGTTCTCCATCAACTAGGATAGGTTTTGGAGATTTGGTTAGTCGGGTTTGAGGTTGCACGGGTTTTAATAGAGAGACGTGGAAGACCGGATGTATCTTCATGTGCGGGGGCAAGTCCAACTTGACCGCTACTGGGTTTACTATGGTAGTGATGGAATAGGGACCAAGGTATCTTGGGTTGAATGTGCGTGGCCCTTTTAGAGGTAGATATTTGGTGGATAACCAGACTTGATCCCCTACTTGATATTGAGGGGCTTCCTTCCGATGTTGATCTGCTCCTTTCTTGTATTGTTCTTTAGCCCTTTGAAGGTGAGAAACAGCTTCCTTAAAGGCTTGGGTGATTGTAGAATGCAGGTAGTCTACTGCTGGTGTTTCAAGATCTTGGAGGGGATCCAACTCCGAGGTTCGAGGGTGACTGCCGTACAAAAGAAAAAACGGGGTTTTCCCAGTTCCCGAATGGACAGAGTTATTGTAGGCATATTCGGCTATCCAAAGGATGTCTTTCCAAGTTTTTTCAGTTTGTTGCAGCATGCAGCGTAAATACTGTTCCAGAGTTTGATTGGTCCTCTCGGTTTGTCCGTCGGTCTGAGGGTGGTGACTGGTCGATAGTCTCACATCAATTTGAGCCGACCGACAGCAACTTCGCCAAAAATGAGAAATGAATTGACTACCTCGATCCGAAATTAGAACCGAAGGAAAACCGTGCAGTCGGACGATGTTTTCGAGAAATTCTCGGGCCAGAGTTGCTGCTGTTGGCAAGCCTTTGAGCGGAATGAAATGCGCCATCTTGGAGAATAAGTCCACGATTACTAGAATCGTATTGTATCCGGAGCATGGAGGTAGATCTGTGATGAAGTCCATAGAAAGCGTATGCCAAGGGCGAGGTGGGATGTCAATAGGGCGTAAGAGGCCTGCTGGTCTTTCCTTTTGACTCTTGTTTTGGGCGCATACTCCACAGGACATTATAAAGTCTCTGATATCTTTTTTCCAAGACGGCCACCAGAAGTAGCGCTTGATCTTTTCTGAGGTCTTGGCTATACCGGGATGTCCTTCCATTAAAGAATCGTGATAACAAGAGATTACTTTTTTCTGTAAATCTGTGCTGGGTAGGTATAATCGTTCTTGGAAATACAATAAGTTGTCCTTTACTGCAAAGTCCTTTCCCTGCAGATGCCAATTCTGTATGTCTGCTGGAGTTACAAGTTGCCTGGCTTTATCCTTAACTTCCCCTATGGATTCTGTGGCGATTACACCCAGAATTCTTTGTTCGGGAATGATTGGTACAGGTTTAGGGTTGATCAAGTGTTCTTCCACTCCCATCCGAGAAAGGGCATCAGCTTTACCGTTTTTTGTACCAGGTCGATAGGTAATTATGAAGTCAAACTCGGCAAAGAATAATGCCCAACGGAGTTGTCTAGAGGATTGGGCTTTTGCGGTTTTCAAATATTGCAGGTTTCGGTGATCCGTAATCACAGTAACAGTGTGTCGGGCCCCCAGCAGATAATGCCGCCAAGCCTTAAAGGCAGACTTGATAGCCAGAAGTTCCTTGTCAGTAATCGTGTAATTGATTTCAGGAGGCGAGAATTTGCGGGACCAAAATGCCACGGGATGCAACTGATTGGTTACCGGGTCCTTTTGTGATAGAACTGCCCCCATGGCAAGGCTTGAAGCATCAGTTTCCACGATGTAGGGGAGTTCGGGGCGAGGGTGTTTTAAGATTGGTGCAGAGATAAATTTAGTCTTCAAATCCTGGAAAGCTTGTTCCGCCTCGGTAGACCATTCAAAACGTTTGTTTTTCTTTAACAAGGCAGTGATGGGCTGGACTATTCGAGAGAATTCGGGGATAAACCTGCGGTAAAAGTTAGCGAAGCCTAACATGCTTTGCACACCTTTTACGGAGGATGGTGATGGCCATTTGAGAACTGCATCGACCTTCTTTGAATCCATACGCACTCCGCCAGGTGATAATATGAATCCCAAGAATTCAACTTCAGTCACGTTGAAAACACATTTTTCCAACTTAGCGAAAAGTTTGTGTTGACGCAATCTTTCGAGGACCATTTTCACGTGTTTCCGATGTTCAGATTCCGATGAAGAATAAACGAGGATGTCGTCAATGTAAACAACAACACACACATCTATGAGCTCTCTGAGGACATCGTTCATAAAATATTGAAAGGCGGCCGGGGCATTACAAAGTCCGAAGGGCATGACCTGATATTCAAATAGCCCATACTTGGTGCGGAAGGCCGTCTTCCATTCATCGCCCTCTTTTACTCGTACCAAGTGGTAAGCTCCTCTAAGATCCAGCTTTGTATATATGCATGCTTTTCTGACTTGGTCCAGGAGTTCAGGGATCAAAGGTAACGGATATCTATTCTTAACGGTGATCTGGTTCAGGGAGCGATAATCTATACAAGTTCTAAGGTCTCCTTCCTTTTGTGGAACGAAGAACAAAGCTGAAGAAGCAGGGGACTTGGAAGGACGAATAAACCCATTTGCCAGGTATTGATCCAGGTATTGTCGAAGGTGAAGGTTCTCAGGCTCGGTGAGGGCATAAATTCTACTACAAGGAGGAGTAGATCCAGGTATCAGGTCGATCTGGCAGTCATAAGACCTATGAGGAGGTAGAGAGTTAGCCTGATCCTTCCGGAAAACATCTTGGTATTCTAGGTATTCGGGAGGTAACTGGGGAGTCTCTGAAGAAATTGCTGCCAGTGCAACACCAGGTGGAGGGTGACAAGTAGAGACACATTCTGGAAACTGGACCGTTCTTGCTCGCCAATCGATCAGAGGATTGTGTTTCTCTAACCAAGGTATTCCTAGAATAATCTGAAACTGAGGGCCTTGATCACATCGAACACGATCTTCTCATGGTGTCCATCTTGACTTACTAGCGTCACTTCTTGAGTGGTATGCGTTACTGGCCCGGAGGCTATCTCCGTACCATCCACCGTAGTAATGACGTCCTTTACAGCCTTGGGACAAAGAGTTAGATTCATCCTCAAAACCATTTCATGATCCACATAATTGCCGATGGCACCGCTGTCGACGTAAGCTTCAATTGCATGTAATCGATCCGGATTATCAGGGCTAATGAGGACCATAGGTATCACGAAATGCGAGGTCACGGAACTGGTTTTCACGCTCGGCAAGAGGACCTCTATTCTTGTCGGGCGAGGCCTTTTCCTGCTCAGAGTTTGTAACTTTGGTAACTGCAGCTCCTACTGCCTTCTTGGCAGGTTTCACCGGACAGTCTCGAAGAAAGTGCCCTGAGTTTCCGCAATAGAGGCATAATTGCAACTGTTTTCTCCTTTCCCGCTCCTTTTGTGTTAGAGGACCTTTCAGACCCCCTTTTTGCATGGGTTCCCCGGAGTCTACTCCTTTGTAAGGAGTTGGCGGTTTGGAAAATACTCGAGCATCAAACTTGGAACGATCGGCCTTCCTGTTCTGCAGTCTGTGATCTATTTGAACGACTAAGTCTATATAGTCCGAACAATCTTGTGGGGGATTCACTACTTGGGCTAACACATCTTTGAGCTCTCCGCGTAGACCTCTATAAAACAGCGTAATCCTTTTGTCCTCAGGCCAACGAGTTTCCACTATCAGTCTGTTGAAAGACGCAATATAAGCCAAAAGGTCTTGATTACCTTGTCGCAACGAAAGAAGCTCATTGTCCAAGGCCTGCCCCTGTGAATGTCTTGCGAACAGTTTTTCCATACTGAGCTGAAAAGCTTGAAAATCATGGAGGACCGGATCATCTTGATTTACTAGAGGGATAGACCAGTCTGCCGCATTGCCACTAAGGTACGAAAGCACGAAAGCTACTTTAGCTTGATCAGTTGGAAAGGCTGCTGGCCGGCATAAGAAATGCAACCGGCACTGATTGATAAATACTGCAAACCTCTTTGGGTCACCAGAAAATCGTTCGGGCGGAGCCAGAGGTACATTCCCAGGTAGGTTGATCTGCACTGGATTCATAGAGGATGTAGAAAGAAGATTTCCCCCAGATGCGGGTAACGGGGTCTGTCCGGCTTGTGACTGTAGCAATTGTCTAGCGAGATCATCTGTTCGCTCCTTGGAAATAATCAGTTCCTTTCTTAGAGCGTTCGTTTCCTGACGGGCTGCATGCACTTCTGCCCTTAGTTCCCCAAGTAACTGGGCTAGCTGGTCGGTATCCGAGGTTTCCATAGCGCCTGGACGGGAGTTTTGTGGTAGGCTTTGCGTTCTGTAACGCTCACCTGATTCCCGTAGAGGCGCCGGTCTTGACTGGGCGTATACCGTATCTTCAAAGGTGATGTGTAACACACGGCTGGCTCTTTGGGCTGGACCTTTGTGCACTGTATGTCTGGCTCGAAGGGTAAGATGTCTGCAGATAGAAAATGTGGGATTAATGAACTGGGTTACTGAATGTCTCTCTCTTCTTCCCTTTCTCTTCTCCTGTAGAACCCCAAAGGTTAACGCTCTCACCTTAGGTAAGTGAACGCCGTGCTCTCCATCTGCCTCGAGGCAGGGTGCTGTAACCAGTTTCTTCACTGGATAAGGGGAGCAGGCCTCTTGACTCCAGAGGACTGCTGTCCGTCGTTTACTGCACGAACGGTAAGTTTCGAGTAATTCTAATGTCTTTAAAGTCTTTAGTAATGATGTCTCTTGTTTTGCAGGGTTCCGGCGATGGCGGATGGCGGGCTGAAGTGAGTTGAAGATGGAGCCCGTGTGATGAATAGAAGCGCCTGGAAGCACGTAAGTAAGCGCTTGTTGCCTGCTTCACGATGCGCTGTAACTGTCTTTTTATTTTGCAGGTACAAGTTCGGGGCGGCTGCAGGGTGCCGGAATACCCACTGGGTTAGATGTGGAAAGGAGTAATGGCACGTGAGTATTAAAGTTCCCCAATGTCTTTAAACGCACCTTGTTTTGTCTTTCAGATGCGGGATGCAGCGCCGAAGGCCTCCGGAGCGTGCGAAGAGTTGGTAAGCTTTTGTCTTTCAGATGCCGGAATGCAGTGTGAAGACCTCCGGAGCGCACGAAGAGTAGGTAAGCCTTTGTCTTTCAGATGCCGGAATGCAGCGCGAGGCGTTGGTGACAGCCGATGGACCAGGTAAGTGAAGAGCTGTCACTGAAGACCGTAATGCTAACCTGTTCTTTCTTGTCTTTATAGGTGTTGCTGAAGACTGGATTCAGAATGGTAAGCCTTTTTCCTTAGGCCCAGGATCAGATGCAGAAGACACGATGAGCGTTCTGCTGCTGAGGATGCAGAATAACGCAAAGCAAGATTCATCCATCGGGTGTGGTTTAAATAGCCTCCTGTAGTGCTTAGGTGTCTCCTTCCACAGCCACGCCTAAGAAAAGAGTTCCTGCTTTCCAGAAGAGTTCCAGTGTTCTGAATCTAGGGAGTGGCTCCTGCCCCACCCAACAGGAAAAGTAGTTCCAAACAGAAGAGGATCAGAGACTCAACTGGCAGGCAAGTAAGCAGCATGGTCTGCTGCAGGTAAGTCCACCCAAGCATTATGAGCCCGGCGCTTCCAGCGCTGGGACTGGGCATATTTATGAGCCTGGTGCCACTGGCGCCAGGACTGGGTCCAAAAGGTCCCAATTGGGACTGGTTGGCACTCGGAACCTGGGTTATGGATCTGCTTCCAAGGGAGTTGGGAAAACCCTGACCTTTTGGAAGCAGAGATCATGACAGTAGGCTATGCCAGGGGAGTCCAGTAGGTCAAAGAGGGGTTTAGTGAAGAGGTTGTAGAGAGTCGGTGCAGTGCATGACCCTTGTGGGACTCCACAGTTTATGGTGGTCAATGGAGCATTGGCCTGGTCAGATTACACCTTCATACGCTACCTTCTAGAAATGAGGTGATCCAAGAGGTTGCTTTGTGAGAGAAGTGGGCTGCATTGACTAGGTGAGATGTGAGGATGCCATGGTCCACTAAGTCAAATGCTGCAGAGAGATCGAGTAGCAGGAGGAGAGCAGGTTTGCCTGTGTCCATTATTTTGGTGATTTGATTCTATAAATCTAATAGGGCAGTTTCGGTCCCATGGCCTTTGCGGAAACCTGATTGCCTTCTGCCTAGAATGGCATGGGTTTCGAGGTATTGCTGGATTTGGTTATGGGCGGCTTTATCTAGGATTTTGAGGAGGAAGGGGACGGTGGTGATGGGACGATAGTTGCTAGGGGAGCTGGGATCTAAGGAGGTTTTTTTTTAAGAGTGGGCAAATCCAGACTTCTTTTAGGCATTGAGGTATGGTTCCAGAAGAGAAGGATGCATTGATGAAAGCTGAGATGATAGGGGTGAGAGCTTCTGAGCACTCTTTGATGATGGTGGGTGGGCATATATCCCCTTTGCAGGTGGAGGGTGTGATATTTTTGAGTAGGGCAGAGACTTCTAGCTCTGTGACTTCTCTAAAGGCAAACAGGGGTATTTGCGGGATATGCTGTTATATATCCAAAACCCAGAGGATAACTTAAAATTGTTACTGGAAGCATTGGTGCTCTTTGCAAAATTGTCTGGGATTACCACTAGTATGGACAAATCAGCTTTGTTTCCCCTACCGGGACTGTATAAGCTAGACCTGGGGGCGCTACCTGTCCTTGCTCTACAGTGGAAAGTACGATCAAGTATTTGGGACTCAACGTGTATCACAACCCTGCAGAGGAGCACATACAGAACACGTTAAGGGCCTTGGAGAGGGTTAAGATCTCTATGAGGTTTTGGCCCATACTGCCCCTTTCGCTGATGGGAAGAGCAGCTCTGTTAAAGATGGTAGTGTTGCCCAGGCTGTTGTACTTCTTGGTAAATGTTCCGTTTTACATACCTAGATCTTTCTTTAAAACTGTGGATAGTATCTGTAGGGGGTTCTTGTGGCAAAATGGGCAGAATCGAAAAGCGCTAATCGCAGCTGAATAGACCACACGCAGAGGGGGGCATTAGGGCCCCGCAGTTTGAAATATACTATGTGGCAGGACAGGTACAGTTTGTGGTGGATTGGTTGGCAGGTGGCCCTACACCTGACACAATGATGCTACAGCCCATGGGCATGCGCTATTACTTGAAAGAATTGGTGTGGATTAAGGGAGGTTGGTGGCCGCATCTAGTGTCCCCAGGGGTGAGAATGTGGGACAGAGCCTTGGCAGCAATGGGGCTTAAGGACCCGATTTCAGTGCAGATTCCTTTGGTATCAGTGATAGCATCTTCAACACAGGGTTGCGGAGGTTGACGCACCCAATGTGAAACCTGTGGGGCGGGCACAATAAAGGATTTATTGCAGGACATGACTAGTGTACCCTTTTCAGAGTTGGTAACGTGCACAGGAATACATACGGGCCAATATCTGTTGCACAGTACACTCAAGATGGAGATCACACGTAGATGGCCCACATATAGAGTTAAACATGCAGTGGTAGAACTCCTATATGACATAGCAGACGAGGGGCCCACAATATCGTGGCTATATGACCTTCTGCTGTCTAATGGACCTCCCTCCTCCCTCCAGCGATACGGAGCAAATGGGAGGCAGACTTGTGGGCAGAGTTTACAGGTGCACAATGGGGGCAGGTGCTGGGATATCACAAAAGGGTGCCACGAAGTGCAAGGCTGCAGTTTATACAAATGTTGGTGACACACAGGTCATATATGACTCCTCTGAGGATCTCACAGGTCCCAGGCGAGACTGCATCGGTGTGTCCCAGATATAAAGCGTTAGATGGCATTTATTGAGTGCAGAGCCTATCTCTGAGATGCAACATAGCGCTTTACAGAGGTATGCAACAGTACAGATGCCTAACGGATCACTTTTCAGAGGCATACAACAGAACAAATATACAGCGGGGATAGGATACAGAGGGGCACAGAGGAGGGGTACAGCTGTACAGGGTGGCGGGGAGTAGAGGGGCGGACGGCATCTAGCAAGTCAGGTGGTGTGGGAGGTGTAGTTATATTCCTTCAATGGTGTTCACATTGCTTTATGCACTTTGTCCTCTCTTTTGGCATGCATACGCACATTTTGCTGTCCTCTCTTTTAATTCGGGTTGTAGCCCGAGGTCTGAGCAGATTTGTTCTTGGCCAGAATCACTTGCAAAGACTTCCTTATTCTCACAAAATGTGGGAAAATAAGGTACCAAAGCAAAGAAGGACTTACGGTACCAAAGCAAAGAAGGACTTACTCTACACACTCTACATTTCAGGACCGCATTTCGGTATTAACACTGAAAAGGGACTAACATTGGAATCTGCACAATTTTGTAGTGTTACATCCACGGCAGTTGGGTACCTTTAGTTCATGCAGTGATTCATTCCACAAAATGTATTTGAATTGCCAAGAACCGCTGAGTAGAGATTTGTTAATTGTAAGTGAAGCTGTTTTTCCCACATTTAGTTTGCCACATTGCCATTTAATTGCACATATTACATACGTAGTCAAGCAAGCTGTAATACCTTAGAGGGGTATATGTTCTCAAATGTATGGATGCGCAATGTGATCTGTTGTATTAGCATTATTGCCTACACGGCATGACAGATGGATATGTAGCAAAATGTCAGGATGCCAATTGTCTGATCAAATTAGGGGGCCCCCAATGTTATTTTGGCATTCGAGTGCAACCACTTTTGGATCTTTCAAAATTCAGTGTCACCAATGATATTGGGCCAGTATTTTCTGATGATTTTGATGACTTTACTTGGTGGGTGCTGTGCAGAATCCTACGGATCCCTCACAGAAACCCTGCCTAAAGTCTACCAGGTGGCCAGGGAAAGGTAGAGGCTTCCTGATCCTGACCTTGGGGGTGGTGTAATGCAGAAGGATCATCTTGGAGGAGATAAGGCCCATGTTGGTGAGGAGATCCGGGATAAGACACTGTATTTGTCCTTTGACAAGGAAAACATCACCAGGTTAACAAAACAGGAAATGCTGTAATGTCACTGTAATGTCCCTAAACCTACATATAAAACCTGTGGTTTTGTTCAAGACTATGGGCCTCATTACAACCTTGGTGCTAAGTGCACCAACTTTACCACCATGGTGTAAACTCTGTTTACACCATGGTGGATGGCGGATTTACCGCCCCATTCCAAGGTGAGTGGGGCGGTAAATCCCCATTTCCCATTTTCCCTTCCCCATTCCCATTTTTGCCCCATAGGGCATAATGGGAGTGGGGAAGGCGCTAATTACGCCGCCGTAAATTACGGCGGCGTAATTAGCACCATGGCAGGTTAGCGCCATGGATTTTAACGCCTGCTACAAGCAGACGTTAAAATCAGAATCAGGCGTTAAGGGGTTAACGGTGGCGTTAACCCTTAACGCCTGAGTTGTAATGAGGCCCTATATGTCCCATAACCCTATGTGTACTGGGACGAGGAGTAGGGCTGAAGAAATATGCAGTAGCTTTACTCAGGCAATTAGGCCCAACAGCCCACACCTGAAGGAACCTGGAAGGCATAAAAGGCCCCGTCAGGTACAGGCAATTAGATGGAGCTGGAACTCTGACTGGAGTGCTTTCAGTAGTAGAAGTAGCAGAAAGAAGAAGGCACAGAGCAGTCAAAACGAGCAGAAGTGGGAGAACCAGAGGGATGCCGGAATTTGGATGCAGCAAATTTCCCGTGCTTGTTCTCAGAGGGTCTTATTCCCCCAAACTCTGAAGTGCAGGGACTACGCAGCGGAAGACATGCAGAGAGGCTGTCTTTCCCAATGCGAGCGTGATTGCCGTGGTTGCTGGGCGGAAAACATGTCAGAGAACGAAGCGAGGAGCTGTGGGCGAGTTTGGTGTGTTAAAACACTTCTGGGTTTTTTTCAAATTTAATTTGGAAGTCAGCAGATGCCAAAAGGCTTTCAAAATAAATAAATGAGTCCAGGGCCCTCATTAGGACTCTGGCGGAAAACCATGGTGCTATTAGCACCATGGTCGATGCCGGAGTCCGCCATGGTGGAATGAGGAATTACCACCCCATTCCAAGGTTGGCGGGGCGGTAATTCCCCATGCCACCATGGCCCTTCCCCATTCCCATTTTTGCCCCATAGGGCATAATGGGAATGGGGAAGGCGGTAAGTACGGTACCGCAAATTGCGGTACCGTACTTACCTCGAGAGTCCCTTTGCGGGCCCCTACTTTAACGGCTGGTCTAGACCAGCCGTTAAGGTCGGGTCCCGCAAAGGGACCTCGTAGTAAGGCGTTAAGGGTTTAACGGCGCCGACAACTTTTACGGTGCCGTTAACCCCTTAACGCCTGGGTCCTAATGAGGCCCCAGGTCTGTTAAGACTCTAAATTAAAAATATTGAAAATCAACAATTCCTAGCAAAAGAACTAATTAAAGTCAGTAATCATGACATGATTTTGTTTATTTCTCTAAGGAAATCAAAACAGAAATTAATAGAAAATGACTATTGAATGGAATAGAATTGCACATCAAACAAACGTACAACTGTAAAAGCATAAAATCTACAACTTAGTTTCACACTAAGGAAAGAAGCCTTGAAGAAGCCTGACAGGATTCGAAACACATGCTGGCAGAGGTTTTTGAAATCAGCAAAAGAACACCCTTCTCCAAATGTCAATACTTAGAGGAATGTATTCTGTAGGAATCTTTTGTTTAAACACTTTTAGAGACGGCACAGTAATTGCATGGCGGGAACGCATATCCCATTACATGCCCGCAGTGCCCTAGAATAAATGATGCAAATCAAAGAAAATATGCTACGATAAACATTAATACCTGCCTGGAGAGCCATTTATTCTGATCTTGGGGACTCAAAAATCACATCCTTGCGCGGACAGGTGTTTCCTTCATGGTTTAGGTCACTCCCTAGCTCCTGCTGGATGACCAGTTCTATGCATGAAAACATGTTTTGCTGGACACAGAACGCAAATATAATCACTGTACCCCATTGATAACCACTTCCGTGACGGTGTAAATTGTTAAACTGGCACTGAAAGTGTTTCATGGTCTAAACTATTATACTCTGTTTCAGGCTGGTTAAGTGGTGCGATTACAGCAACATAATTGTATGAATGACATTTTCTGAAAAACAAATGGAGTTCTACCAGGGGAAAATGATGCTCTAACTGTTTTTGCCACTTATATTTATACCATTAAAATAATAGTTTGTGAAAATTCGCACCTCATTTTACTGTCGTAGTCAATTTGATACAATTAAATATAGTGAACACATTTGATGTGCCATGTTTTGCAAATTTACCCGGATGCCCCTGGAATTCCCAGCTACATCTTTGATAACCCAGGTTGGGGCTAGGAAAGCCTGCTTAGAAGGTTCCGAGTTGGGAGGGAGTACCTAACTGACCCCCCTCGAGCAATAGGGGTACAATAAATGGCTTTTCCCAGTAACATCAAGAGGCTGTCAACTCGTCCTATGGTTCAGGACAAAGATCCAAACCAAAGCCAAGACAAGGGTAGGAGAAATACCACTAGCCAGGAACAGTCAACAAAGGTAACATAGACCAAACAGCAGCGATAAGAAATGGACATCCTTTAAGAAGTGGCCCGAGACTGTGAATGGCGTGCAGAACACTGTCCTGGACAAATGCTCAGGGTTTTGTTTTCACTCAGGCTAGTTTTTAAATTAAAGGTATTAAGACGATCATGACCATCGTGATTTCTTATACATTTTAAAACATAAAATAAATTGAGTAATTAAATAAATAATAACAATCATACCATAACTCTTATCAGAATATTACCACATTTAATTTAGGTCAAAACGACATACATTTTTATATCTGATACAATAAAATAATAATTGTCATGGCCATTGGGGGTGATTACATGTTTGCCAGTATCCCGCCAGTAAATCCGGCGGGATTCCGGCAAACAGTATTACCGTTCCTGTTGCCAAATATCCCAGAATTACCAACAGGTGGCAGGACTCCATGGAGGGGATTGCCGGTAATACCGGCACCGGTGATACTGCCTGCTTCTTGCCCCCACGGGCAAACTTGTACTCTGCCGGTCCGGAAAAGTGTTGATATATGGAAATACCAGTACTTTTTTTTACAGACCGGCAGAGTCCTAATAACCCCCATTGGGCATCATTATGACTCTGGCTGTTGCCGTGCCAGTAAATACCGCTGGAAAAAAGAAAATCCCCATTCCCATCGAGTCCCATTGGAGTCGATGGGAATGGGGAGGACAGAGGCACCAGCACTGTGTGCAACAGTGCCAGCGCATCCGTCAAGCTCTGCGAGCGGGTGTCATTCCGAATGGCACCCGCTCGCAGACCTGGTTGTTTGCCAGTGTTAGGCAGAATTCTCGTTTATGGCTAATTTCCCTCACCTAGTGAGTCCCCCAGCAGCTTCGCTGGACTTCTGGAGTTTATTTGTTTTCCACTTGGTAAGAGTGTGAGCTTTTCCCCCACTCTTACCTGTGTTTTGCCATGTGTATTTCTGTTTTGGTGATTGTGGACTCTGAAGGACCCCACTTCAGTAGCCCCCTTCTTTTTGTGTGTCACACAGCACCTTCAGTGCCGTGGCACAGGGTTGTCTTTGAGACTTCCCCCGACTCCATTTCTGAGACGACTACGTCCCCCAGAAAAGGGTAAAGTTACCATTAACTTTACTTAGTCAATCTACCACAGATCCAGTACACCCCATCTTTCATGGAGTACTGGAAAGGGTTAATTCGTATGCCTTTTTATCTGTACCTCCTAGAGCATTGTTCACTCTTAACATTTAGACTTGGCTGGTGGCAGTGGTATCTACCCTAACTTTTCTACCGCAATTATATTAGATAAACCAAATCTTGACCAAATCGTCTTTCTTTTGGCTCCGGTTGGGTTCATTTGCCATTTCTTTTTGTTAAAGTCCTTCTTGTGTTTTACTTTGCGTGGCAAACTAGGTTCGCCTTCTTTGTTCACTGTCTGTTGGCGGGCTTCTACTCAGAAGCCCTCCTCAAGGCGCCTGTATGTCTAGGTGGGCTGGATGTGAGGGAGGGGTGTAGTCACCACCTGCACAGGGTATCCTAGGAAAACCCAAGTCGCACTTTGTCATGATTGGCCAGGGTAGTTGTCCAGGCTGGACAACCCCCCTGCTGGGTGATTGACAGCCAGGCTGTGTGAATGGGGGTTGTGCGCATAAAAGGCAGGTCTCTTGGGCTAGAAGTCAGAGAGTCGCCACTGGAACTACAAGGAACTGAAGAGAAGCGGAGATCGACGGTTGCTGCATCTACCCCATCCCGGTGAAGCCCTGCTGCAGTCCTGAGCTATCTACCCTTCAGCGACTTAGAGAAGATCCAGTCCGGAGTCTTCTTCCCTTGAGCTTGGTGGGGATAACCAGCTCATCTTCCACAGCCAGAGGATCCTCTTCCTTGGTCGAAATCAATGCACGCTGCTGTAGTGGTCCGGATAGCCATCTGAAGAGCCTCTCCTGTTTTTAAGGAGCACACTTTTTATTCATCGTCGCTGCTGCCGGCCTCATCCCTGTGTGGTGCAGACCCCCTTCAAAGATCCTCCTTCACAACAAAGTTCCAGGAATCGTGTGTCTGCGGGAAACCAACAGGAACAACTGCCAGGGCACCAGCTGCACCACTGGAACAAGGTACTGTGTTCTGCTTGAAGGAACTGGGTGAATCCCTTTTCTGTTGGCCTTGTCTTCCCTCCTTCTTATAACTTTTGCTTCTGAACATTGACAATATCGAAGTACTTTTGGCTATGTTGAATCGTGAACTGTCTGACTGTGTGAACTTCGGCAACATGCCCCCAGTGTCATTCGACCCTGGCTCCGGCCCTTTGACTTTTGAACTCCTGTCTCTGAGTGTTTCCCGATTCTGTCTGCCTAACCAAAATATTGCCTGTGATTTTTGCCTCCAACTCCCTCTGGGTATCTCAGGTGCTAAGTGTGTTTTTGCCCCGGTAGTATTTCATGTCACGGATATGCGTTTATTTAGTAGACCGAACTGTCAAAAAGTGATCGCAACCGTATTCGCGATAACGTGTTTTGTTCGTAACACCAGTTCATTCAAACACAGGGTACTTACCTTGAGACTTACTGTACAAAGTGAATTGGTTAGTTGTAGTACATTTAACGTGTGTTTTTTTATTTAAGTTTAATAGAATAAAAATAAATGTACTTATATTTTTCTACCTGAAACCTTGAGTCAGAGTTTGCTTGAGTCACAGTAATTGTGGTCCCTTTGTGTAATCTCTGCTACTGCTCATATACTCTTGAGATAATCCTGGCTACTCCGCCACTGCTACCACTCTGACATAGTAGTACAGGCTTGTACCAAAGGTAAAACTTGTATTGCCACCTGTAGTCTTAATTGTGTGTAGTGGTCCCTAATGGCACTGCACAGGATTCTGCCTAACAGCCAGTCCAGAAACAACGGTATCAACAAGCTTACTGGTACTGGTAATGTTGTTTCCAGACCAGCAAACTCGTAATGAGGCCCTCTGTCTCTAAATCACCCACAGCCCTACCTATTCTACATGTCCTATACATTTTGTCAACATAGAACGTGAAAATGATGAGAAAGTCTCGGGGTAACTAACTTCTGCATTACTAATCTGTATATTTGGATGAGCCTAACCAAGAGATCCTAATTGCTCTAGTGTCATATTCAGAGCACTTGTATTCATTCTAGCAAGACTAACAGAGTTCAACTTGATGCAGTTACGTGATTCATTAATGGAAACATTACTCATTTTATCCATAATAGGGACATAGGGCCTCATTAAGAGGTTGGCGGTAAGGGATTAACAGCGCCGTTAAGGATGCCGGTGCCATTAACCCCTTACCGCTGTATTACGAGGTCCCTTAGCGGGAGCCCCTAAAGGACCAGGGAGCTAACAACGGGCCCTTTATTAACGAGCCCGTTGTTAGCTCCCTCCACATTTCCATTGAGCCCTATGGGGATATACTGGGTCTTCCAGAGCTGGAATGAACTGATAAGTCCCCATTCAGGGAACCCGGACCCGAGTTTGGAGGCAGCCATGCTGCAAATAGAGGCATGGTTACCTCCAAACTCGTAATGACCCCCATAGTGTCAAGTTACCTTTCACATTCTCAGTAAAGGTAAATGATCACTCTCGCTGCATCAGATCTCTTGATAGCATCAATATAGGGCTGGCAGTGTCATCCGTTACTCGAGTTAAATCTCTGGGAACATCACCGTTAAAGGGTCCATTGAGCATACAAAATATGGTTGGCCATTATATTCAGCCATCCTTGCAAATGCTTTTCTTCTGTGATCGCAGGCAAGGGACGGATTCTGGACAGTACATTCTACAGGGCAGACTGTCACTTGATATACATTCTCCCTCTTTTCTCTCACCGTTTTATTAGATTCTTTCTTTTTGAGTTAAACCTTGTCCTGCTAGCATTCCTTCAAACCTGACCCTGAAGCTCAGAGAGGCTAAACTGCAGTCTGGGAGTGTACCAGGCAGGAGGGGACCTCTTACGACAGCCAAGGAAGTCTCCAAACCCTCTTTAGCTACAGAACTCCCAGGGAGATAGAGAAAGTAAAACTCCTATGTCTATAATGGACACCACCGAAGCAGCCCATCCTGTGTTTTGATATTCCCACCCATTATTTTTTCATTTCCCTCCTTTTGGCAGCTCAGAGTAAAAATTGCTGCGATCACCACTGGGTTATCATGTGTCCTGTTCGTCCTGTATCACAACACTACTCTATGGGGTATTCCATCGATCAAGACCATGTTGGGAAGCAGGGGCGAATGTCCCAGGTCCCCAAGTGATTTAGGACGAGGCAGTTGTAGAAGGAGATGCTGTAGGGGAGCTGGGAGAATGGAGGGGGCCCACTCATAGAAGCTGGACTGTAGACGAAACGTAGTGAATTGTAACTTTAGAATCGTGTGTAATGAAACTCCATTTTAAAAGTAAGACACCATCTTGAAATTGAGGCCTAGTGCCATGGCTATGCTAGTTCATTTACTTTCAGTCCCGAGGGTTATGAAGGTACGCATACATATGTAATGTTGTGCTCACACTTGGAGTTTGTACTAATCACCATATGCGTTAAAAGAATGTACCTTTTGCTAAAAGAAGAGGCCTTCTCTTTATACAGCGGCGTTTAAGACCTGCTGACCTGGCAAGAACTTGTTTTTAACAGAAGAATTGTGTTTGGTCACTGTATGTCGAAGCATGCTGAGCCTGCTAAAACTATCTGCAGATTACGGGTGGGGGAAGGAATGAGTAAGCATGGCCTTGAGCACAGAGATACGGGCACAAAGGGGCACGAAAGAATGTGAAGACCGGGATAACAGGAAACCACGATAGACCACGATAACAAATGTGCAATGGTTGTTCGTTAAACTCCAACTGGATACTTCAGATAAACTCCAACTGGAGATCCGCCCTGGGGTGGACGTGTTCTATGTGCAAGGCAATGTAAACAGAAAAGAATAAAAGAGCATGATGTGTAGAGGAAGGCGCGGCACTTCGACGACTTGCTTAGCGAGACGTTTGAACTTGCAGCCCATTCGCGAATGCTTGTGCATTAATAAAGTAATGTTTACTTGGCTTTTCTGTCTGAGTTATTGCAGGGTCCCTCATTGTACTGGTTATGGTGACGGCGAGAAATCGCACCCACAATTTTGGTGTCAGAAGTGGGATGCGAAGGAGCGACAGTCCGTCACTGGGTGAGGAACGCCGCGGCGGAACCGGAGAAGGAATTGATCACGGGGCCCCAACAACTGAATCCGCACCTTTGATTGCAACCAACGCGTCATCCTTGTTTTTCCGGCTCTGTCGGCGGTGGAACAGCAGGCTGTCGCCCTTCGGGTCCGGAACACTCTGGCGGGACCCTTAAGGTAAGTGGTATGGATGGATGCATGATGGAATAAGGAAATAACAATTTAGGGTTTATGAAGAGGACAGTGGTATGTCCGTCTATGGAATAATAATGATGAAACGGTGATGTATTGATATTGGTATGGCGATATATGTCAGGAGGATGTACTGTTAATGTTAGCCTATTAATGCACATTTGGGAAAGGTGAGTGTTTTTAGGCAATTGCGGTATACCAACAAAATGGGTCAAGCGGCTTCCAGCAAGAGTGGTATAGGCAAGAGACACTATGCCCCTCTTGAAGGAACCCCTGCATTTGATATGTTGATTAAACATGGATTGAATTCAACATTGTTCTTAAGGGAGTGGTCTGAATATACAAAAGATTCGATTGAGCATAAATGGCCAGACACCGGGTCCTTTGATGTGGACCGCATATCCAAAGTAGAAATAGAATTAGTAAAAAGACGGGTCAGACCTGCACAGTTTGAGGCTATACGACTATGGAGGGTAGAAGCAATGCGCAGGCGCAATGCTCAGAACAAACAAAAGGCAAAGGGGCAGAAGAGAACAGTAAATCAAAAATTACGTGACCTAGAGATAAAAGAGAAGGATGAGAAACTAGACCAGTTGGATAGACGTATTATGATTAAGAATAGCGGGGGTATGTATCCTGCCTTGCCGGCGCCTCGGTATGAAGATGTGATAGGACTAGAAGCAGAACAAACAACGACTGAATTGTTATTTCCAGGGGCTACGGCTCCTCCGAGAGAAGGTGAGGGTGAGAGGGCGGAATTCCCAATGAAGTATGGAGACCCAGATAGGTTGATAGACCATAGGTGAACGACTACTGTAGAAAAGGATAGAGATGGAGACTTGCAAATCCTTATGACCGGGCTGTATGGCACGCCCCTCAATGACAGCCTACGGGACCAATTGGGCCGTTTGACACCTTTGGAATTTAGGACAGTGGCCACTAAACTATATACCTTTCATGAGGGTAACTGTAAATTGAGAGGACAGAGTACTGCGGATCTGCCCTCAGCATATCAGGACGCTGTCGCGTTACTACCAGTGACTGCGTCCAGTGTTCAGTTATGGGGATGTATGTCCGACATAATAGCGGAAGTCATAAGGGGCGGTGTTGAATGGGAGAAGGAAAAGAGGGCATGGGAAAGAGAGGTGAGGGAAAGAGAGGCTAAACTCAAAGATGCAGACCAGGCGGGCCAAAACGTAGCTAATCGTATGATAGCATCCATACGCTCGCAGTCCATGTCCACCCTGGTGAGTCTGATGGAGGGCCTTGGCTGGCCTATACAAGTAAACGTAATTAAATATCTTCTTATTAGGGTGGATGATATAGAAGAGGAAAAGGAGCCTAGATATGTGTCCCAGTGGAATAGGATTAAGACGGAATTGGATAAGAAACTGCTACCTAATATAAGAGTGGATGATTCTGGGGCGGAAGAATGGAGAATGGCTAAGGTGGAGAAACTGTTAAAAGATTATAAAAAAATAAAAGAGAAAAACCTTAGTCACCAGTCCTCTGCTTCATCACCAGTGCAGGCCCTTGTAAGTGAACAAACAAACATGGAAAAGTTACTATCAATGCCAATGAGAGAGTGTCAACCCACCATAGATGCAGTTACTGGTAACATGATGCGCACCTATGTGTATGTCCCCTTATCTCGAATAGAATTGATGCATATCACCAAGTCCATCCCCGACCCCCGTATAGACCAGGCAGGATTCTACAAAGAAGTGGGAAAGCTATTCAGACCCGGGTTATTTACTGTAGAGGATGTAGATAACATATTGTTAGCTATTGTCCCAGAGGAGATATGGACCCCCTTTCGTGCCAAAGACAATGATACAATAAAATGGAAAGATGTAATGGAGGCAAGTAAAAATAGGAAACTGCATGAGGAATATCCCGAACCCCTAAGGGGGCATGGCATGGCAGTCCTGAGGGCTCTAGAAAAGGTATTACCCCCATTTGATGTGAATGTGGAGAAACTGTCTGCTGTGATACAGGGCGCAAGTGAGGAAGTAGCACAGTACTTCCTGCGTTACGAAGCAGCATTTAAAGCACACAGTGGGCTAGAGATAGGGTCTGAGACGGGCTGTAGGGGAGGACTGGTCCAGAAGACCCCTCTCGCCTGCGTTTCTTCCCCAGGTGAGGGCTATGGGCCATTGGGCGTTCCCTCATGCCACCCGGGCCCAGGTGGTGGAGGGCTCACCCACTGGAGACATTGCCCACACGTATCGAATGCCCACATGTATTGATTACAACACAAATTTAGCTAGGCCCAGAAACCATTCTTTGCCCGGTAAAGATGGTGTGAGCTCAGCGCACTGTAGCGCGGCCCCCACCCTTGGAGAACATTCCTGTTGCCGCAGCACCCTGGCAGATCCGCTGCGAGCACGTTCCCACGAACAAGACGGACATGAGCTAGCGCAATACGCTAACATTGTAACAGTTCACCTCCCGCAGTGTACTATCACTATCAGCATGACCCGGCCAGCAGGCCTGAGCAATGAGAAGAACGGCAAAATGGTCATCTGATGGCAGACAGTCTTTATATATATGTATATATTAATGTCAAGACCTCTTGCGAAGTATGCTTTCTTCCACAAAATCTCCTATATTACAAACGCCTGTAGAATGTATTAAAATGAGAAAGCATGCTCCCATGATATAAGCAATGGCGAGTTCACACCCTTGCAGGTGGATACTAATAATAAAGGAACGCTCCAGGGATCTGTTTGTTGCGTATATCACTGGGCAGCCCTACCTCCCATGGTTTTGCGCCATAACTAACGCTAATGCTGCTAGAATACACGAGAAAGCGAATGCAACTATACTATGAACTCATGTAAAGGATGCGCGAGAATGCACTTATAATGTGTGTATGTCTAAGCCCCCTTATTTGCCACCACCGTCACGTACGGTGGCGGGTCGTTTTCTATGTACTCCACTGATCTAACTACTACCTCATTTACTGCGAATGTATATGCATGTAACTAAAACACTGTAGCTGCTAGAATATAATGCACAAATATGGTGCCCGGACTGGGTATAATCGAGACACATCCAGCAAAGGTTAAATGCATGTTTTGAAGTGATTTTAAATAAGTATTATAGAAAGTATTCAAATGTTTGCGATGTCTTTACCTATATTCGGCAACACACGAGGGAGATACCTTTGTGAATGCGTACAAGGTCTCGATGTATCCCCCTCCCTCCCTGCGAAGGCTGCCAAGACATGAGAACAGAGCCCCGCTCTGCGTTATCACGCCTCCCCCGACCCGACTGGAGCCGCTTCAAAGACTTGTAGCCCCACTGCAGCACCCAAGGCCGCGGCCAGCCACCTGCATTATTTACAGCACAGCAGTAAACCTTTGTCTAAACTCAAGCGCCCCCTCGTAAACCCCACAACCCACCGGACTGTCTCAGACTTATGGCCCTGTGCAATCAGGACACCCAACACTTTGACAACACACAGCGAAACATCCATAATCACTTCTAACAAGACAGAAAGACCTGTACCACCCGCCCCAGTCCCCGAAGCTTAGCCCCTCGACCTATGGTCCCGGTCAACAGATCACGAGTAACCAGGCCTCGATATATTACCTCCAGACCCCTCGCAAGGTGCATTCCTCCTGTGTTGCATTAACCTATAAAAATAACCTATTGGAAGATTTACTAAAGAGAATAGCACTGTAAATGACTGAATGACTGCGGTGTGCCTGGCCGAGGGCAAGTAAGTCAGAAAAGGCATTCATCTCTGCCACAGGCCGCCTTGGCACACCAACACCGCCCGGATGAACTCAAGCCGACCTGCCAGGCCCAGCCCAACCCACGAGGGTGACCAGTGACGTCCTCCAGCCAAGACCAACCACGCCGCAGCAGCACCTATAGTTAGTCGTCGCCACCCAATCCCAATGAACTTGTGCCCCCTACAGTATGTAGGTTTTGATGACGTTTTTTGTAAATATATACGCCTGTCTTTGCTATTGTCAGACAGAGCGCTCTCGGAGTTTGCAGAGTTCTTTGCATGCCCAATTCTGATTGATAAACTCCCATTTACGCTCACCCGCACTCTGTCTTGGCCTTATTCCCATTTTGGGAGAGTCCTTCATTGTCTCTCATTGCGGGGAGGATCGTGCTGTTTGGGGACGCTTGCTTTCAGTGGTGACCCCGACGTGATTTTTATTTCTTCCTAACTCCTTATAACCGTCTCCTTTTGGCACGAGAATCTCCGGTCGAAAAGGGATACGCACGGTGAGCCGGCTCCGGGAGGCTGCCCGCCAACGGCGACCGGTACACTAAGGAGTGCGCACTCAATAGAGAGGGGGTACGGGATCCCGGTTGAAAAATCCCCTTTGAGTACCGCTCGCCGGAGCCGGGGCTGACTGTTGAGCTGACGGCGACACTGCCTGGACGGACCCAGTTTCGGAGACTATCGGTTCAAGACGGGCACGTGAGTACTGAGTGCGAGCGATCTTAAAGGGAGCGGGGAGTGAAGTGTAGGACAGGAAACGAAGAGGGGGTACGCAGATCTACTAAGGATCATCTTAAATTTTCCTTGCTTTTTCTTTGCATATGGCCATTAGGGTTAAGAGGTGAATAAGAGATAAAAGTGACGGGAACCTAGCTCCGAAAGGGGGTGGAAGGCGGCGCCGCATAGTGCTATCTTGACTAGTACTGGGAATATATGAAGAAGTGGAGTATAAAATAAAAGTGTTCAGCAAAAGGGGACACTGAGAGTACATTAGTGACCGCTATTACTTTTTTCCTTTCTTAAGGGTAGGGGGGGGAGAATAAAGAACTGTGATTAGCACAAACTTAGGGAGACAGTAAGAGAAAAAGAGTCCTATTAGAAGGGGGGAAAAACAGGTTAATATCTACATATATATATATATGCGCATCTAGATATTCAAATAAGACGAACAGGGACAGCCGGCTAGGGAGGAAAGGGAGGGCAGCTTGAATGGTGAATGGTGCCAAGAGGTGTGTGCACCTCGTATGTGATAGAAGAGATTTTGATGTTGTGAATGTGTGAGCGGTCATAAATGCATAATAGTTAAATGGTTATGATAAGTGTGGTCGGATAAAAAATTTTTTTATAGTGAAGTGAGTGAGTGAGTACCTTTTTGATTTCCAGGTTGACATTGTCACAATAAAGGATGGGTTGCTCTTGTATGTGCCCCTCAAAGAGAACAGAATAGACATTGAGTACGGCCATTTTTGTATTGTGCAGTCAGGGAGGGGAAGAACCCAAAGGGACCCAACATCGAGTGTGAAGTAAAAATTAAAGGATAATATTGATACTACATTTACATTGTAGTTGCAAACACACTGAGACACACCAGCATTAGGAGGGCACAGAGATGGGGGCTGAAACACCCTTATCACATATTTGTAAGAATCTCCCGGGATACGTGGAGCGGATTAAAAAATATCACGACCAATGGGTGACCGAGCTAAAGGGGGAAGGGTTACCTCAGATTTGGCCCGAGGGAGGGTCGTTTGATAAAAGTGTCCTGGATACGGTGGCCACATGCATTTTTCTAAAATACAAAGGAAAGCAGCTGCAAAATAGGAGGGAAATATTGGATCTCTGGAGGTTATTTGAAGAGATACCACCGCCTAAGACACAAGCACTAAATGCTGATCTCCCGTCCACCACAGACAATCCATTACTAATACAAAGAGAGGTCAAAGAAGGCTCAAGTGTAACGCCACCAGTAGAGGTATAAGTTTGTACCCGATAATAAAGAAGCCTGTGCCCGCAGAGGGGTTCAGTGATCCCACTTACATACCTCCCCCTAAAGATGATACACCCCACCGCCCCACGGCACCTCCGCCATATGAAAGCGCGAGGGAGCGAGCCCAGGCAGGCGCACAAAGGGTAGATATAGAGAAGCTCACAGATGATTTAGAATCAAGACTGACGATAGCAAAGAATGAGCTCTCGAGGATAAAAGACATATGCGACCGAACAGCACTAGATGCAACTAGATCAGGGCGTACGTCCGGAGCGCCAGGTGAAAATAGAAAGCCCGAAGAGGGGTGGAAAAAGGGCGAGATTCTGTTCAGAATTGAGGAAGAACCAACTCGAATAATAGAAGTAGGGCCCAGAGAGGGAGATGTTGTGAGCGAAGAAAGGCTTGGGGGAATTAGAGAGGAATTGCTTTGTGATATAAGGGATGAAGTAGAAGAAAGCGACAGGTTGAGTATGGCGATGGGAGGGGGAAGCGAAGAAGAGGAAGGTACGTGTTCACTGAGAACCTTGGATGATGAGTGGACGGGGCGACTAAGGAACAGAGTGGGAAAAATGGCATCACTGGGAACATCAGCAGCCAAAACGGGTCCGGACGGCACGACAAAGGGAAGGCTACAGCTCCCGTTGATACACAGGGGAGGAGGGAGGCCTAACTATATCCCATGGGCGCAGATGGATAAAGCCAATTTATTAAAGCTATTGCCCCCGTTGTCAGGGGGGGCAAGTAAGTGGATATATGCCTTTGAGAAACATACTGCCGGGATACCCCTAGCCATAGGAGATGTAAAAAGTCTACTCGTATCAGCAGTGGGCGATCAGGCTGAAAGGTTATGGGTTAAGGCCGGTTTCCCGGGAGTAACGTTAGACTGTGACCGCCATGATGGGGCATCCTTTAACACAGTGCGTGCCAGGGTGTGGGATGCCTTACGCGAAACATTCCCAGACACACCGGACTTACAGTCAGTGATGCAGTGCACAATGAATGACGGGGAGGAGGCTATGGATTACATTTTTCGGGTCCAAGAGATGTGGAGAGCAGAAACGGGCACGCCCTGGTATCAATCAACATCTTTGTTTTATTTTATTATAAAGAGAGGGCTCCCAAAGGAAGTGCAGAAGGCGCTTGACAAGATAGCAGGTATTGAAGCAAAGGGATGGCCAGAAATTCAGAGCATAATAGTACACCATTGTAAACGAATCAAGGAGAGGGAGAAGGAGGTGGCGCAGAAAAGATTGGCAGACGAGGCGAAGTTAGTACAGTCAAAGTTAGTGAAGGTTGCAGCAGCAGTAGCCGCGCTCCCACACAGTAGAGAGGGAGATGATGAGGAGGAGGGGCAGATAGCACTCCAAGGAAGGGTGGCGACTAATTGGGCAGGAACAGCACAGCGGCAGTGGACTGAGCACGAGCAAGGTGGAAGTCCGCAGTGGCAAGAGTGGACCCCTCGAGGGGGACGAGGTGGGTACAGGGGCCGGAGAGGAGGCGGACAGGGGTATGGGGGAATGGGAGGAAATGGATGGCAGGGTCCCAGGGGCCCCCAGGGGAGTTGCTGGAACTGTGGACGATGGGGACATTACTCCAGGGAGTGCAGAAGTAGACAAAACAATGGGTTCCAAGAGGAGGAGAATTATGGTCATCCACACCCGGGAAGCCCATATGGTCTCCCAATGGGACAGCAGCAACTAAGAAACCCCGGCCAGGGTACCACGGGCCAGCAACAGGGACACCAGTATAGGACACAGAACCACCCCCAAAACAATGACAGTATGCAATACACGCCAGGTAACCCTTTCGCGACAACAGCAAACGGGGCCCCCGCGCCAGCACCTTACAGCGGCATGTCAGTAGTTTCAGGGAATGTCTTTAGTGAGGGAGGGGCGACGAGATACCCCGCATAGGACAGCCCACAGAGAACACTTGCGTGTCCAGTTCTATCCACCACCTACAATGCAGCAGAGGAACCATTGGTAGGGGCGCAGATAGGAGACAAGCAGTTTATATTCATGGTTGATTCGGGAGCGGAGAAATCATGTATCAGAGAAGGCCGATTCCCGTTATCTAACAGGAAGTTAGAGACGCAGGGGTTCTCTGGGGCTGTAGTTGAAGTTCCTTACACAGAAGCTTTGGATGTAACAGTGGGGGGTAAGACTGTGAAGGCACCCTTATTGTATTACGAACATTCCCCAATTAACTTGCTAGGGAGGGATCTCCTGAGTAAACTCAACATGACCATATCATTTACCGAGAGAGGGATAGTGTGTTCCACACCCGGGATATGCCCCTTGCGTGCGATGTTGGTAGTGCAAGCCTACACAACCACGCAAGAAATACGAGGGCTGCCACAAAATGAGGAAATGTTTATCAAAGGGCTGAAGACTCTGGCCCTCATAATTCCTGAGCTAAGAAGCATGGACTGAAGGATTCCGGCGGAGTTCCTCTTCCGCCCCATAGTATGTCCCAACACAGCACCAGGATCAGTGGTATCATTAGACTTGCACGCTGTGCAAGTGTCAGCAAAGAGAATCGCTGTGATTGGAGTGGACGAGGAAGGGTGTGAGTGGCGCACAGTGCTGTGCACAAACGCCAACATCGCCCTGCGAGAGGTAACAGATGAGGATCTCTTTTCAGACACAGAAGGGGATGGTGAGATAGTAATGGAAATAGCGATGCCCTGTGACATTTTAATACATGCAAGGGAGACCCCCGTCCAATTGATGACAGTGGTAGGAGCACCACCGTCCTTTTTTGATGATGACATGAGGCTCGTACCAAACAACTTATGGACAACAGGCCCCCATGATGTGGGACTGTTGCATGGAGTACAGCCTGTGGTAATAAAGCTAAAGCAAGGAGCAATTTTACCACGAGTTAAACAGTATCCTCTGTCTCGTGAAGCTGAAGAAGGGATAAAAGAGACAATAAATGCCCTACTAGCACAAGGGATAATAGTGCCTTCAAACTCCCCATGTAACACTTGTATTTATCCAATCAAAAAAGCAAAAGGGGGGTCTTGGAGGATGATACAGGACTTACGCCCCCTCAATGATGTAATTCAGAAGGAGTTCCCTCTAGTCCCGAACCCCGCATCAATACTATGCAGCATCCCGAAAGAGGCATCACATTTCACAGTAGTGGATTTGAAAAACGCATTTTTCTCTATACCCCTAGCTGAAGAGAGTAGATACCTTACTGCCTTCACACTGGGGGGTAAAAGATATGAACATTGCAGATTACCACAAGGGTACTGCGAGAGCCCAAGCATCTTCAATCGCGTATTACATGAAGACCTAGGAAACCTATCAGTTGAGAGCACCATTATTCAGTACGTAGACGATTTACTAGTCTGCGCACAAAACGAAGAGAAATGCAGAACAGATTCCGTAACATTACTGACTTTGCTGGCCAACAAGGGGTACAAAGTGGACAAGGGAAAGCTACAATACTGTCTGACAGAGGTCCTGTACCTAGGACAGCTGATTTCAAGAGATGGGAAAAGAATAATACCAGACAGGGTAGAAGCCATAAGATCAGTAAGAGAACCCACAACAGTAAAAGACATGCAGAAATTTTTGGGAATGTGTAATTACTGCCGAGCATGGATATTAGATTATGCGGCATACACCAGGCCCCTATTACAAGCATTAAAGGTGGCCCAACAGGAGAACAGGAAGATGGAATGGACGGAAGAGATGAGTTCCTCTTTCCAAACACTAAAAGAGTTGATTTCAAGCGCCCCAGTACTCGCAAACCCTGATTATGGACGCGAGTTTTACCTATTCTCACACTGCAAAGAAACACTGATGACAGCAGTCCTGACACAAAAAACGTCCTTAGGACACAAGCCATTGGCTTACTATAGTGGCACTTTAGATGCCGTGATGCAGGGCCATTTCGCATGCGAGCAATCACTCGCTGCAGCCGCATTCGCGATTGAAAAAAGTGCCACAATAGTAATGGGCTGCCCTGTGACATTGTTTGTGGAACATTCATTATTTGCAATACTCGAGAGATCAAAAAGCACACTGACTACACAGCGGGCGACCGCCTACGAGATTATACTGTCCAGTGCCAACATCCATATAGTGAGAAGCAAGAAAGTGAACCCCGCCACATTCATTACAGAAGCGTGCACGCTCGAAGACATGCAGAACCACGATTGCGCGACCTACACAGGAGAAAGAGGGGAGGAGACAGTGGTGTGTGAGAACGCTCTAAGCGAGGGGGAAGTGTACTTTGTGGATGGGTCCGCATCAATTGACGTGGACACGGGAGAGAAACACGTTGGCATGGCAGTGGTGAGGTTAGAAGACGGTGAGTATGAAACACTGGTACAATACCGTCTCCCATCACATTACTCCGCACAGGCAGCCGAACTGATTGCGCTCATAGAAGCACTACATGCAGCAAAGGGTTGTGCAGTGACGATATACACAGACTCAGCTTACATGACAACGACAGTACATGGAGGACTGGCAAGATGGGGGCGTAGGGGATTTAGGCGGGCAGACGGAACACCAGTACAGCATGCAGAATTGTTGAAAGAGTTAATTGAGGCCCTGCAAAACCCTACTGCAGTAGCAATAGTAAAGTGCCAAGCACATACGTCCAACACAGATGTTGTGTCTTTAGGAAACGCGGCAGCGGACGCTGCCGCCAAGGAGGCTTCCTATTTTCAGAAAAATGACACAGGTGAATACATGCTTAAGGACAAAACAACCGAAGAGCCCCCAGAGGGATATAATATGATGCCCATACCTCAAATAATAGAATTGCAGGAAGGAGCCAGTGCAGAGGAAAAACTATTGTGGACAAAGCGAGGGTGCAGCAAGTCAGGAACAGACCTGCTGTGGCGGCAAAATAACTCGGGGAAAGTGGTAATGCCAATACAGCTATTAGAAATTGCATTTCAACAGCTACACTTCCCTGCACATAACACCAAACAACACATCGCAGCAGAAATACAGGAAGAATGGTTCGTGCCCTGTCTCCAGGAGCATGTGTCTCGATTGGCAATGGAATGTACAACATGCCAAATATACAATTCAGGGATGACATTACGCACTCTACGGGGAACAATTCCTAAACCCATTGGCCCATTCAAGGAACTGCATATAGATTACGCAGACATGGGGGAAAGGTGTAATGGCGCACGGTACATGATCGTGGTTGTGTGCCCATTCTCAAGGTGGGTGGAAGCAGGACCTTGCGCACGACCGGATGCCAAGAGCGCCGCCAAGTTCCTAGTAAGAGAAGTATTCCCACGCTGGGGAATTTGTGACGTGATTCGCTCAGACAACGGCACTCATTTTGTGAATGAGCTTTTTAAGGAAGTCACTACATTATTGGGAATAAAACACAAATTATGTTCGATTTATCATCCTCAAAGTAATGGCGTAGTGGAAAAGATGAACGGACTGCTGAAGGGCAGGCTATCAAAACTATGCTTCTCATTAAAGAAGAATTGGATTTACTGCCTACCGCTTGCGCTATTTGAGTTACGAAATCAGCCAAGCAAATACCACCATTTGTCCCCGCACGAGATCGTGACTGGGAGACGGATGAACACAGCACACTCGCCCCTGCGCGAACACTCAGACGCTCACAGAAGCGCCGCGATATTGGGAGATGAGTTCACAGATTATTTAAAGAAATTGACATGGGCAGCGCGCGTGATATCAAAGCAACTCTCCCCACCCTTCACTAGAGAAGAGGGAAATGTAACAGGCGCTGTCACGGAGCCAGGGCAACAGCTACAGCTAATGCCAGGCGACTGGATTTATGTCAGAAGCTTTGTGCGTCGGTGGAATGCACCACGATTCCACGGCCCATACGAAGTAATATTTTGCACGCCCACGGCAGTGAAGGTCAAGGGATTGAGGTACTGGGTGCACTTGACAGACGTACGGAAAGCATATAGCAACGTACAAGAGGAGGTAGATGGGGAGGCACAGACAACAGCAAACGATGCAACTGAGCAGAATGACTGAATATGAACTTATGTGTATGTGTTGGTACTAAACTTGAATAAATGCACAACTGATAAAGATATTAACTTTTACCTGGTTGAGTGTATATATAAATATATATATATGTATAGTTAATGGAATGCCAAATTATAGCCTGTATACACCCTTGTCTGTGAATACCCCTCCCCGTCTCCCCACCCCTTTCCATTCCCCGTCACATGTATATTGGCACTGATGGTGCTAACAAAATGTTTACATGTATGCACTCAATACACTTTTATATCTTAAAACAGGAGCTTCCATGGCATCTAACGGGCGGCCTGCAACGGATAGATTTACTAGAATTAGAGAGTGGTTAACTGTGAAATGTATATATTCGTATGAATGTGGACTATCTGCATGCATTATATTGTTTTTTACATTATTATTTGGTCTGGTTACATACTGGTTCATAGCGTTCATCTCTATCGAGATGAACGAGGGGGGAGGGAGCAACACAACTACTGGGACCAATACAACTGCCAGTGTAAATGCAACTACATGGGAAGGTGATTTTTTGATATGGGACGGGACTAAACTTGTGTGGGGCTACTATACTACGTCATCCACTGTTGTCATCTCACAAGATGGCGGGCCAAAGGGTAAAAGGCAAAATAACACACTGTCCCCACCTGAGATGTCTAATTACAATGCTCACAGCCTAAACGACCGAAACCCCTCTGCCATATCCTGGTTGTATAATACCCCCACCAGCCAACCTGCCCCCACGGCCATAGAGAATCAAAGAATGAGAGAAACACATGAAATATTATATGATGACTGGGTGAAGGGGGGCGGGAATGAGAAAGGGGGGTCTAGTTTGTCCCTTGCCCAGGGAATCGGGAAGTATATGAGGAATAAGAACAATAGACGGAAGAGGGAAGCAGGGAGGAGGAAGTATGATGAGTACTATGGGCTAGGTCTAGATAAGATGGAAGACCCACGACACCCCCACCAAACAAATAAGTGGTATGCAGACATGAGTGCCACAGCTAAACAAACAACAAACGAGAGCTGTTATGTTTGCTCCCTCATCCCTCACGCGTCAGGTACACCCAAAGTACTGTTACCCAAAGAGTTGCCGATTATAGATGCCCAATGTCTCCTTCATCTCACGTTGTGCAGAATTAAGAACACCTTCCAGGCACATGAAGTGACTTTTCAAATGCTGCAGAACGAGAAAACGTGCTACCCAAAACCATCAGGGGTTGTATGTCTGAAAGAACCATTTTTTGCAATCGAAGGGACACTTTTTTCTGATAACAAGTGGAAGAACGAAGAAGTAATGTGTAAAGCTGAAGCACTGAGGGGTGTGGCACCGGAGAAATTGCAATGGATAGAAGAAACGTGCACACCCGTATGGAAGGAACACATTTCAAAACTAACCTGGGTTACGCCCATCGAAAAGCCTTTCAAGCTGCAGAGTGAAATAGACTATGAACTATGTTTCAAAGGAGAGGGGAGAACGTCCATGGGGACGAACAACAAGTGCAACAAAACCCTCACTATCCCAGACCTAAGAAAAGGGACAGCGGCCCTTATGGACACGTATTGGGTATGTGGCAACCAGGCATACCTACACCTCCCCCCGTCGTGGAGTGGCAGCTGCTCAATGGCCACTCTGCACTCAGCTCTAATGGTGATACCAGAAAGCCACATCGATGGAAGCAAAAGGACACAGGAACGCACCCAACCAACTGCAGAATCACAAATGTATGTCCTGTCTTCCGGAAGCAAGGGAGAGGTGTTAACCCGTTACAGACGAGCATCAAATTACATCTCACAGGCATCATCAGAACTATTGGCTCAGATCCCAGACAAATATCGATTATTCAGCTCAGCAGAAACATTTTTTGCCTCACTCGTATCAAGTGTCCAAGCAAGGGCTAACGCAAAATGGCTCCAGATAACCCGTTGGGAATTAATTCAGCTGGCAAACGACACTGAAGAAGGTTTTAACATAATAAAGGTCGAACTAAGAGCCTTGCGACTGATGACCATGCAAAACAGATATGTCCTGGACCTGTTGACGGCGATGGACGGCGGTGTTTGCCGAAAAATAGGAAGTGCCTGCTGCACTTTCGTACCTTCTGAAGACGCAGAGAACGGCTCCCTGTCCCATGTGATCGAAGCAGTCCACAACCTAGGAGAAAAAATGAAGATGGAAGGCGGAGCAGAAAATAGTACATGGTTCGATAACATCTTCTCCTGGGTCCCCTCATGGCTTGGAACAACGATGAAATTTTTGATGCCAGCTGTGGTGTTCCTCCTTTTGATTTTCTGCCTATGCCAGGTGGGTCTTCGAGTCTGTGCTAACGCAGTACCAAATGGTGCAATGATGATGGTGACAATGGGCAACTCACACGGTACAATAAAAACGATGCAAGAAGCACAAGTACAAACAGGGGTAGACAACACACCCAGGTACCAACTGGTGCCCATGTACCACGACAAGGATATTGTAGATGGCACACCACCATCAAAGAGCCCCGCATACTAGAATGGTACGAGGAAGTATGGGTAGATTTGGAAGGAGATGGTGGGTGCATATATCTTACGTGTACTCCAGATGAATACGCCAGGAGAGGTGAGAGCTTAAGGGGGGTGTGCAGAGCATGGATGCCTATCAAAGGAACTCCTGCATGGGATGAGGCGGTGATGGACGAAGCAGAATGTAGGAGGATAGAGGATTTAAAGAATTCGTTACTTAAGTAACGAAAGGGGGGAAATGTAGGGGAGGACTGGTCCAGAAGACCCCTCTCGCCTGCGTTTCTTCCCCAGGTGAGGGCTATGGGCCATTGGGCGTTCCCTCATGCCATCCGGGCCCAGGTGGTGGAGGGCTCACCCACTGGAGACATTGCCCACACGTATCGAATGCCCACATGTATTGATAACAACACAAATTTAGCTAGGCCCAGAAACCATTCTTTGCCCGGTAAAGATGGTGTGAGCTCAGCGCACTGTAGCGCGGCCCCCACCCTTGGAGAACATTCCTGTTGCCGCAGCACCCTGGCAGATCCGCTGCGAGCACGTTCCCACGAACAAGACGGACATGAGCTAGCGCAATACGCTAACATTGTAACAGTTCACCTCCCGCAGTGTACTATCACTATCAGCATGACCCGGCCAGCAGGCCTGAGCAATGAGAAGAACGGCAAAATGGTCATCTGATGGCAGACAGTCTTTATATATATGTATATATTAATGTCAAGACCTCTTGCGAAGTATGCTTTCTTCCACAAAATCTCCTATATTACAAACGCCTGTAGAATGTATTAAAATGAGAAAGCATGCTCCCATGATATAAGCAATGGCGAGTTCACACCCTTGCAGGTGGATACTAATAATAAAGGAACGCTCCAGGGATCTGTTTGTTGCGTATATCACTGGGCAGCCCTACCTCCCATGGTTTTGCGCCATAACTAACGCTAATGCTGCTAGAATACACGAGAAAGCGAATGCAACTATACTATGAACTCATGTAAAGGATGCGCGAGAATGCACTTATAATGTGTGTATGTCTAAGCCCCCTTATTTGCCACCACCGTCACGTACGGTGGCGGGTCGTTTTCTATGTACTCCACTGATCTAACTACTACCTCATTTACTGCGAATGTATATGCATGTAACTAAAACACTGTAGCTGCTAGAATATAATGCACAAATATGGTGCCCGGACTGGGTATAATCGAGACACATCCAGCAAAGGTTAAATGCATGTTTTGAAGTGATTTTAAATAAGTATTATAGAAAGTATTCAAATGTTTGCGATGTCTTTACCTATATTCGGCAACACACGAGGGAGATACCTTTGTGAATGCGTACAAGGTCTCGATGTATCCCCCTCCCTCCCTGCGAAGGCTGCCAAGACATGAGAACAGAGCCCCGCTCTGCGTTATCACGCCTCCCCCGACCCGACTGGAGCCGCTTCAAAGACTTGTAGCCCCACTGCAGCACCCAAGGCCGCGGCCAGCCACCTGCATTATTTACAGCACAGCAGTAAACCTTTGTCTAAACTCAAGCGCCCCCTCGTAAACCCCACAACCCACCGGACTGTCTCAGACTTATGGCCCTGTGCAATCAGGACACCCAACACTTTGACAACACACAGCGAAACATCCATAATCACTTCTAACAAGACAGAAAGACCTGTACCACCCGCCCCAGTCCCCGAAGCTTAGCCCCTCGACCTATGGTCCCGGTCAACAGATCACGAGTAACCAGGCCTCGATATATTACCTCCAGACCCCTCGCAAGGTGCATTCCTCCTGTGTTGCATTAACCTATAAAAATAACCTATTGGAAGATTTACTAAAGAGAATAGCACTGTAAATGACTGAATGACTGCGGTGTGCCTGGCCGAGGGCAAGTAAGTCAGAAAAGGCATTCATCTCTGCCACAGGCCGCCTTGGCACACCAACACCGCCCGGATGAACTCAAGCCGACCTGCCAGGCCCAGCCCAACCCACGAGGGTGACCAGTGACATCCTCCAGCCAAGACCAACCACGCCGCAGCAGCACCTATAGTTAGCCGTCGCCACCCAATCCCAATGAACTTGTGCCCCCTATAGTATGTAGGTTTTGATGACGTTTTTTGTAAATATATACGCCTGTCTTTGCTATTGTCAGACAGAGCGCTCTCGGAGTTTGCAGAGTTCTTTGCATGCCCAATTCTGATTGATAAACTCCCATTTACGCTCACCCGCACTCTGTCTTGGCCTTATTCCCATTTTGGAAGAGGCCTTCATTGTCTCTCATTGCGGGGAGGATCGTGCTGTTTACCCCCATTTGATGTGAATGTGGAGAAACTGTCTGCTGTGATACAGGGCACAAGTGAGGAAGTAGCACAGTACTTCCTGCGTTACGAAGCAGCATTTAAAGCACACAGTGGGCTAGAGATAGGGTCTGAGACGGGCCAACGGTACTTTGCCACAAACTTTATAGAAGGGCTCCACGGGCCAATCTAGGAGAACATTAGGAAGGCAGAAAGTACGTGGATGACTAGAAACCCCCGGGATCTCCTCGAAATGGCCAGGTATTATGAAAGAGGGGAAAGAGTAAAGGGACAACAAAAGGCACGACAAGAGAAGGATCTAAAAACCAAAGTGTTGATGCAACAGTTGCATCAAGGGCCCCAAGGCAGGTATAACTACAATAGTAACGGCCCGTCACAGGGCTATAGTAGCAACATGATAGGGGGCCAAGGGACAGGTAGAGGTACAGTGCAAGGAGGTGCGCTATATGGGAGGAGGGATGGGCTACCCCAAGATGTATGTGCCTTCTGCAAGAGACCCGGACACTGGAAATCCCAGTGTCCCCAGAGTGGTGGGAGAGGAAGGGGCGTACGGCCCCCTTTACAGACAACATTTGCCCCAGGAAATAGGACTGGTGGGTACGGCAATCAAGACAATAGAATGTTTAAACCCCCTCAACCCAATGCCTTTGACGGACAAGCAAGAGGGGATGTTCCCTGGCCGGCCCCGCCTCCCCCCAATCTACTGTATCAGCGACAACAAACAACACAAGTACAAGGTGTATGCCAGGGCGAAGGATGTGGGGAAGGGGTATACTATAATGACGACTTCCAGGATAACACAAGTGATATGTCCTGAGGAGGCCGAAATGAGACAGCGGGAGTGGTACAAGTACCTATAGATCAGAGGGGGCCTTATGCCTCCATTAGGATCGGCCCCCACCGAAACTTGAGATGTCTGGTAGACACAGGAAACAGTTCCGTGAATATCAGAGCCGTCCCCGCTGTCCCATTATCGGATAAAAGCAATGTATCAGTTGGATTTGGGGGGAATCCAATAAAGACTCCTGTAAGTGAAATAGTAGAGGCGGAACTTCATGGGGTAAAATGGGAGAATGGGTGGCTATTGACCAATCACTGCCCAGAAAACTTGTTAGGTATTGATGCATTAAAGACACTAGGGGCCACAATATATTGCTCCCCTCAGGGGGTGAGAATGACTATAAGCAAACCTATGGGTATGATAGGAGTAACGCAAACCCTGCCCCCGGAACTCCAAGACATCCCGAATGAACTATGGGCCACTCATGGGAATGATGTAGGGGTGTTGGATGTTTCCCCAGTAGTAATCAAACTAAAGCCCGGTGCCAGGTTGCCCAGGATAAAACAATATCGCATATCACACGAGGGAGAGCAGGCACTATATCAAATAGTACAGGATATGATACGGTTAGGGGTGGTAGAGCCAACAAATGATAGCCCTTGTAACTCTCCGATCCTTCCAGTACACAAGAAAGGTGATGAAGCGGTACCCTATCGTTTCATTATTGATTTGAGGGAGATAAACAAAATAGTAGAACCCAGATATCCAGTTGTCCCTAATATTGCAAGTGTACTCACTTTAATTCCCAAAACAGCGAAATGGTTTACGGTAATTGATTTGAAAAATGCCTTCTTCAGCATTCCTATTGCCGAAGAAAGCAGGTACCTGTTTAGTTTCACTCTTCGACATAGACAGTACCAATTTACTAGAGCCCCGCAGGGATATACAGAAAGTTCCGCCATATTCAGCCAAGCACTAAAAACACAGATGGATAACCTAGCCCTACCCGCTAACACTGCTCTGATACAATATGTTGATGATTTGCTATTATGTGCAGACACCGAAGAGGAATGCTATTATGTGACCAGATTGGTGCTAATGCACTTAGCAGAGAATAAGCACAAGGTAGCCCTAGCCAAAATGCAGTATGTAAAACAAAAGGTCCATTATTTAGGCTTTGAGTTGTCCGAAGAGGGGCAAACTCTGTCTACTGATCGCATTGCTTTGATACAGTCCATAAAAGGCCCCGACACGGCAAAAGGTCTCCGAAGGATAATTGGTGTTTTATCCTATTGTAGGCACTGGATTCCTGAATTCTCTGTATTGATCCAGCCCATGCTAAAAGCCTTAAAAGAAGTACAAGAAAACGGACCATTAGAATGGACACCTGAGATGGAAAAAGCCCTGACAGCTATGAAAGATGTTCTATGCCACGCACCGGCCTTAGGCACACCTGATTATACCAAGAGAGTTTGCCTTTTCGTTGATGAACAGGAAGGTTGTGCTGTGTCAGTCTTAACGCAGGAACAAGGGGGTAAACAGAGACCATGTGCATATTTCTCCAGTGCTCTGGACTCAGTAGCTCGAGGCCTACCCCCATGCATGAGAGCAGTGGCCGCAGCAGCGGCAGCCCTAAAACAAAGTGCAGGTATCATCCTAGGGAGCGAAGTGACAGTAAAAGTCCCACATGCGGTGGACGTTCTCTTGAATAGAGTGCATACACAGCATTTGACCACAGCTAGACTCACACAGTATGAGATGATTCTGTTTGCCAGTAATGTAAAAATCGAACGATGTAACACTTTGAATCCAGCGACACTGCTTCCTTTGCCCGTCTCACCTAATGACATTAGGCATGATTGTGTGATCCAAATGGAAGAACACACTAAGGGTAGAGCAGACCTGCAAGACACCCCGCTGGTTGATAATGAGGGTATATTATTCTGTGATGGTTCCTGTTTCAAACTGCCAAATGGGGAGACAACAGCAGGGTATGCTGTAACCACAGGGGAGGGGTTGATTGAGAGTGGGAAAGTGTGTGAAAAATCGGCCCAGGCAGCAGAATTGATTGCGCTAACGAGAGCATTAGTGTTAAGCAGCGGTATGAAAGTGACAATTTATACTGATTCAGCCTACGCTCATGGGGTGGTTTCCAGTTTTGGTAAATTCTGGGGAGAGCGTGGGTTTTTAACCTCCCAAGGTGATACTATTAAACATGCCCAATTGATTGCTGAATTATTACAAGCCCTTACGTTGCCCAAGATGGTGGCCATAGTAAAATGCCCAGTGCATAAAAGGACTCTAGATTATGTCACGCAAGGAAACTCCTTAGCCGACCAGATGGCTAAATTAGCTGCCACAAGGGATACACGGTGGGAGGCCCGACAACTCATAGTGGGGAGGGATGTGACTATGGAAGGGACGAAGGAGCGCGTAAAGGAAATCCAAGCAGATGCAACCATTGAAGAAAGACTATCTTGGCACAAGGATGATCAATACGAGGAGACAGTAGATGGGCTATGGGCACATACCAATACGAATACTTGGGTACTACCTGATGCATACTTACCTGTGATAGTGAGTGTGGCTCATGGTCCAACTCACGTTAACGCAAGGACTATGGAAGAAGTTTTGAGTGCTGTGTGGTACAACAAAAGATTGGGAATGTATTGTCGCCAATGGACAAAACAATGTGAAATATGTGTTCTATACAATGTGGGGAAAGGTGTACCAGCCCCGGCGGGCCACAGTAAGTTACCCACCTGCCCTTTTGAGGTGGTGTATATGGACTTTATACATCTGGAGCCTGTAAATAAACATTCCTACTGTTTGGTGATGAGATGTGGGTTCTCAGGATGGGTGGAAGCATATCCCCTGCGGGACAATAGTGCCACCTCCACAGCACAATGCATATTGAAACACTGGGTGCCCTTGTATACGGTCCCCAGATATCTATGGTCTGACAATAGGACTCATTTTACTGGTGAAGTAGTACGCAAAGTTTGCAAGGCCCTTGGTATTGATCAACGCTTCCATGCAGTTTTTCATCCTCAATCAGCTGGGATTATAGAGGGCACAAATAAGGTACTGAAGAACAAACTGGCAAAGGCTTGTGCTGAAACGGGACTGAAATGGCCGGATGCATTGCCTATTGCATTATTGAGTATGCGTACTATGCCTAAGCGTACACATGGTTTATCTCTTTTCGAAATTGTTATGGGGCGTCCACCAAGTATTGGGACCCCCATATCACCTAAGAGATTGTCTGAGCAAGCATGGCCTGCATTACAACAGTATTGTATTGGGTTAACTAATAGACTGATTTCTATTAATGCACAGGTGAACGCAGTAGCTCCATCTCCTCTGATAGGAGAAGGTCACGACGTGCAGCCCGGTGACTGGGTTGTTATAAAAGCCTTTGATCGCACCAGCGGACTGCAACCCAGATGGAAGGGCACGTTTCAGGTGCTCCTCGCAACACAAACTGCGGTAAAAGTTGATGGCAAATCGCACTGGTACCACGTGAATCACGTCAAGAAGACGCTTCCATTACTGATTCCTCCAGAAAAGGGAACCAACCAACCCCAGGTTGCAACAGTACTGCCAGACGCCATTAGTAGGTGTGCCCATCGTCTCCGATCCTGTGACGTGCATGTGCCAAGCAACGTGTAAGGACACTGTTTTGAACTTTGATCATTAGGGAGATGAACATTTGGACTCTCTTGTTGGTTTTAGCAGGATTGTGCCTTACTGAAGACAACGGGCTTGTAGCCTGAAGGGCCTCTGGCGTTCCCCTCATGGGACAGGCACTACGAGACGTGGGACAGATCGGATGAAGGTTTTCAGTGAGACCTACCACTATTAGAGTAATAAGGACACTGGTGCTTTAAATAGGGAATACAGCTATATCGCTAGGTTGCATCTGATACGCATACGTACCTATAATTGAGCCACATACTGAATTATGTCTGCACCCGTATATGCTGGTTTAATCCCTGAGCAGATAAATGTATGCTCCCCAAACAAAGAAGGTAAGAGAAAAACACCACTTTGCACCACAAGGAACAAAATCTTATTTTTTGTATGCTCGATAGTAGGCAGCTCCTTACGCCCATACTGGTTCTAGCGGCAATAGTTGTAGGAATTTGTCTCTGCATCCAATGCTTCCCGGTATGTGTGTCGTGCTGTGTTTCCATGTGTTCTTCCAGCATAACGCGCCTAAATCCAATGGATAAAAGCCATGTGCAACAGGAATTTTTTGGCATGGGAGGCCTGGAGAAGATTATGGTACATACAGTATGTAATGATGTTGCTTTCCTGCCATCTGCTTATGCTAGGACTGTTTAGATTGATGCTCAAGTGTGAGCAAAGGGTGGATTGAAGGTACGCATACATATGTAATGTTGTGCTCACACTTGGAGTTTGTACTAATCACCATATGCGTTAAAAGAATGTACCTTTTGCTAAAAGAAGAGGCCTTCTCTTTATACAGTGGCGTTTAAGACCTGCTGACCTGGCAAGAACTTGTTTTTAACAGAAGAATTGTGTTTGGTCACTGTATGTCGAAGCATGCTGAGCCTGCTAAAACTATCTGCAGATTACGGGTGGGGGAAGGAATGAGTAAGCATGGCCTTGAGCACAGAGATACGGGCACAAAGGGGCACGAAAGAATGTGAAGACCGGGATAACAGGAAACCACGATAGACCACGATAACAAATGTGCAATGGTTGTTCGTTAAACTCCAACTGGATACTTCAGATAAACTCCAACTGGAGATCCGCCCTGGGGTGGACGTGTTCTATGTGCAAGGCAATGTAAACAGAAAAGTATAAAAGAGCATGATGTGTAGAGGAAGGCGCGGCACTTCGACGACTTGCTTAGCGAGACGTTTGAACTTGCAGCCCATTCGCGAATGCTTGTGCATTAATAAAGTAATGTCTACTTGGCTCTTTTCTGTCTGAGTTATTGCAGGGTCCCTCATTGTACTGGTTATGGTGACGGCGAGAAATCGCACCCACAGTTAGAAGGGTGCGCGTACGTTCTTTGCTCACAGACCTGCCAGCTTCACGAAAGGTTAATTTCTTGAACCCACACACACACAGTTCTTCATTGTGTTTTATCAGTAGTGCATGGAACCCACAAAGAATGTGCCCTACAAGGCCAGGAGAGGGCTGGAAAGGGTCTTTGAAGAGTTTTCACACGAGAAAGGGGGTGAGTGCTTTAGGCCTTCACTGTTCACATATATATGTTATAGCAGCCCAAGACCCTCAAATCCCAGGACATCAACATTCGAGTACACTGACAACCCCCCTGGCCATACACCTGCAGAATAATCAACCGATCAGGAAGATCAGAGGGCAGGGGTGGGCTGCACCCACTATTAGTCCATGTGGTTTGTGGTGCGAGGTGCCAGGGGAGAAGGTCACATACTTATGCCGTGGGTGGATAAGATGTGGAGGCGCCAACGTGTCTACGAAAGGAGCGTGGGTACACATATTTCTGAGAAGTCATTACGGCCTCAAAAGTAGCCACCTCGTTCATGTCCTTGATACCAGGTGAGTTGTGAAATTATGGCCTGTGTAAGTAATTGCCAATTACTCTCTTTGTACTTGATGACGGCAGAAGAAGAGCCCCATGTGGAAGAAGACAGATAGAAGATGCTTGGACACATCACCTGGCATTATGTATGGAGCCGGTTATATGTTGGTCAAACCAACCAGCTACCTGGATTTGTAACCTATGCGATGTACATCAGTTGTGACACTGTGTATCTTTAAAAGCTATTGCTCATGCGGTTTTTGTCAGAGCGCTCTGTGGCAGCAGAGATCTTTGCTGGGATGTACTTGTATTTTATTCAGATTAAACCTTGTTCTCCTTGCAAGGGGTGTGCTGAGCTTTTTTCTCTAATGGGTTGTATTGTTTCTGGTGTGAGCATTTATGGGTTACTCTAAAACCATGCACCATAAAGTAGTTGTTTGGGTACAGGAAAAAAGTGCTCATTTCATTACATTTCAAGCAATTTATTTAACACAAATAATTGAACACTACAGCACTGTCAGTAATACACTTCTGATTTTCCTTTTGCTAACTGGAGTACTCCCCTAAACCTTATGCTGACATTCTAGGCCCAAGGCCTTTTTGTTGCTGGCAGAAAGACTTAAATAGAGATATGTCTCCTGACAGCTGCAACCGCCTGTCAAACACTATACACAATTAAGCTATTTAAACATGTTACATTGCACATCCATTCTTAGGAGAACATGTACCGCTCCACATTTTCAGACACATACTTGACTACCTATGTGCTATAGAAAATTAAATACCCATACAACCCGTGTTTTCTCTAGGGGTCAGGTCGGCTAAAGAATGCATTATTGACCATAAAATCAGACATTCAACATCAGAACTATAAATCTGCAGGAGGGAGACAATTCACAATTGGTAACCATTCTTTCCCACAACTGCACTTTCTGATTGTAAAACAATCTCCTTGAGGTGTCATCAGACTATCAGCAGTAAAAGGAACAGAATCATTTTATGGCCCATAGATTGTCCTGCCATCAGCCTTCATGTGTCAAATTGGAGGAATTCATGAAGGGCAGTTCTCCTGTTGAATCTGTAGATTAGTATCCCCCGCCCCCAGCTGTATCCCTATCTACCATCCCTGCAACTCCCACTTCCCCTTCTTCCTCCTCACCACCACCCATGAGGACAGTACACATTGTGCATACAAGTGTGTAGGGATCTGCAACCTTCGGCTCTCCACATGTCTTGGACTACAACTACCACCTGCCCTAGGCAGCATAGACACTGATGTGGAATCATGGGAGGTGTAGTCCAAAACATCTGGTGAGCCACAGATTGCAGTCCCCTGTATTAAAAGGAACCTTTGTTGCTTCAAAGATCAGATGCCACTTTACAATGTGGTTATATTACAGCACAAAATGAGAATGTTCAATATCCATATCAATTTCCCAGAGTTACACTTGGACTCCTTATTGCATTAAGGGTACCTCTGAGCTGTTGATTAAGCTTGATCATTGGTATACCCTTTTAATATTCACCTTGGGGTCATCTTTAAGTCCTCTCTCTCCTTTACTCCTTACATTTTGGAGCTTGTAAAGAAAGCCCACTTTTAGCTTCACCTCCTTATAGGCATTCCACCATTCCTGAACTTCCCCCAGAGGCTGAATGTTTCTAGTGCCATGGTCAGCTGTAGGCTAGACTACTGCAACAGCTTCTTCCTTAACTTCCCCTTTGCTGTATACGCACCCTTTGGCTAATCTAGAATAGGGCTGCAAGACTTATCCTTGGCCTCAAGCCCAGGGATCTTATCGCTGCAGCCTAAATCTGTTTACATTGGCTTCTGGTGGTTGCAAGGATGAAATTCAAGAACCTCTGTATAATTCGCAAGGCTTTCTGGGTCCTGGGACTACAATATCTCTATCTTTGTCTCCCTAAATACTGACCTCTGCTCCTCTAACTCCATTCTCTGCTTGTGAAACGCGTTTTGAAACAGAGAGCTGGAGGTATGTCTCTGTCTTTGGCCGGTGCCTCTCTTTAGAACAGCCTTCCTACTCCTCTTATACTTCAGCTAGTCTTCCTTCAGTTCCAGAAACATCTGAAAACCCTGCTTTACTCTTCCTGTTTGACTTAATCCCTTCCATGCTAACGCATTCCACTGCCATTGAGGCTGGTGGCCTGGTCCCTGATGAACCCCATAGGTTCCAGATCCTATATCTAGTCGACAACCCCTTCAGCACTGCCCTTTCGGGTCTACCACCTGGCGGCTGTGTACCCTGCCCTTGGAACTCCTCTTCCCCAGCAGTTAGCCAGTAGCCTCCCACCTTGGCATCTCTTGCCACTTTTCTTCTGAGCTCCTATCAGCATATAAATAGCAGCGGTGTGTACATTTTTTGGGATAAGCAAGGAAAATGCAGATGCAAAAGACTTCTAGAACATTCTTAAGTGGCAGTTCATGTGTGGAAGATTCATATGTTGAATGGGTCATATGTAGAGTTTTCTGAACTGATTGGTGGATAGATGTATGACTGTTTGAAAGCAGGTAATGAGGGAGTGTTACAAACATAACGGTAAAAGGGTAGAAGGGCTGTCCTTTGTGATGGTGTTCACATGCAGTCTGGGTTTTTTAATGATGCATGACATGGAAAGGGGACTGCGCAGACCTCGGATAGTCATGAAGGTCCATGGATTATGGTCCTTATTGTATGCTAAAGAAAGTATTTGGGACAAAAAATTGTTTCTGTGCTTTTTTCTTTTTCTCTAGTATAACATTTTCCATTATTTCCATTAGCATAGTAGAAAATACTAATGGGAATGTTGGAGAAACGTATTGAGTCTACTGAAAAATGTAAAGTAGATGGAGTCTATAAGCTTATTTTTTTATTCTATTTTTTAACTGTGAAAGGTGGTTCCTAAAAGAATCATTTTTTGGGGTGTTCTTTTATTTTGAATGCTTTCTTTTTTTTTGCAGGATAGGGCAAGAAGTAGGTGGGGAGGAAAATAAGGGAAGTCTCACCAACCACAGATATGGAGGGGTAAGTGGACAGGGGAAGATGTTGGGTGTGCGTTAAATCTAAGGTAGAGGGCTGTGTTTCTCATGCTCCTTGATTACAGCCTCGAAAGCACTTCCAAACTGCTCCCCCCTTCAGAGTTGTGTGTATCAGTTTATACAGAGTACTATTGTCTTGGAAAGATATGGATCAACAGCCTCTTTTATGGTTTGCAAGGCTGGTGTGATTTTGTGCCCCACAGGAGTAGCCTGGGTGGTGGTAGAATTGTTTGAGGAAAATGAGGTAGAGGAAGCCAGCCTACTACTTCCTGAGAAAGGAACAGCCTTTCCAAGAGTAACCCAGTGGTTAGATTTGGTGTGGCGGTGCATGGAGGCTGTCCGGTATGAGTACTGCCCAGGTTGTCCGCGACTGAGTACAATGTTGCATTCAGTGCATTTCACCTTGGTGGCCCTAGCCTCTGGTACACCCTCAATGGTGGTAAAGTACGGCAACATCCATGATTCTCTCTAGGTAATGGAGGTAGGCATTTCCTCGATCTCATCTTCCTGGTCCTCTTGATTCTTTTCTGCATCATTGCGCTTTTTTCCGTTGTCCAGGCCGTCTAGTTGGTGGTGGTGGTGGTGGTGGTGTTGGTGGCTCCTGGGGAGGAGAAATGGCCATGGCTGATGCCATTTTTGAAGTTAAATAGCAGTTGTGCTAATATTCTTCCAAGCATGTGTTGTCTCCTGGAATGTATATGGAAAATCAGTAAGAAAAGATCTAGGAGCTGTCCGAGGGTACATTTTGAGCTTGAAACGTCCTAGAGCAGTTGAAAATGCAGTTTCGAACTGTACGCTAAGCACAAACCTGTGTGCGAACACACCATCACACGTGACACTGTCCGAAAAGTCTGTGATGATGTCACGCGTTCGTGAACGTCAGTGAACAAAAAACAGTGCAAAATGTTGCAGAAAGTTCATAGAAGTGTAAACAATGTTGCTAGGGGGTGGGGAATGGTAAACCTTCTAGATCAGCCGAAAATGCTGCTATATTGGGCATAAGTATAATATTAGGAATTTGTAGCAAATTAGGGTGCACTGGTAAACACTCATTAAATTCAGTGACAAATCTTTGTTAAAGGACGTTACAGTCAAGTTGCCCTAATAACAACGTTTGACATCCAGTGAAGAAACTTGGTTACAATTAAAACTGAAAAACCACAGAAATTCACCAGTTATGGTAAGCTAAGCAACCATAACACGCCCCACCACTGTGCACAGCTAACACTAACACCCAGGACATCAAAGATGACATCACAAATGTCATTGATTACATTACTGATGACATCACATATTACATTAATTGTGATAAAAAGTTCCTACAAGGGGTTGTGTTTACAATGTTGGTAGCAAGATGTCAGAGGTGATTAGGAGACCTATCATGAAGTACTTCATGTATTAAAGAATGTACTCTTCTAAACAAAATATTATATTGGAGTGTTGTTGTTAATACAATGCATTTAGGCAATGGCTGCAGCATGCACCATAGAAGTACAATATGTTTTATCTGGTAATTTTGCATAGTAAAATAATGAATGCTAACTTATCAGATTTTTCAGAAATGTTAAACATAGAATAAATAGCTAACAATTCAAGACTTACTGCACACTTGTGTTAGTACACACAATACATATAAAGACCCACAATGCATACAAATCAGAGGCACATGCAGGGAAACTAAAGTAAGGAAGAAAGAAACAACATCACCAGAAAAAGTCAATAATATTAAAGTTCATCTCCATGTATACAAATTAATTGTGTGTTTGAGGCCTGCATATTGCCCCGTGTGTGTGCACCATGAGCTGAGACCAAACCCTAAGGATAGTACTTTAAGAGCATACAACAAGGTTAACGTCTAGATATATAGCACCTTTTGAATTTTAATATTCTGACTGTCAGTGGACAAATTCACCTGGCCTAGATATATCAGTGAATAAAAACAAGTAGCTAGATATGTGATGTCATCAGTGGGTGTTAGTGTTAGCAGTGAACAGTGGTGTCGCGAGTTATGGTTACTTATCTTACCGTAACTGGCGAATTTCTGGGTGTTTTTAACGTTTTACTTATAACCAGAACGTCCCTTTAACAAAGTTTTTTCTCAAAATTTCATAGGTTTTTATTAGTGCAACTTAACCATAACATCCCTTTAATAAAATGTTTTCAATGAATATCTATATATCTATCTTTCTGTCTATCTCTCTATCTCTCTATCTCTCTATCTATCTATCTATCTATCTATCTATCTATCTATCTATATGTAAATATATATATTAAGTGTGTAGGAATTCGAGTATGGAGAACTGGATTTACAAGTAACTAACTATTCCTTCCTGTTTCTTACAGTTTCTTTGCTTCCCACACCTCCTTTTTTGGTAGTTATTTCTCAGGTGGGCTGATAGAAACGAAAAAGTCAAAATAAACATATTCAAATAAAGTAACAAATAAAACACAAACATTCTAACTTGTCCTATATATTTACCCAAAACACTTGCTTACACAGAGAGTTTGTACTTGTGATCTAGTCACGCCACCCGCTCCTTACTGCTCACAGGTTTCTAGGGCTAATTTTCGTCCATTCGTGAAAAGGTATTGGTGAGAATCAATACTGTAAAGGCCTTGCATAATGCTTTCACGCTATTGATTCCCGCCACAGCTCTTTTTTTGTTAATTTGTATGGCGAGGAGGAGGGGCGGAACACAAATTGTGGTTCTGTCGCTCCCTTCCTCTCTGCACTACAAATACTCCCAGCATTTGGGGCAGCATGTAATTTCATGCGGTGCAAATGCTGTGTATGTGTGGGGGTTGCTGGCTTTATGCGCCAGCAAAAAGCTGGTGGACCCCATAGGGATCCATTGTAAACGCCACCGGCCACACGTACATGGCAGGTGGCATTTACTTAATTTACACAGCAGAGTGCAAAATGCAGGGCAAAAGGCAGCATGCACGCTTGTATGCTGCCTTTTAGCCTGCACCTTTGCACTCCACTGTGCAAGTGAACACTTGGCATTAGGGAGCCGTTTATGTTGCGTGTAGTGTCTGTTATTATTTTCTATGTGGACCGCAACACATGGCCAAAAGGGCTGGTTTGCAGTCATAGGCATAGCTCACAATGGCATTCTCGTTTTAGTTTAAACAGTTCTAGACTAATATAAAATACTCTAGGCTTCCCAATATATATGCAGTATGTTTGGCAGTTTTAGGACCAGCCTGATTGTCTGGCGGCCAACCCATGTATGTACTGACCTATTACGTGGAGGTCCTCTTTGGGCCATCCCTTGAGTGAATGTGTTATCTGTTGGAGAGCCTGTGCATTTCTCATGGAGATTCTGCACCTTAACTCCTGGAGGAATGCTTCTTAAAATAGGCTACTGCTAAAAACTGGTGTGTCCACGCTGGCTGGAATCTGGCTCCTTTGTCCTTGCTACCTGCCGCTTCTCTGCGGGTGGAATACAATCTTTCTGTCATCCTCCAGCTGGCTGAATTGGCCGTTCCTTCATAGGACATCTCATTGGTGTACGTCTGACCCAAGTGTCTTCAGTTGGGGAGTCATCCTGGACTGGAAATTGGGTGGCTTGCTGCTGCCGGATCTCACCAAATTTTTTGGGAAGTCATGGGACGCTTTCTGCTGTTGCCCCAATTGTGGGACTGATTTTTGCTGCCTGGCTGCTCCTTCCTTTCCTCTAAGGTATGCCCAACCATGGTCATGTTTTTCTGTGCTTCTGTCACCGTCCTCATGGATGCTCTGTCTTCTGCCTCCTGGGTCGCCCTCTAATGCGTCCCGTCTGTTGCTCCTTTTGTCTCGTCTGGATCTGTGCTGGGTCCCGGTTGCGAGTCCCTTGAACGCAGAGGCTTGAACTTGGTTACAAACTCACTGTTCACCTGTTATTACTGGTCCCAATTCTCCACATCCAGCATCGCAAGTTCTTGTTCCTGGGCCCTGGTTTATTCCTTGATCAGGTCATCAGGGACCTCCTGGGTCGAGGAGTAGTGCTAAATTCCATTGTCAAGAGTGGGCTATTGCTCCCTCTTCAGCCAGCTCCTCCTGGCCTGCTGGTCCTTCAACCATGGGCTTGAACCCTCTGGTGTCTCCTCTGGCTGACTGGTTGCCAATTCTGCTGCATCTATGGTATGAAAGGTTGCCTCACTTTTCTCTATAACTGTAGCTGACCTGTGGAATTTGGCCCCATTGTATTCTAACATTTGTAAACTGTTACATCCATTTACGTGACTTACTAAGGTGCTTACATGAACTGAGACCATTTTCATTGGTTCCCTATAGGGTCCTGTAGATTTTAGGCCAAAGATCAGAATTTTGATTTATTATAGCTTTTGATATAATATTAACTGCAGTTTACTGTTCCTAGAAAGATACCATCATATGCATATACTCCAACATGGGGAAAAAGAGCAAACTATTCACTGCGCTCCACACATGCAACAAAGACACTCTGCTGGAGAGATTGACAGGGAATTTGATCATGCATTGAAAATTCCACGAGAGAACCTGCTACAATGCAAAGAAAGCAGGACGTCAGAACGGGTACCCCTAGTTGTCACCAATAATCCAGCGTTCACTGAACTGAACAGAATTGTTAAGGTCTACAACCAACATTCAGCAGGGCCGGAGAATTTAAGGACATTTTCAGTGACAACACGTTGATTACATATAAGCAAATACAAATAAATCCCAGTCCCTGAGCAGAAGCGCAGTTCTAATGGATCAGTAACAAATGAGACCTGGAACGTAGCTATGCAATACCAAGAGATGCAAAACATACCAAACCATCTACACCGAATCTGCCATGGCAACGCCACAGAGCTGAACAAAACAGTTTCAAGGAATTTACAACTGAAACTTTTCCAGCAATGTGTACCACATACAAGGAAAGACATGTCTGATAGGAAAGGATGTAGGTGAAACCTGCCAGGAACTGTGCAAAAGAATGACAGACAGAGGCACAACATATTGTATCATGTAACAGAAACACCCATAGGACATCACTCAAGATGGATATGCACTAATTATTATTATTATTTACTTGTTTAGTTCATAAGAACTTTTACATAATACATATACAACTAATCAATAACATGCATTACCAATAAAGACACATACAAATACATCCAATAATTTTCACAATTCACATTCACTAAAAAAACACTCAAATGTTCACTAAAACAATGCAAGTTCATCTATTAAAATGCACTAAATACATCCTTAATCCATAGGAATCACACCATCTGTTTTAATGCTTAGGGATATTTCAGTTATTCAGGCGTTCCTGTACTTGTTTCCGCAAACGATAAATTGCAATGTGCATTGATTCAGAATCGGTGTTCAGACAATAGTCCCAGTATTCGTTTGTTTTAATGGAATCATACCGGCTTACAAATTGTAAATTGACCCAAGCTCTCTGCATTCAATGAACACATGCCGAGCGGTTTCATATTTATCTTTCAGTCTACATATTCAGCATTTCCTGTTCCCAATTGTGGTGTTAGTATATACTCCTGTATTGCCAACAGCAGTAATTGATTTATATGCAGCCGGAGTATCAGATCTCGAACAGCAGGACTGGGGCTGCATGGTAGATAAGGTTGAGTTTTCAAATAAACATGTGTAACACCTGACACATATGAATAATTCTGTAATGTACTCAAATGGTCATAGTTGGTTACCCAATCCCATTGTTCAGATTTATTCTTGAAAATTGTTTTAATTACGTCAAAACTAGTACCCCTATCAAAATCTGGTGTCCATTCGATGCAGGCAAAGAATTCCATATTTAGCTGCGCATATCCAACCGTGCCTGGGGACTGCATATCATAGGCGTCTGCTCGCATACCGAGAATAGGGCGTATTTGTATTTGTATTTGATTTATTTGTAAAGTGCACCAAGCCCTGGGGCATCTGCGCGCATTTCTTACATATACATATGTTACAAGGATACACTTCTTACATATACATATGTTACAAGGTTACATACAGATTAGTGAAATAAAACAGGTTGCATGAAAATAATTCAGTGCTCCTGCACTCCGGAGTACAGGCGGAGTACAGGCGAGAGAGCAGGTGGAGAGAGACAGCTCTCTACGTCTCTTGCGAGCCACATTTTTACATTTTTTCTGAATAAGTGGTAGGAGGGTTCAATCCTTAAGGCATTACGAAGAGTGTTGCACAATTTAGCTGCAAGTACATGAAAGCTGCTACCTCCTGCCTTCTGAGGTTTGAACCTGGGGATCTTGAGGCAAAGTGCCTGTTTCGATCTGGTAGGGCGCTCTGAGATGGTGCGTGAGAAGTTGTTGGTCAAGTAACTTGGTGCTAGATTTGCGAGGCACTTGTGTGTGAGCGACAAGGTTTTGTAAGCAATCCTTTGATTGACAAAGAGCCAGTTCAGGTTGCAGTCCAGTTCTGAGATGTGTTTTGATTTAGGTATGTTTAGCGCTGCTCTGATGGCGTTGTTTTGTAAAACTTGCATTTGGTTTAGGTTCTGTTGGTTAGTACCTAGGTAGAGCGCATTACAATAGTCAAGTTTTGAGAGGACTAGTGCTCTGGCTATGGATATGCAGTTCGTGGTGTTAAGGAACGGCCTGCATGCTGTGATTAATTTGCAAGTGGAGGCCGTAGAGGAGGCTGTCGCATTGATTTGTCTTGTTAGAGTTAGGGTGGAATCAATATACATGCCTAGTGTTTTCACATCCTTTCTGACCTTAATGATATTACCGTCGATATTGAAGAAGTTGAACTGAACATCTAGTTTATTGAGTTTTGATTGATATCCTTGGAGGAGTAGCTCTGTCTTATCGTCATTAAGACAGAGGGCCTCATCACGACTTTGGCGGTAACCCTTAAATCCGGCGGTCGCGCTATTACCGCTGGATTTAAGGGTCCGCCAAATCATGACTTCGGCGGATTTCGCCCCAGCTCTTGGCTGGGGGGAAATCCACCGAAAATTCACGCTATTACCGCCGGCAGGAAATCCGCCGGCGGTAAGAGCGCAAATTTTCCCCATTGAGCCCAATGGGGAATGGGCTCAATGGGGAATGAGGAATTACATTACCGCCAAACTCGTAATCCGGCGCTATTAGCGCTGGGGAGTTCGGCGGTAGGACTAATTCCGCCGGTGGTAATACCGCCGGCGTTACTGCCAAAGTCGTGATCAGGCCCAGAGTCCATGCTTTGCCATCCAGGCTTCAATGATAAGGTAGATGTCATTAAGTACTTTAGAGTCAGTTACATAGTCTACGGTGATAGGGATAAGTATTTGGCTGTAACCAGCATAATTAGTGTAGGTGACACCCAAATAGTCATGGTCATCGAACAGGGGCTGTGGGTGTAAATACTCTCATTGATCTGTTATCAAGGAATGACTGTATCCAGGCATTGGCTTTATCTGAGAATTGTGCTGCTGAGGTTAGATGGTTACATAGGATTTTGTGGTTTACTAAGTCGAATTCGCCCGACAAGCCTAATAGAAGGAGGAGAGCAAACTTGCCTTTCTCTTTTAAGACATAATGGTTGGGTTCTCGATTGGATATGCAATAACCCTCTACATATATATTATACCGAGGTATAGAGCAATTGTACATGTTTATAACTAAATCGTTACTCTGAGCATACGGGCTTGGAACTTGGCTCATTTTGTAAGTGATTTCAATCCGGCACGCACCCAACTCAACGCCTAGCGTGTAGTGCACAACTGGAATCCTTATTTATTTTTGGGTCTAAAATGTCTTTATTCTGAACGATGAACGATATCACGTCCCTCTCCTGGAACCTCCCTGGTCACACTGAACCAGGAATCAGGCTGGTTTGCAAAGTTCAAATATTTATTTATGTATTTACAGTTTAATCACACTATGTCTTAACGGGTACACAATGATCACCAATGGGGTGATGTAACACAGAATAATCTCTTTAATACACAAGGAGTAATAGTGAGCAAAACAATTCAGTACAGAAATAATACTTTTGTGTGTGGGCATTCAGATCAGATAGCACTGTGGTTAAAGGTTCACCCTGCACAGCCCTCAACCCCCCAATAGACAATGTAAAGACATAGAAGGAGAGAGCAGGTATTCTGGAATGGCAGAATTCCAACAAGATATCAATCCCACTTTCCCCCCTTTAAACACAAGAGAAAACGGAATGGTTTTGAAAGTTGTCTGGAATGGTTAAAAATACTAAATATGGTTTAAATTGCTGAACTTATTATAATTCTTATGGGCGCCACTTTGGATAGTTGCACACAAACACTAGCAATGATTTAATACCAAGAAACAATTTGAAACTTAAAATTAAGGTCGAGAGCAAGAAAAAGCTGTTTTACACGTGTCAGAATTTCCCTAAATGAAAATTTGAGGCAAACTTTTCACTGCGCAATAATCGCGATAACGGGAGAACGTATGGATTTGGAATTTTGTTTCTAGCACAAAAACTGAGGAAGTTCTGGACGTTTTAGTGGAGGTTGTTTTTTCGAGATAGGCGCAAGAGTGGAAAACGGGAATGCACTTAAAATGACAAATGGGATTTCTTACACTAGAGGATGACTATGAATAAACGAATACCACACAGAAACACAGGCACTTGATCAGGATGACTGCCTGCAGTGGTCCTGCCTTCGTCAGATGAAAAATTATCAGCGCCAAGATAGTTTTACCAATACTAGTACAGGAGGAAGATAGGATGGTTTAGACAGAGGGTTCAGACAATTCAAAAATACTCCTAACAATATCAGGTTCTGAAGACAAGATGGGACAGGTTTAAGATAGGGATTAACTAAACAAGGTACATAGGCTAGTGAGACAGTTCTGTCTATAGATACTCACTAGATATTTTTTAAACGGAACCGTCAGGATTCTGGTCCGTCAAGATTCTGGTCAGGGAATGGATCTGGTTCTAAGAAAGACAGCTGGGCACATTGGACCGGATCTGCAATCAGCAAGGCACTCTGGTTGCAGCACAGCACAGGACTGGACTGGATCTGCCCTTCTTGGTTATGATGAAATTTATTTTCAGCAGGCAAGCAGTACAGCACAGCCCGGCTGTATTTTGGTTCCACTTAGGTTTGTGGGGATCTGGTTCTGGAATTTAAGGCCTAGCTGAAAATGGTTCAGCTATGTGGTGGGCCTTTCTGCTTTGCCAAGTTTCTGGAGTCTGGAGCAAGAAAGATGTAGAGTTCAGCAGCAGGGTGCTCCGCCAGCATCGGGATAGTGAGTGAATCTGTGTGTCCTTTTCTGTCCTCTGCTGTCTCTATTTATGCTATGATAAAGGGGGTGTGTGTGCTGGTCTAGCCTAAGCTCGCCCCTTTTGACAGGTGATTGTTCAGGGTCTCCTCTCTGCCTTGATAGGAAGAGAAAAACAGTGTGACACCTTTATGGTGTGGGTCTATGAGGCTTAGAGTCAACCCCTAGCCTCTTGAACACAAAATCTACTTTTGACACAATACAAATTTACGCGTGTGCAACCTCTATAACAATCGCATATACAGATTACATATTTTGCGTAGCAGCTACTCTTCAAAACCTCGTCGCTGTGGGATCTTGTGTCTGCTTTTCACTGAATTTTGCCCTTTTCATCAGGAACACAATGTTCAATTTATCAGCAAATTTCTACAAGTGTACGTGTATAACATGGGCTCAAGTTTATAAAGTTTCATACTTCTAGCAGAAATACATTTGGAGTAAAATCACATGTCCTGACGTTTCCTTCCAAAATATGTGACGCGATTTTGCCGCCTCTTAAAATGTGCACCCAACTTTTAGATTTACAATTCTGTTATTTTTGTATTTTTGACAATTTTAAGTGGCAAGTTATATGTATTTAAAGAAAATGTTCTTTGTGAATGTTCAGCCACAGATGGCTGTTTGGGTCCGCCTCTTTTTGTCTCCTTTCAGTTCAGAAGCATTTCCTGCTTTGCAGTTGTCATTGTTTCCTTCCCCACTGCAGACCAGGTTCTTTGCAGCCCTATAATTATCGCTTTGATGTGATTTCCTGGTGGGGGGAAAGAGGCATGCCTCTATGAGTAAAGCTGTTATTCCAGTTTGGTAGCTTTAGCCAACTTATTTTAAACTGTTAATTGTGTTGCATTTTTCCTTAGCATACAACAAACTTGTAGGATCAAATCTCAGCTAAATACTTATTCAAGATTTTAAACCATGGGATTAAAACAATTACAAGATGGATTACTTTCAATAACAGGCCTCTGAGATTGCAAACATTTGATTTCAGTTTATACATGTTTAAAGTTTAATCAGGCAGGCTTCTGAGAGCTGTCATTCAGGCGGCACAGGGTACTGCGCCCAGATTTTGACAGATCCAAAGGCAGGCCACTTTTGCTGTGGAAATCCCTTGATGTTTTCAGTATTTCAGGACCTTGTAAATTCACAACAATTTCTTACACTAAGTGAATTGTAGCACCCAGCAAGAATTTGGGATGTTTGAGGGTGTTTTGTACCGGCATTCTGCAGTTTCAGCAACCAGGAAAGCAAGATTCTGGGGTTTCCTTTAGCAAAGCACTGCTTTTTCCTTCTGTACTCCATTTTCACATGTTGTGGAGCCCAGCGACATGTTTCAGGAGTGAGATTTCTGTTCCACCACTGACAACATGCATGGCAGATTGGGCAGCCATCTTTTTGTGCTTTGCAGAGCGCAATTTTCAGAGGTTTTGGTGCGCACAAGGGTTTTGCGGCCATTTTACTATTTTTGGCACCATCAGAACACAGTGATGCCGCATGGCAGAGCAAAAGTGGGTCAAAACATCACACAATTGCTCAGGCCCCCCTCACAGTGCGATCCATAAGGACCAAGTCGTCCACATAAAGCAGGGAGGAGACTGGTCTTGCTCCCATTCTAATGGGGTACCCCACAGTTTTTAGAAAGGCTGGGAGATCCGACAAATACAGGTAAAACAACAGAGGAGCCAGCACAGAACCTTGCTCGACTCCCCTGTCTATCTTTACAATATCCGTTAAGGAACCTTCGTCGTCCAATCGTACCCTCACACCAGTGTTATTGTGGAGACCAACCAAGATTGGAAGCAGCCAGGCTGGGCAATCCATCCTCCTCAATTTCCGCCATAGGATAGATTTATTTACTGTATCAAACGCCAAGTTAAAGTCGGCATAGATCCGATACAAGGCCGGGTTACCCCTTACTGCTACCTCCTTAATTAATTTATCTATCAACCTGATGTTATGTGTGGTGGCGGATCCTGACCTAAAACCTATTTCCATTGGGTCTAAGATGTTGTTCTTGGCCACCCATTTCTGTAGGTCGGCCAATACAAAAGAAGCAAACAATTTACTGGTTACGTCTAATAATGCATAATAATTAAACCAATTTGTAATTGACCAGATTTGCGCTTTTTCTTTTCTTATAGACAGGAAACAATATTATTTGTTATCAAGTTTCCGGAATCGTCGCTTCTAAACACACTTTCTCAAATAGAATATTTAACATTTTAGACCATGATCCAGCATCGGCTTTTAGGACCTTGTTTGATAAACCATTTGGACACAGTGCCCGGGAGATTTTTAATCGGAGTATGGCAGTATAGATTTTATCTGTTCTTATGTCTAGCACCTGGGGACATCTGGTCCCTCCGTCATCATCAGGCACGATGTGTGACCACATTGGTTTTTGCAGATGGTCAAGCCACTTTCGCTCACAGATGGGATTCATTGTACGTGTTCTTCTATCACCCTTAGCAGACGAGAGGATCTGCCATATCCCCCTGGGTTTTCTACTACATAGGGCTGCAAACATCTGCTGCCACCATACGGTTTTATCTGAGAGCCGATGGCGCCTGAGCCAAAATCTGTATGTTTGCTTTATTTTTCTGATCTCAAATTGCTTAGCAAACATCAGGCCTCCAGAGCACTTGATTCTCCTAATGTTCTTTCTCATCTCGCCCTTGGCATCTCTGATCTCTATTTCAAACGCATGTACATGTTTTACTGAGATGATTGGATGGTTCACTGCCCATCCCTCCACAGCAACATTGAAATGTTTAAGATGCCCTTCCTGCTCATTCCCCATTAGCTGATGGTAGGATTTCTTCTCTTGGCCAGGAGTCAGCTTTATTATTTTGGTTGCATGTGCAATATCTCTCAGAGTCCAGCGCAGAGAATTACCTGCATGGCTAACTTCTACTCCTGCCGCTACCCTAACTACACACTTACTATACACTAAAGGATCTGTTGTTTTTTGTATTGAAGGATGATCTTCCAAATACAAGACACAGAAAAACATAGAAACTGAAGTATTTGAAGTCACTTAACCTAGGGAACAGATGTTGAAATCAAGGTGTGGGTTTCATGTTTCACTATGGTAAACTCTGAATTCCATCCCATCAGGCAACATGTCATGTGAAGACTGGTTTTGTACCCCTCAATTTCATGTAGGTGTTAGTACGTATACTCTAAGACCTAAAATAACTGACTGCCACTATGCATAGCATTGTAAAATCATTTTTGTAAATGTTAAGTAGATTTTCATTGTTATGTGAAATCCCCCTCACATTTTGCTGGACTACTGTTTTTTTGTCAGTTCTCCTGAGTGGGAACCTTTTTCCACACTTACTCATTCTTTTACCCTATCTTTTGTATCCTTTTGCATTTCTTTGAATACCTTTTTATTAGAGTAATTCTTTCCTCCAGGTTTTGTGGCACCTGTCTGACCTTTACAGCACCCCTTGGGCCTCCCCTTTTATTTTCATTTATGTTCCCAACCTCCCTTGGGGTCCTGAAGAAGGCAGCGAAATCCATCTTCTGCCGAAACGTCCCGCCTGCTTCAATGTGGCATTAAATACAGTTCCCTGCTTTGTGAATGTATTTGAGACAAAGACCTGGGATGTGTGTCTAGTCCTTATTGCTACGGTTACAGGGTATTGGCATTTATGGTTTCCATTTAGTTTAGCTAGATAGGGCCAACAGTACATGATTGGAATTGTACATGTATTAAGGTGATTCATTTATACCTGCAACCATACCCACGTGTGTTAATTTCCACTTCTACCTATGTATCATGAACACAAATTGGTCTTGTTTGTTTGACATTGAGCATCTAGCCAAATAGCATGTACTAATGTATTGAGGGTATTTCCAACTGATGTCCAGGTTATGCCCATTCTATATGCCAGGTGTGGAGTGACAATTCAATTATGTTGTTATGTATTATATGAGGAATATTATTTGATCAATTTGTATAAAGTTGAAATATATAACAAATATATATATATGTTTTTAGGGTTACATGGTAGGACCTATTGGCCTTAACCTAGTTGTGTGCCTTTCCATTGATTTGATCACTTGCATTGGGTCTAAGATGTTGTTCTCGATCACCCAACTCGGGCCTTTTGTTAAGCTATTTTATTATGGCTGAGAATTGCTACTTTGAGTTATACAGAGGATCAAATTAACGATATAATACAGGGCCCCTCCTTCTTTGATCTAAATAAAACAAACTCTCTACCCTCTCAAACATCATAAGCAGAGGAGCCATTAAAATTCAAGAAAAAATCGTTCCGTACAGAACTACATGGACGTTTCCTCCGGGAGTACCTGAAGGTTAACATTATTCCGGTAGGATTATTAGTGAGAAACAAACCATGTTTTTTCCTGGAGGATGAGACCTACAAAACCAATTTCAGTTATATTGCCACCAAGTGCAGTTGTCGTGCAGTCGTGTTACCCATCTCTACAGCTCTACGTTTGTCAGCCCAAATCCAACTTGAACTCGACACAGTGGAGGAGGTATTCCGTAGCAGTACAGTCATCACAAATATTCAAGACAAACTGAATGGGATTCAGAAGCTATTCGAGGAATTCAAAAATACAACCGTAACAAAAAAGACTAAGAAAGTAGCGTGAGATAAGCAGGAATTTAAGCTAGAAACTATCTATCCATATTTGGCAGCTAACTATTTACAAACTAGAAATAGCAGTAGGAACCAAACGGGAGGTCCACAGCGGGGACAAGGTGAACGGGTTACTTTTTCGAACATCAGCAGTAACTCATCTCAGGCGTCTAACCAAGGTTATAATTATCCCCCATATAGATACCCCCCGCCACACTATCCACCACCGCCGCAACCCCAAGGACACAGGCCTTTTTAGGCAGATGTCCCACACAAGGACAGGGGTAGGGCCCACAATACCCAGCCCCCAATTGGTATCCACCACCACGGCGACCCCAGCAACGCAGGAGGACTCATTACTAATGGAACATCAGCTAACATTGCCAGTGTTCAACCTTTCAGGTAAAACACTTTTGATGGAACAAAATAGTGTTCTGTCAAAAGGACTGTCTTTTGTTCCAACCACCAGTACAGACTGGTTTTCAGTCCAGACTGACAATCATGCATTTCTAAGGAAAATTAGATAGGGATCTTTTTTTAGAGGCTCTGACCCTGTGGAAACAACCGCAGACACAGGTCTAAGATAACCCTGCACTTTCACACCGAATGACAACCAGGTCCCGAAGGAAATTATAACCTTCGAAAAGTGTGTCCTCAAAGAAGTCAGGAGTCTGGAACAGAATAAACAACAGTTGAGATATAACCTTACTAACATAGAAAGACAAGCGATTAGTAATGACCCCAACCTAGTTATCAAGCCTGCAGATACGGGAGGGGGCATAGGGGTTTTCAACCAGTTACAGTACCATGAGATGGTGATGAGCCTCCTCAAAGATGGCGACGCTACAAGAAATTGAGGAAAGATCCATGTAATGATCTCAAAACTGAGATACAGATTATAGCAGCATTAGCACAAGAACGTGAGTGGCTAACCAATGAAGAATTTGACTTTTTGAATACATCGGACGTACAAACACTGGCCTTTTATTCCATAACGAAGATCCACAAGGACGCCCGTGTTCCACCAGTGTGCCCGATTGTGGCAGGTTGTGGCTCTGTCTTGGAGCCGACTGTAAATGGGATACATTACTCACCGTAATCGTATTTCTGATGCTTGTATCTGCTTAGATTCACATGCTGTGCATAGGCCGACATCTAGTGGAAGCTGCGGAGTATTACAGTTTGTTTTTCGAAACTCGAAAATGGGCATCGACACAGGGCGTGCCAGTAATACTATCCCTAGTGTGACGTCCACTGTACCCAAGATCCCTCACGCGTCTAGGATCCTCAGATTGTATTTTTTCTGACATGAGGTAGCATGAGGAGTAGCGTGAGTACAGATAATCCAAGCAGATAGACAGAAAGGTAAGACTACAAGCCATCATGCGCCTTCTCTCAGAGGGGAGGAAGGGTGGGTCGCATGTGAATCTAAGCAGATACAAGCATCAGAAATATGATTACGGTGAGTAATGTATCCCTTCTGAGGCTTGTGGAATCTGCTTAGATCACATGCTGTGCGTAGATTAGCGAGCAGTACCTGAAGAAGGAGGTGGGATGTGAGAAGGGTCATGAGCAACTAAGTGTCTTAGAACCGCTTGTCCCACTTGTGTATCTGCCTTGGAATGGGTGTCAATGCAGTAATGCTGAGTAAAAGTGTGAATAGAGCTCCAAGTAGCTGCTTTGCAAATGGTGTCAAGGGGTACATTTGCAATGAAAGCCAGAGTGGCCCCAATGCCTCTAGTAGAGTGGGCTCTTGGCGTGAAAGGCAGAGTTCTTTCAGAAAGTGAGTAACACAGCTGGATACAGTTAATAATCCACTTTGAGATGGCACCTTTAGAGGCGCGATCCCCCTCTCTGCCTGTAGCTACGGAGACAAACAGTTGATCTGTTTTTCTTAGCGGTCTGGTCTTATTTACATAGTTTAGGACCGCCCTACGCACATCTAGGGTGTGTAGTTTCACCTCAGCCGAGCTTTGCGGGTCCTGGAAGAAAGCCGGAAGCTCGATGGACTGGTTTACATGGAATTTAGATATACATTTAGGTGAGAACCTAGGGGTGTGCGAAAAACCAGTTTGTCTTTATGGACAGTAAAGAAGGGATCCTGCACTGACAGAGCCTGAATTTCAATGACCCGTCTTATAGAAGTAATAGCTACTAAGAAGGCCGTTTTATAAGTCAGCTGTTTGAGACTGCTTTTATGCATGGGTTCGAAAGGGGGGCCCATGAGCTTGGCTAGCACCACATTAATGTCCCACCCTAGGAGGGTGAAGTCTCTTTACTCCTTCCATGAAGGCTTTAACTACTGGTGCTTTCCACCACGAAACCTTGCTATGGGAAGTGGTGTAAGCCGACAGGGCTGCCAGGTGTACTTTCAGTGAGTTAAAAACCAATCCTGCATCCAGCAGGTGGAGCATGTATGTAACAATAGTGGAAGGAGTGCAATCAACAGGGTTGATTGATCTACTCTGGCACCAGATAACAAACCTCTTCCACTTGTCAAAGTAACAGTGCGTTGTTTTTGATTTCCTAGATTCCTTTAGGATCGCCATACACCTCTGTGGCAAATTGAGATGTCCAAACTCTATGACATCAGGAGCCATGCTGCCAGGTTCATTGAATTGGGTTGCTGGTGCACTGTTTGACCTTGGTGCTGGGACAATAGGTTGTACCAGGCTGGAAGTTAAATTGGGCTCGCACACCGCCATCCTGCGTAGGTGTGGGAATCACGGTTGTCTTGCCCACATGGGAGCAACTAGGACGAGCGTCATCGACTCTCTGTTCATCTTGTTCACCACTTTCCTGATGAGAGGAGTTGGTGGAAAAGTGTACGCAAACATCCTTGACCAGTTCATCCACAGGGCGTTCACCTGGGAGTCTGGTTGGGGGAACCTGGATGCAAATCCTGGGCATTGTCTGTTTTTGCTTGTGGCGAATAGGTCTATAGTGGGGAAACCCCACTGAGAGAAGATATCTTCTACGACCTCTCTGTGTAGAATCCATTCATGTTCCTCTGGGAGGGAGTCTCTGCTCAGAGCATCCGCTAGGGAATTGAGCTCTCCTGGAACATGTTGTGATGACAGGAAGATGTTCCGTCTGAGTGCCCATATCCAGATTTTCTGGGCAAGCTTGGACAGATTTGGCGAGCGAGTCCTCCTTGCTTGTTCAGGTAGAACATGGCTGTTGTGCTATCCGTCCGGATTTGTACTGACAGGTTTAGTAGGTGGGCCTCGAACCCCTGAAGCGCTCTGAATACTGCCAGAAGCTCTAGCAGGTTGATGTGGTTCTTGGCCACTGAGTGAGACCAGAGACCCTGAGCTGTGTGGTGGAGATGGTGAGCTCCCCACCCCGTCAGGCATGCATCTGTAGTGACTATTGCCTGTATCTCGGGATCGTAAAAGGGTTTCCCCTGTGCGAGATTCTCTCTTGTCCACCAGTGAAGGCTTTGTACCAGTGTTGGTGAAACGACCACTAGATCGTCCCACTGCCCACTTGCCTGAGACCACTGTTTCGCCAACCATTCCTGCATGGGACGCATGCGCAGGCGCGCATGTGGGACCAGGTAAATACATGACGCCATCATGCCCAGTAAACGCATTGCTTTGCGTACCGTTATTTGTTGACCGGACTGATAATGCGGAATTTGCAGTAGTATATTCCGAATTCTTTCTTCTGAAGGAAAGGTCAACCCCTCTTGGGTATCTAGGATTGCTCCTAGGAACTGTTTTGAGGTGCTTGGCACTAGGCTTGACTTTTTCTCATTGATTGAGAAGCCTAACTCGTGAAGGAGGTCGATAGTCCTTTGAATGTTTGTCCTGCAAATTCCTGGGGTTTCCCTCGTTATGAGCCAGTCGTCCAGATAAGGGTACACTGGGATTGCCTCCCTGCGCAGCTGTGCAGCCGCCACCGCCAGTACCTTGGTGAATACCCTTGGTGCTGAAGCTATCCCGAAGGGCAGTACCTTGAATTGGTAGTGTCGACTGTCCACCTTGAAGCGCAAATACTTTCTGTGTGGTGGGAACATGGAATTATGAAAATAAGCATCTTTCATATCCAAGGTTGCCATGTAATCCCCCTTTTTTAGGAGGGGGATTACCTCTTGTAGCGTGGTCATACGAAATTTTTGGGGCTTGACATACTTGTTGGCAGGCCGTAAGTCCAATACTGGGCGCATTGTCAAATCTTTTTTTGGCACAAGGAAGTAAGTTGAATAAATTCCCTTGTTTACCTGGTGTCCCGGGACGAGTTCTATCGCGTCATTTTCTAGCAGAATGGCGATCTCGTCGAGGAGAATCTTCTGATGTTCTAAAGAGTGTACTCTTTGTCGTGGAGGATGGTTCCGGGGACGCTGCAGTAGTTCTATACAATATCCTGTGGATACTGTTGACAGCACCCATCTGTCTGATGTGATCCCTTCCCAAGCCTGGGTGAAGTTGGAAATGCGTCCCCCTACTGGGGTTGCGTGAGAAGGGACCCTGAACTGAGCGTCACTGCTTTGGTGGAGGCGTGCCGCCTCCCTTGTTGGGGCTGCCTCTGCCTTTACCACGACCTCTCCTATTACCCCTGCCGTAACCCTGGATAGACTGTTGGTTGTTGTTCCACTGTGTACCCTGCCCCTGGGAATAGGTAGATCCTCTCTGGGAATTTTGGCCGCGTGGGCGACGAAAATTACTATTCCCTCTCTGGTTAGGGGGTTTATTGGTTAACTGGCCAAGGGACTTGAGTGTTTCGTATTCGTCCTTGGCATTCTTCAGTGCGTCTTCGACCGCCTTACCAAACAACAGATCGGTTTCCACCGGTTTGTCCAACAATGATGCCTGGGTTTCTGCCTTAAACCCAGACTGCCGTAACCACGCATGTCTTTTGATAACAGTGCCTTCCGCTATCAATCTGCCTACGTTGTCCGTGGCGTTGAAGGTTGCTTTCAAAATGCAACCAGACACGGCTCTACCCTCTGCGGAAATCCAAGCTAACTGGCCCTTTAAAGGTTCAGGAGCAGAGGCTATGAGTGCCGCGACTTCTTCCCACTGATGGCAGTTGTAGCTGGCCAACAGGGTGGTGGAGTTTGCAATCCTTGCTTGATAGGCGGACGTTGAGGCTACTTTCCTGCCGAAACCGTATAGTCTTTTGCTCTCCTTGTCGGGAGGAGCTTCGGACGATGACAAGGGTGTTCCAGACCTCTTACGAGTGTTGGTGACAACTAGGGAGTCTGGCTTCAGATGTCCTCTTATATAGAGAGGGTCAGACTGGGCCGCCCTGAAACGTTTTTCAACCCTGGGATTGACTGCTCTGGTGAGGTTCGGGTTCACCAGGGACGGATCTATTCTCCGCTGAATGAACTTAAGGATAGGGATGGTCTGGGCAACAGGCCTCCTTTCTCCCACTAACTCTTCTGTGAAGTCCCTTTCCTCCTGGACACCGTGGATGTCAATGTGGAAATGTTCTGCTGCGCGTGCGAGAACCTCGTTTAGGAGGGGTTGTTTATCGACCGGGGAGTCGGTAACCGGGGCTTCGTTCTCTACCGGGGAATCTACTCTGTATGTTTCCGGGTCCTCCTCTTCCTGGTCCTCAACATCCCCATAGTAGCCCGTCCCGGTTTGCTCTTCTATCATACCAAATTCTTGGTCCTCACAAAAGGAAGCCTCTCCTTGATACAGTGAGTATAGTCTTGTGTATGGTTGTACCTCGAAGGGTTCTGACCTCATCGGAGTTTCAAACCGGGGCTTCTTACTCGGGGAGATAGGATCAGCAGAGCCTGAGGGAGTCGCCCCTTGTGGATCATACGCGAGGAAATGTTCTGGATTATTATCATAAAAATCTGCCAAAGAAGACATTCTTGACATGACCCTATCTATGTCTTCACTGGACCATTTTTTGGAACTGGGGATGACTCTCTCAGCAAGTCTATGGGATTTATCTTGAGTAGCTTTGCTGGTTTTAGACATATCAGCAGACCTGGTTTTGTCTGTCTGTTTAGGGGGAGTGGTGTGTTTCACAGGTGTGGAAGAGTGCAAAGGTTGTTTCTTTTGCTGTTTTCCCCCCTCCCCGTGAGTGGAAAAATGTTTTCCCTGTCCTTTAGTGGCTCCGGAGGTTTTCGACGCCTGGCGTCGAGGATCGGGGGTGGTGTCCCTGTCCTTCGAGCGTGGGGCCTCGCTGGTTTTAACTGCGGGCTCCGACTCCTGGAGCGCAGCCTGGCGGTGGAAGTCGTCCTCGTCTTCCGACGATCGAACTTCTGTTAGCCTAGGGAGCGAAGCACTCTTGGCAAGAGTGGATGATTGCCTGGAGTCATGCGGCGATCTTGATCGAGAGCGCCCAGAGGACACCGAATCGGACCGTTCTGTTTGTGCCTCTTTCCGAGAACTCGACGTCGTCGAGTCTCGGTTGGACTTAGTGTGCTTAGTGTGTGTAGTATGTGAAGCACTTGTGTCGCCGGGGGTCTTCCCCATAGCCGCCCTGCTGGACGACCTTCCGAGGTCGGGGACATGCGCTCGGCTGTCTTTCGACGGCGTAATGCCCTCGCCGTCTGAAAGTACGGCGTCGCTGCTGTCGCTGAAGGCGCCCTCCGCTGCCATGGCCGCCTGCCTGGCGTGGTGGGCCCAACGCTTCGTCGAACGGTCCTTAAGTGTCTTAGGTTTAAACCTACTACATGCTCTGCAGTTCGCTTCGGGGTGGTCCCTCGGCAAGCAGAGATTGCACGTTTCGTGCCTGTCGACCCAAGGGTATTTGCGATTGCACTTGGGGCAGAATTGAAAAGGGGTACCCTCCATACGCACCTTGAGGCAGCGGGCTGTTAAGTGTAGGAAATGTATAAGGTGTACCTATATGCCAAGAGTGTAGAGTATGTACCACCCCCCACTCTCCCTACTTGCAGGGCCGAGGCCAGAGGCCTTCCAAGGCCCGGGCCGAGGCCAGCGGCCTTCCGAGGCCCAAATCCGTCGTGCAGCAGCCGACGGTCGATTTCTTCTCCAGCCGGCGTCGAGTGTCGAAGTTCGACGTTGGGGTGGGGAAGGATGTCAATAGATTATTATTTAAAATTTTTTGCAAAAGTATGCCTAAGGCCAGGGGACTCCGCAAAATGCTTCCGACCAGTATGACGGAAAAAAACAATCTGAGGATCCTAGACGCGTGAGGGATCTTGGGTACAGTGGACGTCACACTAGGGATAGTATTACTGGCACGCCCTGTGTCGACGCCCATTTTCGAGTTTCGAAAAACAAACTGTAATACTCCGCAGCTTCCACTAGATGTCGGCCTATGCACAGCATGTGATCTATGCAGATTCCACAAGCCTCAGAAATATTGATACATTTTTACAGCCGCTCAGTCAGAAAACCAATACCTATCTTTGTGACAACACTTCAGTGATTCAACTGGTAGAAAGTAGACCCTTCAAGATGGAGGATGACATTTTGGTCACTCTTGACATACGGGCACTTTACACAAGTATCCCGCAGGAGGAGGCAATTCAATGCATACGTGAAATCTTTGTCACTGAACCTCCGCCTCGGGAGATCCCACCAGAGTACATCCTGGAACTACTTGCTTTGGCACTTCAAAAAAATGACTTCAAATATAAAGACCAATTCTTTTTCCAGACCAAAGGCATGGCGATGGGGGCAGCCTTTGCACCGAGCCTAGCTATTCTGTACATGGCGATGCGGGAGCATCATTATTTTCTCACCAATACTAATCCTTTGTGGGGCCATATCCAGCTGTGGCGTCAATATATCGACAATATCGTCATGATATGGCAAGGGTCAGCAGATAAACTACAGCAATTCTTTGAATGGCTTAAGGTACACCATACACAGATTAAATTTAGCATCAACACCAGCATTAGTGAGATCCTTTTTCTGGACCTTAGCATCCGAGTGAGAAATCAGACACTTGAGTGTTCCTTGTTTAGAAAGCCTACGGATAGGAACACCTTGCTTCACTTTTCAAGCTTTCACCCGAGAAGTGTTAAAGACAATCTTCGTATGGCCAATTTCTCAGGCTAAGGAGAAATTGTACTTCAATCTCAGACTTTTTACATCATGCTGAGAGTTTAAAAGAACACTCAATAGCGAGAGGGTATCCGAACATACTGGTGACCAAGGCCATTAAGAGAGCCAGGTACACACCAAGAGATACCTTATTAATCCATAAGGAACCTCGCAAGGAGGACAAGCTGGTGTGTGTCTTACCATACACCACACACACATATCCGTTAACGGATGAACCCTTGCCCTTGTTTGCTATGACAAGGCAAAAGAACCTCCAGACCACAGATCAAGAGAAATGAGACCACAGGGTGGGATTTATGCCCAATCACAGGACATTTCCCCTGCGGGGTCTGTTCTGTTTGCAGATATAGCAAAAAAGTGAAGGAATTTGAAGTAAGAGGCAGGAAATGGACGTTACGTATCCACACCAATTGTAAAACTCCAAATGCCATCTACTGTGTGGAGTGTCCATGTGGGTTGAAATATGTGTGACAAACATCCAGGCCCGTGCATACAAGAATTGTAGAGCAGAGATCACGTCTGAGATGCAAGAACATCAATGCACCCCTGGTCTCGCACTTTATGGAATATGGACACACACATGATGATTTTACTTGATTATTAGAGGCCTTGCCTAGGAGCACATATACATCATGACAGTTGAATAACTCTGAGGCGAGGTGGATACACTGATTAGAAACAATTGAAAATGGCCTAAATGAAGCAAACCCACAGCACTGGTAATGCTATATTTTTGTTAACATTGGTGGTCATTTGGTTTGCTCCCATATGAGGGGAAGGAGAACCCCATCACATCAGTTAAATGTTAAATGTTAAAGGTATTTGTATCGCGCACCGTCACCAACGGAGTTGGTCCCCAGACGCTCTGGCGGATCTGCAAATGAGAAGATGGTATGGGTTAGTAGGTGAAGCGGGAGTAGGATATTGAGAGGAGTGGTGCTCTGTTGGCAGCTTCAACTTGGTATACACCAGGTGCTGAGCTTTGGTGCAAGTATCGGATCGATGTCAGTCCTTGTGCAGCTGTTGGTGCGGCTTATGTGTTGTTGCAGTGTTGTGAAGTGCGTGTGGGTTGTTGTGCGAGAGATGATTGTGTGAGATTTTTGAGTGAGATAAGTCTGCAGAAATGCTGAGTTTTTTGTTAGTGGGTTATATGAAGTTTAACATGCTAACATTCAGAACTCTGACCGACTGTGACGCTCGCCAGTTATGACAAATTAAGTTCAGCGCCATTAGGGGGGAATTTTCCTACCCTATAGAAAAAACATAAATAGAGAGAGCATAGTATTAATTTTTAACAGAGTAGTTCTCTCTGCTCATTCTGCTGTTGTCCATCCATCCAGCGGGGACCTGCATAAATGTCAGCTATTTCGGACCGTTTGCAGTTTCCTGCATAGGTTGTCAGCCTGCTGTTGTTGGCTGAAACCAGTTTGGATCTCTGGTCCTAAAGCATATCAACTGGGTGGTGTTGGGAATTGGTTCCCTCTGACTGTGCTGTACCGTAAGCCTGCATGGCCACATACACAATACGATCCTCATTCATGGGAGTAGGAGTACAGAAATAAACATAATAAGGCGTGTGTCTAGTTGTATTGTTCAAAAAGGATTTTCCTTATGTTGATATTTTATGACTATTCATTGTTTGCTCACCTTTGAAAAACTTGGTAGAATGGTAGTCATAGTAGGGAAGAGCGCTAGAATGGAACGTTTAGTCCCATTTGTTTGTCCATGGACTCTATCTGCTCACGGGGATGATCACGTGTCACCGATATGGTCACGTGACATTCAGTCTACCTCTAAAGATCGCTTCGAAGATGGCCTCCGAGTTTCTCGTAATCTTTGGAGACGAGAACCGACCGGAAAGATACGTGATGTGCTCCAGAAACAATTAGGCTTCACACCACATAGGGGGCCACATTAGGTAACTTTAGTTTGAAAGGCAAGCAAAGCAGTGGGAAATATGCAAAGTTTAGAATGCCTGCACACGTTTCATCAGTATATACGAAACAGTCTGACTGACGATAGCATAGCTGTAAGTACTATCACTGACAATGGCGGGCCTCGTTAAACCACTGCAGCCATTCTTCTGTAAGGACTACGGAATGGTGCATACAACATGTTTGTATGAGAGGGGTTCTAGAGTAACAACGTAGGGAAACCTTATCACCACTACTATCAACTACCATATGAATAGTCTGCTTAGCCCTCTTTGACGCCACTACCCTATGGTTTCAAGGTCTGTGTGTACATACTAACACAATCAACATTTAATAAATGGATGAAGTTAGGCTCTCAATGCTAATTTGTGTGCACCTATATGTTTCAGCAGCGGAAAAGCTAGCGCCTGCTGATCGAAGAGCATATGACGACTATCACTGGGTAACAGCTTTGTGCCCTGCACACCATTACTACCCGGATGTGACCCTGAACAGGGTGAGTACGTTATGTCCCCTTATGCAATTAGCAGATAGAGCAATATTTGAATGGCCTTCGGAGCATTTTGGGAAATGTTTACCCTTACCCTTCCTCTTTCACTTTTGAAATAAATTCACAACCTGATTTAAGCAATCTTTCACATTTTTGTGAAGGGATGTTGAGGCCCCTGGCACTTATGTTCTTGGTGTGCTTGATAACTATGAGACCTGAGGTACCACAATGGTGCATCTCATTCATATGTATGTATCCCTAAGCCAGAAGGAGGTACTACAACTGTGGTGACAGCTAAGGTGCACGTAAGGATTTCATCAAAGAACATCATTAGATTCAACATTGGTGTAGAACTCTCTCCAAAAGCTGGTCATAGCTGGACATAGCTTTATTATTGAGTAGATCCACTATTTGTAGGTGTATGACTTGATGGACACAGGCCCACTGGGTGCTACATGGGTGCATGGAGAGTCTATCTCCTCCCGCACAACACTATTCTTTGGTACTTGGATCTTTTTTTAGTTTTCATTCACTGGGAGGCTTTCTTTGGATGAACGTTATTTTTCTTTTAATACTAGAGGTCCTCCCCAATTTTGGTGTCGGCACACGAGGTAGGCAATGGTACTAGTGTATTCTAAGTTGGCAGTATCACATACCCCTTCCTTTTTAACATTTTGTGACTATAAATATAGTTTTTATTTCAGTTTTAATATTTACTGTTAATTTTTATTATAACACATCCACAGCTCCAACCTCCATTGGGGTCCTGAAGAAGCAGCGAAATCCATCTTTTACTGAAACCTCCCCCCTGCCTCAATGTGGCATTAAATACAGTTCCCTGCTTTGTGATTGTATTTGAGACGTAGACCTGGGATGTGTGTCTAGTCCTTATTGCTACGGTTACAGGATATTGGCATATATGGTTTCCATTTAGTTTAGCCAGATAGGGCCAACAGTACATATATTAAAGTGATTAATTCATACCTGCAACCATACCCACATGTCTTCATTGACGCTTCTTACCTATGTATCATGAACACAAATTGGTCTTGTTTGTTTGACCTTGAGCATCTAGCCAAATAGCATGTTCTAATTTATTCAGGGCATTTCCAACTGATATACAGGATATGCCCATTCTGGATGCCAGGTGTGAAGTGGCAATTCAATTATGTTGATATGTATTATATGAGGAATATTATTTGATTTGATCAAATTGTATAAAGTTGAAATAGATCAAATATATATATATATATATGTTTTTAGGGTTACATGGTAGTACCTATTTGCCTGCACAATAAATTACTTTCTCTTTTTTTCTTTTTAACCTATTTGTGGGCCTTTCCATTGATTTGTCCATTACTTAAATAATGGCTCTGCCTAAATATGCCTTGTGCCTTTGAAAAGAATATCAAAAATTAAAGTGGTTCATTTAGGGGACTCCCCATTTTGTGTTTATCATGTTCTCAAGTGCAGGGGGATATTTACTATCCTTCCTATCTTTTCTATTGGGAGATCAGCACACCCGACCGTATGCAGTGTGCTGAGGGGTTACACTGTATCCCCTTTCTCACTGCTCCTTTAACTTTTTTGGTTACAGTGGCAATGTAAACCGAATGGGTGGTGGCAGTGTTTTTTTCCTACCTACTTTTGTGCAATTTATATTCCCAGGCTTACTTACAGCCACAGTATTTCACAGAAGCGTCACCATTAACCCAAAATGGTGACAGTGGTTTTTTCACCAATTCAAGATGGCTTGTCCTTTCTTGGTCCTTCTTCTGCCGTACCGAATGGGAGAGGTCCAGGTTTGACTTTTGTCTTTGGCGAGATCCCTTTGTAAAGGCTCCAGTGTGTCTGTGAGGACAGGAAATTGTGGAGGGCTCAGAAACGTTGTTCTTTGTTTTCTGCTGTGCCTGTCTGTAACCAGTTCTAACTGGGGGCATGACTGTCCTGAAACAGCCAAAGGCAAAAGAAACAAAACCAAATACGTATGGGTTTGTATCCTTAGAGTGTGCACTATGACAACAATATTGTGAAATGGCAAGCTGCATCACCTATTCCCCAAGGCCAACCCAAAAAATGCCTTGTATAGGTAACAGGACAACAAAGTGGTGGGAAATGGTGTTTCACGCTCTGCCTCTTGCACTTGAGTAAGCATATAGTTGGTACAATAATAACTTCTTTATATCCTCAAATCTTCTAATAGATGATTTATTAACAAAGAAGGTAAGTCGACACGTTTTTCGACCTTTGTTGTCCTCAAGGATGGCATGACAGAACATAAACCTGTATGTAATCTCAGTACAAAACAGAAAATTAACCAAGTGCAATCAAATAAGATTTTGAAAATGTTTTTGCTATGCGGATAGACCATCAGTGTGCGTATTTGTTGCATACCAATTACAAACAAATGGATATATGCATTATCGTGACAATTATTTAAGTATTAGGTTAAATTTCCCACCGCTTTGTTGTACAAAACAAACAAAGGGCTCAAACCTGGTTTGGCGCGCAAAGTAAAACCCAAGAAAGACCTCACAAACAGAAAATGGCGAAAAAAGAAGACCGGGTCATTTTGACAAAATGGTCACCCATGGGTGCTAAACTGCAGCTGAAGATTCAACCTGCAGTAGAAAAGCACAATGGTAGGTACATTAAACCACTGCCACCAGCCATTTAAATTAGTGAGGGTGACATAAAAAATGTTACATGAGTAAGTGGGAAAAGGGGCTATTAAGTAACCCCCAAGCACTCCACATAAGACGGTGAGTGCTGGAGCCACAAAGAGAAAAGGTAAGTAAAGTCAAATTCACTTTACTATTCTTGGGAATAGTAGTTCACACAAGAAAATGTATTTAAACCTTATAAGAAATCTAAAGCATTTCTCTGTGACACTGCACTGAAGGTGCTGTGTGTCACCATACAAAAAGTAGATGCATATGGAGTTTGTCAGACTTCCAAAACAAAGGTAACACATAATCCAAATCAGGTCAAAACACATGAAAGAGTGAGAAAAGGTGCTTGCTCACTCCAGGGTTAAAATGAAAAAGTCCTAAAGTCCAGCAAAATAGCTGCGGGTCTCTAAGGTTGAACGGGATTAGCACAGAAATGAGAATTTTCCCTAACACACATTTCTTAAAAAGTGACATTATTGCAATTAAGGATTGAAAGGTTAAGTGAAAAAATGTGAACACAAATAATCTCCCTAGATTTTAGAAAAGAGCAGTGATAGAAAAAAATTGAATGATAGAATATTCCCAAGAAAAAAAGCTTTTAAAAGCAGGGAACTTGTTCCTGGAGCCATCTCTCAGGATCAGAAAAAAAGCACTGACTTTAAACATGATGACAGTGAGAAACAGATGGCTGCAACGAAGGTACAGTGGCTGTTTTCAATACCCATTCAAATCTGCCTATCTGTCCTTCTCTCTGAGGGTAGGGCTTACTATGTAGGAGACATGAGAACAACATGAGCCTGATAGGTTGTATGATGCCATTTTGTAATTATTGCTATAGAGGAAAGTGAGGTTTCTCTGTTACCTAAATAGGTGTTTCCAGATCCAGCACATGGGTGAAGATATTCAGTTTATATGAATACCAACGAAGATCCCAGGATGAGGATGTAAAACATTAAAGAATTAAACATTTGTACAACCAGTGTTACATTTTTTTAAAATACAGAGAAACAACACACATTATATGCATTCAACAATTGTGCTTAAAACGGGTGTGGAAGCCAAAGGTTACTCAGCATTTTTTCTAAATGATTCATATCATACTTGGGGATTAAATGGCTGTTTTCTACTTGTTTTCTAAGAAGTCTGGCCCCAAACTTCTGGAAAAAAACAGAGGTTGGTAACAAAACATCTTGAAAGCTTGTACACCGTAACACTTTGCTTGTATATAATTTAAAGAAAAGTTCCAAAGACACAAAGAAGGGAATGGTTGCAAATTAACCTGATCTGAGGAAGTGGTTCCTTAGAATCCTTGATGGAAATGTGTTAATGTTCAGTTCTTACCAGAGTTGGGGCAGATGCCGATTCCTCTTCTGTCTGGGAAATGAAAATCCATCAAACTTGTGTCTACTTCAGTATTGTGGAATGGATATGCTGTGAAACATAATGAAACAGACAATCTTGTAATGCACTCAGTGATTTCTTTGTAACCTATAGAACATATTAGTTCTGGCACTGCGTACACTAATGTAAACCAGGATAAAAATATATGGCGAAGTGCTGCTTAAGTTCGACCCGCCTGTATGAATCTACTTCGTAAAGGGGCTAGCGGGAGTGTTGCAAAAGCAGACTAAAAGAGCTAGAAATAGGAAAGAACATATTTTCGTGGGTGTTCTTTATTCCTTTTTGGCAACAATCACATCTAAGCATTTGGCCACGAATTGCGGTACAAAAGGCAATCGACTAGCCGTTCTGAACCAGGTTACATTCCAATATGATGCACTCAAGACTGTAGGGTACAGCCTCGTGCAACTATCAATTCATGAGCAATTCACAGTCAAGATGAGAGGGTGAATACGTAGTAAAGAAGATTGAAAAGAAGTGGAAAAGTACTGCCCTTGACAGTTGAAAATGATAGATACCATATAAAATACTGAAAGATGCAAAGGGAACCCCATAGAGAGCTGAAATTCAATTGTCTCTGGTTAGAACACGCAAAATTGTTTTGTACAACTGATAGCTCGCAAATATTTCCAGCGGATTGAAAAGTAAGCCAACCCTACACAAGAAAAACGTTGAGTATATTTTTTCTGTGTGCCTTATACATTTGTGTCACATGTGGTGGTAATGTCCTCAGATTCAAACATTTTGGCAAGCAGTGGTATCGCAAATAGAGAAATATGTGGCGTGGAATTGGAGATGGATCCCTTGATTTTGCTCGTAGGTAATGAAGATACCCTGGGACATTATAAACGGAACGCCAGAAGTTACGGACTGATGACCTTTTTTCTGGTACCGGCACGTCTAGTAAATGCACAACACTGGAAATCGCAAGACACGCCAGGTATAAAGGAATGGTGGGCCAGAATGTGTTATGTGGCAGCTATGTCCAAAATTGAAGGGGCAATGAGGGGCGAATTGTCAAAGTATCTGGCAGATACTGATCACGTTTGTAAATTACACTGATAACCACAACATTCACCATAGGCTGCATGAAATGTCCTCCTTCTCATTACTCTGATGAGAAGACTATGCTGCTCGATTCATATCCCCGCATAGCTCTAATCCGCTAATCACATCTCACTATGTACTCATGACTGAAAATATGGATGTATCTACAACTATGTTTTTTTTTACTTTGCTGTATTCTTTATTTGGTTTTTGCTTCTGAATATGAATGGTTTCAATTGTTAAAAACATGACAGATATGGACCCACAGTATACCAACGAAAGGTTGAAGCAGGTATGATCTTTCTTGAACAAAAGGAAATTGTGACATTTAATCCCTGAAGTATAAGGGCCTTAATATTATGGCATGTTTGTTTGTTTGTTTTATTATTTATAATGCACAGATATACCCAGGGGTATCAAGGCGCAGCATTTACAAGAGTATGCAAAGCTTAGTTACAAATATAGAATATACATGTAGGCAATGGAAGTATAGACAGAGCATAGTAAGGAGGAAAAGCAATATAAACAGTATAGGCGCAAGTACGGGTGGGCGCACAAGGTTACACAGTGTGCGGGTAGCAGGAAATTGATACATTGTTGTATATGTTATTGATTCAATGTGGTACATTGTTGTATATGTTAATGATTCAATAAACTTTAAATGGTAAAGGAAAGATTTCCTTTTGGCACTGTTCCCTCCATAGATTCCTATGGGGACCCCAATCTTTTTGCTTATTTTTTAACCCTGTCCTGACTATTGGAGGTCACTAAAGCCTTCTGCTTTACTTCCCCTGTCTGTTTCACTCATTCATATGGGGAAACTGACTAGTTTGTAAGACTGTCAGTACTGAGCGGCTTTGTCTCTCTTATGGAATTCTTGTATGTTTACAATTCACACATCACCTTACAGTGAAGTGCAGTTAGGATACACTGGACCTCATTACGAGTCCAGCTGTAACCGAGCCGGAAAAAACAGCAGGTTACCGCCAGACTCGTATTACCACTCCGCCTCCGTGATTCCCGGAATTACCGGGGCATTATGACCCCAGTGACCCGGGAATTTATGGGGATGGGGACCATGGAAACACCGGTTCCGTCTATGACAGAGCCGGTATTTCCATGCCTGCCTGCAAGCGGGTGGTGTTAAACCCGCCAGGTCAGACCTGGCGGGATTGACACCTCCCGCCTGCAGGACTCTTAATTAGCCGGTCCAGAAAGAATGGTGGTGGCGGTTTCAGCACCACCGTTCTTTCCGGACCGGCAGGGTTGTAATGAGGCCATTTGTATCTTTATAACTTTTCACCTAATGGCATTTTGATTACTTTGACTATGTTCCTAAAAAAAGCTACTGGCAGCTGCGTGATTTTTACTATTTGTGTAATATTTTTCTCTGGGCACTTTTGCATTTACTGAAAGTGGCAACTAAAGGTGGTAGAACCACAATATGAGATTTTTCGCTTGATCTTTGGCAATTCTTTTCTTTGGCCTTCTTACTGCCTTCCCAGGTCAGGAATTGCCATATATGGATACCTATTTCCCGGGGAAAGCTGCTGCTTTCGTGGGCCTGTCGGCTTTGTGTGTGTGATCCAGTGGAGGGGGCCAGGATTGTCTGGCCCCAGTCCACATCCTCTGGTGCCTGAAAGTCTGTTGCTGTATGGATGTGATGGCCAGTGGTTGTCCAGGATTGGACAAACCCTGGGATGTTTGAATGTTGCAGATTAGCGTTGGTGGGCTTGGGCATGCTCCCAGCCTGAATCTTGGATAAAAGGAGGGCTCCTGCAGCTATTCGACAGATCATCATTGGAACCTATGAAGTAACGCAGGCCACTGACGACCTGAGGATGACTCTTGCAGCTGACTAGCATCGACACCAGTGATTGGGCTGGTGAAGCCCTGCTCCTCTGCCTGATCTCAGAAGACCCTAATTAATGCTTCGGCCCTTGGACTGGTGTGGACCACCCATCTAGACCTCTGCCCCAGGATCCATGCCTTGTAAGCCTTTTGGAAGTGTCCCTGGACCACCCGGTGGACTGACCAGCTCCCTTCTGAGCTACCTCGGTGCGGCCTTCCAAGCAGAGCTTTGGAACTTGCAAGATCTTCAGCTTATTTGTATTTGGTTTATTTATATTGCGCACCCAGCCCAGGGGCATCTGGGCGCATATCTTACACAGGTTACAGATAACAAACTCAAGTTACATTGTTTGAGGTACATGATACAGGTAATAGTAGCACATAGGAGGCATATATTACAAAGAACAAGCACAATATACACATGAACATACACACAATTATAACAAGTAGCTAAAGCTGACCCCAAATGAGGGTCTTGTTGGTCTGGTCATAGCTGGAGCGTGACAGGTATGTATCATTTATGCACTAGTAGTGGCTAGATCTTGCTCCGTTAGCCAAAGTTTGGCTGTGTGCTTGAATGTGATGTAACGGGGTTCAGGTCTCAGTGAATTGGGGAGTGTGTTCCAAAGTTTGTAGGCAAGGACTGGGAAACTGGACCCCACTGCATTCAGTGGTTTAAATCTAGGTATAGCAAGTGAGTGTGTGTGTGCAGATCTAAGTGGTCGGGTAGCTGTGTGTGCTGTAAACGGTTGGACAGATATTCAGGGGCTTGATAGGCTCGGTACTTATGTGTAAGTGCGAGGGCTTTAAGAGAAATTCCGAGTGACACAGGGAGCCAGTGGAGGCTCCGTCTGGTGTCAGAGATGTCCATTTTTCTTGGGATATTGAAGGCCGCTCTGATAGCATTATTCTGGGTTACTCGGAGCTTGTTAATGTTAGTTTGGCTAGTACGTAGGTAAAGGGCATTGCGTAGTCAATTTTGGCCATTACAAGGGTTCTTGCCAGGATGATGCAGTTATGAGTGGAGATGAAGGGTCTGCATGCTGTCACCAATTTACAAGTGTAGGCTGAAGCGGAGACCACTGAGTTGATTTGTTTTGTCAAGGAGAGGGTCAAGTCTATTTGGAACCCGAGGGTTTTGGTGTTGTTTGACACCTTAATGGTGTTCCCATCGATGATAAAAGCATTGAAAGCAGGGTTCAGTTTGTTGAGTCGTGGGTGTGAGCCTGGGATGAGTAACTCAGTCTTATCATCATTTAAACATAATCCGTGCTGTGCCATCCATGCTTCGATGACTGAGTAGACCTCGTTGAGAGCCTTTGAGTCAGTTGCGTAATAATAGGAATGAGTATTTGGGTGTCATCCGCATAGTTGGTGTAGGTGATACCCAGATAATCAACAATATCAAATAATGGTTTAGTAAACACATTATATAATGCGGGGGAAACACAGCACGCTTGTGGGACCCCGCAAGTAACATGCGAAGGATCAGCTGACGCAGTCGGGGAGAAAACACGCATGGTTCTGTTTGCAAGGAATGACCTGATCCATGATGTGGCCTCGTCTGAGAAATGGGCAGCGGTTTTTAAATAGCAGCAGAGAGTTTGATGATCGACCAAGTCGAACACTGCAGAGAGGTCAAGAAGTAGTAATAAAGCTATCTTGCCTTTTGTCTTTAATGTCCTGTATTTCTGTTTTAAGGTCTAAGAGGGCTGTCTCAGTGCCATGTTTCGGACGGAAGTCTGATTGTCAGAGACCGAAGAGTCTATTGGCCTTGAGGTATTCCTGAATTTGTAAATAGGCTGCTTGGTCTAAGATTTTCAAGAGGAAAGGCACTGTGGTTGCTGTAGGTACTCTTGTTCAGAGAGGAATTGCCATAGCATTTCGGTGCTGGACTGGCCATGTGGGCGGGACAAAGACTGATATGCAAATGGATATTTCCCATCTGTGAAAGGTGCAGTGAGCAAAAAGCGTGTGCTGCAAACTCTCATCTCAGAACAGGTTATCATGCCATGTTATTTCTGGAGAGGAGCGCCTGCTACCTTTTTTGAAATATTTACAAGGAACTTGGGGTTGGTCACCCTGAGTTACCTGGGGGCAACCAGACGTGGACTCCCTGCTCACTGTGCGCAGAGAGACACAGCTTTACCTCACTGATGAGGCCCAACAAGGCTGAAACACGTGTATGGGGTTGCTGTAGGTACTCTTGTTCAGAGAGGAATTGCCATAGCATTTTGCTGCTGGACTGGCCATGTGGGCGGCACAAAGACTGATATGCAAATGGATATTTCCCATCTGTGAAAGGTACAGTGAGCAAAAAGCGTGTGCTGCAAACTCTCATCTCAGAGCAGGTTATCATGCCATGTTCTTTCTGGAGAGGAGCGGCTGCTACCTTTTTTGAAACACTGTGGTAATTGGTCTGTAGTTAGATCGGTTGCTAGGGTCAAGTGTAGGTTTTGTAATAAGAAGTATGACACATGCATCCTTGACATTGTCAGGGACAGTGCCAGCTTTTAAAGAGGCGTTGATAAATGTGGTGATGAATGGGGCTAAGTCATGGGCAGCTTCCGTGATGATGGGTGCTGGGCATGAGTCACCTTGACAGTTTGAGGGTTTTAGTTTTTTGATGATATTTTCTACTTCCCAGATGGATAATGGAGAGAAGCTGAATGGTTTACAGGAGTGCGTAGGTGCTGACGGGCTGAGGACAGATACCTTAGAGGGGGGGTCTGTCATCAAGGTATATTTTTTATTGTTAATTTTACTCTTTAAAGTGGTCATTTTATCCATAAGTGTTTTTTGTATACTAGTACACCTGGCAGCATTGGTATTGCACTTGTCTGTTGGGGTTATGGAAGATTCGAGTTCTTTAAGGATCTTGAAGAGCTCTTTGGTATTAGATTCAGCCTGAAGAGTACGTTTATTATAGGTGTCTTCTTTTGCTGTGAGAATTGCTTCCTTGATGCAGAGATCAGTGTATTTTTTGTTAGAGTCTGTTGGATGGCTTTTCCAAAGTGATTCTGCACTTCTTTTGGCTTTGCGTAAGTCTCTCAAGCTGAGGTGTAAACCAGGAGTTGAGGTGCGCACACTGTTTAGGTTTGCGTAATTTTAATGGAGCTATGCAGTTTAGAGCTTTTAATATGGTTTGGTTATAGGTAAATACAAGGGCTGTGGGGTCAGAACAAGCGACTGCGGCCTTGTTGAGTATGGGGAGGATGGTCGGTAGTAATCTCTCCTTAGTAATGTCGTTCTTGTTGCGGATTTGAATAGAAAGAGAAATGTTGGATATAAGATTAGGCAGAGTTGCTTTGACTGTGAACATTATCTAGTGATGATCAGACCAGATGCAAGGGGTGACTGATATCAGGTTGATGCTACAGTTCAAGTCAGCGAGCCAATCAAGGGTTCTCCCTTTGGTATGTGTAGGCTCATGTATGTGATGATTAAATCCTAGGTTGCTCAATGAGCTGGGAAGGTTGAGGGCTTTAATGTCATTTGGGTCTTGGAATCCAAGTTTAAGGTCCCCCAGAAGTATTATTTTGTGTTGGGCTTTGTATTAAGAGTGAGGAAGGTAGAGATATCATCAGCGAAGGATGAAATGGGTCCTGGTGGTCGATGGATAAGGTGCACTGTGGCAGTTTGGTTATGTGATAACGCTAGTTTGATTGATAGTAGCTCAGCAGAATCTGGTTGTTAGGGATATGTCTAAGCTCTAGGGTGTTTTTGAAGATGAAGGCTACTCCTCCACCTTTTGACTGATTGGTGTCTCTATCACTTCTAATAATGGTGGGGTTGTCAGGTATAGCTAGGGCCAAAGAGGGTCCAGAGGCTGCGTGTAGCCAAGTTTCAGTGACGGCTAAGAAGTCCAGGTCCTCTGTTGTAATGAAATCGGCGATGTCAAGGGCATGCGCTGGGAGGGATCTGGCGTTGACTAAGGCCCCTTTGATCAAGATAGTTTTTCTGCTGGAGAGCAGATGGGGTGCGTAGTGAGTTTATAAGAGGGACGTTAGTGTCGTCAATACCAGTGAAGGTAGTGGTAGATGTTGTGGTTTTAGTTTTAGTGACATGGGAGTGACAAGTTTTTTGAATGATTCTGGAGCCTAGTCTGAAATTTCTAAGGCTACTAGTACAAGGTTGGTTAGGTGTGGGTTTGCGTGCAAAGTGTTCTTATACTATAAATTGCCTGCCCTTGCATTTTCAACCATCTCACAACAAACGAATCTGTGCTGGGGCTGCTTCCGTGTTAACTGTTGCAAGATCGCATGTCGACACCTGACTGTTTGACCTCCGCTGAAATAATCCCTCTGCATTCCTGTGAGGTATCCTGCAGGGTCTGCACTGGTGAAGACTGTATCCGTTCTTCACTTGGGGGTCTGGTGAGAACCGCAAACAGCTGTCGGTGTGAAAAGTGACCTCTGCACCCTATAATAAATAATTGTATCTTTATATACTTACTGACTAACCTGAATTATTGCTGTTGTTCTGTGTGGAGTTATTGTAGCCCTAGACCACTTGCACACTTTTCCTGAGACTAAGCTTTGACTGCTTTTGTGCTCTATCTTGATTGGGTTTTTGCTAACCTCGCAGTGTCTTCCCTGTTTACTATAAATAGGGTGGCCTCCTAAACACCTTCCCTTCAGAGGCTGATCTAAAAAAATGTATCTTAACAGTTGGCAAGAATGCTACCATGGCTCGACGGAAGGGACCACATCACACATGCACTTGGAGCCCCCCAACAATGGATAAGAGAAATGTACACTTTAAAGATCTTTGGATCACCCACCATGTCCTAAAAGGCTGTAGAGCTGAATTCCTCCAATACATAGCACAATATTGACAAAGGAGGAAATTAAGATCCAGCAGCAGCATACGTCTAACAGTTGCTCACTACATGAGGAAAAAGCTTAAAGACTCCACTTTCTCAGGCATACCAGCCATATTCTGGAATTTCCTGACTTTTCAGGACCCCCTTACTTTCCAAAAATCAAAAAAGCCCTGGTTATTCACTGCACCATAGCAACCCAGCTGTACCTCTCCACTCAACCCAATGTCACAAACACTGCAGCCTAGACTGCAAAGGGTCATATTCTGCTCCTTACAATGTCAATACTACAAATTTAAAAAAAAAGGAAAAGTGCAGAGTTTATGAGTCCCAGCACCTGATAAATATAGGCTTAAAAAGAAAGTATTGCAGAGCAGCGTAATTCCCAGGTTCCGACACTCTACACAATTTCGTTTAGTAAATACATATAGTGAAAAAGTCCACTGTGGTTTTCCATGAGCTGTCCACAAATTGTATTTATATCCAACAAAAAAGAAATGTCCAATAATGATAACATGTATTATTTAGAAAACATTACAGCATTACAACGGATGGCACTAATAACAAAGTTTAGCAGTGTCAGTTTTTGTTTGCATGCCGGAGCCAACACATGTTTCGCATCTAAAAGGCTTATTTAAGGCAATTATACAGTCCGATTCCGACTCTCTAGTGAGATCACCAACTGTGAATGGATATACATTTCTAGTTTTGATTTAGTATTAAAACCTGGCTGTGATTTGCATTGCTTAGAGTGTGCCAATGCCTACTAAATTGTGTATTTTTATACTTACTGTCTATTTTGATTTATTTGAGTGCTGTGTGTGGGTCTCATTGAACAATTACACCACACACATATCTCCTCAAGTCTAGGGCTTACTGCTCTGACCTTGACAACCGGGAGTGGGAACACATCTCAACCTGGGGTGGGAGACATGCCAGGGAGAAATCCAGTGCCAGTCATAACCCAGTGGGGGACGGTGGCAGTTGGGAGGGCCCCAATTCCTGTCCCCACCCCATGTTCCAGTTTGTTTGTGTGCAGTACCAAATTGCCTAACTCATTGCCTTGGAATACAAATACTAGACAGGTTTTCTCATCTCATTTTAGAGAAACAGCCGACCCAGGAGAAAGACAGCACGAAGACCAAGAATCGAGAATCATCGGAGCCCCACAGGAGTCCATAGATATATGCCAGGGAAGATAAACGAGCAAGAAGGGAGTCGGCGGACACACTCACCCAGCCAAGATCCTACGCAAGCGGCATACAACCAGCCCAGTGTAAGTGAAGCACAAAGTGAAGTAGTCGGAGCACCAAAGCATCTGCTGCCAATGCCACGAACTGCGAGAATGCATCAGCAAGCCTGGAAACTGGTGGAATTCTCCTACACCACCAGGGAAACAAAAAGCAATCCCCACCAATAAAAGGACAGAACTTACCTTAAGAGCAGCACAAGCAGAAACTCTGAATTATGCACCGCCATTGTTGTTATGTAGTGGATCTGCATAGGAAAATTGTATGGGAGTTAGTATACTATATCAAACCGGTGCTGTTTTGAACACCTCGCGGGTGTCAATTGGCCAACCAGAGGAGGGGGAAGAGGATACAAAAACCCTCAGGAAACAGGAAGTTGTGGGTTGTGTGGGTGATATCAGAAAAGGCAAAGGTAGTAAACCAAGCGACCAGCAGGAGGAAGGATGTGGAAGAATGTGGCGTGTTTGAAAATAGTGACAATAGTGTGTGAAAGTAGTGAAAATAGTGAAAATATTGTGTTTAGGAGAGTGTAGGGAGTGAATGTACAGTGATTGTGTGAGTTACAGGAGGTTGCTTGAGTAGACAGTGGGTGGAATAGTAGTGCGTGGGAGGGGATAGTAGTTTGGAGGAGTGGGTAGTAGTGCAGAGAAGGGAGGAATAGTGAAGATCAAGGAAAAGTGAAGAGTAGGGAGTAGTATTGTGGAGCGGGAGTAACAGTGCAGAGGATGGACTAGTGTGGAAGAGAAAGTGGTAGTGGGGAGGAGTAGGGTGAAAGAGGGACTTACCATCAAAACAAGTGTAATAACATCAAAAGAGTGGAGGCAAGGCATAGAAGGAGTGTGAGATATCGGAGGGACAGAGGAGGAAGATGCAGGGACTATAATTAGTGACGGCAGGTGAAGTTGGAATAAGGAGAGCAGTGAGAGATGAATACCAGGAGGTGCACGTGAGCGTGACAAAAAGGAGACTGAATCAGGAAAAATGTCTGTAATGTGCAATCTCATACCCCCTTTTAGATTATTAAACTCTGCATAGAGTAGGGACAATCAGTCTTTGAGGGGGTTTAGACAGAGAAATAATTCTGCCTTTAGGTCGTCACTTCTAGTACGAGTAAGAACGTAGACAGTGGGGTGGAATCTGTGGTATATACTAACCTGGGGAATGTGGACACATGCGCTAGGGAGGTTTTGTGCTTTTTATACAAGAGAGGGAAGGTCATAGGCCCTGAAAAATCAAATAAAACCTCTTGAACTGTCTCTGAGACACAGAGTAATTATTGAGCCATCTGTGACATGTGGCGTCAACGAGGTCATCAACTGCCATCCAAAATGTAAAGGGTAGTAAGGCCTGAGTCCCCACAAATGTAATACCAGAAGCAGCGGGGTGTGATTTATATTGTTAGGGAGTTTTACAAAAGTCCACCAAAGTTATTACTTTAGAAGACTCATACTTGGGACACATGTCTTAGTATTAGCCTGAACCATACAAGTATGTTGGTAGCAATGGCTGAGCAGCCAGGCGTATCTTAGGAGGGAGAAAGGGCTGTAGGTGGTACAAAGAACTTCGAGTATACTGTGAGGGGTCAGAAATTAGAGTCGGACACAAGGTATTCATATACTCAAGTAAAGACTGCCTAGCAGACCCTATTCCAAGAGGAATTTCCCTTAAAAATCAAAACTAAGGATCAGTCTGTCAGGAAGTCAGTAGCTGAAAAACCACCCTTGTGTCCAAAACATCCTATCCTGGCCCTCGCACTAAAACAAAACAACTAACGGTGCAAGGATATGTCATTTTCTTGATGTTTGCAAAAAGTGTTCAAAACCAAACATTTTATAATGACTCCAACAAAAACGTTCTCCAAGGTAGAGGCCCTTGTACCCAGAGGGTGGTTCCCTTCCTCTGGTTTCTTAAATAGGATGGCAACAGTACGACTTAAATTAATAGTTCCTTTGTTTCCTCACTGGACTCACAAAGTTCTTGTTGAAATCGCAAGTTTTGCAACATTCTTTCTGGAAGATTTCCTTTAACTCTTGTGAGGGGTCAGAAATGAGAGACGGACACAAAGTTGTAGTTTTGTCAACGTTTGCCATATTTATTAAAAGAAAAAAGGGGATAGGATAAACACCTATCTGTCCCTATCCGTACAAGAATGTTCCTACCTAGCAAACTAAAGCTAAAGAAAAGTGACCTTGTTTCCAAATATAACTGACCCTCACACTAACATATACAAATCAAAATATGTGAGGTAAATGTATCTGGTTCCAGCTCACCAAAAATGTGCAAACCCTCAAACTTATAACTCCAATAAAGTGACCCTTGTGTTCAGGGTTTGTGTCCCTTCCCCTGAATCAATACAGGAAGACGTGAGATAGCTCTGTTCCAGAAATGTTCTATTTAGTTCAATAAAAAAAAGTCTCTTTCAACCAACACATCTTTCAAATTGGTAAAGAAGCGTCTCTTTCACAAAGCACTAAAATGTTTCTTCCACAACGGGCCTCATCACAAGTTGGGCTGTATCCCGGCTGTAATACAGCCTGACTGTAATAGCCCTATCACCGACCGGTCCGGCTGTATTACCCCTGGATCATGGGTTGGGTGTTAACGGTAAATCCCCATTCCCCATTGGGTCCATTGGATTCAATAGGGCATTTTCAGCGCTAATTATGCGGGCTAATACAGCCGGCGATAAAACAGCCGAAAACAGGGGATTTTCACCTCCCGAGAAAGGCTGGAAGTAAAACAGCCCATTTAGCACCCAACTCGTGATAGGGCCAGCCCTTATATGCGGCACTAATACTGTTACCACTGCATTTAAGGGCTACAGCCCAACTCGTGATGAGGCCTAAAGTATTCTTCTCAAGATGTCAAAATGTTTACTTATCAGGATGTAACCTCTGTCTCTTCCGTAGAATACTTTTGTCAGAATAGCACAGCAAATATCTCTTGGTTGCACAATAGTTTGGAAGGATGATGAAGAAAATATTGTCTTTCCACAAAACTCTTCATAACAACAGCTTTTGACTTCTTTAAAACAACTGCTCCTTTCCTGGTTTACTCAGCTGCTAGGAATGGTTTCTACTTCACACAACTATGAATGTTTCTCTGCTTGTGGCAATGCTTGTTCCAGGTTTCTCCACACCAGCATCTAATATGTATGAAGAGAATTGAACAATGTTTGCCTGTTTATTTGTTTATGGCAATATGGGTTACATATTTCCCCAAACTGACATCTCTTGTGGGGAGAATTGTACCCTTTTTGCCCTTCTATTTCTTCTTTATAGTCTCTGTGCTGGTGGCAATGCAGGTTCCAGGTTTGCCCCAAACAGACATCCCATGTGAGGAGAATTGTAGCCTTTTTGCCCTTTTAACTCTTCTTTATAGTCTCTTTGCTGGTGGCAATGCAGGCTCCAGGTTTCCCCAAGCTGATATCCCACGTGAGAAGAATTTTACCCTTTTTGCCTTTCTTGGTTTTTTATATACTGGTCTTTGAGTTTTAACATGGTAGGGGCTTGTGCAAGGACAGCATGCCATCAGTTATTTGGGAATGATAGGATCTTCATCCTCACAAAAAGATTAATACTGCGTCCCTTCTAAGGGATTCATCACTTCTTCCTGGCAGCCATCTCCTCCCGTGTGATCCTCCCTCATAATGCCAATCCCAAGGTCAGGATCAGGTAGCGGCTGCCTTCCCCTGGCCACATGGGAGGAGACTTTAGGCTGGGGATCAGTGATGACCTCGCAGGATTTACAGTATTTGTACAAAGGCTTAACACTTTAGAAGTTCATACCTATCAGGGTTATGAGTGTCTCAGAGTCAGATTGGAGGGCAAAACCAGTAGGCACACGTTGTAGAAAGTTCGAAGGTTTCAGTGGAAGCCTTCTGTAGCAAGTTAGTAACAGTCTTTGTTGGAAAAAGGGTCAGGACTTCAGAGAAAGCTCCTCTTTGGATAACAATGCACTGCACTGTAGCCACATGTCCCATGGTATTGGCGGTTTGAAGCTTGTGAAGGTCACAGCTCGTCGTGGGATAGCTCAAAATGCAGGTCATCTCAATACCGATCCGTTTCACCAGTCTAAGTGTGACAGTCAACCTCTTCAGAGTTCTCCTGATGTTTAGAAGTAGGGGGTCGCACAGCAGCAGTTACACAGAAGGTCCTGTGGTCGTCTAGAAGTGGCTGCGGGCATCTTTCTTCTTCCTCATCGTTTCTTCAGTTTCAGTGGTCAGCTTGTCTTCAGCCTCAGCATCCCTAAATGCAGGAACCCAGCCAATCACCATCCATTCACCATTGAAACTCTGGGTGGTGACTGTACTTTGGTTCTAGGCAGGCACACCAGAAGACAAAGAACAGTGGTACTATTAGTGCCACTGCACTTCCGGAAGGCTGTATTAGAATTAGCACACTCCAACCTGACCTCGGGTATATGACCTGGGGTATATGCAGAAGTCAAGTAGTTTTGATTTGCCAAATTACCTCTATAGAGATGGTCATCGAGCCACCTGACATCCTCTGCTAATTTACAGGTCCCTTTCTTCTGAATCGGTATGGATATACTGTTTAAACCTTCCAAGACAAGGAGTTTATATCTCCTTGTGATAGTCAACTATGCAACACGATATCCTGAAGCATTTCCTTCGCGAAGCAACACCACCAAAAGTATCATGACAGTTCTCATACCTTTCTTCACAAGAGTAGGTGTTCCAGCCGATATCCTGAAGTTTCATGTCAAAATGATCGGTAAGATGAAGGTGCTGATGAACATCAATACCCTCTGGATCTCATTTGAATAACCCAGATTGACAGCGTAGTGCAGTGATTTAATCAAACTCTGAAACGAATCCTTTGGAAGCTCTTTTTCCTGAAGATGGACGGAATTTGAATAATCTAATCCCCTGGGTTCTGTTTATAGTCTGAGAAATGCCACAGTCATCCACTGGCCTCTCCCCATCACTGTTGGTGTACGACAGGAACCCTCATGACATACTGTGGGAAGAGAAAATGTAGTACCTTTCTTTTCTTAGTGCCACCTATTATGGTTCTTAAAGTAGTAAAACTGCAAGAACCACACTAACGTACACTGCAAATACATTATATCCAAGTAGTCAAACAAAAAGGATGTGTCCTTGAGTTAGCTACAAACCTTCAATAAGATTGGTATCTAATATCTCAGAATTCTGACTTTTGAGAAACATAAGATTGTGGTTGACAATTATAAATTCTATATGATATTTATTAAGAAAGGACAATTCAAGATAACACTTATTTGTCATCAGTCAAGGTGGAAATCTTTATATGCAACAGCAGCTATTAAGCCTATTAATACATGAAACGAGTGTGAAAACTAAGTTAAATGCTTGCCAACAAGTGTTTCAACCTAACAATGGTCTTTCTCAAGGCTTAAATTCTACATTCCCATATAGGGTATGTATAACAATAATATTGTTAAATAACAATAAGCATTTTTTGCAACACAGATTTTAGTGTAAAGAAATGTGAACAAATAGAAAATGTGATCATCACAAAACAATTAAGTCATCATGTAAAAAGTAAAAGAAGAAAAAGAAATGAGGGTCCACAAAGAGAAAGAAAGAAAATAAGATTAGTATTTCTAAAATGCAATAACCTGTTGTTACTTAAAACTAAAGTGCTCACCTCCTGATTGTACATTTTTTAATCTAATTAGAATTGTCTGTGATAAAGAAATTGTGATATTATGTTGAAATGCAGAGAAAGTATCTGTAATCAGGAAAGATAGATATAATTAGTTATTCACTAAACAAGGTCTATTAACCAATTAATTGATCGAGTAATTTTCACTGTATTATAAGCTAACTCACCGTATGCTGCTGTATCTTATTTATATCTAATCAGCTTCATACTTACGCTCTGTTCAAGAGTTCCTAGCGGGGAATTAAGAGACAGGTTCTCACATTGGTGCTTGATTCACTTGTATGCTGATAGGAAAATATAGTAACTTAATATAACTATTATAAGGTTTTGCAAATATAGGTGTACAAATTAATAAAGATGATAGCTGATCCTCAAAAATCATACCTAGAATTTGTGGGTATTATTCAACCCTGCCGTGATAAGCCATTTTTAGTGGGCCGTGTGGTTAGGGCCGGCCATTTTGTTTATTTATATTAAGGCGATGGCATCATCATGCAAGCGTGTGATGTCATCAACGTAATGATGTCACCAATGTAAACAGTGGAAAAAGATTGTGGATATGAGTGTTTATGGTTAATCTATGTTACATTATTTATAAACTGAAAGTTATGGGATTACAACTCACTTATTTATAAATACAAACTAATAGGCTCCTGATAAGCAAGGAAATATCCATTGCTGAACCTTTCAAATTACATTTCACGTTAAAAAAATTGTTCTCATGGAGAGCTTGGGGTCATTTCACAAAATTATGATGTTCCATATCATAAGTATGAATTAATATGTTGCTTCTATTGTTAGTGAGCGTGGTATATATCTTCCAATAGATTAATATCAAGTCATAACCAACATGAACTAATCATTCAACACTAGAGTCGAGATCAATAATTCATTACACGCTGATTTGGACACTTAGTAAAACATTATTCGCAAAAAGAGATTATTAGCATGTGAGAGTTTTTCCATTAATGAAAAAGAATATAACAGTTAGTATCAGGATCAAGAAAATAATTGAACAGTTCAACCAATTATAAGGATAACAGGAGAAAAATAAGAACATTGTTAATCATTATAGTTCTTATCCACCAAAGTGTACAAGTACATAAGAAATATAATAAGAAAACTGAAAGTTCATGATCTGTATTCAATCCAGGGAAGAGGCTCCATGACATACTAGACATCATGCGTGAATAATGGGAGGGACATGAGAGCCAACAGACTAGCAACCACTTGATGGTTAAAACATTCCAGAGAAATACATGGAGACGGTGACCCAACTGGCTAGAACCCATCTGCAAGATGCTCAGGCCAGAAAAGAAAAGGCATACAACAGAGAAGACAGACTACGCAGCTTCCAAGTGGAAAATATTGTAAGCTTCTTACAACCAGGCAGAACATACATCTAGCAAGCTGGCATAGCCCTTATGAAGTTACTGATATGGTCTCCCCTCTTACTTAAAAGGTCCAAAAGGCATACCGGCGGAAACCATCCTAGCTGTACGATATCATTAAACTGAAACACTAGAAAGATAACAGTAATCCACAGCTGCAACTGTTACATGCCAACAATACGAGGGACACACCATTACCTATCAAAGTCCATGGTAGGGTAACACCAGGCAGAGTGTCTGTAAGGCATAATCCAATACCCCCTTTTTATATTTCTAACCCCTGGATAGATTAAAGATAGTCTAGGAATGTCCCCGAGGGAGTTTAGACAGAGACAGCATTCTGCCTTTAGGTTTACACGTCCAGTACTAGTAAGATCCTAGACAGTAGGGTGGCATCTGCAGTGTGTACTAACCTGTGGAGTTGGGACGCCTGGGTTAGGGAGGGTTGGTACTTCTTAGATTAGAGAGACAGGAACAACCCTAGGGCCCTGAAAAATCAAATAAAAACCCTGACCTGTACTATTTATTAAGCCATCTGCAACACTGCTCAGGTACATTTCCCTGATGAAGGTTGGCTAAATGCAAGTGTCTTTTCCCGTTTCATTAACACAGGGTGGCATATCACAACCCCGCCACCCCCAGCGCAGGTTCTGAAAATCAATCTTAACATCCAACATGTTGCTTCATAGTGAATCACTATACAAGAATTATTTATCTTTGAAAAGAGGGTTTGAATCTTAAAGAAAGTAGAAATAAATGTTCATCAGCTTTCAACCACTTCCCAAAAAGCAGAGATGATGAGATAAGTGGTACAATTCAGCTACTAAGCCAAAACATGTTAATGAATGTTTGGCATTTTATAGCCACTATATGCATTTTGTAAACGAATGAAAAACTAATTTCAAAGTACAACTTTTAAAATAAATTACACTTTATTTTCTAATCTGTTTTGAAACTGAGCTCATTGATTCATAAAACAGACACATTAAGAGGTCTGCCAGCGCAAAACATGTTTGTGGCCATTAGATGTACAAATAACTGCACAATTATGCCAAGGTCCAATGTAACCTGTAGCTAAGGTAGGGTAGGGCAATGTTGCATTGCTTGGGTCCTCCCATGAATGTACACGAGCCAAGCACTATCCTGCTCTTAATTACTCTCTGGCCACCCATGCCTTGGATTAAGGATTACAGAATACAACAGACCTTAACCCATGCGATTGGCTAGTTTGTACTCCTAAGGATTTTCTAGATAGGGAGAAATAATTTCACAGCTCAGAAATAGGGAAATATAATTAAAAATGTATGTAAGCAAATTTGAAGTGGCATATGTTTACTGTGGCAAGAGGGGAAGAGCAATTGTTGTGCATGCCTGTGCTAATGAGTGGTGTGGAGCCACTCTTTCAAGATAAGGTCCAAAGCTTTCACAAATGCGCAAGTGTGCGCTCTAAATGACTTGCACAGGGCAGGGTGCTTTGATGGAACAATTGATCACTGAGGAGAGTTGCAAGTTTTTTAAGTGACCTGAAGCTGTGAATGCTAGTATTTCGAACTCAGCGTTTCCTCCATGAGAGTTTGATACAAACACAGCTATGTACTTTGGTAATAGCACTGTTAGTGACATTGCAAGAAATAGAATGGCAAAGTATGCATCAGCGGACACTGTATAAATTATCATTGTATTTTATGGATTTGAGTGACCTGCCCGCAAAGGTTTTGTTCGCGGTTAGAATGCAGTAAAACCCCGTTTTGACCATTCATTGAAAATGGGGACCTGATCAATGGTTTTCCCCTCGCATTGTTAAAGATGCGGGGGACACCCCCACAATCCCCCAAGGCCGCAGATACCGAACATGGGGAGCGGGGGACACCCACATAACCCCCACTCCTTATGTTTGGTATTTTCAGACCCAAACTTTTCAAAAGAATTCAAACTAATGGTAGTGACTGAATTCAGTTAAATCTACCATGCATTCATATTTTTTTAAACAATTTGCGTACTACCTATTTTATGCTTTACGCTGTAGATATAAAGCCAAAGGTTTTACCTCATAAATAGCTATAATGGCCATCTAAGGAGGAATTCTCCTCCCCCCACCTGAACCACATCCTTATCTGATCAGTCCCAGCTCTTCTGATGAGCTACTTCTGCCTTCTTCAGCCATCAGATCCTAGATCTCCCATATGCTGCTAGGCCATTAATGCACCAACTATTTCAGTGCCCTTAAGACAAAGGTATATATGCCCTAAACATTTTGTTCAGTTTTGCCTGTAAGTCATATTTAAACACCCTATTTGGGGGTGGTAGTGTCAAAAAGGCATGCATCCTCTCCCTCCAACTTAATTTTTAGGCACTTTACTCAGAACCGCTTAAGTGAACAATCAAAGGGTTAATAGGTATGTAGCAGCTGCTTCCTTCCCTTCGGTGGCACCTCACTTAAAGACTAGTAGCGAAACACTCTGGAGCAGTTTTGAATCTGTCCTGCTGCAATGGGAGATGCAAGGTTCCCCGTTCGCCCTCGCGACATACTGCCATCAGTACAGCTATGGACAACACTTCCTATTATCTCTGGCTCCTTCTGGTGACATGTGCAAAGAAGATTTCGCAGAGAAACACTGCCCACACTGCAAACTTTTTGAGGGTACTTCCAATTGGAGCAACCCGAGGCCTGATGGTTGAGCCAGAAGTCTATATTAACACTCAATCACGGTCTATGGAGAAGTTATTCTATTGTACCTATTACATATGTATGCTCAGTACACCATATACTTTTAACAACACTTACTAGGGGGCCATCGCTCAAAGGAGGGATATGGCACCCCTAGTGTAGAGGAAGGAATGACGGTGACTAATGACAGAGCAGACCAGCGGACCCCACAGTGTTCACACACGTTAGGATCTAAGGAAAGCAGCAACACAGCCGCTTCCCTAGTCGATCCCACGGCGCCTTCAGCCCTTCTACTTTTCGCATGATGAGATACGCGTATTAGAAGCATAAAAAAGAACTGGGATAAAGACAAATTGCGCAATGCGCATTAGGACTGGCAATATAAGTCAGCGCCATAAGCTTGAACATGGCGGAGTAAGAACACACATATTTGGAAAAAGTTTTTCCATCAGGGAGTCACCCCCTCTTGAAACATACGTCCTGAAGAAGATGACCTAAACAAGTGTGGTTATGAAACCGGTCGACCTTATCATAGTATGAGCTGGTCTCATGCTTTTTTATGATCTATGTTATAAAGCAATCTGACATAGTCAATAAGAATTTAAAGTGACCTGAGTTGTAGGTCTGTTTTATCGAGTTTATATGTATGTAAGGACCTTATTGTTAAGGATCCTTAAGTGTGTTATATCAGTAATAGGTGTGAGATTTTTCTAGGCGCTAGCATCACGCTGTCTAATTAAATAAAACAGTACACAACGTTATGCATAGAAAGCCCTAAAAAAATCTAGAACCGGGCATTATCTAATGTAAAATGCCCCATTTTTTCTAAATTGCTCTCTTTAATTGTTATTAAAACACTAAGCCTGATTTTTAATAATTTTGTTTTGTTTTTGTAAGAATTGGAATTAGTCACCGTCATTCCTTCCTCTACACTAGGGGTGCCATATCCCTCCTTTGAGCGATGGCCCCCTAGTAAGTGTTGTTAAAAGTATATGGTGTACTAAGTATACATATGTAATAGGTACAATAGAATAACTTCTCCATAGACCGTGATTGAGTGTTAATATGTATTTTTAATACACGGTAGGAATGTAAGTCTGACCTTCTAGAGGTCTAAAAAAGAGAAAACACCCATTGTGTTACAGTGAGCCAGAAGTCTGTCACTCAGAAAATGTATGCTTACGTAATCCATAAGCAGTGAATTGCTCAGGTACACATTAGGTCAACAGAGGAAAAATGGGGGAGTCACACCTGCGACCACTTATTGACTTAAATATGTCTTTTCTGAATTACATCTGCAACCAAAGCCATCTCCCTGTCTTTTATTGGCTATAGACATTTTCTCCCTTAGTTGCTAAGAGTGAAGTTGAGTGAAGTTGATTGAGCAATAGATTGTCTTTCACTATAGAATACTCAAAATGGTGTATACATCAGAGCACATGAGCAGTACAAGTGTGCCTTGCACTACATCTCCAGGTCCACACAACACTGGGATCTGGGAATTCATTAGTTCCAGAGAAGGTACTTCTATCTAACCAGACTCTATGGAATCAGAGCCTTAATCGTTAAGACCCACCAATTCCAATGAATCTGAGCAACCACATCCACTCATGAGAGCATTGCCAAGCACTGTGATGGTGATATACACTGTACAAGGCCTGCCAAAGTAAAAAGGGTGAAAAGAGAACAAAGAAACCTTGAACTGAACGTAGACCCGACTGTTGTCATCCAGCAAGTGAGTGAAAGTGGTCTGTCATGGGAGGAGAGCTTGGACGACAGCCAACAGGCAGATCATGAGTTCACATTCTCTCAGGGTACTTATGGAAGGCCATAAGGGCCAAGGATTTAGGCTTTATCAGCATTTATGATATGATATGATGATATGATATATTATATATGCGCGCCTCAGCAAGTGGCCTCTCAAGTGGCCTGTTTCGCCTGTGGACCCTGCGTCTGTTCCCAGCGTCTTAGAGCGCGGCAGTCTCAATTCGCTTTGTGCTGTGGATAAGCAATGCTCTGCATTGCAAGGATCACGTGACACAGAGACTTGGTCACGCCCACAGAGGGGGAGTATCCATAAAAATACGAGGCCGCGTGCCATCAGCGGGCGCGCCTCAACAGGTGGCCTCTCAAGTGGCCTGTTTCGCTTGTGGACCCTGCGTCTGTTCCCAGCGTCTTACAGCTCGGCAATCTCAATTTGCTTCGTGCTGTGGATAAGCAACGCTCTGCATTGCAAGGATCACGTGACACAGAGACTTGGTGACTATATATATATATATGCAGAGGATATTGAATGTATATACACTTGATATAGATGTAATAGTAACATAATATTATCTTGTTACTATAGGTCACGCCCACAGAGGGGGAGTATCCATAAAAATATGAGGCCGCGCGCCCTCAGCGCGCGCGCCTCAGCATGTGGCCTTTCAAGTGGCCTATTTCGCCTGTTTAGCCTGGGAGTCTGTGGGTCTTGTTGGCTAGGAAAAAAAGTTTGCACTTTGTACGTTTGATTCCCTGCTGTTTGTAAGCACCGTCATAGGTGTTCGCGAACGTACATAGTCATGGTTTTCTTGAAGTTAAGAAGTACCTAGAGGTAAAAAAAAAATGAGTGTATAGAAATCTGTTATAAGTTTGTTACTAAACAAATGGCCACTAGGATGAGCGTAGCTCGTGCTGCTGCAGCGTGTCATCTAGGCTCATCATATTTGACTGAGGACCTTATTGAATGTGCTAATCATTGCTCACTGGAACAGAGAATGGAAGGGATAGCCCAAGAGGCCGAGTCCAATGTGGAACTGATTGAAAGCTCACAATCATTGTTTGCAGAAGACGGGGAGCTAAATGGGTTAAACCAGATTGTTGACCTAGAAAATAACATGGAAAAAGCAGATAGTGTAAGCAGCAAGCATGCAGACACTCCCGAAGTTTTTCACACTATGGTAGTGCCCTGTTGGCGATGACACAGCACTCAGATAAGGATATATTGGACGAATTGGAGAGTGAACATTTTGTTGATACCGTACATACATCAGAGAACTCAAGTAATGAGATACAATTATTAATACTATCCGAACTGAAATCTCACCCGAATCTATTAAAAGAAATGGTGATGGCATTTATAGCATTACCAGAATTTATTAATGATCTGATGAACAGGTCACAGAACGAGACAATAGAAAATATGCAAGGTTCCATGCCTGCTCATAAAGGAGCACATACCAGGATTAATGTTATCGATAGAGAGTCGAAATACGACAATGAATTGAATAAAGAGGTTGTAAAAACTAAAGTGTTGCCTTCCAAGATACCTTTGGTAAATGTACAAAATTGCAATATGCCAGAGACACACACTAATCCAATTCTGGTAGAAACTGTGGTCAATGCAGAACCGGATAGTAACAAACCTGCCACTGTGACTGTAATAAGTGATGATGATAATTCTATGTTTGTTGAAAAAATCTCTAAAAGGAAAGAGAATAAACAAAGGAAAAAAAGAAGCTAAGATTGCAAAGGCGAGCAAAGTATCCTCAAGAACATTTTTGAGAAATGTAGACATACGTAAGGCATGGCCTGACTGCCTGACTGCCAGGTAGCTGACAAAGGCAAGAAAGACCAAGAGCAAAACAAAGCTAGCGATAATACAAACAATGAGATAATCAACGAAATAGAGATTGACAGTAATGTTAGTAATGGAGGCATAGACGGACCTGGTTATAGTGAAGGCTCTTCCATGCTTTCGGAGGTTCTGAAAAATAAAGCAACCTCTGAAAGGATTGATAGCAATCTTCGAGCCTTAGAAAGAGGTGTCCACGACATTTAGTCAGTTAGTCACTGCCAAGTCCTACTATTACTACTGTAAAGAGTACACTTCAGGGAACTAAATCGGAAATAGCACCAATAGGTTACCCCATGGAGTCACAGGAATTCAAACAATCAAAAGAACCCATAGATGGGTCCAATAGGCAAGTACTGAAAAACACACAATTGAGTAGCGAAACAATAAGTCTGCTAATTGAAAACCTACTGAAACAAAAGTATAAAGATCCAAATAGCTCGCTGCATGTCTTAAATACATTGACAAAGGGAAATGTTCAAAGTATTAATAGTGGAAGTATTCCACAATCTGAAGATAGAGTTACAGATAAGCATAACATAATTGCCCAAGAACAATTGAGAACGATAGAAACACAGGAAAAACAAATATTGATCTAGAGGTGGCCAACTATGAAGCAAACAAGGCCCCTCAGATAAACAGAACAGACTTAAGCACGCTCATAGAAGAATTAATATATCAAAAATTCAATGAAACCAAACGCCAATTACCAAAAGCTGAAGGTGTAAAGCAAGGTAATGATTTGCAGATGATTCATACAACCCATCAGTACTTAGATCATAAAAAGGATGGGTGCTTATCAGGTGCTTCGTATGAATCGAATACATGGAATAAAGAGGCTACGAGATCAGTTATGCAAAACATAAGAAGGCCAGCATATCCAAATGAACCAAGCCTCATAATTTATTACGTGTTGGATGAGTGTGGTCCGCGTTCTCTCAACAGACATTGGGCCTCATTACACGGTAGGCGGTAAGGGTTTACTGGTACCGGTATTTTACCGGTACCGGTAAACCCTTACCACCTTACTACAAGGTCCCTTTGCTTTTTGCAGGCGTTAAAAAACAAACCTGCAAAGGGACCGGGGTGCTAATTACGGTACCGCAATTTGCGGTACCGTAATTAGCGCCTTCCCCATTCCCATTATGCCCTATGGGGCAAAAATGGGAATGGGGAAGGGCAATGGAGGAAGGAGGAATTACCGCCTTCCCAACCTTGGAATAGGGCGGTAATTCCCCTTTCCTCCAAGGCGGTACCGGTAAATTACCGGCATGAACCATGGCGCTAATAGCGCCATGGTTTACCGCCTACCGTGTAATGAGGCCCATTACCTTCTATCCTTATTTGGGGAAATACCCGAATTAAGCTTAATAACAACAACAGATATTCAACTTGTGGATTTCATACTCAATGAGAGGTATGACTATGTCAGATTAATCATAACATCTCCACTGGTAAGGGCTCTAATATTAAAGGAGGCGGGTGCCCTACAGAAGAGAGGCTTTGATGTACAAACATTTGAAGAACTTGCGCAATGGGACAATGGCTTAAAAAACCAAGAACATAACACTCAGGAATTAATGGGACATAGCACCGATAGATTTGGATCCCAGGTAGCAGCTACTAAGACGCAAGATAGGCCAGTAATAGACGATGCTAAGTCCCATCTGATTGACATGCAGGAATGGAGGTCACTTGCTATGTCATTGCGAGACTCCATAGAGAACCTGAAATCTACGAAAATATCACTTTGACAAAGTTATCCCATTTAGTCTAGTTTCCTGGAACACAAGGGGTTACTCACATATTGTGTCGAACAAAAGAATAGTGAGTCTGCTTGAAGAATATGACTTTGTGTTACTACAGGAAACATGGGCAACTAGCAACATGCTGTGGGATGGTTATGGAATCATAAACTTGAAATCGATCAAAGGACCAATTGGTTGACCTAGTGGAGGGATGCTTATGGCGTACAGATCGGTTATAAATATTACCATGTTATCTAATCAGCAATTATTGGAATGTGTGATAATTGGTACGTTTAAAATACGAACTACACTAATGGAAATAGACATCATGATAATAAATATATACTGGAATGCATCCCTTCACTCTAACGATCAGCTGGTTGATATACTGAGTTGTTGAATAGAGCAATACCCTATGGGCGCACTCTTATTAGCAGGAGACTTGAAATCAGACTGCTATTTAGGGCACTCAGATATTTCATGGACATTACCATCCATACATCCTAATTCTACAGCAGCATTTAGTAAACGATATAAAGGTAGTGTATGGATGGAATTTGCATCGAGTGGGGGTTTGCAACCTATGTACAACACAAGTCCTACATGGAAAGCCAGAGGACTAAGTTCAATCTTAGATTACATAATAGTCAGTAACCATTTCTTCTTAGATAGCTGCAATATGAAAGTGCAAAGCTGTAAGGAAAGCGATCATGCAATGATATCAATACAGTTTCCTTGGAATAAACAAAAAGTGATGGAAGAGATATGTGATTTACGTGTAGAAATAAATGTAGCAGGTAACAAAGTGAAATGGACACCATATACCCTTGAAAAGGTAAACTCTATGTTACTACAGGACTACATGTCATATCCGATTGAATGGAAAATGCTCAAATACACTGGTGGGGCCTTCAAAGATTACATACAAGAAACGCTAGACAAATGTAATATAAAGAAAACATCTGATCAAGTACCTGTAACTAAAAACATTCATGTATTTGACATTGAAGTCAAAAAAAGAAAGGCGCAATTGCGTAAAGAGGTGCGTAGTCTGAATAAGTCAAAGTGTAATTTAGATGAAATCACACAAAAAATTAAGCACTGCAAACAGATATATAAAAATTGGATTATATCACATCGCGTACACATTGCACAAAGAGACAGTGAAGCAATGATTGCAGCTATGAAAGATAGTAATACACGTAAAACATGGTCTTTGATCAATGGTACTGAAACTACGCAGTTGCAGCTTTCTTTGAATCCTATAGCAGGAGATATATGGGTGGACTACTTTGAAGATTTATATAAGAGCACAGAGGTGCAAATGTTGAAGAACTATAATTGTGATCAGGTTTGGCTGTTGGATATTTCTACAAAGAAGATTTTGAAGTATATTAAAAAGGTCAAATCCACAACTGCACCAGGTCCAAATAACCTTTCCAATATCACATTAAAGCATAACATCGACTTTGGGCCAACATTTTACACTGCTTATTTAAAGAGATTATAAAAACTAAACAAATCCCGACTGTTTGGAAGATGGCATACGTAATTTTAGTATTTAAAAAAGGTAATCGTTTAAGTCCTCTAAACTATCGACCTATAATGATATCTGATGTGGAATCAAAAATATTCACAGCAATAGTACTAGAAGAAATAAATATATGGATTGAGAGTAACAATATATTGGACCCGAGACAAATAGGATTTAGGCAAACCATGGGAACAGAAATAGGAGGCTTGATAGTTAGTCTACAGGTGAAGGCCAAAGCGAAAGGCACTTTATATAGCTTCAATGGACCTCTCCATTGCTTTTGATAACGTTGATATAGGTACTTTATGGAGAGCCCTAGACAACCTGTGAATGGATAAATGGCTATTAGAACTTATAATAATGCTATACTCAGACATTGTAATGAGAGTACGTTTAAGTATCAGGGGCTCACTTTCAGAACAAATCAAAGCAAATAATGGTTTGAGGCAGGGATGCAGGCTAGCAGCCACTCTTTTTAATCTATACGTATCTCAGATAGGAAAAACTTTGGATATAAGCGGCCTGGTTTCGCCAAAGATAGGTAAGTCTATTATAAAGTGGATAGCATATGCAGACGACTTTCTTCTGTTTTACAGGATGAATGTAGGTCTGCAGAGAATGATTAACTCATTTGTACATTTTATAAATGAGAGAAAACTGGTAGTAAATCCAAATAAAACTGATTTTGCACACCGGTGTGAAACCATTAAAACAAGATTCGTTGATAATGTTTTGTGGTGATGTAAAAATAAAAAATCATTCTGTACTCAAATATTTAGGATATATCTATACCAATGCACACACACTTAGCTACATGATAAAGGAACTTATCGCACTAAAGCCATACCAAGATTGACCTATGGCCTCGAACTGCTGCTACCGTACTTGAAAAAGATTGAAGCTTGCATATGGCGTAAAGTACTAAGACATCTACCAAAATGTTTACCTATACAAACAATAAGATATGAGTTAGACTTTACATCGCTGGAAATTATTGTATACCGGAAAAAGCTTCTATTAATGCGTAAATGTCTCATTGATAAAACGAACACAATGTACCAATGTTTAGGAAATGATTTGGAGGGAATTTTCATGAAAGAACTAAAAAAAAATGTGATAAGAAACTACTTGACTTAGGGCTTACAAACCAGACATTGCTAACAAATCCTCGGAAGGTAAAAGAATTAATAAAAGCCTATGATTGGCTCGAGAACAACGTGGTGATATTAAATTTTGCCCTGTACTATCAAGTGATTTCCTTCTGGAAATGGTACGCAGTGCCGGAGAAATATATAATGAAATATCCCTCTAGATCTTTCCGTAACTCAACAATGAGATTTAGATTTAATGTTCTGAACACCCATGAAATACAGAGTATTAGAGCGAAAACTGATGTGACTCTGAAAACATGTAGACACTGTAACATATCAGGAACAAAAGAAACCTTAATACATTTGTTATTGATCTGTCCTAGATTATTGAAACAACGAATAGACTACTTCTTGAAGTTTGTTAATGATACCTCAAATGTTAACAGGGAATATTTATGGTATGAGATGATGCATGGAAATTATACGATATTGAAAATACGCATTAATGAATTCTTGAGGATCATATGTGATGTATCCTGAGGTTTGAATTTGGTACAGTATATTATAATAATGTCATAAATTGCTGATTATTGCTGTATATCATTGTAAATGTTGTTTATTTTAATGTTTTAAAATTAGAAGAAATAAATTATGAATTGTATAAACAATTAGAGTTTTAATCTTGGAATAGATTTTAAGATTTTTAGGATTCGAATCTACATATAACGATTGCTCCGTATTGACTTAAAAATTGTGTTTTAGAAGTTTATAAATGATTGATTCTTATGGAAAAATTTGTAAAGGTTTGTAAAAAAACCAAAAACAATAAAGATAATAATAATATGATATATGATAGGTTACTTACCTAGGGCTCCAGGCCATTAAGCATGGGAAAGCCTGCAGCCTCAGAATATATAGCTTAATTATAGCAATGGTGATTAATGGGCTTTAACAGCAGTTAGCACCCTTTACACAACATTCGAGGTGTCTCCACCAATCAGGAACCTGGAGTTCTGGCCAGTAGTTGCCCAGAAATTCCTGTACCATTTCGATAGGACATGCTGAACAACCTCCGTGTTCACTTACCTTCACTCTCCCTTCCCTTGTCCACCATCTCATTCCCTGCTTTGTCTCCCCCGACTCAGGTCGCGCCAATCCCATTTGCTTGCCATGTTGACTTTTCCATCCTCCTTCCTCTCTCCAATGGTGCAAGCATTTTGTGTCACTCTGTTTTTCTTGGGTCGCTTGCCATGTTCCCTAATAACACGGCATTCTGCAAGAGGCATTTTGGCTGACTTCCTCTTGCTCTTCACTTTTAGATTCAGCACCCGTGTTCCCAGGGGTGATAAAAGACTAAGTTCCCTGGGGGGTCAGAATGTGGCCATTAGGTCTGCTCATCCCTCCTTAACTATTCACTCTGTGCTGTTAATTTGGCTTTCCTGGTACCTAATAGCTGGCATTCCAGCCCCTTTGTGCACTAATGCTCTATGACAAGGACAGCTTCTCATTCGTTCCCAACATGCTGCTTAGTGTCTCTCGTTAGCCTACATTCCACCTTCAGACTCTGTTCAACGTTCTAAGCACATTCTGCAACTGACAGTACTCTGCTGAGGTGTTTCTTTTATTGTTACCTTTTGTTAATGAATGTAACCTTTTATAATGGCATTACAGCTCAGGGTGGGAGGCTATAACAGGTGCTATAGTCTGTTACCCTTATTATACTCCTTCGTTACACCTCATGTCTATACAATGGCTCACGTATGGGCTGATAATAGCTAATACAGCATTCCTTCATTAGCTGTGACACCTCATAAGTCACCCTTACACAGGTGCCCAAATGGGCAGTCAAGTTTATAAGACAATGGGTCTCAATAAGAGTGTGGACATGTGGATACAGAATGGTAGTCATGTGGTGGTCATTCTGTTATAGCCACTTGTCCACACAGCTGAATTCTGACCTTGGAGATGAAATGGAGGATTTACTTCCAAAGTATAGCTGCCAGCAAATCCTCCAGCTCCAGAAATGTATGCATTTACTGCCACAGAATTACTGCTTGCAGTAATTCTGACAAAATCCCCATGTAGTCCCAGGGACTGGGGACTAACACTTCAGCTACCTCACTTGTAATCTGGCAGTCAATCCAAAGGACTGAATTGCAATAATGAGGTCCACTAGGTCTTCAATCGGAGGCAAAATGGCACCAGGGCAAGGTAATATTATAGTCAGCCTTGGAGCTTGTTATATCAACTCCTACATATTACAGACTGAAGCGTTTCCTCTATTAGGTAACACTGTATTAGAAACTGCTCTACATCCTTTTCTTTTAGGGCTACAGGTGGAAGCTAACAAGGAAAGACATTCATGCCTCATGCAATTTGGAGGACTGCTGGCTAAACGTAAATGTCAAGAACTACATTTTTCAAACTTTGACAAATTCAGCATTGTGCCAAGTGACCTACAGATGAAAGTATTACGTACAGAGAAAGCAAAGGCTATATCATTGGGAAACCATCAGTTCAGTTTCACCTAGGTAGGCTGGGACTCCAGGGATAAAGAGCTGCAATCACCCTTGGTGGGAGCTACTCAGTCACTTAGGGACAAGGGTAGACACCAATTTGTGAGCGCAAAAGGCTATGGGGGGCTTTTGCCAAATATTATTGGCTTTTAGCCTTTAGAAGGGCTTGATAGTAGCCTTAAATTGTTCCCTTGGACATAAGCATTGGAAAAATAATCCAAAGGAAAAACAAAATGGTGGGTCATGAACAGGAAATACACATCTGATACTGTTTTTGATGAAAAAGTCACACACATACACAGAGATATACCAAAATACAGTGAGCAATATCGGAGAGGTAATCAGGATAACTTCAGTGGCCAGAAAAGCTCTACGCCATGGCAAATCGATGAATTTGTGGTTAAGGCTGCGTTGCATCCCCCTTCTACCTTTCAGCAGGAAACAAAAGGGTATGCAAGATGCTATCACAGAATAGTCTGCCTCTTGAACGCTTGAGCATTTTCAACAATTTGACTGCCAGAAACTATCTATGTTTCAGGCAATCATACTGGTCAATAACATCCCTCGACTATCCTGCACGTCATTGGCAGGTACAGGATTAAAGTAAAGGTGAATGTTGAACATTGCATTGCAGGGATGTTGCAGGATGCCAAAGGAGTCTGCCACGTTCCACCCATCCCTTTACCATTGATGTTTCAAATAATAAGCTGTGCAAAATAAAGCAATCCTTAAAACTGAGGTAATCGAGCAGGTGAGGCAGGAAATAGGAGACTCTCTACTCTGATCGGGTAATCGCTATTTACTCACTTGTAAAACTGGTCCTGCTGTTGTCAGAAACAGGTTGGCCTCTGGAAAATGACTCGCCCACTCTTTCAATCTTGAATGAAACAGCTGGTGAAATATCATCAGGCCCTGTTTTAAAGAAAATACAGCAAACTATAAATATATCCTTTATTGATGGTTTTGCAACTCCAAATATAAGTTATTTTTAATATTTCATCATTAGAATATTTGAACATTTAACAATTCGATATCACATCAAATTAATTATAGAAAATACACATAACATTCAATCCTACTACCTTAGTATGAAGAACAATAAAAGTGCCAGTTATCATGTAAAAATTACTTAATATTTAAAAAGAACGTATTCATAATTTCAATGAGTACAGTTAATACCTTCTATACAGGTATTTTCCCATATGAACATTACTTTTCTCATTTCCTTTCAATGTTAATGTGATTAAACCAGAAATATAATTTTTTCAAACCCGTCCATCCTTTGTTTTTTTATTACAGTGTTATTGCTTAACCTGGGAGAATCAAGTTTTTAAATCAACATGGAGGATAACTATTAATCTCATTATCCCTTTTCCATACAAATAAAATAATGCATTATTAAATATAAACAGTAAATAACCATACAAAAATAAAATGTAAGGCCATGTCAATACTCAATCTCTGAAAGAGGAGTTAAGAGAAGAGCAATGTCTACCTTGAGGAGTTTTATTGATGAGACAAGCCCACAAAATATGATTTTTTTAAGTGTTGTAAATATATTTAATAAAGGTTCCCCATATCTCCAAGAAAGTGATTGCTGCATCGTGCAAGTGATGAACTAAATGTTTTTTAAGATGCTATTTCAGATATTTCACATACCCAGACTTTCAGAGATGGAATAGATGAACCATCTCGGCCAATGTTTTGCTATACCATGTAGCATAATCATTTTTGGAGTAACTTCTACAGGGACTTTTAAAGTAATGCGCATTTCTTTAAGGATGTCTTTCCAAAATGTTTCAAGGCTTGTGCCCATGACCGGACTATATGCATAATGCTTGCATTCAGGGCTTTGCATCGCCAGCAAATGTTTGGAATTCAATTCCCAGCTCTATGGGGTTTACTTGGTGTCCAATGCCAGTGATGTAGAATCTTACAGTGGGTAAACTTTAGTGGAACTTCACGCAAACCTTTGTTATAACTATAGTGATGAGTCACTAGGTGTCGTCACTACTCCCCAGGAGGGATTCCTTTCTCATGAGGCTGTAGTGCGTGTGCGAAATGAACCAGAAAACATGGCGCTGATGTGCGGAAATCTTGGATATTAACTTCCATTTACTGCAATGCAACAGTAATGAAAGTCTATGTTTTCCTGGGCTCCACTAGTAACCATGTATTTCTGCTGCAAAGACAAGGTCACATATTTATGTCAGATGACCAGGCCAAGGAGATAATTATTGTATTGTCTGCCGAAGGACGAGCTGGAAAGGGAGTCGGAGCACTCCGCAGGTGCAGTGATAAGGGGCAGTGGGAACGACAGCAAGGAGGGAAGGTGGTTGTTTACCACTTCTAACTGGAATAGTCCACTCTGTTTAAGCCTCATGCTTATGGTTTGCTCTTCAGCCGAGGGAAGCATGGTAACCCATGAGGGGCGGGGATCGAAAGCAGCCCCCATAAGAGACAAGGGTTTTCCTCTTGGAATGCAGAGTTAGAATTTGGACCCCGGGTATATTTACAGGGTAAGCTCAGCCTTGTTGTGGGTTCTCTGTGGACTTCTGAACCCAAGTCACAATTTTAATGGAAACCAGCAGGAAAAAAGGATTTGTCCCTGAAAACAAAATGGCTGCAGCAGTGTGCAGCCTTCTGAAATAACACAAAGACCAGTCACCAGCCAATAAGCCACACAATATGGAAATAAATACCTGGGTATCTTTACGGAAATCTACTATTGGGAGGCGGTGGGTATACCTTGGACAAATGGCACAGAGTTTCATCACCAGAGAGCCTCTGATTGGTGACTCACTGGGGAAAGAGAAGGTCAGTGACCAAGCAGCGCAAGCAAAAATGTCAATGTTCCCACATAATGTAATGGGGCATTAGACAATCCCTTCTGGCCTGAGAATAGTACTTTGGATTAGAGAAGCCTATCTGCTATGAGATGTTCTACCTGGTGAAGGTAAATGGGAATTCCTCAGAGCTCCTCCTCTGCTCCTAGACCATCTTGTTTCCTGGCACCAAGAGGCGATACTGCTGAAGGATGTATGTGATTCCTTTGAAAATATTTCACCTAATGGAGATTTCACTGAATCCATTTCACCGAAAAACGAAATCTACCTTTTTCTTTTTCTACTTTTCTTTTTTATAATACGGAGGAGACCCTCCCTACCCTAACTTATACCGTTACCCCACACCCCACTTATTATGCATTACACATATACCTTTGCTAACCTTTTCAGTGAAATACATTCAGTGAAATCTCATTAGGTGAAACGGTATTCAAAGAAATCTACGGTAACGATTGCTCAAAGCCTCCCAAACATAAATTCACAGTCTTGACAAGGCAAGCCCTTATCCAGAACAAATGGTTCAGGATAAAGCTGTTAAAATTATTTGTGCAGATGTGGATCAAGAGACTTACCCTAAATCTTTTTTACATCTAGAAGTACACGGTGAAACTTTTTACCATGTAGCAGAATATGTACTCCATGGACAGACCACTGTAACTTCTACCAAAGGATAACCCTGACAAACATGTCTGAGGATTGATGTCACCCTCTGCTCAAGATCTAAGTAACCCCTTCCAAAGGTGGATACAAGAGTGGTCCTTTTTTCCTGTCCAGCATGTATTGGTTCCTAATCGCACGGCTAGTGTTCTTTATACTTGTTTCCTATAGTACACTATTTAGATGAAAGTCCAACCAGTGATCTTGAGGTGGACTATACATTGTGGACTTTCCAACCCCAGCGAATATCAAAGGGTATGCACAGCCTGATAATTATAGCTATGTTATTGCGTAAAAGTGTCAATCCTGCCTCTCCATGGTTCAGCCTCTATGATCACAGGACTGTCCATAACCTGCCAGTGTTTTTAACATAACACACAAAACCGATTTCAATAAAATAATCCATGCCCTCGAGGATAGAAATTATAGCCAGCAAGAGGTGCTGATGTTTTCTCATGTAGAAATGTGAATGAGTTTTAATTACAACTTCTATACCTAGAAGGAAAATATCCCAATCCCAAGTGCTCAACAACACATGGAAGACCGGGATGAAGGCATCTGGGAAAGAAACAGACTGATCAACAACTTCAGCGGAGTATCCTGAGACTCTCCTGAGCCCCTCACCATTCCAAAAGAGTCATTTCATTCTCACCAATCTTAACCAGAATTGTACATTTTACACCCACCCAGTTTCCTCATTGCCTAATGAGTGCTAATTCAAACACAAACGCAGTGATAAGAAGACTCCCATAGCAACTGATAAAGTTGTCCTGAGACTTCTTAGAGTAGGCATTCCAGAGCTTTTATGCCTGCACACAAAGGATCGGTCTTGCATCTAAGAACATTGAAATCTGGGGTTCTTAGTTAACAGCTAATTAGTGAATTGTAGAAGATGGGCAGGAACCTTCTTCTGGAAGACAATTTTAAAACACACCAGTCAGAAAATATGAGTCAGCTACAAAGGCAACTCTGTGAACTATAAATAGGATCATAAACAGTGTCCGCTTGGTTACAGATAACCAGAGCATATTTGCCAGGCATGAGAGGTTTGTTGCTTCCTGGGAATAATTGGATCCACAGGGGCAGCTGGATTTGGTGAGTGGTGAAGGGGCTGTAAGATAGGAAGGAATATAGACTATAACAGTAGTCTAGGTGTGAAGTTATACGCGTAGATGCAACTCGGCTGCGATGTAATACTGGCAGAAGATGAAGCATTTGACTGCAAACACTAAAGGAAAAGGGCAAACCTTTTATTTTTGGGAATGAGGGACTTGTTCTCATCAAAATTTACTGTTAGATTACAGACAGGGAGATCACACAGTCATAGACTGATGGATCAAAAACCAGATGATAAAAGCTGTTCATCGACCTTGGTCTTCCTGCCATTGACTTGAGAAAGTTTAATTCTATTCAGCGTATTTGACAGTGGGTTTAGTGAATTGTGGCAGCATTCTTAAAATGAAAGAAACAAGATTTCCCAGGACAAGACAAAGAATCAATGCCGGAAGAAGTAATCTCGTCTACCAGCATACAAACGTGCACATTGCATACAGTGGCTCGGAGTGCAGAATCCTAATAAAACACCAGAACAGAGAAGTTGACAAAATGCTGGATTGGAGAATAGGAATAAAGAGATGTGCGCGGGTCCCCCACCACCGGATCGCTTGGCGGATGATCCTGTCTTCGAAGCTGCCCGCCGCTTGCATCCAAGGAACTCTTGCAGTGGACGCATCGCAGCCTGCATTGGCGCACAAGGTAGATGCACGAGGACATCATGCCGAGAAGGGACTTGATGGACCTCACCCTGGCCACGTCCATGGTCGACAGCCATTGCCCATCCTTTCCTCCTTTCCTCCGACGGAGAGGCCAATCGCGCCACTGTGTCCAGCCTGGCTCCCAGGAACAGTGCGACTTGTGATGGAACCAGGTGGGATTTCGCGAAGTTGATGGAAAATCCCAGATCCGTGAGCAGCTGGACTGTCTTCGCTGTGTGCTCAACGGCAAGTTCTCTCGTCTTTGCTCAGATGAGCCAGTCGTCCAGGTAGGGGTAGACGTGGATCCCCTGCAGGCGCAGCCGCGCTGCCACTGGTGCTAGGCACTTGGTGAATACCCTGGGCACTGACTTCAATCCGAAGGGGAGGGCCTTGCACTGGTAGTGCCGTCCTTGGACTACGAATCGGAGAAACTTTCGATGTCCTCTTAGAATGGGGATGTGGAAGTAGGCATCCTCCAAGTCCAGCGACGATAGGAAGTCGCCTTCCTCCAGCTGCCACAGCACGTGCTGGAGAGTAACCATCTGGAACTTCTGGGACTTGATGTACTTGTTTAAACGACAAAGGTCCAGGATGGGTCGCCAGCTGCCGGTTTTCTTTCTTACGAGGAAGTATTGCGAGTACACTCCAGAGCCCCGGAGCCTCTTTGGGACGAACCCGATGGCTCCTTTCTTCAGCATCACCCTTACTTCCAGCAGCAGTTGAGAGACGTGGTTTTCCTTCCTGGCCACGGGTGGAATGCGGGGGCACTTCTTTAGAAACTCGAGAGTGTGCCCGCGGGCCAGGGCAATCACCACCCATTGGTCGGTGGAGATGGACTCCCACATGCTAACAAACTTCTCCAGCTGGCCTCCCACCGGGGTGCTCGGGTAGGGGCCCAATGCTACGGCCGGTTCAGTCCTACTTGGTAGTGGCCTTGCTGCCTTGGCCTCCTTGACGACGACGATGAGATCCTCCTGACTTGCCGCCTCCTCTGTAGGCCTCCTGCGACGAGGAGCGGGCCCCCTGGCGGTAAGTCGAGGCGCTGCCTCCAAATCCTTTTGCACGTCCTGGTGGAAATCGGTTGCCTTGAGCCAACCCCGCCGGCAAAGGCAAACAATGTTGCCCATCTGGCGGAAGCCGGTGTCAGCAATGTCCGTGGCTGTTAGGGAGAATTCTCGGAAAAGGCGAATTTCCCAAACCTAGTGAGTCCCCCAGCAGCTTTGCTGGATTTTTGGGGTTTATTTTTTTCTCCTGCTAAGAGTGAGACTCTTTTTCTCCCACTCTTAGACATGATTTGAGGTGTTCCTTTGACTTTGTATGTGTTTTATGGGCTATGGGGTCCTTTACCCCATAGGGCTTCATGTGTTTTTGGTATGTGGGTTACACAGCACCCTCCGTGCAGTAACCCAGGGGTGTCGTAGCGACCCCCAAACATAGACCCCATACCCTGGGACTGACTACTGTCTCCCAGGTCATGTAAAGTCACCATTGGCTTTACTAGTCTTAAATTGTGAACAGAACCAGTACAAACCATCATATTGTGGACGTACTGGTCGGAGCAATTCGATTGACCCGGGGTCTGTTGTTCGAGGGGGCACTGTCCAGTCCCCCCGACCGAGTTTTGGCTGTTGGCAGTGGATACTACTTTTTATATTCGACCGCAAATATATTCCTATGGGATTTTCCCATTGTTCGAGGCTACCACTTTTTAAAATAGCCTCGAACATACCGCCGGTTTATTAAATTAATATAAATTCACCAGTTGGTATTTTTTGCTGAAACTTGGTTCCAAAATGGCATCTCCACAGAAGCCTCCCAAAGTGGTGCCACTCTGTCTAGGTACCACAGGGGGTGTGGGAGGGGGTTTAGGCACCTTGGACTGAGTGGCCTCGGCAACTCAAATCGCACTCTTGTGTGATTGGCCCAAGTGGTGAGCCGCCCGGCTCACCACTTAGCATGTTTGAGTGACAGCTAGGCTGAATGAATAGGGGTTTTCTGCATAAAAGCAGGGCTTTGGGGACTGGAACTTCAGAAGTCGCCACAGGACCTAAAGAATCCGAGGAGGGAGAAGCCGAGCCGACCTGCAACAATGACACCACTGGTGGAGCCCTGCTGAACCGTCTCACCACTTTTCCCGACGACAGAGGAGATCTCCAGTCCGGAGAGTCTTCTTCCTTTGACTGGTGGGGATAACCAGTTTGCCTGTCTTTTCGCCTTCCTGGACCATCTCGTGGCCGCCTTGCCCGTGCCAAGCACCCTGGCAACCGGAATACCACGGTTTACCACTACCGCAAAGAAAAGGGTAGTACCTTGTAACCGGGAAATTCTGCGGCTTGTTTCTTCCCTGGCAGTGCAACAACCTTCAGCTTTCCTCCACGTCGAGACCTCCTCTTCCTCTGGACGAAACACTCACTTACACCCGCTGCCAGGAACAACTGCCCCCGCTGGAGCGTTCTTCCCATTTTCAGGTACTGTGTCCCGCCTGGCTTTCCTTGCGACAGATCGTTCGGGGTGACAGTAAATCCTCGACTTGCTAACCTGGGTTAGCCTGGGGCCTGTTAACTAACTTTTCCTGACTTGATCTCAATCTTTTATGAACTATCTACAAAGACTTTTTGGGCATAACCCCACTGTGTGATCCTGGACACATTTTGCTTGCTCTCTCTAAGAGTGGGCCTGGCATTTGAACTTCCTTGCTCTCCAGTAGACTTTGCCTAACCTGCCTCACTGTGGTTCTTTGAAAAGTATTGGATTTATGTGATTTCATAACTTTGCCTTTTCCCTCCCTTTCTAAAACTTATCAGAGTGCCATCTTATGTTAAGCGCTCACCTCTGTCTGAAAATAAGTGGTGTTTCTCATTAAGACTTGTCTAATAAGTAATAAGGGTTGTATATATTTAATAGTGACTGTGTGTTGAAATTACTTACCTCTTTGTGTGCTAGTGTAATTTACAAGTGTGTCTTCAAATAAATAATTATATACTTTTACACCAAAGCTCTGGTCAGTGTTTGCTTGTGCTACTGTATCTCTGTACCTATTGTGTATTCTCCATATACTGCCTAACTCATCTTGAGAGAGGTCTGACTGCTCAGCCACAGCTACCAGGTAAATCTGGGTGGTACAGATTGCTACCAATTGGGTTTACTGCCAAATACCTGTAGTCCTAAATCTTTTGCAGTGGTCCCTAAGGGAACTGCACAGGTGTCTGCCTAACAGTGGCCACCGTTATGGCGTGGTCCACCTCGCCTTTCTGCAGGATCTCCAGGGCCTCAGCCCTCTTGTCGTCCGGGAGGAAGTCCAGCAGAGGAGCGATCTTGAACCACAGCTCCCTGTCGTAGCGGGCCACAATCGCGAGGGCGTTGGCCGTTTTAATCGTCGTCGCCGCCGACTAGATGACCCGTCGTCCCATGGCATCCAATTTCTTCCCTTCGCCGTCCAGCGGGGAGGTCGAAGTTGAAGCCGTCGCCCCCGCTGCTTTCTTCTTGGCCGCTGTTGAGACGACCGAATTCGGGGTCGGCTGAGCCCTAAGGCATATGGGGGCGCAATCCGGTACTTCTCCTCGTACCTGTCTCTCTTGGCAGGGGTCGTGGACGGGTTCTTCAGGAGCTCCAGCCCCTCGTCCCAGATGTCGTCAGGTAACGGGACCGAGAGGACCGTCTTCCTCTTGGCCTCACGCCGTTGATAGAGGAAACCTTCCTTCTTCTGTTCTACGGGGCAGAGCTGGAAGAGCTCGGATGCCCTGGCGATCATGGCGTGGAAGGAGCCAATTTCGTCGGGCGGAGAGGTGGTGATGGAAGGCCCATCCCATCGTCACCACCATTGTTATCCATCCCTGGCGTGGCCGTCTCTGTTCCCGTGTCACCCTTCGGATCCGGGGAAGGAGATGAAGGGCGGTGGGGGATGAGTTTTCCTCTGCTTGCTTGGAGGGCTTCCCGACGGTCCATGCTCCGCTGGGTCGTCCGTTGGGGGTAAGGGCAACCTTGTCCTTATCTCTGTACACAAGGCCTGGATCGCCATCAAGATTGCTCCTGAGTTGTTCTGTGGCCCAGGTACCGGCTGCGACGGGCGAGACGTTTGGGGAGTGGAACCCTCTGCCTCCATGGGAACCTCGTCGGCACCACCGTCGCTTTCTTCGTACGCCTCGTCGGGATCCCTCCCGCGGGTCTGGACTTCCTCAAACCTCTTGACGACTTCAGCCAGCTCCTCTTCAGAGGCTGTATCCGTGTCCGTGATGGCCACTGCCCCCCCCCTCTTTTTCCACCGGGGTTCTCACAGGGGTTTTATCGATGGGTTGAAAAGAGGATTCCCCCTGCAGTGGCAGCGAAACTCTGGGCCACGAGGTCGCCTCCACACGCTTCGCCAGGGACGCCACCACTCCCTCAATAGAGGCCTTAGCCGGGTGAATCATGGCCTTCACGACTTTGGACGCGCTTGAGGCATTCACCTTGGATATAGGCTTCTGTGCTATGAAGTGGACCTCCCCCATACACAACAGGATTATGGGCCTCATAACAAGTTCAGCATTATGCTAAAAAAAAGTGGAGGTAACAGAACTAACAATATTTACAGTTACAGTATATAGTAAGATGTAACACAACTAGTAACCAATGATAACTCTACTGATTGTATCCTTGTACTCACCATTTATTTTCATGTATTACGTATGTCTGCCTTGTTACCTGTCTTGTGAATCCATACCCTTGTACTCTGTTATTTAAGCTGAAAGTAATTTTGTACCACTTGCGCACAGTTACCTTTGGGTTTGGTGCGCCATACATATAAAATAAACTAACAAACAAACCTGTGAATCCTCCACTTCAAGCACTAAAATCAGTGGATTTACGATATGGGGAATTATTGCCCTCTGTAAATTCGCCTAATCCCTAATGGAGCTCTAGGGTCTCTAAAAATTGGGAATTACACTGCTATTGCCTCATTTGTAATCAACTTTAACCGTAATTCAGCAGAAATACTATTAAATTCCCCCCAAACTCGCAATGAGGCCCATAATGCCTTGAATGTATGGTACCTGTGTGGGAGATAGCAAAGTTAGGTATGGAATGGTGGAGTGCATTAAACCCTTGAAAATTGATGGCAAGTAGGCTTCTAGGAGTGCCCATTAAAGCAGAATGTGATCTGATGGATCAAGTCATATAACTGTGACTTGTAACCTGGTGAACCAGTTTTCAAGAATGTAAAATAAAGTCCCTTATCCTTTTGTAACCTCACTCCAATGTCATAGATAGATGTGAGGTATGAAGCTAACAAGTGCCGAAAACCACACGCATTAGAATTTGATTGCTTACCTAAGCTAGGGCCAGTGTGGCTTTCTCCTCCTCCTTCTCCATGCTGATTAATGAAACCAGAGACCAGCTCTTCTTTGATCTTAAAATTATTCCCAGAATTAATAATGTGCTCGCCTATTAAAAAAACACAAGAAGACACATTTCAATTATAAATGTCATTTTACTGGACTTGCATGTGAATGTAAACAAATATTTTAGTCCATGATGTTAAAAGGATTCTCCTAGACCCTACATTTAGCAGGCCAATCTACACCTTGGTTTTGGGGCTTAACAGCATATTGTCAAACTCTTTGTAAATGGGGAGAGCATTCAAGGCTATATTCTCGAAACTCAAGCAGGGTGGAGAAAAAGGTAAACAGTTGCATACAAAAAATACACAAAGTATATACATGGGATAAATTACTCACCGTAATGGTATTTCTGATGCTTGTAGCTGCTTAGATTCACATGCTGTGCATAGGCCGACATCTAGTGGAAGCTGTGGAGTATTACAGTTGTTGTTTTCGAATCTCGAAAAGATCCGTCGACAGGGCATGCCAGTAATACTATCCCTAGTGTGACGTCCACTGTACCCATGATCCCCTCACACGTCTAGGTCCCTCAGATTGTTATTTTTCTGACATGAGGTAGCATGAGGTGTAGCGTGAGCACAGTTGTATCCAAGCAGATACGTATCAGACAAGCTCATAGGCATCCATGCGCCTTCTCTCTGAGGAGAGGAAGGGTGGGTCGCATGTGAATCTAAGCAGATACAAGCATCAGAAATACGATTACGGTGAGTAATGTATCCCTTCTGATGCTTGTGGAATCTGCTTAGATCACATTCTGTGCATAGATTAGCGAGCAGTGGAAGAAGGAGGTGGGATGCGAGAAGGTTCATGAGCTAATAAATGTCTTAGAACCGCTTGTCCCACTTGTTTATCTGTCTTGGAATGAGTGCCAATGCAGTAGTGCTGAGTGAAAGTATGTATAGAGCTCCATGTAGCTGCCTTGCAAATACTGTCTAAGGGGACATATGCAATGAAAGCCAGAGTGTCTCCTGTACCTCTTGTGGAGTGAGCCCTGGGTGTAAAAGGCAGTGTTTTATCTGACAGGGAATAGCACAGTTGGATACATCTGACTATCCACCTAGTGATGGCATTTTTAGAAATCCGATCACTTTCCTTGCCTGGCGCTATGGAGACAAACAATCGATCTCTTTTTCTTAGCTGTCTGGTCTTGTCTACGTAGTAGAGGACCGCTCTTCTCACATCTAGTGTGTGGGGTTTTACCTCAGCTGAGCTGTTGGGTTTCTGAAAGAAAGCTGGTAGCTCAATTGACTGGTTTACATGAAATTTGGAGATTAATTTAAGTGAGAACCTAGGGTGAGTATGTAAAACCAGCTTGTCCTTGTGTACAACAAAGAAAGGATCCTGCACTGACAATGCTTGGATTTCACTAACCCTTCTTATGGAAGTGATAGCCACTAAGAAGGCAGTTTTATAAGTCAGGTGTTTGAGACTAGACTTGTGCATAGTCTCGGAAGGGGGTCCCATGAGCTTAGCGAGTACCACATGGAGGTCCCACCCTGGCGGCGGGTTTGAAATTGGAGGGTGTAGTCTCTTTACTCCTTCCATAAATGCTTTGATGACCGGTACTTTCCACCATGAGACCTCATTATGAGAGGTTGTGTAGGCTGACAAAGACGCCAGTTGGACCTTTAGGGAGTTAAATACTAACCCTGCATCTGGCAAATGGAACATATAAGTTAGAATGTGAGATGGAGTACATTCTATGAGATTGATTTGTTTAGTCTGGCACCAAATTATGAATCTTCTTCATTTGTCAAAGTAACAGTGCCTAGTGTTTGGTTTTCTTGATTCTTTCAAGATATCCATGCATCTCTGTGGCAGGTTGAGATGTCCGAACTCGATGGCCTCAGGAGCCATGCTGCCAAGTTCATTGAGTGCGGCTGCGGGTGCACTGTTAGTCCCTCGTGCTGGGTGAATAGGTTGTACTGGCACAGGAGTTTGATGGGATCGCACAACGCCAGTTTGTGCAGATGTGGATTCCATGGTTGTCTTGCCCACATAGGAGCAACTAGGATAAGCGTCATCGGTTCCTTGTATATCTTGTTCACCACTTTCCTCATGAGAGGTGTTGGGGGGAAAAGCATAAGCAAATTTCCCTGAACAGTTCATCCATAGGGCGTTCCGCTTGGAGCCTGGCTGGGAGAACCTGGACGCGAAGTCTGGGCATTGACTGTTTTCGCTTGTGGCGAACAAGTCTATAGTTGGGAAACCCCATTGGGAGAAGAGGTGTGCTACGACTTCTTCGTGTAGACGCCACTCGTGTTCCTCTGGTAGGGGATCTCTGCTCAACGAGTCTGCTAGAGCATTGAGTTCCCCTGGAACATGTGATGACAGGAATATTTTCCGTCTGAGTGCCCATTTCCAAATTTGCTGTGCAAGTCTGGACAGATTTGGAGAACGTGTACCCCCCTGTGTCTTGAGATAAACATTGCTGTAGTGCTGTCTGTTAGGATCTGCAAAGATAGGTTCGTTAAATGGGGTTCGAATGCCTGAAGGGCTTTGAATACTGCCAGAAGTTCCAGCAGATTGATGTGGTTCTGAGCTACAGTGCGAGACCACAGACCCTGAGCTGTGTGGTGAAGGTAGTGAACCCCCCACCCTGTCAGTGAGGCGTCTGTCGTGACAACCGCCTGTACCTCAGGATCGTAGAAAGGTTTCCTTTTCGTTAGATTTTCTCTTGTCCACCAGTGAAGAATTTGTACAAGTGTTGGTGAAACAACCACTAGATCATCCCACTGACCACTTGCCTGAGAACACTGTTTCGCCAACCACTCCTGCATGGGTCGCATGCGCAGGCGCGTGTGAGGAACCAGGTAAATGTAAGATGCCATCATGCCTATTAAACGCATAGCTTTGCGCAACCTTATCTGGCGGCCGGCCTGACAATGTGGTATTTGCAGTAGTAACACATTTTTTACTTTTTCCTCTGATGGTAAGACCAACCCCTCCTATGTGTTTAAGACAGCTCCTAGGAACTGTTTTGAAGAGCTTGGCACTAGGCTTGACCTTTTCTCATTGATGGAGAAGCCCAATTGAAAGAGGAGGTTGATTGTTCTCTGAATGTTTTGTCTGCAAATCAGGGGGGGATTACCCTGTACTCAGCCAGTCGTCCAGGTAAGGGTACACTGGGATTGCCTCCCTGCACAGGTGCGCTGCCACCACTGCCAGTACCTTTGGAGGCAAGGCTATTCCGAAGGGCAGCACATTTTCAGGGTAATTCATAGAATTTCGCAGAAAAGTGTCGCAAGCGGCTGGCGCAGAGTGTCCGCGTGCGATTGTCTGCGCCAGGCACGTGCGCTAAAACCGATTTCCGCGCACAGCATATTCATGGATTTTAGGCTCCCAAACCAGCCGTGGCGAGAGTATCGCAGCGACCCTGCAGCAGCGCCAGTAACGCCCCCAAGAACGCCCTCGCGCAAGGAAAAGCCATCAAAATCGCTAAATCATCGCAAAGGGCTGCGCTAACCCTGGACCAGTTTACAGGGCTGCCAAACAAGGAACGCAAAGCGGGTAACGTTCATATCAGGGGTACGCGGGAAGTTTTACACGCGATTAGCCAGGGTACGTGTATTACAGGGGTACGCGGGAAGTTTAACACGCGATTGGCCAGGGTACGTGTATTAGAGGGGTACGCGTGAAGTTTTACACGCGATTAGCCAGGGCACGTGTATTACAGGGGTACGTGGGAATTATCACACGCGATTTGGCTGGGTAGGTGTATTACAGGGGTACACGGGAAGTTTTACACGCGATTTGGCTGGGTACGTGTATTACAGGGGTGCGCTGGAATTATCACACGCGATTTGGCCAGGTACGTGTATTACAGGGGTGCGCGGGAATTATCACACGCGATTTGGCTGGGTACGTGTATTACAGGGGTGCGTGGGAAGTTACACACGCGATTAGGCTGGGTGGGTCCTCACAGGTGTTCCCTGTACACCCTCCACGGCCCCTGCAGGCAGCCCACAAAACAGGGGACTACCCTGCACACCTGCTCATGTCCCCCTGCACCCCCACCCTCCAGCCACCAGGGGCACCCTCCACCAGGCCCCCACCCATGTCTACCACCACCCCCAGCCACCAGGGTCACCCTCCACCAGGCCCCCACCCATGTCTACCACCACCCCCACCCCCCAGCCACCAGGGGCACCCTCCACCAGGCCCCCACGCATGTCACCCACCACCCCCACACCCAGCAGTGCAGGGTCACCCTCCACCAGGCCCCCACTCATGTCTCCCACCACCCCCAAGCAACCAGGGGCACCCTCCACCAGGCCCCCACTCATGTCTCCCACCACCCCCACCCCCCAGCCACCAGGGGCACCCTCCACCAGGCCCCCACTCATGTCTCCCACCACCCCCACACCCCAGCAGTGCAGGGTCACCCTCCACCAGGCCCCCACTCATGTCACCCACCACCCACCACCCCCCAGCCACCAGGGGCACCCTCCACCAGGCCCCCACTCACGTCTACCACCACCCCCACCCCCCAGCCACCAGGGTCAGCCTCCACCAGGCCCCCACTCATGTCTCCCACCACCCCCACACCCCAGCAGTGCAGGGTCACCCTCCACCAGGCCCCCACTCATGTCACCCACCACCCCCACCCCCCAGCCACCAGGGGCACCCTCCACCAGGCCCCCACTCATGTCTCCCACCACCCCCAAACCCCAGCAGTGCAGGGTCACCCTCCACCAGGCCCCCACTCATGTCTCCCACCACCCCCACCCCCCAGCCACCAGGGGCACCCTCCACCAGGCCCCCACTCATGTCTCCCACCACCCCCAAACCCCAGCAGTGCAGGGTCACCCTCCACCAGGCCCCCACTCATGTCTCCCACCACCCCCACCCCCCAGCCACCAGGGGCACCCTCCACCAGGCCCCCACTCATGTCTCCTACCACCCCCAAACCCCAGCAGTGCAGGGTCACCCTCCACCAGGCCCCCACTCATGTCTCCCACCACCCCCACCCCCCAGCCACCAGGGGCACCCTCCACCAGGCCCCCACTCATGTCTCCCACCACCCCCAAACCCCAGCAGTGCAGGGTCACCCTCCACCAGGCCCCCACTCATGTCTCCCACCACCCCCACCCCCCAACCACCAGGGGCACCCTCCACCAGGCCCCCACTCATGTCTCCCACCACCCCCACCCCCCAGCCACCAGGGTCAGCCTCCACCAGGCCCCCACTCATGTCTCCCACCACCCCCACCCCCCAGCCACCAGGGGCACCCTCCACCAGGCCCCCACTCATGTCTCCCACCACCCCCAAACCCCAGCAGTGCAGGGTCACCCTCCACCAGGCCCCCACTCATGTCTCCCACCACCCCCACCCCCAGCCACCAGGCCCCCACTCATGTCTCCCACCACCCCCACCCCCCAGCCACCAGGGGCACCCTCCACCAGGCCCCCACTCATGTCACCCACCACCCCCACCCCCCAGCCACCAGGGGCACCCTCCACCAGGCCCCCACTCATGTCTCCCACCACCCCCACCCCCCAGCCACCAGGGTCACCCTCCACCAGGCCCCCACCCATGTCTACCACCACCCCCACCCCCCAGCCACCAGGGGCACCCTCCACCAGGCCCCCACTCATGTCACCCACCACCCCCAAACCCCAGCAGTGCAGGGTCACCCTCCACCAGGCCCCCACTCATGTCTCCCACCACCCCCAAGCCACCAGGGGCACCCTCCACCAGGCCCCCACTCATGTCTCCCACCACCCCCAAACCCCAGCAGTGCAGGGTCACCCTCCACCAGGCCCCCACTCATGTCTCCCACCACCCCCACCCCCCAGCCACCAGGGGCACCCTCCACCAGGCCCCACTCATGTCTCCCACCACCCCCAAACCCCAGCAGTGCAGGGTCACCCTCCACCAGGCCCCCACTCATGTCTCCCACCACCCCCACCCCCCAGCCACCAGGGGCACCCTCCACCAGGCCCCCACTCATGTCTCCCACCACCCCCAAACCCCAGCAGTGCAGGGTCACCCTCCACCAGGCCCCCACTCATGTCACCCACCACCCCCACCCCCCAGCCACCAGGGGCACCCTCCACCAGGCCCCCACTCATGTCTCCCACCACCCCCACCCCCCAGCCACCAGGGTCAGCCTCCACCAGGCCCCCACTCATGTCTCCCACCACCCCCACCCCCCAGCCACCAGGGGCACCCTCCACCAGGCCCCCACTCATGTCTCCCACCACCCCCAAACCCCAGCAGTGCAGGGTCACCCTCCACCAGGCCCCCACTCATGTCTCCTACCACCCCCACCCCCCAGCCACCAGGGGCACCCTCCACCAGGCCCCCACTCATGTCTCCCACCACCCCCACCCCCCAGCCACCAGGGTCAGCCTCCACCAGGCCCCCACTCATGTCTCCCACCACCCCCACACCCCAGCAGTGCAGGGTCACCCTCCACCAGGCCCCCACTCATGTCACCCACCACCCCCACACCCCAGCAGTGCAGGGTCACCCTCCACCAGGCCCCCACTCATGTCACCCACCACCCCCACCCCCCAGCCACCAGGGGCACCCTCCACCAGGCCCCCACTCATGTCTCCCACCACCCCCACCCCCCAGCAGTGCAGGGGCAGCCCCCACCAGGCCCCCACTCATGTCCCCTATCACCCCCACCCCCCCAGTCACCAGGGGCAGCCCCCACCAGGCCCCCACTCATGTCCCCTATCACCCCCACCCCCCCAGTCACCAGGGGCAGCCCCCACCAGGCCCCCACTCATGTCCCCTATCACCCCCACCCCCCAGCAGTGCAGGGGCAGCAGGCAGTCAGGCAGCAGCAGGTGGGAGCGTGCTCGGGCTCTGGGGGGCAGTAGTTCGGCGTACGCGTGGCCAGCTTGGTACGGAGTGATTTTGCACGTGAAAATCCTGCACGTCAGCGTGAAAACTGAGGAAAGGCCCTCAGCGCGTAAGCGCGTGTGTGACGTGACCCGCACAGGTGTTTCCCACACAGCACGTGATGACAGAGCACACGTGGAAAGACTGCACGTCAGAGTGTAATCGCGTGTGATTGGTGGAAATGGCCCTACACGCAGAAGTGACAAAGCGTGTGATTGGTGGAAATGGCCCTACACGCAGAAGTGACAAAGCGTGTGATTGGTGGAAATGGCCCTACACGCAGAAGTGACAAAGCGTGTAATTGGTGGAAATGGCCCTACACGCAGAAGTGACAAAGCATGTAATAGGTGGAAATGGCCCTAGCGCGTACATGCCGCGTAAGTGACGCTGGACGTGTGGGCCTGTATAAAAGGTACGTGTAGAACACGTTTTCCTTGTACGTGCTTTTCGTGGAGAGCGAGTGGGTGAATTCTGTACTTCTTGTCGTTTCACACGCGATTTACTTCACGGCGTTTCAAGTTCGTATTCCCTGTTACCTCTGACAGCTTTTTCTCTTTTTTCTCTTTTACTGGTTTACCTGGGCCTGTTCCCTCAAACAGTGTTCCCTTCTACTGTTGTCCTGTCTCCTGAGACAGCGTACAAATCTTCTTTTGGCGGGTGTGTTGCCAACCAAACGTGCTCCTTTTACACGCTCGTTTACCAGGCAGACGGTGAGTCACGCACGTATCTAACATCTGTGCTTGCCCCGTGTGTAGCCTACCCCTTCAGAGGTCATTCTAGGCTGCGTGTGACACGCATACGTTCATTCTTGTGTTTCTGGGTGCCACAGCGTAGTGCAGGTTTTTCTTTCTGCACACGTGGTCTAGGAGGGGTTGCGTGCACGTCATCTCCCTTTTTTGGGCCTCCTGTGCGTTGCGTGACCCGTCATCTTTCCCCAGGGGTTACATTCAGCCTTGCTAGAGCACTAGGGTACAATTACCATCTGGTACCCAACACCTTTGACCCCCAATTGCCCAGGAAAATAGTCTACATCCTCTCCCATACGCACATTAACATCAGTGCCATGGCTGGGAGGCGAGGATTCCGTAAGGGTGGCAAAGGTGGAAGAGCCACAAGTGGTGGCCGTGGTGGATCCGGTAGGGGACGTGGTCGTAACTTGCAGGGTGAGCCTGTCCCCCCATGTGTGGAGGACCAGTCACGGGCACCCATAATCCCCCCCCTTCCCCCTCTCCCATTGAGGCTGATGTGGCTGACACCATCCATGCTCAGCCCTTGTTGGACCAGCCCATTGTGGCACCAGACCTGGCTGACTCCATGGCTGACTTCCAGGTCAGCAGGGCTACGACACGTGCGCTGGTGCACGTTGATGCCATCATGCCACGTGGATCTGGGGCAGCAAGGTCATCTGCTGCACCAAGGAGGCAGGGCGGAGAGGCTGCAGGGGCAGCTGCGGCTCCATCCACCCCAGCCCTCACACACCCAGCCAGGACAGTGTCGGTCCTAGTCCATGCTGCTGACATTCCCCCTGACACCATCACACTAGAGCCAATGCCTGCACCAACTCCCATGCTGAGTGTGCAATCCCACAGAGTGATACAGAGTCCACCAGGGCTCCTGCCCCTAGTGTCCAGAGCGGCGCAGGACACTCAGGATCACCACCACCTTCCAAGCGGAAGAGGAAGAGTGCTCGTCCGGCACAGGCTGATGCCCAAGACACGGCTACACAGTCCGGCCCGTCCAGGAAGCCCAGCTTCACGGATGACGAACTGAATGCACTTGTCGAGTATGTGTCCGGACATGACAACGAGATGGTCATTGTTGCAGGATCCAAGACCACACCTGCACAACGCCAGGCACACTGGCAGACCGTTGCGGACATCGTAAGTGCCCTTGGAATCGTGAGGCGCACAGCCAATGATTGCTATAAGCGCTGGAATGACCTAAAGCGCAGGGCAAAGAGTAAGCTGGCCTCAAGTCATGCCGCAACTCTAGTGACTGGAGGTGGGTCTCCAGTAGTAGACATGGAACTCACTCCACATGAGTCAGTCGCTGGGACCTACGTCACGGAGGAACAGATCCAAGGCGTTGGAGATCTGGCTGATTACGAGGCATTGTCCGGTGAGTGCACATGCATGTGTGTGTTATCCATGTGCATGGTGTGTGTGTGAGGGCTTCTGTTCGGGTGCCAGGTGAGAGTGTGTGCGCCTGAGTCGTATGGGTCAGCCATGTGCTTCATGCAATCCTTCCTGCGCAGCTGCATTTGGCCATAGCAGTATCCCTTCTGCCAACAGTAGACATCTAGCACAACTGCACGCCAGTTGCCCTTGAAGTGTCACCTTGCCACAACATATTTGCTTCTTTTTCACTGTTCATTCAGTCAGTTTCTTTGCATTCCACCACTTTCACTAGGCATGTCGCTGTCCACTAGTCACATGTCTGACATGGGTATGGTAAAGTGGAGTGACTTTGTTACCTGGATATCATTTGTACACACATGTCCCTGTGCAATTTGACCATTTCAGACTGGCAACTCCAGGTGAAAAATCTGACCTGTTAGAATTAGAAAAGCAATTACATGCGGGAACTGGACTGAATGAATAGGTGCTGCCCTCCTCTCCATCTTCACTCAATAGCAATGGTACATGCCATCTGTGTGATGGCATGTGTGTTTCACCTGCCAATCACAGGCCAATGTGTGATGCCACTGCCAGGCAGCATGCAGAAAATGTGTTCATCTTCCATCTTGGTGTCATCAGTGTGTGCCATTTGCCTGCACTTCATACGTAGTGAGGGTGCATGCATGGGAGGGTTTTAGTCATGTGGGACATGTGTCAATCAAGTACTGGTTCTCTTGCTTCTCAGCCCTCAATGTGTGCCATGGTGCTAATGCCTGTTTCCATTTCTTTGTTTTCATGTCTTTGCAGGGGAAGACGCACCTGATACTGCTGGGGTTGTGGAGATGGTGCAGACCCAGGAGGGGTCCGAGGGCCGACTAACCACCAGTGAGGGACGTGGTGTGGTGGTGGGGGAGAACCCACAAGTGCTGCAGGTCGTGCTCTCAAGGGGTGTCTCTGGCTGCACCTCCCCCGAGCTGTACTCAGGTGTTGATTCGGATGAGACCTACGTGCCGTCGCAGGTGAGTGTTCCAGGGAGGGATTCTGTTCTGTCTCACCCACCTGCACCAGGGTCAGAACCCTCCATGGGGATGTCAGTGTTGGCAGCTACGCCTTCGGTGGTTACGGATGCAGGGTCACACTCCGCGACATCTGATCCTGTTCCTGGGCCAGCAGATCAGAGGGGGAATGCAGTCCTGCAGCCTCAGGCAGTGCCGGCACAGCAAGGCGCAGTTCGCCTTGCCCCAGACAGGTGTGGTGCCCGCCGACGTGGTGGCCGTACGCCACCCGGCAATACCGCATGGGAGCAATCCATTTACGGCATGGCTACCCAACAGGCTGCATCATCCGAGATGATGGCTCAGGCCATGGATAGGGTGGCCACTTCCATTGTCCCCCCAGAAAGGCTGATGGAGCGACTAGAGCAGGCAACCGACTCCATCTGCCAGTCACACAGGGAGGACATGTTGGGGTCCAACAGGGACAGGCGGGCGGCACTGGCGACTCTGCAGGAGGCCATCTCCATTGAGTCCCAGGGCCACAGGGAAGCCCTGAGGCAGGAGCTCCTTCACCTCAGGACGACTCTTGTTGAGCTTGAGGCTTCAACACACCAAAGGACAGAACAGCAGCTGGAGCGTCTCACCCGTAAGCTCTCAGCTGAGATGCAGGCAACGAGGGCGGAGGTCCGGGCATCCCGTGAGTTGTTGCATGGGGACCTCCGCACACTCATCCTCCAGAACCAGACCTACCACACCCGCATGCTTGCAGCCATGGAGGAGCAGACTAGGGCCTTGCGTGGGCTGCCTCCCATAGTGCAACCACCTCCGGATGCAGCTGCACAGGGTGATAATAGCGACAGCAGTGATACTCCCACAATAGGGTAGCCGTGTGGGCCATGAGCCCATGGAGGTGTTTTATCTTCCCAGGATCCACGCAGGTGGGTTCTGGTGTGCATCCTGTCCTCGGACCTCCTGGGTGGCCTCCCCAACCCCCCCGGGCCCATCAATGGCCATTTTTGATTGTTTCTTATTTTTATTTTTATTTTGATTTCTTTTATTCCCAATTTTTTTGGGACGATCTGTTGGCTTCCGTGGTTCCCCTGGGCATACGCTGCATTGTGGCTGGGCACATGCAGGCTTGTAATGTATTTGGTTCAGATGCTTGGGTTTGAGTCACACACACCCCTCCTGCTTCCCGTTTCCATGGGCTTGCAAAGGGTGTGCCCAAGTGACAGTGAATTACACAGTGACGTTGGACTCCCATGAGCTGTGTGGGCATCTGTAGTCAATACTGTGTATACATTCCTAGTGCATATTGCTGTTGTGATGTACACTGCATGTTGCATTGATGTGTAACTCTTCTTCTGTGTCTACCTCCCAATTTGCAGGTCCCTTCCTCATGTCCACACAAGGACCTCTAGTCTGGAGATGGGGTCCATGTTGGCAGCAGTGCACCTACAACTCTACATGGCGACAACACTGCACAGTTGGTAGTGGTGGGAGTGCAGGCATTTCCAGGTGGTGAGACTACTAATATGTAACATTTGTGATGTCATGTCAATGGTACTACGTGCTCAAGTATGTTGTTGGTCCGGCATTGCTGTGAGCATTTCAGGTGTTGCAGGTTTCTAATAGTGCCACTGTAAATAGTGAGACTGATGTCATGTTGTGGGGATTACTTTGTTTACCTGCAATTAGCATGACATGGCACGGTGTGTCGTGTGGCGGTGCTGGGGTTGGGTTGGCTGACATGGCACTGTCCTCTTGTTGCATTTTGCAAGTGGGTATTCATTTTAGCTGCTTCAATGTGTAACTTCACAAAACTGCATTGGTGGTGTCTGTGTGGGTAGGGATGCACACATTGTGACACTTCCAGGTGAACAATCTCAGGCTGACATGGTATTCCCGGTTCATTCTCCAGACATTCAGGATCAGTGTCAGGTTGAGTCATCATTGATTGTCAGATGGAATGTACCAGGGCAGTGTGCACTCCACAGGGGTGTGATTTCTATGTGAAGTAATTAGCCACTAGCTGTGTACGGGCTGCCTCCCCCCGTGCCCTTTCCCCTCCCATGCGCAGCGGCTGTGCATGTAGTTGGGGATGTGGGGCCACCACCATGTCCACGGCCAGGCCCCGGCGTGTTGCAACGTTGTGCAGGACACATGCTGCCACTATGATCCTGCACACTACTGGGGGAGCGTATAACAGCTGCCCGCCAGAACGGTCAAGGGAGCGAAAGCGTGACTTTAGCACTCCGAATGTGCGCTCCACTATGCCCCTGGTTGTAATGTGGGCTGTGTTATATCTTACCTGGGGTGGTGTGGTGGGGTTCCGAATTGGCGTCATCATGTGGGGGCTGAGAGGGTAGGCACTGTCCCCTGTGGAGGTGGTGATTGGTATCATTGGTGGGGTTGTGACCTTGCTCAGTATCCAACATGCATGCATGTGCAGTGGCATACATACTCACCAAGCAGCCATGTATCGCCATGCCGCCCAGCTTCTAGGTCCCGGCTTAGGGTGGACATTCGGTAAATGAAGCTGTCGTGGGTGGAGCCGGGATAGTTGGCATATACTGAGGTGATGATTCCCTTGGCATTACATGCTACCTGCACGTTGATGGAATGCCAGTGCTTGCGGTTCCTATAGATGTGCTCAGATGCCCTGGGGGGACGTAGAGCCACATGGGTGCAGTCGATGGCACCTAGCACTTTGGGGAATCGTGCCACAGCGTAAAAATCCAGGGCGGCAGCATGCCTTTCTGCAGGTGTTCTGGGCAGGTATATGTGCCTGCGGACTGATGGGCGTGCAGTGATGATGTTCAAGACCTGGTGTAGGCAGCGTGACTGGGTGGCCTGTGACACCCCACCCACTATGGCACTTGTCCGCTGAAATGATCCAGTGGCTAAGAAGTGCAGTACATTGAGGACCTTCTCCAGGGGGCTGAGTGCTTGGGAGCACAGGGTGGGTGATGTGAGGTCATCCTCCCACTCACTCACCAGGTCCAGTATGATGTGTGGTGGAAACCTGTACCTCCCATACACCTGGTCATCAGGCATCCCGAAAAGGCTGGTTCTGGGTGTGAATATTCTGGCCCTGACTATCCTCCTCCTCCTCCTTTGGTAGGCCACTGCCACTGCTGCTAGGAACGGTATGTTCATCCTGGCGTCTGAGCTTGTTATTGTTAAAGTCCGCAAATTTATGCTTTGCGCGTGTTCTAGGCGAGCGTGTGACCCGCGCACCCCTGGAATCCAGTTCCCAGTCCAATAGCGTGTGGAAATTCACACGCACCACGGGATACAGGTTCGCTGACGTACATGCGTGTGTAAGTGCCCGCGCACCCATTAAATACACGTACATAGGCCAATCGCGTGTACGCGCACTTTTGTCCAATTACACGCGATGACACTCTGACGTGCAGTATCTCCACGTGTGCCCCGTCATCACGTGCTGAGTGGGGAACACCCGTGCGGGTCACGTCACAGACGCGCTTACGCGCTGAGGGACTCTGGTCCAATAGAATCGCGTATGCGTGCTGACGCGCTTATGCGCTAAGGGCCTTTCCTCGGATTTCACGCTGACGTGCAGGATTTTCACGTGCCAAATCACTCCGTATCAAGCTGGCCATGCGAAAACACACGGAAGACCACGCTCCTGCCCAGAAGGCCGAGTTACTGCCCCCCAGTGCCCCGAGCAGCCTCCCACGTGCCATCTGCTGCTGCCTGCCTGCCTGCCTGCCTGCCTGCCTGCTGCCACCGTGCCCTGCCATTTGGTGCCTGCACATCAGCCATCTGCAGGGGTCCAGTTGCTGTGTCCACCCCTGCTGGAACTGAAGACTCCCGACTGGGATTACATCGCTCCACAGCCCAGCCCCAGGACCCAGTTGCCCACCCACACCTGCCTCTGGGGTTGCCATGTCGGGCACTTCCACATCTGGCACCAGTGGCAACCCCAGGCCAGAGGGGCAGAGGGGCACCAGCTTCACTGTCACCGAAGTTGGTGTCCTGGTGGAGCATGTCCTGGGGCAGTATGATGCCCTCTTTGGATCGTCCCGCGCCAGCAAGGAAGGACGGCAGAGGATCTGGGCCGACTGTGTGGTTGCCATCAACGCGGAGGGGGTGGCAACCCGCGACGTCCTGAAGATCAAGAAGCGCTGGGAGGACTTGAGGTCCAGGACCCTTGTGAAGGCCCGGTGCCTCGTGGAGGGGGGCCGGGGCCGCATGAGTTCCATCCAGATGAGGGTCCTGGAACGCGTACGCCCAGCGCTCCACGCCCAGATCCTTGAGAGGGAGGCCCGTCTGGAGTTGAGCGGTAAGTGTCCATGCATTACTGTGTGAGACAGGGCATGTTGCGGTGTGCTGGTTCTATGATACTTGCCTGTATGTGTGCCATAGGCCATGTATGCATGTATGTGTGCAGGGACATCATGGTAATGCACGTGCGACCAGTGATGTGTGATGCACATGGTTGTTGCATGTGTTGAAATGCCGCATGGGGAGCCCTATGCAGATTTTGAACATGAGAGCATGCCAGTCTCTGTACCTGGACATGGGTGGGGGTGAGGGATGGGTGCTGATGCCAGGTACATATATGGTAGCCATGTCTGTGTGCCTGACCTGCGTGTCTGTGACTTGTGCATGCCATGGATGCATGACACATGTGTGTGACAATGCACAGGTTCAGTAAAGCAGCCAAATTACCCTTGTATCCGATGTGTTTGGTGTGTTTGGGGCCAGATGGATGTGACTGAGGTGAAGTGTGTGCATGTGATAGGCATGAGCCATGATGCATGTGAGTTACATATCATTGAATGTTTCAAGAGTCCATTGGACATGCATGGAAATGTCCATGGCATGCACCATGCCTGTTACTGTGTGTGTTTTGCCTGGACTGACCCATGTGTTGTGGAGGGACATGATGGAAGTGTACTTTGACAGTGGTGCTCATCTGCTATTGCTTCCTGTCTAGGGGACCATTGTACAGTGCCCTGATGCTTGTGTTCTTTGTCTCCCTCTACGCAGCGGCTAGTGAAGAAGAGGGCGGAGACGGCGCTGTGGAGCAAGGCGGCGGGGATGCCCCCACGGCTGCAGCGGAAGGGGTGGGTGAGCCCCCACAGGGGCCTGCTACGGTGGGAGACGGTGAGGAGCCATCCAGGTTGGTGGTTTGCACAGAGGAGGAGGAGGCCGCCACTGGGGCACACATGGGGCCTGGTGGGGGCATCCCTGCTGGTGCAAGTGGTGCAGTCCAGGGCCAGGAGGCAGCACAGGTCACCGTGGAGGGGCCTGTGCATGTCGCTGTCCCTGACCCTGTGAGTGCACCACCATGCACCAGCAGGGATGCCCCGTCCCAGGCCTGTCCGCAGGTAGAGGGGATGTCCATGTCACCTGACTCCCCTCCACCTGCGGACGTGGGAACCCCTGGCCGTGCGGAGAAGGTCCTGATTGGGGTCGCGATGCGCACGGCTGTGATTCGTGATGCCGTGCGTGCTTCCCGGGAGGAGCACGCACGTCATCACGAAGTGCACCGTGCCGACGTGGCCCAATTGGGATCGGCCATGTTCGGGGGTTTCCTGCATGTGTTGGCCAATGTGGCGGCCCTCTCCTCCTCTGTGCAGGCTATCCACCAGTCGTTCTCCTTGCCGTCTTCCAGCCCAGATGCCACCAGGGCCCCCTGTGGACTTGCCCCGACCAATGCAGCCAGCTCGGTGGGGATCCCATCCCTGCCACAGTCGGGAGTCAGAGATCCAGCAGGGGTGGACACCAGAGCAACTGGACCCCAGCAGATGGAGGATGTGACGGCATCATCGGGCAGGGCACGTGCACGACGGCGTCGGTGGTTTCCATCAGCCTGGATGCCGTCGTGCTGGCACAGGCAGTTGCGTCGGAGGCAGCAGCAGGCTCAACGTGGGAGGCATCATGGCTCGGGGCCATCAACATCAGGGGTGCAGGCATCGGCCGGAGGGCAGGAGAACCCTGGAATGGGAGTGGCTTCCGTGTGGGAGCGGTTGTGCCAGCGGATAGGTGCGGAGCGGCAGCGGGCAGAGGAGGAACGGCTCACGATGGTCAGGGCGGAGGACTCCATGCGGAGGGCGCTGAGGCGGGCTGAGTGCCTCGAGGGTCTTCGCAGGGAGTTTGAGCTTGACACTGCGTTATCCCTGCGGGACCTCGGGGCCAGGGAACATGCCCGCCTCCAAGCCATTGACCAGGAGTTCGATGATGCCCTGGCCCATGACAACAACCAGTGAGCCGTCCGAATAGCCCGCTGCCTTTGTATATAGTTGTATAGTTAGGGTTAGGTTTCCTTTGTTTTTTTGATTTTTTTTTTGGTTGCGATTGGACAATGCACCACTTTTTTGTATATAGTTCAGTTTTTAGTTAGTAGTCATAGTTAGGTTTAATTTGGTTGGGCTCATGGACCCAGGATGATCTTCTTCATGGTTCTTCATTGGCTTATTTTAATTTTTCAGATTATTTTCTTGGACATTCATCTTGTTTTGTTTGATTTGCTTTGTGTTTTTTCTTATTTCATTTCCATTCTACTTGCTGTTCAATACATATTATTTTTTTAATCTTCAATGTGTCGTATCATCTCATTGCTTTCAGGCATGTCATGTTGGGTGTTTTGTCATTCACTTGCAGCCATTGTGTGTGACAGACATGTGTTCAATTGCATTATTTAAATTGGGGGTGTAACATGTAATTGCCTTTGATATGTGGGTGGGTGTGATAGTTGGTTGGGCCTTTTGGCAGGGGAGGATGGGCATTACGGACATGATTGGGGAATGTTGGGCTGCTGGCAGGTGCCCCACAGTGCTGAGGGGGTGGGGGTGGTGGGAGACATGAGTTTGGGCCTGGTGGAGGGTGCCCTGGTGGCTGGGGGGTGGGGGTGGTGGGTGACATGAGTGGGGGCCTGGTGGAGGGTGACCCTGCACTGCTGGGGTTTGGGGGTGGTGGGAGACATGAGTGGGGGCCTGGTGGAGGGTGACCCTGGTGGCTGGGGGGTGGGGGTGGTGGGAGACATGAGTTGGACATGGGTGGGGGCCTGCTGGCAGGTGCCCCACAGTGCTGGGGGGTGGGGGTGGTGGGGGACATGAGTTGGACATGGGTGGGGGCCTGCTGGCAGGTGCCCCACAGTGCTGGGGGGTGGGGGTGCAAGGGGACATGAGTTGGTGTTCATTAGTTCAAGGAGACATGTGCCTTTGCTGGGGGGCATGCCCATGGTGGGTGGGCTGCCTGCGGGACATGACCAGGGATGCAGGGTAGTCCCCTGTGGTGTGGGCTGCCTGCAGGGGCCGTGGAGGGTGTACAGGGTACACCTGGGAGGACCCACACTGTCAAATCACATGTGGAACTTCCCGCGCACCCCTGATATACACGCGCCCAGGCTATTCGCGTGTGGAACTTCCCGCGCACCCCTGAAATACACGCGCCCAGGCTATTCGCGTGTGGAACTTCCCGCGCACCCCTGAAATACACGCGCCCAGGCTATTCGCGTGTGGAACTTCCCGCGCACCCCTGAAATACACGCGCCCAGGCTATTCGCGTGTGGAACTTCCCGCGCACCCCTGAAATACACGCGCCCAGGCTATTCGCGTGTGGAACTTCCCGCGCACCCCTGAAATTCACACGCGCCCAGGCTATTCGCGTGTGGAACTTCCCGCGCACCCCTGAAATACACGCGCCCCCAGGCTATTCGCGTGTGGAACTTCCCGCGCACCCCTGAAATACACGCGCCCAGGCTATTCGCGTGTGGAACTTCCCGCGCACCCCTGAAATACACGCGCGCCCAGGCTATTCGCGTGTGGAACTTCCCGCGCACCCCTGAAATACACGCGCCCAGGCTATTCGCGTGTGGAACTTCCCGCGCACCCCTGAAATACACGCGCCCCGGCTATTCGCGTGTGGAACTTCCCGCGCACCCCTGAAATACACGCGCCCAGGCTATTCGCGTGTGGAACTTCCCGCGCACCCCTGAAATACACGCGCCCCCAGGCTATTCGCGTGTGGAACTTCCCGCGCACCCCTGAAATACACGCGCCCCCAGGCTATTCGCGTGTGGAACTTCCCGCGCACCCCTGAAATACACGCGCCCAGGCTATTCGCGTGTGGAACTTCCTGCGCACCCCTGAAATACACGCGCCCAGGCTATTCGCGTGTAGAACTTCCCGCGCACCCCTGAAATACACGCGCCCAGGCTATTCGCGTGTGGACCTTCCTGCGCACCCCTGAAATACACGCGCCCAGGCTATTCGCGTGTGGAACTTCACGCGCACCCCTGTAATACACGTAGCCCGCTCCCCCAGACCCGATCGCGTGTGAAACTTCACGCGAACCCCTGAAATACACGTAGCCCGCTCCCCCAGGCCAGATCGCGTGAATAACTTCACGTGAACCCCTGTGATGCACGTACCCTGCTGAAATCGCGTGTTAGACTTCCCGCGCACCCCGGTATACACGCACACGTATTTTTTGTCAGCGGGTGTCTGTGTTTGTGGGTACCCCTTTGCACGTCATTTTTCCTGGAGGGCCACAGTATGGGACATTCATCATGGCAGTATATAGGTGCTATTTGTTGGCGCACCTTTTGGCGCACATTTCTTACAGCCGCAGAGACGCTACCGCCTGCTTTCTTGTGGCGGTCGTGTTTGTGCCTGCGCGCTGGTTTGAGCGTGCGCTTTTTTGCCCTATTCTATTCCATGAATACGTGTCGTAGGCGAGCGTGTGGGCGTTCCGCGCACTTGTGCCCTGTACTTCCCCCGTGACGCCCACGTTTTGGCAAGTTGTTCCCCATTCCGAGTGTTACGCCCGTGTTCCGCCTACTTTTGTTGCGTGCGCCGCGCTATGTGCGAATTTCGCTGTGGCCTGTGCGATTTTCGCTGTGACCTGGCGCACGCTGTTAGATGGCCTGTGCGCCAACGTGCGCCGCGCACTTTTTTATCGCACATCCGCTGGTTTTCTCGCGCACGGCCTTCCATGAATCGACGTGCGCTGCTTTTCGTGCGATTTTCGCAATTGCACTGCGATTTTCGCTATTCCACTGCGAATCGCACGTTTTTGCCCACTTGCGCCGCGCTAATTATTCCATGAATCGGCCTGTCAATTGCTAGTGCTGGTTCGCTATCTTGAAACACAAGAATCTTCTGTGCGCTGGGAACAATGAAATATGAAAATAGGCATCTTTTATATCCAGTGTTGCCATGTAATCCCCCGTTTTTAGTAGCGGGATTACCTCTTGTAGCGTAGTCATGCAGAACGTTTGTGGCTCTACATACTTGTTTGCAGGGTGCAAATCTAATACTGGGCGCATTGTTAGATCTTTCGTTGGCAGAAGGAAGCAAGTTGAATAAATACCCCTGTTTACCTGGTTGGCCAGGACGGCTATGATGGCGTCCTTTAATGGAAGTGTGGTTATTTCTTCGAGAAGGATACGTTGGTGTTCTTCTGAGTGGATCTTCTGTTGTGGGGGGTGGTCGTGGGGACGTTGGAGTAGTTCTATACAGTATCCACCTGCTACTCTGGACAGCACCCATCTGTCTGAGGTGATTCCCTCCCTTGCGCGGGTGAAGCTGGAAATGCGTCATCCTACAGCATGGGAGGGCACCTGAAGCGGAACGTCACTTGTTCTGAGGTGGTGTGCCACCTCGAGCAGGGCCTGTGCCCCGACCACAACCTCTGTGTTGTCCTCTGGGATAGCCCTGGGAGGTTTGGCCTTGATTATACCCCAGGAGGAACCTTGACCTTGATTGTAGCTGGATCCTAGTTGCGAGTTTTGGCATCAAAAACAGCAAAACTGTCTGTTACCCCTCTGTCCGGAAGGCTTGTTAGTGAGTTGACCTAAATATTTTAGAGTGTCATACTTGTCCTTTGCCATTTTAAGGGCGTCTTCTATGGCCTTACCGAATAGCACGTTAGGTTCAACTGGCATGTTTATGAGAGTGGCCTGCGTTTCTGGTCTAAAACCTGACTGCCGCAGCCATGTATGCCTTTTAATAACGGTCCCTTGCGCAATGACTCTTACAGCATGGTCCGCCGCGTCAAAGTTGGTTTTAAGGAGACAGCTAGACACTGCCCTCCCATCTGCAGCCACCTGTGCTAGTTGGGAATTGAGTGGCTCTGGGGCAGAATAAAGTAAAGCAGACATCTCGTCCCACTTGTGACAGTTGTAACTAGCCAAGAGAGTTGCATTGTTCACTATTCCTGTCTGATAGGCCGCAGAGGAGGCGATCTTTCTGCCCATGGCATAAATATTTTTGCTCTCCTTATCGGGTGGAGCCTCGGAGAAAGCAAGGGGTGTGCCTGCTCTTTTTCTAGATGTAGTCACAACTAAGGAGTCCGGTTTCAGTTGCCCTCTAATATCTAATAGGTCTTTTAAAAAAAAAAATGTAAACTCTTTATTCATGAATTTCAATAAACAATTAAATCATGTAACAACCAAACATTGAGCTTGAACTATGTACAGTTACAATAACCAATGTGTACAAGCAACATGAAATCACAGCAGTATAGCCACTATTAATAAAAAATAAAAAATAAACTCAAATACTTGACTGAGCAAAACAGACAACATAAAGAGACAAGACGAGACGAAAGACAACAAATACATACCGATACCCCTAGCCCTCCCCCTCATATTATAAGGCAAAATGTTTAATTCACACCCCAATATTAATTTGTCAATTTCCATAAAATTCATTGAAAGGACCCCAAAGATCTTCATAAACTATTTCCTTGCGTTGTTTGTAAAACAAACATTTTTCATATTTGAAAAGAATCTTCATATCATAGAGCCATTCCTCAGCTAGAGGCTTTTTCCTTTTTTTCCAAACTTTTAATACCTGCTTAATAGCCACAAGCACATCTCTACAAATTCAGATTCTTGTTATATAATCAATATTGTGGCCGCACTTTAGGGATTGCAGGATCACTGACGAAGAATTTCGCGAAAAAGTTAATGCTACAAACTGCATCAATTCTATCTAGCACATCTTTCCAGTATTCCTTCACTCTATCGCAGTTCCATAACATGTGTAACAGAGTACCTCTTTCCTTCCGACAACCCCAGCAATATTCACTTCCTATCAGCCCTAAGTCACACATGCAGACAGGGGTCCAATAAATCCTACCCAACATTCTCTGGTGAATGTAACGTAAGTTCAAGTCAAGCTTTGCATTAATCGGGACCTCCAAATTTGTTCCCATTCCTTCACCAAAATCTCCTCTCCCAACTCCTCAGGCCAGATCATTCTTAGTTTCTCCCATGATGTTAACCAGAGACTTTCCAAAGGCATACGCTTCATGAAACTAGACACCTTCTGCTGCATTACAGAGAACAATTTACAAATATGTGGTTTCTGTACAATTTGTGTTCCCATCAGCTGTTGCCTATCAGAAATCAAATCCTGCAAGCTTTTATATCTCCTCAATTCCTGCCTATTCAGTCCATATTTTTCAATCAGATACTCAAAGGAAACTATTTCAACATCGTTCCAAACGTCACCAATCACTAGAATACTCTTATTACTCCAACTCTTCCAATTCATCATCCTATTATTCACCTGTCATCCCGGATTACCCCAGAGTGACGCATCTTTATAAATTTGTAGCCCTTGACCATTGTTTATTATCAGTGAAACTAGTGCATCTTTTGTGACAATTAATTTCAAGTTCATGCTTGACGCAATAGCTTTCCAAGGGAATATAAACTCTTCACATGGTATGGTTCCAACATTTTCTTTTCTATTTGTACCCACCAAGGCACCGGATCCCAATCATCATTAGAAAAGATAAACCATTTTTTTAAGAGGAACCCCTTATAGTAATTCCCTAGGATGGGGTAGCCAAATCCACCTTCTTCAACTCCCTGAACCATAATATACTTTGAAATCCAAGCTCTTTTTCCAGCACCCCATTAGAATTCTTGAAAAACTTTATCAACCCGTCCTAGGATCTTTTTTGTGAACTTCAAAGGGATTGATTGTAAAATATATAATACCTTTGGAAGTAACATCATTTTAATTGCGTTAACTTTCGCCAAGATACTTAAGATAGTACGATGCCATTTCCTAATATCTTTTTGGAGAATCTCAATTATTTTATTGACATTATATTCAACAAGTTTATTAATATCATGAATCAAATAAATTCCCAATTACTTAACACATTCATTTTCCCACTTACAATCCCAACCTAACAAATGATTTTGATTCAGGGCAATCCTTGCTGGAAAAACAACCTATTTTCCCCAATTGATCTTGTATCCAGATAACCTACCCATTTCTTCTATCATATTCTTCAAAACAGGGCCACCCTCGACCGGATTATTCAGGACTACTACAACATCATCAGCGTAAGCTAATACTTTAACTCCACCCCTCCTACACATAACCTTCTTATGTTCATATTCAATAGGTCTGACGGTGCGGGCCTGAATAATTTCTCTACACGTGGGTTTACGGCCCGTGTGAGATTAGGGCCTTCTAAAGAAGGTGTATTCTGCGCTGCACAGATTTTCGTAGCGGGATAAACTGGGCCACTGTCTTTTTGTCCCCAAACATTTGTTCTGCAAAGTCTTTATCCTCCTGTACCTCTTGGGTGTCAATCTGAAAGTGCTCAGCCCCCTTGGCTAGTACTTCATTGAGGAGGGGTTGATCATCAATAGGATAATTGACACTGGAGTGTCTTGGTTAAGAGGGGAATCTATAGAGTACATATTGGCTTTCATATTGGCTTCTTGGTCTGCCTCTAGGTACTCGCCATCCCCATAATAAGGGTCCTATGTATCCTCATCAATAAACTGAGGGTCAGCTGCCTTTACAAAGCAGAGATCGTATGTGCTTAGTGGTGTCCAAGGAAACTTGGACAAAAACACAGCTCAAATTACGGACATTCTTCATAGTATAATCAACCCCATGATTTATAAAAAAAACAAGAGGGGATCAATGCTGGCCAAACAGCAGAGAGAAAGTCAGCTTGACGGGATTCAAGAATGACTTCTGAATCTGCGAATCCCATACTGTGAAGGACAGGTGTGCCCTCGTCCTTGGTCTTGGCACCTCCAATTGCCAACGGAGACTTGCACCGTCCCACTTCGAGGTTATCGGAGTGCACCTTGCAGAAGGACCCGGCAGAGGCGAGTAGTGCTATCATCGATTCTCAAATAAGAGGAAATTGCCTCGACCACAGATCAGCCGAGGGAAATAGACCAAGTAGAAACTCAGAGACACAGCTCCAGAGCTGGAGGAACAGCATGTGCCTAAATCGCAGATAGAATTTGTGATTTTTTCAAAACTTGGGGAAGGAAAACACGCCCCTTAGTTGGAGAGGTCTCTCAGCAATCACAGAGAGAGGCCCTGAAGTCTAAACTCGAGGCAGCAAAGAAACAGGAGGCATAAATTGCAAGAATGTTTAAAAATCCAAATTCTTTACTTACACCAGAAAAGAGGCGGGCAACAAGGAATAGATTTCAAGTGAGAAACTTACCAGCCTGCAATCAGGATAGCGAAACAATTGAGAGTGACACACCCATAAGGCTAAGAGAGAATACAACCACCACGGCTGGTTTACACACACAGACAACAAGAAAGGAAAGCCAGGAAGTTCTTGAGGGCTGTAAGGAAGACGAAACAATGACTTAACCAACTTGTCCAAATACTCAGTTACAGAAGATGAAGACGATGGCGACCACTCAGACTTAGAAATTGGCTTAAACATCCCTCAGATACGGCATAGTCCTTTTGCTGACGAGGCCATCACAATCATGGTTGACAATGAGGGTGATGATGAAGAGGAAGGAAATCCTGAGGTTTGCCACAAGCTAGGTCGAGCGCCATATCCGGGTAGGACACTATGCCAGTTGGGCGACAGTGTAAAAGTGAGGGCGAAATCAAAGATTGCTACCCTGAACATAGCAACGCATAGCTTTTCCACAGCCAAGAAGGATAAAAAATCCTGTATCCACTGTCCAATTTAATACGCTACGAGAGAGACGAAAGGTTACGGTCACCAGACCAGGAAATCAAACCCGCAATCTGGCGGTGCAAGTTATTAATCCAAGGAGGGGGTAACAAGAGGCCAAGAAAGATCATATGTATGTAAGAGACCAAGGAAACAAGACATTCCGTCTGTTGCTGGAAAGGATTCTCTTCATAGACGACTTAATCCTGAACAGAGCCAACGTACTGCGGCCGATTGATTGCTTAACTAGCATTATGAGGGTACAGTCAAAGGACCTCCTTTTAGTGGAATTTCCAAGGAAAACTGCTTTAAAAATCACTGGAAGAAAACTAGATTAAAAATCACCTATTGACTGATGCAGCTAACTTAATGCCAATGGGCTTCTAGTTAACCACTTGGAGAAACTGGACCCTATGGAAGGGCGGGGGCTTTTAAGGACATTGGTGTCCCGCACCAGCTTGCACAGAACATCAAGGACCACAGGCACCCAGAAAAGAGAAGTCACTCCTCCGAATTTAAACCTCATGTCTCTAAAAGGCAATGCAAGATTTTGCATTCGGGTGGAAGGAAAAAAACAAGTAAGAAGTAAAAAAGTAAGATTTGAGGAAAAGCATAGGGACCAAACAGAAAAAGACTGGTCCTGGCTGTCGGGTGTTCTTGCCAACAAGAACCTGCAGTCATAATATTTAAAGCAAGAGCCAGAAGCGGAGCATCTGCACATGGTGCTTTGTAGTTGGAATACCAGAGGCTTCGCTCACTTCTTTGGCCCGTCGAGACCATTTTGGCCGTAATTGGCAAAGCACTGGTAAAGTGGTAAAATCTGGACTTAATAATTTGCAGCTTTGAACATCCATTGCTTCAATATATAAGGCGGAACTAATAAGAAACCTTGCGCTAAATGCGGAGGCACCGGCTGTATGAGGCTGGCAGTGGAGGAAGGACCTGGCTCTATGGAACATCACGATGGTGAACGATAACATCAAGGGGAACTATCCAGCAAGACCCACATGTAAAAGAGGTCTTGAGAGAAAGTTTTTGATTACATTTTCATCTCTGAATACATTCATCAAAGCCTGCTGCACATGGAGGTGGTGGTAACTAAAGGTAGTGACCATAACATTTTAATACTAACAGGCAAACAGTGGACAATGGCTCAACTAGAAAGCATCCATTCTACGATTTAAGTAACGGCAGGACATAATAGGCTGAAAATTCCCTTGGTGGGAATCTCGGCCATCACCTGTTCTCTTCAAGTCACTACAAATGCGGATGGCAGCAGCTCAGCAGTGGCAACCCTGGATAAGAGGCTTGGGCCTATGCTGGGTAAGATCAACGGGCCCGAAACCGTCATTCACTGAACGACATTGTTTTGACATCGAAGTGGCAGACAAGAAAAAGGTGCTCAATAAATTTAAGAGGAAGTGCATAAAAAGGGGGTCAGCCAAGGCCATGGAAGATCTAAAAAGACTAAAACAACAATTTAAAAATTGTGTTGTCTCATAAGTTTAACATGCTTCAGAAAGACGCTGAGAAGATGCTCAAAAAAGCATGGCCTTGAAAAACACGGCAGAGATGTGGCGAATAATTAATGAGATAAACACCCCCCCCCCCCCAACACACCTTGCTACCCAACTCGGTGCCACCTGAAGCGTGGGTTTCCCACTTCACATTACTGTTTGCGTCAACTAATGAAGGGGCAGACACTGAAGAATTCTTACAACCTTCAGACTGAACTTTCCAGACAGATAAAGATGACATCTTGAACATGATTAGAGTGGCTAGTGGCTCGAGGGCTTCTGGTCCTGGTGGAATAACAAATCAGATGTTGAAGCAGAATCTGGAGGCTTGGGCTAGCTTCATGTGGGAATTGTTTGACCTGATTAAGAAAGCAAAGAAAGTACCTCCGTCACAGACAACCTCTATCATATTGCCAATATTCAAGAAGGGTGACAAGTCCGACCCAGCCAATTAAAGACCTATGGCACTCCTTGACATAATAAGATCTTTGGTGCCTTGATAGTAAAAGCACTAACGGCCTTGAGCATCCAATCCCACCATTTCGAACGGATTTGTTAAGGGTATGGAACAGCCCTTAATCTTTTTTTCATTAATGTCTTGGATTATTTGTTGAAGTGTCGACATTGCTTGTGGAAGACTGGTGGGCCTTACTAACACAGGGAGACATGATCTCCCTAACATTGGCCTTCCTGAAAGCTGTATTTGTGAGAATTGATGCTTCTCCTGGGTCGGTAGAAACTAGCTGAGCTAAGGATGACATCGATTTTAAACATTCATTAAACATGCACTTGGAGAGGAAATTGACAGTAAAGGGCTTCTAGTGGGGCTAAGGACTGGTGCTATTTCTAAAAATGTTGTGGCGTTTATTTTTGTTTTTTTCCTTCTTCTTCTTCTTTCTTTCTTTCTTTCTTTCTTTCTTTCTTTCGGGTTGTCTCCTTAGTTTTCCTTCTGTTAGATTCATTGACGTTATTATAGTAACATACGACTTCGCAGTACGAATTGATTTTCTTTTATATATGTAGCTGAAAGGTTTAAATTGTCAAGCATAAGCTAAGTAAAAAAAAAAGAAAATAAAAGTAAAACAATAGCAGCTCATGTTGCAAACTTTTAACTGAGCCTGAAACAGGTGAAAGGGGCCTTCTACGAGGACAGAGGGGAGCTGGAGGCCATATATGTGGGTGGGCCTGACAGAAGAGCAGTACTATGGGTGCAGGGGATGAGGTGGGGGCCCCCTGGGAACACACAGGGACGTGTTTCCTCCCCCCTGACCAAAGTTAACCAAGCCATTCTCTGCGCCCTGGGGGAAGTGGTAACAGGGGCAACAGCCTGGAAAAGGTGATGCACCAGGGGCCATCGTATTTCAGGAGCCCCAACAGGGGGGTGATTTGCCCAGACAGAAGAGGAGGTGGGATGTGGGCCCCCCAGGCGCGGTACAGGGGCATGTGCCTGCCCCGCCACAACAGACACAAACACGGCTTCAGAAGGCCCAGAGGAGCTTACACAGAGGATAGAATACATCCCCGGATCTGGGGTAGTGGCTCTGTGGGGCCTGCAATGTCGCACCACAATCAAGTTTGAAGGACTCTCAACAGCCCACCATATGGACCTCAACCCTCAGAGACACACAAAGTATTAAAGTAGGAGCCGAAACCGTGCATTGGGGCCCCGGACATGGAGCTACCGGCTCTCCCTCAGAAGGCTCAGAAGGCTTCAGTGGAAGGATCACCCCACGCACTGGACGTTACAGGCAAGGAGAGAGGCGGCGGTACATGGACGCAAGGGCGAGACTAGCACCCTTTGAATACACCCCACAGATTTCTAAGGGAGGAACGCACGGTCGAGGTAACAGGTCCATAATGGGAGAGAAAGCCGGTGCCACCAAAAAGGACGCAACGGCTCTCTTGGACGAGATTAGAAGAATGAGGACGGACATTGGAGGGAGAGTCGATAAAATCACTCACATAATTGACAAGATGGAGGAAAGACTGGAGGAGGTGGAACATAACCAGTTCTCTGTGGACACGATGGAGACCCAAATTGAGGTGCATCTGACGGAGGTAGAAAGGAGGGAGGAGGAAATCATCATGAAGATGGACGATCGCAAAAATCGTGAGAGGCGGAATAACCTCAGGTTATTTGGGATCCCTGACAAAGATGGGGAGACTGAGAAAGACATACGAAGTGCCTTATATGCCATCGCCAAACTCATCTTCGACAATGATTCCATTGACGAGGTCAAGATCGAGAGGATTCACAGGGCTGGTGCTGCAGCGGGTGGCCCCAGATCTGATCTTGTCTGCTTTCACAACTATGGCGAGTGTTAGGGAGAATTCTGATAAATGTGCTAATTCCCTTCACCTTGGAGACCTCCAGCAACTTTGCTGGATTATGAGGAATTGATTTTTTTTTCTGGAGAGACTGTGACCCTTTTTTCCCACTCTCTCATGTATTTTAATGTGTGTTTTACTCTTGTGTTCTTTGATTATGGAGTTTTAGAACAACTCCATAGGCATCATCTTTTCATGTGTGTTACACAGCACTCTCAGTGCAGTGACACAGGGAAGCCCTTTAGGCTCTCCCAAGATTTAAACACCTAGTCTGGGATAAACTACTGTTTCCCAAAGAAAGTAAAGTGAAATTGACTTTACTAGTATATTCAAATTCCTATACTCAGCCCACCCAATCTTACAATAGAGTGCTGGAGGGGTTGCCTAGTATCCCCTATGTCTAGAAACTCATGTAGTAGTCAGATGCTACCCTTTTCTATTGAAATGGCTGGTGGCAGTGGTTTTACAACAAACTACCATGATTTAACCCGACCGCAAACACTGGTAGCTAAAAATCCCGGCAGCCATGTTGTTCAAGATGGCGTCTGAGCCCCCTTTGTTTAAACAGGTCCCGGTCTCCTTTTTTCGCCATTTCTTTTTGAAAAGGTCCTTCTAGAGTTTGTCTCTTAGCGCCAAACCAGGTTTGGTCCCTTTGTTTCTACGCCTTTGGCGGGGCTTCAGGACTGAAGACAGACTCTGGCGCCCGAGTGTCTGGGGTAGGCAGGAAGTGAGGGAGTTGCCCGAAACTCCCTGTGCTTAGTCTCCTAGGAGACCCAAATGCACTCTGGTGTGTTTGGCTGGCTGACTGTCCGGCAAGGACAGCCACCCTGCTGGGTGAGTGGCAGCTAGGCTGGAATGAATGGGAGGAAACTGGATAAAAAGCAAATCTCTTGGTTTGCAAGGCAGAGTCGACCACTGGAATGAAAGAACCGAAGACGAGCTGGAAGAGGACAGCTGCTGCAACACCTCGACCGTTGGTTTGCCCGGTGAAGCCCTGCTGCAGCTCCGCATCGCCAAGTTCATCTCGACAGAGAAGCTCTTCAAGGACGACTTTTCCCTTTGAGTTGGTGGGACCAATCAACTCGTAAGCCACCTGGATACCATTCTCAGAGCTGGATGCATTTTCCTCAGCGTGCTGCAGGAAACCGAATAACCAGGGAGAAGGACACCAGTTTGTGTGCTTGATGACAGCTACCAGAATCGAAGATTTGCCAGCTTTGTGACCAGTCCCCGTGCAGTGCAGGAGTCCCCCGACGTCCTCCCTCTTGTCCCCACGAATGAGGCTCAGGAACAGCGAGATCTACAAGAACATAAACTTCAGCTACATCTTTTTCTTCAAAATAAGGTACTGGGAAAACCCGACCGAGAGAACTTACCTCTCACTGCAAAAGTGCGTGAAACCTTGGCAACTTGCATGCCCAGTCAGTTTGTGACCCAACATACAAACCTTTCTTCTCTGAACTACTTCTGAGAACCGTGGCAAAGACTTTTCTGTTTAACTACCAAAACTGGTTTTTACCTATACAAGACTCTAGTCAATTGACTTTGGCCTACTTATTGCATCGAATTAATTCCTCTGGTGAACTCAAATTATTTGCACTGTCTAAGAGTAACTGTACTATTCATTTTATTATCTTATGCCTTTTTGCTCCTACTTCAAATGCTCTGAATGCAATTTTGCTCATACTTCAAAGTAGTTTAAATGTCACAGAACCGAAGTGTGAAGTACTGTAGTATATTTTTGCGTGATATTGATTGCCTCCTTTTAGTGAATGTTTTCTAACTGACTGTGTAATAAATTAAGAAGTGTTTTACCAAGAAACCTTGAGTATAAGTGTCTATCTGAATTCTTGTGATTATAGACCTCTGTGTAACAACCTTACAGCTCACATTCCCTCTTGAGATAAGCCTGGCCGCTCAGCTTGCTACCAAAAACTGTGTGGTACAGACTTATACCAAGGGTTGGTTTTGCTTACACCTGTAGTCATAGTTGTGTGTAGTGGTCCCAGAGGGTACTGCCTGCAAACTCTGCTTAACAGCGATAGACTCCAAATTCTGGAAAAAGCACAGAGAAATGGGCCAGGTACAGGCTCTCCCAGCTTTAAAGAGATGTCTCTGTGAAGGGTCCATGTTGATACGCCAAGGTCCCACAGGTGGAAAAAATCGAACCCCGGATAGGGATAACATGATGACACCAGTCAAAAATAGGCCTTGGGGGGAACCTACGAATAGGCACCCTGAACATGAAAGGTTTGAACTCACCCACCAAACGATCCATGGTGGCAAGGGAATTTTGAAGAGCGGAACTAGATGTCGTGTTCCTCCAGGAAACTAGCTACTCCAAGGGTGACAAAAAAGGGTCCCATGTGGCCGGGTCGGCTGGGAGTTTCCGGGTCTCCAGCCGCCTGAGAAAGGCGGTAGTCGGGACATTAGAAAGGTAAGGTTCACGTTTGCCACTGTTTCTACCCCTAAACAGGGACAGTTAAGATTTCTGAAAGCCACAATGGCGAAAATATTGGTGGAAAGCTAAGGGCATCTGATCACGAGGGGTGACTTTAACACATGGGCAGATCCGGACATGGACAGGCAAAGGATAGGGGACAGGGCACAGGAATCCCCAGGCACCGCGAGTTTCAGGACTCACGGGAGACTGTATGACTGTAAAACATATGGCGCTACCTCCACCCACGAACATGGGGTTACACGTTGCACTCCCCACCACACAGGACCTACAAGAGAATAGATAATCTCTATATTTCTAGAGACACATGGGAAGAAGCGCAGGGCTCGGAGATCATTACGGTTCCTTGGTCAGATCATGATGTGGTGATGATGGATATACAGTGGCTGGGTCTCGCCCCCAAAGTGTCCAAATGGAGTTGTAATGAATCCCTCTGGAAGGACTTGGTGTTCCACTCAGAGATGAACAAGGAAATAGTGGAACGTTTCAAGACGAATGCTTTCAGCCGCTGGCACTGACTCTGCAGATTGGCATGTTTAAGTCACTGCTAGCAGAACCACATTCAGAGCAGAACCACATTCAGAGTTCGTGGCAACTAATTGCTGGAGTTCCCGTTTTTTGATTGAGCTGTGCAGCCACCCCTTTCTGGGTAAATGGATTGATAGTGTTAGTCGTGCCTTTATTGAACAGGAATTTGTTTGCTCGATATGCATTATGATGTTATCAAATTTGTACAATAACGAGTCCAGCAACACTGAATTAGATTTAGTGTCCACCTTGAGACTCTCAGAGTGAAACAAGGACACACAAAACCTGGTTGATTTCACCCAGAGATTGAGCCCATGGAGGTGAGCTTTCATCCTGCCTCAGAAATGGCATGTCAAACTCCCCCCTTTAGGACTGAGATGGGTGAGGACCCTATTGAAGAAAAGGAAGAGTCAAAGTCTGGCCCATATCGCTGATCCGAATTCGGAGGCAAATCCAGGTAACTGGAGTTAGCAATACTCTCCATTAAGGGACATGGCACAGAGGGTATAGCTCGAGGGGTAGTTGTTCCAGAGTCCTTAACTTGCCAGGGAACGACCAGCGTTTCTTTCTTTCACTCCACTTGTTTTCGACTTGCTTAATTGAAGACTGTACTGGAATATGCCATCTACTTTATTCAACCTTTTATCTTGTAAAAATTGCAAACTAATTTAATCAAGTAAATAAAAAATGTTTTAAAAAAATAAACTAAAGGAAACACTCGAACAAAAGTATTCTGTCCCTCACACTTGTACATACAACCAACTTAATAAAGTGATATATGTCAATTTAGATATAACAGAAATAACAGTTGTGTTCAGAACCTGGTAACTGTTTCTCCTTGCAATCTGAGTGAGGTCCCCTTCCCCAGATTCAAACAGGATTTCAATTGTTCAAAAGAATAAGGAAATCCTGTCTTGCAACAAAGTTCCAATAAAGTTCATCTCGCTCCAGTATGTCTCTCACTTGGACTTGACCAACAGTTAAAAATATTCAGCAAGTCTTTTATCTCTCCACTTGTGGCATAGAGTTTCACACAACAAATGCTCAGAAAATAGGTACACTTCCACAGTTCATCAGTGTCAATAAAAAGGCTACCGCCAAGATGATTCAGCAACAGTTCACAAACAACTTGCATCAGCAATACTGATTTGTCAGGATGATTCCACAACAACTCACAATGTACTTTGGTGACATTGTCACTTCTTCAACGTTTTAACACCACCATAGTACTTTAATAGGTCTACCACTACAAGGTCCCTTGCCCTGGTGTATTCGCCTGGCAGGACTAATGAAACTAATCACACTACTATAAATACTTCTGTGGCACAGTTGTACTTCACACAACTTTTCAGTTCTGACAACTTCTTCTTGGAAAATATGAGACACATTGGTGCGGTTTGTTCCACAATCGTGATTGTCACATGCAATGGAGGTTATGCTCCTCTCCTCCTGAATACCTTCTGCCTGAAGGGCATCTTTCGTGACACTCTTGTTTTCCTACTTCTGCATTAACCGAGTGCTGATAATGGCTGATAACGGATTTCTCTCACTATTGGTCTTCTTTGGCTTAGGCAATGCTTGTTTAAGTCAGTTGCCCATATTGCTTCTTTCTCCCTTTGACAATAGGGACTATAAACAATGAACCTCTTAATTGCACTATCTTGACTTTGCTAATAATTGTTTGTATTGGCTTCTAGTAATATTGCTCTCTCGTGTTGGCAATTATTTTAACCTCCAAAAACACAAATACACTTTGCTGGCCTGTTCGCCAAGTACTTATGTTGCATCATTCTCCACTTCATATCAGCTTGGTATTCAAAATGCTGATTATCCTGCCTTACATCAATTCTAAATTCAAAATAACCAGCTCTGACCAGCATGCGATCACAGAGCGATGCATGGTCACAATGTGCTAGTGCACTACCGGGTTTGCGTGCGCATCCGCTCTTTTCACTGTCTCCGGTCTTCTGCTCCTCTTGATACAGCAACCTGCTTCTCTGTTATCTGCAGCCCACGTCGGTCAGAAGGAGCGTTCCTCACTTAAAAGGCTCTCTAGTGCTCGCCTGCCACCAGACCCAGCCTTATTGTGGGGAAGGCTTCTAAATTTCCCGCTTCCCGCTTCAAGACCTCTCAGCTACGGTCTTCAGGGGGAAAGATCTTAAAAATAACACTTCCCGCTGCGCAACCTCTGCAATCAAGTCTCTAATGGTATAGACCCTCTCAGAACCAGCATCTATTTGACAAACTGCAGTGTCTCCGGCGTCTCTTCTCTCCTTCAGCTGCAACTGCAATGTGGAGTTACTGCAATCACTCCATCTCCCACTACTGTTCTCTATGGCCTGCACCGGAGGGGACCTTTTCTTCCTCCCAATCTCCCTCAGGTGTGGGTCATTAACACCATTAGGCTGCAACTTGCAGTGTCGTGACTCTGCATCCCTCTTCTTCATCGCAGTACGTTCGGCATTGTGGGACTTGGAGTTCCCAATGTTCAAATCAACTTTTTCCACAGTTTCAATTTTGCAATAAGTCATTAGGATGGTACGGTCTCTGGGGAAGTTATTAAAGGGGGTTTCCAATTCCTCCTGACCTGCCGCCCATGCAATCTTCCCACAGAACACCACCCCCAGGGTCAGGATCAGGAAGAGTCTGCCTTTCCCTGGCCACATGAGAAGAGTCCCAGGCAAGGTTTTCTGGGGGAATCATCTCCGATTCATCACAGCTCTTTATAAATGTTTTCACTCTAGCCACACATTCTAGAGGATGCAGTACGCCCAGTGGTGTTCTCGCTATATATGTTTCACTCTACAAGTTCTATTGGATGGAGACTTCTGTGCTATGAAGTGGACCCCACCAATGTGCATGGGCGCTTGCTCAGCTTCCTTCTGGGTGCCACATAGAAGTATTTTAGCATCATATACCGACAATTCCCACCTTCTCAAGAATAAGTAAAGCACAAGCCACAGCAGTTATCTGATATTTGCTTTCTCACTTAATAAAGCTAAATTATACTAACTAGTCATGATATTCAGGTCTAGACTATTTACATTACACTGTCTCAAGGGAACGAGCACTCCACCGAACACCGCCAACATGATTTAGGCAGTCTCCCTCTGACCTCCTTGGAGGCACGGCTCCCTAACCACGCTGCCGCCCTCCACGAGCACTGGGCCAGCGTCTTGGCACGCCATTCTCCTCCAGGCTTTGGCTCCTGCTGCTCTCTGCTCCTGGGCTTCTCTGGTCCGGACAGCATCCCCAGCTCGCTCTCTTCCTTGTTAAAAACAACACGTTTTATAGTCGAAAAACAGTCAAGTGGTCTCAGGTGTGAATGGTCATTATTGAATGCCTGACCCAGCCTGACACTATTAGTGGTAAACTTAAGTTCTTTCTATAGTAGGTTCTATAGTAGGTTTCCCTTACTTTCCCCATGTTGTTTCTATGGGTAATCTTTACTGCTCTTAGTTGCCTCCTCTTCGTCTCAGTATTTGTTGGAAATGGGTAGGGGGAGGTGGAGTGAGATTGAAAATACCCCATGAAGGCTGAGGGAGCGTGGGTTGGGGGATTATTGGGAATGGGGGAATACCATGTCCTAATCCCTCATGACCCTCCAACTCAGGTGATCCTCCCTCACTTGTCCACCCGCAGAGTCAGGATCCAAAAGCGATGGCCCTTCCCAGGCCACCTGATTGGAAGATCCCAAGGGAGTAGGTGGGAGAATACCATCAGGTTTCTCAGAGGGGCTACCTAGGAAACCTCAGTATGGCTCTTGTTGAATTTTGTCTAGGCTGTGTTGAGGAAGGATGGGTAAAACAATAGGTTTTATTATGTGCCCAGTCACTTCACCTATGTCAGGATTATAAGCAAGGTTCTGATAAGATGTTACTCCCTACTTTGTATCAAATGATTTTTCAGGGGGTAAACAGTGATTAGCTTTGACAATAGGGATACTTTATGCTTATGAAAAGATGTTCTTTCCCCTTAAAATTCCTCTTGAAATCGGCCAGTAATTTTTATTGGAGTTCCTTACTATTACACTGCTCGGCTGGTTACTGATTCAGAAATATCAGTGGAACTTTGTGGGTAGAGGCAGTTAGTAGACTCTTGTATGTAAATGTTTCCACATTTATGTTTGTCACATAGTCCTGTTGGTAGGGAGAAAACATGGATGGTGGGTATGCCTCTAAGCTGTAAGTCTGGTTTCAAGTAAGTATTGTCACAACTCTGTTCACAGTGCAATGTATTGTGGATAGTAAGCCGAGGCACAGGAATTCTGATCATCCTATTCTGAGGTCCAGTTATTCTGATACAGTTGTCGATCAACAATAAGATCTCCAGCAATACTTCTAACATGAATGTGTTCCTAAGCAATAGGGACTTTAGTATGCAAGGTAACCCCTTAAATTGCTCTACCATTCTAAAAGAAGTTCTAAAATAAGTGAAATCTATGAATCTGCTTAAGTACCTGTCCTCTGGGGATATTGACCGTGTTCGTTTTCCAGAGTTTCCAAATACTTCACTTGCCAAATTACAAATGAAATCAAGATTAGCCATGGAGGCGATGGTGGAGTTGAGCGAAGAATGGCAGAAGAGAGGCTGCACTATATCTAGATCTATCCCAAATAAGATGGTACAGAAGGTTTTCAAAGACTTGGAAACTCCACAACAAAAGTTGACTGCTGGAACAGCCACTTAGAGTGGGGCGTCGAACATCTGGGAAATCGTGCCTGAAATCATAGCACAAGTAATTCAGAAAATCGGTTTACCAGAGCAGAAGCTCTAGCCAAACCGGAAATAAGATGTCTCTCATGGAACATGAGAGGATTTAACTCTTTCTCTAAGGACTCCCAAAGACTGTTTATTTTTCACAACATTTCAAGAAACCTGGTTAACCGATGTAATTGGGATTGAGGGATTCTCTACTTTTGAGTAATGTGCCACTAGCAGGGGGTCAAGGCCGCCTGAGTGGTGGTCTGCTGGTGGCTTGGAGGAAAACTGTCTTTTGTGATTGCTCTCTGATATCTAATTCGATCCTAGGTTTATTGGGATTGAGAATGAAGATTAGAGATCAAAAATATTAATGTACGCTGGGTATTGATAGTAGTGTATTGGAACCCGTTGATTTGTGACCTACCCGTCTTTTGCAAAGGTTATCAGACCTCTTAGTGTCAATTGTGTTGAAATATCCATCAGATGAACTTATGATACTAAGGGATTTTAATGCTCAGTGTATCATCTCATATGAGCTTCCTCATAAGGTAAAGGACATTACCAAAAATGGTTATAGTTGAGTTTCTTTTATGAATGATTGGGATATGTTAATGTTGAACGATAATGTGAAGGGAAGTCCTTGGGTGTTCCCAGAGGGGTGGCCTTCTCAACAATTCACTACGTTTTTGTTTGACAAATGCTTAAAATGGAATGTGATACAAAATAAGGACAGTGATCATGTAATGTTGGTCTATATGTTTAACGTGGGAAATGCCATAAACTAGCCTGTATATAATGAACAGTTAGAAGCCAATTCGGCTTGCAACAGATTGATTAAGTTTAAGGAGGGGGTCTTATTCTGAGTCAAAAGCTAGAAGGGGCAGTGGAGGATCTCAGTAAGGAAAAGTTAAAGGAATACTGTCAACCAGACACTTATATCAACTTTCTATGGGGACTGAATAAACCAATAATTGGTAAAGCTGTCCCTCTCAAAAATCATAAGCACTTTTTTGACAAAGAAATCTTTGAGAAGAAAAAACAGATGAGAAGAGAGAAATATAGACTTAAGAAACAGATAAAGGACCCCAAAAGCTGTAGTGTAGCTCTGAAGCAAGTAACAAATGTTTATAAAAACTGGGTTAGATCTCACAGGTTTTTGCTCTCCCACAGAGATGGGGAAGAAATGCTAAAAGCTGTACTAATGAGTAATTCGAGGAATTTTCGGAACATTGCCAACTTGGTTCATACCAAGTCAGACTCTGCACACATTTTGTGTATAGATGAAAAGGTGTGGGTGGAATATTTCATGAGGCTCTATGCCCAGGCCAGCTCTATAGACCAGAATGGTGTAACTACTGCCAGCTGGTGGATGGAGGTTTCAGTGAGCGACATAGTACATCTAATAAAGAAATCCTCTAGTTCCAGAGCCCCTTGGCCTAACGGCCTTTCTAATTCCATCTTGAAAGGGAATCCTACAATCTGGGCCGTTATCCTAAAAAGCCTGTTTGAAAATATATTAGCATCACAAAAGTTTCCAGATTCCTGGAAGAATGCAATTATTATTCCCTTATATAAAAAGAGGGACCGCCTCTTGGCGGACAGCTATCGTCCCATCTCTTTGCTAGACGCTGATGGTAAGATCGTTTGTAGTCTGTTCCTGGAGAAATTGGAGGCCTGGGCCATTCAAAGGGACATTCTGCCAAAGGAACAGACAGGTTTTAGTAAATGAATTTCTACAATCTTAAATCTCCTGACTTTGGGATGTATGATTGCTACGACGCACGTAAAATATGGATCCCCTCTCTTTTGGGCGTTTGTAGATCTTTCACATGCATTTGATACAATAAACAGGAATAAACTGTGAAGTAAATTAAAAAAATGGGGTCTCCCAGACAACCTTCTAAATATTCTGATTCATCTTCATCAAGGCACAATGTTAAGAAGAAGGCTGGGAAAATCGGAGTTACTTTCTAGACCAATTTCCTCAGAAAAGGGAGTCCGTCAAGGGTGTTTATAGGCTCCCTTTCTTTTTATTCTGTTTATGGCAGATCTGAGTGAGTGGTTGGTAGGAAAGGGTTTGGTGGCCCCATAAATAAGAGGCAGAAAAGTTAAGTGGCTGGCCTATGCCGATGATATTGTGGTTATGGACCACTCTCAGGTCGGCTTGCAGAGACTACTAAGTGCTCTTGCAGACTATGCAGTCTTGAATGATCTGTCAATTAATCCAAATAAATCGTTTATTTTGAGTTTTAAATATCCGCTAAAACGAAGTAAACCATATATATGGACATTGAATAATATAGCAATCTCGGATGTAAAGGAAGTAACGTATTTGGGCTCCAAGATTGTAGCCTTCTCTACCCAGATGCACTTTGTAGGCATGGCTCAAAAAATTGGGTGCGCATATGAAGAGAATCTACTCTAAACATTGCAGGTTCTCAATGCTGCCGTTAATAAAGTACTATGTGGAAAAGGTGGTGCCCAGTGTAACGTATGGCCGAGAATCTCATATACAGTCTTTCAATGTCAACTGGGATAGAATGGAAGGCAAATTGCAGAAGGATTTATTGGTTCTCCCCTCCTCAATTCCCATTATAAGTGTTCGTTATGAGCTAGGCCTAGGTTCGTTAGTGACAACAGTTGAGTGGAAATGGCTTAGTCAATTTAGGCTTATTTTGGAGCCATCCAATAAGTCACTCTATGAAGAGTTATCTGTGCAAATGAAATGTAATAATAATCTGTTTTGATGACTCTCTCTGATAATTGTAGGAAAATATTGGAGCAAGCTGATTGGCCCTTGGAGACTGTGATCCAAAATCCGGTTAAAGCTAAAGATCTAATAACAAGAATGGATTGGGTCAGGACGTTATCTAAGATGAGAGAGCTAAAATTATCTTCTTCCTGGTCGGAGCTGGATAAGCATAGAGCAAATATTCCAGCTTATCTACAAAAAGGTGTGAACCCAAGGATTAGATCGGAGTTCTTGAGATTTCAGTTGAAATTGGTTCTAATCAGGGAAATTATGCATATCAAAGACCCTATTGCTTTTCCGAATAATATATGTGATCTATGTGAAGAGGGGGTCAAACAAACTGTGGTCCATGTGTTATCAAATTGCCCAAGGACTTGGCTGATTAGACAGAAAAGGTTCAAGAGATTTGTTCATGACCCCCAAATGCTAAACTAAAAATTGTTTTGGAAAAGGCTGTGTCAGGGGCAGGAATCCTTCCTCACATCATAAGTGGTAGCAGTGCTAATGATCTGGTTGATGAAATATTTTGCATGTCCAGTCTTATCTTTTTTTCTTAACTTCTGTTGATTGTTTGATTGTGTTTTTCTCCTCTTTTCTGTTTTTTTTTGTTTATGCCTCTTGCTGTGTTTTAGTTTTTTTTATTGAAATATTTTGTATGATGATTGTTTTATGCTTGTGTACAAAGTCGAATCTTTTGACTAATAGGCACAATAAAAAAAAAAAAAGGTTATTCGGATACAGTTGTCATCCTTACACAAATTATGTGAGGCATGCTCTCCTGACCTTTGAACTACTTAATTAAAGAGACACGTGAACTTCCACTGGCATGTTTTTTGACATATCTTTGAAAACGTGCTGTAAAAACGCACCTTTCACACTGATTTGTAAACATGTGCAGTGGTTGGAAAGGGGAAATTCCTTTCCAACCTCTCTTCAGAGATGTACCACTAACTACGAATGCTCAGAAAGTGATTTATCTCATTAGTCAGTTGCGCACATGGAAAATAATCTGCACACAAAAGCCAACCATGTCTGCACTTGGGGGGTACATTGGACTCCACTGTACCCAAAGGAACGAAATACAAAAAGCCTTAGAATGAGTCCAATACCTAAGTTGAGGCCAGCGTTGAAATCTCCTCCTCCTTCTCCATGCTGATCAATGACACCAGACTCCATTACTTCTTTGATCTTCAGATTATTGCCAGAATTATTATTGTGCTTCCCTATTGAAAAAACACAAGCAAATACATTTCAATTAAAATATTGTTTTTTCTGCAAATGAACGTTTGGTGCTTAGCAATAATGTTTGGCTGAATATCACGCATGTGTATTATGATTTCTCATTCTTTTACATTACATTTTCCCAGAATGTGGTTAGACCTACATTTATAAACCAAAAATATGTATATATATAAAAATATTATGACTCCCACAGCCAGCAATATATTGAGAAAATAAGGCTGCACAGAGAAAGGTAGGATTTTTTAGCACAATAACATCTAGTTCAGCATTTGTCACATACCATACTAGACCCCTTTCTTGAAATAGAAACAGAAAAGAAAGCCAGTTCCTCATGGACAAACACAAACATTTCCTCCTATTATAATACTCACAGCACTGTTTAGCATGATCAATGCTTTTCTCTTTCTTGAGGTTGCTGAGGTTTTCAGTATAACATCTAGCAACTTGCATTTGCTGGGAGTGTTTTAGAGCCAGATTATAAAATGGTTGAACATTATTCATGAGAGTGTGGGCCTTCATATCGGGTGAATTGTAGCTTAGTAAGGTAGAGTGGGGTTGTGAGGCTTATCGGGCTGCAAGCAGTATGTGCAACTTGATACCCTTCAACAGTCTGATAAGGGAATGTTGCCCCTTGCAGCCGGAGTGAGTATGGTGAACGGAATAGAGAGATGTCCACCCCTCGGCAGAGAAATAAGGAGGGCCACACTTGTCAGACTGTTGTTGCAGAAGACTCCATACAGAATGTGTCCGTCTGCTTGAGTGGATCCCTTTATTTGTTCCTTGCGTTGGAGGATTTACAGGTATGCTGAGAGGGTTTTGGTTGCAGTATTTTGCTTAGGTCCGATGAGAAAACGGAGTGTTGGCATGTGCAATGTGACAGAAGAGATTAGCTGTCTGGGATGGTGTCCGAAGATGTACATTTTATAGACGAGTGTCGGGGACGTCTCTGTACGAGTGTGGTTCCTCCTGCCCTCTTCCCAGCATGGTTGGTGGATTGTGAAATACTGCACATAAATTGGCCAGCTTTCAGTGATGAAGAGAAAATATGTGTAGCCCCCAATGAACAGGTTGTAGATGTCTTTGCCTCGTTTAGAAATAGAGCAAGTTTTGATGAGGAGGCAGTTAGACTGTGGTTGCTCACTGGCCCCTTTGTGCATTCGGGTCAGGCAGATGTACCAAGAGGTTTCATAGCAGGAATGATGCTGATGGGTGTCTCGTGTGCTGGATTCATCTTTGAACAGGCTTAGAAGGTTCCTCTTGGGATTGAGATTGTCTTCCTAGCTTCAACGTGGGTTGGTTTTGGTGCTGGGCTTGGTGATGAATGGTTTGATCTGCAGTGATTTGTCGTAAGGTGGAAGGTAAATCACTGAAGGTGTCTTTAAATCGTAAGAGTTGAGTGGCTCTGATCATTCTGATGTACCTGCAGGTCCAATGTACTTTCTGCTTCATGGTGGATGTTGGAAAGGCCATATTCCCATCTGTGGAACCAAACACTTGGAACCACTTTCATGGTGTCCAAAGTTGTGGCTTCATCAACCGTGGTGTAACATATCTGTTCACAGATTAGTTGAGCCACTCTATTTCCACTTCGGATTACAAATGGGAGACCCCCAAAATTAAACAATAGAGACCTCATTTTTTATTGATAATCTTTATCAACTACACTGGTTCCCATGTTAATAATTTTTTAAATTATTTTTAGAGCTTATCCACATCAGTGTTTAATCCTACAAAAGCATCCTCTATGCCCCATAATTTGAGATCTGTCTTAATTAATGTGATTAAGTTACAATGGGTTTTTTCATGACTTTGACATCTGAATCAAGTCCGGGGCCTTCCCTCTTCTGACATCATTTGTGAAATAGTCAGGGACCCTGCAACACTGAGACTCTGCCTTCTTTACTCCCAGGTTAATTTGAGCTGGTGGTGGTGCTGTTAACTGGATCACCTGACCGTTGACAGGGAAGGCAGACTTTAAACCTTGCTTTTCAGCCACTTCGTGATGGCACTGCATCACAACATCTTACTGTCTGTTAACTATGACTCAGATAGAACAAGGTATGTTGTATCTGAGTAATATTACATTTTCTAGGCCACAGTGTGGGACAAGTAGTTTTCTCAAAGATTGTTTCCCTTGGACAAGGGCATTTTTGTTTAAAAACAGTCCTCACCAATGACAAACGTCCCATACAGATTTCTACTGACCAGTGGTAGGCCTGTCATAGGTGTGCCCTTCATCTGTATCTTCATCCTTCAGGTACTGGTCTCCCCTGAATAACACATCCGACTCGGCAGTCATTTCGCCTGTAAAACAATGTAAAAATCTATGACTTATCCATTCAAATGCAGTTTTATATTAACAGATATGTTATGTTCTAACATTGTTTTTATATAGTGCACATGCACCATTATTACGCATTTAGTTTTTGTTTTTTGTTTGTTTTATAATGCACCTTATTACAAATGCAGATGCTTCTTTACAAACGCAGTTGCTTCAAAATGTTACAATGGAGGTACGGGGGCCTGGGGAGTGTAGTACATGTATTCAGAAGTACATTTATGAAATGCAATCAAAACACAACATCATCACAATATGTGGGAAAGATTTGCAATTAGAGCAGAAAAACAGTTTAATAGAGTAAGAGGGCAATCTTAGGACCAATCAGGACCAGAGAGGCCTTGGGATTATTGAATGTGGGTGTGACCGGCCATGGGAGTTGGGGGGAGCATGAAGAGGAGCAGGGTCCGTGGAAGGATGAGGTAGAGTGGGACAAGTGATTGTAAGGGCAGGGGATCAGACTCCAAGGACCCAAGACTGTGTTGGTGAGTTATATATTAGTGTAGGAGGGGGTCATTGGCGATGAGGCATTTTTCTGATTTATCTCAAAACTGTCCAATTTTTTATTCTTTTGGATGACTTTTGGGATTAAGTTCCAATTCAAAGCTCTTAATCTAGCATCTCCTAGTTAATCCCAAATAATAAACGGTATCAGGTAATAAAATTGCGTGAAAAATTCAGTGGTTTGACCCAGTAAAGGTGTACCCCATTATACCATTTAAGGGGAGCGGGTGTTGCGGGGGTTCCCTCGGTCCCCTTAAATGGTATTACGGGTCCAGGGGGGATCACGAGGGTCCTCCGCATCCATTACATGATTGTGGCGGCAAAACCACTGAAATTTTTGCCACAATATTTTGTATTCACAGCCATTTTTGCTGCGATTTTAATACATGGAACCAAATAAACACTGTTGCACTATTCCAATTTGTAGCGGTACGAGGTACATAGTAATGCTGATTTTCTGGGTCTTTTCAAAGTAGAGTGTTGTTTTCATACAATGTGGAGTCGGAAATGGGATTTCTTCATAATCACATTGTGCTGCTGTACGAAAGACAGTTTGGGGTCAAACAGCTGTGGAACATATACACAGAATAGCCATATGTGTGATGTCTAGCAAACATGACATGTTCAACGGGGCTGCATTTCAAACAACTTTTTGTTTTTCCCTCATGCCAGCATCACCCTATTGAACTAGTTCACGTGATGCCAAACACTGGTAGCACCAAGGTGGTTAATGTGACACACAATGCAACACGTAAGGTATGTGTGACCTTACCAGGTCAGGGCCCCTTCAACCAGGCCCTTTCAATCTCCGTACGTTTCTTTTTCCATCCAAATTAGTATTTTTGTCTCTGCTCCTCAATTTGGCACCAGTGAAGACCCTACGTTCAATTTCACGAGCGGTTACCATGGAAACCACCGTAAAATCAAAAACGTATTTTTTAATCATCCAGATGCCATATTTAGCACATTACACCCTAAATTAGATGCCATCTCCTGTATTGGCTCCCTTCAGTCACTAGACAGTGATTTGTGTTGATTAACTGGTACGTGCCTCAAAATGGCTGACCAGTATATAAACGAGTGGTCGCCATGACGACCAACTCTTGTTTGCAGACTACAGACTGCCGCGCGGCCTCTGCATTTTTCGCCCAGTCACCAGGTAAGCGATTAGCTAGCCCACCGCAATCAGGGTCACTACACAACCACTGTTGCACACCAGCTGATTATGAATTGTCTTTTTTAGACATCCTCCAGACGGATTACGCTGCGGACTCAAGAGCGTTCCAGCAACACACGGAGTGCTTGCAACACCACAGTGTTCCAGTTATCAATAACGACTTGGGGTAAACAATTCTTCCCCTCTTACCATGTATTGATTTTTATTGATCTACAATTATCACATACGTAATTTGACTCGATATGTGGCAGACTCATGCAAACATTCCTGCAGAGTGCGCCACATATTATCTGTTTTGCAGCATGTCTTCAACAACTATGCATGCTTGCATCCAGCTAAAATACCAACCAGTGAGTCAGACTTCTCCTCCATTGTATTTTTCCACAATGACAGGCGTTACCACCAGCACAGCCACTATAAGCTGTACAATCCGCCATGGACTCACACGCCACCACTACAGAATGAACATCTGACTGTGATGAGCACAGGTAAGCTCACCCAGTGAGTGGGTGTTCCTTAACACACCATGTTAATATGATTCACGACACTACTAGACATGGAATGACGCCAGTCTTTTCCCACAGATTGCCCTTCAAGTACAGATAACATAAAGGCGATCCTGGAGTTCCGCTAACTAAATTTAGAACTCCACCCCATCATTAAAAAACCAAACCATGCAGAGCACCTGCCAGAGCACGGTAAGAGAATTCCTCACCTAGACATTAAGAGATCCTAATTAGGCAATAATTGAACATTGTCTTGCCAAACTGACCAATAGAATACACCTAAACTATTCCTTGTCTCCCACCCTGTAGGTAGCACACCCACCGAACTGGCTCTCTCCACACTCCATTGTTGTCCTGATAAAGGCCCGCACAAGACAGGCTAATTCAGTAGCCCACTAGGGCCGAAACACACCTGAGTAGACCTCTTGATTTTGTGTGTCATGTATCCACACTATTTTATTTATTGTCACATTTGTTGTTCTATGCTTCGGTTTAGATACTGTTTAAATTGTGTTAACCTCTGTTTCTTATAACAGTAGGTGGTATACATTCAATGTCTCTTTGTATCAACCAATTCAAAATCACTTGCTCGAATATGTAGTGTTTACAAACCACATGTACACTGTTCATGTCCAGCCAGAAATAACTTGTTCCATCTTAAGTGTGTGCTAACAGACCAACCGGTCTCTCTTTGAATATAAAACAACTATTGAAGAAACAGATTCGACTACTATGGTATTTTAACAAGTCTATGGGGACAAAATTTAGGCAAGACTTGACCCTTTTCACTTGTGATATTTACAACATATACCACTGGGCCAGCTTTGTACCTTGTACACCACTCCATCTGCACTGTGGCATGCAAACTAAAAATGGAAAAATAAAAAGAGAATTATTTTGTCACAGCAGATGGCTTTCCATTGTTCAGATGACCAAATGCCTGTTGTAACAAATACAGGAATATCAACAGAGCTGTTACAGTTCTCCGGCCATTCTGGTAGAATAACTGGCATAACTCAGCCTCATTGCTGTTGGTCAGATTGCTCGTGTTGTCACTAGTACAACCAGTGAATACATTAAAGTGTTTTAAAGAACATTTGAGGGCTTAAAAATTGCTGTGATTTATTAACCCGACAACTATGCCTGTTCGTATTACTAAAGAATTAACCTGTGTGGGTGGAGGTGGTGTGATTACATTGCAGCATGGGGACTTTCAATCCAGGGCAGAAAAAGAGGGCTCATGTCAGAGCAGGAACTGTCAGATAAGTGTACCCTGCAGAGGTGACAGCAGAAGGTGGACTGTACACATAGGAGTAGGGATAAGAGATGGCACAAAAGCTGCCCATGTAGGAATACGCAAGGGTGATCACAAAAAAAAACATGCATCGTGGTGCCACCGTCAAGATCTGGCAGGTGCCAAAATGTATGCATTTACAATAGTATGAACTGCAGAAAATAATGGGTTATGTTTGATGTCAACAAGATCACTTTCCACTTTCCTACTCACTTGAGGAGGCCATCATAGTGCCCGTCATCTCTATGTCCTGGAAGTCCACTGAGCACAGGTCTTCACTCTCTTTAGGTTTTAACGAAAAGACAGAAGCGGCAATCAGGGGACCTAGTATTAAACGAAAAACAATCTTAATACGCATTATTGAAAAATTACAAACCATTAAGGTTAAATGCAGAACAACCTGAAAATGACTGATAAAACCAGGTGTTTCATGGTGCGGTTCGTATTCCCTTGCACAACTTCTAAGTACTTCTCCTTCTTTTGCATAGAGTTCCATGGTGGATTCTATGACTAATATAGTTAGACTTTGGTTGACTTTGTTAGCCTCCAAAAACCTACAGCACTTGCAGAAATAGAATGATTGGCAAGGCCAGTAAAGAAATGTGAAAGCTGATTTGCTGCCATGGTATTGGAATACTGAAAAGAAACACAGGTGGGAATATTTATGAAATGGCCAGTGCATGACAAATGTTATAGCTCTTATGGACAGCACCAATGATATGATAAGTCATTTATAACACGCCTGTACACAAGTGTTCCTAGGCGTGACAAGGCAAGGAGGGGGCAACAGAAGGATGACAAAACAACGATCTTACTAGACCTTGTGTAAATCAGATCGCACAAGTGCAGGGAGGAGGAAGGGGAGAAGTGCCAGGAAGGGAGGGGAGAAGTGCCGGGGGGAGGGGAGAAGTGCAGGTAACTCAATAAGTGCTGCCGGTGGGTAGCTCATAAGAGCAGAGAGACAAGGGACTTTAGGGTTGCAGATACAGACCCTTAATTGCTGGGGGAGCCCGGAGGCAACCCATGGGAAACTGGACATGCAGGAGTCTGGGCCCGAGTTTAAGTGGGTGGCTAAGAGGATAATGTTATCAAATGATCCTGGCTACACAAACCTGCCATGCTATTAATTTCATTCTAAAGTTGCATTAAGCCCTACGACCCTTCCATTACCCACAGCGTGACCTACAATCTTCCACTTCACCTGAAAGTGCCCCGCTGCCCCTTTCTCTTGTATTGCACTTTCCAAACATCTGCTGACTCACAGTGCCCACAGTGCCCCTTCTAACATTCGTCTTACTTAGTGCCAATCCTACTTTCGTTAAATGTGTACTGTAGGGGAGGCAAAGTATCACAAGTATGACACCGATCAAAAGATACAATTGGAAAAACGTTATTAACTTAGTGGGGTTTGAAAAACTCCTACTTTGCCCTATAACTAGGCTGAGAGTTGTCTCAACCATCAAATAATGAACAAAACAGTCTTAGTCGTATTTGTCAAATCAAAATGGTCTATGCTAACAAAACCTAATGCCTGCCCTATTTCTTGAACAAAAAAGCGTGTAAAGGAGATATGTATATGAAAGGAAAATCAGTGTTCGACAAAGAATAAATGTGGCTGAATCAGCTCTCCTCCCCACGTTTAGACAGCACAGAATAAGGCAGTCTCTATAGGCAGGATGAAACACTCTGGCTCTGTTTTGAACACTGAAACGGTTTGGAACGTGGATCGAGGTCTGCCTGGCCTTCCACGTTAAAGGCTCTTGTTTCAGTCTTCCCCTTATAACCAAACAAAAACTTCACACCGGTCCCCCTCTGTCAGGCTCAGACCCAGCATAGTTCAACAACACTTGCCGGGGCTTCCATACACAAGTTTTTTACACTTCGGGCCTCCCTCAATCGGGCTCAAACCGCTTTTCGGATGTCGAAGACTTTCGAATGTGCAGGGATTCTTTTACTGCATGACCACTTTGATTCAGAATTCAATGATCAACTGTTTCCTCTACCCTTTTCTCGAGGTTAACGTCATTCACTTTCGCTTTACAGTTCATTTACTTTTATCGCCACAAACAATGCACTTTTCATGGAGACTTTGGGGTGGGCTACTCCTGTTCACCAGTTGTTATTGCTTTAAAGTTCATTCACAGGTCTGCTTTTCCTCGTGTCTCATCTACACGCGTGCAGCCTTCACTTGCAACATTTTGTTGCAAACTTCAATCTTTCTTACCACACAGCGGTCTCTCGGGTCGCTTGCCAACTCACTGGCTGTTTGCGGTTCCTTCTTGCTTTTTCAATTCCTAGTTCACAAGTCAAGATTAGTACCACAGGGTTTGCCTCGCTTCCCCAACTCTGCCGTCCACCCGGGAGCGTCGCTGGTGACCTTGAAATACAATGCATTCTTCGATATTGAGATCTGTCCTTCTCCACATGTCTTTCGCGGCCTTGTGGAGGCAACGACCTCCCGTAGGGAACTCTTGGGGTTTTCAGCCCGCTGCTCTCATCCCTTGGTCTGTTGCTTTGCACCAGTAGGATCGGCTTTGCCCCGGAATTTCTGCTCGTACTGGTGTTCCACCTTGCTCAGAGTGTGCCTCGAGGTTCTGCCTTTTTACCGGGTGAGGAGAGCTAATTGAAATCAGTCGTATGTACTTGTAGTCAAGTGCCTGACTTTGCCTGACCCGATTTGCGGGATATGTCCAGTAGGATGTATAAGAGTGAGTCTTGTTACTCTCCACCACCCTCTTATTCGGCCTAGTGTTTGTGCAGAAAGGTGGGGCAGGAGGGTGTTGGGACATTGGATCCTAAAAACTAGTAGGGGTTGGATGCACAAAAAAGGGGGGAATACCGCGTCTCACCATCAGCTGCCTCACCCCCACTCCCCGAAGACCCCTGACCCAGGTGATCCTCCCGCACTGGTCCACTCCCAGGGTCTGGAATCTGGATCCAAAGGCGATTGCCGTGCCCTGGCCACCTGAGAGAGGGATCCCCGGGGACTAGCTGTTGAGACACCCTCTAGTTTCTCATAGTACCCTAGAGCTTTAGCCATGACGCGCAAAATCTGAACGTATCCAAAGCCCTTGAATGAAAAGTTGGACCAGCATTTTTCTTTTTAGAGGACTTACATTACAACTGGCAAGCATCCTATCTGATGGCCAATGCACCCGCTCAGCCCTGTGCTATCAAGAGGTTAGTCCCCAGTGCTTTCCTTACATAGAGCACATCCAACCTTTCCGCTACATTTCCTTTCTTTCTGTGTGTCCCTTCATTCTTCCATTCCCTCACCATGCCCCTCACGCACTGCCCTATTTCACAGTGCACCTTCCAAACCTGCCCTGATTCACAGGACTCAACAGCTCTCTCCACCTCCACCCCTCTTTCATAGTTCCCATTCCATACCTCTTGACTGGCCCTTGATTGGAAGGTCAGACACCCGTTTCTAGTCTAAGAAGGGCCAGTTCCTTGTTGTGTAACAGTGTGTTAGGTGTCTCAGATTACTCACACACACATCTGGAGCGGCTGGGCTTTTCTCAGGAGTTTGGAGTCTGCTTTCACTTTTTATTTTTGGAGGCGCTGCAGCACTACAAAGATGTCACACTGGCGCAGAGCATGCACTGTGTGTGTGCAGTGGGTTAGGTGCCTCACATTACTCACACAGACTTCTGAAGCTGCTGGGCTTTTTGCAGGAGTTTGGAGTCTGCTTTCACTTTTTATTTTTGGAGGCGGTGCAGCACTAAAAAAGACTTCACACCAGCGCGGAGCACGCGCGGTGTGCATGCAGTATGTTAGGTGTTGGGAGTTGGGCAGTCAGCAGAGGAGCACTGCACCATGTCGCTTGGTCTACTGCCACGTAGGATTGCAACCTCTGATCGATGGGTAAAAGACAGTGAGTGTAAAGTTTTGCCACTAAGCGGGGAACGATGTATGATTTGCGCAGCAGTGCCACAGTTAATTCTGCATGTACGCGACCCATCACAGACAACAAGATGATGGCAACCACGGCTCTCCCCACCCCACGGAGACGGATTTTCCTCATCTGAAAATCCGCTCCAGCATTCTAGAAGAAATCAATCGCAATAAACAACGCCTTAACTAAATCACGTCTTTCTTCTCACCAACACGCGAGACATTGCCGCCTATCCCTGCTGCAAATTATGTTTCAGCAAACTCTAGGGACAGCAACCATCATGACTGTTAACATGCACCATCAGTGCAAACGCAAGATGTCCCCCCCCCCGACAATGCCCAACATCTGGAAGTAGAGCCTCCCATTTCCAATAGTCCACCACCAAATCTCTCGATGGCGGACACTTCTCAGTATGCTTGATTGCTCAACAACATGGGCAAGGCACCTCAGGCACTGACTTTTTCTCATCACCGCCGGCACCATAACCCACTCCCCTGTCCCCTCAGCGACTATCCACAGTGATGCGTAAAATGAAGGGCGGTAAACGTGGCGAGAAAGATGACTTATTTACGGAAATAAACCAGGTGCTATGCATATTAGTCTCTCTTTATGAAGGTATTCAGAGAGAGACAAAAGCGAATACAGCCCTCGTTGAATCTCTACTGTTCAAATTCGATCACATTGACCTTCACGCAGCTGCCCAGGAATTTCTTTTTTCACGAAAACTTGGTTCAATCGCCACAGCTTCAAAGACAATGCCGCCTGCTCAGGGCCCAGTTGTAGTGCCTGTCTAGAAATCTGAAGGGACTCCCGGGCCACAGGTCTGCCACAGTCCTAATACGGCCTTGTTGGGCCTTCCTTTGGCAAGTAATCATCATTATGCAGACCAGCATGCACTAATTTGGGGGCAGCCTCCCAGATTAGCAGCAGCGCAACGGTCATCCTTAAGGCCGCAAATTGAGTTACAGGAAGCTGACATAGTCCCGGAGAGGCACCCCAAACCATCTGAAATCAGTATCCAGGAGGTACCAGCTGAGGATGTGGTTGAGGAAATCCAGAGTAGGGCAACAGTAACGAATCCTGTTTGGATAAAAGACTCCGAGCTTCACAGTGGAAAACCCCCCAGAAATATGCTTTCCAAAAACGTAAAGGAGCAAGGCGCACAAGGCTTTATCAACTCATTATTTGCACAGACAACAGTCAAGGCTGCCTTGTCCCAGCTGGGTTGGGCTGGGTTGTCGGTGGTGGACACAGGACCAGTCACTAGCCAGCCCATCATGGCCTCTGTTCCAGCCTTAAAGGGCGGGCAGAGAGAGGAAAAAGGGGCACCATCTCCTGAAGCGGTGGGTCTGCACGCAGCCTACAGTTACAGTGACGGCCACCCCCAGGGTGTCCACTTTGCCTCGAATAAGGGGCCGCACCCACTGATATCCTAGGGTTAAAGACTATACAAAGAGGCCCCAATACTTTTGAGACATCCGCACAGGACCGCTGCCTTCAGGGTCCACTGGGTTTGCACAATTCACATCACACAAAACAGCCGAAAAGGAAGGAAGACATTTCAACTGTGGTGATTAAAAGTGCCATTCCAGAAACACGCTCCACATTTTTGAATCGATCAAACATACTGTCCCTCTCAGAAGAAATACCCACGCTGGGTGGAATAAAGTCCGGCGATGTGACCAGTTTATTATTTCTTGATCGATACAGACTTGATCAAGTGGTGATTTATTTAAAATCAAGATTAGTTACGGACTCCCTACTCAAGGAACGTGACAATTTGAGATGATTGAGGTTTGACTTATTGACATTTAACATCAATTCTTGGCAGGGGAAGACTCAATTTAGGGAACTCCAACAGGAGCACGGTGTAAAGGAACCATTGCAGCCAGGGCCTACGGCCTCAGTAGAAGAGCAAGTTCTGACCCTAAAAAGAAAGATTATGGCCACTGAAGAAAGTCAAGATTGGTCATTGTTGGGAAGAATTCTCATTTCTGTGCTAATTCCCTTCAACCTTAGAGACCCCCAGCTCTTTTGCTGGACTTTAGGACTTTTTAATTTTAACCCTGGAGTGAGTGAGCCCTTTTTCTCACTCTCTCGTGTGTTTTGATTTGATTTGGATGATATATTTCCTTTGTTTTTGGAATCTGAAAAACTCCATAGGCATCTACGTTTTGTATGGTGACACACAGCACCTTCAGTGCAGTGTGACTGAGAAATCCTTTAGATTTCTCTTAAGGTTTAACTACCTTTTCTTGGGCGAACTACAGATCCCAAGAATAGTAAAGTGAAATTGACTTTACTTAACTTTTCTCTCTGTAGGTCTAGCACACCCCATCTTATGTGGAGTGCTGGTGGTTACTTAGTAGCCCATTTTCCTGCTTACTCATGTAACATTCTATATGTTACCCTCATTACATTAAATGGCTGGTGGCAGTGGTTTAATGTTCCTACCATTGTGCTTTTCTACTGCAGGCTGAATCCTCAGCTGCAGTATAGCACCCATGGGTGACCAGTTTGTCAAAATGGCCCGGATTTCTTTTCTTGTCATTTTGTCCTGATTGGCTGGCTGGCTGTCCTTGACAGGCCTCCAGGACAGCCACCCTGCTGTGAGAATGAATCTAGGATGTGCATGAATCGGAGAAACCTGCTTAAAAGGTGGGGGTTCATGGACTGCAGACAGAGTCGACCACTGGGAAGGACATCCCAACGAAGAAACCGTGAATGAAGCTTGCTGCATCCTCCTGGACCGTTGAACTGCCTGGTGAAGCCCTGCTGCTGTGTTGAAATTCCTTTTTCTAATCAACAAGAGAAGCTCTGGAAAGGACGACTTCTTCCCTTGGGTTAGTGGGACCAACTAACCCAGAGACGAACTTTGCTAGATGTCCTTCCCCATCTGGGTGTACTTCTTTGCTGCTGCAGGACCGAGTGCCAGGGGTCGAGAAATCCATAGTCGAGTGCAATGTCTGTCGGCCAGCCAAAAGCTCCAGGAGTACCCTGCGGACACTCCTGAGGCAGGACGACCCAAACTCGAGTCACCTCACCAGAGTGCTGGACTCATGGAGTGAAGGAAGCCCAACAGGTATCCGCAGTGGTGCTATTTACTGAGCGCTGAAACCGCGAAGTGCCGCTGATCAGAAAAGAGCCTGCAGCTGCCGCCGACCATCCAATTGCTGCCGCAGGAGTTCCCAAACGTTCTCCTTCTTGTCCCCATGACTGAGGCCCAGGAACACAGGATCTGCATCGCTGCAACCAGACCGAAGCCAGCTGGACCCTCTTCTTCTAAACAAAGGTACTTCGCTGTCTTGGGGTAGTTACCACAGTGTCTGTAGCTTGCTCCTCTCAGTTGAGACTTGCAGAAGCTGCATTTTCTAGAGTTGTTCTCAGCTCTAACTTTCACAAGTTTAACAGCTTGTGAGCCTACTGTGATTTTTCATTCAACAAACTCTCTAACTTTGTGCAAGACCGTTGCTATCTAAGAAGTGCCTCAGCTCCATAGACTTTGCTCCAATTGGTTTTGCCTGTCTGGGCTCCCTGCAGACTATTCTATTCCATTGACTTTGATTCTTACTGTCTCTCATAGGTGATGCATTGGTTTTAAGCTAATATGGCTGGGAAAGGATTTTATCTAGACTTGATAGGAAGATTTAAAGTGACCACATGCTTTGAGAACCTGTTTAGCCCTTTTCCTTCCTTTAACCTTTCCTTTCTACCAACCTCAGAAACTATAAAGTGCACAAGTGATATATAAATGCCATAACCCATTACTGTCCTAGCTAGTGAAGCCACCTCAGGGTGTAGGGAGTGTGTATGAAGCATCTCTAAAGAGTATCTACTTGCTTTGTGTTGATTAAGAGAAAGTATTGTAAAGTGTGTTGATTGCTACATATATTGCCCTTTTTAAAGAATGCGTATTTAAACCTAACCGTTAAATAAATAAATAGATAAATAAATAAATGAAGAATTGTTTTAATTACAAACCTTGAGTGTATGTGTTATTTGGATACTTGTATTGGTGGATTTCATTCCTACAGCTCTACATCTCACATTTACCCCTCTTGAGATAAGTCGCGCTGCTCAATCACACTACCAAGTTGTGTAGCACAGACCTATACCAATAGGTGGGTTACCTAATGCCAAGAGGACAAGGGTTGTGTAGTCTCCCACAGGGTTACTACATCAATTCTTGCCTAACAGTCATGGCATGGCTTATGGCCTCCGACTCAGATTAGACGGAAGGGTAATACGTCTGTGAGCAGGGGGGCATGTCTGAATTCTCCGATGGGAAATCGGATTGTTTCTGGGTAGCCTCATTCAATTCCAGAGGTCATACTTATCTGTTTAATAACGGTTCTTTGGCTCGCATATTAAGAAATCACACATTTGTAAACCTGCAGGAAACGTGCCTTAGGTCACAGCTGGCCTTTGATGGTTATAAGGTTCTCCATCCGGCAGCAAGACAGGTCGACAATGGTCATCCATATGTTGGCCTTTTGACCTTGGTGAAACTTTCCCTGCTAATCAAGATAGTAACATATTTTGAAGTAAAGTTTGGTATATTGCCCACTCATATTAGATTTGTTACCAATTTGGTAGTGAATGTTCTGGTGATTAATATCTATTGACATCAGGCATGGGAGCCATAGCGGAAGTGGTTGAATTGGTCTCCTTACGTTTTGCGGATTGGTACAATGCTACACCGTCTGGGCACCTTCTGGTGTCAGGTGATCTGAACTCAGATTGTGTTTCGAGATGGGTCAGAATAAAACGGGTTCAAGAAATTAGGGTTTAAAATAAAGAACAGAAGAGTGTGGGCAGATCGCTTTACAGGCATGGGGCTTTTACCTCTTAATGGGTCAGTAAGAGGGGATATTACCCCCTCAGCAACTTGGTCAAATGGGCTGAGTTCCTCCATCCACAATTACATTTTCGTGGGGCATTGGTTGATGGACAATTGTTCCTGCTTATAAATTCAAAGGACGGAACTTAGTGACCACCCCCATGTTAGCAGTTTATATTGATCCACTGGGAATCCCCAAAGGCCACACTGCTACAAACTTGGGGCAGAGGGCAGTCATCCTGAATAAACAGGGTAATCGCCTACATTGTACACTGCATATGTTAACCAAAGTCACTCAAACAATTGTTGAAGCGACTCCATCGATGTCTAAGCACGAAATGCAGATTGACTTCTGGGTCGAGAACTTCGGGTGCTTCGTGGATAGAGTAATTACCCCTAACTTCCCTAGGGCCGGCAGAGGGAAGCTGTGCTCTTCTCCTCACTTACATGCAAATAATAGGGAGGTGGTCAATAGAAGAAGAGTACTGAGATGCCTACTTGGGCATATTAAAAACGACACCTGTCTATCTGATCAGTCAAAAGAGGTTAATATGAAGAAAGAATAACAGGGGTACAAACATTGGCTCAGTTTATCTAGAGCTCATTGCCTTCAATTGGACTCTGAAACAATGCTAGCTGCATTGGCTCACATTAATTCAAAGTCCTTTTGGACCCTGATTAACGCTACGGGAAATATCCAAGTGGGTAGGCTGGTGAATGCTATAACAGAGGAGGCCTGGATAGAACACTTTGAAACACTATATGCTCTGCCCCAAAATCCGGCCCCTTCTAGGACGACTAAGGCAGCCTCTTATGGCGCCCAGTTTGACATCAGACTTTCACAGTCCAAACTTATAGATATAATTGGGAGAATCAGTAACTCATGATCCCCTGGCCATAATGGACTCTCAAATCGTCTCTTTAAAACAAACCTGTCATTCTGGGCGGAACTCCTTTATAATCTATTTTCAGATATCATGAAATTTTAGCAATTTCCTTAGACTTGGGATAGTGCCCACATCATACCTATATATAAGAGGGATGAGAGAGCGAATCCAAGCAATTACCACCCGATTGCCATTCTTGACGCAGACTCAAAAATCTTCTCATGTCTCCTGTTAGAACATCTGGAATCTTGGGCCAATAGCAAGAACTTAATATCTAAATGGCAAACGGGATTCAGGAAGGGGATGGACACCCTATTGAATGGCATGTTACTTAAGTGCATTCATTTTTAGTCTTGGTCAAAGAGAAGTAACCCAGCGTATTTCACCTCGATTGACCTTGCAGCAGCATCCGACGCGGTGGACTGCGCGCCTCTGTGGCCCAAGCTGCTGCAATGGGGTATTCTCCCTGGTCTTCTGAGTTTGATAGTCGCTCTCCATAACCACTGCACTATACAAGGTAGCCTAAATCATCAAGGCCTCTTGTCTCGCCCAATAAAAACCTATAGAGGTGTGAGGCAGGGATGCGTATTAGCCCCCCGCCTTTATACGTTTTATATGGCAGACGTAGACCAATATTTGCAGCTTGCGGCTTTGGCAATCCCGAAAATATCTATTTTAATGCCTCTATGGATGGGTTATGCAGAAAACTATCTAACCTTCGATAATACCCTGATCAGTCTTCAATGTGTGTTGAATGGCTTCTCTGCCTTTGTCAATGCCAAATAATTTTCAATCAACTCTGCAAAAACAAAGGTAATGCAACTATCAAGCACTCAGAAACAAGTTCCATTCAAGTGGCATGTTAAAGCAGAGTAAGTAGAGAAGATCAACTCTTGGCCTCATGATACATTCTAGACCCTTTCTTACTTCTATTCGCTCATGGCTCCACACCAAGGCTGTTAAGTTAGCGAACCAATTGCACAGGGTGGATTCTATATTTGGCAAGTTTTATCTGCTGCCCTGTTGGTGTTTTTTTGAGGGCAAGATTGTCCCCAAGTTACTTTATGGGATTAAAATATATGATCCAGCCCTGATAGATTAATTGTCTCATTTAGAAGCCTTGAGCTGGAGCAGAGTCTTTCGTCTTCCATCCTCCACGCCGCATTCAATAATCCTACATGAGCTGGGCAGTATTTCATTGAAGGCTAGAGCCTTTTGGAGCTACCTATCATTTTATAGGAAGATGCTAGGACCATCAGCAAATTTTCTGATGCTGGATTTTGGAGGAGCATGTGAGCTTTATCTGACCTTTGGTACGAGCTTTGTCCGTCATAAAGGGGCTCACCCTATTGGTATTGGCAGGGATGGGGTGTCCTGTGTTAGATCTTACAGGCAACCCAGATAAAGTTAAGAAGGCTCTATATATAGTGGATTGGGCTAATTCAGTGATGGAATTTCATGCATATCCCTCCCTAGCTCACCTAAAAGGAGATCACAACAAAACAGGGTATCTTGGCTCCATACCCATCGTTAGTTCGCTCCACTTTCCTGAGATTGTGCTTAAACCTGTTGAGATATGGTCTGGTTAAAGAAGAGGCTATATTTTGTAGATTTTCAGAATGTGGAACAGAGAGAAACAATGAAATTACTGTTTGTCAGGATCAACCACACATATTGTAAATAAGGTTGCTTCTTTTTTAGATTCAATAATAATTGAGCATGAATTGTAATATTGCCTAGAAAGTACTATTTTTTTGGTTCATTTCCTCTGGTCAGTTTGTGTAGGATTTCTCTTTCTTTCTCTTGATTTTTAGTTTATCAAGATATTACTTAATCTTTCTTTTGTGCATTGCTCTAATTGATTACTTATGTATATGTGTATTGTTGTTAAAGGATGAATTGATTTTTAACCAATAAAACAAAAAACAAAAAGTTCCTTGTTATGAACAGGCAAAATATTCAGAAAGTCCAATGAAATCTTAAGTTAGACTAGTACAATGTTAGAGAAACCTTGCTACAACACTGAAAGGTTGACATCTCTGCTCTGCCGTCCCTACCTTCACCTGAGTGTCTTCTTCAGCTCTTCCCTCTTTCAAAGTGCCCCCTTTAATGTGATCTCTCCTCTCTTACAGTCCAGTTAAAGTACAGCACTCAAAAAGCTAGAAATACTAGCTGTATTTTGGGAGTGTTTCGAGTCCATTGGCATTCCAGAAAAAGTCATAACGGCTGAATTGGATTCACAAAACCTAACTTTTCACACTGAGGTCATCATGTTGTCACTCTTAGACTGCATGGGGCAACCAGGCACGATTCCGGCTTCAGATTCAATGAAATATGAGAACAAATAATCTAAAACACGTGTTTTAAAGAGGTTGGTGGTTCGACTGGGAATGAAAATACTGCATAAGTACCATCTGCACATGGGCAAGGAAAATTGCACAATTGAATCTGCCTCTCCCTTTTCTGATAATAGCATTGAGTATTGATGCCCAACCTCTGCAGGCCACTTCAACTCATTAACGTTTAAGTAGCTGGTAACCCAACCATGATTACCCACAGCACCTTTGATAAACAATTCTTTCAATTACAGCAATCTCTGTGACCTGTTTGAAACCGTCCTGCCTCTGCATGTGCCCCGGGTGCCGGGCGCCTGGATGGTGCAACCATCAGTTTAAGACTGTTCCTCAGGACGCTAGCGTCAGAGAGGGTGAGAGTTGCATTGTCAGGTGTGTGTTTGCTGGAGACACCCCAGCCGTTACTGAATGCATCATAGCCATAGAAGAAAGTTTGGAGGAAGGGAGTGTGTTTTTTTTATGGTTCAAAGTAAAAGAAGAGCAGCAGCAACCAGGCATTCCGCGAGGTGGGGTCCGGCTGGGTGTGCTTTTTCTGTATGGGGGATGATGAGGGGGGCTATGATAAGCTCCGCTGATGGTGCTGGGATTCTGATAGTCCTTGCAAGGAAACCAGAGGAATAAGCTGCAGGGTATACAGCTGTGTCTGATGTTTTCTGTTTTTTGTTTATTATTACAATTTGAGCACACTTTAACAGTTGCTGTTTTTCCTCAGAAAATAAAATAGTGCAGAGGATTTGCTTCAGGTTATCCTGTAGGTTTCAAAATATCTTCCTTCCATTCCTGTCACAGGGAATCTGTTGTACAAAAGGAAGAAACGCTTGGTAAATAAATGAAAACTGCCTTTTTCACATCCAACAGATGCAGAGAGTATCCACTTCTTCTAAAGAAGGAGAGGGAACCAAAGTGAGCGAGAGAGATGTATGCGTTATTATCAAAGATGACACTTTGAGCAAAAGGGATGAGTCAGTCTGGAAAAACAGCATATTTGGAAAATCTGCATGTGCGATAAGCTGAACAACAGTGAGCTCCACCCACAGGAGCAGAGTGCAGAGGAAATGACCTTCCAGGAAAGAAAATTAATAACATCTCAGAAAGAGGCTTGAAAGGAGGGGATGCAAAAGCCCTTAATCAATGAGAGATCAAAAGGTAGGCCTCTGCCAATTGGTGCTCAAGCTTACAGAAGATTCTGGAGCAAGAGAGCGCATCCCCTTCCACCTTGGACGGATCTGCCTTAGGTTCCCAGTCAGAAATCCGAAATCACTGCCTACTGAACCTGTATAACAACAAAAGAAAGGCCCAGGAAGAAACTTCTATGTAACAAAAGAAGAAAGAAACTGGAAAGGAGTCACTTATGGAATAAAGAATTCCTTTTTAATGAGATCTAAAACGATTGCTGAATATCGATTGTCAGATCCCTGGTTAATCCCTAATGATGGAGCTGCATTAGGGGTAACTAAAAGAAAGGTTAGAAGATGGAGAATCTGTTCCAGTCCCACTGTAAGCAGCACCAGGACTGGAAAACAGCTAATTCTTGTCAAGTATGGCACTACCATGATGACTATCCTTCCTTCCCTGCTGATCGTAGAGATGTCTGTTGCAATCAGAGGAACTGGAGGGCATTTAAATAGAGATCCCCTGGGCCAGCTGTTGTCAGGGGCATGAACTGCCCAAGCAAAAAGGTTAAAGGACCTGAAGCAGAAGGTGGTGATCTTGCCGTTCTGTTGAGGTCCCAACACATCAATTAATGATCTGCCAAAGCAATGGAAAACCTTAGAGAAATGAGGGGTGATAGAAATAAAGAAGGGGTGAGCGAAAGAGAGAGGCACAGAGAGAGAGAGAACATGAGTAGGACCTGCTTAGGTTGTCTGCTGCCAGGTTCAAGACCACTGGGATATTAACTGCTGCCAGCAATAACAGGCACCTTTTCACGCCACTCTAAAACCTGAGGAGAACCATCTCTGGTTCCAGAAACACCTCAAGACCTTCCTCTTTTTTTTCTGCCTTTGCAAGCTTACCGGTACCGTAGTTCCCGGACCGGCAAACTTATAATGAGGCCCCATGTCTTTAGGGGAAGGGTATGTGATGTATCCTGTGGAATCCTCACAGAATCCCAGCTTGAGGTGTCCTCCCATGTGGCCAGGGGAAGGCAGCTGCTACCTGATCCTGACCCTGGGGGTGACAGTATCCAGGTGGATCACATGGGAGGAGAAGGCCATCAAGGGAATGTGACAACTCTGTCATGGGAAACACAGTATGTATCCTCTTCTGAGGGTGAAGGTTCCCTAATGCCTGAATATCTGATGACTTGTTATTAAAGTAAGGCTTCCCCAGATTTCCCAAAGGCATCATTTATGACAACCCCAATGGTAAACAGAGAAATAAAATATGTAGAAGTGAATTGTGAAAGCAAGAAAACAACCATTAATGCCTTTGAGAACTTCACCCTCTAAATATATATCCTATAAATCACTAAACCAAAGTAAATTGAATAACCTTAAAAAGAATATGAACATTATGGATTTCAAGTCCCACAATGCATTAAGGACTGAGCCGAAGAAGAGGAGCACAGAACAGTAGTGTGCAATCTTGTAAATACCCACACCTGAGTCGGACCTTTAAACCTATAAAGGTCTCTCAGGTGCGAGCCATGGAGGAGAAGTAGTGGAAGCAGCAGAAACATGAGAAAGAAGTAGGAGACGGAGCTGCTGCTGTTTTGGAAGCAGGAGGCCGTATCGAAGAAGTGGCAAAAGTCGGGAGTCCTGTAGGATGCATACAATGCGCAGCGGGCAGCGGTACAAAAACTAGCTGTCCCGAGGGAAAGAGAAGTTCTCCTGGTCCTGCGTGTTGCTCTGGTGTGTGGCATTCACCAGAATGCGAGCGGAGCAGAGGCAGCTCCAACTACAGGAGGCGGGACGAACAGAAACATTACCGGAGCTGTCAGGTGCCTGTATTTCTCAGACGAAAGAAGAAACAGGAGCAGCAGGTCTAGCTGAGACGTGCGGAAAGACCGGTGAATTGGCCTCTGTTATTTGCCCCTGGGGTGCTCCGAAACAGACTGCTGGCTCAGAAGAAAAGTTTTCAATACCGAACTAATGAAATGAGGCAATATCGGTGAAACTCTTATCTTAAGAGAGAGAATGAAAAGGAATTTTGTAACCACCATTGTCAAAGCCAAAAAGGGACAATATTTAACTATAGGCAAAAAGAATATTGTAACCACCATTGTCAAAGCCAAAAGGGGACAATATTTAACCAGAGTGAAAAGGAATATTGTAACCACAATTACCAAAGCCCAAAGTGAACAATATTCAAAGTGAACGTGATTTACAGAAAGGAAGGTAATTTATAATAGAAGATAACACGCATTACCTAAGCCAAAGAAAGGCAATTAAAGAAAAACAAAGATGGCAGAATAGAAGTCCTCTTTGTAGAAATCATCAAGGAGGAGAGAAATATAATCTGCATTGCCTACAACCAAATAATTGTGAGAGACATTGTCAATGTGTACTGTATCCTTGTAGAAGAAGATATAACCCTCTTGTGGTTATTGAAATTCAAAAGAATCATCCATGAAGTAGTTGTTGATTTACCTTTCCCAATTGAGGATTTAAATGTGGAAGGATTGAAGCAATCCTCAACATGAACTGATAGTACTAGTACTAGGATTTTTTATCCTGGTAGGCGAGTACACCAGGAAAGGGACATTTAGTCGTTAGTCCTGGCAGGCGAGTGGACCAGGAAGAAGATACACTGACGTACTACAATGCGGTAGAACGTTGTGGTGGAAAGACAGTGGTATATCCATTGATGTGGACTGATGAACTATTGTGGAATCAATCCTCCTGACAAAACTGTGTTGCTTATGAAGAAGAAATGTGATTTAATGTAAGATGATTGGTCTTCAGAGAAGAGAATAGTTATATTGCATACTGACTTGATATATGAAGAAAAAGGCCCTCATTATAAGTGAGCCGGTCCAGAAATAAGGTAGTTCAGGCCCCTACCGGCAGATAAATCACTGAAGCACCGACATTGTTAACAACAGTACCAATGCTTAATTGTTCCCATTCTGCTGCCGCGTGGAACATCGCAGTATTACCAGGATATCGGGTGGTGGAAATGGTAAGCCGAGGTTGCCGGTATGCCGCCGGTAAATATATTGCCACGTGAAAGACATATGGAATGAACAGAAATGTTGTGCTATATTTCAAGTGGAACTTGGCTATTGAAACAAACTTTCTTGATTTTTTGGTTTGAACAATCCTGAATTGATCCAGGGGAAGGGGAGTCAACCCTTCTTACAAGGATGTATGTTTATAATGTCTCTGTTTGAATTTAAAAGTTATTTTATGAAGGTTGAAAAGCCAGATAATCCCTGAATGATATTGGTGTATGTATGAGTGTTAAGGGCAGATAACTTTGGGCATTAGGACATTTTCCTTTAGCCTTAGTTTGATAGGCAGGAAAACCCTTGTTATATTAAGGAAAGATATGCATTTGTCTCACCCTTATAGTTTAATAAAATGGTTACTAGTGAGAAAACTCTATTTGTACGTCTCGCATTTCTGACTCCTCACAGTAACCTAGCTAGATGCAGATCAAAGAGCCTGTCAATCTCTTTTTGAGGCACCTTATGACCACAGAGCACTCAGAGTTTCCTCATCAGCACCTCCACTGTGCTAACATGCTTGAAATAGACCTCTTGTGCAATTTGGGAGCAGTCATATACAGAGCCCTGTCTCGTGGGAGTCTTGAAATCCTTCACTATTACGTGCAAGACCCACCCACTTAGCCCCCTACGGTTCCTCCGCATTCACCCACAGCAGTGACACTTATACTCACAGTGCCTGACTTGGTCCTCCTCCAACAGGTATCTGCTCACCTCTTTTCCTTGGCCTAATGACATCGGTCTCATCTCCTCAGCCAAACCCATCTCTATTAACCTCAAGCCCGAATGCACTCTTGGTTGGGTTCCATAGACTGGGTTCCTTTGGCTCCAGCGGCCACCAGGGGAATTACCCCAGTCATCAACACTCTTCCGTCTCAAGGAATACAGGTGACCACTTCCACCACCTGTAAAAGCCTATATTACAGGTCAAGAAACCCAACACCACTGCCTACTGCCTGGTCCGAGACCTCCACTCAGCAAACAGTGGTGAAATCCCTGCATCTGTGGTCCCAATCACCTCAATAATACTGTCTGCAGTACCCACCACTAGCACCCACCATATGGCCATTGACCTCTGCTATGTCCATCCCCCTGACAGCCAATGTCTATTCACCTTTTCCGTCCAAGGAGACCAGTTCACATGGGCTTGCCCCCAATGTCATTTGTGGACTTCCCTAGTATCCTTTCCCAAATTTAGCATAAGGACCTTCTTCTTCTCTGTCTGCTCGATGGCTCTTCAATATGTTGATGACCTACTCTATGTTCTGTGTCCCTGGAGGCATGCCAGAGAGACATTTAGCAAATTGAGGCTACAAGGCATCAAAAGCGAAGATGCAGTTCGGTCAACAAGTTAAATAGCTCGAGCCAAAGTTCATGAGCTCCACATGCTGTCTGTATACAGGCCATCCTAAAGTTGGCTACGTCCAGCACCCAGAAAGAGATCCAGGGATTCGTTGGTATCATCAGCTATTGGTGTCTTTGGCCTCTGATGACACAGAGCTGATTCTTCCCCTTCAAACTACAACTCAGGGGGAGAGCCTCCCCGACTCCAAATTTCCAGGACTCCTGACATGGTTGAAGCATTTCAAAAGGTCAAGCAGGCATTATGCTCTGCCAATGCCCATGCCCTGGCTTCCCGGATTATTCCAAGCCACGATTCCTTGTGTGCTCATGGAAAAATGCTATGGAGGAGCATGGGCACACTCCCAGGCCCATTGCCTACTATAATACTTCACTGGCTCCTGTGGCGGCAGCCCTACTGGCATGCTTGAAAGCCATAGCTACTTCAGTTGCACTTTGACTGAAATATCTAATGTGGTTTTAGACTGTCATTTTAATGTTTTCGTCCCTCATTCCATGTACACCCTGTTAACGCATTCAAGCACCACACATCTCACCATGTGTTGTTCCAAAATGCCAACATTATGGTTAAGAGGGTGCAACATGTCACTATTGCAGGTGCCCCCAACATTTTGGGACAGTCTTGTTTGTGTCAGTCGCATTCATACTCCCACCAATGCACGGCCTGATCTCATGGACAATGTTATCGAGGGTGTCCGCAGTTTCTTGGTTGAAGGATCTGACCTCAGTTTTCCTCTGGACGGTTAGTTTTCAGCTACGTATGCCGAAACCACCAAAACATATTGCAAAACAGTAGTGGTTCCTCACCTCCACTTGAACTTGGATTCATAACACCCAGGCTGTGCTCTCTCTACTGGAGGCTATCTTACTCCCATCCCAAATTCAAATTACATCAGACTGGGTTTCCCAAAGCAGCAGAATGGTGGACTATCTTGCTCACCAGTGCGACCTGGGGCCAGGTTGAGCAGGACGCACTCAACAAAACACAGGTTACAGGTCTCCCTCAAGGCCACTGTCATTAATGTTTAGACTGTCTGCACAGAAAAGGAGAGGGAAGGGTATCTGGAGGGCACCAAAAGGTAAGCCTGTGGCACAAATCCCCACTGTGATCTGGCAGGGTTGATGAATGGTACGAGAAAGGAGTATGCTGGTCTCTCCACAAAAGCTTTACTTTGCTGGTATATGGAATAAGTACTTATTTGACTGTTTAACCTTGATAGAATACTAAATAAATGTGTGTGTGTGTGTGTGTGTGTGTCTGGCTAAACAAAATTTTCACTGGGAGAACACTTTTTATCTGCTGCATATGTAAAATAAAGGCTGTTATATTTCATACAACCGATGATGCAGTGTTTGCTGTTGGATTTCCGTGATGATTTGAATCATTGAAACACTTTTTTGTTCGTGGAGTGCTGCTCGCCTGAATAGTTTCTGTTTGAAGCTGTTTGTTTTTGAAATATATATATATATATATATATATATATATATATATATATATATATATATATATAACCTACTGTGGCCATGTAATATGGGATACATTACTCACCATAATCGTATTTCTGATGCTTGTATCTGCTTACATTCACATGCTGTGCATAGGCCGACATCTAGTGGAAGCTGCAGAGTATTAAAGTTTGTTTTTCAAAACTCGAAAATGGGCGTTGACACAGGGCGTGCCAGTAATACTATCCCTAGTGTGACGTCCACTGTACCCAAGATCCCTCACGCGTCTAGGATCCTCAGATTGTATTTTTTCTGACATGAGGTAGCATGAGGAGTAGCGTGAGTACAGATAATCCAAGCAGATAGACAGAAAGGTAAGACTACAAGCAATCATGCTCCTTCTCTCAGAGGGGAGGAAGGGTGGGTCGCATGTGAATCTAAGCAGATACAAGCATCAGAAATACGATTACGGTGAGTAATGTATCCCTTCTGAGGCTTGTGGAATCTGCTTAGATCACATGCTGTGCATAGATTAGCGAGCAGTACCTGAAGAAGGAGGTGGGATGTGAGAAGGGTCATGAGCAAATAAGTGTCTTAGAACCGCTTGTCCCACTTGTGTATCTGCCTTGGAATGGGTGTCAATGCAGTAATGCTGAGTAAAAGTGTGAATTGAGCTCCAAGTAGCTGCTTTGCAAATGGTGTCAAGGGGTACATTTGCAATGAAAGCCAGAGTTGCCCCAATGCCTCTAGTAGAGTGGGCTCTTGGCGTGAAAGGCAGAGTTCTTTCAGAGAGTGAGTAACACAGCTGGATACAGTTAATAATCCACTTCGAGATGGCACCTTTAGAGACGCGATCCCCCTCTCTGCCTGTAGCTACGGAGACAAACAGTTGATCTGTTTTTCTTAGCGGTCTGGTTTTATTTACATAATAGAGGACCGCCCTACGCACATCTAGGGTGTGTAGTTTCACTTCAGCCGAGCTTTGCGGGTCCTGGAAGAAAGCCGGAAGCTCGATGAACTGGTTTACATGGAATTTAGATATAAATTTAGGTGAGAACCTAGGGTGTGTGCGTAAAACCAGTTTGTCTTTATGGACAGTAAAGAGGGATCCTGCACCGACAGAGCCTGAATTTCACTGACCCTTCTTATAGAAGTAATAGCTACTAAGAAGGCCGTTTTATAAGTCAGGTGTTTGAGACTGCTTTTATGCATGGGTTCGAAAGGGGGGCCCATGAGCTTGGCTAGCACCACATTAAGGTCCCACCCTGGTGGTGGGTTTGAAACAGGAGGGTGTAGTCTCTTTACTCCTTCCATGAAGGCTTTAACTACTGGTACTTTCCACCACAAAACCTTGCTATGGGAAGTGGTGTAAGCCGACAGGGCTGCCAGGTGTACTTTCAGTGAGTTAAAAACCAACCCTGCATCTAGCAGGTGGAGCATGTATGTAACAATAGTGGAAGGAGTGCAATCAACCGGGTTGATTGATCTACTCTGGCACCAGATAACGAACCTCTTCCATTTGTCAAAGTAACAGTGCCTTGTGTTTGGTTTCCTAGATTCCTTTAGGATGTCCATACACCTCTGTGGCAAATTGAGATGTCCAAACTCTATGACCTCAGGAGCCATGCTGCCAGGTTCATTGAGTTGGGTTGCTGGTGCACTGTTTGACCTTGGTGCTGGGACAGTAGGTTGTACCAGGCTGGAAGTTTGATGGGCTCGCACACCGCCATCCTGCGTAGTTGTGGGAACCACGGTTGTCTTGCCCACATGGGAGCAACTAGGACGAACGTCATTGACTCTCTGTTCATCTTGTTCACCACTTTCCTGATGAGAGGAGTTGGTGGAAAAGCGCACGCAAACATCCCTGACCAGTTCATCCACAGGGCGTTCCTCTGGGAGTCTGGTTGGGGGAACCTGGATGCAAATCCTGGGCATTGTCTGTTTTCGCTTGTGGCGAATAAGTCTATAGTGGGGAAACCCCACTGAGAGAAGATATTTTCTACGACCTCTCTGTGTAGAACCCATTTGTGTTCCTCTGGGAGGGAGTCCCTGCTCAGAGCATCCGCTAGGGAATTGAGATCCCCTGGAACATGTTGTGATGACAGGAAGATGTTCCGTCTGAGTGCCCATTTCCAGATTTTCTGGGCAAGCTTGGACAGATTTGGCGAGCGAGTCCCTGCTTGCTTGTTCAGGTAGAACATGGCTGTTGTGCTGTCCGTCCGGATTTGCACTGACAGGTTTAGTAGGTGGGGCTCGAACGCCTGAAGCGCTCTGAATACTGCCAGAAGCTCTAGCAGGTTGATGTGGTTCTTGGCCACTGAGTGAGACCAGAGACCCTGAGCTGTGTGGTGGAGATGGTGAGCTCCCCACCCCGTCAGGCATGCATCTGTAATGACTATTGCCTGTACTTCGGGATCGTAAAAGGGTTTCCCCTGTGCGAGATTCTCTCTTGTCCACCAGTGAAGGCTTTGTACCAGTGTTGGCGAAACGACCACTAGATCGTCCCACTGACTACTTGCCTGAGACCACTGTTTCGCCAACCATTCCTGCATGGGACGCATGCGCAGGCGCGCGTGGGGGACCAGGTAAATACATGACGCCATCATGCCCAGTAAACGCATTGCTTTGCGTACCGTTATTTGTTGACCGGACTGATAATACGGAATTTGCAGTAGTATCTTCCGAATTCTTTCTTCTGAAGGAAAGGTCAACCCCTCTTGGGTATCTAGGATTGCTCCTAGGAATTGTTTTGAGGTGCTTGGCACTAGGCTTGACTTTTTCTCGTTGATTGAGAAGCCCAACTCGTGGAGGAGGTCGATAGTCCTTTGAATGTTTGTCCTGCAAATTCCTGGGGTTTCCCCCGTTATGAGCCAGTCGTCCAGATAAGGGTACACTGGGATTGTCTCCCTGCGTACACTGGGATTGTCTGCCTGTGTAGGTGTGCAGCCGCCACCGCCAGTACCTTGGTGAATACCCTTGGTGCTGAAGCTATCCCGAAGGGCAGTACCTTGAATTGGTAGTGTCGACTGTCCACCTTGAAGCGCAAATACTTTCTGTGCGCTGGGAACATGGAAATATGAAAATAAGCATCTTTCATATCCAAGGTTGCCATGTAATCCCCCTTTTTTAGGGGGGGATTACCTCTTGTAGTGTGGTCATACGAAATTTTTGGGGCTTGACATACTTGTTGGCAGGCCGTAAGTCCAATACTGGGCGCATTGTCAAATCTTTCTTTGGCACAAGGAAGAAAGTTGAATAAATACCCTTGTTTACCTGGTGTCCCGGGACGAGTTCTATCGCGTCCTTTTCTAGCAGAATGGCGATCTCCTCGAGGAGAATCTTCTGATGTTCTAAAGAATGTACTCTTTGTCGTGGAGGATGGTTCCGGGGACGCTGTAGTAGTTCTATACAATATCCTGTGGATACTGTTGACAGCACCCATCTGTCTGATGTGATCCCTTCCCAAGCCTGGGTGAAGTTGGAAATGCGTCCCCCTACTGGGGTTGCGTGAGAAGGGACCCTGAACTGAGCGTCACTGCTTTGGTGGGGGCGTGCCGCCTCCCTTGTTGGGGCTGCCTCTGCCCTTACCACGACCTCTCCTATTACCCCTGCCGTAACCCTGGGTAGACTGTTGGTTGTTGTTCCACTGTGTACCCTGCCCCTGGGAATAGGTAGATCCTCTCTGGGAATTTTGGCCGCGTGGGCGACGAAAATGACTATTCCCTCTCTGGTTAGGGGGTTTATTGGTTAACTGGCCAAGGGACTTGAGTGTTTCGTATTCGTCCTTGGCATTCTTCAGTGCGTCTTCGACCGCCTTACCAAACAACAGATCGGTTTCCACCGGTTTGTCCAATAATGATGCCTGGGTTTCTGCCTTAAAACCAGACTGCCGTAACCACGCATGTCTCTTGATAACAGTGCCTTCCGCTATCAATCTGCCTGCGTTGTCCGCGGCGTCAAAGGTTGCTTTCAAAATGCAACCAGACACGGCTCTACCCTCTGCGGAAATCCGAGCTAACTGGCCCTTTAAAGGTTCAGGAGCAGAGGCTATGAGTGCCGCGACTTCTTCCCACTGATGGCAGTTGTAGCTGGCGGACGTTGAGGCTACTTTCCTGCCGAAACCGTATAGTTTTTTGCTCTCCTTGTCGGGAGGAGCTTCGGAGTGTACAACTAGGGAGTCTGGCTTCAGATGTCCTCTTATATAGAGAGGGTCAGACTGGGCCGCCCTGAAAAGCTTTTCAACCCTGGGATTGACTGCTCTGGTGAGGTTCGGGTTCACCAGGGGCGGGACTATTCTCCGCTGAATGGACTTAAGGATAGGGATGGTCTGGGCAACAGGCCTCCTTTCTCCCACTAACTCTTCTGCGAAGTCCCTTTCCTCCTGGACACCGTGGGTGTAAATGTGGAAGTGTTCTGCTGCGCGTGCGAGAACCTCGTTTAGGAGGGGTTGGTTATCAACCGGGGAGTCGGTAACCGGGGCTTCGTTCTCTACCGGGGAATCTACTCTGTATGTTTCCGGGTCCTCCTCTTCTTCTTCCTGATCCTCATCATCCCCATAGTAGCCCGTCCCGGTTTGCTCTTCTACCATACCAAATTCTTGGTCCTCACCAAAGGAAGCCTCTCCTTGATACAGTGAGTATGGTCTTGCGTATGGTTGTACCTCGAAGGGTTCTGACCTCATCGGAGTTTCAAACCGGGGCTTTTTACTCGAGGGGATAGGATCAGTAGAGCCTGAGGGAGTCGCCCCTTGTGGATCATACGAGAGGAAATGTTCTGGATTTTTATCATAAAAATCAGCCAAAGAAGACATTCTTGACATGACACAATCTATGTCTTCACTGGACCATTTTTTGGAACTGGGAATGACTCTCTCAGCAAGTCTATGGGATTTATCCTGAGTAGCTTTGCTGGTCTTAGACATATCAGCAGACCTGGTTTTGTCTGTCTGTTTAGGGGGAGTGGTGTGTTTCACAGGTGTGGAAGAGTGCAAAGGTTGTTTCTTCTGCTGTTTTCCCCCCTCCCCGTGCGTGGAAAAAGGTTTTCCCTGTCCTTTAGTGGCTCTGGAGGTTTTCGACGCCTGGCGTCGAGGATCGGGGGTGGTGTCCCTGTCCTTCGAGCGTGGGGCCTCGCTGGCTTTAACTGCGGGCTCCGACTCCTGGAGCGCGGCCTGGGGGTGGAAGTCGTCTTCGTCTTCCGACGATCGAACTTCTGTTAGCCTAGGGAGCGAGGCACTCTTGGCAAGAGTGGATGTTTGCCTGGAGTCATGCGGCAATCTTGATCGAGAGCGCCCAGAGGACACCGAATCGGACCGTTCTGTTTGTGCCTCTTTCCGAGTTGGACTTAGTGTGTTTAGTGTGTGTAGTATGTGAAGCGCTTGTGTCGCCGGGGGTCTTCCCCATAGCCGCCCTGCCGGACGACCTTCCGAGGTCGGGGACCTGCGCTCGGCTGTCTTTTGACGCCGTAATGCCCTCGCCGTCCGAAAGTACGGCGTCGCTGCCGTCGCTGAAGGCGCCATCCGCTGCCATGGCAGCCTGCCTGGCGTAGCCATGGCAGAGTAGTTTAAACCTACTACACGCTCTGCAGTTCGCTTCGGGGTGGTCCCTCGGCAAGCAGAGATTGCACGTGGCGTGCCTGTCGACCCAAGGGTATTTGCGATTGCACTTGGGGCAGAATTGAAAAGGGGTACCCTCCATACGCACCTTGAGGCAGCGGGCTGTTAAGTGTAGGAAATGTATAAGGTGTACCTATATACCAAGAGTGTAGAGTATGTACCACCCCCCACTCTCCCTACTTGCAGGGCCGAGGCCAGAGGCCTTCCAAGGCCCGGGCCGAGGCCAGCGGCCTTCCAAGGCCCAAATCCGCCGTGCAGCAGCAGACGGCCGATTTCTTCTCCAGCCGGCGTCGAGTGTCGAGGTTCGACGTTGGGGTGGGGAAGGATGTCAATAGATTATTATTTAAAATTTTTAGCAAAAGTATGGCTAAGGCCAGGGGACTCCGCAAAATGCTTCCGACCAGTATGGCGGAAAAAAACAATCTGAGGATCCTAGACGCGTGAGGGATCTTGGGTACAGTGGACGTCACACTAGGGATAGTATTACTGGCACGCCCTGTGTCGACGCCCATTTTCGAGTTTCGAAAAACAAACTGTAATACTCTGCAGCTTCCACTAGATGTCGGCCTATGCACAGCATGTGATCTAAGCAGATTCTACAAGCCTCAGAAATATATATATATTATATATATATATTACATGGCCACAGTAGTGTCCATGTAAAGTTGCTGTTTCCATAGGAAGAGCACTTTTTGGACGCCTTATAACCTTGCTCCCCCTGGACGAATCCTCACCAAACGTTGCAGAAGAAGTATATGTGCCACTCTGAATTTTTTTGCAAAGTTTGGAGATGTTTCGGCCAGGGGGGGGCAAAGTTATAGGGGGGTCCCAAAAGGCCATGCACCCAAGAACAAAGTGGTAAGTATTAGACATGGAAGACACTGCACACCCATCCCATGTAAGATCCACAGACATAAAGCTAGGAGTGAAGCCTCTGGGCAGACGCACTGAAGGATAACACACCTACAGAATAACCCCCACTACCACACATCACTGAGGTGGTTGTGGGGAGACCCTGCACTCTTGGGTGCAGGGCTGAAGGCCATGCACCCAATAATACACTTATACCTACTTAATGACGTATGTCCTATGGCCTCCTTGTACGCACAGAAAATGATTCAATAAGGCCAGTATTTCAGCCCGTGCAGTTCACGGGGGAGTTGTTACATTTGTAAGGACACGTATGGTGTTAGGGAACATTGTAATTGACAATATGGCGTGAATGTATTATTTTTCCAAATGGCTATTATTATATTCATTAGTGCCATGGGTGGCACATGCTACGGTGGTTGTGGCCAGGGCCTAGAGTCTTGGATGCATGGCCGTCGGCCGAAGGCCTTACTTCTAAAACTCTAGGCCCTGGCCACAACCACTGCTGCATGTGCCACCCATGCATACACCCGTAGTATTGCGTTTTGATTGGCAATTTGTGGGGGGTGCGTGCAGTCTTGGGTGCATGGCCGAAGGCCATGCAACCAAGAACAAAGTGGTAAGTAGTAGACTTGGAAGACACTGCACACCCATCCCATGTAAGATCTACAGACATACAGCTAGGAGGGTAGCCTCTGGGCAGAGGTGCTGAAGGATAACACACCTATAGAATAACCCCCACTACCACACATCACCAAGGCGGTTGTGGGGAGACTCTGCACTCTTGGGTGCATGGCTAAAGCCCATGCACGCAAGAATGAAGTCATAAGCGGTGGAGTTACAAGTCAATATGGGTGTGGTGAAATGTGCTAGTTGTGTTGATGCCCTAGTGTCTTAACTTCATGGCTGTAGACGATGGTCCGAAAAGTAAATTTATAAGCAGCTAATTTACAAGGACCATGGTTTCCATATGCAGCGATGGTTGTGGATAGAAACTATACTCCTTGTACCTTGGTTGTAAAGCGTAGGTGGTAGGTTACTCACCAAAGATGGAAGGGCAGCCTAAAGGCACCGCAGCATATTAGTATCATAGATTAGAAGTGCAGATTCTCATGTGTAGAAAATGCCTGCCAATATACTTACTCCTTACTTTGTTCAGATTCCACATTTTTTTTTTTAATTGGCTATCGTACTTGGCGGATGTATCACTTTTTACCATTTCTGTGCTGAAAGAAAAAGGTGTGTTAGTGTTTGCATTTATTTAAACTGTAGTACATTGCATAATAGACAGTTAACTTTTTTTTTACCCTCATATTTAGTTTACAAACCAGTGTACTGTGCATTGCGCACAGTTTCTGTGTTTGCTTTTCTAATCCTTGGGTCTGGGGAAAAAATCCTTGTAAGATTAAAAAAAAACTTAATTTCATATGGTACTAACTACTTCATATTTAACAAGAGTTAGATACCAGTAGACGTATTCTAACTGTGCATTTGTTCCTACAGATTTGTGATACTCATTCATTTGTGTAGTTGTAATATCCTGTTTCCTTTATCTTTCCCATTAATGTTTTCTTTGTTGCCTTCCTGCCGATTTTTAACAACAGTTAGATACCTATAGGCGTATTCTACCTGTGCATTTGTTTCCAACGATCTGTGATAATCATTTATTTGTGTCATTCTTCCATCCTGTTGGGTAGTTAGATACCTGTGGGCGTATTCTAACTGTTTGCAGTCTTTCACAAACTTTGTTGACAATTTTGAAGTACACATTATTTCGTAAATTTTGGCTTCAAGAACATTAAATAGGCATTTGTTAGGTTAGCTGGCAACCTCTGCTTTAGAGTAATGGTGCTATCATTACATTAAAACAATCCAGAATTCTTTAATGTATGCAGTGTAGTGACCTGCATTGGTTGTAACTCCTGCATGGTAGATTATTCCTACTGTTGTAATGGTTTTCTTTCCAAGTGACACTTGACCGTGTGTGAATCCATTCAGTTTGCAGTTGTTTTTGGTGCCATCTGCATTATAACGTAGAAGCATAAGTATTATGTAGGCACTATGTGACTGTATCAGTAAGGTAGAGCGATTGTCTGAATTGCAAAAACTACATAATCTGCCATGGTTTGCATTTTGTACAAGTTGCTGAAATGGAATGCTCTCACTATTTGGTATGGAAACATACACAAATCGCTCATTTGGGATTTCTCCCTGTATCACTTTGTTACAGAGAGTGCATGCATGTTTCCACATATATGAAATTTTGAAGATTTCATTTACAGGTATGCTTTTGTTTTCCAATACTAATAGTATGTACATTAGAAACTCTTGTGGATCTTCTTGTGAGTTCATAGTGAATCTCACCATTCCAGCACAGTCGTCCAATTGTTGCCTTACTCCATCTCACTTTTATGGTGGTTTCTGAGTAGAGGAGGATGATCGGTTCGAGGATGTTCGACGGACAGTTCCAAGCTCTGAGTTTAGACCAAAGTTTTTGTCGTGAGATTGCATCGAAGGCCATCTTTAAGTCGATAAATGCTGCATATATTAATATAAGTAATATCAGGTTGAGATTTGTTCCGACATTTGCTGTGAAGCCTGTTTGCCTGGTCGAGAATTTGTTGTTTTCTATGGCCCAAGTGGTTAGCTGTTTCAAGAGCACTGCAGCGAATAACTTCCCCAACGGGTCTAGTAGGGCAATTGGGCGGAAGTTTTGTGGTTCTTCTCTTGGTCCTTGCTTGTGGATTGGAACAATTATCGCCGACCTCCAGGAGTTTGGTATTCGGTGGAGTGTATTTACCAAGGTTGTAATGTGACACATAAAGTTCGCCCAAGCAGCTGGGTCTTGTTTAATGTCAGCGTTCGAGAGTCCGTCAGGACCTGGGGCTCTCGAAGTATTCAATTTTTTGATCAGCTGCATGAAGTCTTCAAATTCTGCATTTACTTGCCAGGTTGCTTCGGATGAGGGGAGTGTGGTTTGTATGTCCATTCTTATCGGTCCATATATGGTCGAGAAGTGCATTATCCAAGTTTCTTGCGCGACATTGGCTGTTAGTTTATGTTGCTTCTGTTGGTTATCATTGAGCAGGTTCCAGAGTTCTCTGGTGTTGTGGGTTTTATGCAATTTCATTATGTTTTCTGCGTCTGCTTGTTGGAGTACTTTTTGTTGAGATTTTGTCCAATTTGCATGTTTTCGTTTCAGGTTTTTGATCTCGGTCTTGTTCTCCGCTGATGTTATTTTCTTTATCTGTCGTATTGTTCGGTTTAGGCACTTTTTCCTCTCGGCTATTTCTTGGTTGTATGTGTGGCGATGATCCATATGGGGGCGGTTTTTGGTGGTTTGTCGAAAAGGAAGAAGAATCCATTTGTAATTAAGTTTCTCAGAGTCTGTTAAAGTGGCATCATGTAGTTTCTCCGGTAGTTTTGCCATAGCTGTTTGTGGAATTCTTAGCCTTGATGCGGTGCCGTCAAGTTCCATGGGGGGCGATGGTCTTGGTTCGCTTAGTTGGCTTAGTGTCTCAGATTGGACGATGAGTTGGTTATGATCACTTTTATCGGTTGTTACCGTTTGTGCTTTTGTGACTGATTCATGTAGGTTACAAGATAGAAATATGTAGTCAATAATTGCATGTGATGATCCTCTGGTCAATGTTGGCGTGTAAGTTGCGGAGTTGTTCTTTGAGTGGTTCAGGAGGATAAGATTGCGTATCGTAGTTTCCTTTATCCATCTCTTTGCTTTTGGGGAGAGATCTGAGATTGTTTGAAGGGAGCCGTTTTGATTATATAGTTTGATGTTTAGGTCTCCGCAGATTATAATTTCTGGTAAACGGTGTTTTGTGATGGCCTTGTCTATTGCGAGAAATACGCCATCAATAAAGGCCTCCGTTGATATTGCTGCAGGGTTCCAGTATAGATTTAGAATTAGAATTATTAGATTGTTTTTACTTTCGTCGTTTCGATGTGTCTTGGTACAGGTTAGTTTTGTGAGTTGAGTCCAAGGGCTGATATTCTCGGAGCTTAGTACTGTACAGTGGGGGTTTATCTTAATTAAGGTGAGGAGGCCAGACACAGGTCTTTCTTGTTTTTGAACAATTGCAGGGTTGAGAAATGTAAGAAAGCCATCGCAGGCTGGGGGTTGACTAAGCCAGGTTTCCTGCAGACATATGATTTGGTATTGTTCTAGGTCAGGGGAGGGGTTTGTGAAAAGGTGCATGTTTCCTCTGGTGTTCCACGAACAGAGTGACCACGTGTAACCCAGGTTCGTTGATTGTTATGAGGTGGATATCGATGAGTCTTCTATGGATGAAGTTTCTGTGAAAGAAGATTCTAAATCGTAGGTTCTTCTGATCGGTCGTTCGTCTCTGTCTGATTGGTATGATTGTGGCGATTGGCTTCGGCTTCTGTCAGCTCTGGTGTGGTCGGAGGTATGATTGTTCGTATATGGTCTTGTTTGATGTTGGTTGTTTTCCTCTTTGTCTGTGGTTAGTCTGTGTTCCGGTTTGTTGGGTAGTGTAAGGATATTTGGCGTGTTACAGCACAGAGTACAGCACTACTGCACAGGTAGCAACCAGCACAGAGTACAGCACTACTGCACAGGTAGCAATTTTTTTTATGCAGCACCACCACAAGGGTGCGGTGCATTGCTATGTGTGTTACCAGATTAACAAGGAAAGACAGGCTATTTAGTCAAAAACGATTTTAACATATAAGATGCAAATCTATTTTTACAGTTAAAAGCACACGTACACATTCAAAAATGCACACTATTTTTCACCTGAAATGCCTATGGTGCGAGAGACACATTTGAAAATTAATAACTAACATTACTCATAACTAACCTGACTAATGAAATTGAAGTTAACATAATCCACTAATAAAAATGTGTCTCCACTGCAGAATTAGGCCTATTCTGAAAGTGAACTTTTAAACGCACATCCATTTTTTTTTCTTCGTTTTCTCTGCTGCCCTGTCCACATAAATACAGGAAGCAAAAGGGCTCGAAAGAACAGGAAATCCGTTGGTTACAAAGTATTACTATAAAAATGAGCCATTGTGTAGAGAAGGAGGAGATGGCATGATTGATTCTGATTGGAGCAGCGTCATAGCAAGTATCATGCTAGAGGGAGTGATCAGAGTTTTGCTGGGGGGAGTTTGAGGAGAGAGAAGGGGAGTCAAGATTTGGCAGAGCTGGGAGAAGGACCTTTTTCCTGGCTGGAGCATTCCTATCTGCAAAAGCTGAGAATTCCAGGCAATGACCCCGGTTTGAGAAGGAAAGGCGCTCCTTTTCACTGGGGTTAATCTTCAAGGGAGCCACATTCAGAAAGAGAACAGCTGAAGAAAACTCGGGCTGAACAGATAAGGTAATTACATAAGTGTGGGAGCTGAGTGTGTACGAGAATATTCAGTCAGAGTAGGAAAGGAGATTCCGGTGCCTTAATCACGTTAATGTTGCAAATTGGGTTCTGTTCTCCGCCACTCTTTTTTCAGTGTATCACAGACAATGCTGTTACTGTGCTATTTTATTTATTTCTGTAAAGAGTGAGATCGTGTTTAAATGCAACTTTTATAATACAGAAAAATATTTGAAAGCAGACCGGTGGTGTGTCTTATATTTACCAATACAGTGCTGATGATGAGGGGAGATTTTTAAACAATGCAATTGTCATTTTAAGACAGATGTGTGCATGATCATATTCAGTATGGACAGTTGAGAGTGATTGTTTGTAGCATAGCTCGTTGGAGGTACATGAGCCAACGGGAAGAGCGACTCTGTGAACATAGTTCCCTACCGTATATAAGGTAGTGGAAATTACCACAAAATTACCACATATAGCTCTCTGTCGTAAATAAGTCAGTGAGATCGCCCATGGTGGCACACTAACACTGAAAATGTGGTATTCCTGAAATGTAGGTCTGAGGTCTCTCTAGTGATTACACGAAAAATCTAAGCAAAGATAAGGGATTCTGGACATTGGGGCCACAAATAAAACAAGGGAATTATGCTCACCAAAATACCACCAACCACGCATACCAACCACGCATACCAAATATGCATGTCTGGGTGCTGAAATAATGCATGTCCACTGTATTATTGTTGCACATGGCCCAATCTGAATACAAGGAGTGATTATTGCTAAGTTATTTTTCGGCGGTAATAAAATACCGTCAGGCCCCAAATCTCCACAAAATACCCTACATATTTATGGTGCGTTGCAGGCCGGGAAAGTGATCATAGAGTACCTACTGGGCGTGGCAAGCGTGTCTCACACTGCCATTTGCACATTAAAGGGAACCCATTTTATAATAGCAGTGTGCCACTAAAAACGAATTTCAGAATGTCACAAAGGGAAACCACATTCTCAGATCTAGTGCAATATTTAGAGGCAAAGTTGTTTGCACATGGGAATTGGTCGTCGAATAGCACGTTAGAATGGAGTAACCGCATTCAGGGTGAGGTGCAGAAAGAAAAACTAGACAATATTTTTGCAGAAGGCAGCATAATTCAGGTCTGCCTTACAAGATTATTGAATGCAGCCGATAAAAGTGCAGAGAAAGACTGTTTAATACGGCTATGCGGCAAAATATGGTTTATTTTAAACAAGTCCCTGCGAATGCAAGAGAATGATACTCAGCTAATTAACAGGTTAAAGACTGAATTAGATGGGGCAAGCAAAAATCAGGAAATGTTGAGAGCAGAATTGGATGTATACCAAAAAGACATGCAATTAAAATGCAGAGACTTTGATACTCAGTTATCCAAAAGCAAGAAACAATTTGAAGATAGTGAGCAAGAATTGGCACACTTAAAAGCCTTAGTGGATCACATTAGACGGGATAAAGATGAGGTTGTTTCAGAGATGCAGATTTTACAAAAAGAACATTGTGAAAAAGAAGGTGATCTCCAGAGTGCAGAACAAGAAATGATTAAAATGATTCAAGAAAGAGACAAGAGAAATAAAGAGTTCAATGAATGCCAAATGCAAATGTGCGACATGCAGGAGGTGATTAATAAGATGAATGGTGAAAACAACTATTTGCAAGATGAAGCCAACAGACTCCTTAAAAAGTGTAAGGACTTAGAACAGCAAATGTGCACTCCCAGGTCCCAGGAGAGGCGGCAGGGTACCACATTCAATGGAGTGGAGGTGAATTCTAGCTCTGCCCAAAGAGCTAGTGCTCCAGTGACTGGGCCGGTGACTGAACTTGGTTGCAGCGCCCTTGGGGGATTTGATACTCCCATTGGGGGCAGCCACCAATCTCATACACCTGAAAACAGGATTGAATCACAAAATAGTGCAATTCCATGCATTGCAACAAGTAGCCCCATAAAAATAATGAAATCCATTAAAGCCCTGATCAAACCATTTAAAAAGGGAGGTGAATGCTGCATTGAGGATCACTTAGAAGCGGTGCATGACATTTTTAAAGCACTCCAGATACCTAAGGAACAGTACAGACAATATTTTCATTTAACTTTAGATGCCCCGACGGCCAGCATCATAAGGGGATTAAATGAACAGCAGAATATGACATGGTCGGAGTTTGAAAAAGAAATTAGGCGTCATTTTTCTCCTTTTCAGTCATTGCAGGAGGCAAAGAAAGTCGCGTACACAATTACTGCTGGACCTAATACATCTCCTCGCCAATTTTTACAAGACTTAAAAAGAGCATTTTCTCGCTTTGATGTATCTTTTGACTCAAATTCCAATGAGTTTAAAACTGCATACTTCTATGGGCTACAGAAAGACATCATATCCCAATTGGTCCGTGAATTTGACCGTGACAAGTCCCTTGAATGGATTGTACATCAAAGCACAAAACTATATGAGGTACTCTATTGTCAGGGTAGAGAAAGTGATAAAATGAAAGATACTAGACCTAAATCTAAAGAACCCTCAGCCACAGTAATGGAAATCAGGTCAGCCAAAATGTCCCTTGAGTCTGCTCAAAGCCAAGGTAAAAATAATGTGACACCTGAACAAAGGGGTAATCAACAAAGATCGCCATTTCCTGTACCAATGTTCCAATCACATGATCCTAGTAATAGAGAGAGCTACATCAGCCCTAGGTATTTAGGGGACAGACCCCGGGTAGGATACCGGCCTGATATGGCAGGTATGAACAATAACCAGAGACAAAATCAAGATCAAAGAAATGATGGTCCCTACCAGTCATTGGGGACACAGAGCAGATTTGATCCCAGCACCATGATATATGGTAATCAGGATAGGCCCCGATATGTGGATCGATTTACTGATAATGGAAATCAACCTAGGGGCCAGTACCCACAATCTGAGAGACAGGACATGAGGCAAAACGTGAACTACAATCCACGCCAGTACAATGATTCCCCACCAGGGGACTATAATCAAAGGATGGGTACAACCCGCTCCCCTCCACAAATGAATCAAGAGTTCAGAAACCATCCCAACCGACATCAATCACCTGAGAGGTATCAGAATAGATCCAATCAGGGGGAAAACAACCAATATCGACCTAGGCCACAGAAAGAGGATCCTAGAGAGATGGAAAGGTTCCAGTGCCTTGAGGCCCAAGTGAAAATGTTAGCTGAGCAAATAGGAAAGCTCTATACAGCTCAAAAACAACCGTCCAAAGAAGGGGCTGATGGCCATAGCAATGACCGGGGGGCTTCCGAAAAGTGACTAAGTACTCATGATAACTGCAGTGCCAAAATGACAGATTGCTCTGATATAATTTTGCATAACGACTCTGAGATGCCTAATGGATTAAAAATGAAAGTACCAGTAAATGAAATTGTGACAGAAAGTGCAAATACTTCTAAAAAAGAGGTACGATTTAACCTAGAGCTAAATAAAACATTAAAGATTTGCACAAATGAAAAAGAAACATTAGGAATTCCAAAAGAACAAAGGGACAGATTTAAGAAAAATGACTCATGCATGGGGAATACCAGTGAACAGGGAGTAAGTGGGGATGCTATAGCTCCTTCCCTGGGCAAGCAAAACAATGACCAAACACAGACAGAAAAAGGAAATACTCAAAAGGAGGGTACAAGTCAATCACCTGAAGAATTCTTTGAGCCACATATTTTTGAAGAGGCTGAAAGGGCTGGTATCACACTAAATGATCACAAATGCACAGAATTAAAAAATGACAAATTGCTGAATGATGTTGTTACACATGTTCAGTTGGAGGATTGTAATGTGGTCTCTGATGTTACCCAGATGGATGGGCGAACAGTGGCCACACTCCAAAAAACCTCTGATCATGGAGAAATGAATAAAATCTCTCGCGCAGAAATGGGTAAAAAGGAGGGAAAAATGTCTTTCCATTTACCAATGTGCTTAGCCAAAAGTGAAAAAGACCTGAGAAAGGTGAGCCCTGAAATCAGTAAGAATTCACATTTCTTATGTGTATTAGAGGAGGTTGAGGACAGATATTATGCACCCATCACTGTAGAAGAAAAATGCCACACCTTTGCTATGATTGACACTGGCGCACAGGCCACAATTATGTCCAAGGAGCTGGTAAAGAGTATCAATGAAGGGAGACCCCCACAGAGTCAGATCACAGTGAAGGAAAATCAAGGCCCAGTGCATAACTTTAATGGGGAGGAGGTGCCCATCATAGGTGTAACTGAGGTTGACATAAAAATAGGAAAGCACAGAATGAAACAAGAGGTATTGATCACATCTATTTGTGAAATTCCATTTCTGATGGGGACAGATTGTCTGAAAAGATTATCTCCTCTAATAGATGGGGTGAATGGAGTGCTGTGGTCCTTAACCAAAAAACCATTGAGGCCTAAGAAACTAAAATCACAAAACAGCAATATAAATGAATGTCACACCGTTGCCAAAACAAATGATGCTGTGGAGGTATATCTCCAGAATAGCTGCATACCTAGTGTCACTGTTATATTAATGTGTCAAGACAAAATGCAGAGCGACAATGAAAAACTACCTGTACAAATATACTTGGACCCAAGGAAAAATTGGCAGACTGCCATAGATGAGCACACATTACGTTTTTATTTAAAAGAGAAAACATGCAAACCGAATATTGCTCCTAAAACAGATTCAGAAAAACACATTACCACTCTGGCAGAAATACACATGGAAGATGAGCAACCATGGGTTCATGTTGGTATAAATGACTATTTTAAAACAATAAAAGCCACTTTAGCGCTTGGACATGAAAGGAGTTTCATTAATGAGAAATTGTTGCAAAAAATAATGGAGAGGGAAGAAATCCCGAAATTTAGGATTAAAAACCAATATGTTTCTGGGTTGGACAGTCCAGACTTTGAAAACCGAATTGCAGGCAGATGCATGCTTAAAATTAGCATTGGGCAGAAAACAATTTACCATAATGTCTGGATAGTGAGTGGAGCACAAAATGAATTTTACATGGGCAATGACATCATGCACAGAATGTGTATGGTGTTAGATTTCCTTAATCAAAAAGTATGGTCACGCCTAGGTGGTCCGGCACCTGAATTTGAAGACAAAAGAAGGGCTTATCATTGTGCACAACTGGTTCCTTATGCAATCGAATTACAAATGAGGAAAGATACTATTATTCCTGCATTTACAAAACAGTTTGCAATAACACTGAAATGCAAAAATGGACAGCAGATGAAAGGCTCTGATGCATTTGTATGCCTGAATGGATCCATAAAACAGCAAGGCCTGGATTATGAATACATTCCATTGGTAGATAGTGGTGAAGGATCTGTAAAAATTATGGTAAATAATGAAGGTTGTCAGGATATTCATTTAGAGGAAAACTCCCCATTAGGAATGGCCATACAAAAATCACATTATACGGCAGATTTCAATAACATGGTGATTGGGAATATTCCTGAAAAATATGTAGATGCCAAGGGCGAGTTGCCAGAACACCTGGACTCTCAGCCCAAAGGAATATTTAAAATTCATTCTGTGTATCCTTATGATTCAAATGAGACAGTGTGCTGCCATCAAGAGGATTGCATAATATTTAATTTAAATGAAAATGAAACAGAAAATCAGCCCATTGAAGTGGAAGCTGATATGCCAAAATATTTAAAAGTGGCAGCTTTACAAAAAGACACAGCCACACAGTTAGAGGAAAGCGCCGAGATTCCCTTACCAGAAGATTTTCCAGAATTTTCCAAAATGGTAGAAGAGCAGATCTCCTTAGCGGATGCATGTGAAAGCAATGAAGAGAGGGACAATCTGAGGGAGATATTTATGGAGTTTAAGGATGTATTTGCAAAAGATGCTTATGATTGTGGTTTAACTGATTTACATGTGGCCACACTACCAGAAGGGTGTAGCAGAAATCCAGTGTTTGTACGCCAGTATAGACTACCGCTGGCATGTTTAGAATCATTGGCAGAGATTATTAAAAATTTGGAATCGCGGGGAATCATCAGGCCCATTCATAGCACATCCAATACACCTAGTTTAGGTGTGTTAAAGCCAAATGGTCAATGGCGGCTGTGTGCAGACTTGAGAGAGTTAAATAAAAGAGTACCAATATCTAGATGGCCACTGCCATTCATTGATCAGGGCCTAGCTCAGGTACATGGTTCAAATGTATTTACCACATTAGATCTCACCTCTGGATATTGGTGCGTGCCATTGGCAGAGGAGATACAACATTTATTTTCCTTTACAATTGACAGGACTCAATATGCCTGGCTTAGAGCTCCGTTCGGGTACATCAATAGTGGGAGTGAATTTGGCATATTTTTGAGAAAGGCCATGCCGGATGCAGCGGAAAGAGGAACAATAGTTTATGTGGACGATGTCCTGATAAAAAATGAAAGCCTGAAAAGCCATTTTGATGAAATAAGACATGTACTTGGCCAATTGCAGAAAGCAGGCGCCAAAGTATCTTTGCAAAAAGCACAATGGTGCAAGAAAAAAGTGAACTTTCTAGGGCATGAAGTGACTGAACATGGGCTAAATCCACAAAAGAAGAAAATAGAGGCCATACAAAGATTAAAAGATCCTAAAAATGTGAAAGGAGTAAAAAGTTTATTAGGGATGACAGGCTATAACAGAAAGTTCATTGAAAATTATGCAGAAATCACTCAACCATTGACTAAACTGCTTAAACTGAATACTCCCTGGAAATGGGAAAAAGGGCAGTCTGATGCAGTGGCTAAATTAAAGGAATGTCTTGTAAAGGCACCATGTTTAGCATACCCCATAAAGGACAGGGATTTCTTTATAGAAATAGGTTTTTCTGAACATTGTATGTCAGCAGTGTTATCACAAAAACACGATTTGAATCACAAAACCATTGCATATGCAAGTAAGGCATTTTCCCAAGTTGAAATGAAATTTAATGAATGTGAAAAGGCCCTATTAACCACTGTGTGGGCGCTACAACATTTCCGCCCCATTGTTCAGGGAGAAAAGGTAATTATTGAAACAAATCATCAACCTTTGCAATTTTTAGAGAGTAAAAGAATTAGATCAGGTAATCTAGCGCAATCCAGAATCACTTCATGGACGCTAGCATTACAAGGTTTTCCTGTAGAAGTGAGATATGGACAAAATAAAAAGAACCCAATTGCTCAAGGGTTAGCTGACTTACATGACTGTGCAGCTGAACAAATACCAAATGAAATGGAAGTAGAAACTAGTTTGCAGGAATTTGAACAATCACCACACAAAGCTTTTGATGAAAAAACATGCAAGGATTTGCCAACTGTATATGTGGATGGTTGTGCTTTTCACATTGAAAATGACAGTAATAAACAGTTAGTGGCAGGAATAGGAAATGTCTGGTTGAAATGTGAAGGTGTCCCCAGTATAGGGATGAGGATTGGAGATAGGAGCATTCAGGTGGCGGAATTGGCAGCCATTTATAAAGCAATTGATACTGCAGTTGATAAAAAGTTCAGTGAAATTGTCCTGGTGACTGATTCTGACTATGCACGGAATAGCTTTGTGGAGTATTTGCCTGGTTGGAAAGCAAGAGGCATGGTTACATATAACAAAAAGCCACTTAAGCATGGAAAAATGATACAAGCCATAGACAAATTGGTGTCAGAGAATAAGTTAACAATATACTGGATAAAAATTCGTGGGCATTTAAAAACACCAGGAGAGGATAAGGAGGGAAATGATAAGGCAGACCACTTGGCTAAGATTGGGGCTGTGATGGGAGAATTGCTACCTATTGATTATTTAATGGGTGAAATACAAATTGATGCAGTCACACGTTCTAAAGCACCAAAGGAGGTAGATCAACCGGTGGTGCAGTGGAGTCATGACACGCCAGACCAAGATTTGATTGAGGCACAAAAGAATGATCAAATTTTGGGAATCTATTATAATCATTTGATAGATCCCGAACAAAATCCTTTAACAGAAAATGATTGTATGGGAAAAGAAGAGTTGAGGGTGCTATTAAAGAACAAAACACGAATTAGATTACAGGATGGACTCATGATTAGAGAGTCCATAACAGGACAAATACAGTGGGTAGTACCCCTTTCATTCAGAGGACTAATGCTACACCATGCACATGATGCCATAACTGCAGGCCATAGAGGTTCACAAAAAACATTAGAAATACTAAAAGATTATGCTTACTGGCCACATATGTCCCAAGATGTGGAATTATATACTAGAGGATGTCTAGTATGCGCCCAATTTAAACCTGCTTCACCAATGCATAGAGCACCATTGATGAAAAGAGGCCTAACTCTCCCATGGTCAGATTTGCCAATAGACTATGTAGGTCCTTTAAAAAGGTCGAGCAGGGGACACCGTTATATTTTGAGTGTGGTATGTTTGATGTCGAAGTGGATTGAATGCATTCCTGCACCAGATTGTAGTGCGCAAACAGCAGCCACATTGCTGGTGAACCATGTGTTCTCAAAGTTTGGGTTGCCACAAAGAATTGAGTCAGACAGAGGAAGTCATTTCACAAGTACTCTAATGAGTAAGGTATGGCAAATACTAGGTGTTAAAAGGAAACTACATATCGCATATCGGGCGGCGTCTTCAGGTACAGTTGAAAGAAGCAATAGGTCTGTTGTGGATATTTTAAAGAAATTTGTGGCAGAAGCAGGTTCCAGCTGGGATTTACGTTTACCGTTGGTTTTGATGGCAATCAGGTCGACTCCTGCCAAAGCAACAGGCGTTAGCCCCCATGAGGTCTTAACAGGTAGGAAAATGGTGTTACCACAACACCTACTATATAGAACACAGGAGCAGACACTTGTGAGTGCATCCACAGTTCATGAATATATTGATGAACTGATGAGGCATTTGCAACATGCATTTGCTTTTGTGCAGAGAAATCTGGAAAGAGCTGCTGACAGTGCAAAATCTTATTATGATAAAAAGACATCAGTAAAGGAATACAGTGTAGGGGATCAGGTGTACAAGTTTCATTTTGGAAAAAGTAAACAGAAAAATTCTAAATTTCTAGCAGCCTGGCAGGGGCCATTTCGAATTATAGATAAAGTCTCTCCTGTGGTTTATAAAATTTTGAAAAATGAAGGTGAAACAGCAATAGAGCAGTTTGTCCATGTAAATCAAATCAAACCATGCCATCCCAGACATGAGATCAGGCAGCTTGAGCATGTAGAAACAGATAAAGTCCCTTGAACACAAAAAGAGAAAATAAATGGGTACAATCAGGAGGCAGTGACAAAGAAGTTAAAAAGTTGATTGTTATAATGGCACATAAACACTGTAATATATGTAAAAATATATAATATAATATAAAATAAATAAATATATAATGGAAGCTCATGGTTGGTGTGCAGAGAGAACATGTATTAAATATTGAATGCTGTTTATATGTGCTTGTTTTCTTTTAACTTGTGTTTAATTTCAGGAAAAAAAAAAATATATATTTTTACCAAGCATGTTTTATTTTTGGCAAAAGGGTGAAGTTAGTATTGTGCTATGTACTTAATTTGTTTATTTTCTATTTGATTTAGAAAATTAACATTATTTGGTCGGAGGTTCCGGGATCAGAGGCCACGGGAGACGATGGAGTCCTGGAGTCCCCTGGATGAAGACCAAAAGATGCCTGCCTCCAGGTGGAGGTGAAGACAAGATAACCAGAATGCTAAAAAAAGATGACTCCTATGGATCTAAGATTGCCAAGATGAAAGTGTACTCGAATGAACCAAATAACATCGCTGGTCGGGACATATCAGAGGCAGACAAGAGTCATGACATATGGAGTTCCACGTATTTATTATTTTAATTATTTATTTTAATTTGTTATATTAATTATTTGTTTTGGTTAGTTGTTTTATTTCATTGTTTTTAATTGACTTGTAAAATCTAAACTTAGAGTAATGCCACTTCCACTGAGAAGGCAAATGTAGAACATTTTGTAAACTAATGAACTCAGATGAATATTGTATTGATTGCAACTTTTTCATTGATGCACATGAATATTCATTTTGTTGGATTGCTATATTGTGAAAAGAAGAAAAAGAACAAATTGTTTTTAGGAATTGGCTTGGATCGTAGCCAAATTCTAAAAACAAAAGGAGGGTATGTAAGGATATTTGGCGTGTTACAGCACAGAGTACAGCACTACTGCACAGGTAGCAACCAGCACAGAGTACAGCACTACTGCACAGGTAGCAATTTTTTTTATGCAGCACCACCACAAGGGTTCGGTGCATTGCTATGTGTGTTACCAGATTAACAAGGAAAGACAGTCTATTTAGTCAAAAACGATTTTAACATATAAGATGCAAATCTATTTTTACAGTTAAAAGCACACGTACACATTCAAAAATGCACACTATTTTTCACCTGAAATGCCTATGGTGCGAGAGACACATTTGAAAATTAATAACTAACATTACTCATAACTAACCTGACTAATGAAATTGAAGTTAACATAATCCACTAATAAAAATGTGTCTCCACTGCAGAATTAGGCCTATTCTGAAAGTGAACTTTTAAACGCACATCCATTTTTTTTTCTTCGTTTTCTCTGCTGCCCTGTCCACATAAATACAGGAAGCAAAAGGGCTCGAAAGAACAGGAAATCAGTTGGTTACAAAGTATTACTATAAAAATGAGCCATTGTGTAGAGAAGGAGGAGATGGCATGATTGATTCTGATTGGAGCAGCGTCATAGCAAGTATCATGCTCGAGGGAGTGATCAGAGTTTTGCTGGGGAGAGTTTGAGGAGAGAGAAGGGGAGTCAAGATTTGGCAGAGCTGGGAGAAGGACCTTTTTCCTGGCTGGAGCATTCCTATCTGCAAAAGCTGAGAATTCCAGGCAATGACCCCGGTTTGAGAAGGAAAGGCGCTCCTTTTCACTGGGGTTAATCTTCAAGGGAGCCACATTCAGAAAGAGAACAGCTGAAGAAAACTCGGGCTGAACAGATAAGGTAATTACATAAGTGTGGGAGCTGAGTGTGTACGAGAATATTCAGTCAGAGTAGGAAAGGAGATTCCGGTGCCTTAATCACATGTTAATGTTGCAAATTGGGTTCTGTTCTCCGCCACTCTTTTTTCAGTGTATCACAGACAATGCTGTTACTGTGCTATTTTATTTATTTCTGTAAAGAGTGAGATCGTGTTTAAATGCAACTTTTATAATACAGAAAAATATTTGAAAGCAGACCGGTGGTGTGTCTTATATTTACCAATACAGTGCTGATGATGAGGGGAGATTTTTAAACAATGCAATTGTCATTTTAAGACAGATGTGTGCATGATCATATTCAGTATGGACAGTTGAGAGTGATTGTTTGTAGCATAGCTCGTTGGAGGTACATGAGCCAACGGGAAGAGGGACTCTCTGAACATAGTTCCCTACCGTATATAAGGTAGTGGAAATTACCACAAAATTACCACATATAGCTCTCTGTCGTAAATAAGTCAGTGAGATCGCCCATGGTGGCACACTAACACTGAAAATGTGGTATTCCTGAAATGTAGGTCTGAGGTCTCTCTAGTGATTACACGAAAAATCTAAGCAAAGATAAGGGATTCTGGACATTGGGGCCACAAATAAAACAAGGGAATTATGCTCACCAAAATACCACCAACCACGCATACCAACCACGCATACCAAATATACATGTCTGGGTGCTGAAATAATGCATGTCCACTGTAATATTGTTGCACATGGCCCAATCTGAATACAAGGAGTGATTATTGCTAAGTTATTTTTCGGCGGTAATAAAATACCGTCAGGCCCCAAATCTCCACAAAATACCCTACAGTAGTCTTGTGAATGTTGTGGCCCAGCACGTGAAGCCAAGTTTTTGAAGTTGAGCGCGTCTTGATAGAATGAGTACTTGATTGTTAGGATCTGGTAATTCTATGGCAATCTTATCTAGATTTAGGTCATCTTTAAATGTTACAAGGTCGATGTCTTTTGTTGTTATCTTACTCAGCTGTGGTATTGCTCCAAAGAGACGTAGTAAATTGGTTCTGTTTAGGATTATGGGTTCAGATCTGTTGGTTTAATTTTCAATATGAATTTCGCAGATTTCATTCTGTCGTAGTGGGTTGACAAATGTTGGGATGATGTGCGTGTGTTCGGTTGATTCTTGTAATGTTCTTGTTAGCGAGTCCGTTGAGATTTGATCGTAGGTTTCATCTTTTGTTTTGTCTATTGTATCATTTTCTAGCGATGCGTCTGAGATTTCTTCTAAAGAGAGATCTGATGTTTCGTCTTGGTTGTCATTTATGCATTGTTCCTGGTTTATGGAGTATTCGTCGATTATTATGAAGCTCGTATGAGGTCTTGGTTCAGTAGTTTGTGGTCTAATTGCTGAGATTTGGTCTTCGTGGGTAGATAGATTGAGTAACTCGTTGTCAATGGATGGTTTCGGTGACGTCCTTTGTGGCACTTGATGGTGTATCTGATTTACAGGTTTATGGTCTCTCTGGATGTTGGTAATTGATGGTGTTGCCGGGGTTTGGGTTTTGTTTGTTGTGGTTATAGTGGAATGATCAGTTCTTTTTACAGTTCTTAGGAATGCTCTCAAGCCCGTTTGTCGTTCTTTGATATTTTTTGGGTATACTAGTTTTGCCTCCTTTGTGGTTTTTTCTTTTGTAAAGATGTGGTATTCTTCGGTAGCATTCTTAGTTAACTTTTTGATTCAATAGACTCCGGTTGTGGAATGGCGGTAATTTCGGCTGTGTTTCAGCGTCTGTTGTCCGTGTGTCGGGATTGCAGCAGTTGATTGTTGTGGTTGGTTCGTGACGGTTGAGGTGGATTTTTCTTGATCATTTGGTAAGTTCGCTTGTTGTCGGTGGTTTGCTTTAAGCATCTGTATTAGTTCTGCTGTAAGTTTAGTTTTTTCTTGGCGGTCGCCTCTTGCAATTTCGGCCAAACTTTGTTGCCAGCGATGTGATTCTTCAGCTTCAACGGTCAAGCGGGATTCGATTGCCGAGACGAAGTGTTCCATGTGAATCTGTTTCGAGTGAATTAGAGCGAGGAGGGTGGCTTGTTCCTTCATGTTGTCTTTCATGTCTTCATGTAGTTTCAAAAAAGGAATCATCGCTTGTGAAAGTATGGCAATGAGCATATTTTGCAGATCCATCATCGTGGTCGGGATTCTCAGGTTGTTGTTTTCCTCCGAGTGATCATCTTTCTGTGTGGTATTGACGTTGTTGTCTTGTGGGTTGGTCAGTTTTGAGCTCTTAGTTATCGGGTCTGGAGTATAATAGGATTCATCTGAATCAAAGTTAAATCGTGTTGTTACAGTTTTTTTCTCAGTGAAATCGAGTTGTGGTTCTCCTTTTACAGGTGGGTTCATACTGCGATGCGGAATACACAGCGTTGATGTTAGTTGAAGTTGATGTATCTCTGTTGTGTTTCCACATATTTCTTTTCTTTTTTCAATGTTTGTCATAATTGACTCAATTTCAGTAATATCCATTGAGAGTCTTGCTGGTTTAGTTTTTGGTTTAGGGGCTGTGGTGTCCAAAGGCTGTGCGTGTTTTATGGAGTTATGGGTGTGTAGCCACGCGAGTTTCGCTAGTCTTGCTTTTTCTTTCTTCGTTTGTTGGGATGTTGTCCTTGACGATTTTTGATGGTTTGTGGTCTCTTTTGGCTCAGTTGTTTGGTGTAATGGTGTGGCTTTTCCAATGGAGTAGTTAGTTGAGTCTTTTTCTGCTAGTTTGGTGTTGGTTTCTTGTGTTATGGTGGTTGGTTCACTGGGTAGCGTATTTTGTTGGTCGTTTATTCTTTGCACTTCTGGTTTTGTAGTTTTGGAGTTACTGATCGAGTGGTTCAAGTTTTTTTTTGTGGTTTCGATATGTTCAAATTTAGTTAATGTGGATTCTTGTTTGCTGGTTGTGGGTATTAGTATTGTTTCTTTTGTCGCATTATGGGGCACATTTTGGCTTAAAGTTCGCTCCTTTTCGGTGGACTGAGCGGAGATGTCTTGGTTTTCAGAAAGTAACTGGGGGGTGCTTATGATTAGAGACAAGGGGTCTTCTTGTTGGTTTCTAGTATGGGGGTTATGAACCTGTACTTTAGTTTGAGAGGGTATCGGTTCTTCCGGATTAGGTTGATTAGTGTCCTCGACATTTTGTTTTTCAGCCGCAGGTTGGAGGGATTCATGAAGGGTTATGCCTGTGTTTGAAGTATCTTATATTGGACGGTCTTTTGGATTTTCTTTAGATTTTATTGCTCTTTGGAGGGATTGTTCCATGGTTAGCTGTGATGAGTCTTGCTCTGAAATGCTAGTCCACGCAAGTTTGGTTCTTTGTCTTGTTTTGGGACGTTGAATGATTTGTTGTTTCGTGGTTCGATTTGTTGACATCTTTCGTAAGTTGATATGTGTTCTGTTGGGATCCTAGGGATTAGCCCTTTCGGTCTCCCTAGCAGAATTAGCTGCAACTTGGTATGATATACAGGCTCCAAGGGACACGCCCTTTCGGTCGCCCGGGCGATGATAGTTACCAGAGTTTGTTTATCACTTTGGTGTACAGTTGTGGTCTTTCCTTTTCTTTGGCTCAAAAAACTTCCTAGTGCACCCCAGTGCGCCTAACAGTCGCTCAACAGTCACCGGGCTTTACTGCTGCTGGGCTTAATGCCGCAAGGGTGGACTGGGTCTGTTTTTATGGCCAGAGAGTGTCACGTGAGCAGTCACGTGAGCGCCACAATGCTCCGCCCCCTCCTGGAAGCGAGCGAGCGCTCGAGAAGCGCGAGTTTAAGGAAACTCCCAGCGCTAATGCACAGGCAGTGACACACGGTAAGGGTCTTGCTTTCCTGGAAAAAACGGCTTCAGAACAGGGAACAAGTCCGCCGTTTTTTCTGCTTTTGTTAAGTAGGCTGTAACATAGCGTGCAACAACAGTTGAATTGTCTGCAATATACTGCACATCTATGTTTGCATTCCATAATAGGGCAATGATTGCATTGTAATCATTGATATATTTTGATTCTTCCCTTCTTTTTATGTAATATGTGTTTTTAGGTGATTTACCTTTAACACTCTGTCGAACTGAAGACATGAAGTTGTTTACTTCACCTGTTTCTCTAACTGGTCTAGGGAAACCAAAGCGGCATTTGGTGTAGTATTTATCTTTGTTTTTGTATTTACGGCAACAATATTTGCCACATTTGTGTCTTTGAAATTGTAAAATCTGCCCATGCAGCTCACTATGTGTCTATTGTGAAGGGATTTCACATGTGACATATTTTTGGATAAACTGGAAAACAGTGCTATGTACAAAATGCATTGCGGCCTCTTTTGCAATCACACTAACCTATCTGACAATCTGTTTTCCCCAATCCACTGTTTTTGACCCACACAACACACCACCGAAAGGCTCTTTTCAAAGCCGCCACTTACTCTAAACATACACTTTATTGCGTTTGCTCCGCATGCACTTTCCCCTTTTTCCCTTTACGACTGTTCGTGAACTTTTTCAGAACTCTGCAGGGGTCTACGGCCATCACTTCATAGTTCTATTGTTATACTGAGAAAGGCGGCTCTGAAAAGAGCCTTTTCTGTAATTTTTGTTGTTTTTACGTTCATTGCTTAACAGCACACGACACACTAGGAGAAGAGGCGAAAGGAGGGTAAGGAAGGGACACCAGCCACGGGGATAAAAAAGGGCGAGCTTTATTTAGGTAAGGAGCAGATCTTCTGGTGCTCGGTGACTGCAGCCTCTAAAGCACTTCGAAAACTCTCCCCCCTGCAGAGTACTGCGTCACAATACGTGCACACTACTGTCACCTTTGAAAGGTAAGGGTCAACAGCATTGCGAATGGCTTGTGAGGCAGCTGGAGGAATGCGCTCCCCCACAGGAGTGTCTCTTGTGGTGGGAGGATTGGATACCGAGGATGCTGTGGAGGAACTCAAACGACTACGCTCTTCACATGGCACCACCTTGCGAATGTCCGCAGTGTGGAACGAAGTGAGGTGTCGCTTCATGGTTGTCGTACCAAAACTGCATGCTCCAAATCTCCCGCGACTCAACACCACCTCGCACTGGTTACACTTCACCAGGTTCGCACATGCTTTTGGTACATTCCCATAAACGGAAAACAATCGCCACACCCACGACTCCCGCTGAGTGCTCCTAGTTCGGAGTTCCTCCACTTCATTCTCTTCCTCCTCTTCTTCCTCGATCTCATCCTCACCCATATATTTCTCTGCAGGCCCTTGGTGAGGTGGTGGCGGGTTTGGGGTGGTGCAGAGGCTAATGACCCAACAGCAGCCATGGAAGCAATACTGATCAGTTTCCTTTTGGTCACTACAGCAGTAAAGGCAACACACCTCAATCTGTTATAGCTAGAAGGATAATGAAGATGTGCTCGGTGTGTGGCCTTTTGTAGGGGTGCAGGGGTGTGCCTCGTGACCGTCTTTATCCCTACAAAGCGGTACACACATTTTACACAGCAAGTCCTGAGGTGGCCTATTGTTTGGGATGTGTGAAATTACATTTTTACATTCTACAATACTTTGCCTTGTGTCTACAAGGTCATTTGTATTGTTGCGGAAGCACACCAACCGCGGAAATTAGTCCCCACGCTCAGCGTAGGTGCGGTCACATGATGACATCCTCAACACATCCGCCCCAGTAATGAAAGTCTCCTGGATAGCAAATGCAAAGAATCAAATGTGCGCATGCCCACAAGTGTCCTACGGACAGTGTTTGGGTTCTCAAACTACTTCAAAGTGCGACACAAGTGAGACGGACAGTTAGGAACAGGCGCGATATTCGCAATACTTACGTTTCTACTGCGCATGTGCACGCATGCTATGTTCACTGTACGGACAGTTCCTGTGTCCTTAGGACAACTCCATTTTGTTTGCCTTCGAACTTGCCGGCAACCGTGCCTGTTCAACGGACGGCACCATTTTGGCTGCGTCCGATACAGACCGTTATACTGTCCTTCACACACTCCCATTTTCCTCATTTACACCCATTCCGGACATCTGGTGTGTTCTACGAACATGTATTATCTTGTTTCCAAGCAGTACGCCGACGTAGTATATCCTTTGGACACCCCTTTCTGTTTATGTATGCACAATTTCAACAGATGGTGCGGTCACACATCACATCCGTCTTACTTGACATTACACAGCACCCACATGCCATTCCTTGCGGATAGGTCGAACAGGCGCACTGTTCGCGAACCTTTTACGTCTTTTAAAAAAAAATCTACACAAACCTTTTCTCTACAACTACTGTACAAAAACATTTCAAACACACACACAAATCAATCTGAAGAAATGGCAGGGGAAGCGGAACTGAAACAAATATGGGGGAATTCAGGATTCAACACGGCCTGGTTAAGAGGAGACGATTTGTGAGGGGAAGAAGGGATGGATATTTTGTCAAAACGTCTATTTTCTTGTTCAAGGTTTGGGGATGGTTCACTAGGGAATGGAGAAGCAGGGCAGGTGCAGGTGGGGCAATAATAACAAACTTTTATTCTCACACAGTCCTCCACAAACTCCCGTACACTTTGAAAATTGGCATTCAATATGTCCATTTTCTCCTCTATCCTCTTTATCCTGTCTTCTTCTGTCTCGTTTGTTGCCCTTTCGTCTTTTTTTTCCTGGTCTGTTAAAAAAAAAATACATAAGTTGAATGCCTCTAACACACTGGTCACTATTTTGCATATGCAGACCAATGTGTACCATTATTGTCGCTGTCTTCAGACATTTCCCCATGCGGGAAATACTCCTCCAGCCACTCCAAAGTACTAGCCATTTCTGAGTCAAAACAATAGAAAGAAATTATTATTTATGCAGCACATACCAAAAAAAAACTCACGCATATAAAAAAAATGATCTGCACTCACTCTTTTGCTGTAATCTCCCTTCGTCCTACTGCGTCCGTCCACTGTCGTTCCAGGCTGCCGAGTTTCTGTGAAGTGATTACGCTGGAGGCATCCTTCTTTTTTTTTTTTTTTTTTTTTTTAAAATGGTACCATCCACTTCATTCTACATGTTTATTAAATGTGTTGTTTTCTTTTCCCAGCTTCAGGTTTCCATATTTACTTATTACTACTTATAATGTCTTTATGTCCTTCTTCTACGTTGCACACTTTTTGTGTAAGACAATAGTAAATTTTCAACTACCCCCCGCCTCTTTGGATAATGTTGATCCTGACCGCCCCCGTCCGCAAACAGGCGCTCAGTTCGTACCTTTCCAATATCAATAGGGAGGGGGTTCTGTATGTTCCATGTTAAATGTATGTCAAGTACGTAGATTATACTACATATCTCTCAAAATCACGTGATTACAGTGTATATTCTGCTCACCAACTTCATTGCCACAATTTCATGCTTACCTTCCACCTTCCAAAAACCTACACAATTCCCTACAAAACAAACTTTCTTAAGGGGACGTTATGGTTAAGTTGCCCTCCCAAAAACCAGTAAAATTCACTACAAAAAAGATGAGATCACAAATATCATTGATGACATCACTGATGACATCACATGTGTGCCTCACTTATTTTGGTGCATTGAAAAATGTAGGCTAGGTGGTTTTATTCACTGACCAGCACAATATGAAAATTGAAAAGGTGCTGTATAGCAAAACGTTACCCTTGTTGTGTGTTGTTAAAGTACTTTCCTTAGGGTCTGGTGTCAGCTCATGATGCACATGCATGGGGCAATAGCAGGCGTCTAACACACAATTAATTTGTATACAGGAAGATAAACTGTCGGATGCTGCTAGTTCTTTCTACCTTACTTCAATTTCCCTGTATGTGCCGCTCATTTGTATGCATTGGGTCGTCATATGTATTGTTTGTAGTAGCAGAAGTGTGTATTAAGTCTAGATTTGTGAGCTCGTTATTACATGTGTAACATTACACAATCACCCCTGACATCTTGCTACCAACATAATAGAAAGAACCCCTTGTAGGTAGGGACTTTTTAGGAATATTATTTTCACATTTGATGTCATCAGTGATGTCATCAATGATATTTGTGATCTCATCTTTGATGTCCTGGGTGTTAGTCTTAGCAATGCACGTAGATGGGGCGAGTTATGGTTGCTTAGCTTACTATAATGTGGGAATGTGCAGTGGTGTTTGGTTGCACTGTGAAGTATAACATTTCTTTAGTGACATTTTTTCACTGATTGTACATATATATGTATGGCAGGGAAGGAAAAGAAAGGGGCTAAACAAGTGATGTCGTCATTGATGTCAGCATTGACATTTTAGATGACATCTTTCATGGTCTGGGTGTTAGTGTTAACAGTGCACAGGGGTGGTGGCAGGATTGGGGGCTTAGTTTACCATACTGGCGAATTTCACAGGTTTTTCGGTTTTAATTTGAAGCATAAAGGGGAGGTGGAAAGTTTTATTTGTGAAGTGTACAGGTTTTTGTTAGGGCAACTAAACCATAACGTCCCCTCAACAAAGTTTTTTTTGTATATATACCAATTTAGAAAGTTTGGAATATCTTCATGGACAAACTGCTGGCAGGTTGCAATATCTCTGTACAGCTAGGGGTCTCAATGTTTCTGGTACATAATCTGATTTTATGAAAGCGATCCTTGACACTCCTGCTGCTAATACTCAACTGAGCCAAGAGAGATAAGTCCTCCTTTCACTGTTGATGTATCCACTTCTTCTACAGAGGCAACCCTTTTCCTGGAAAGAGTCACTCATAATTATTTCTAGGGAATTGGAACTGAAAAATGTGCAGATGGCTGCTGAGACAACAACTCAGGAATGGGCTCTACAAAGGTATAATGGAGAGCTCCATGAAAAGAAAAGAGACAGAACGCATTTCGCTGTACATGAAAATGATAGGGATCACCAGTCAGAATGTTAAAAGTTGCAATTAGAGGCTGCTAACGTGGACAACACCAATGGATCTGGATTTGAGAATGACTCAGTCTGCTTGTCCTAAATTCCCTAAGGCCTTAGTCATCATGCATGTGGTTGGAAATTATATCTTGGATTTGCTGAGAGCCATCAAGGTTGCTTTTAAAATACAGAGGGAGAATGGTTCAGAACAGGCTCCATTCCATGGCTGATTGTGCAGCAATGCTTGAATTGAATGAACCTGAGCATGTGAAGCATGACAGTTTGAAAAAGGCCATCATTCCAAATTTTGAAAAGACTCCCGATTAATATCTAAGAGAATTCAGGGAGCTAAAAAAAGAAGGATAAAGTCCAGTGATGGTCTTGGGTGACTGATTCTCTGAAAAACCTGTATGGTTGGTTAAATGATCACAAGGTGGAATTGAAGGCATGTTTCATTTGGTCATGCTTAAACACATAATAAACGTGTGTTCCCCTGAGATGTGTCAGCACTGGGCTCATTCTAAGGTCTTACATACTACGAAGCTGGCAGAGAATGCTGACTTGTGGTATTCTGGTCAAATGACATTCCTCCCCGAAGGTTCACAGCGTAGAGGTGTGTGTAACACGTTGGGAGCGGATTCAATAGATTTGGCGGCACTACTACCCCAATGTACATGGTGCGTCCTCAGCTATACGTAAAATCCCAGCCAAGAGCTGAGGGTCAATCTTACCCCCACCAGCAAAACGATTCCGACATTACCGGCACTGGTAATTCTAGTGCCAGTAATTCTGGCAATCAGAACACCATGGAATGGGGATTTACTGGCATTTCCGCCACTTGGAATATGGCGGTAATTCCAGCATTCCACGTGGCGGAAACAGTATTAACGTTTTGGTGTCCTCAAGCCGGAATTGCCGGCGGGATACCACCAAAACTGTAATGACCCCAATATGACAGTGCAGAATTACTGCCACAGAATTACTGCCCCTTTCCCACTCTGCCATACTACGCGTTAATCCCCCGGACCAAGTGACGGTAATGGTAATTCCGTTGGGTGGTATTCCAGCAGATTTACCGCCAGAATACTGCCGAACTCGAAATGAGCCCCACACTGTTTTGACACCAATGTGCTGGTTTTCTGACAAACCTCACCAGTTGGTTTCTGAAAGAAAGTAGTCAAAAAAGGTTGCTGTCAACATGTGATATGCCTTGAGAGATACTATTCTATTCTGAATTATATACCAATATAAAAGATTTTAAACTTTGACTACTATATGTATGAGAGAACAAGTTACTTCTTCAGTTTACAATCTTACAATCTTTTAAGATCATACAGTAACAAAAACATTAAATATAAATAAATTCAGAGCATCCAGACTGGAGACCAGGCCTTCCAATTTATACATGGTATAGGTAAAACAAAGATAGTGTAACGTCACCCAAAGAACTGAAGGCTTGGCGTATTTCCTTCATCACATTCGTGTAAAGCTCCCTCTGCCACTGGTGTAAAAGATTCCACTCCTCTTCAGAGAAACAGGCAGCAACATCACAAAATGTATGTGATACCTGGAACAGTAAATTTAACATCACAGTTTTAGCAAAGATATGCAAGTGATGGGGGGATGTTATTTAAACACATGGTTAGCATGGGACAGACGGTAGTGACGACATTACATTCCAAGTTGTCATTGAGTAGTAAAAAAACCTAGACAAATTACACAACCCTCAAAAATTACTCATGGGGAGATTGAAGAGTTGAAACACAGTAATTTGTGATTTTGTTTTTTAAATGTGTTGTCGATATGTTCTCGTTATTCATTATACATGATAACAAATTTAAAAATAATTGAAATTGGGCAAGTTCATGAGGTTGGAAAAGGTCTTGCCGTAAATTTGACCACAGTCATGTAACAGTGTCATGTGCTATTTCTCACCAGAGGAGCAAAACAGCACATAAATACAATTAAGGATCGTGTCAGTAATAATAAGGAGAAAGAGATAGCAGATTGAGTTTTGCAATCACTTAAAGCCCTTCTTCTCTGACATGTTAGACTATGCAATTTCATTGGGTTTTGAATCTTTGAGCTGGTTGGTGAGAGGCCTGGTGAAACTCAAAGGGAATGACGGTGAACTAAAACAGACTAGCACATGTTGAAAGATGCACCGTTCTCGTGGTCATCAAGAACAAGGGTGATTTGCCAGTACCCCATCTCACGTCTAGAGATGTATATGATTCGCTCAATCATCTCGAATAACTTGAGGCACAGAATAAGCATCTAACCAGAGATCTCATTCACCGTACAGAAGTCTATCCAAAACCTCCACGACCCATCCCAGTTCTTGGCGTCCTCATCAACCAAACTCATGAAAGAGCGTCATCAAGGTCTGACTAAATCTCTCAACTATTCCATCCGTTTAAGGCCTTTAAATGGAGGTGAGAAATATCTCACTATGTAATAGGGTTTTAAATGCTGTCATACATTTGGAGACAAGAAGGTGGATCCATGGTCCATCAGGATCCCTTTTGGGAAGCCCACTTAAGATAAACAGCCGACTAAAGGTTTGCCGGTTTGCTGTGTTGTGTTGTGTTGTTTTTCAGGGGAAATGCCTCACGCTATTGTGTAGGACAATCAACAATCACAAAAATGCATCTGTTCCCTACTGTGGAAGGGCTGGCAGGTCCCATGATTTCCATGCCTGGCCTGGGAAATGGTTGAACAATGATAGATTAAAGATGCATAAGAGCTCACGCAATATCTACTTGCAACTTCTTTTGACAAATATCACACTCAGCATAAAGCCTCAGAACATGGTGCTATATCATCATCAGGAGGATAGCTCAGGGGCAACATGCTCGCTTTGGAAGCAAGATGGCATGGAGCAACACAGGTTCGATCCCTGGTCCGTGCTTAGAAACCTCTGGGTATTAAACGCGTTATAAATAACCAATCATATTATATCCCTTACCTTAAAAAAAACCTAAGGACATTGGGCCTCATTTTGACAATGCTGGTATCCTGGCTGTAGAGCTGCCAGGATACCGGCAAATGTAGTTACCGTTTCCGGCAACTTCTCTGGCGGCATTGCTGCCAGATTAAGGGTGCCGGAGTGACGGTGTAAATCCCCATTCATGGAGTGCCATAGGACTCCATGAGGGGATTTGACGTAATTACCGGCTTGAGGGCTTTTTTGCCAGTAGGGCACCTGGCTTACCTCGCCAGCAAACCCGTAGTCGACCGGTCTGGTGAAATTCTGGTATCCATGAATACCGGCACTTTTTTACCGGATCAATCGACTTAGAATGAGGCCCATAGTAGTGTGTCTTGGCTATGCTTTACTCAGGAATGAAGGTGGAAAGTAGAATTTCATAATTTCATCCACCTCACCGAGATCATCATGTCACCTTCAATTAATGAGTACCCCAACACTTTCTTCCAGAACTGTGCAAGCAATTTTGTGAACATGAACAACATATTTGGATTATAACCTTCTTCACACAAAGCTCAATGAAGTTCACTTTGTGAATTTAATAAGATAACCTTTAGAAGTGCTTACTGCATGGAACGTCTGTCGGCTTTTGTTCAAAGGAAATTAAACAATACTGATAAACATAATCATGGGAATGTTTGAAACAGAATAAATATGGTGACAATTATTTCAATCTTTCAAGCTTTACAAGTTTATATTTTATAACTCAGCGATAGATCAAACACTGTTTTACATTGTATTGCTAAGACCTTATAGGTGTACATCATATTTATCAGGGGCATTTCATAATTTTACTGCAGTAAATATTACATATTAGAAGGCCCTCTTTTTATAAATGTAATTCAACCATAACATCCATTTGACAACGATTTATCTTTTGCATTTCAACGGTTTTGAAATGGTATACCTTTATCCACACAGTCAAAATAAGGGAAAGTGAATCTTCTGAGCGTTTTTTAACTGAATATACATATATTTTATAAGACAGCATTTACATTGACTTTTCACAAAATTCCATTGCTAATATATTTTGACTCACTGGGCAGATTTTACAAGAACAATGAGGCAAACAGAATTACAGATACCGCCACTTGGTTGGGCGGTATTACCTCTGGCCGTAATACCAGCTAATTACAAGCGGCAGTTTGCCAGTGTTAATCCCATTTAATGGATTTTGCTGGCATTACCTCTGACGGTATTACCAGCGGTGATCATACCGGCAAGTGCAGCGAAAATTGAGGTAAACTGTATTACCTCCACTTTTTCCCTGCACCGTCAAACTCGTAATGAGCCCCACTGTCTAGCACAGACCTCTCTAAACTGGAACTTTTGGGGTTAATTTGACTAATGGCTAAAAGGTTATTAAGCATTGAAAAAAAAGTCCATCGGTTTAAGGCCTGGATGAGAATCTCAAAAATGTGTGAGAAGACAGTAGAATCAGATTATTTACTACTGAGGGGGATATGGGCCACAGCCTTTTATTTTATTTATTTATTGTGCATTTGTAAGGCGCTTATACATGAAGTAAATTGTGTTTCAAAGTGCCCACAGGTCAACAGGGTGGGAACATGGGAATGAAAAGCAAATATAACAATGAAAGATAGAAGCAGACCTTCTAGGCCTTGTGAGCATTCAGAATGAGCAAGTGCAGAGAGAGAAGGGATGAGGGATGAGGGAGGGGGGGTAAGTGCTAGGAGTAACACGGGGGAAGTGCTAGGGAGTAAGCAGCTGTTAAGTGACTCAATGAGAGTGGTCAGATACCAATAAATAAGTGCAGGCCTGTGGTGACATAGGCCAGAAGGTGCCAAGGCAAGTGCTGGGAGTGTGCAGAGGCTGAAGGTGATTGGTTGTCGGAGGAAAGTAAAGATAATAACTTTATCATAACTTTTGCAGAGTTGACAGTGGCCATGGTCACTGAAGATGTGACATAACAAAACCATTGAATTTCAGTGAAAAACATCAGTTAAGAGAGATTTAAGATCATGATCCATTTGACTGAAAAACAAACAATGAAATTTAGTGGTTGTGGGAAGTGACGACAATCTAAACTTTGAGTCACCCCCAATGCAGTGCCTATCACAGCAGGGATCAACAATGAGATCAAAAGGAGATCAGTGATAAAATCTACAGAAGTTACTCTGAGTTTAGATTGTTGTCCCTTCCCAAAACAGCTGAATTCCATTTCGTTGCAATGAATTTTATCATCTTAACTCTGTCTTAATTGAGGTTTTTTCATTCAAAACACACACACACACACACACACACACACACACACACACACACACACACACACACACACACACACACACACACACACACACACACACACACACACACACACACACACACACACACACACACACACACACACACACACACACACACACACACACACACACACACACACACACACACACACACACACACACACACACACACACACACACACACACACACACACACACACACACACACACACACACACACACACACACACACACACACACACACACACACACACACACACACACACACACACACACACACACACACACACACACTTTAATGCTCCAAGATAGGCAGATGTTCCATTTTATTACGAAAAGGTAACGCAGTAAAGTTTCTTTTTCAAACCTTTTTAATTGATTTACAATTGGACAAGCTTTTTTGTTAGAAATGGCAGAATGAAAAGGGCCATCACGTTGTTATAGTAGTCTTTTAAAAAAAAATGTTTATACAGGTACACTAGGAAGTAAAAATAACAAGCGTTTATTAGCTTTTCATAGCAACAGACTTCGAAACCTAGTTACAGGGAAAAGGAAACAAAGAGACTAAGGAAATAAACAAACTGCATCATGTTGTTCCGGGGAAGACTACAATTCCCAGAACTCTGTTTATCTATACAGACAACATGACAGCCCTATTCGCATGCATGTCCAACACATCTTCAAATGCTTGCACAGGGAAGACATCCAGTGTATTTTCATCTGCCTCCGCCTCTGCCCGCTGCAGTCTTCACATTCGTAGGAAACAACCCACGGCTATCTTGTGCTGAGTGATTAGATGTATTTTCATTGCTCATCTCTAGGTCCCATTCCTTACACACCACATTAATGTTGACTCATAGATGGTTTTGACACACTACAACATACTGCTGAATCTCTAACAAAGCTTTTTCAGCCAGAGTTTCTAAATGGTGATTAAACAACCATTTACTTTGTCAAAAGACCTACTTTTGGCAAAGAACAACTTTAAGTTCAAATCAAATCAATAATTATTGACCATCCACCAATGGTGCCACCATGTAACCCGCTCTCAGAGTCTAGGAACACTTGAAACACTTGTGTATAGGCGCGTTATAAATGCCATATCATATCATCATATCATATCATATCCTCACATCTAGATTTGGATTTGTGGTTCCTGTGACACAAAGAGGAAACTCGATGCTCTTTCATTTTCTCTATCCAACACTGCTGACATTCAAACATCACCATAAGAAACTTTGTGAGAACTACAAACCCAACAGTCTCTGTAGATCTGATGACTTCAATTATTAAAAAGAGTACTGGTGTTTCCATGTACAGTGCCACACACCACAGCTTGTTTTTAATATTACAACAGGAACCAGGTAGTCACTATGTACTTGATTCAATTTCTAGCTAGACTTTGCAATGGCTGGTGGCACTTCTGTTTCTTGAGACAGTTTCACATTTTGCTTTTCTAGAAAGAAAATGGCAGACAACTTTTTGGCAGTGTAAGGAGATGCAGCTAAGAGCAACAAACAATCTGCTCCAGAGAGAGAGAGAGAGACAATCTTCAGCAACAGAACACGGGGCAGCAGAGTCGTCTTCATAATTCTGTGCTTGGAAATTTGCCATATTAACGGATTTCCAAAAGCACAAGCCGACATGTCATCAGTGATTTTTGTGACCACGAGTTAAATTATTGGAACAAATAAAGAAAATTATTAGAAGAAGGGACCAGAAAATGATATTTTTCACGGCCAACAAATTATTCAAAAGAAATGTCATCCAAATATTTAAATATAAGATTTAACTATTAACCATGGCAGGCAAGTATAGCTTTACCATTGTGATGTGTACTACAGTATTAGCAATACAGCTTTCATTCCCGCATCTGCAGATATGCATGGCCATTAATTGCCCACTAGCCCAAGCCTTTGAGAGGGTCTTGGCAAGGGAGTAGGTTAACGGGCAAACCCATCCATGAACTCTGGAAATAATGCTTAAGGACCCCAGCAAGTTGCATAAAGTAAAGGAAAATGAACCTTTCATGATGAGGTGCCTGTGGCCATACGACCTTCATCAAAGAGAAGGTTTTGAAGGTCTAAGATGCCAACCATGGTCACGCAACTACAGCTCGGGAGCTAGTCGCTGTCCACAGTGGCATGGAACAGAAGGATAAAGGCAGCAAGTGGCACCAACCATCATATCATATCATACAAGAGGCAAGATGGGCATGGGGAGCGGTGGGGAGGAAGAGAGAGGCTTCTGTTAGTGAAGGTTCTGGTAGGGAGAGGATGAGCTGGGACGTGGAGGCAAAGGGACAACATTGCATGGGGCGCACCTTTCAGGCCCTACCAAACACGGGTTTCCACTGCGTGTGAATACCCAGGATTGAAGGGAGCCCATTGGCTGGCTGCCACATGCCAGGTGCTAAAAAAACACACTTCACCAACTTGAACAGGCAAACAGAAGGTTGAGTGCAGAAAAAAATATCATGACATCTACCAAACAGCTGCCTACGTTTTTTCTTGCTTTTTCCAATTTTTTACTTTACTCAAAGATGCTTTTTTAATGTTTGTTGTCAAGATGAAAAATGAGCGGAGAAAAAGTACACGTTGGCGTCCGACTTCCTTATAGAAATCTTTTCTCTTATGTTATGTGGCACATATATATAAAATGGAAAGAATGAAGATCACCAAGTACAGCTAAAATACTTGTTTTCACCCAAATAATTTGCACAAAATTTGTGCTCACTAAAAGTGTGCCTTAGAACAGCATATTATATACCACTTAAAGGAATAGTGCGCTCAGAAATATTATTGCCCATTGGGTTCGGACATGTGTTTTTAAGCATACGTTGATCGCTCGTACAAATATTTCCTATGCACTCTTTTGTACACATGCAAAATCAGGCAGCAGGGCAAATGCACGTCTCGTGTCAACATTCTCTGTGCATCAGCTACTGACGTTTCTCCATGGAAATGGCAGGACGCCTCTTTCCTCAATAAGTATAAACAGACAGCTTCTCAACAGACAACATCAGATTTGCTTTTCCATTCCTTTCACTGTCTTTTTTTGAGTATTATGTGCCTTGTTTCTGTGCTCTGGTCATCTACCTTCGTTGCTTGTAGCCTGTGCGAACATATACCAGTTCCATTACTATGAATTTTGTTTTTTGCCCCAAAATGGCAACAATACAGCCCTACCAGTTTGAGCCGGAATATTCTGAGGAGGAATTACACGAAAGAGAAAGATGCGCAAACGATGGGGATTCAGACGACAGCTGGGAGGACGATTCAACAGATCAAGAGCCTGAGTCTAGTCGCATGGACAGCGTTTCCACCTGGTGTACCTGCAATCGGTGTGCGCTAATGCCAACCGAGGAGGAGAACTGCTGCTGCCGAGAAAACTCTGGATGCTTGTCCAACATATCGGAAGGCGAGACACGGCCGCAATGCGCTAACGAGCTGCCAGACTTCAGGGCAGCCTGCCTCACATGGACCGTGTTGAGGATTATGAAGGTGCTTATGCACAAACTTAGAGCAACAGTTCGCCCTCTCAATCCAAGTAACGAGTAAGTATACTCTAGTTGTGATGTCTTTTAGGCCACTACCATTTCATGGTTGTCTCCTATATTGTCGTAACTTTGATCTATCAATGCCAAACAAATGTTGTCTTGCAATTCTATACATCACTCGCAATTTCGGCAAATCATAATGGTCTCCTTATGTTAATTGCATGTACATCCATGAAGCAATATTTCTTTGTGTCCCAAATGTAATGGAATGCATAGTCGTTCAATATTGTACAGTGTCTAGGTAACATTTGTACTGGCAACAATGCCATTGGCAGCTAAGGTTTAATACACCTATCTTGTTCATTTAAAAACAGTTTGTATCTTTCTCTTTCACAGGTGGTACAGGCTGGTGGCCTATCGTTTGTTTACATGGTGGCTTCATGGGAGGATTGGACACCGCATTCGACGAGTAATACCTGCCTGTGTCGTTGGTACCATTAGAGAAACCTTCCCCAGTGACAGTGGTCAGTACAGGGGATTTTCCCACACTGTGCTGTAACCAGTGTGTAGTACATTTGTGCCATCAAAATCAGCAACAGAATAAAACACAACTGGACTTTTATCAATGGTTGTTTCAGCTTTTCAGTGAATCAAGTGTGTTTCCATTAAGCAGTCTTCCGGGCCTCATGCCCATCCATCCCCCCTCCATTATCAAAGCCAGTTTGCACCAGTGGATGTGCGTTGCTAAAGGGGGCTGGCAGGAGTGGGAACGGCCATGGAGCCAAACACCATGTACACTTCAAAGGTATCTTACGCCCAGGGGTCAATGTTCACATGCCCTCCTCAGACCCTGTGTCTCCAGGCAGGATCCCCTGAAGGAGGCCGCGTCCATGCAATCCACATAAGGGTGTCTCCATTCAGTAGTGTTCCGGGCCTTGTCTGCACGCCTCATGCCCATCCATACCCCCTCCATTATCAAAGACAGTTTGCATCAGTGGATGTGCGCTGCCAAAGGGGGCTGGCAGGGTGGGAACGGCCAAGGTGCCAAACACCATGTACACTTCAAAGGTATTTTACGACCACGTGTCAATGTTCCCATCCCCTCCTCAGACCCTGTGTCTCCAGGCAGGATCCCCTGAAGGAGGCAGCCCCCCTGCAATCCACATAAGTGTGTCTCCATTAAGCAGTGTTCCGGGTCTTGTCTGCACGCCTAATGTCCATCCATCCGCCCTCCATTATCAAAGGCAGGTCGCACCAGTGGATGTGCGCTGCCAAAGGGGGCTGGCAGGAGTGGGAACAGCCAAGGTGCCAAACACCATGTACACTTCAAAGGTATCGTACGCCCAGGGGTCAATGTTCACATGCCCTCCTCAGACCCTGTGTCTCCAGGCAGGATCCCCTGAAGGAGGCCGCGCCCCTGCTATCCACATAAGTGTGTCTCCATTCAGCAGTGTTTTCCGGGCCTTGTCTGCACACCTCATGCCCATCCATCCCCCCTCCATTATCAAAGGCAATTCGAACCAGTGGATGTGCGCTGCCAAAGGGGGCTGGCAGGGGTGGGAACGGCCAAGGTGCCAAACACCATGTACACTTCAAAGGTATCGTACGCCCAGGGGTCAATGTTCACATGTCCTCCTCAGACCCAGTGTCTCCAGGCAGGATCCCCTGAAGCAGGCCGCGCCCCTGCTATCCATATAAGACCACACCATATACACGTCATTCATTCACATAAACACCCTCTTTTCTAATTCTTTATAAACCACTTGATATTTATCCTGAGAACATCTTTGAGCACTGCAAGTCAACTCGTGAACGTGCTACCTGAGAATTTCTGTGACCAATGCTAATCTGCTCGTCGTCGTGCTACCTGTGAACTTCTGTGACCGGTGCGAGTCAGCTCGTCGTCATGCTACCTGTGAACATCTCCCTGTTCTCCTGCCAATAACTACTCTGCTTGCTGAATCTAACTGTTTGTTGGTCAAGGTAAGTGCATGTATCCTAATCATATCTCCTTGATCTCTAAATTTCTATCTATTTCGAACAAACGTATCCGGTAGTGTTATGTTCATTCATCTCATTGCCATTGACTGGATTTTAATTTGTTATGTTATCGATATATATCAATTGTCATCCGTGACAATTGGGATCGAACTGCATGCTTCGCGGACCATGTCTATAAGCAGGTTTCCTTTTGATGCACGATAGTACATTCATGGGACGAGTACCATGTTACGATTTTCATCACATCAATTAATTGTTTATGAAAGTTATCCTATAATACAGCTGGTTTTGCTTCGGTGACCAAAACATAGCTTGCTTAGAAAAAAAGTATGGTATAATTCCATCTTTCTCACGCTTTTATTCTAAGTATTTTTCTAATAAGCTTTTTTTTTTTTACAGAATTTCCAACAATGCCTGCATGTACAGTTTTCGGTTGCCGTTCTAAGACCCATAACAAATCTAAAGGCACTACAATGCATGTATTCCTGAGGAATATAGATCTAATAAGAAAATGGGTCAGATATTGCGGATTTGCACCGCGGGAGCTTGAAAGTAGAGCCCTTGAAGACTTGGGGGACTCGAGGGGTGATCGATTCCGCTTCTGCAGCCTACACTTTGCCACGAATATGTATGACCAATCGAAGTACACAAAGAAGAATCTACCCAGAACGTCTCGTAAATTACTTCCAAATGCAATTCCAACTCTATTCATGCATAGGCTGCCTCAGGTGAGTCACGGTTCATGATTTAGCTGTAGCCCTAGGGGTAGTGAACAGGTAACTAAATGGACGGATTAGTGTTTTAGGTGTAAATGTCCCTTATAATACTTTTCATATTTACAAGATTGTATTGCTTTATAACTGAACCCCATTTTGCTAAACATCTGTCCTTGGTTTTAGGAGCATCATAGAAAACGATTTATGGGCACAGATAACTATGCTACAGTGCACTTTGAAATAAGCAATCTTTTCGTAATTTGTCTCTTTACATGCCAATTTTTAAGATTACCATTTCTAAATCAAATTCAATTTTCCCTTTACAACTCCATGACTATGCACTGAATATGAAGGAGCAACATTCTGCATCCATGTCTTGCCTGGAGTCAACAACTTCGAGCTTGTATCAAGTAGTCTTATTTAGCTATTCAGTTCCAGAAATGTTTTATGCATGGAATTTGAGATAATATGATCATATTCATGTATCGTGTTGTTCATTTACACAATGTTTCATTCATAGTTTTTCATTGATATGTATATATTGGTATAATTGTCTGCGTCACATTGTGTGTGTTCAATTTCAATTTTTTCATCCATACTAAAACAAGCATTGTGTTCCAGGGAGATGCTGAAGCTTCGACTACAATTACATCATCCCTCGTAGTTGATCCAGAGCTAGAGGTATGCGTACTGACAGTTCCCTCGAATGAAAGAAAGTAGGTCCTAGATCTGATACTATTAGACAGTGACATTATTATAAACGAGCAGTTGATAATGATTGTCGAAATTGCTTGAGTGCAACATTTTAATCAGTGTGTTTCACACAGTCATCTTTGATTGACTAAACCAGCCATATATATATGCACCTTAATCCAATCAGGTGAAATTCGAAATGTATTTTTTGTCTAAATGACGCATACGGTGTACGAGTGTATCTGTGTAAGCTATGTGTGCGATGGAATAATTTGATTTCTAATACGAATGACATATTTTTAATGGATACTCTTTTCTAGGTATGTATACAAGATCGGGATATAGAAGAGGAGGCACGTGGATCCGAGTCGGTGGACCAGCTTGCTGGTGCAGTCGTTACAGTAAAGAAGAAGTAGAAGTTTTCACAGAAAAGCAAGAAGGATACGATAATTTACAAACAATTTAATTTTTAAACAGTGTTTTGTGCTGGTGCCTTCATAACATGCTTTTTCTTAATGTAAATTGTTCATGTATGTTGGATTTACATTGAAGATATTTTTCCAACCTGTGTCTAGTTGCCCGATGGTGTACGAACTATGCAGATACAGACAGCTACAAAAATCAGAAATGCTGCTTGCCAAACTGATTTCACCATGGAACAACTATTATTTGCGGCACAGCGTGTTCAAATCAATAAGCAGACTTGAGATGCTTTTGCCCAATGGCCAGAAAATGAATTTAATGTAACCGGCAAAGCCAGCAAAGTGTTGTTGGACCATTGCAACAATGCGACTGCTCCACCAGATGAAGATGAAACTGAATGTAATGAAGATGATTTTGCATTAGTTGCAAACCACTTGACACAATGGACACCCGCCAAAAAAGGGCCACCCAAAAACCAATTGACATTGATGTTTTCTCCGATTCATGTTCAAGTAACAGACGCCGAAATGACTAGACAAAGATCTCGACTACAGTATGACCAGTTTGGCTGATATGTCAACCACAGTTCATTCAGAAACAACATTAATGCAGGATGATAGTCTAATAAAGGTGCCCAAATACATAGTATTCGACCGCAGCTTGATGGAGATTATAATGATGCTGAAATGTGTGCATTCAGTGAGAGGGGAAGTATGTGGGAAGCCATTGGTGAATGTGACTCGTGTATCCCAACGCAGTAACCTCAAAATAAATACCACCTGTGAAATGCTCCATGAAAAATGTTCATGGTCCAATCAACCGATGCTGGGGAAACTGCCATCTGGGAATCTACTGTGTGCAGCTGCTTTACTTATCAGTGGCTCTAGTTTCATTAAGTTGTCCAGTTTCTGTCAATTTGTGGGACTCCATTTCATTTCTAAAACGCAGTACTACAAATATCAACATCAATATCTATTCCCTGCCATTAGTGAAGCTTTGAAATCTGAACAAATGTCTATTCAAAGTACATTCTCTGAAAAACAGTTCAGGCTAGCTGGCGGCTAGCTGGTGATGGACAGTGTGACAGCCCCGGATTTTCAGCAAAGTACTGCACATACCACTTTCAGGACATGTAAACAAAAAAAATGGTGAGTTTGGTGGTCATGCAGGTGTCCGAATGTAAATCCTCAGTGGCCATGGAGAAACTTGGTTTTATAAAATCAATGGAAGATCTCCATTCGAGGGGAATGCAAATCGACCTCATAGCCTCAATTTGATGTATGGCACATTGGCAAATCCATCAATAAAAAAATCTCAGCTGCAGGGAAAAAAAAAAGGTTCTGAAAATATTTTACAGTGGTCCCTTGTGATGGGTCTGTGGAAATTCTACTAGAAAAATGGCAGTCACTAATGCACCACTGTTCCAACATTAACTCTTGGACAGAAAACCATCATTTCCACCAATGTGCACATGGCCCTTTGTCGCCAGAGCAGGAATGGATGAAGAAGTGGTTGATTCCATCTTCACCTCCACACAAAGCCCTTGAGAAGATTGTGTTTGATAAAACTCTATCAAGAGATCTGAAGGGACTCACAGAATTCTGTCACACGGGAGATTTGGAGGTGCTCCACACTGTGTGCCTAAGGTACAGGCTAAAGAGATTGCATTTCGGCATAGACGGGATGAAATATAGGACATTACTAGCGGTATTAGCGTATAACGAGAATGTGGTCCGGGAACAATCGAGGACTGCGGGAATCTTTGGGATGCAGCGCTACACAATGGCCTTTATAAAAAGAAGCAAAAAATGGGTGGTCAAGCCAATATATGAGGAAATGGAATTCGATTTTGAGAAAGATCTTATTATGACTGTTTTGGAGATACAAACTCATGGAATTGCGCACGATTTTGTTCCGAGGACACATACATTGCCACAAAACATTGCCAATGTGCCCTGTCCACTAAAAGCAGAGCTCGCGGAACAGTTCACTTCCCGGTACAAATGATTACCATCTGTTTTTTTGATCAATAATGTTTTTATGAAGTGTCCAAATAAAGCATCCAATTTGTCTTTTGAAATCTATCCTCTTTGTCAATTTTTCTTCCAACAAGTACCATTTTTACGAACGCCATACAATGTAACGCTGTGCTTTCACACTTCCCAGTTTTGTCGAGCTTCTGTGGGACCTTCAATGATCATGGGAGGGCCAGATGGATAACAGTATGAAATCAACTTTGTGGTTCTGCAGTTGCCTTACCAAACAGTTGCCCAAATAGCTGAATAACTACTTGTCCCACAAAAGGGATGAGACCTAGGCTAAATAAGATACTCGGCACACAAGAACTACTGACTGTGAGCAAAACCGTGCATCAAAGTGGGTTGTTGGTTAGAAATAGAAGCACTCTGACCAATATATTCATGGGGGCATGTGTTGGGGTCGTTGCTAATGTAAGGAAGGAGTGGGTCAGTTGAGCCCCCGGCCCCTATACATTGTACGAGAAAGTGACATTCTGCTCTTGCTTTTGTGGGGGGCGCCTCCTTTGCCCTTCTGCTGCCATGGGAAAGAAGACCCTGACATAAGCAGAGGTGGGGCTATTGCTAGACACACTTGGACTCCATTTTGTGTACCCTCGACTCCAACTTTGGACTAGGCCGCATTCAGTCATTGCAAAGTTTCCCCTACCCATCAGCAGTGCCGCGAACAGCGAGCACTGACACCCCCCACGTTTTTCCTCCTGTGCCTGTGCTACACAAGTCCCTTTCTCATGGATGCGCCGACATAAGATGTTGCAAGCTAGGAATGTATCTTCATTCTGAGCGAAGGTCACCAGCTTTGAATTTTGGCTTGCGAGCTGAGGAAAACCATGCATCGCACACAGTATAAGGTTCAATTGTTTTTCGACCTTGAGAGAATGGGACCATTCCAAAAGGAATTGAATTAAGGGAGGGGCGTAATAACGTCAGATATGATAAGGTTCACCATTCAAAAACTGGTCATGGGAACATGTAATTTCAGTTTATGAAAAATCGTTGATCTGAACGGAGTCTGCCTTACGGTCTGCGTTAGGCCAAGAGAATGGAAATGCTGAATATAATGTAACTTTGACTTTCAACGATTTTATAGACCAACGAGTCAACTTATCATTAGCCGACCGTTATTGCTGGGTTACATTGTACTTGTTTGTTCTGTGTGGCATATTGCAATGAAACGCAATGACAACCTTTATGTGTACTGGTATTTCTACCGGGCACATGGGCAGTCCAGCATTGAGATGCATGTAGACCACCACTCGGTTCCCCCAGGTTCAACGCTAATATTTAATTTAAATGACGTCTATGTATTTCTCGAATTGTAGCGCCAGCTTCCGCATCTCATTTCGAGCTGAACATATGCCATAGCACTATCCTCCGAAGCAAATCTTTCCACGTTGTTTTCTCTGTGTTCCCATTGTTTCACGTCTGTGTTCATCGTTAGTTTTAACACAGGGCCAAATTAATGGGTAAAATGATAAATTGTAACAAAGATCGGCTACTGAGACACATTTCTGTTATGTTTTCAAAATAGCTACATCCTGCCTTTCTTTTTTTTGTCATCGATTCCAGATACCAACTGACAGGTTTTTCAACCGGCAGCTGCAGATACACGTCAATAGCTGGATATCAATGACTCTTTTTTGGGACGATCACCACGGGCCGATATGCCCTACGTGGTACCAGCGATTAGGAGCAACCTAACATCGTTTACGGGGGCCTAGCGCCAAGCTAATGCACAAGCCTTGCGATTCACAGGTGCGCCCAAAGCGCTTCTTTTACCCAAAAGGAACACCGCATGACTCACGATAAACATTTGCGGATCGAGACCGAAGAAAAAAATTACCCATTTGATTGAATATGGCATATCGCCGGATGTACTCGGAGCGTTTATTGTGAAATAAAAGTACTTTACAAATTGTACAGTCTTGCTATTTCCTTTTAAAGTATAGTTTTATATTCCGAATTGTGACGCGCTGTGTTGTGAGATGAAGTGTGTTGATTTCTGGGTTCTGCGTCACATAGGTGATGACTGGGCGCGTTTGTCTACGCTGCCCAGTAATGTCCTGGAGATAGGCGTAGAATATCACTAGGTTTGGTGATGTCAGCCTCAGGGGCAGGGGATAGGATTTAGTGCTGCCAGGGCAGGCCACCTTGGGCGATGGGGCAACGGTTCAGATTATCACAAGATGGCCGCGCCCTGCTACCTGATTTTGCATGTGTACAAAAGAGGAAAACTACGGTAAGGTGCATAGGAAATGTTTGTACGATCGATCAACGTATGCTTAAAAACACATGCCGGAACCCTCGGGACAATAATATTTCTGAGCGCACTATTCCTTTAAACTATTACCCTTGATCATTTTCAAACTGATATTCACTTCTTATTTCCAATAACAAATAGCAGTTAAATACCATCGGGTTTATACGTATATTGTATCTTGATATGAAATTCGTGTTTATGTTCCAACACCATTGCAACAAAAATAAAAGTGCCATGAATTTCATAGATTTCATTATTCCTGTGACAAAATGTCATAAAACATTTATTTTGGACAACATTTCCTTTTTGCTCAAATAAATGGTTGTTGGATATCAGATGCAATATTTGCACACCATTTCAGGTATACCTTTGAATAATACCAGCTCACTGTACTACTCAGAGAGGCACAGCTTCACCTCACTGATGAGGCCCAACAAGGCTGAAACACGTGTATGGGGTTGCTGTCGGTACTCTTGTTCAGAGAGGAATTGCCATAGCATTTCGGTGCTGGACTGCCCATGTGGGCGGGACAAAGACTGATATGCAAATGGATATTTCCCATCTGTGAAAAGTACAGTGAGCAAAAAAGCGTGTGCTGCAAACTCTCATCTTAGAACAGGTTATCATGCCATGTTCTCTCTGGAGAGGAGCGCCTGCTACCTTTTGTGAAATACCTGTGAACAAGACTATCGCCCTCATTACAAGTTTGCCGGTCGGGGAAAAAGTGGCGGCCCGGCACCCTTTCTGGACCAGCAAACTACAAGTCTGCCGGTAGGGGCTGTGAACTACCGGCAGGCCTAACCTGTCACTAGTTCTGGCCCCTACCGGCAGATATTTCACTGAATCACTGGCACCGTTACTAACGGCGCCGGTGCTACAGGACTCCACGGGAATGGGAACTTCCCGGCTTCCCGCTGCCTGTAATATCCTGGTATTACCAGGAAATCGGGCGGCGGAAACAGTAAGGTGAGTCTGCCGGTAACCTGACGGTGCTACCGGCTGGTTACTGACAGACTCGGAATGAGGGCCTATGTGTACTTCTCCACAGCATCAGGGTTTGAAATTGCTAGCTAGACATAGCTAGATATTTAGCTTCTGGATAGGGCTTGGTAGAGCCTGTTACTTTGACAATGACTTTCGTCTCCCCAAGCCAACAGACGGCAAACACATATACTTACCCGGCATTAACTATGTGTTTAAGAATATGCATACATGCATAAATGGTGGAGAGAGAACACACTTTACAATGCAACACAACTCATTCTTTTATTGAAACCTTTTGGGCTCACATCTACAGATGCAACATTTAGACGCAGTCCTTGTGACTTGTGGATTGTTATGGCGTATGCGAGACAAAGATGTGCTGCTCTCTTTACAAATACATGTCTTTAAAAAGAAGAAATCATGCACAAGAATATGCAATTTATTGTGGTTCTTTGACTTCATCAAATTGTACAATGTACAGTGGTGACAAGGAATGGCGTGGCTGACCAAGTGGTGCCATAGTGTTATGTTAGGGTCATTTATTTAGCGTGGCATCCGCTCGAAGGCATCTTGGCACTGAAGCCTGCAGGTAAACTGTCATGGGTCACATTTAAAAAAAGTTAAGTCTTCAATGATTTCCGAAATAAAAGATGATTTACAATAGCGCAAAGTGATAATGGATCAAGTTCCAGAGCTTTGCCTCTGCAACTGAGAAGGCACGGCCCCCAACACGTGATAATCTCACACGTGGCACTTGGATCATATAGGCCTCCTGCGAGCAGAGTGGGTGACTCGGCACATAGAAACGAAATGTAAACTGAAGATACTCAGCACCAGTGCCATAGAAGGTGGTATTCTAAGCACATGGACTTGAACTGAACCCTTTTGGCTATTGGAAGCCAATGCAAATGAGCAGGAGAGATATGCACAGCAAGAGAGGTTTGAGCCACAGTTCTAGCTGATGCACTCTGCAAAATGTGCAGACGACGTATTAAAAACAGAGGCTGAGCTAAGAATAGAGAGTAGGACAAAAATGTGCAGGGATAAAAGGATCCAGAGAGGGTTCCTTCAAAAGGGAGATCACCAGTGCATGTTGTAGACCCTGGGGAATAGTTCTGGCACAAATGATTAACTGCCAAGCTATCCAAGCGGCAATAGCTGGCATGATGTCTTTTAGAATGGCCAGAGGAATAGGGTCAAGAGGGGATGCAGATTTTAGGTTGTTGGTGGCTGACACTGGGCCTCATCATGAGTTGGGCTGTAGCTCTTAAATGCAGCGGTAACGGTATTACTGCCGCATTTCAGGGCTTGCCCTATCATGAGTTGTGTGCTAAATTGGCTGTTTTACCTCCAGCTTTTTTCTGGAGGTAAAAATCCCATTTAGCACCCTGTTTTTGGTGGTATTACCACCAGCTGTATTAGCGCCCAGTATTAGTGCTGAAAATGCCCCACTGGATCCAATGGACCCAATGGGGAATGGGAATTTACCGTTACCGCCCAACCCGTGATCCAGTGGTAATACCGCCAGACCGGTGGGCGCTAAGGCTATTATAGCTGGGCAGTATTACAGATGGGATACCGCCCAACTCGTGGTGAGGCCCACTGTGTCCTCAGGCACGAACAAGGAAAAGGAGGGCCAGAAATTAACTGGAGCAGAGGGGGTAGAATCATACCTGCCTGTTTTTAAGCCAGATTGTACAATTTTATCCTGAATAAGATCAACCTGTTTTGCTAAAAAAATTTAAAGAGCCACATAGACACTGTAAGGGGGTAATCCCCACCTGATCAGTAATCGTAGAGATACGGAGTGTACAAGATCAAACAGTTCCCTAGGTTGATTGAGAGCTGATTACAATCTGCAAGTATAAAAACTATGTTTAGCTTCTAGAATAGCCTTATGGTAGGAGGCCGTAGCCTGACATCGCAATGGTCTGTCAATTTGTGAGTAGGTTTTCCTCCACTTTCGCTCAGCTGGTCTACGCTTGAGTCGATGAGACTTCAAATCCTCATCAAACCAGGGACTCAACGGACGGCCCCGTTGTTTACACAATTTAAGAGGTGCCAGACAGTCAGCAGTAGCGGTGAACAATTGAGGAAGTGTGAACAAATCCAGAGAATGTGAGGCAGCACAGCCTGCATTAACCTGATCTGTCACGCCAGCTGGGAAGAAAGAACACAACTTCCTTTTCTGCAAATTAGCTCTAGTGAAGGCCACCATGTTAGTATTGAAGCCAATTGAGAAAGGAATAACAAAATGGTCTGGCCAGACAACCTGCAATGCTGAAAAGACTGTAACCAAACCCTTTGAAGTTAAGCTTGTTGCCAAGCTGATGCGTATGGCCCGCAACAAGCTGTTAAAGGTCTAATTCAGTCAATGCAAATAGGAAATGAGCAATAAATTGGTCCTTTTCTTTATTAAATTTAAGATTAAAATCACCAGCTATCAATACATTTGAATACTTAAGCTGTAGTTCAGCTGCAAGTTCTAAGAGAGAATTGCAAAAAGTCCAATCATAGCGAGGGGGCAGATAGCTAAAACATAGCATGTAGTATAAGCATAACCAGAAAGACGAACCAGCAGTGCTTCCCTCTTAACATTGAGAACAAGGGGCACAGCAGTGGCAGCCAGAGTGGATTTGTGGGTCATGGCAATGCCTCCACCAGGATGTAAGCAAGGCTGATAATATCATAGTTAGCCGGTAGGGCTTGCGCTACAACTGGACCAGAATGGTCACGTAGACAGGTTTCTGTGATACAGGCAGTAATCAGGTAAATAATCATGTAATAAATCATAACTCGCTAATGAGTGTGCAACCAAGATGCAACCGTTAAGTTAAAAAAAAATGATGGCTAACGACTCTGATACCATGGCAGCTGCAGAAGAAGTAGAAAACCTAGCCAGCAACACAGTGTCAGCAGGGGCCAAGTGAAGTTCCAAATCTCTAGATAATGTAGATAAGGCCCTGCTAAGGGGGCCGCCCCTGTCATTCCGAGTGAGGCGGTAAGGGGTTAACGGCGCCGGTAATGGTGCCGGAGCCGTCAACCCCTTACCGCCTGATTACGAGTCTGCTAGCGGGAACCCGCTAAGGACGCCTGGTTTTACCAGCCGCCCTTAGCGGGTCCCGTGAGCAGACCAGGGTGCTAAAAACGAGCCCGTTATTAACGGCCCCGTTGTTAGCACCCTCCCCATTCCCATTGAGCCCTATGGGGGCTCGAATGGGAATGGGGAATGGTTCCTCGAATGAGGAATTACCGGGCCCTCCAAGGTCGGAATGACCCAGTAATTCCTCATTCGAGGAATCCGGACCCGGTACACGGTAAGGGGGTAGCCATGCCGCTAATATGGCTACCTCCTACCTTGTAATGCCCCCCATTGTATCAGCAGAGCCAATCCCAGACCATTGCCTCAATGGAAGTAGAGAAGAATCTATGCAGTATGTCTGCAAGTTAGAAAAAAATAACAAGTATCGCTAGGCACGAGATCCCCCGAGCACCTGAGGAAAGCCAAGCATCTTCCTGCTGAGAAAATTCTGCAACACGGATCCAAGGATAAAGAAAATAATAAAGAAAATAATACAACTGATAGAAAACAATAATAACATAGGCGTGCCTGCACAGAGTGAAAACAAGCATTCAGTCACTCGGCTGATACAGCGCACATGTCTAAAAGGAAACTAAAATGAAAGTAAATGAAAGCAAACCAAGAATATCAAAATATTTTTTTTTATAGTTGTTGCTATAAACGTGTATTTAACGTAAAAGGCAAACCTATCTATCCTTAACTCTAATGGTGTTTCCCTACCTAAACTAAGAAAACTAGGGATGCTCGTCAGGAAGTCCATGAAAATCCAAATCACACAGGCACCGTCCCAGTCCAAAAGCTCCTAAATTATCCCCGTCACTACAATAAACAATAAGTAAAATTCCTAATTTACAGTCTTGAATCCTCCCGGCTACCTTCCGGGGAACTCTTTGCCTGTTTCGCCAGGGGTCACGGGTCTGCTCTCTCTGCAACTGCTCCTTCTTCCACATTACATCTTCGCCCTGATTCTTTCAGTGGCCCGTTACTGCTGGAGGTTTTGGCGTAGTTGATGGACCACTCGGTCCACCCACGAGAGGTCACGCCACCACCACAGCCACTTGTATTTTCCACGCACTCGCCCACGCAGCCTCACTGTAGACTAGGTGTCGGACAGAACGGTCCACCCACTACAGGTCGCACCACCACCACCTTTCTTTCTCTCCACTTCTACTGCGCCGGCGCCTTGCCGACTCGAAAGACGCTTCTCAGGCGTCCCGCTACTCTTCACTGCAAGTTTTGAGACTGACCTTGCTGAAGTCTCCAGGAACCCACGTTCAGTCTTACGGGCTCCAAGGCCTCCTCGTCGCATACCGGCTCTCCTTCTGGTTTCACAACAGCTCTCAGCAGCCCAGAGCTGAACAGGTCAGAGAACGACGAGCCACACCTTCCTTCTTTGTTGTTCAGTTTAAGTAGTGGGGGCGGCCCTAGCCTAACGTCAGTCCAATTGACCACAGCTGGGCAAGTGTTCCTCTCTCTTAAAAGGTAGCAATTTTTAGTTATTTTCCTTCCCAGCCCTTGTCACATCAGTATGGTTCGATATATTACAATAACACATAGTTTCAGATGTGATCTTATGTACATGAAAGTTGATTGTTGATATTAGCCTTTGGGGTTGGGAGATAAAAGGGCCATAACCAAGACTCGCGTCCTTGTCCCCAGGAGGGGAGTTTCTCTCCATGAAGTCCTCCTACATATTACCACCCCTTGGTGGACTATTGGTCAGCGGCTGCACCTTCCTAGCCTGAGGAAAGAAGCTCTCCCCCTGAGAAGTGACTATCTAAAGGATTGCCACAGTACTCAATCTCATCCTGATTGGGATTCATTTAAAAAACAACCACAGAACACAGTACACTTCCTAAACCAGCTCTATATGACACTGACTTTTCTCGTTAATTCACCAGTACCCTCACACTTAGGGAAAGTTATGCCATGTACCTCTAACCTGTGTGGTAAGTCAGAAGAAGGAGTTGGACAAAGAGGTGGCATTTCAACGTAAGTTTTATTTCACAAAAAGGACCTTTCTCCTACAAGTAAAGGATTTGTCCTACCTAACTGAATTCTAACTTGGGTGGTTGTTGTCAGGTTGGTTGTCAGGTAAAGTGCCCATCCTCTGTCCAAACTCTCCTACTCTGACCCTACCACTAACAAAAGATACTCCAAACAACAGAAAGTCACCAAGAGGATGGCTCCCTTCTCCTGGTACAGCCAGTTCAGCTCTAGGGCTGTTTTCTGACAAGCTTCTGATTCAACAAAAGGTGAGATCAGGAGAATGGCTCCCTTCTCTTGATCGAATTGTATCAGACTTAAAGCCTGTTTTTGGATAGCCTCTGGTGACGGCCTTCAAGTGTCATTGTAGTTCCTTCCAGGGTCTTTCCTTGGCTTGACCAAATGTCCAACAGTTCTTCCTTTTCAATACAATGTACAGACCCAGGCTTCCCTGGTCTTCTCCTTGAGCAATGAAACAAGGGGGGATCACTCCCGAAGTGTCCTTGGGTTTGTCCACTCTTCTTAACAGTACTATTGTTAAAGAGACCCTTCTTGCAACTTCCTTGGCCCTGAATGTCTATCTTATGATTATTGTGCTGAAGGAGGGTTCTTCCTTTTGATTATTCTGGTAGCGGAAGCTTTCTCTTGATGCCCTACTCACTCTTGGTAATGTTTGCACTGGTACTGTGATGAGGGAGATTACTCCTGAAATGTTCTCCAATCTTGATACCTTCTCTGTAATTACTGTGATGAGTGAGATTACTTCCGAAGTATTCTTCAGTATTGAAGGTTCTAACAAGGTTGTTGTGATGAGGGAGATTATTCCTGAGGTGTTTTTCACCCTAATACCTCCTCGGTAATTACTGTGACGAGGGAGATCACTCCCAAACTATTCTTCAGTATTACCCTAACCCCGACTGGGTCTCACGTGACACCTGTTACCTTCTTTCTCGTGGGGCCATGGCATCTGTTCTTCCCCCCACCCCTCCTGCTGTACCTCTGCGGCTTTCTAGGCATTCCGATGTTGGCATAGTTGAAGGGCCACACAGTTCACCTCCCGGAGGTTACGCCATTGTTAGCCTGATTCCGGTTTCTGCCTAGGTCAGTTCTCCACTCCACGACAGGGAGTTCTTCTGAGCCTTCCTCAACGTCCTCACGGCCGAGGGACAGCTTCTTCTGCTTCTCCCTTTTCGGAGGTTTGAACTTCCCGGTATTGACAGGTTTCACAGCAGATTCTACTTTCAGTAAGTCCCTTCCTGCTTTTTATGATCTGTAAATGGGTCCTTCCTGTGTCCCTCTTTTGTGTTGATGAGAAATTCTTCATGCTTTCTTGAAGTTTTTCTCACATGCCGTGCGGAAAGTACTTAGAAAAGGAGTAGTTTTCATCACTCCTTCAATCTACCTCTTTTCAGTACTTTTGAAAGATGACTGATGATCACCTTGTGTGTTCCTCCTTGTGTTGTTATTGCCCTATTTTATATAAGGAAAAAAGGAAGTATTACAATAACAGACAGTAGTCTTCTCAGGTTAGTTCTTGGAAGACCTTGAGGATTGCATCTTCTCAAAGGTAATGGGGTTAAGGACGTCCATCGCGGGATGGGGGTCTTTGTCCCATTGAGGGGAATCTCTCCCTGTGAGGTCCCACATTCCACCACCACTAAAGGGATTGTTGCCTAGAAGGCTCATATGTCTAGCCTCACAGGGAAGGGCTCCCCTCTAGGGAGAAGTGATGAGATCCCAACCCAAGAGGCATCAGTGGGAGAGATAAGATCACTGACCTCCAGGGAAGGGTCAGGAACCCTACCACGCACATGAGAAGGGTTGGGAACCCTAGGAAGAGTACCAGAAGGGTTGGGCACCTAACACAAGCCAGAGAAGGGTCCTGGACCCGAAAGCAGATGTCACAGTGAGAAAGAGAAACCCACTGAGCCCAAGAGATGGGTCTGGGAACCGAAAACAGATTCCAAGAGCATAAGAGGAAGTCTGCCACATCACAGTGGGAAAGACAGAACCACTGACCACCAGAGAAGGGGCTGGAACCCCAACAAGATATGGGGCTTCACTAGGAACAAAGCATAGTGGCAAAAGCTACTGCAGGTTGAAAGCAGCGAGAAAGAACTATGCCAAGCAATACCAGGAGAAGGGAGTCATTCTCCTGAGTCCCGAACTAGGAGTTGTGATTAAGACACCAGGGGAAGGGAGTCATTCCCCCTGGCATTGTTGTGAACTGAACCAAGCAACACCAGGAGAAGGGAGTCATTCTCTTGGTACAGACCCATGACTTGCATTACAGATTCCAGGGGAAAGGAATCATTCCCCCTGGCCTTGCTGTGAACTGTATCAATTAATACCAGTAAAAGGGAAGCATTCTCTTGGTCCTGGACTGTGAGTTGTGCTGAAGACACCAGGGGAATGGAGTCATTCCCCCTGGTTTTATTGGAAACTGTATAGATCAACGCCAGGAGACAGGAGCCATTCTCCTGGATGTGAAATTGCGTCAACACTGGGTGAAACCCGCAAGCCAGGGGAAGACAGTCATTCCCCCTGGCATTTCTGTTGTAAGAGAATATTCTTTTGGACCCCTTTCACAAAGCAGGAGAAGGGGGCCATTCTCCTGAAGTATTATTTGTAGTGTGACGGATAGAAGTACGGTGTGGCACAGGATGGTGGAGATTAATTTGACTGACATTCTGACAGACCCTTTAGTATTCGTTTTGGGGCAGGAAAAACCCTCTTAGAAAGACAGTGAGGACCTTTTTTTATATACACTAATAAAAGTCTATAACCAAAATCATGCCATCTTTATGTCAGCTTCCTTCTTTGACACCCTTAAATATGGTGTAAGAAGTGGGAACTGACTCAACTCATATACAATTGGGAACCCTGAAATATTCCAAACTGAGCAATACAGGCCCTAGAATGGGAGTCTCGTTTTTTCCGCTGACTTTGCAAGCCATTCTGCCAGTTAGAAAGAACTTAGGAGGGAACAGTTATTAACTTTTTTTGTCCCTCGAGAGCATTTGGTTCCTGGCAGAGACAAGATTGCAATCCCTTTAGATCTCCAAATAGACTTCCCTTCTGGCTCAGCCATCTATATAATAGCTCCTGAGAAACCATCATGTAAGAGGAGAGAAGGTGAAGTTTATCCTTTTGAATTTGTTATCTAACTTGGTTCGGATGAGAAGGGGTGAGTTGGAGGGCTACTTAGTGAATGAGGCTCTCTGTGAGACTGGCCCAAACCCTCAAAACAAAGGTTGAGGTGGAGGGGCAGCCCACCCAGAGAAACCTTTTAAAAATGTTTGACCTATGTTACTTTAGAGGATACGACAGAGACAGGGAACACCAAATCTTTGGTGGAGAAACATTTGAATAATGTACCATTACCCCAAGAGATTGGTGAATTTACCTCCTCCCTCTCGCTCCATCCTGATTGTTCTGTTGGGACGCCGGTGGAGGAGGGCGAAACAAGTATAGAAAATGTTCAATTTAGTTCGGAGGAGTGTGGTCCACCTAAATCAGGAAGAGAAGCAGAATCCCAAATATTTTATGAAACTGGTAAAATCGTTTGTTTAAAAGGGGTCCAATCAGTTGAACACGTGGCACCTTCTCCATATCCAAGCCCCTCTTACATGAACTTCCACCGGAATTGTCCTCCTGTGGAACAAGGAGGGAGAAGGGAGGCTTTTAAACAGATTGGGGAAGCAAACCCATTTGAGAACCCAGGGGGGGATAGAACTCCTTATACCAGGGAATACCCTACACTGCCCAGAGGGACCGGAAACATCTGAACTGCAGGAGGAAATATAATACCAGTCAACTCCCCGGGTGGGGGAAACCCTTATTATGAATCCCATCAGAGAAAAACTAGGACCACCATGTCCCTCTATTCCCTTTGTTACCATTCAGTAAGAGCACTGAGTGCTATTTTGGGATGCACTGTGAAGGCATCATGAAGTATGACACAGACAACAGACTACAAGTTCAAACAAAAGAAGATGTATAAACTTAAATGTCAGGATGTTTGCAGGTCTAACTTGCCCTATGCTAAAGTGGGATTCCGCTACCGGAAACAGGGAAGACTGAGTCAAAGAGTTCAACTTAAAAGTATGTCTGTATCCAAAACCTATCTTTGCCCTCACAACTACAATGAACCAGTGTGTAGGGATGTCAAAGTCAAAAGTTCGGAGCTGCTTTCAGCTCATAGCTTCCATTTGGCTCCCCTTCCCCAAGTATAAGAAAGTTCCATGAAAAAGGCTCAAAGTTCACCTTTCTCCAGTTCATGTGGTGTAGTTCAGGATTTGGGGTTGTTTTATAGAGGTGGAAATGTTCGAGGGAGAAACAAAGGAAGATTATTTGTTTGAAATAATCTTCAGTCTTTTCTCCCCTGAACATTTCTGATATGCCCAATCTTCAATGGGCGCTGGTTTTATTTTAATGTAAAGTGCACTATTCAGTTCAGTGTTTAACTTTTCATTTATTTCGGTATTCCTTTCACCTCCTGAGGTCGGGACCAGCCAATGTGTGCTCCCTGCTTCACAACGGCATTTATGCTGCTGGAGTTCGTACGTGGAGAGTGTCCGCTGCATTTCAGGCTCCTTGGACGCTCCTACTGCATATGTTACTATTCAGAGGCTCCCAGGATTGTGGAGAATACAAAGCCCACCTACATCCAGTCCCACAAGTCCTCTGGGATTTCTGCCAGCGTCCTGGTGTCTTCTGCTGGACCCCCACGGCTGCCTCCTCTAATGGGTCTGCTGCTGCTCCACCAGTTGCTTCACCAGTCGCTCTACCCGTCGTTCTCTCCCCTTCTGGGTCAGTCTCCCTTTGACAGGCTGCAGGTGTGGAAATCTGATTAGTTTTGCCTGACCACAATTACCAGGACGTGCCTGACCCTCACGGTTTCTTGCAGGCATCTTCTTTGTCCGAGTATCAAAGTGGTATAAAAGGGTAAACTTCATTCCTCTTCAATCTTCAATCTTCAGTCTTTTCTCCCCTGAACATTTCTGATATGCCCAAACTCCTACCCACACCCCCACCTACCCCCTTGCCCCCAACTCCAATACCCCCCCTTACTTACCCTGCATTCCGTCTTGCCGTTTCCCTGCAACACCTGTTGCCTTTTACTTCTGTGATTGGGTGCTGGCGCTGCAGGGTCTTTTTTCTTTTTTTTTCTTTGGGTCAGCTGCGGGTGTGTCCCCCGCAACCCCCGCTCACTATACTGTATAGTATAGTGAGCGGGGTGTTGCGGGGTACCCCCTGCAGCCTTATTTTTTGTGTGAATGTGAATGCAGGACAGCTGCAGGGGTTGCGGGGGACACCCCTGCCGCCCCCACAGCCCTAGACCAAATCCAAATGACCTACCCAACCAAAAGTCAACCTTTTAGAAGGTCGAACATTTGGTGGTAGCTTCTTTCAGACTTTTGGTTGGTTAGGTAATTTGGTTTCGGTCTTTTTGGCCGAAACTGTAGTTCAGCACCAATGCTTCGGGTACCCTTCCTCAAGTTTCAAGTATCACAAACCAAAACAAAGGGGTCTTCAGACTCCGGTCCCAAGACAACAAGTGTAGTTCTGTAGGTGTCAGGGTTCCATTCACCAAGACCTTCAATCCCTTTGAGGACACTTGTTTTAGTCTCTCATAAGTCTTTAACAAAAACCACCAGGTCAACTTGACCCTTTTCTGGATAGGTCTTGCCAACTCCTTTGCGGTGACTTCCGTGGACTTGTCTAATGGTGTTCTTAGCTTTCACCATACAGGGCTCTCTGGTCTAGACGCAGTTATCAGACCACACGGTCCACCCATCACAGGTCGTCCCACCAGAAACCCTGGCTTCCTCGGCACACACCCATAGGTTACTTGGTGCTGGTTTCTAAGCACCAAGTCACTGTCACGTTTTCACTTTTATTAGGCTTGTGGCTTAGGGGTATTCCTGTGCTCCTCGGGCTTCGTCTTAGTCGCCTCGTGGCTCTGCCAACATGCCAAACACACCCCTTTCCAACCTGTAGCCTTGCTACACTGCATTCACTCTCTAAAGTTCATTGTTTGGCTTTCTTCCGCCTTCACTGTGTCATTTCAGAGTTCAATGCTCTTGTAGGTGGTTTAATAAAGTTCAGTATTCAATGTATGCCTTTCACTTCAATGTTAAATGGTGCTTTAACTCCATTTTCAATGGGCGCTGGTTTTATTTTAATGTAAAGTGCACTATTCAGTTCAGTGTTTAACTTTTCATTTATTTCGGTATTCCTTTCACCTCCTGAGGTCGGGACCAGCCAATGTGTGCTCCCTGCTTCACAACGGCATTTATGCTGCTGGAGTTCGTACATGGAGAGTGTCCTCTGCATTTCAGGCTCCTTGGCAGCTCCTGCTGCATATGTTACTATTCAGAGGCTCCCAGGATTGTGGAGAATACAAAGCCCACCTACATCCAGTCCCATAAGTCCTCTGGGATTTCTGCCAGCGTCCTGGTGTCTTCTGCTGGACCCCCATGGCTGCCTCCTCTAATGGGTCTGCTGCTGCTCCACCAGTTGCTTCACCGTCGCTCTACCCGTCGTTCTCTCCCCTGCTGGGTCGGTCTCCCTTTATACACCTGCAGCCCCTTGACAGGCTGCAGGTGTGGAAATCTGATTAGTTTTGCCTGACCACAATTACCAGGACATGCCTGACCCTCACAGTATCTTGCAGGCATCTTCTTTGTCCGAGTATCAAAGTGGTATAAAAGGGTAAACTTCATTCCTCTTAGTTGCATCTTCTTTGTATCAGTACTGTCAAATGTTATATGTGAAGATTTGAGGGTAAACACTTTACAATAGCCTATAAAGGTTGGGGTGGTTGTCAGTCGGGAAAGGGGGATACCATGTCTCACCCATCTTATGTTTAACCCTTTTCGCCCTCTTTCTGGTACGTTTGGAGTGATGGTATCTCAAATACTTCTCTTGATCCATGGGATGGGGATAACTACAACATAACTGCTCCTGGAATAGGAGGTTCTTCTTGGAGGGGTAATGGGAAATACTGTGTCTCGCTTGAGTACATCTCACTCCCAATCTCCAAGGACCCTCCCTCGCTTGTCCACCCCCAGCGTCGGGATCCAAAAGCAACGGCCTTTCCCTGGCTACCTGCACAGAGGATCCATGGCAAATAGGAGGGATAACACCCTCAGGTTTCTCACAGCATATATTGCGTCCCAGCCAGGCAAAAAAGTTCAGGCTGAGAAAGACCTATTAGTAAGTGCTGCAGTGTGAGCAGTTTCAGTTTTGCGAAGCAGAAGATTAGATATATCAAATAGCAACACAGAAAGAGCACCAAATGTATTAATATTGTGGTTGCAGAGGTTATATATATATATGTATATATATAGGGCAGTGTATTGTAGGGTCAGTGTTTACAAGTAGTACATGATGTAAGAAGGGAGTTAAAGTAGGTAGAGAGAGAGAAGATGCAGTCAGAAAGGTGATGCCATAAATGCGAGGTCAGTGGGTCGACATGGGAAGAGTGCCACCATATTGGATCTCTAGTCCTAGTGCACGAGAAGCAGGATGAAGGCCCTGATGTGGAGCGGCAGCTCTGTTTAGCTCAGTCCCAAGATAAATCCCCTTTCCATCCCCCAAGAGCGAAGCCGAGGTCCGAGGCTCCCAGACAAGCCCTAATTGTATCCAGCTGCAGAGTTTGAAAGTGTGGGGAAAGGAATGTTAGATGTGGGTAGGGAAGGTAAGCATCTGTCCTTTTAAGGACAAATTCATGAGAACAGAGCACAATGGTTTGTGATTCCAACATTCCAGGCAAAGATTTAGAGCACTACTGCCCTCACCCAAGGAGCGGTCATCCCATTTGAATAACATGGAGATGCATAACCAAAGCAAGCAAATCCCTGAAAATCAGACTCAAGTGGTTCGCTGGTCAAGTCATTAGTGGGCACCTGGGGTTTAAGTCATTAGTGGGCACCTGGGGTTTAAAAAGAAAAGGGGGGAGCAGTGTTTGGAACATACTGTGATTTGGGATAGGAGGAGCAGAGGTGATACCAATACATTTAGTACAAGGTTGCGGGTACTGTTTGTGTCTGCCACGTCGTCTGGTACAATGAGAAGTCCCAATGTCTTATCAAAGCAGATTTGGCATTGCCATCCTTACTATGAATGTGCCTGGGTCTGAGGGGTGCACATCACGTGACAGTCAAGACTTATTATTGTAGCGGTGTATCTGCGCACCAATCATGTATTAGGATTTGATAGTGACGATGTAGTGGACCATGTGTATAGGGGAATGGGCTTATATAAGGTGTGGCCAATCGATCCAGGGACTATCGGGAGTAATAGAATGCCAAATAGGTGATAGCCAATGAGGGTGGTGGGATGACTCTTGTAACCTATGTATGGAAATGTGCGGTTTTGCGCTATGTAACCTGTAACTCCTTGGGGCGTGACATGCTCCTAGTCACTTCGGTTCTAAGTGACCGTCTCAGACTTTTGCGTGTAATAAACCTTGTTTCCCCTTGCAAATCGGTGCAGTGGTTATTTGACCTTTGGATTATTTTGATTGTACGGGTTTTGAGTCACGTCATTCTTTACAGCTATTCAGGCATGGAATTGGATCAGCATGGATAAAATTGTTCCATAAACTTGTGTTCTCTTCCCACCCCTCTGCCCAACCAAAGTATCCAAAAGGTTTGGGCAGATCCAGTAGAAGCTCCCCAGTTGTCCTTTATTACCACCCGATTTAAGCTAACCATATCCCTGGTTTTAAGGAAAAGAACTCCCAAACCATCATACCCAATAGACAACCTGGATACTCTTGAGTCCCCTACTTTGCTGGCCTTCTGTCGGAATGGTCTCCTAGTGAAACCAGAAGGGAGAACAGACTAGTCTGGTAAACACCCTATGATACCCAGAAGAAAGTAAGACTTTCAACCAGCTAAAGGGAACTGATCCAGCGGAGAGCCCAAGGGATAGGAAACCCTTGATTGATACTCTCACTATGGGGAGTAAGGAGGGGCTTATAAAATCCCCTATATCTTCATCTTCCACACAGGGTTCTGTATGATATTCCTGTAGAAAGTCTGGTCATCCCACCAGGCATTGCTCCCGGAATTTGAATATTTCCTGCTTACCATCTTTACAAGGCCCTGAAAAGGACAAGGAGGCCAAGGATGAAAGTTTCCGGGCTGGCGTACTCCAATATTCTCTATGCACAGGCTTCCCCCATAATGTCTACTCAGTCTGAAAAGAACTCTTATAATTCTCTCCCTATGGGAAGGAAAATGAAGAAAATGAACAAGTGTAACTATTTCTATATAGAAAACCAAAACAACTATAGAATATCCACCACCATTCAAGGAAAGAAAATGTGGGCTAACCTAGATAGCAGTAGTAAAGTTTGTGCTATACACCCAAAATATCTACCTTTAGGGTGGATAAAAGTCCCAGAAAAAACGATCTGCTGCATACATTAGCACACGGCAACCAACATACAGAAAATCTTGGGGAAGGAACTGTGGCTTACAGTGACAGTCATTTCCAACTTACTAGCCCAGTTAGTCATAGGCACTACTGTTCCACAGTTAGATCAATAGGTCTCCCATGTTGCTCAAATACAAGTAAGAATAAAAACAAGAAAATGGGGTACTACAAACCCGACCAAGCCATCCTCCATGAAGGCGCAAGAAATACCATCATCACTTTTAGATGGGGAAGCCAGCAGCATTAGGGGAAGGGTATGTGACGATTTGCAAAGGTGCGGCCGCTACCCAATAGTCCCCCAAGGGGTGGTTTAATGCAGGACTAACTCATGGGGCATGGAGAATACCATAGGAACTTCACAACATCAAATTGATCTTGTGCTGGGGTGGACCCAGTGATATAAGGTAAACAGTAAGGGCTGGGTGAAGAGGAGAAGGTACGCCAACAAGCAGCCCATGCTCACCGAGAGATTCCTACCCAGACTTTGGGAAGCCCCCGAAGGCTGTCGGCCACCGGGCGAGAAGTGGCAACGTGCAAGAGTGCCAGAGCTGGCAGTGGTACAACCTCAGGAAGCTAGTCCAGCAGGTCCTTGAGTCCTGCCCAGACCGCTGCAGCCAAGGCTCCAGGAAGTCGCACCACAAACACGAGAGAAGACGCAGAGATTGCGAAGAGAACACCAGGCAACCCAGGACCTTGCGAAGACCGACAGCACTCCCAGAAGATAGCCAATGTAACGGGAGTAGCAAGAAGGCCGGGTGGGGTCCGGGAAGGTGCATGAGAAAAGAAGAACCCTAAAGTCATCTCCCTATGCAGGACAGGGTCCATGGAGATCCAAAAGTCAGGAGGGGCTCGAAAGTTCTGCCCTTCATCAGAGTAATAGCAGCCTAAGAATGAGGAGTTCAGAGAAATACAGTAGTAATCTCTCCCGTCAGTACAGTAATATTCCAAAGATTGAGGGTCAAGCACAAGAGAATCTCGGTAGTAACCTCCCTTGTTCTAAAAATAACTATTAGGGAGGGGTCAGGGACCCTACCTCATACATGGGAATGGTTGGGGACCCTTACAAGAGTACAAGAAGAGTTGGGGACCATAACAAGAGCCAAAGAAAGTTCTAGACCACGAAAGCAGGTGTCAAGAGAGTAAGAGGAAATCTTCCTCCTTACAGTTGGAAAGAGAAAACCATTGACCACCAGAGAAGGGTCTGGTACCCTGTGAGAAACCAGAAGGTGGCTCACTTACCAGTCCTCAGGGATCTGTCATCCAGGTGACCAGGGGCACGGTCATTGCTTTTGGATCCAGACCCCAGAGGTGGACCAGTACGGGAGGATCACCTGGATGGGGGATCCTTAGGGAATGGGTGTGGGACACCTAATGGTGAGATGCGGTATCCCCCCTTTAAAACCTTTACTCCCTTTTCCCGATCAAGTACATGAGTTTTGTAACGCCCCCCATTCCTGAACACATATACATTCCCTTTAGATACTGGGGAAAGACAGACTCAAACATGTCCCGGTGCGGTGGTCAGGCAGAGTCAGGCAATTGCCTGGAACAACTCACACCTGAATTCCCTTTGCCTTCCCCACCTGGATAAAAGTCAGAGCACGGGTACACACTTCGAGCAAGGCAAGAAATGGGACAGAGCACATGAAGAAGCAGCCTATTCCAGACCGCAGCTGAATCGAGGAAGCCAGACGGAAAGTCACAGAACGAAACCAAGGGCTTGTTGGCAAGTAATCGCTGGGCTGTTGAATACTCAGAAGCAGCACATATGAGGCAGAGAAGTGAGGCCAGAGAATCCTGAAATGCATGTCCGAGATACCAGGGGCCCTCCTGCCTGACTAGTCGAGTCAGGGGAGAAGTGCAGCCGCTGTGGTATCGCCTTTGACTCCATGATCAATGCCGCAAGCTGAACCTTGTATACAGCCGATGAATTGAAGGCAACTGTGTGAAACAGGGCAGTGTATGAACAAAGGTTATGGGCGGCAACAAAGTGTCCTGTGAAGTTGAATGGAAAAGGCGTTTGATGAAAGACGTGAATGAAAAGGAAAGCCAATAATTGTTTTCGGAACTTTGAGAAGTGAACGCACGATACTAAGTAGCAGAGTGGTCCGGCACCGCATGTGGGCCCAATCAAAACGGTCTCTGCCTGAATGTATCCCACTAACAGAACTTATAAAATGTGATTATGATTTATGAGGAAAAGAATCAAAGTGGTCCTGCGAGGGTTTAAGTCAAATCCTTTGCACATTCGAAAGTCTTCGGTTTGCAGTGAACTGTGAAAGTGAAATAGGAGTCTGAGCCCGACAGAGGGGGACTCAAAAGTGAAAGGTGAAGTGCTGTGCCATACAGAGGCCCCACGAGTCAGATGGAGGGAGGTTTATGGTAAATTGTAAAGGGAAAATGAAGTCTGAACCCGGTCAAGGGGGACTCAAAGTGGAAGTAAAAGACTTTTGTTGTTTAAAAAGTAAACTCCTGACGGAAGGAACTTTGAACAATCTTTGTTGAACTTTCATTTGCAAGGGGAGAAGCCTTCCTTGATTGAGCAAGAAACTTTTGGTTTTATTGGAAACTGTGTAGATCTACGCCAGGAGAAGGGAGCCATTCCCCTGGATGTGAAATTACATAAAGACTGGGTGAAACCCGCAAGCCAAGGGAAGGGAGTCATTCCCCCTGGCATTTCTGTTTTAAGAGAATAATCTTTTGGACACTGTTCAAGAAGCAGGAGAAGGAGGCCAATCTCTTGAAGAAGCAACGCATTTCTGTTTTAAGAGAATATTCTTTTGGACACTGTTCAAGAAGCAGGAGAAGGAGGCCAATCTCCTGAAGAAGCAACTTTCTGTTAGTTTATCTTTTATTTGTAGTATGAGAGATACAAGTAGTTTGTGGCACAAGATGATGGAGATTTATTTGAAGGACATTCTGACAGACCCTTTAGTGTCAGTTTTGAGGCAGGTAACCCCATTTTAGAAGGTAGGGATAGTGAGGACTTTTTCTATACACTAATAAACGTCTATAACCAAAATCATGTGCCAACCTTGTGGCAGCTTTCTTCTTCGACACCCTTACGTGTCGCATCATCCTAGTGTATATGAACAAAAAATGGGTGTGTTTGGGTATCTTTGCTATTTCATTTCACTATATACTTTTAATTCAATTTTTTAACTTCTTGACTTTTGCACACATGCAGAAATATCAAATAATTAGCTTTTGCTTGCAAAGTGAATATCTTGAGTTTAGTTGATCGGATTTTCAAACTTATTTTGGCTTTCACAACCTAAGGGTAGTGGGTATATCTATGCCAAAATGCTCCAAAATCGCATGGACAATTCAGAGATATGGTTGGGAGGGTGTGGGGGGCGTTTCTAGCTTTGTGAAATTCACAATGCAATATTTTTTAGAAATGATTTTAGATATGAAATCATTGACTGAGGGTTTGGGCTCAGCCAGATCAGTTGCCTGCCAAATATAGTTAACTTTCAAAGCTGAGCATAAACATTGCAGCAGAAAATACTTGTTTTCATTCTTCTACACGTGATGTAACCTTAAATATACTGCTGTTCCAGCAGAATAATATATTGTTATCATATATATAGTTTGTCTGCAGTATTGTGTTTCTACTCCCCAGTTCCACTCCACCTTGAGTCCAAAAGGTGTGCCTTTGTCTGATCACTGCTGGCACCAATATGATGGCTTTAAGTGTGCAGCATGAGCATGGGACATGCAAGCTGGAGGTGGCCATAAGGGAGAGAATGAGTGCAGCCATTAGGAAAAAAGTCACAGCTCCGAGTGGGCGTCACTGCTTTTGTAACTTGGCAGACAAAGAGAAGGTGGAAACCTTAATATCAAAGTGATGACTTGGGAATGGATTCCCCCATTCTCCCATGTTCCGCCCCCTTTTGCCCCTTCAATTAAGTGTGCCGCACCATCGTTTATTGCCATGCAAATTGTTACTTTCCATACCATTCCGGTGCTCCACTAATCACATGAGACGATTAGACATAGGAGCTCCTAGTTTACTTAAAAGTCATTAATGATCTGGGAATTCCTGTAAGCCGCCAGAAAGAGCTTTTTTCTTCCTGACTTTAGTAGAGAACACCAGTACGTTTTCTCCATTATGCATCCAGTGGTGCAAGCTGGCGCCTTGGCCTTCACAGACGACTTCCAAGAAGCACCTGCTCACATTACACATAGGTTTAGCAAGAAACGCAATATGGTCATTGAAAGATAACTATTCTACAACTGCCTTTAGGTTATTGATTTGTATTTGTATTTGTATTTATTGATTTATTAAGCGCCTTACACCAAAGCGCTGTACAATTGAACAACATAATACATAAACGAACAATATAACAGTTGAAGCAAATACATTATGAATCAATCAACAAAACAGTGAAAAGAGCAATTAACTGAAGGGGATAGGTAGGGAAGGGGAGAGGGAGTGGATAGGAGGGGAATGGTGAAGAAGGGTAGGAGGGAAGGGGGAGGGTGAGAGGGGGGGCAGTAGAGGGGGGGAGATAGTTAGGGGAAAGAATAAGGAAGGGGGGAAGAAGGAAGGGGGAGGTATTTCAGGGAGGAGAATGGAGGAGGAGAGATTTAAGGGAAGTGCAGAATGAGGTGAAGGTGGGGGTAGAGCGGACAGCAAGAGGAAGGGAGTTCCAGTGTAGAGGTGCTAGGAGTTGGAAGGAGCGGAAACAGGAGGAGGCACAAGGGGAGGGAGGTACAGTGAGAAGGAAATGGTCAGCGGACCGAAGGGAACGGGAGGGAGCGTAGAAGGAGAGAAGGGAGGAGAGATAAGGGGGAGCGAGACCATGGATAGATTTGAAGACAAGGCAGACAAATTGAAATTTAAGTTGGGAGTGAAAAGGAAGCCAGCCAAGGGAAGAGAGAGAGGTAGAGATGGAGTCACGGGTGGTAAGCAGACAGAGGGTACGAATAGCAGAGTGGTAGACGGATTTAAGAGGGGCAAGATGAGAAGTAGGAAGTCCAAAGAGTAGGGAGGAGCAGTAGAAGAGGCAGGAGAAGATGAGGGAGGAGATTAAGAGTTTAGTAGCGTGGAAAGTGAGAGAAGGACGGATTTTGCGAATATTGAAGATGTGGTAGCGACAGGTGCGGGAAGAGAGGGAAGTATGTTGGGAGAAGGAGAGACAGGAGTCAAAGAGAAACCCTAGGCTACGAGCTTGAAGAGAGATAGGAAGATTGGAGGGAGGAAAGTGAATGAATGGGGGGCTGGAGGGAAGGGGCAAGGGAGGAAGAGGGAAATAATACAACTTCGGTTTTGTCAGTGTTAAGAGAGAGAAATCGGGAAGACATCCAGTTCTTAATGGCAGTAAGGCAGGAGGAGAGTTTTTGGTGAAGGTCAGATGAGAAGGAGGAGAAAGAGAGAAAGAGTTGAGTGACGTCGGCATAGAAGTGGTGGGAGATGCCAAACGAGGAGATAACAGGGGCAATGAGGGAGGTGTAAAGAGAGAAGAGGAAAGGACCAAGTACCGACCCTTGTGGTACGCCGTATTCAAGAGGATAGGTAGGAGAGGACCGGCCACCCCAGGAGACAGTAAAGGAGTGGGAAGAGAGGTAAGAGGATAGCCAGTTGTGGACAGAGCCTTTGAAGCCAAAGGAAGAAAGAGTGTGAATGAGGAGGGGATGATCGACAGTGACAAAGGCTGCAGAGAGGTCGAGGAGAATAAGGATAGAGGATTGTTTGGCGTGGCGAGCAGAGACAAGGGAGTTGGGAATAGAGGTGAGAGCAGTTTCTGTGGAATGTTTGGGACGGAAGCCTGATTGGTAGGGTGGTAGGAGAGAGGAGTTAGTGACAAAGGATGAGAGCTGAGAGTAGGCAAGGCGCTCGAGAAGCTTGGAGAGGAATGGGAGAAGAGCGATGGGTCTGAAGTTAGAGGTGAGAAGAGGATTAGCAGAAGGTTTCTTCAGGATAGAGATGATCGTAGCATGCTTGAAAGCAGAGGGAAAAGTAGCTGAGGAGAGACAGATGTTGAAGAAGGAGGGGAGGTAGGGGCTAAGAAGAGGGTAAATCTTAGGGATGAGAAGGGAAGGGAGAGGGTCAGATGGGGCGGACGTGGGGTGGGCTTTGGATAGTAGGGTGGAGACTTCAGAAGGGGAGACGGGAGAGAAGATGGACATGCAGGATGAGGGGGGGAGGAGTAGAAGTGAAATCAGAAGGGGTATGGATTTTTTGACGAAGGGTAAGAATCTTAGAGGAAAAGAAGTTGGCGAAATCAGAATGGGAGAGTGTAGAATTGAAGGAGGGATCAGGAGTGGGAGGAGAGAGAAGTCGAGAGAGTTTGGAAGATACGGTGAGGGTGAGTGGCTTGAGACTGGAGTATGTTAGAGAAGTAAGGGGATTTAGCAGAGGCAAGACAAGAGTCGTAGAGTGCGTGGTAAGAGAAGTAAGAGGTTTTGTTAGAAAGCCAGGGAGTTTTGAGCGAGAGTCTCTCGAGACGACGGAGAAAGCGTTGCATAGAGAGGAGTTGAGGAGTAAGCCAAGGTTGAGAGGGTTTCCGGGTTGGGCGGAAAAGAGAAATGGGGTAGAGTCGGTCAAGGGAGGAGGAGATAGCAGAGGAGAGGGAGGATAGAGCATCATTCGCAGGTAATAAGGAGAAGTCTTGGAGAGTTGGAAGGAAAGAAGAGCAAGTGTCAATAAAGAGGGAGGGTCAAAGTTGCGGAAATCACGCCATGAGTAGGTTGGAGGGGAGGGGTTAGGAGCGGTAGAGTGTGGCAAAGGAGAAAGGGAGAAAGAGAGTAAGACATGATCAGAGAGATAGATAGGAAGAGTAGAGACAGGGGAAGAGGGGTAGGAAGAATTGAAGATGAGGTCCGGGGTGGAGCCAGAGGAGTGAGTGGAGGAGGAAGGAAGAGGGAAAAGGAGGTAGGAGTCAAAGATAGAGCTGAGGGGAGAAGACTGAGGAGGAGAAGGGAGATGGCGATTGAAATCACCAAGCACGGATAGAGGAGAGGGGGAGGGAGAGATAAGCGAGAGGAGGTGATCCAGGTCTTCATAGAAGGAAGAGAGAGGGCCAGGGGGACAGTATATGATCAGGAAAGAAATAGGGTGGGGAGAGGAGAAAGATTTGTAGATGAATTCAAAGGTAGGGAAAGAAGGGAGAGATGGTGAGGAGCAAGAGGAGATGTACTTGTGGTGGTAGAGGAGGCCAACGCCTCCACCACGACCAGTAGCGCGTGGGGTATGAGTAAAGGAGGAAAAGGAGGTGGTTAAGGAAGCGGGGACAGAAGTGTTATGAGGGGGGATCCAGGTTTCAGTTAGGCAAAGAAAATGGAGGTTAAGGCAAAAGAACAGGTCAAGAACAGCTGCGGTTTTATTGCAGATGGATCTAGCCTTCCAGAGTGCCATGTTCAAGTGGCTGGAGTGGTGGACGGTAGGGGGGTATAGAAGGTTAGGGCAGTGAGAGAGGGAAGGAGTGTAGCAGGAGGAGTGTGGGGGCATAGGGGAGAGGGCTAGGCATTAGGAGGGAAAAGGAGAGTAGGAGGGAGAGGAGAAGGTGGGAGTAGGGGAAAAGGGGGAGGAGGGAAGGAAGGGTGGTGAGAAGGAGCTTTGGAAAATTGCATACAGAGGACTCAAAGATAGGACGAGTACGGAAGGATCGTTGCTGTAGAATCTTGTGATGGTGAAGGCAGTGACTAGTGTGGCAGTTTCAGGTAGGGGCGGTGAACAGGGAATTGAATTAGGAGAGTGATGGGGAGAGGATGGTAGCAGACCGGTCCAGGGCTAGAAGGTGACTGCAGGGAGTTGATGGCTGGCTGGTCAAGAATGGGGTTGTAATCATTAGTCGATTGATTCTTCAGGTAGTTAAGGGTCAGGAGGTGACCGCAGGCAGGCGATGACAGGCCAGACAAGGGGGAACCAGAGTGACCACACTAAAACCTGAGTCAGTGTCAGAAATTCAATCGGAGCGTGGGTGGAGGGCCCAGGTGGTCGGTGTTAGCAGATAGTATCTGATGCGGCGAATCTCCAGACTACCCTCGCTCATGTGGAGGGGCCGCAGGCGGCTCCAGGCGCGGTAGAAAAGGCACCAGTGGAGGAACAGGTAGTGGGAGGCGCAAAGCAGGGGTCCACCATAGCACACACACTTGAAGGAAGAGAGAGGGCCAGGGGGACAGTATATGATCAGGAAAGAAATAGGGTGGGGAGAGGAGAAAGATTTGTAGATGAATTCAAAGGTAGGGAAAGAAGGGAGAGATGGTGAGGAGCAAGAGGAGATGTACTTGTGGTGGTAGAGGAGGCCAACGCCTCCACCACGACCAGTAGCGCGTGGGGTATGAGTAAAGGAGGAAAAGGAGGTGGTTAAGGAAGCGGGGACAGAAGTGTTATGAGGGGGGATCCAGGTTTCAGTTAGGCAAAGAAAATGGAGGTTAAGGCAAAAGAACAGGTCAAGAACAGCTGCGGTTTTATTGCAGATGGATCTAGCCTTCCAGAGTGCCATGTTCAAGTGGCTGGAGTGGTGGACGGTAGGGGGGTATAGAAGGTTAGGGCAGTGAGAGAGGGAAGGAGTGTAGCAGGAGGAGTGTGGGGGCATAGGGGAGAGGGCTAGGCATTAGGAGGGAAAAGGAGAGTAGGAGGGAGAGGAGAAGGTGGGAGTAGGGGAAAAGGGGGAGGAGGGAAGGAAGGGTGGTGAGAAGGAGCTTTGGAAAATTGCATACAGAGGACTCAAAGATAGGACGAGTACGGAAGGATCGTTGCTGTAGAATCTTGTGATGGTGAAGGCAGTGACTAGTGTGGCAGTTTCAGGTAGGGGCGGTGAACAGGGAATTGAATTAGGAGAGTGATGGGGAGAGGATGGTAGCAGACCGGTCCAGGGCTAGAAGGTGACTGCAGGGAGTTGATGGCTGGCTGGTCAAGAATGGGGTTGTAATCATTAGTCGATTGATTCTTCAGGTAGTTAAGGGTCAGGAGGTGACCGCAGGCAGGCGATGACAGGCCAGACAAGGGGGAACCAGAGTGACCACACTAAAACCTGAGTCAGTGTCAGAAATTCAATCGGAGCGTGGGTGGAGGGCCCAGGTGGTCGGTGTTAGCAGATAGTATCTGATGCGGCGAATCTCCAGACTACCCTCGCTCATGTGGAGGGGCCGCAGGCGGCTCCAGGCGCGGTAGAAAAGGCACCAGTGGAGGAACAGGTAGTGGGAGGCGCAAAGCAGGGGTCCACCATAGCACACACACTTGAGTTGGAAGGGCCGCAGGCAATGGGACCAGGAGTGGTGAGGGCACCAGAGAAGAACAAAGTCAGGCAGGAGGGTGGGCAGAAGAAGCGAAGTTCCGTGGGTGAACTAGAGCGCGAAGGGTTGCTGGCGGCGAAGAAGGGTTGGAATCCGAAGCAGCCGCAATGGGAGGACTTTAAACTTCAGAGGCAGTAGGGCTGTGGCAGAAATCCTAAGTAGTCAGCCAGGAGGAGCCAGGCTAGAGAAGGCAAACCCATGCAGCCGGATCGATTTCATGCGGGCGGGCCGGTGGCAGCGGCTCAGAGATGGCAAGGAGGTACCCCAAGCAGTCACGGTGTCATGCCCCGTACCTGGAAGGTATGGCATCGATGAGTTTCTGCACATCGCAGGTTGTTACAGCCCTTCGGGAGCATCAGGCGTGGTCTAGCATTCCACCAAGATGGCCATTGCCCCACGGCGTTGCTATAACAACACGTAGAAACCTACGTCCTGTGCGTAGTATCGCTCCATGTTACCCGCTAGCATTTCGGTTTCCGAACCGCACGCCATTCCTCCAGTGTGAAGGTTTTTTCGCGTACCTCTCTTGCGGCTGTCTTGGCCGCCGCTCTTCCCATTTCTCTGCCTCACACCGCTTGAGATCCGCCACCCCTATTTCGGCGCATCTCTCTCTGCTACTCTCTCCTTCCCTTCAGTACCGGCTTTTCGGTCCACTCACTCTGCTGCTTACGGTCTCTCCCACGGCTCGCTTCTGTGTCTGCCGTGACCTTCCACCTTTGCCTGTGCTCCTGCACGCGCTAAAGTCTTCCTGGCCTTCCTACCTTCGCAACCTCCTTACTCGCTCAATCTTACTTCTTCTACCTCTTTCGCTACATACCTCATATAACGGACAAATCCATTGAGATCACATAACTACATTGAAGCCTGCCGTGGCACACCTCTGCCTGCCTTTCTGGAACATCTGGGGTTTTTGGTGCCAAAGAAGCTTTTCCCCTGAAACTGAGGCGGGCTTTCTGGGGGTCCCTTTTGGTTAGGAACTGTTTCCTGCAAAGGTGGCATCCAGCGGAGCCCGTCCTTATCTGCACGATAAGAGGGAGAAAGTCAAGAAGAAGACCAAGAAGGTGACATCCCGAAGTTGAGGGACCCCAGAGATAAGGAACACTTCATCGGAAGAGACAGGTGAGGAGGGGTCACGGGAGAGATCCTTAGACATTGTCAGTCAGGACACACGGCCCTGTCAGGACCCTGAGAGTCAGTGTGACAGGTGGATGGTCCAGGGATAGAGCAGAGGTGATCCGAGGATTGAGAGAAGGTGCTGGGTGATGCGAGGAGTTGGAGACCTACTGCGGATTAATTGATGACTGCAGGCGCCGAGACCTCCCACACACGAGGAGGGCTGCCGGCAGCGGGAAGGAGCCAAGAAGGTGGGACTCCGAGCAGCTTCACCCCACAGGACCCCAGTAGCTAGAGTGGAGGCGTGATGGCACTGGGGGTACTGCGGCAGGACAAGCACCAGGAGAGCACAGTGGCACAGCAGGATGTTATTGGTGACTGCAGGCTCTGAGACCTCCCATGCACTAGGAGGGCTGCCGGCAGTGGGAGGGAGCCAAGGAGGAGGGACTCAGAGCAGCTTCACCCCACGGGACCCCAGTAGCCAATGTGGAAGCATGACGGCACCAGAGGTACAGTGGTAGGGCAGGCACCAGGAGAGCACAGCGGCAAGGCAGGCACCAGGATCGAGAAAAGGTGCCGGGTGACAAGGAGTCAGAAACTCACCAAAGTTCCGCCAAGCACCAGAGGAGACGGGATGGTGTTGGCAACTGCAGGTGCAGAGTCCTCTCACGCACCAGGAGGGCTGTCAGCGGTGGGAGGGAGTCAAGATGGAGGACTCTGAACGGCCTCACCAAGCCGGGACTCCAGCAGCCGAAATAGAGGCGGGACGGCACGGAGAGTATAGGAGGCCTCCAAAACAGCCACGGCCCAGCCGAGACTCCGGATGACTGAACAACGACTGCAGGTACTGAGTCCTTGCACGCACAAGGAGGGCTGTCGGCGGCAGGAGGGAGTCAAGATGGTGGACTCAAAACAGACTCACTCAGCCAGGACCCCAGCAGCCGGAATGGAGGCGGGACGGCACGGAGAGTATAGGAGGCCTTCAAGACAACCACGTCCCAGCCGAGAGTCCGGATGACACAAGGACTGCTGCAGGCACTGGGCGAGTGCAGGAGGCGGAAGAGCACACCGCAGGCCCGGCCATCCGCCGAGCGGGAAGGATCACCGCAGGAGCAGGAGGAGGCCTCACCAGGGGCGATCCAGAAGTAGATGAAAGCGGATCCGATTTTCGTTAGGATCGCAGATGGAGGGCCCAAGGAGTAGGGTAGCCAGAACGGAGAGAGGTAAGTGTCAGAATTGCTCTTTTAATTGCTTTATTTTTGAAAGATTCAGCCTGTTGAGAGGAAGCGCCGGTTCAGGCTGCCGGCTTCTGCGCCCCCTGGTGGTTAACACATTAATAATTTTGAAACAGCACAAAGAATAACTGGCAAGCATGTGTGTCTTTGTGGCGCTGTTGCTGATCAGTCCCTGAGAGATCAAAAGGTTGTTCGCTGCAATCAGTGAAATAACTTTGCAGAAAAAGTTGGGGGGACATGACATCTGAAGGAAAGGTGCCCCAGCCAAATGAATGTAGACAAAATGGTGTGCCATGAAAGTTGGGGGGACAAACACCCCTGCACCTCCCTACAATTTCGCCCATGGCTGCAATGATCCCAAAATAGAGGATGCTCTGAGGAGGAGCAGGGATCCCGCGCTGGAAGAGGAAATCAACATTGTCAACACACTAAAGTATTCTGTCCAATGCATGCGTGTGGTCAAGAAACCTGGCACCATATTTAAAGGGCCTGATTCTCAAAACTTTTGGTGCACGTGAGGAGAAGTGTCAGCCCAATTCACAAAGGGCAACTGAATGACCACATCTTGGATGCGCTCATTCAGGTGCCCTTTTTTCCTCTTTGCACATTTGTGGATATAAAGGGGCATTTGGGGGCATAAAAGCCTATCCCGAATTCACAAAAGGGTTGCGCTTTTAAATGCCTTGAAACGAGGGGCATCCCCCTGCACCTTTTAAAAAAGGCACAGGTGGTGATGCAAATAACGGCAGTGTCACATTTGTTTTTGAAGTTTGACAGCTGCAGTATTGTTTTTGTTGTCAACTCGCACACGACACCCAAATCTTCTTTTCATTTCCTGAACTCTTCACGGATCTTTCTATCAAACTTTCCTACTGTCTCTCTGTCATTAACAATTGGATGGCAAATTGGATGGCTTCGCACTCCGATGTCAAACTCTACCAAAACAAATGTGCTCTTCTATCCTGCCAAAAGCTCTCTCTCATCTCTTTCTCTGTCTATTGTGACGAATCCCAAGATGTCGTCACTGCTTCCATAGGGGGAGCCCCTTCCCATGAGGCCAGGGAGGTGAGGGCGCTACCCGATAATCCCCCCGGGGACGGTACTAAGCGGGAGGATCTCATGGGGAGAGAAAATCCCTATGGGAACAATGACCACCATTAGGGGAAAACGCAGTATAAACACAACACCCTCACCTCTCCTTCGACTCCGCTCTCTCTATGCCTATCATCCTCTCCCATGGGTTTCTGTACAGCTACTGAGAAACCACTGAGATGAGGAGGAATAGGCAGGAGTTGAAGGAACTAATGTGTAACATCAACGAGACGAGGAAGAGCTGCAGAGCCTTACCGAAAGGACCGCAGAACCAACCTGAGCAGTCTAGACAACAGGAACCAAGTAAGACAAGCCTGGTGATAAAGAGAAAGGAAGGACTACCAGAAAGGTAGATCCTCCGAGGAGGAGCAGAGAGCCTCGAAGCCGACCGACTTGAGGCAAAGAGGAGGACGCCAAACATGACATGGAGGCAACATCATATTTTGGTTTGCATTCGGCAGTTTGAAAAAGAGCGGGAGGAACAGGAGCAGGGCGGAAGCAAGCCCCCAACCCATGGCGGCTGTGGAGAAAGACTCCAACCGCCTAGCGTCTATTGCTGCGGAAACGCAGCTGAAAAGAGCCTGTGAGAGTGAAAGACTAGAGCAACAGGAACGCTCCTTGCCTGGCGAGAAGCCCGCTAACCAGGGAATGGGACCCATCACTGAGGAGGCGCTGAAAAAAGGGCAGAACCTGCGAGAAAGAGAGAGGACGCAGGGAACCAATCAGAGCTGCAGGAGCACCCCATACCTGCAATGAAGACCCGACAACGAACCAGAAAGTAACAGGGTTGTTGGGGAAAGCAGGAAAGACCCGGGACACATGGGCCGAGATGGTCTTAAGGAGAGTGAGCCAAGAACATACCTGGCAGGATAGTAAACCAGGTAAACCAGATACAAAAGATAATGTAGGCAACCCACAACCAAATAGGGAGAGAAGTACAATCCCTCTTCCTTGGCAAGTTTGTGAACAGGGGTCTGGAACACGCACACAAAATAAGCCTGAGCAAGCGCAGGGGAAGGGAGACATTTCCCCATCAGTTATTGGACTGCCGCATAGGCCTTGAGAAAGTCCAGTGAAAGGGAGACATTCCCCCATCAGTTGTTGCACTGCTGCATAAGCCTGAGAAAGGCCAGGGGAAGAGAGACATTCCCCCATCAGTTATCGAATTGCCATACAAGCCTGTGAAAGGTCAGGGGAAGGGAGACATTGCCCCATCAGTTGTTGGACTGCCATACAAGCCTGAGCAAGGCCAGTGGAAGGGAGACATTCCCCCACCAGTTGGGTTTGAACTTTATTTTGGGAACTCTCAGCTTTATACAGTGATGTTTTGATCCCCTGTCCAGAAGAAAGGGATCGTTCACCTGGACCAGAGAAGCCAACTACTTCTTTAGTTTAGATTATAGTATAAGGGAAGGAGTTAGGATTCTGACATAGGACTGTGGACTTTTTATTTTGCACATTCTAACAGAACCATTAGCATTTTAGTTGAAGCAAGGAAACCCCTCTTAGAAATAGGGCAAGATAGGGTTTTCTTTTTATTTATCTTCTGAATAAATATTTTGCGAACCACCATGTCTCCACTGTGTCAGAGTCCTACTTCTACAGCCTTACACTATCCAGTTCCCACCTGGACCAGTTCCCACCAGACACGCTCTCCTACTCTTCTTCAGCTAGAAACAGCAGTATCATTTATGACCCTTGTCTATTTTACATTTCGAAACTGGAACAGCTGTTCGCCACAACCTCCTAAATATTAGGAAAATCAGGCACGTCCTTCCTTTCAAAACCACCAAGCATCTCTTAACCACTCTTGTCTTCTCTAAACTGGATTACAGTGCCAGCATCCCCTTTGGTCTCCCCAACGATGCTTTCCGTCTTCGCGACAAGGTCATTGACTTCGCTACCAGGACTCTCTTTGAACCTCACGTCACACCTACTTCCTTGTACCGTCACCAGGCTAGATGGGTGACGATGCAAGACAGGGCCAGATTTAAATGTCTTCTCTTGGTTCACAAATCTATCCACAGCAAGACAGCACTGTATCTATCCTCCTCTATCCAACTCCACAAGTCATCTTGTAATCTCTGCTCTGCCCCCTCGACTACCCTTGTGGCTCCTCACCCTCCCTGTGCTTCCTCTCGCTTCTGCTCTTTCCCTCTTCTTGCTGGAGTTCTCTAGCCCCGGACATCCAAGAAACAGTCCATACAGATTTGTTCAAAACCAAACTAAAAGCCTACCTCCTCGCTTCTGAGTTACCCACTTGACCTGCCTCTCATCTGCCTGCCAACTAACTTGTTTCCCTTGCCTTTGTCTCTCATTTCCTCTACCTCCACTCTAGCACTTCACCCATTATGGAAACATAAGCGCAGCTGGCCATACCACCTACCTGCACTTTAAAATGTCCAATGTTGGTTGTCCTTACCCTATGTATGTCCACCTATGTATTGTCCGCAGTGACTGTTCCGTTTACTCCTCTCAACAACCTGGTCAGAAAGTCCCTCAAACTCACCCCATTGTAAGAAGCTCTCTACTTTCTGTTGAATCTGATTTTTTCGTATCTATTGTACACTCTTTTGTTTCCCCTGTACTAATAAATAAATAAAAGAAATCTCAGTCAAATGTGCTCTGAGCAACCAGCCTGTCATATTAGTGTTGGGAGCACTCTCCCCACACTAATGTATGCAAAGGGCTGGATAGCGCATGTTTGCGCCACTGCGTAGCACCTCCTGAAATGCGCAGGTCACCTTTTAGAATAAGGTGACCTGCGTATTTCTAAAAAAAAGCTCAAATGAAACAGGTGCATTCTCTGAGCCCCTTTCATTTGCGCTATCTTTTGAGAATCTGCCCCACATTGTGTGTATTGAGTATGCTGCCCAGTGAATGGGATGAAAGGGAAAAACTTGATTTGCGCCTCTAGCCTGAAGTCCCATTTAGATATGAGAGACCCAGGTGATACTGTATCTTAGGGTGTCTGCTACAGATGCGGTCACCACAATCACCTGGCTGACAAAAGCACCTGTCATGCTCACAAAAACAATTGTAAGGACTACAAACTGTAGCACAATTTTGCTGATATTAGCAATGCCAAAACATCATGTCCTGTTGCTGAAGTGGCCAGTGAGGATGACTCCAATACCACTGATGATGGAATGGCAAATCGGGATCTCTGCCTATCTGTTCCCAGCTGGTTGGCTAAGACCAAGAAACTATGCTACGAAGTTAGTATTTACAACCCCATGTTATCTCTGTTGATGGACTCTGGATCGAACTACACAATAATTCCAGCAGAAACCATTTTCAGTACATTTCCTCAGTTTGAAGGCAGGCACAATCCAATGGACATTGAGCAATGAGCATATAAAGGGTGACTAAATCCACTTCTGCGGTACAGAAGGGATAACAATTTAAAGTGTTAAGTCACAAGACAGACATAAAGCGCACTTGTCCCCCCATTTTCTACATACAAAGAGGGTACCATTTCCTACTCTCCAAGAATCAATGATCACTTGCCAACAGTTCATAGCGAGTGCCCATTTTGGGTTCTTGTGATACAGATACTGTGAATTTGATTTCAAAGGTTTCACCAAGACTGGAAAGATGTATGTTGCATGCAAAAGCCGGGCAATCTTGTAATGGATTGGCCAACATCTGCTTACAATTAAATTGGATCTTTGTGCCAATAACGCAGTCGTTTTGACAGTGCCTCAGACTTGTCCTGACCTACTACGGGACAAAGCAACTGTCTTTTGCAGCAAAGTAGGCACGTTAAAGAGTACATGCTAAAGAGTCAACTGAAATTGGGTTGCAGCATCTGTCAAGCACAAGTCCCGGCATGTGCATTTTACTGCTCAACAAGACCTCTTTGCAGACCTTATAGAGGAGACTATCATAGAATCTGTAGCAGTTAGAAACTAGTGATACTTATGTGTATGGCAAGACTCCTATCCACTATCGAACATTACGGAATTGGTAATTCTACTCACAGATGCCAAGCAATTCACCAAAACATACCTGAAGTGCGCTTACCACTGAGGATGGCTTCCTCCAAACTCCAAGCCATTTGTTATCCCTGATCGTGTGTTTCAGTACACTCGCATACATTTCAGACTGTCCTCTGCAGCATACTTTATTTTTATAGACTGATCACTTGCCTCCTCAAAGAAATGTTGAATTGCATCTATTACTAGGATAGTAAACCTGTCTATCGTGGCTCATATAAGCGTACCCTGGAATAAGTTTTGCGTGCCATACGTGAAAAAGGAATGACACTATGCAGAGACAAGTGTCAATTTCTGAAATAGAGAGCCTTCCTGGTTGGTACCATTTAAGATGCCCCTTCATCCATAGCTAAAGAGAAGATAGTGTGTTTAATGAGCCACAAGTAATACTATGTCAAATACATGGACAACTTCACAGCAAAAGCGGATTGGCGCAGATGTTTACTGACGAAGAGTGCAACTTTGCAGTGGGATGAGTTTTACCAGGCTACATTTGTTTCCATCAAGCAAGACATGCTTCATGATCTGTGTCTTCCAACATTTTAGTGCAGACTTAGGAAAATCATTGCAGTGGATGTCAGCATATATTGCATAGGCACAAACATAGTCCTCACCAGTGTAATGATTTCCAGACAAGAGGACGGGAGCACAGGTAGGGTAGCCCCGAGTCAGGCTCCAGACCACAGAGGGGTATCACCATCTTTTATTTACTAAAGCCCACCAAACGTCCTTCCCATCTGCCCATTTCCTGCAGACAAGACCCCCTAGGTATGGCAACATTGTACAAAGGACATTTGTTACAGCAGCCATGATTGGACCCTTCACATCAGGCTTAATGTGGACCAATCCACTGCAGCATTGTGCCTATGTAATGAGAGTAATTAAGCAGTGGAGATGCGGCTTGAAACACACACAGAGGTTCTTTCCTCTAACTACATTTCTAAGCGAGCGAGCGGGTGACGGAGCATGAGGAGTACCCTGTACCCTCACTTGAGGGGGGGTACAGGGTACTTGTGGATCTGTGATGCTGCAGTAAGCCTTTTTTTGCCAGCGGTAAGCCTGTAGGAAGGCTGGCTCTGTGTCCACAGTGGTATTTATTCTGATAGCCGACCGCTGTGTTGCACCGCCTGCCACTGATTTGTAACGGCCCATTGGGTCAACTGTGAAGCTTTGTAGATCGTCTGGATTGTCTGGCTCGTCTGGCTGTCTGTCCCAGTCGTGCGATCTGAGGGCTGCCAACATGGCCATAGGGTTTCTTCCCTTTCAACTTCTGGGCTATACAAGTGTCTGACTCACACCAAACTTGTCCTGCACACACTCTGGGACTGCTTTGATCAACATATAGTGCTGGGTGAGTTCTGGGTGAGTTGCTCACTGCAACAGGTGGAGAGGCATCAAGAGCCAATAAGCTGTTCTTAAATTTTACTGCTCGCGGCTTGGCACTAACGTGGATCCACGGGCTTGGCACAGAGAGATCAGCGAGATCCCAACTATAGTGTGAACTACCAGTGCCCTTTTTTCAGTTTTCTTATTGTCTGTGACTGCGGGTCCTCACTCTAGGGCAGATCTCTTCCTCCCTAACTATTCTGGTAAAGGGGGACCTAGAAGGTGAGGTGCAGAAAGATCAGCCTCTTGGAAATAGCGGGAGCCTGGAAGTGACAGATCAGCCCGACTCATCGCTGGTCGCATAACTTTGTAATCGTGACTGCAGGCTTTAGCAAGCCTTTGAGACCATTGCCTGGAAAAGAGTACTAGCAATCAGTGACTGTGGGCAATAATAAGCCTTTGAGCCGATTGTAATCTGTGTAGTCGGTGACTGCGGGCGTAGCAAGGCTTTGAGCCGACCTTTCTCTAAAATTTGGAGTTTGTACTGTTGGAGCTGTAAAATGTTTTAGCTGCCAGCCAGCTCAATTTCAATCGGCGACTGTGGGCCTTAGGGAGCCTTTGAGACAACTGGAGTGACCTTCGTTCTGAGTACCTGTTGGTTTTCAGAGCCTCTGAACTGCCTTTTCCCTTTCTCTGTAGTGTGTCTGTGGGTGTTAATGAGCCTTTAAGCCGTCAATGAGAGAAGACTACGAAGATATCTGCTTGCCAAACGTGACCTTTCATAAACAGTTAGTTGCAAGAAGTGGTACCAAGGTTCTGAGTTTTTTTTATTTTTATGCATTTGTAGTACGCAATTCATGGACCCGTAGGCATTAGGGCGCGGACAGACATTAAGCAGACAGAAACCAGGACCAACGATATATTACTCAGCCAAAAGAGCAAAGGGGCAGAATCACACAAACATCAGCATTTCCAGCTTTTTTCTTAAATAGATCTATAGCTTTCAAACATCTAAGATCTAAAGGTAGATTTTTCCAGGCTTTACGACCTGCAAAGTAAAAAGCTCCTTTTTAGGCCTTCGTGGTCCTGCACCTTGGAACCATCAAGTATTCCTGGTTGCTAGATCTAAGAGATCTCCTGTGAACCTTTTCAATGATAAGATCTTGCAGGTAAAGGGGCATTACGTCCTGTCTGCATTTAAGTGTGATGACCAATAGGCAGAAAAGAACACAGGCCTCTACGGGGAGCCAATGCAAAGCTCGCCTAGCCGCCAAAACACGATCTCTACGGGACAGTCCCATGACCACCCGCACAGCCCCGTTTTGAACCACGTGCAGTCTGTAACAGTCTGTTTTACTGAGTCCAATAATGCTACAGCAATAGTCTATTTTGGAACCAATTATTGCTCTTGCAATTGTCTCTGCGTTGGGCTGTGTAATAAAAGATCTAAGATGTGCTAGGAGCTTAATGTAATAGGCTGCCGCTGACACAAGGCTCCCAACATGAGCCTTCATGCTAAACTGTTGATCAAAAATAACACACTAGGTTTTTTCCCTTCTTTTGAGGGGTTAGCTTAACATCTCCTAGTTGAAAGTTCTCATATACTGGACCGAGCTTTGCTAACATGGAATGAGTACCAACAATCAGCAACTCCTTCTTTTCCCTATTCAGCGCCAAATTGTTCCGCACCATCCAGTTCTCAATGGTGACATAAATCCTATTCAGCACAGCTTTGTCCTGTGCATGCGTTCCAACAATAGGGGTGACACAATGCGTGTCATCCACAAAGTTTGTGAACACAACCCCTTCTTGATCCAGAAGGGAGAAGAAGGGAGCCATAAATATATTGTGTAGGCAGGATGAACTACATGCACCCTGCGGGACACCAAATGTAATAGAGACAGGCGGGGCTGCTGCCTCCTCATGAAATACTCTGCTCTCCCTGTTGTCCAGGAATTAAGCTATCCAGCAAGCAGCTGTTGGAGAGAAATAAGCCACTTCCTTCAACCTGGCGACCAGAATTGAATGGTCAGCCCATTATACCATTATAGTTCAACTCATTATACTCCCTATTGTGATAGAACATCATTAGGTATAAAGGGCCTTTACTCCATAACTCTACCACACTACTGCACTGCTATGTCACATAGCTATTATCTAAGGAGTGGCCTGCTGGAAGACGATCTAAGGGCCCCAGAGTTGGATGAGCCAGTTTCTATTGGTAATATTGTATAAAGCATATAAAACCATCAGTGACTTTAGCCAATGCTGACCTACTGACCTCAGACTGTTGAGTCATGGGCCTCATTAGGACCCGGGCGGTAAGGGGTTTACGGCGGCGTAAACAGCGCCGACCCTTACCGCCTGATTCCGAGGTCCCTTAGCGCCATGGAGGTTTAAACACCTGCTTTTAACAGGTGTTAAAATCCATGGCGATAAGGGACCTTGTTGTTAATTACGCCACCGTAATTTACGGTGGCGTAATTAACGGGTAAATGGGTTAATGGGGACTTACCGCCCCACTCACCTCGGAATGGGGCGGTAAGTCCGCCAACCACCATGGCGTAAACGTAGTTTACGCCATGGTGGTAAAGGTACGACCCAGGCGGTAACTTACCGCCTGGGTCGTAATGAGGCCCATTGAATCATTTCCTCCTTCAGACTCAGGCCCATCTGATGGGGTAGCTTTGCGGGAGGGCCATCCCTCTTCTTTTAACATTATGAGCCCAAGAATGGCATTAGAGAGGGCCTCGAATATACACTTACTGCAACTACCATGAAGAACATGATAAGGGACTATTTTCCAAAAAGAAGATGTCAAAGCCTGGGCGATGCAGAGTTGCTTGCTATGGGGGGCATAATGGGCCTCTGTCTTGGATTCCAGCTGCTCAAGAAGAGATAATTACATCAGTTCCCCTTTCCAAGCACTGGTTGAGTCTATTGATTGAAATACTCCACACTATGTCAAGACCGGAGGATCACATTTTGCTTCTCTTTCTTCATTTTAACACGTAAAGAAAGCTCAGCAGCAAGATATTTTTAGTGCACCTGAGTGCCATAGATAATATGCACAGAGAAAAGGTGCACGAGAAAAATATAACAAATAGATACTATAAGTATTAACACATCATAACATGTCCATAAGTCCCTGGGAAGAAAAACAAAGTCCATTTCCCAGACTTCCTGAAAGTTCATCCAGAGGCCACCAACATGTTGAGGTCTTTTTTGATGGAAGACCTCAACAATCCAGGGATCAACACAACGCCTGGCAGGATCGCTCGGATACCTTCTTCCCTTCAAGAGGGTCCTCCAATGGGTATCTGGATCCCCTCATAAACAGTCTAGAACATGATGCAACTTCCTCTTTCTTTGCTGCCCACAGCCAAAGATAAGAACATGATGTTCTAGAACTATTTTCATTGGGCTTTCACCAAGGCTGCGCGCTTTCCGCTGTCTTTATTTGCTGGTTGACATATATATCTGAGGAACGCATTACACGTCCTCTCGGCTTCCGTGATTTTCCCCTCTCTGACACCAGCTGATTCCTGCTGGCGTCGAAGGGCAGTGCGCGATTGTATTGTTTATTTTCGGCTTGATTAGCCATGTAAGCATTGAACGCGAGGGTCCGCTTCGCTTCCCTGACTCGAAAAGAAGACAGGTATAGCCCACTGAGCCAAGGGCTGCATTGAAGCTCTCCATACCTACACAGTGGGCTTGAGAGAAGGCGTTCTGTGCCCACAGACACAAAAAATATATATATATAAATTATATTGAAAAAAAAAAAAAAAAGGGGAGGTCACAGAGGTGCAGTGCAATTATAAGAATTGCAGACCAGTACTTCCCTCATGAAGGCCAGGATTGGTCTGAATATGAGGAGGATACTTATCAAATAGACGAAGTGGCAATGGCAAACAGCCTGGAAAAGGTGCTAGGTTCTTCAGTGAAGACCAGTATCAAAAGAGCTGTATCAGAAATGCTCCTGCCTATTCAGCAGCGCCTGGACAACATGGAGGAGCACAGACAAGAGAACTCCCTACCAAGAAAAAAAGACACAAAAGAGAAAGCACCTTTCAGATGGGGGATGTATCCCGGCTCGCTTGAGTAAAAACTCTGCCACCCCCGAGCCAGCCAGAACCAGCCACTGCTGCCCTATCAGACACCTTCTCCAGGCTGAAAAAGGCCTTTTTGGATAGGAAAGAAACCCCTTCCACTGATGGACCCTTTTACCCCGAGGAAGAAAACAGGGGTACTAGACCCTCAAGCCCGGAGGGATACCAACAGCGCACTGATCAAGAGGGATATGATTTTGGCAATCAATCTCCCGCCTCTTCAGATGAGGACACGCAAACAATAGGGTCACGACCCTCAACTTCAGGGATTGCGGCAGCCCCCATCCCCAAGCCAACCAAGGAACATTCTCCTTCTAAGGGGATGTTTACTCCAGAAGACTTAGTTCATCCCAGATCTACCGACTGGGAACCGTCTCCGAGAACAACGGAGTACATCAAAGCCAGATTACGCAAGACCCAGGACAAGGAGGTTAGACCGAGACTCAAGGCAGAATGCCCACGCCCGGAAATTCCATGCAAAGTGGCCGGAGTTAGACTCCAAAATCATTACTTTTCTAGGAAAGAATGTCAAAGACCCACAAAAGGGCATATATCCAGCGTGGAGGTCCTGTCAGGACAGAGTATTGGATGTCACTGGTCCACTAGCGAAAATGATGGACCCAGCTGAAGCAGCCATAGATACAGGCGACCCTATTGATCCGGTAATTCTCTCAGGCTGGGCCCAAAGAGCCATCTTTTTGCTGGGTAACGCCAGCTGTGCCATATCAGCGGAGCGCCGCAAAGGCATCCTCTACAAGATTGACGCCAAACTAAGTGAATTAGCAGACACTGAGTCCGGGGCCGCGGCCCATGGTCTGCTCTTCGGCGATACCTTCATGAAGGAAATGTCTAAATTTGTTGGCACCTTTACAGCTCTAGGCAAAGCTCAAGCTTCCATCAAAAGAGTTGTTTCTTCTAAAATGTTCTCCAGGGCCGGACGAGGTAGAGGTCACTCCTCTGGCCGATACTTTTTTGATGGAAGACCTCAACAATCCAGGGATTAACACAACGCCTGGCAGGATCGCTCGGATACCTTCTTCCCTTCTAGAGGGCGAGGAAGAGGCCGTGGTTGGAGAAGAGCGCAAGATACCCAGCCCAGCAACAAACCGCAGGTCAGTGTACCTATAGCAGCGCCAGCGTCACAAACGCCTATAGGAGGGAGGCTAGCTCTTTTTACGCATGCATGGGATTCCTTAACAGGGGATGCATGGATCAGAGACACAGTTCGCGGTATGCGCCTAGAATTTGTCGCGCAATCCTTCCAAATAGGTCGCCCGCCCCAATTACGATGTCCGAAGCGGACGAGGAAGCGCTGGACAGGGAAGTACACAGTTTAGCTTCGAAACAAGCGATTCGCCCCTGCACAAGCCAAGGCGTTTTCTTCAGCCCCATATTTCTGGTACCGCCATTTCAAAATAGAAGGGATTCATATTCTCAGGGATATCCTGAGACCGAAAGACTGGCTCATGCGTCTGGATCTGAAAGATGCGTACCTCGCGGTACCCATACATCAGGACCACGCAGGCTATCTGAGGTTCTCTTGGAGACACTGTGACTGGGAGTTCACGAGTTTGCCATTCAGACTCTCCTCAGCACCTTGGGCTTTCACCAAGCTTCTGAGACCAGTAGTAGCGCATTTAAGGGAACATGGCATCCTGCTGATAATTTACCTGGACGATATTATTTTCATGGCACAATCTCAAGCTCCGGTAGAACAACAGACCAAGCTGGCCATAGACCTGCTACATTGTCTCGGATTCCTCATAAATTGGGAAAAGTCGATCCTTCGCTCCTAGCGTTTCTAGGATTTGTAGTAGACACCGAAGCTGCTCAGCTCCATCTCCCAGCAGCCAAAAGTCACTCCACCAGAAGGGAGATTCGCAGATTACTACAAAAGGATTGCATACCTCTTCGAGAGCTAGCGAGGATAATATGACTTCTCTCCTCTCCTATCCAAGCTATATTTCCCGGGCCTCTTCACTACCGGGAATTGCAGAGACTAAGGGCCAGCACTTAAGACACAGTCTCTCTTACTCCCAGCGTCTAACGCTATCACTAGAAGCGAGGACGGAACTCAACTGGTGGCTCACACACATGGAAACCTGGAACGGCCGAGCAATCTTCGGATCCGCTCCAGACATAGTGATAGAGCCAGATGCCAGTCGCTCCGGTTGGGGAGCGAGATGTGGCCCGGTGGCCACAGGAGGAACATGGTCGCCTAAGGAACTCGAGATGCACATAAACTGCCTACAGCTCCTTGTGGGCTCTTTCGCAGTACGCTCTTTTGCCAGAGGCAGAGCGAGTTGTTGTATCTTGCTGAAGAAGGACAACATTTCAGCAGTAAAATACATAAATCATCTGGGTGCCACCAAATCTCGACCCCTAGCGGAACTAGCCAAAGACTTTTGGCATTTCTGTCTAGAACACCGGATTTCAGTCACGGCGGAGTATCTCCCAGACCTCCCGAACGTGGTGGCGGATTGGTACTCCAGGCATGCAGTTGATTACAGCGACTGGAGGCTCAACAGAGAACTCTTCATTCGCCTCCAGCAGGTTTGGGATCCAATGTCCAAAGACCTCTTTGCTTCACGCCTAAACACCAAATTACCATTTTATTTCAGCTGGAAACCAGATCCAGCAGCGATTGCGATGGACGCTTTCCTGCAACATTGGACCGAAGGGGTACACTATGCCTTCCCTCCATTCAACATGATTGCGAGGACCCTGACGAAGGCCCGTCAGGAAAAAACAGAATTGCTCCTCCTAGACCCGCTCTGGACCTCTCAGACCTGGTATCCAGTTCTTCTGGAACTTTCTTTGGATTCTCCAATCCTTCTACCCCGATTTCCGGATCTCCTACTGGATCCATCAGGGCAGCGTCACCCCCTACACCTCAATGGATCCCTGATCCTAGCAGCCTGGAGGATTTCAGGTCGAGATGGAGAGTTCCCAGCATGTCACGCATGGCGTTCAGCCTCATTGAGGATAGCTGGGCCCCCGCTACTCTCAAAAGATACTCCAACTCCTGGAACACGTGGAGGACCTGGTGCTGAGACAAAGGATTACATCCAGTTTCAGCACCTATAGAGGAAATCCTAAATTTCCTAGCATCTTGGTAGAAAGAGGTCTTGTCTACAGAACAGTTAACTCCTACCACTCAGCTATTTTGGCAGGCCACAACCTCATCCAGGGGATTCCAGCAGGAGAACACCACCTTGTTTGCAGACTGCTCAAGGGTATCAGACTTACACTCCCACCTCCGTCCCCCTATGACAAGCTTTGGGACGTTAACAAAGTGCTAAATCTTTTCCTGTCATGGCCAGATAACGAGGAGTTATCCCGCACTGCTCTATCCGGCAAGCTCACTACAATGTGTTAGGCAGAAACCTGTGCAGTTCCCTTAGGGACCACTGCAAAAGATTTAAGACTACAGGTGTTTGGCAGTAAACCCACTTGGTAGCAGTCTGTACAACACAGATTCACTTGGTAGCTGTGGCTGAGCAGTCAGACTTCCCTCAAGAAGAGTTAGGCAGTATACAGAGCATACAAAATAGGAACAGAAATACAGTAGCACAAGCAAACACTGACCAGAGCTTGGGTGTAAAAGTATATAATTATTTATTTAACACACACTTATAAAACACACTAGCACTAAATTGGTAAGATAAATTCAAAACACAATCACTATTATGATATGTACATCCCTGATTACTTGTTGGACAAGTCTTAGTTAACACCACTTATTTCCAGACAGAGGTGAGCGCTTAACGTTCGATGGCACTCCAACAAGTTAAATAAAAAGGGAGGGAAAAGCAGAATTATGGAAGCATACACACTAAACACTTTTTAAAGAACCACAGCAAGTTAGGAAGGCACAGTCTACTGATGAGCAAGGAAGTTTAGGTGCCAGGCCCACTTTCAAGGGAGCCAGGCGGAAGATGCCCAAGATTAGGCAGTTACACAGAGTCTTCGAAGTTTGTGGAGGTAGTTCGAAAAAGGTTTAGTTCAGTGAAGAAAAGTTAGCTAAGGTGTCCCAGACTAACCCAGGTTCGAGAGACGAGGATTTAATACACCCCGTTCAATCGGTTGCAAGGGAAGACAGGCGGAACACGGTACCTTAAATGGAGAGGATCCTCCAGCGGGGGCAGTTGTTCATGGCAGCGGGTTCAAGTCGCAGCGTCGTCCAGAGGAAGAGAAGATCTCGTTGTGGAGGAAAGATGAAGGTCGTTGCACTGCCAGGGAAGAAACCAGCCGCAGAGTTCTCCCTTACAAAGGTACTACCCTTTCGGTTTGCGGTAGTGTTGAAAACTTGGTATCTCGGTTGCTGGGGTGCTTGGCACAGGCAAGGCGGCCACGAGATGCTCCAGGAAAGCGAAAAGAAGGTAGACTGGTTATCCCCACCAGTCGAAGGAAGAAGACTCTCCGGGCTGGAGATCTCCTCTGTCGTTGGGAAAAGTGGTGAGACGGTTCAGCAGGGCTACACCGGTGGTGTCGTTGTTGCAGGCCGGCTCATCTTCTCCCTCCTCGGATTCTTAGGTCCTGTGGTGACTTCTGAAGTTCCAGTCCCCAAAGCCCTGCTTTTATGTAGCACACCCCCATTCACTCAGCCTAGCTGTCAATCAAACATGCTAAGTGGTGAGCCAGCCGGCTCACCACTTTGGCCAATCACACAAGAGTGCGACTTGAGTTACCAAGGTAACTCAGTCCAGGGTGCCTAAACCCCCTCCCACGCCCCCTGTGGTACCCAGACAGAGTGGCACCACTTTTGGAGGCTTCTGTGGAGAAGCCCGCCAAAAAGTGGAACAAAGGGCTCGACTTGAGTTGGAGTCACAGAAGAGAACACAAACGCCATTTTAGAATCGAGTTCTGGCAAAAAATACCAACCGGCGAATTAATATTAAATAAATAAACCGGCGGTATGTTCGAGGCTATAAGAATTAAATAATTAAAGTTGGTAGCCTCGAACAATGGGAAAATCCCATAGAGATATATTCACGGTCGAATATAAAAAGTAGTATCCACTGCCACCAGCCAAAACTCGATCAGGGGGGACGGAGCCGTGCCCCCTCGAACAACAGACCCCGGGGCAATCGAATTGCCCCGACCAGTACGTCCACAATATGATGGTTTGTACTGGTTTCTGTTCATAATTTGGGACTAGCAAAGCCAATGGTGACTTTACATGCCCTGGGAGACAGTAGTCAGTCCCAGGGTATGGAGTCTATGTTGGGGGGTCGCTACGACACCCCTGGGTTATGGCACGGAGGGTGCTGTGTAACCCACTTGAAAAAAACACATGAGACCCTATGGAGTAAAAGACCCCATAGCCCATAAAACACATGGAAAGTTAAAGGAACACCTCAAATCATGTCTAAGAGTGGGAGCAAAAAGAATCTCACTCTTAGCAGGAGAGAAAAAAATAAACCCCAAAAATCCAGCAAAGCTGCTGGGGGACTCACTAGGTCTGGGAAATTAGCCTTACAGAGAATTCTCCCTAACACACTGCTCTGCCTTTTAACCTGCAGGAGAGTTTCTGACGTCAGAGCCCTCGACCTAGTGGGCAGAACCTTTTCCCCCGATGGCATCGTGTTCCATATATATAGGAAGACGAAATGCAACTCAAGGGTGATTTCTTATCCCGCTTTAAGGGACCAGCCCAAGCTCTGCTTAGTCAGATGCCTGAAGGCCTACGAAGAAATGACAGCCTCCCCTAGAACCTCTCTTAATGGGCAGCTATTGATAGCTCTGCGCAAACCCCATATAGAAGTTTCCGTTCCAACCCTGGCACGCTGGGTGCGGTGGATTTTAACCCAAGCAGGAATAGATACTTTGCACTTCGGAGCCCACTCCGTGAGAGGAGCCATGGCCTCCAAGGGCTTTCAAGTCGGAGTCCGCCTAGAAGATATCATGAGGATGGCGGACTGGGCAGGTGAATCTATATTCAAGCAATTCTACCTGAAACCGGCAGAACAGCCGGCATCGATTGTGGTAAGTAAGCTTTAAACGAGCATAATGCGAGCCTTCGGTCTTGACATAGAATACAGATTTTCCATAATAACTTACTAGAAAGTCTTAATTCTATTAAAGACACAGAGGCAGGCATTATTCCACCCGGCGAGAAATAAAGCATGTATCACGCTTGATAATCTTCATATACATTACTAAAGATAATTGATCATTTGGAATGTTTGTATGTTCTTCAGAATAACAATGATTTTTCTCTCCCACCCCGCTAAGGGAACTAGGGTTGTAATATACATAATAATGTAATATCAATAACATGAAGTAATTTGGTTTCTTTATCTCTCTCTTGACAGCGCCAACAGACAGGTACGCCTGATCCGCAGCACGACTCAATCTTCTGCTACGAGATGGCTACAGTTACAATTTTATGATGGACATCCAAGTTCACAGCCTCGAAAGAGGAAGTTGCGTCATATTCTAGACTGTTTATGAGGGGATCCAGATACCCATTGGAGGACCCAGGTCACATGTTGGTGGCCTCTCGATGAACTTTCAGGAAGTCTGGGAAATGTAGTTTGTTTTTCTTCCCAGGGACTTATGGATATGTTACAATGTGTTACTACTTTTTTTTAATTTTTTTTTTTCAAGAAGTTTATTAATTTTCCAACACAACCAACAATGCAAACCAAACACACAGTGCAATTCACAGCCATTACATTAACATCAATTAGTCTTTGCCCACTGCCCCCCCTGATCCCGCCCCCCTTTACGAGCCTATTTGTCCTTCACACTCAGTATCTGCTACACGCGGCAGGGCGTCATTTTCATCGGAGTCCTCTGGATCTAATATTGTTCCAAATAGTCCAGATATCAATGTTTTCCATGCCATCAGGGCACCCACTTCTTCTTCCCAAGTCATGCTACTTGCCTCCTGCCATACCATTGTTTCAGCCTCCGCCCATTTTTGTAATTCCTTCCACCACACCTCCACCCGTGGTTTATGAAACTTTTTCCATCCCATAGCTATCCTTCGCTTTGCAAGCACGTATGCCAAGTCTTTCAGTTTCCCAACATGCTTCAGTTTTCGTGGCCTGGGAAACCCTCCCAACAGGCAGGCCCAGGCCGTATCTATGATGAGCGTGACCCCTTTCTCCGCTAGCTTTTGCGTCACTTCTCTCCAGGAACACTCAATTACCGGGCACGACCAGAACATGTGTGTCATATCAGCGTTCTCCTCATCGCACTTAGGGCACGCCTGTCTACCAGCGCTTCTAAAATTAGATATCCTCAGAGGGGTCATATACGCTCTATGCGTTACATACAGCTGTATTTGTTGCAGTCTGGCATTCCTAGATACCCTCTTGTGGTATCCCAGGGCACGCTCCCACATCCCGTCCTCCATTTGGGCTCCCACCTCTGCTTCCCAGTCCAATCTCAAATGTGTCAATTCCTTCCCAACCTTAGTCATTACCATCTCATACAGTCTAGAGATCTCATGTCCTCCTTCGGCTGCATCATATATTATCTCCATAGTGGTGTCTGGCTCTTCCGCCAGCACTGTCTCAGGCCACGTTTTCCGAATTTTCTGCACCAACCGGTGGTACGTAACATATTGGCCCCCATGCAATCCCGCCTCCTCCCCCAGTCTTTCAAAATCCCTGATGGTCCCCTCCTGCCATATATCTCCCAATGTTACCAGCACAACCGACTCCCAGTAGGTTCTGATAATCACCCTCAGTTGCTTATCTCCTTCTGTCAAAGCAACCAGCGGTACTTGCGGGGTACACAGGAACGGGTCCCCTATCATCTTACATGCTCGACGCCACATTTTCCACCCCAGAATTAACATTCTCGGGCGCTCTTTCATTTCTGACTCAGACAACCAGATAATTTCCTTCAGGTAAAACGCGGTACAGTCCCGCCCAAACAATCTAAATTCAGGGGTCGCTTCATCGGAGAGCCAGTTGGCCACATATTGTAATTGCCCCGCTACGTAATAAACCTCAAAATTGGGTAGTTTAATACCCCATTTTTCATGAAAGTTATGCAACTTCCATAGCGCTACTCTATTCCGGGTACCATGCCACAGGAAGTCTCTACACATACCATTCAGTTGAACAAAAAAACCTCCTGGGAATCATATGTGGAATATTACTAAAATAATGTAAGAGCCTAGGCAGAACCAGCATCTTAAGCATCGCTCCTCGTCCCATCATTGCTAAGGGCAACTTCTCCCAAAACCTCATACATTTGCGGATCCTTCCAATGACCATCACAGTATTATGACTATGTTCTTCTTCCGCCGTATGGTACACATCTATTCCAAGGTAGCGGAAGGAATCAACCGTCCATGGCACCGGTAGCACCGGCAACCTTTCTACAGAGGTTCTCATGTAACTGCCCAACGGCAAGATGCTAGATTTTTGGGGATTCACCGCTATGCCGGACAGCCTCGCATACCTTTCCATCACCTCCAGAATATACTGAAGATTTTCCTCCGGGTATCTCAAATATAGTAACAAGTCATCCGCATATAGGGATATCAAGTGTCGTTCCCCTCCTACCTCAATACCGATTGTGTCATATTGTTGCCTTAGGTATATTGCCAGGGGCTCCAGTGCCAGAATGTACAACATCGGGGACCAGGGGCACCCCTGTCTAGTGCCTCTGCTAAGTTGCCATCTCTCTGATATCACTGTTCCTGTTCGAACCCTGGCAAGCGGCGCACTATACAGCATCTCCGCCCACCTGATGTACCCAGGCCCCATCCCGTACTCCCTCAAAGACGCCAGCAGCCACGGCCATCTAACTGAGTCGAAAGCTTTTACTGCGTCTAAAGACACGATTGCCATTTCTCCTTCGTTATCACAACCCCATTTGATCACCCGATGGAGTCTCCTGTGGTTATGAGTTATATTCCTGTTCGGGACATAGCCTGTTTGGTCTGGATGTATTAATTTGCCAATTACTTTTTGCAATCTATTCGCCAGGACAGCCGTCAATATCTTGCTGTCCTGGTTCAGCATCGACAACGGCCTATATGATCCACAACTATGCCCCGGTTTATTAGGTTTGGGAAGCGGTATTATGATCGCTTCTCTGAGCGACTCCGGCAACCGTCCCACTTCGAACGCCTCATTGAGCATTTCTAGCATTGGGGGGAGTACTTCTGCTCTATAAGCTTCATAGAATTCACTAGGGAACCCATCTGCTCCTGGGGTCTTACTGGTAGGCAACTGCCTAACAACTTCTTCCAATTCCTCCAAAGTAATTGGTGCATCTAGTTCTTCTCTTTCTTCTGCGCTGATCTTGGGCAATCCTATATCCTGCAAAGATTCAAGTATCTCATCCTGGCTGCCCCCCCCTCTGTCCTCGTATAGTACCCTATCATAATCAGCAAATTCCCTATTGACTCCCTCTTGGGTGTCCGCCACCACACCATCTTCTCTGGTTATCGTCCTAATCGGGGGCCGAGGGATTTCACTCTTGTATAGCCACGCCAAGAGGCAGCCCGTTTTATCTCCACCTGCATGTTGTCTCTCAACGTATGTTTTTATAATTAAGGTTGCAGAGCCTTTCCCAGTGTTCTGCACACTGCTGCTGTAGCACTAGTTCGGTATCTAGACTACCACTATCTAGTTCTCTTTCCAATTCACTTTCCACTCTCCGTAAATCAGCCAGGACCCCGCCCTGCAGGCCTTTCGATTTAGAGATGGCCACACCTCGCATCACCACCTTGAAGGCCTCCCACAGTGTACCCGCCGAGTCAACACTGCCTGTGTTCATCTCGAAGTAGGTAATGATCTCATCTCTTATATCCTCTCTAAAAACTGGATCTTTGAGCGCCTCCGCACAGAGGCGCCATGTCGAAATCTGCGCCCTCGGGCGGCAATATTGCCACCCCAGAACCAGAGGCGAGTGATCCGACAGGACCCTCGCCTTATATTCTATGTGAACAATCTCCATCATTACATCTAGTGTGGTAAAAACATAATCAAGTCTTGTGTGCAGCTGCTGCGGGGCTGAGTAATGTGAATATTGCCTCTCATTAGGATGTTTTGTTCTCCACACGTCTACCAATTCGAAATCATGTAGTAAAGTCTGCAATGCCCTGGCTGCTGGGGCGGGCCTGTCAATCTTGTCATCCGATCTGTCTACTTCGGGGTCCAGCACACAATTAAAATCCCCTCCCCAGATCACCGCACCACCCACACACAAACCCAGGTCGGTGCACATAGTCCTGAAGTACACCGCCGTGTTTTGATTGTTTACAAAGCAAACCTCTTTATTCTCCACCAGCCCTCTCATTATGACCAGACGCCCCTCAGTGTCTACTATTTTTTGTAGTAGCTGGAACGGGACTTGTGGCGCCACCCAGACCAGAACTCCCCAAGCATAGGCGGAGTACGAAGACCCTACTACCGTACCTTTCCATTTTCTCCCCACCAGCTCTAACTTTTCCCGTGTCAGATGCGTTTCCTGCAACAATGCGATATCTACCTTTTGTCTTTTCAAATACAGCATAACCTTATTCCTTTTTAAATAACTACTGAGTCCCCTGACATTCCACGCCACTATTCTAAGATCCCCCATAGCTCGTTAGTACCCATCTCTCTTCCTCCCGGCCACTCCCACCCGCCCGCGCAGTACAGACATAATTCTTGGGCTATGCCATGTAGGCTCGTGTTTAAACTCAAACTCCCCCAAACTATATACATGTCAAACCCCCCACCACCCTCCCCTCCCCCCACCCATCCCTTCCCCAACAACTCCCTCCCCAACTGTTGCCCAGCTCCATCCCTGGATCTCAGGCACCCCCACATCTAGCCCTGACGAATATGCTCAGAGCTCAGTATGGTAAAGTCGCCCTATTGGCCACTCAACTATTAATACTAAATGGGGGTATGAAGACTAGCCCTACAAGGCTCCTTAATAGTGCAGCAATCACAGTGCACACAGTATATTATCAATTCTAACCTGGTCCCAGCTACGAACAGGCCATATCAATGACTATAGTCAAGTCCAACGGCCTTAAGCCGCACCATCTTCCAGTGCTCCCATTACTCATTACTTATCTCGTCCGCCTTCTTCTCTCATCTGGATATCGGACTCCTGAGGGCACCCCTTTGCGTCAAGCCATCCCATAGCATCTTCCGGAGTGTCAAAAAACAAGGTCTTGCTTTTATGAATAACTTTCAATTTCACCGGGTAAAGTAGCATGTACTTATGGCCCGCTTCTCTTAGTCTCCTTTTAACAGCCCCGAAGTTCATTCGGCTCCGCTGCACCATCAGGGTATAATCCGGGTAGGCTGTTATGTTTGCCTCTCCTCGCTTGATTGTTCCACCCTTGCGGAAGTGTTCCAGTATCCCCTCTCAGTCTCGGTAGTTAAGGATCTTGGTGATAACTGGCCTGGGTGGGTTGCCCGGCGGCGGCCTCCTCATTAGAGCCCTATGCGCTCGTTCCACAGCGAATCCCTGAGACAGAACTCCTCCAGGAATCTCCTGCAGCAACATGCTTTGGACAAACTCTGTGGGGTTGTAGCCCTCTATTCCCTCCGGCAAGCCCACAATGCGGATGTTGTTCCTTCGGGCGCGTCCTTCCGCTTCCTCTGCCCTGTTTTCCAGGATGGCCACTCTTTGCACCAGGGCATGCAGTTCCGACTTGTGCAAGGCACAGTCCGCTGTATTCGAGCTTCCTTCCTTCTCAAGGCTCTCTGTGTCTCTGCCAGGGACATCACGTCCTGTCGGAGTAAATTCACCTCTTCCTGCACTTCGCCGACCTTAAGGTCCAATGCTGTTTTCAGTTCAGACACAACTATTTCAAGCTTGGCCTCCCAGGCCACTTTTAAGTCCGCTTTCAAGTCTGCAATCGCAGCAAGGACCTCCTGATTCGTACCTACGGCGGCCATGCCACCTGCAGGGGGCCCGTCCTTGCTCCTGGTGCTTTCCGGGCCCGGCGGTGTCCTGGTGAATTCCTCCAGCGTAGGTTGCTTCCCTTTTAGCCTTGGAGGCTTGTTAGACATGACGCAGCAGCCGTATGTTGTGGGTCAGCCCGCCTCTTACGATCCACAATTAAGGGGGAGGCAAGCACTCAGTTCCAATGTGCGCTACCCCTAAAGGTCGTGAGCAGCCATGCCACACGAATGGATTGTGTTCTCCCACGTCCTCGACCGCTGCTAATTTTTCAATATGCACTCTTTAGCTCTTAGCGAGCCTCTCACTGTCTGCGCATCCTGGTGCCTGAGGGCCTGTGTTGGTGTTAAGGCAGGCCCTGTGGGCACCAGCCTTGATCTGGCTCGCCGCTTCGCCCACTGTCTTCGCTGCTATAATGATCGGTGGCTTATTTGCTCATCTCTTGAGGCTATTAAGTGCACATCCCTCTTTGCTGCTGCTACGTCTCAGGTCCATGAGGTGCTGTGAGGCCCCGTTAGTGTGGGCCTGCTTCCTGGTACAGGCTTATAGCGTGCCCATCGCCTTTCTTCCCCTTTGTCGCCCTGCAGGCACCCAGGGTGGGGCAGCCTCTTGTTCAAACCGGTTTCCTGTCCCACCTATTTGCACTCGCCACTGCTGTCCCTGCACTCGCCAGTGTTGCGTGTTATTGTGTTTCCTTAAACCCTGAGTGTCACCATCTAGCAGTCTGAGCACCAACGTGACATGTTTGTACCTCTACAGGCAAGCACAAGCTCTCCCCTGCAGCCCTTGCCCTCGTCCTTGTAGTCCAATTACAAGTGCATCTCCATGAGCCACACTTAACGCCCGGTGTGGTGCTTAAAACGCGTGCCCTGTTAGTTATCAGCCTCCCTTCTCCTGCATTTGTAAGCTGCAGTACCTTCAGGGGCCTCTACCCACGCTACTTCGTATCCAAGCATGAACTTCCTCTCATGCACTCGGGAATGCGAAAGTTCCAATTGTTCAGGGCTTGGGTTTCTCCCAGTGCAATGTAAACTGTAACTCCGTTCGGTTTTACTGCCTCTCATGTGGGGGCCACATCCAGCACATATCCCAACTGCAAGGGCAGGCTTTACAATACTGTGCTCCCCCAGGCTATATTCTACAGCCGGTGCGCTTCTGTTGCAGCGTATATCAGGAACGCCTCCAGAGCCATGCAAACATTTTCTTCCCGCAGGCGGGACCGGGCGCCGCAGCCAGGTTCACTCGCAGGCAGCCACAGACCACAACAGGACAATGCCGCTCCTCGGTACGGGTGCCAGTCCCGGACTGCAGGTGTCCTGGGCATGTGTCTCTCCAAGCCAGATCCTTATCCCCTGTCCGCGGAATCTCTCATTGGTCCCTGCTGGCCCCGCTCCAATTGTGCGAGTGTCGGTTTGCTACAATGTAGCACTTCCAGTGCTCTGCAGACGCCGGGGCTGCAGCCGTGTACGGGGACCGCTCGTAAGACAGCAGCGCTTGTATGCGTGTCACATTCAGCCGCTGTGTTTTTCCAACGTGCAAGCCCTTCTCAGCTCATGCCACCATTTAGTGCCACCATTTAGTGGCACACCAGTGCGCTTCCCTTTCGTGCTGTGGTCGCGCTCCGTCTCCCCTGCTCCGTAATCGCGGAGCCGAGTCTTCCCGATGGGTGCCTTTGTTCTAGTATTCAGGCCGCCATTTTGTATCGTCCCCGTGTCTTGTGCCACCGCGGCTTTCGTAATGTACAGAACTCCATTCATGTACGTTCTGTCAGCATCAGGTTTTCAACGGGTACGCTCCATATCTTCGTATGCATTTTCATGCGTTTTCAGCTATCTTAGGCACCTCCGTGTGCACTTTCTGAACGGATCATTGTAGAATCAACGGAGCTCTTCAGGGAACACGTCTTCTCACATGGCCCCGTAGCCACGCCCCCCTGTGCTACTACTTATTGTATATATTTGTTATATTTTTCTTGTGCACCTTTTCTCTGTGAATATTATCTATGGCACTCAGGTGCACTAAAAATATCTTGCTGCTGAGCTTTCTTTACGTGTTAAAATAAAGAAAGAGAAACATAATGATCGCCTCCGTGTCTTTAATAGAATTAAGACTTTCTAGTAAGTTATTATAGAAAATCTTTATTCTCCTCTGGTCCAGGCGATTTCTCTGAGCCCAATATCAGGACACCCTGACGCCCTCGTGGAGGGGAATCGGATGTCGTCAGAAAGGCTCTCTTATAAAACCAAGAGAAAGTAAAAAAAGAGGCTAATAATATTACATTAACAGCATTGAATGTAGTCTTAAACTCCTTGGTCACAGTGTTGGAGTTGTTGCGTGGTGAAGTGCAATCACACACTGGGTTGTTATTGGAGATAACAAAGGAAGTCAGTGAGTGTAAAAGTTCAATTGTTGGTTTGAAAACGACTGTTAACACCACTCTGTATGATGCAATTTCTGACTTACAAATTGAAACAAAACAACAATAATTGATTATTATAGTTCTAGAGGGTGGTGGGTTAGTAACACAGGACTCACTAGTCGCTCTTAATACCACTGTAAAATGTTTGTCAGAGGAAGTTTCAAAGTTGCCTAAAGTCAGTGTAGTTTTGGAACCTGAAGGTGGAGATGAAGGGAGTGATGAAATGGATGATACACCACTTTCAGTTTCAATTATGGAAGAATTCATACGCTTAGCCCACATATCTGAGGGTATATTTTAGCATGTCAAGGTAACCACAGGTCCAGCTCAACCTGCGCAAGTCACAGAGTTAGATCTGGTGTCTCAACCTTGCAAGCTCAATGGAAGATCCTGCAGGAAAAGAAAGAGAAAGAACAATGCAGTGGTGCACAACCTGACTTTCAAAATAATGTTCAGAAGAAGAAAACAAAGAATCAGAAACGCCATAAAAAAATGAATGTGGCTTCTGTTCAGTTTGTTCGTGCTATCACAACATCTGTAGATATCAGTGATCCACCTATGGTACAGAGGACTCAGAAAGCTTTGAAGCAGAAGGCTCAGACTCCGAATGTAACTGGTGGCACAGCGGGCTGCACTGAGGTAAATGTGCAAGGCAGTCAATTAGACTCTATTCCCTTAGTAGCCAGTCCATGAAATGTGAAAACCACTGTGGAGGTCCAAACGGATTCCCCCCTTGTCCCCTTAAGGGTGGCTCCAATATTTCTTCGGGTAAGAGCTCTTTGGACCAGCCCCTAACTTCTATCCAGGTAGATCCTAGCATGGAAGGAAAGACTGGGAAGACTCTGGGGAAGCTTTGGGTCCCCTAAAGGTGGTCTTGCACCAGGCACAGAGGACTACCTCCAAGTATGTGCATAGCTGTAGTTGCACGCAAACTATTTATCAATTCAGTGGGATGCAGGTCAAATCCCCAAGTGTAGGGCCAGTAGAAGATCTAGTGCCGGTTGCGGGGGGGTGCCTCCAAAAGTAATCAAGCTAAATGCACTGAATCCCTCATGCTAGTCAGTATTCCTGTTCAAAATACATTGGAAGTGACAGGTAGTAGAGACAGAAATGGGGAGGAGGGCTCTCCTCAGGTACATCATCCGTTTGAGCTCCCAAAAGTGTGGGCTAAAAGATGAAAGGGGTGGAAGAATCCCAGGTCCCTCAATAGGAGTGACATCTTGGCAATCATTTTAATGAGGTTGAAGAGCTCTAACGCTTCTCCTCTCAGGATATCGAATATGTTTGTTTTCCTGATCACAAGAATCTACAGATCGCGGAACTCGGGCTGAAATCCTGGGTGGAGGCTAAAGCAATTTTGGCAGCTGCTCACGCCCTAGAGATAGAGGGCCTCATGATCTTGGCAGAGCCAATCCAGACGCAAGGGAAATGGATGGGTAAAGAAAACTGCGACTGGAGGCCAAGAAGTATCTGGAAAGTCTCCATGCCCCAACAGTGTCGACAGATCAGTCCCGAAGAACCGGAGCCCTTTGAAGCCAATTCAACCTGTGGGACCGAAAAATAATGCATGAGATTATTTTTCAGGTCTTTCAAAAACTAGGGTTGGAAGAAGAGTCACTCTAGCCAAACGGCACCTTAAACTGATTGGATGGAACTCAAGAGGTTCTAGTTCCTTCAAAAATAGAGCCACTAGAGAGGAATTATTTAATCACTTTGATATAATAGCCCTCCAACAGACCTGGTTGGTCATAACATTTGATGTGGATGGATTCTCAATCAATGAGCTATAGGCTCATGCCCAAGGAAAAGGCGTTCAGTAGGGAGGTCTCTTGATGGCGATACAAAACTCAGTCTTCACCTTAATAGAAGTGGTCAGTAAAGAAAGCCTGGGGCTCCGGGCAATAAAAGCAAACATGAGGACAGTAAATCTTTCACTAGTCCTCGTGGTAGTCAACATATATTGGAACCCTTCGAGTTCCCCTTCTCTTAGTATTCTTTGAGAGGCTAGCCGAGGTGTTTATCCAAATCGAGCTGGCTTATAGGTCATTATTATTAGGAGATCTCAAGTCTCAATGTATTAGCTCATCACCCGCCGTAGGGCCCCCGAACGATCCAACACTGAATGGCAAACAGTGGCATACCTTTCTGACTGATTAGAATATGCACATGGTAATTGGTAACATCAAGGTGGATGTTCATCCCTGTGAGAAACCTGGCGATGTCCTCCTGAGCGGACCCTGAGAATCCCTTATTCAGGTGGCTAAGGAAGGGCTGACATGCTCAGATCCCAACCCTGGGGGCGAAAGAGCGAGAAGAGATCACCTGGATGGGGGAACTTGGGGTTGTGCTTGGGGAAACACCCACACGTGAGACACGGTTTTGTACCAGAGGAGAGGAAGAAGAGGACGAGATCCCTAAAGCCTTTGTAGGCTGTATTACATCGGCCTCCCTTCCTTTCATTGACTATCTTGGGCTCCGATCCAACGACCCCTCCATAAATAAGTATCTCTCCCAGAATCTCTGTTTTCCAGAGACAACTCCCGGTCATTGCTTTTACGCGACCCCCATGTCATTAACCCGCCCTTTCCTGACACAAACACTTCCGCACACTGCGAAAGACAACGGACAAACACCAAAGCCATTCACCTGACATGTGCCAACACAAGGTCCAGGCAAAGTCAGGCAATTGACCAGAATCACACAGACCTGACGGCCCTTTCCCTTGCCCACAGGGATAAAAGAGCATTAGAGCACAAGACGAGCAAGGCAGACCGCACGACGAGAGAGCTAACTCAGCATGGCAGTTCAAGAGGAGGAGAAAGAAACTGCTAACCGAGAGGGTGACAAGGAGAGAAGCAACCTTGTTCTTTCTGAGCCAAGCCCCTGAAATCTCCACAGAAGGAAACGTAAGACCGCAAACGATAGCCAGCGTGTGTTGCAGCAGATGTCAACGTACACAAGGCCCTCCTCCACTGATAACCAAGCCGGGGAGAGACGCTTGCCACTGTGCTACTGGCTTTGACTCCAGAGAAAAGAAAAGCCAAGCAGTTCATCACAGCCAGTGAGTCGAGGGGAGAGCCGAACAGTGTTGAACAAAAGTAGCAAGTGGCTAATTGAAGAAAGTGCAAAGAACTGTTAATACGAGAGGGGGAAACCAGCTACAGAGGAGTAAGGCACCATGTGGGTGTTCACTATAGAAACTCTGGGCGATTACCCTAGTGTTCAAACTACCGTTACCAGAAGGCCTTGGGAATGGCAAGAGAAGAGGGTCCAAGTGGTCATATGGGGGTCTAGCAAAATCCTCTGTACAGTCGAAAGTCTTTGACTGGCAAATGAAGGTAAGGCTAAGGAAAGTGAACCCCGCCTTGTGTGAATTGCAAAAGTTGGCACGAGTGAACCCGACGGAGGGATGTCGATGAAAAGGGGGCAGAGTCTGAAGTCGCAATGTACAGTGTGTTGACAAGAGTGAACCCAGCAGGGGGATGTCCACAGTGAACTGTTTAAAAAGACATTACAATGTGTTAATCTCACAGGGGAGATTGTGGTGTGAAGCCATAGTGAACCCCACGGAGGGAAGCTGATATGTGAGAATGGTCTGAGCACGGAAAGAGGGGGATCCAGAGGTGAAAAACTGTCACTCAACGATATGTAAATATGACGAGTGAAATCTTTTTAATATAAGCCATAGTGGACCCAACAGAGGTAGACAGACATTCGGGAGGGGTCTGAGCCCGGACGAGGGAGACCCAGGGGTGAAGCATCATCACTCTGAATACAATCAGAAAATAACTTTTGTTGGTAATTTTGAATATATCAGGCCCTCAGAAGCGAGAGATTTAAACACTGAAGGGCCCGATATCGTAAGGAACTTTTTTGTGGATCTGATCCCGGAAGAGGGGGATCCAGGGGTGAGAAATCATCAACCAGCAAGCATATGGAAAGGAACTTTAGTTTATTATTTCTGGAATAAATCAGGTCCTCGTAGGCAAGAGACATTTTGTAGAAAAGAGACTTAACCACTGAAAGTCCTGATACCTGAGAGCAGAACTGTAGTCTCGTGCTGGGAAAAGCTTGAGCGTGCGCTATGCTCCAGAGTCCCGCCTTGTCCCGTGCTCAAAACGTGGGGAATGGAGACCCGACTACCGCATCCTGACTTATTTGTGAACACCTCTTTCTTTTCTGTGAACCCTTCCCCACACTGTTTGCTCGTATTTAGTGTAAGTATTGGCAATAGGTTTTTCTTAGTAGAGGCCCTTTAATTTGACAAGACGCCACTAGGACTGCCTTATTATTGTTTGATGGTCGCAGCTTGCTCCCATCTTAGATTTAGGTTTAGATCAGGCATTTTTCCAACTGAATATACAGTTTAATAAACATCCTTGAACTGTGATCACTTGTGTCTGTCTTTACTGATGCGACCATGAGTTCCTTACACCCTGCCCTGACCTGGTCAGGAGGGGTGCAGGGCTCCACGATTGATTACCTATTTCTATCAAGGGACCTGTTTGACATGTGTGTATACTTCAATGTCAGGCAGGTGAGCACAAGTGATCACGCCATGCTCTGTGGATCTTTTGATTATATCACAATTGTCCCCATTGTCGTTGAAGTTATCAACGCCAAAAATAGAGTTGTGAAGTTCAGGGGCGAGAGCTCAGGTTTAAATCGGGACCTGTCCAGTCTGGTGTCTTCTTATACATTTTCAGAACTTGAATTTCAAAGCAATACCGGAACATTTATTGCATTCTTGTGGGGTATCCATCCACCGGGACCATTGGGAGAGAAAGAGAAGTCGAAGAATCTACATACATTTGACGAAGATCATGTGCCAAAAGAAAGAACTTAGAAGCACTCTGAGGAGACTCAAACAATCCTCCTCAAATAAAATAGAGTCTAGCATAGTAAGTAGAAAACTGAGAATTCCATAGAGGAATTAGTCTAGGTCACATAATCGTATCCGCTTGCAAAATGATGGTGAGACGATGCTTAGGGCCTTAAGTAAGGCCAACTCAAGGAACATTTGGTCACTGGTCAATGGTAGTGGTCTGAGCCAGAGCAACTCTCAAAGTACAGTAATTGGCCTGGCGGGACCATTTTGCATCTTTATATGCCCGGCAGAGGGCGGTCCAGGAATCTCTCACTGATAAGGGTACATGGGAAGTGAATTTTCCCCGAGAAAGTATAAAAGATCTGATAAAGAACTCCTCGGCCTCAAGGGCTTCAGGTCAGAATGGTCAGACCAACCAGATATTAAAATCGGACATTCCAGTCTGTTTTAAGATCCTGGTCCATCTCCTTAAGGAGGTAATTAGGCTAAAGACTCTTCCCGACTCTTGGCTGGGGGCGATAATTAAACCCATATACAAGAAGGGAGACCGGATGGATACCATGAACTACCGCCCGTTCTCCCTACTATATGCCGATAGTAAAATATTTGCAGAGTTGGCGTTAAGAGACCTGGAGCAGTGGAGTAATACCAAAGGCATACTATCTGAGTATCAAATAGGAATCCGCCGTGGCCTATCCACAACACTGAATGGCCTGAATCTCAGCATGATGTTGAGAAAGTCATTTAGGAAGGGGGGGCTCTTCACTGTATGGGGTCTGGGTGGATCTTTTACAGGCTTTTCATACAGTGAATAGAGCCTGTCTCTGGTCAAAACTTAGACAGTAGGGTATCCCCGGCCCACCCTTTGCATTGACAGCAGAGCTCCATGCGCGCTCATACCTGAAGGTGAGGCTGGATCTCTGGGGTAATCTATCAGTTCCCATTGAAACAGAGAGGGGGGTGAGGCAGTGGGGCATAGTTGCACCCTGCCTCTTTAACCTCTAGCTGGCTGATCTTGCAAAATATTTGAGTGAGTGTAGTCTGGTGAGCCCGATGGTGGGCTCAGCAAGGTTAAAATGGATGGCCTACACCGATGATGTCGTGTTGCTGGACTACACCCCTGCGTTTGCTAGATGCTTTAGGGGAGCATGCTACGGCTAACAACCTTACAATCAATCTGGCAAAATCGAAAAGCAGCCATGGAAGAAGGACCCTCCCTTCAAGTGGAGGCTACCAGGCCAAGTGACACAGGCAGGGAAGGAGGTCCTCTATTTGGGTTTCAACGACAGGCCGTATCCATCAGAGAAACATCTGAGAGAATCCTTAGATGGTAAATTAATTCATCTGTGCTGCCAGATGAAGAAAATAAATAATGGTTTCTGCAAATTCTCTGTGATACACCTGATAAAATTCTATCTAGGTAAGGTAATACCATCTTTAATATATGGGCTACAGGTAAACCCAGTCATCAAAACCTTAGACTGGGATCGTCTGGAGGGTAGAGTGTGGAAGTACGTTCTCGTTCTCCCCCAATCGCTACCAATATGCGGTCTCAGGTATGAACTGGGTTTGCTACACCTTTGTTTCCATGGTGAGTTGAGGATCCTATGTCTTTTTAGGTTAATGTTAGTCCCCGGCACAAATTCACTATATGAGGATGTGAAAGGCTTAATGGAGGAGAATACTAATCATTTTTTGAATGTCCTTAGGTCGTATGCCTTGGAAATATTTCAGGCATGCGACTGTGTGGTTAGTGATCTGATTGACAATCCAATGCATGCTAAAACGTTATTGAAGAGGTCAGAATGGATCAGAACAATAGCCGAGATGCGTGCCTCATTATTATCTAAATACATGTCTCTTCATGACAAAAAACAAAGCTTTGTGTCTGTTTACCTGTAACGCTCCCCAAGTTCATCACACAGAACAGAAGTGATTTCCGTCTCAACTTGTTGCCTACCACAGAGATCCTTTGTGTCAGATATAAAGAAAATACTCCTGATAACCTGTGTAGTCATTGTGATAGTACTAGCATCGAAACCATGCGGCATATTATGGTTGACTATCCAGGCACTGGGGAAAGGAGGGTGAAGAAATTCTCAAGATTTGTGGATTGGGCATGGAGGCTTGGGACCCAGTCATTTTGGGGCCGGATGTGCTCAGGCCATGAAACTTTGCATACATGGAAGGTAGTAAACGTTTTAAAGGAGTCTAATTTGCTACAAAATTATGTTTCATTTTTAGCTGTGCATAATTGTTTGTATTTGTAAATTATTTCTTATTTATATATGTAAGTGTGAATATATTTATGGACGTGATGTGTTTGTGAAAAGTCAGATTAATGACTGTACCACAATATATAAATACATTTTTTTAAATGACAGTAAACCTGCTTAGCGATTCATCTTTGTTCTTCGAGACAAGGAGGAGTCGCCTGGAACCCTGTTGCGGAGACAGCCTATTCCAAAGTCTTCTACCATAGAGATGAATACAGAATGCTCAAAGCAAATTTAAACCTCTGCTCCCTAACCATCCCAAGGGCCCATTGGGGTGAAACTGCTGTGTGGGAAAGCCCTTCTGCAAGTGAGGCACTGGTACCCAGGACCCTGCCACTGGAGCTGGCAGAGCCCCTGCAGAACCCATGGCTGGGTTGGGAAGAGGAAATTAAAGAACACACCTTGCACCTGAGACTCTGGACTGGTCTCCCAGCAACCACAGAACCAAGGAAGTGACCGCTGGCTCACTGCACATCTCTGAACTACCTCAACACAGGTTTTGGCACCTTCAATGCCATCAAAGCTGCTGTAAGGCAACCACTAGAATCATCCTTGTCCTAAAGGCTCGACCACTTCCACATCACCTTTTCCACTCCATGCCAAAACTCTACTGTCTCCACATCTGAGACCCACTGAGTCTTTTAGCATCCCCAACAAGACCATGCCACCTGGTCACCATCTTTTCTGAGCTCCAAGCTGCTACTGTACACCAACACATGTAAAATCAGCCGATCCCGCTCACTGAAGGCCAGTCTCTGCTTCTCGGCACCAGAGGCCGCTGAGATTTCTGGATGCTGCCACCTGATATTGCCTACCATCCCGTGCCTCTTCAACCTGCAAGCTGATGCTACTGCAGAACGTTGAATAATTGAAATTTGTAACCACGGCTCCCCAACTTGATCTGCTTCAGCACCAAAAGCACCCAGGCCAGTTTGACGCCGAAAAAGCCTGGCTGGGTGCAGTGGACCTACAAAGGCAAGAACATATGATATTTGAATATACCCTCCCCTGGACTGCTTTCAAAGACCCTAGAGACTTTTAAACCCCTATCCTCTACTTTTTTTTAAAACAACTTCACAAACCTGACATTTTCCTGCAGAAATCTTTGCCTGAGCATTCCTGTCTTCCAACCCAGGGTGTCCTTTACTTTAAAGTCTGCTTTTTCTATTTTTCCCTAACAGGAAGAGGCCAGTATTGTCATTAGGTGTGTGCATTTTTGTTAGTTTAATTAAAGGTCCCATTTTCATAGTACCTTGTTTAGACATTCTTTTATTCTAGTACTACTGTACTATTGTTTGTCCGCTCGCACCCTTCCTGAAGGGTTTAGTATACCGTTGACACACGTTACCAAAAGAGGCAAAGGAGGTATACCCGTTGGGCTGTACCCATTTCACTCTTATGACTGGGATTTGTTGTACCTGCGTTCCTTATTCCGCTACATATGTGGTGACTGGCAATGTATGTCCAATGTCAAAATGTGTGTGCTCCTTGTAATGGAAGTGAATGTAGAATGTCTTTCACTGGTGTTCCTCAGGAGTCACTTGGAAGATGGGGGTGGGCACCGGTGGGTTCTCCTTATTTTATGGACTTCAAATTCATAAATAAACCTAAATGATGACTTACCTGCAGCTATAGAGATCTTTTATACAACAGGATCACTGGTTTAGTAGTACTGTGGGGCTGAGGTGGCGCTTTAGCCACTCCTCATCACTGCAGAGCAGCAATCACAGTAGGCGAACACAGTGACTAAAGATTACAACAAGTAGTGTGTGTTTACTCGTGGGGCGGGGGTTGGATGTGTTCTCTAGTGTAGATTTCCCACACCTACGTACATTGATCGAGAGAAGGTCGAAATCGAAATACCACATTTTCCAGTGAAATATACTTTTGAGTAAAGTGGACATTCCACCTTTTTAAGGTTCAGACGTAAGCAAAAGTGAACCGTGAACACCCTAACATTGGTTTAATACACATCTATGCATCCGTGCTGTACAAAACGTTATTGCGGTGTCTTTGGTTTTAATGGCAATCTTTGAAAAGTAAACAAAGGGCTACTTACTAAAATCATCAAAGCAGAAGTATCTCTACACAACCTGTTACCATAGTTGTGTTGTGCTGTGTAAGTTACACGCATGTTTAAGAGTCCTGGAAAGTTACCGAATGTTTGGAAGGGAAGTTACTACTTGTTAAATATTTGACCGTGTCATTGTTACATTCCACCTACGTGGACAGTTCACTTAAGACAAAAAAACATGTCGGAAATCAAATGACCCACCTCCTCAAAATCCTGCTGCGTCCTTACTTTTCTACTTTTCATTGTGGCGGTTGGCTTTTTTGCAAGCGAACAAAGCTGCCCAGGCACACAGCTTCCAGCTAATATTATTCCCTGTTCAAAATAACTTCTGGGTCTTTCAACAGAGCGACCAGAGCCCGTAGAGCCCCACAGAGAAGCGCACGCATGCGCGAAGACAAAATACTAGCTTTCAGAGCATGCTCTTTGGAAAATCATGGTTGTGATCACAAATCTATAAGTAACCTGTTGTCTGAGCAGTAGTTAGCTCACTGGTGCCATCTTCTTCGTAGCTCACCCTTGTGAGGCGTGTCTCTGCTCCCAGCACACTCGGCAGGCATTACGATAGTTACGTGTTTATTTAATGACATTGTGTCAGTGCCGCTTCCCAGAAAGCAGGGCCATTTTAAGGTTTTTTGGGGCCCTAGCATGGACATCTTTGGGGGCCCCCTCAATCATACCAAAGGAATTAAGAGATCAAGTATATCTGGTGGCACCCTGCCCCCCCACCCCCACCGTGATCATGCTGCCTTGCAGCATTCAAAATAAGCATGTTTACTCCCTGTAAGTCCCCATACCCTCTCCATACTTGCTCTAATCAGACTGATAAACAAGTAGCATTTGAAGGCCAGCATTAGCAATCTACGAAGAGGTTACTTCTCTTCTAGTATAGAAACAGGATACTTTTTTATCAACATCATCCAGGAAGGTATGCAGCCTGTAGTATTAATGCAGTACTGTATGTAAAAGGTACTTGTAACCCAGAATAGGCAAAGAGCACACATTAGCTGACTCAGAGAATGCAAAAGTGTTCAAGCATGGATAGAGTAGACCAATTGTAAGGAAGGAGAAAGCTACACATACCATAGCATGGACAGTTGAGACAGATTAGAAGCTACCAGGAAGGTGCCTCTATCCAGACAGACTGAGATTACAACTGGGACATGATTTTCAAATAGCGTAGCGTTGCCATTAGAGATCAAGGGAACAAGTGCCTGTGGTGTGCAGTATATCAATGCTCACTATTATAGTGGAAGCAACTCTATAGCCAGTGAAACCAGAGTGAGGCTTTTATGAAGATCATACCCTGAGAAGGAAATCACACTGAGGGGCTGACAAATTTGAAAGGTTTAGGGACTGGCAACACTGAGAGGTTAGGCAATACAAGATTAAATAAGGTGCCCAGGATCACATATTGCTTAAGGGGTGAAGCTGGGATGTGTGCCAACTCTGCAATTTCTGCATTTTAACACTTTCTCTTCCAGCTCTTACCATGTACTAAAACAATCTAATTTTATAAAACTGACTTGTAAAGTACACAAATCACATTTCGAAACCTGACAATTTTTAAAACCAAAATATTACAGAAGGGTGTTACGCAAAATGGGAATGATTCTATCTACATTCTCTCCATCATCAAGGGAAGTATACAAGTACGAGCACACCAATCGATGTGTTTTAACAGATTTAATCTAGGTATGTGTTTTGTACTTTTAAGCTTTAAATACTTCCAAAACAATGGCTTGTGAAAGTGTCATTCATAAACGTGCAGAAAAACCTTTCACTTTTATACAAAAAGCAAAACGTTGTTTGTGTCAAACGAACAGACCTTAAAATGTGCTTGTCCAATGCCTACAACATCTGGTCCGATCTCTCCTGTCTACCGCCCCTTCCACTTAAATGGCCTACATAAGAAGAAAGATCAAATAGCCAAAAACAAAAGCGGGTGATTTCACCGCCTTTGCAACACAAATGGTTGAGAGCTACGGCAAGAGAGCAATCAGTGATGTGCTGTTGGCAGCTTCAGTTTGGAAACACTGTTCACTAAATCATACATGGCAACATTCTGAGGCACCTGGGAGGGAGATTTCTTCACAGTAATCGGGAGACAACAATTTTCCCATGGGAATGCATTGGAGAAAATGTAATTTTAGGCGGGAGAATGTGAAAAATAGCAGTATTGTTCCCTGAAAAATCATAAGTCTCCCGCCTAAATCGGGAGGATTGGCATGTATGCTGAATAAATCTGATTTTCAGGAGTCGGCTGCCATGTGTTGTTGTGCTAGATTATGCGTGGATTGTTTTGTTGCAGTGTTGTGAAGTACGTGCGCATTGTGGTGCTGTAGAGGAATGGTTGTGTTGAGTTCAGGGGTGTATGCAGAAGAGTGAGTTATTTAGTACGGGTTGTTGGTGGAAGTCTTCAGAGTTCATCTACGCGCTGCACCCTGCCCCCCGAAAGATCCATCCAAGTGCATCCTGTCTCCCACCCCGAAAAAATCCACCTAAGAACATAACATTTCCTACCCCTAAAAGATCCATCTAAGTGCATCACATTCCCTAAAAGATCCATCTAAGAACATCACATTTCCTACCCCTAAAAAATCCATCTAAGAACATCACATTTCCTACCCCTAAAAGATCCATCTAAGAACATCACATTTCCTATCCCTAAAACATCCATCTAAGAACATCACATTTCCTACCCCTAAAAAATCCATCGAAGTGCATCACATTCTCTAAAAGATCCATCTAAGAACATCACATTTCCTACCGCTAAAAAATCCATCTAAGGACATCACATTTCCTACCCCTAAAAAATCCATCTAAGAACATCACATTTCCTACCCCTAAAAGATCCATCTGAGTACATCACATTTCCTACCCCTGAATTCCATCATAAGTCCATCATATTTCCTACCCGTGAATTCCATTATAAGTATGTCCTAGGTAGTGATACAGTTGATTTAAATGTGGGATATGGCCAACTAGTACACTTGGCCTAGATGTGACGTATGGTTACCTTACAGCAGAAGGTTACGTGTATCAGACTATGAGCTGCTAGGTAGTTAGAAGTATGAGTGAGATATGGTTAACTAACGCAGCCGGCCCAAATTCAAAACAAGGCAGACCCATACAGTTTGCCTACTTGTGGTGTATGGCTAACTAAAAGAGTTGGTCTAAAATCAAATAGGGCTAGAACACAATTCGCCTAAGTGTGAGGTATGGCTAATTAGCAAAACTCGCCTAAATGTATTAACACCTAGACCTGGCACACCTGGATAGCAGAGAATGGCCTAAAATGGGGGCACAACAGCAAGTGCAGTAACACTTAAACTTATGGTTTACGAAGCAATCAATCTAAATGTGAGACACAATCCAGCTAAAAGCGAGGTAAGATTTCTATACAAACTTTGGGGTGGGCGCATCACACAACCAGCTAGTAGAGCACCGGATAGTATAAGAAAGTATAGGGTTGGGTTGGTCAGTTTAGTGGGGGCAGTGATGGCTGCACCTGCTGCCCGTAACCTCACTTACATTTTGAGTAGCTGCTAGTTGACGGCTGCAGGCTCCACAGGCTAACACGGGCCAATGTGGTCTGGAGCTGGTTCTTCGGGAGCTGCCGCTAACACAATGTCACTTGTGTTAGCGTGGCTCTGGCAGAACATTATTTGCGTCACTCGGTGGGCTAGTCTCCTGCCATTTGGTTCATGCAGTCACTGTTGACCTGAAAGTTAACATAAAAAACTTGATAGAAATAGCCCACATAGTTACAAGTAGTACAAATGGCAAATGCTACAGCATGGACACCTACCGACCCTTGCCGAGTTTGGCGAGAGACTCCTGATTTTTCTATTAAAAATGTTGGTATTTAATTCTAAATGACCAAAAAAGTGATGGGTGGAAGGTTTCGAATGAATCTAAACCACTGGCAATTGCTCTGGGCAACCTTCCACACCACCGTTTTTTAGCCCATCTGTGCCATTGCAAAAGGGGACCAGCCATGTGCAAATCAGTCAGCAGCTGCCGCCACCGAAGGTAGCAGCCCAGCCCGAACTGCTAGGCCAGGTCCCCTCTGCACAGAAAACCAAGCAACCCCAGACATGTTTCGGCCTTGTTGGACCTCCTCAGTGAGGTGCAGCCTGGTTCCCTGTGGCGCAGCGAGCAAGGGACCCACGTCTGGGCATACCCTCTCTCACAAGGAGAAACAAAATGACCACAAAAGTGATGGGTGGAAGGTTTCGAATGAATCTAAACCACTGGCAATTGCTCTGGGCAACCTTCCACACCACCGTTTTTTAGCCTGTCTGCGCCATTGCAAAAGGGGACCAGCCATGTGCAAATCAGTCAGCAGCTGCCGCCACCGAAGGTAGCAGCCCAGCCCGAACTGCTAGGCCAGGTCCCCTCTGCACAGAAAACCAAGCAACCCCAGACATGTTTCGGCCTTGTTGGACCTCCTCAGTGAGGTGCAGCCTGGTTCCCTGTGGCGCAGCGAGCAAGAGACCCACGTCTGGGCATAGCCTCTCTCACAAGGAGAAACAAAATGACCACAAAAGTGATGGGTGGAAGGTTTCGAATGAATCTAAACCACTGGCAATTGCTCTGGGCAACCTTCCACACCACCGTTTTTTAGCCCGTCTGTGCCATTGCAAAAGGGGACCAGCCATGTGCAAATCAGTCAGCAGCTGCCGCCACCGAAGGTAGCAGCCCAGCCCGAACTGCTAGGCCAGGTCCCCTCTGCACAGAAAAACAAGCAACCCCAGACATGTTTCGGCCTTGTTGGACCTCCTCAGTGAGGTGCAGCCTGGTTCCCTGTGGCGCAGCGAGCAAGGGACCCACGTCTGGGCATACCCTCTCTCACAAGGAGAAACAAAATGACCACAAAAGTGATGGGTGGAAGGTTTCGAATGAATCTAAACCACTGGCAATTGCTCTGGGCAACCTTCCACACCACCGTTTTTTAGCCCATCTGTGCCATTGCAAAAGGGGACCAGCCATGTGCAAATCAGTCAGCAGCTGCCGCCACCGAAGGTAGCAGCCCAGCCCGAACTGCTAGGCCAGGTCCCCTCTGCACAGAAAACCAAGCAACCCCAGACATGTTTCGGCCTTGTTGGACCTCCTCAGTGAGGTGCAGCCTGGTTCCCTGTGGCGCAGCGAGCAAGGGACCCACGTCTGGGCATACCCTCTCTCACAAGGAGAAACAAAATGACCACAAAAGTGATGGGTGGAAGGTTTCGAATGAATCTAAACCACTGGCAATTGCTCTGGGCAACCTTCCACACCACCGTTTTTTAGCCTGTCTGCGCCATTGCAAAAGGGGACCAGCCATGTGCAAATCAGTCAGCAGCTGCCGCCACCAAAGGTAGCAGCCCAGCCCGAACTGCTAGGCCAGGTCCCCTCTGCACAGAAAACCAAGCAACCCCAGACATGTTTCGGCCTTGTTGGACCTCCTCAGTGAGGTGCAGCCTGGTTCCCTGTGGCGCAGCGAGCAAGGGACCCACGTCTGGGCATACCCTCTCTCACAAGGAGAAACAAAATGACCATAAAAGTGATGGGTGGAAGGTTTCGAATGAATCTAAACCACTGGCAATTCCTCTCCTTCCACACCACCGTTTTTTAGCCCGTCTGCGCCATTGCAAAAGGGGACCAGCCATGTGCAAATCAGTCAGCAGCTGCCGCCACCAAAGGTAGCAGCCCAGCCCGAACTGCTAGGCCAGGTCCCCTCTGCACAGAAAACCAAGCAACCCCAGACATGTTTCGGCCTTGTTGGACCTCCTCAGTGAGGTGCAGCCTGGTTCCCTGTGGCGCAGCGAGCAAGGGACCCACGTCTGGGCATACCCTCTCTCACAAGGAGAAACAAAATGACCACAAAAGTGATGGGTGGAAGGTTTCGAATGAATCTAAACCACTGGCAATTGCTCTGGGCAACCTTCCACACCACTGTTTTTTAGCCTGTCTGCGCCATTGCAAAAGGGGACCAGCCATGTGCAAATCAGTCAGCAGCTGCCGCCACCGAAGGTAGCAGCCCAGCCCGAACTGCTAGGCCAGGTCCCCTCTGCACAGAAAACCAAGCAACCCCGGACATGTTTCGGCCTTGTTGGACCTCCTCAGTGAGGTGCAGCCTGGTTCCCTGTGGCGCAGCGAGCAAGAGACTCACGTCTGGGCATAGCCTCTCTCACAAGGAGAAACAAAATGACCACAAAAGTGATGGGTGGAAGGTTTCGAATGAATCTAAACCACTGGCAATTGCTCTGGGCAACCTTCCACACCACCGTTTTTTAGCCCGTCTGTGCCATTGCAAAAGGGGACCAGCCATGTGCAAATCAGTCAGCAGCTGCCGCCACCGAAGGTAGCAGCCCAGCCCGAACTGCTAGGCCAGGTCCCCTCTGCACAGAAAAACAAGCAATCCCAGACATGTTTCGGCCTTGTTGGACCTCCTCAGTGAGGTGCAGCCTGGTTCCCTGTGGCGCAGCGAGCAAGGGACCCACGTCTGGGCATACCCTCTCTCACAAGGAGAAACAAAATGACCACAAAAGTGATGGGTGGAAGGTTTCGAATGAATCTAAACCACTGGCAATTGCTCTGGGCAACCTTCCACACCACCGTTTTTTAGCCCATCTGTGCCATTGCAAAAGGGGACCAGCCATGTGCAAATCAGTCAGCAGCTGCCGCCACCGAAGGTAGCAGCCCAGCCCGAACTGCTAGGCCAGGTCCCCTCTGCACAGAAAACCAAGCAACCCCAGACATGTTTCGGCCTTGTTGGACCTCCTCAGTGAGGTGCAGCCTGGTTCCCTGTGGCGCAGCGAGCAAGGGACCCACGTCTGGGCATACCCTCTCTCACAAGGAGAAACAAAATGACCACAAAAGTGATGGGTGGAAGGTTTCGAATGAATCTAAACCACTGGCAATTGCTCTGGGCAACCTTCCACACCACCGTTTTTTAGCCTGTCTGCGCCATTGCAAAAGGGGACCAGCCATGTGCAAATCAGTCAGCAGCTGCCGCCACCGAAGGTAGCAGCCCAGCCCGAACTGCTAGGCCAGGTCCCCTCTGCACAGAAAACCAAGCAACCCCAGACATGTTTCGGCCTTGTTGGACCTCCTCAGTGAGGTGCAGCCTGGTTCCCTGTGGCGCAGCGAGCAAGAGACCCACGTCTGGGCATAGCCTCTCTCACAAGGAGAAACAAAATGACCACAAAAGTGATGGGTGGAAGGTTTCGAATGAATCTAAACCACTGGCAATTGCTCTGGGCAACCTTCCACACCACCGTTTTTTAGCCCGTCTGTGCCATTGCAAAAGGGGACCAGCCATGTGCAAATCAGTCAGCAGCTGCCGCCACCGAAGGTAGCAGCCCAGCCCGAACTGCTAGGCCAGGTCCCCTCTGCACAGAAAAACAAGCAACCCCAGACATGTTTCGGCCTTGTTGGACCTCCTCAGTGAGGTGCAGCCTGGTTCCCTGTGGCGCAGCGAGCAAGGGACCCACGTCTGGGCATACCCTCTCTCACAAGGAGAAACAAAATGACCACAAAAGTGATGGGTGGAAGGTTTTGAATGAATCTAAACCACTGGCAATTGCTCTGGGCAACCTTCCACACCACCGTTTTTTAGCCCGTCTGCGCCATTGCCAAAGGGGTCCAGCCATGTGCAAATCAGTCAGCAGCTGCCGCCACCGAAGGTAGCAGCCCAGCCCAAACTGCTAGGCCAGGTCCCCTCTGCACAGAAAACCAAGCAACCCCAGACATGTTTCGGCCTTGTTGGACCTCCTCAGTGAGGTGCAGCCTGGTTCCCTGTGGCGCAGCGAGCAAGGGACCCACGTCTGGGCATACCCTCTCTCACAAGGAGAAACAAAATGACCACAAAAGTGATGGGTGGAAGGTTTCGAATGAATCTAAACCACTGGCAATTGCTCTGGGCAACCTTCCACACCACCGTTTTTTAGCCCGTCTGTGCCATTGCAAAATGGGACCAGCCATGTGCAAATCAGTCAGCAGCTGCCGCCACCGAAGGTAGCAGCCCAGCCCTAACTGCTAGGCCAGGTCCCCTCTGCACAGAAAACCAAGCAACCCCAGACATATTTCGGCCTTGTTGGACCTCCTCAGTGAAGTACAGCCTGGTTCCCTGTGGCGCAGCGAGCAAGGGACCCACGTCTGGGCATACCCTCTCTCACAAGGAGAAACAAAATGACCACAAAAGTGATGGGTGGAAGGTTTCAAATGAATCTAAACCACTGGCAATTGCTCTGGGCAACCTTCCACACCACCGTTTTTTAGCCCGTCTGCGCCATTCTATCCCCAATGTAATCCAACATTAAATTCTTCTGCTTTTGGTGGCAAAATCTTCCTCCCAGGGGCTACAAAATATTGGCATGTGACATGTCCTCACATTATGTTCCTCGGATTAATTACAGTGGCAGTCCCATGCCGCCCAGGCATGGGACTGAAACGGCTTTGATTGACCTCAAAATACAAATCAAGGTTCTGAAAAGCAATGGGAAATTAGCCTTGTTTCTATTACTGGATCTCTCAGCAGCTTTTGATTTGGTCAATCACCAAATCCTGTGCCAGCACCTCTCATCCGCCACCCACTTCTCTGACTCTGCCACTGCCTGGATCAATTCCTTCTTAAGCAATAGATCCATGCGGGTATTCTCCCCATCAGCTTCCGCGGACCCTGATCCTATTCACTGTGGCGTCCCTCAGGGTTCGTGTGTGTCTCCTACACTCTACAATGTGTTTACTAAACCACTTTTTGATGTTCTTGACTATCTGGGTGTCTCATACACTAATTATACTGATGACACCCAGATACTCATTCCCATCACTGGTGATTATACAATGGACACTAAATCCCTGAACGACGTCTACATGGTCATTCAGGCTTTGATGGCCCAACATGAACTTTGCCTCAATGCTGACAAGACGGACTCCTCATTCTGGGTTCCAATCAACGTCTTAATAAGCTAGACCACGCCTTCAAGTCTTTTATCATTGACAGGAATGTCATCAAGGTTTCCAAGGATACAAAAACGTTAGGAATTTATCTTGACTCCACACTATCATTGACCAGAAAAACTAATGCAGTCAGATCAGCTTTGGCCTACACATGCAAACTTATCACGGCCTGCAGACCATTTCTGTCCACCCCGAATTGCATCATACTGGCCAGAACACTTATCATGTCCAAAATAGACTATTGTAGCGCCCTCTATCTAGGGAATAGCCGGTCCAACATTAACAAACTACAAATTACCCAGAACAATGCCATTAGAGCGGCATTAAATATTCAGAGAAACCACCACATCTCCGAACACAGAAGTAATCTTCATTGGCTGCCTGTCAAGCATAAATCTCTCTGAAGACTCTTGCCTTGACGCACAAGTGAATGGCTAACAAGGCCCCCTCCTACCTATCCAATTGCCTCACACTCCACACTTCTACACGACCCCTGAGAGCGGCCCAAACCCACAGGGTCTCCTTTCCCAGATTCAAACTACAAAAAGCAGGGTTTGCGAGCTTCCCTGTCCTGGCCTCTAAGCTACGTAACTCCCTCCCCAACGACATTAGAACTGAGCCCTCATTCCATTCTTTCAAGAACAAAACCAAATCATGGCTCTTCGCACAAAACAACTGATATACTTGCTGTGCTACCTTTGACACGGCTTTGTTGCCCAAGCTTTGAGCACGAGACCATAATGCCTTTATTGTCTTTTTGTATATATCGCTTTGTACCTAACTTATGCTGCCATACTGTTAGATGGTTCATACATGTATGTGTCTGTAAACTGGCATGGCCAGTAGCTCTGTGCACGAGACCTTAATGCCCTTCTTGTTTTTGTATATATGGACTTGTTCTTAATATATGCTATCATACTGCTAACTGGTTCATACCAGAATGTATCTGTACACTGGTTGAGCCTTGCTCTGTTCGCTACTGTATGTAACTGTAACTGTGTTCTATAAGATTATGCACCCAGTTGCCCGTGGGCCTGGTGCGCTTTACAAATAAATAAAATACAAAAAATAAAATACAGTCTGTGCCTCCACAGAGTGCCATATATTTACCAATAACCTCTTTACTGATCGGCCAGCAGTAAAGAACATGAATGAGTTCATTTGAAGAAAAAACATAGAAAGGCACTGCAACATGGCTAATGTGGTCCATGTGAAGCAACCCCCAAAATTAGCAATCTATAATTATCCCTGTAGGGAAGGAGGGTCCTCTTATTTGATCTATGGCAAACATATTCCTCTAGATTAGAACCAGGCATGGATTTAAACCGGTGTTGTGAAGGAACCTCTCGATCTGTCTCCTTGTTGATTCAAATGTTGTGTTTCCTAAAGTGAGAACACCAACAAGGTTTGATCAGAAGGGAGAAAGGGTGGGAAAATCTATGACTGTTTTCTTTATTAAAATCAAGATTTTCCTACATGGCTTGCTAAGAAAATCGAAATTTAGATCATGGAATAGAGGTTGTGATTATGCACGTTCAAAGCACACTCACCACAGTTTGCAAAACATGTAAAACGGGTTTAGATAAAACGCCTTGAAAGTGGAAATGCTAGAACAATCCGCCAATCTTAAAATCTCCTGAAGGGAAACCCCTGCCAGGTAAGATTAGGAAGCCAGGGCCCTCGTAGAAGTATGGGTCCCAAAAACAGAAACATCAATGCCGTCCAGGGACATAACACATCTGGCAAAGGTAGGAGAAGACACGGGAGCAAAAGGTTTCTTCAAATAAATTAGTAACTGTGATTTATTTGCCCCGCGGAGATCAGCTGTTGCTCTTTCATACCGTTTTAAACATTTAATCACACATAATTTTTCTTGGTTTGGGAAAGCAGGGTACTAAATGGTGGTAAAACCGAAGTCTGGTCATCGAGTAACATGAAAACAGATCCCGGAGTCCTATTATTTACATCTAGCTCTTTAACATCAGAAGCTCTTCTAAAAGAAATGAGGCAAAATAACATAGTCAGTTTTGCAGACAATTGTTTTAATAACAACTGTCCCTTATCTGGCCAGGATAAGAAAACATTTAAAATTAGGTTAACATCCCTCAGATCTGTTTATTTGGGTCCCAGAGGTTTTAATAGCTTCTCGCCTTTGAAAAAACAACATATACCAGTATGATTACCTACCAGTAACCTGTCAATGAATAAATGGCCAGCTGAAATGCCTGATCTGTATAATTTGATGGTTTAGAAGGTTTTGCCTTGTTCAATTAACCCAAAAGGGAAATGTAATACCTCTACTGAAGGTGCCGCAAAAGGATCCAGTTTTCCCCACACACCAGGGAAGCCAAGTTCCCCTAGCCTTTTCAATAACCCTTTGACGACCCCGGAGCCCAAGACTCCCTGACGATGGAACAAGCTAGAGGCAGAAGTCCCTAGACATCCCAGGAACCCGTGGGCTTCCCTTCAAATCCAGAAGGATCTCTGGGAACATGCCCAGATGATGCAGAAAGCCTAAGGATAGCTCAAGTAGGACTGGATACCAGTCCTGAGATGGCCAAAGAGGAGATACAAGGCCTTCTGTACCCTCACCTGCTGAATTAGTCTTGGAATCATCATGAATGGAGGGAAGGCATACCCTTTGGTCCTGGACCAAACCTGTTAGAACTCAACCAATGGCATTGCCTCAGTAACTGGTAACTGACGCTCCAGGCGGGAGGCAAACTGTCTACTTCCAATGGACCCCAGAGCTGGTAAATCTGTTGAAACACAGTTGGATGAAGCTTCAAATTGCTGCAATACTTCACATGCATCGTGTTCCAATCTGCTAGTGTTGTGCATCCCTGGAAGATATTCTGCTTGGATCACAGTCTCCCTGTGCAGCCAAAATTGGCAAAAGTCTTTTGCTATTTCCACCAACATGCAGGATCTTGGACCTCCCATCTTGTTGCCATAATGGACCACTGAAATGTTGTCCATTCTCACAAGGACGCAACAATGTACTCTGTATTTGACCAAATCTTTAGGGCGATCGAACCTGCCATTACATCGAGGCAATTGATGTGAAGTTCCCTCTGGTGGGTGGTCCATTTCCCTACCATGGTTAAGGAACCGCATCGAATTTGACAACTAGGTCTGGAGTCATTGCAAAAATGGCTTTACCATTCCAGGCTTGCATTTAATTTAGCCACCACTGCAACTCTACTCATGCTTCCTGGGAGATAGCAATCAGGTCCGCATAAACTAAACGCTGTCTGAGATGAAGGTCCTTCAACCTCTGAAGGGTTATATAGAGAAAAGGGCCTGAATAAATTACATGTATTGATGCAGACAAAAGACCTACAATCCCAGCCAACATCCTCAAGAATATTGTCTGAGCTAAAAGGACTGACTTGACCACTTTTTTGATGGCCCTTATCTTGGAGAGGGATAACTGAAGTGACGCTTCCAATGTATTAATTTGGAAACCTAGGATTATCTAACAAAGCTGAATCTGAGATTTCTCCCAATTGATAACAAACCCCAAGCCCTAAGCAAGGAAATCATGATCTGTAGATGATGGGCTGCTGTCACCTTGGACTGGGACATCAATAGAATGTCATCTAAGTGAATGATGAGCCTGATCCAGGTAACCCTGTGAGCAGTCACCACTGGTTTCATCTCCTTGGTGAAGCACCAGGACGGCATTGAAAGGCCTTAATGAAGTATTACAAAAAACTGCGTGTTGTTGTCCCATACAAACTGATAGGTTTTGAGAAACTGAGGACAGAGACTGTACCTTAAGCTCTGGGAGGTGGTCTCAGTAAAGGGCACTATGAAATAATACTAAGTTAAATTGTGGGAGACAAGGAAAGCAGTGTGAAAATGGATACAATTTCTGCTCTACAACTCCTTAGGGGTTTCCCAGTGGCGGCTCTGGGACACAACTTGTTCACCATTTCAATTTCGCAAGCATTGCTCAGGCCAGGTACTTCCAAAACGCACTTTGTGACAAACAAAGCTTATTCGAGAAAGCATGGAAATAAATTATGATCTGCACACTCCTACTGGCCAACCTACAATATAATTCCAAACCATGCAGTTCAGGTTACTTTTTTTTTTTTTTTTTTTTTTTATTGACACAGTTGAAAAAATCAACTTTTCAAAAAAGGAAAAACGGAAAATAAGCAAAAAGTGTAAAACACAAGATTACCTACATATTCACATCTATAATAATATCACAATTTTGTTTTAACACATTTAAAATGACACTCTAAAAAGTATATATAGATACTCAGACATACTAAGACATGCTATTATAATAAATAAAGATAAAAAGTATCGTATACTCAATTCAGGTCAGATTCACAGATATTTTCCTTCAGCTTTAAAGCCTTCATGTAATTTAAAATTGCTATTCTCACCGTAGTTAGCTGCGTGTTGTAAATTCTATCCCAAAACAGTTCAGTAGATAGATATGTATAAGTACAAAAGTGTTTCCTAAAGTGTTCAAGTCTCATATTCAGTAACACAGGACACTCTGCGACTAGGTGATATATAGTTTCAGATACATTAGGAGTTTTGCAAAATCTACAAACGTCCTCTTCCTTAGATATAAGGTTCCACTTAGCCAAAATATTTCTTGTATGCCAGCAATTCATTCTGAATCTTAAGAAGGAAAGTCTAGCTTTACAATTAGGGAACTTCAACAAGTAACTCTCAGTTGTTCTGATTTTTTTAACAATTATCCTATGGGTAAATGCATGTTTGGTCTTTTGGCACTGCTCATAAGTATTAATCCAATCCCATGTTATGATCTTCTGTTTCGCTCTGTCTGGGTTAGATATCAACATTTCCTTAGAGACCTCTGTTATTAATAAAAATTGCTCCACTTGCAAACGCCATTTGGCCATTACTTTGTGCTCGCTTTTTTCCATATAAATAGACAGGACATGCAAAAGAGAGTTGTCTTTCGGAGTCATTAGGCATTTACGATATAGACTACATAGTTTCCACATATACATGCAGTAAAGAGAAGATAATCCTAGTTCATATCTCAGCAGGCATATCTGTAAAGATTTAGGAATATTCATGATCTTTTTCCAAAATTTGCCTTCCATTTTTGACCATGCCAGTTCATTTCTCCACGATCTAGTTTCGGCACCGTAAAGAATTGTCGGTACTACTTTCTGGCAATAGAACAAAATGATGGGTTTCATGGAGAAAGAACAGTATTCATATTTAATAATGGAAGCCTGGGAGATTGAAATATTAACTTTGTTTTTCAGTTCCTCCCAGTAGGGGAAATCAGCCTTATGTGTATTAACATTTAGCCCTAGATATTTATACTGCGTCACATTCTCTAATGGCGCCGCCATTAGTGACCACGAGAACCGCACTGCACTGGAGGTTCTATTGGGTACATTTTTCAAAGTTTTAGTTTTTGACACATTTATGACCAGATCATTTCGTTTAACATATTCTCCCAATTGTTCTAGTAGCTTCTGTAATCCACAGGATGTTTTGGAGAGTAAGACCAGGTCATCTGCATAAAACATCCAAGGGACAGCACATTTCCCTAGCCGCGGAGCATCTGACAAAATCTTTCTAAAATCCTGCACCACATCTGCTATAAAGAAATTAAACAAGGTCGAAGCTAATAGACATCCCTGTTTTAATCCCTTGTGCGTACTAATTGCTTTCGACAGAGAGCCATCCATATTCAAACGAATTTGTACTGAGGTTTGTGAATGAAATTGGATTATCCAATGAATTAAGTATTCTGGGCATGTATTCTTAGCTAGCTTGTTAAATAATAATTTTCTTGAGACAGAGTCGAAAGCAGTTTCAAAGTCAATGAAAGCCATAAAGACCGCTTGGTTAAGCTGAAGTTCGTGCTGTTTAATTGCATCTAACACTTTTAGATTTACAGAAGTGCCAAGACCAGCTATAAACCCCGTCTGGAACGGATCTCTTATTCTCTCCTGCTGTGACCATTTGTTAAAGTCCCTCAGAATCAATCGGGCAAAAATTTTTCCAGGTGCATCAAGGAGAGCAATTGGTCTGTAATTCTTGGGGTTGAGCCTGTCTCCTTTTTTATAGATGGGTACAATAATGGATTTTTGCCAGGAGGCAGGAATTCTTCTGCTGATAATTACCTGTTCAAAAATCGCACCCAAAATAACAGCCCACGCCTCTGGATTTCCCTTTAGCATAATATTGGAAAGACCATCAGGACCAGGGGCCCTAGATGTACTCAGTTTCTTAATAAACATTTCAATATCTATGGTGTCATATTCTAGGTCATATTTCCCAGTATGATCCATCTGATACATCCGGGCAGGGATATGCGTTTCGGCATACAGAGAGGTGTAATATTGAACCCAAACCTCTTCAGGGACTAGGTTGATTTGTCTTATGGATTGTGTGTCCCCATAGGAGGTTTTAATCAGTCCCCATATTAATGCAGAGTTCTTGGATGCTATGGAATGTAACATAGTATGAGCATCCTGCAAAATCATCTTTGCTTTCCGCTGTTTGATCCAGTTCCTATATCTGTTTTTACATTTGGATATCATAAGAACCTTATTAGAGGCATTTTGCTGAGTAATATAACGTATCTCTCTTCTAAGGGCTGTTTTCCTGGACCTTATTTCCTCATCATATGCATGCGTATGGGATTTCTGAGCATTGACATTACATTGAGCAGATTTTTTAAAATTCTGAAGTATGCTCACATAGTCCCCTTGTATATAGTGCAAGTCAGGGTTTGTAATATCTTTCGGATATGAAATCGCTTGCAGTAATTTGCTGAGATTCGATGCAGTCCACTTAAAGCGGTTGCCATTGGTAGAGACTCCTAAATTTGGCATATATTTCCTACCAGATTCTAGAATATTCTTGACTGGTAAGCACCAGGACAGATGGAGCAAGTTGTGATCACTTTTAGTTTGGTGCAGCACTTCAAAATAGGTAGCTATAGAAAAGAGTTCACAGTTGGTATATATATAATCAATGGTTGATGTAGCATTACCTTGTTGCCATGTGGCTTTTGGTGGAACATCACCCTCGACTGAGCCATTTATCATATTAAGACCTCTTTCTGTCATCAGTGAACTCCATTTTTCTTTAGTTTCTCGTAATTTTCCCCCTTTCAAGCACACACAATCCATATTCAGGTCACCTGCAACAATTATGAATTTCACCAGAGGATCTCTGTCAATCATATTCAGGCAGTTATTTAAGTCCCTAAAAAAACGGTTGTCAGAGATCTCTAAATGGTTCCAATACAAGTTAATACAGGCAATAATATGGTCTTTGTTGGAGATTCGGACCATCTGGGTGTAGCTATTAGGTGCGGCCCATGCTTCGATCTTCCACCCATGATCTAATCTTACGGCTGCGAGAAGGCCCGCCTTGGGACGACCTCTCGGAAGTTTAATTGCAGGTTCCAAAATCACCTGATGGTTCTCCCAAGCCGGGGAAGAAGTTAACCAAACCTCTTGAAGCATTACAATGTCATACATACCAAAAATAGATGTTGAAGATGAACTGAGATGTGCATGACCTCTTGTATTCCAAGAGGCCAATTGGACATTCATTCTAGCCCCATTACAAGGCAGCTAGCATTCATTCAGCCTTTCATTCAAAGCAGTCATTACCATTCGTGATTGGTTTCCACCTGTTGTAAAACATTTTATCATTAAAGGGTCGGCTGATTTGCTACTACATCGTATGGATCCATTTATACCGTTAGTTGAACTTGAGGGGAATATATTGGCTACATTTACGGGAATAGTATTGGTCACTACCGATGTAGCCGAAGGATTGTGCAATGCGAACCCTAAATGGAAAATATCATCCCTTGCCTGCCAGATCGTGTGTTTGACTATGTCTGAGGTCATCCATATTTTCACAATTGCACTATCTTGATCATCTATGAATTCTATCTGAGCCATATCCTCAGATTTAATTCCTTGTAAAATTGGGATAGTGCGCAAAATGTTAAGCACAGATGACCGATTTAAGTCATACATGCCATACTCCCCACCTCTACATTGTAAGATTAAGCTTACATGAGTTTGATCATTGCATTTATCATGTCTGATCCTCGGCATCATTTTTATGGTCTTTTGGTTCTGTGCCGGCATCACGTTCTCATGTGATGTTTTTTTGGACTGGAGAGAAGTTGAACCTTGCTCTAACAGATTCTGCCTATCCGTCTGATTAAAACCAGTTTCAAAGGATTTATTCATTGTGGCCCTTGGAAGGTCAGAGGGGCGGGAGAAAAATACTCCCATCGACTTCATGATCTCCTCGCGTCTCTCATCTAAGGTTAGAAATGAGTATTTCGGTACCTGGTTGTCAGGAAAACTCATCTGCTCTTTCATCAAAGGTGGCTGCCCTATATTGATAGGATTTGAAGAATCCTCTCTCAGATCCTGTTTAGTGATTTCGGACACTAGATTATCAAGAGGCTCATGTATTGGAACAGTATTATTAGAATTACAAAATCTTGCCGCTGTTAGCTTAATGGGGTGTTGGGTAACTTTGTTCCTCTTAATGGCAGTATACTTCCGAACAATAGCTGCACTTTTCTCTTGACAACTTTTATCAGGTAAAGAGATATTCTTAATAAACTGTTGAGAGTTATTATTCTTTTGCGTCTTTGAAATCTGTTGATTCTTGGGTTTTTTTAGAACAGATTGGGGATTATTTATATGTTTTTTCCCTTTTTTAGTAACACTGAATATATTGTAGGTCTCTGTGCCTATAGCGGGACAGAAAGTAGGTTTATCAGTTTGAACACCTGACATCTTCCCTGATAATTTTATTTCCTCATCTTTCCCCACTCTGAGGTCAATTGTCTCAATTACACTCATGTCCTGGCCCACACAGTTGGAGCTTGCTTTCTTAATTCTCTTTTCACTCAAGTTGCTCATACTATCTTCTTGGAGCAAAAGCACTGGTTCGGTCATTCTTAGTACTTCTTCCGGTACACTTACTGACGTGCTAACAGATCTAGAAATAATGTTTGTATTTTCATTAATAGGACAGGCAACAGGCAAGCTGACCGCATTTTTGCTTTCTAGCAGCTCTTTTAGTAGAAAGTTTTGATCTAACAGTCTCGCATCTAGGGTTTCATATAGCTTAGCCAAGGTGAACAGAGCTGTATTCATTGCTTGCAAAGCGATTTCGCTGGATGAGGAAAGGGGGGTTTTTTGAAAATTTGGAGATACTGCCTTAGAGGCGATAGCACGCCGAGGGGAGTGTTGCGTAAAGGAAATTGATAAAATAGAGGATTCTTGGGAACATTCTGGAAACATCACGGGGGATTGAGATAAATGATCAACATCATCTTCAACACATGGTTGAATTATGGCGTCAATAGTGGATGAATCAACTGTCGCTATAAGCGCATCACCAGACTCTACCATTACTTCTGGTGGATAGCTGTCTGGGGATTTGACATCCATAGGAAGGGTGTCGATAGGATGTACAAGAATGTCCGCTGAGGTCTTTTTGTTGGCTGACAACGCAAAAATCCCCAGCAGATTCTCTTCTGAAAAAGCAGCCAAAAGGGAGTCAGAGGGAGTACAAAGATCTACAGCTCCAGCATTTGCATTACTTTTTTCATCACTTGTGTGACCTTCAGGTCCACTCTTGTTACTGATTTCACATTCGGATCCCTTTTCATTCATACTTTCATCACTTGCTAAAGCTTCAGATATGCCCTTGTTGCTATTTTCACAATTAGATCCCTTTTCATTCATTCTTTCATTACTTGCTAAAGCTTCAGATACACCCTTGTTGCTATTTTCACAATCAGTACCCTCTCTACATATGGCCGGGGAGGAGATAGGTATACTCAAATTTACCCCAGCAACCTTCTCACTTAGCTTTTCGCTGCAGGCATGGACTTCAGAGCTATCCGCACAAAATTTTCTGATATCGCTGGTGTGGGATAAGGAGCGACCTCGCACAATTATGCGCGGATAGGAGCCATTCACAATACGTTTTGGGGTAGTTTGAAAATCATAAGGTTTGTCCACAAGGGACACAATTTTAGGCATGTTAGATTTTAGCGTGTACACTTTAGCCATTGACTTAGTCTAGGGTCGATCAGTTAGTACTTCGAAACAAGCACCACAGTATGCGCCCCACACACACGGCTCTGTTCAAAGTGGCCAATTCCTGAAATACAAACAGGGCAGGCTACGATGCTCACCGCCCACCGCCCACAGACAACAGCCAACAGTACTTCCTCGTACTTCACGAGTGCGCGCGCGGGTGCGCAGGGCACTCGCTATTTGTAAGTACAAAGGGGTGGAGTTAGGGGAGGATCCTGAGAGTTTAGGCAAATCCCACGGGAGCTGTAAGGGGAGAAAGGCACAAAAGGGGAGATGACACAATCAGGATATAGCTAATTCAACACCACCCCCCTGCCCTAAGTTATTAAAGTTACTTTGAAGTCCAGGTCAGGCAACTTCCGTGTTGCAGCAAAAGACTTCCTCCTGCCAAAAATGGTTCTGATTTTCAAGTGTAGAAACTTGCCACGAAGCACACAGCAGACAGGGAATGGTGTGGAGACAGCCAACAGTACTTCCTCGTACTTCACGAGTGCGCGCGCGGGTGCGCAGGGCACTCGCTATTTGTAAGTACAAAGGGGTGGAGTTAGGGGAGGATCCTGAGAGTTTAGGCAAATCCCACGGGAGTTTGAAGTCCAGGTCAGGCAACTTCCGTGTTGCAGCAAAAGACTTCCTCCTACCAAAAATGGTTCTGATTTTCAAGTGTAGAAACTTGCCACGAAGCACACAGCAGACAGGGAATGGTGTGGAGACAGCCAACAGTACTTCCTCGTACTTCACGAGTGCAGTTCAGGTTACACTGTAATGAAGAGGAAATCAAAATGTACTCAGATTGTGAAATAAATGTAAAAAGGGCATCCGGAAGAGAGAATAAGGAAACATATTTGGTATACTGAATATCTGGTGTGGCGTGTGAGACCGAGCCATGGAAGAAAGGCAAAACCTACAAAATTCACCATAAAAATCCATTAAAAGTATTTGGTGCACTTTGTTCTTCCCTGCCCCTTGTATTGTAACATCAAAAGGAGATGTCTACTTTGAAAACTAAGAGTGGAATTGACCCGTCATGATCCCCAAATCACCAGAAAAAAACATATACCCAACCATTGCCACATTCTCCATTGATGAAAATATCAACCAGGTATCTAGTTCTGTTAAAACCCTGGGAATCCACCTTGATTCTGAACTCACGATGCACAAACATGTGAAAGTGGTTGCTTCTTCTGCAGGCTACTCTACTAAACTCATTAACCTCTCGAGAAAATTCCTGTCCCCTGACAGCTGTCTTACTCTGGCCAGGGCCATCATCGGCAGTAAACTAGATTACTGCAATGCCATCCTCGAGGTACCTCTATCAAAAATCTAGCTAAACTACAACTGATCCAAAACAATGCCTTTGGGAAGTTTGGGGCTTGAAAAGATCTGACCACATCTGACTAGTGAGATGATTACCTCAGTGGTTGCCCATCAAGGCACGCATTGAGCATCCACAACACTGCACCCACCTACCTCGTCGAGTACATTTCCAAAAAACACAATCTTCGCTGCCCGCGCTCTCCCACGTCCACCTACCTTGTGACACCTAGATTCACCAGATAAAGAGCAGGAGGAACCAGCTTCAACGGCATAGCTCCCACCCTTTGGAATTCTCTCCCTGCATGCATCCAAGAAGAGCCTTCCTACCTGATCTTCCGAAAAAAGCTCAAAAGTGTTTTATTCAATCAGTATGCATAACCACTGTCCATACAGGATTATCGGTACCTGCACTCTGCTGTAATCTAGTGCTTCGTTTCCTACCATACTGTCTGTATTGCAATTTACTGTAACCTAGCGCTATTAACAAATGAAATAAATAAATACATACTGATCAAGCTCTCTTGGATGGCTCATTTAAATATTTTGGGGAGCTAGGCATGTAAACCTTTGATTGATTGGATTGCATCTTGCCATATTCTCAGAGATGCACAACTTAGTTTTAGGGAAGGTTTGGGGACCAATAATCGAACCCTAAACTTTGTGTTACTGACCTCAGAATACATATTATTGAAATAAGGCACCATGTTTTTGGCATCATGGATCTTGCCATGGCTTTTGACCTGGTGGGGCAAATACAATTGTTGTAAATACTGTGCTATCCCGAAAGGTTTATTAAAATGTACCATTTCAATTCGTGGGTCTACTACAAACGTTGGAACAGTCAAACCCGGATGTCCCATGTGTGGGTACAAGAAGAACAGCACTGCTGGCATATGCTGTTATTTGGACAAGGACTCCAAGGCCTCTTCAGAAACATTCAGATGATTATATAGAGTTCATGTAGGTCTGGAAATATAAAATGAATGCTAGTAAATCATGTGTCCTGATAATGGGACAAAATCAAATCTATCATGAGCAATTATGATCAATGAATGACCATTAGGGAGAGTACACATATTGAGTATTTGGCTTCACCTCCTGTGGTCGTGGTAAAGCACACATGAGAGAAGAGATGTCTCAGACAATTATAATTATTAATAATATGGTATTTATTGAGCGCGTACCTAGCTTCGCGAAGCAACAAGTGCTTTACAGAGATATACAATACAGATACACAACAGAGCGCTTAACAGAGGTATACAACAGTACCAATGCATAAAGGAGGACGCTTTTGAGTGGTAACAATAGAGCAGATATACAGCAGGGTTAGGATACAGAGGGGCACTGAGGAGGGGTCCAGCTGTACAGGGTGGCGGGGAGGAAAGGGGGAGCTGGCGTCTAGCCCATCAGGTGGTGTGGGGTGGGACACAATGGCCTAGGTGTTGCGTAGGAGAGACTCCTTGAAGAGGTGGGTCTTGTGTTCTTTTCTGAATTGTAGGATTTGTATCATATATAATAATATCAACTGAACTTATTGAACGTGTGTGCATTTTATTATTTTTCAATTTGTTTAAGTATCTATTGGATCATTGTACAATACTGTTTTGTATTTGTTGATTTAATGGGTGTTTTCCAGTCGAATAAACATTTATTGATATATATCTGTATGTAGGCGTAGCATAACCCTTATAACGTCCCACCTTTCCTAGGTTGGAAGCGGTACAGGAAATTCTGCTTTGATTGTCTTGGAGGTGTGATGCACAAAAAAGCTGTTTAGAGTAGAAACTATTGTGCAAACTATTAAAAGTAATGATCCTACATTTACGATCTGTCATGCTTCGCTCCCTTCGCTCACGTTCCCACCACTAGGAGGCATAATTTGGGGTTTATTTCCTACTGAAATTTCCTTCCGAACCTTATGCTACAATGCTGTGGTGAATTGTGAGCGCTAAATCCTTATTTTCCATGCTACTTCCCTTACGGATCTATTCCAGGTTTTTGGCAGCCAGCATGCTGCTTTAATCAAAAGACTATGCTTCCCAGAATACCTGACCCACTGCTTCATCCCCAGCCTTGCAGGACAAGGCTGACTGGAGGATAAGCAACACCTGGGGCTGGCAGGTGCAGCAATAAGCAACACCTGGGGCTGGCAGGTGCAGCAAGCAGCACACCTGAGGCATGTGCTCGTTAAGCAGCTTTAAAAGCCCCAGTTTGTTATGCTTCAGTCCAGCGCTGGTCATTAATGCAGGGTTCCTGTTTGTGACTGGTCCCTTGTTCTTGGTTGTTAGCTTAGTGTCTAGTTCCTAGCTTCTATTGTCTTGTTCCTTTTACCTGGATTTCGAATTAAATGTGCTTATTAGTGATTTCTGCTTCCTGGATTCCCTTTCTGTCGTCCTCTGTTTTGCAGGCAGCACTTCCTAGTGCTTTCCTTTTTCTGTGCAGACCAGTTTGTCTGTGTTCTATATTTCTTTGACTTTGCACTATTCTGCTGTGAAACCTTGATCCTTTAGTCTCTGCTCATTTATGGGGAGGGGAGGTTTTGCCTTTGTAATTTCTTTTTCCCCGCTTCAGGTCCTTTACTTTCTCTTGGAATCTAGTCCAGGTATTCCCTTGCATTTCTCCATTTGTTTCCTATTGGTTATTAGGTGTGGTGTGGTGTTGTAGCTAGCTCCTGAATGAATGCCTATGTGTTCCTCACTATTCTGTAATCACTATTCCTACTTGCCCCTTGTCATGAGTCTTATGTATTAAATTATCATCCCATTGCTGTTCTATCCTTTCTGGGTGTCTGTTTGATCAACAGGGTTTGTGGGCTTAGCTGATATTTGAGGTGGTATTTCTCATTGTAGTGAGTATTGCCTTTAAGCTACTGTCATGACCCTTGCCCCTGGCCCTCACTGGTAAGCCAGCCTTCCAGCTAGGGCCAGGTCAATGGCCTTAAATCCTCATCCAAGACCCTCTTGGAGTCAGTCCTGGCGCCTTTGGTGCCAGGCTCATAACCATCATGAAGACCAACATTAGAATGGGACTATTTACTTGGGACTATTTAACTTGGGGGGTTCAGCCAACATGGAGGCACACACATAGCTCAGTTACAAGGGACTGAGCTATGCGGTCTAGCCTTTTGGGTGTGGCAGGCCTGGGACTACTTTACCTGGACTACTTTGGGTGTGGCAGGCCCGGGACTATTTTACTTGGACTACTTTACCTGAGACTATTTAAACCGCACCCAAACACCAGAACATGGTTTGCGTTATTCTGCTGTGGGCCTGCAGAGAGAGAAAGAACACTATGAAACTTACCTGGAACAGTATCCTGTCTTCAATCCATTGCCGACTTCATTTCCACTCATCTGAAGGTACGAACTCCATCATCCGGCACCGCATGCATCTTGGATTACCATAACCTGGACAGAGGAGAAAGAAAGACAGCATTAGTAAGCGTTTACTCACATTTCCTCCCGAATGAAGAAAGCCACACAATTCTTACCTGGGTAGTCATCTCCTGGTCAGTATTATTGCTGGAACATTATGGCGCTCGGTGAGGAACATCGCAACCTGCAAGAGAAAAGACACAGGTTAGCAATATAAAAGGCGAAACAGCGCCGCGCATCGCGCATTACTCACCGGGCAGCATCGCACTTTCGCCTACCGGCCCATGCTCATCTTCAAACTGCATGACAACACCAAAATACCTTTCCATACCTAAAAGGAAAGAAGCAAGACATTATTATTCGAACTAAGAGGAACATAAGAACTGCATATAAAGACTGTAAAGCAGCAAACCTACGGAGTTGCTGCAGGCCTGGATTCCCACAGGGGGGCTTGCACCAGTGAAGTAACTTGGTCGCTGCTCGCCCCCCACATCTACGTGCCCCTGCCACGAGGAGCAGGACGGAGAATCCACCTTTTACAATATTGAGGTGAGGAGAGGGCCAAGGGGGAGGAAGGAGTTCAGGCCAAGGGAGATGGGAAAACATAAAGACAATCTGGTATTGAATCCAGCTCTCCTATATTGCAGACCCATCCTTAACCAGAGGCCTTACCAAGGGACCAGGAGAGGATTTGAGAGTGCAAATCATCCAACCAGGGCTGGGTGGTGTCCCCCTGGATACCAAGTGAGCGTAACAGAACGCAAAGCCTCAATAATATTATCCACCTGCGCGTCATGGAGACTTCAGAGACTGTACAATATATAAAGGGGGAATCCCAGATTACCACCTAGGTGGTAGCTCTATCTTATTCTGGGGGTTAGAGACTGATTAAATAAGAGATAGATAGCTTTGGATAACACAACAGTTATAAGCATTAAACATCAACTGCTATTTACGACACATTTAATATTTTTATATTTTAATAAAGACATAAAAAGATTTTTACAAGTTTGTTGTAAATCACTTGATAAAACACTCTAAAACAGTGACAATATCGTACCCTAATAGGTAGGATTGACATCAATGTTAATCTGATCAATAGTAATGCAGAGTATCTAACGTTTAGTTCTCTAGTATTGTCCTTGTCTCGACATTTCTCGTATCACTATGGTAAAAAAATGTAACCATTGTGTAGTCTCGACATGTTTCTGTTCTATGTCAATTAATACAGAACTTTCATCAGGAGTATAGTCACTATGATTAAAAAAACACAATCTAAACTTTGAATCTGTTAAGCCGAAGAATCTTCTGGCTGGATGTGGAAAGTGTACACGACAAATCTGACGTGTTTTCAAATGGTTGTAACTGTTGGTAAAAGACAGTAGAAAAGGGAGAAGCTATTAGTGCTATTATCTCAATTTAGAGAAAAATCTCATGAGAAGGCAAAGGATATAAATTACCTTGTCCCCTCTGTGGAGTTAATGCAGAAGCTGGCTTTATTAAGGCATATTTAAGGCTTCTGTAGGTGAAGAGACCCTTAATAAGGGATAAACACCCTGCAAAAAAAATTGCAAAAATTTAGAATAGCCCTGCGAAGCTGTATAAAAAGGACCGGAGTGAAGGAGTCACTCAGGAGGCATTTAGAATAGTTTTACATTAGTTAAAAGCTGTACCCCACAGTATTTACCTGTAGGTTTAGGGTGGCAATGGCTAAATGGTCCTTGCAGTGAGGTCAATTGGGAAGGCTCACTCAGCAGCCATCAGAATAATTTTCGTTCGGCAGAAATGAGCTGTTAGAAAAAACAGATGGGATTCCTCGTTAGGGTCTTAAGAGGTTAAGCTGTTAACGAGTGATTAATTTAACTGGTAAGCAAACCGCCTGTGGGCTTGAAATCTTACCGTGGCTCGTTATAATAAGTCGCCATATTCTTTAATGAAGACTGTGGTAGAACTACGTGGACTGCAATAGGCTTCCGTGTAGTAAAGCGTCTTATAAATACCTGCCGGAATAGAAATGGGGATGTTTATGTAAACAAAATCCATTTCGTTAGTTATTTATCCGCGCTTGTCGCGAATACTTAATCTTATTCTAGTTCTACTTACGGGGGTACAAGAGTACCCCCGGTCTTGAGAGTAAAGAAAAAAGCTTTACCTGTAGTTGGTATCCCAATTGGACGAGTCCTTTGCGGGTCCTCGCTGTAGCTGGTTGTTTTCACCCTCTTTTCCTCTAGGATAGGCGGCCGCCATCTTGAGTGAGGATTTATATAAGGACTATGGTCCTTTGTTTGTGTCGATACCGCGTAAGTACGAGTTACAAATCTGTAGCTAATCCAATGGCGCAAAATCAATACACACAGTGCCATCTGACTTAAGATTAAGTATCCCAAACTTTTATTCGGATGGCCAAGATACTAATATATTGAATCGTTAAGAATACAAAACAATTTTTAAATTCAGGATAGAATGTAATGGTCGGATAAGCTCTATGTAGAGCTCATTATGTCTTATGTCTTGGGCACGTTACATTGATGATGTCATAGTGATATGGAAAGGCACTAGCCAAGAGGCAGAAGAGTTCCTCATTTGGTTAAACCAGAGGAATCGTCATCTGCAATTTACAATGACCATTAACCAAAATAGGATTAACTTCCTAGACGTCACTATTTGTCACGATTTTTCACGATTCAGGCACCCTTCTGGTAAAACCTTACCATAAGAGTACCGAAAGAAATTCGCTACTTCATTACCACAGCCACCACGTCAAACACCTTAAAGACAATTTACCGTTTGGCCAGTTTCTAAGGCTTAAAAGGAATAGCAGTCAAAAGGAGGCCTACGAAAAAGAAGCAGATATCCTGACAGATAAACTTATAGAAAGGGCTTATCCTAAAAGACTGGTACGCCGAGCAGCAAAAAGAGCCTATAATAACAATCGCCACGCACTACTAGAGGACAAAGAAAAAAAACAAGAGATGACAGAATCGTAAGTGTAAACACTTTCTCAAATCTAAGTCTGACCATTACGAACATAGTCCGGAAGCACTGGAAAATATTTAAAAACTCAACAGCCCAGTTAACTTGTCCACTATTTGCCTACAGAAAATCGACGACAATTGGAAATCACATTAGCAGCAGTAAGCTTAGAGTCAACCCTAAAAAAAGTGATACTCTCACACAATGCTGGGGTTTAACCCCCATTATAGGACACCATCCATGTGGACACTGCAGCGTGTGCAAATACACCTCTACATCAAATGAAGTCGAGATAGGTCTGAATAAAAAATGGCAACAGACAAAATTTTCCAACTGCAACACAGAATATGTGATCTATATGATCACATGCCCATGTGGTAAAAGATACATAGGCAAAACTAACAGGAAAGTCAAAACCCGGATTATCGAACATCGAAGCTGTATTAATAAAAAAGTGCTTACCGCCCCAATGGTTACACACTTTACAGACAATAACCATACAGGTGAAGATCTTCGTTGGACAGTTCTTTATACCATGACGGGCACTGATATTAACAAAAAGAAACAAGCCCTAATCACAAAAGAACAAAGACTTATCTTTTTAACACAGAGTGACAAGGAAGGGTTGAACGATGCAGTTGAATGGGGCAAAATTTAATGATTCTATTGTGTTACCTCGATAGTCCCTCCTGGTTGCCTGCACTCAGCAATCTATCATTTGATGGATCATATTGAGGATCATTCATAATCTCCTCTTATTAATGAGCTCTACATACAGCCTCGCAGGGCTATTCTAAATTTTTGCAATTTTTTTTGCAGGGTGTTTATCCCTTATTAAGGGTCTCTTCACCTACAGAAGCCTTAAATATGTCTTAATAAAGAGGGTACAAGGTAATATAAATTGAGATAATAGCACTAATAGCTTCTCCCTTTTCTACTGTCTTTTACCAACAGTTACAACCATTTGAAAACACGTCAGATTTGTCATGTACACTTTCCACATCCAGCCAGAAGATTCTTCGGCTTAACAGATTCAAAGTTTAGATTGTGGTTTTTTAATCATAGTGACTATACTCCTGATGAAAGTTCTGTATTAATTGACATAGAACAGAAACATGTCGAGACTACACAATGGTTAAATTTTTTTACCATAGTGATACGAGAAATGTCGAGACAAGGACAATACTAGAGAACTAAACGTTAGATACTCTGCATTACTATTGATCAGATTAACATTGATGTCAATCCTACCTATTAGGGTACGATATTGTCACTGTTTTAGAGTGTTTTATCAAGTGATTTACAACGAACTTGTAAAAATCTTTTTATGTCTTTATTAAAATATTAAATGTGTCGTAAATAGCAGTTGATGTTTAATGCTTATAACTGTTGTGTTATCCAAAGCTATCTATCTCTTGTTTAATCAGACTTCAGAGACTGACCAGTTAGTTCAGTTGTTGGGACAAGTACGCAATGAAGTACATTCAGCCAGGCAAGAAACCAACGCTGTTAGGAGGGATTTGATTGTTACTAAGAATCGTACAGACAAAATAAGTAGACATTTGCTCCAATCACAGGCAGGACAGACCCCATTGCCTGGTAACATTCCGCCAGCACCTGTACCAACTTCTTCCACCAATCCAGTGCAAATAACCCTTCCTGGGGCAGATCCTTTAGCTCCACCTGAACGATTTACAGGGGACCCCAAGACGTACGCAACGTTCATGAACCAGTGTCGTCTTCATTTCCTTTGCAGACCTGGGGCTTTTCCTAGCGACCAAGCGCGGGTTGCTTTTGTCTTGTCATATCTGAGTGGCAGTGCTGCAGATTGGTCGGTACCATTGGTAAGTCAGGATAACCCGTTGTTACATGACTTTGGGGGTTTCCAGATGGAAATGGAAAAACTCTTTGCTCGTCATACCCAAGGCCAAGCATTAGACAACAAACTTTTGTCACTCCGTCAAGGAAGTCAAGACTTGCTTACATATATAGCAACATTTAACAGACTAATCGTTGAAGCTGGGTGGCCTGAGGAAAAAAGGACCAGACTATTTCATCGGGGTCTACGAGGGGAACTAAAGGATGTCCTTGCTCAAGTGGTTAACCCACCTAAAGACTGTGGAGAATTCATCAACCTTGTGGTGCAATAAGATCACAGATTACAAGACTGAAAATCGGACCAGATAAGGTTAGACACTCGAGCTGTGTATGTCCGGTCAAAGGATAATGTTCCATGTACATTGGAAAACACGGTAGAACCCATGCAAATCGGAGGTGTCCAGCCCCCTTTAACTAAAACTGAAAGAGACAAGAGAAGGCAACAGCAATTATGCTTATATTGCAGAAAATCAGGCCACTTCCTCAAAGAATGTCCAGTGAAACCAACAAGGAGAACTGTTGGAGCCACAGAGAAGGAAGATAATAACAAGGAGTCGGAAAACTACCAAGCCCGGCAAGCGTAGAGGTCCGCTTGTCGAGCGAGAAGGATGTGCCCCAGACCTCACACTTTGCATTACCAGTAATTTTGATCAATCACCAACAACCGTCTCGGATGCATGCTGTCGAAGCAAACATAGACAGCGTAGCAGTTGGGAATTATGTAGACCAAGATCTGGTAGCAGAGATGGGGCTTCCCTTATGCTCTAAGTCGACTACTGAAAAAGTTACTACAGTTGATGGGACAGAAATAGCTTCCGGACCAGTAACCCAATGCACAGCAGCACTAACCCTACTGGATGAACACCGAGAATCTATTGCATTCGACCTCATCAAAGCTCCTCAGTTTCGACTAGTTTTTAGGGATGCCATGGTTGGTAGCTCACAACCCTCTAATAGATTGGTGTGCCAAGAAGTTGGCCTTTTCCGATGATTGTGCTCGCACCTGTTATTACCAAGAAAAGGAGAAAACAGACTTATATACATCTGCTACTCCCAATACGGCGGCGAATATACAAGGTGTCACTAGTACTCTACCAAATGAATGCCAATATTTTCAAGACGTGTTCCAGAAAGAACAAGCCAATACTCTACCACCGCACAGGCCCTACAATTGTCAGATTGACCTCATACCTGGTGCACAAATTCCTTGTGGTCGAATCAATGCACTTACTGAACCAGAAAAGCTCAATTTGAAATCTTATCTTGATCAGTACCTGGCAAATGGATTTATCCGCCCATCTAAATCATCGGCAGCCAGTCCCTTATTCTTCGTCCAAAGAAGGAAGGAGATTTAAGGACTTGCATCGACTATCGCGCATTAAACCAGATCACAGTAAAAAACCGTTATCCACTGCCCCTTATTCCTGAATTATTGGATCAAGTCAAAGACGCCCAAATCTATACCAAACTGGACCTCACGGGGGCGTACCATCTTGTTTGAGTGAAGAAAGGAGACGAATGGAAAACCACCTTTCGTACCAAATACGGCTTGTGTGAATACCAGGTAATGCCTTTTGGACTTTGCAACGCTCCTGCTGCATTCCAGTACTTTCTGAATGATGTTTTGCGGGAGTTAATCGATGTTTGCGCCCTGGTTTACATTGATGACATCTTAGTGTATTCTGCTACAAAAGAAGACCATGTCAGGCATGTCCGCTCCGTCCTTACTAAACTTCGCCAGCATAAACTGTATGCTAAACTTGAAAAATGCTCTTTTCAGGTCACCGAAGCGGAGTTCCTCGGTTTTATCATCACACCAAAAGGTATCAGAATGGATAGGCACAAGGTAGATACCATTCTTAACTGGCCGTCACCAACTTAATTTAAAGGAATCCAGAGTATGTTGGGCTTTGCAAACTTTTACCGCCGATTCATCCCAGATTTTTTCCAAATAGTGCATCTAATTACATCACTATTGCGAAAAACAATACAAAGTTCCATTGGACCGAAGAAGCAGAGAAGGCCTTTCAAGAACTTAAGAAAATATTCACTTCTGCTCCAGTTCTACGGCATCCTCGCCCAGACCTCCCTTATATAGTTGAAACAGATGCCTCTAGCATGGCTATGGGAGCTGTTCTCTCACAAAGGGACCCAGGAACTGGCCAATTACACGCTGTGGCCTTCTGGTCACGAGAATTCTCACCTCCCGAACTCAACTATGCTATCACAGACAAAGAACTCTTGGCTATAAAATCAGCTTTCAAGGCATGGCGACACTATCTCCTTGGTGCTAGACATACTGTCACAGTCATAACTGATCATCGAAACCTGTAATACCTAAAAACAGCAAAGGCTCAATCATCCCATCAACTGCAGAGGGCTTTTTTCTTCGCTGAATATGACTATGTGATCACCTACCGGCCAGGAGTCCGAAACGGAAAGGCAGACGCCTTGACCCGCATGGGTGTTGATGAAAAGGTATACGTAACTCCAGATCCAGTAGCCATCATTCCAGAAGACAAACTCCTGGGTCTTACTACAACATGGACACAGGGTGAACTCCAAAACAAGATCCAACTCTTAATGGATCCCACTCTCTCACAAGAGTGGTGTACTCAAGGAGAATATTACACCATTAAAGACCAGTTACCATATTTTAGGAACCGTCTGTACCTGCCAAGTAAAGATTTACAAGAACATGTTATTTTGGGTTATCACGACTCCCTGATTGAAGGTCATCCTGGAATTGCCAAAACTCTAGCTAGAGCAAAGGGAAACTATTGGTGGCCCATATGGCGTGAAGACATCATCCAATTTATCCAATCTTGCGGTGTGTGTGTGCACAAAACAAGTCCCAAAAGTAGAAACCAGCTGGTTGTCATGATTCCTGCCCCTCATGTCCCCAGTCCTCCAAGATGTCAGGCTGGAGCCAGGCCACAATCACCTACATGGCCCTCAAGGGCCTCTCCATCCCTCCAAAGACCCACTTGGAGTCAGACTTGGCGCTTGTGGCACCAGACTCACTCACTCCCATAGGATAACATTGGGGATTGGACTTGTAGTGCATTGATGGGGACAAGATGGATGCCCCCACATTTTTTGGTTCCCAGAACTGCATGTGCAGTCTAGTCTTTTGGGTGTGGTTCAGCCCAGAGACACCTGGGATACCCAGAGACTATTTAAGCCACGCCCAGGCTGAGAAACATGCTTTGTGTTTTCTGCACCTGCAGCATGACACTCACCGTGTTCGGATCGGTCTCCAGTAGGCCTGCATCTTTCTTCTGCGCTCTGCTCCTGCAAAAACAAAAATACCATTAGGAACAGCCTTACCTTGCGGCGCTTCTGCCCATCATTCATCGCTCCTTCTGTTCTGCGGGCACCTTGGTGGTGTCATTCCCATCCTGGCACGCCGCTTCCTAAGGAAAAGGGAAAAGAACAGAAAAAAGGCATTAGTAAGCATTCAGCAAATCATCGCTTATTTATTTTTTTTTTTTAACTTTGGTTTTATTATCATTTTCTTAATCTAACAAACAGGCTCAATACATGTTCAGAGGATATACATTCGACTGGCCCAAAAACCCCTACCCCCTCCCCTCCTCCCCCCACCCCAAAACAAACCCACCCCCCTGATAACTTTAATCACACTTGAACCGTAGTTTAGGGAGTCTCCTTAAAAGCTCTTTGCGTCCGGAGCTTGGGAGTGAATGTGATCGTTGATTTCTTCTATGGCTGTATTCCGACCACCGTCCCCCGGGCCGTGGGCGCCCGTTCCATCCTTGGATCCTCCCAGACCTCCCTGACCCCATCCCCGTCAGCCCCCACCGGGGCCCCTACCGGGCTTCAGTGAACGTCCCATCCCCAGGTCTACTGCACCCCGTACCAGTTCGCTTGGAATGAGCCAGAGTCATTGTTTATCATTGCCGTTAGTTTGTCCATTAAGAACATATTCTTTACCTTTTTCAGCCAGTCCTCCTTCGAGGGGGTCTCCGGGCTCTTCCATTTCTGCACCAGGGCCACCCTTCCCGCTCAGCACTGTTTCCCACATTCTAGGGTACCTGTATATGTCAGAGTCTTCCGGAGGGAGACCCAGCAACATCGTCAGAGCGTTCAGGGGGAGTAATTCCTCGGAGACTTCAGCAATCCAACCCCTTACCCTCTCCCAGTACGACTGTACTTTTGGGCAGTGCCACCACATGTGGCCCCTCGTTCCGGCCTGGCCACAACCCCTGCGGCAATCAGGGGTCACTCCCAAGAACATTTTTGACAACTTCACAGGGTCTCTGTGCCACCCCTGCAAAATCTCGAAGTTGTGTTCCATGTCTGCTGTGAATAAATTCCCGTGGAATGCTATTTCGAATATCCTTGACCAGGCGTCCTCCGAGATCTCCTCTCCTGCCAAGTTGTTCCAAAACGTGCGGAAGGTCCTCCTCTCCGCTAAGTTAATGGTGTTCAGGATTTTGTACATTCCAGATACCGCCCCCTTCCTTGAGGTCGCTGTGTCGAGTAGTTTCTCAAAGGGGGTCAGCTGTCTCTTCAAGTTTTGGCCCCATGATTGGTCACAAAGGATACCCTTCAAGCGCAGGTATTCGAATATGGAGAGGGACCCCTGCCCGAGAGCGTCTCTCAGTTCCTCATATGAAAAGAATTCCCCTTCCCTGAACATCTGCCCCGCCCACTCCATTCCCGAGTCGGACCAGGCCTGTGCATTGCGGAACCCCCTACTTTCCAGATTGATGGGGTGTCCCCAGAGTAAGGACATCGGGGAGGGCCACGATGTTAGATATGCCGTCTGGGGGCCCTCCTTCCAGATTGCCCATAGAACTCCCAGTGTCAGGTGGGATTTAAGTCTGTTCGGGATGAACCTGCGTGGGGCCCAAAGGAGGTCTCGAACTTTGAGAGGGTGGGCGTCCATGTCTTCCAAGTAGGACTAGTAGGTTCCCATCCCCTCTTTCATGTGTTCCAGGAGGACGCGCAACTGGGCGGCGCGGAAATAGAGTTGGAAATCTGGCAACCCAAACCCTCCCTCCTCTCTCGGTAAGGTCAGGACAGCCTTCGCAGTCCACAGGGTCCTACCCTGCCATATAAACTCTCGCACCGCGGTCTGAAGAGCCCTGAAGGTTTGGTCGGGGACGCTGGTTGGGAGAGCAGTAAAGAGATACAGTAAACATGGTAGTATATTCATCTTTACTGCCGTCATGCGGCCGTACCACGACAGAATCATTAAGCCTCATCTCCCCAGGTCTGCGGTGATCCCTGCCATGATGGGGTCATAGTTGGTAGGGGCCAGTTTTGATAGATCCCTGGTGAGGAGTATGCCCAGGTATCGGATAGAGACCTTCCCCACTGTTATGCCTTTGAGCCTGTCCAAGGAGTCTAAGCCCGGGTCTCGAGTTCTCATGGGGAGCAGAACTGATTTAGATGCGTTGATCTTTAGCCCAGAGAAGCGCCCAAATGCGGCCATCAGGGAACGGAGGGGGGGGAGCGAGGAGCCAGGATGCACCAGGTAAGCCAGAATATCATCTGCGAATAGGGAGAGCTTGAATTCTACTTCGCCTCTCTTAAGCCTCTTGATATCCGAGTGTGCTCTGACTGCTATGGCCAGGGGTTCCATTGTGAGGACGTAGATCAGGGGAGAAAGTGGGCATCCCTGCCTTGTCCCCCGCGAGAGGGGGAATGGTTCTGACAACCTGCCATTCACTTGTACCCTTGCCTTCGGGGCTCTGTATAAGGCGGCCACCCATTCCCTAATGTGTACCCCAAAGCCCATTTTCTGGAGGAGGAGTTCCATGTATCTCCACTCGACCCTGTCAAACGCCTTCTCCGAGTCCAGGGAGAGGACACTCGCGTCGAGGTCCGACCCCTGGGCATAATGGAACAAATCTATGGTTTTGCGGATGTTGTCTGAGCCCTGTCTACCCCTTATGAACCCCACCTGGTCCCCATGGACCAGTTTCAGCAGTATCTCCTCCATCCGCCTCCCAATTACCTTAGATAGGATCTTTACGACAATGTTCAACAGAGATATTGGGCGGTAGGAGGAGCACTCCGTGGGGTCCTTGCCGTCCTTGGGCAGCACTACAATTATGGCCTCCATCATGGAATCCGGGAGAGTCCCCCCCTCCAGCACTGGGTTAAACACCTTTACTAAGTGCGGGGCTAGAGTCGAGCGAAACCTCTTATAGGAGTACACTGTGAAGCCGTCCTCGCCCAGGGAAGTGCCCACCTTCATCCCGCTGATCACGTGTTCTACCTCATCCTCGGATACCGGACCCTCCAAACCCTCTGCCATGTCCCCGGACAGGGCCGGGATTTGTATAGAGTTCAAGAACCCGTCAATCTCTGCCTCACCCCCCTTTATATTCTGATGTGTATAATTTTTCGTAGTATCGGCGGAAGGCCTCTCCTATGTGGGGCGTATCATAGCCTATCGACCCCTCCTCGTTCTTCACTGCTTTCACCATTCTGCTTCTCTGAACCTCCCTCTGTTTCCAGGCCAGAATCCTATCCGCCCGGTCCCCCTTTTCATAATACTTTTGCTTAACCAGTTGAAGACTTCTTTCTGTTTTGTGTAGGAGGAGGTCCTTCAACTGGAGCCTATAATCATCAGGGGCGTCTACCTGATCACGGTCTAGGGGTTCCACTGGGGGGCCCCCCGGCTGGAGATGGGCTATTTTTTCTCTCAGGGATCTCTCCTGGGCTTCCCTTTCTCTTTTTTTCTGGGCCCCCTTTTTGATGAGGACACCCCTTAAGGTTGCCATGAAAGCGTCCCATAGAGTGTGCGAGCCTACCTCTCCATTATCATTGAGCTTGAAGAATTCCATTATGGCATCTAGCACCTCCTGTGCGTGGACCTCGTCCTTCAACAAGGAGTCGTTGCACTTCCATCGTCCCCTGTGGTCGCTTAGCCATCCCCTTGCTATGGTGACACGGACCAGGTCATGGTCTGACCAGGGGACGGGGTCGACCCTGTGGCCGGTGACGAATGGGTGCAGGGTCTCGTCCACTAAGATGTAGTCTATTCTGGAAAAAGACGTGTGGATAGCAGAGTAATATGTGAAAGAGGGGGCGCCCGTCCTGGGAGTCGGGATCGTGTCCACCAGGCCTAATTCCGAATTAACCCTTTGGAAGTTCCGTGCCATGGTCTCGTCTGCTGCCCTGGAGATCTGGGGACCAATGCGTTTCCTATCCTGGGTTCGGTCCAGGACCATGTTGAAGTCCCCACCCACCACCACTGTGCCTTGGACGAATAGCTTGAGTCTATCCCTCACCTCCTCCCAAAATTGAGTCTGACCTTCGTTTGGACCGTATACAATGGCAAGAGTGAGTGGGGCACCCTGCAGGGACCCCCGCACCAGCAAGTAGCGGCCCTCTGGGTCTTTCAGTATGGCCTCTTTTTCAAAGCCAACATTCCCCGCTAACAAAATGACCACCCCTCTCTTTTTGCCCTTGTGGGACGCACAAGAGACCTCTCCAATTCCTACCCCCCACATTTTAGGCTCCTTCTCCCCTACCCAGTGAGTCTCCTGCAAGAAGAGAAGGTCAAGGTTCGCCCTTCTAAACTCCCTACAGACCAGGGACCTCTTTGTGGGGGTTTTCAGGCCCCGTACGTTGAAAGAGCCCACTCCCAGGGCCGGCAGACTTTCAGCCATGATCTAATTTTCTTCTCTCTCGGTCAACACCTTCACATTACCCTCCCTTGCGTGCTCCCTTAGTTTTGATTTGTGCTCCCCCTCTCCCCTCACCCATCCCCCCCGGGTGGGCTTGAAACATTTCCCCAACTGCCCCCCATTCCCAGCCCCTAACTGAGCCCCCCAACTTTTGTGTATACACCCTCCCCGGCATCCAGCCAGTTAGTGCTGCCATCGCTGGCTTTTGGCCGAACCACCAGCCTGCCCACTTCGGCCAGGCGATCCGTGTAAAGCTCGTCACTATGAACCCCCCCTGCTCCCCTGTTGCGTCGTCCCTTCTTTGGACCCCTTATACTTGTTGTTCGTAGGGACGCTGTTAGTGGTGGAACCTCTGAGTCCTCACTCGTCTGTCCAAAACGTGACAGGTCGCCCCCGTTCTCAGTCTTCAGAGTCGTTCCGTTCTCCTTCCTTCGCTGGTGACGGTGTATTCATTTTTCTGAATTTCCTCGCGCCGGTTTTTCTTTTCCTGTCTCTCGACGGGCCAAGGCCACTTGGTCTGCCCTTCTCCGGCCCCGATGGCCCCTCCGGGGGTTTGAGTCTGTTACGTAGTCTTGGATGGCTCCCCGTATGTCGTCTTCCGTGATCAGAGTTGACCGTTGGCCCATATATTTGAATGCCAGGGAGAAGGCGTAGCCCCATCTGTAGCACACTCCCTTCTCCTTGAGCAGTTGCATTAGGGGGCGGCACATTCTGCGCTTGGCCAGAGTATAGGCGGAGAGATCCTGGTAGATAGAAATCTGGGCATTATTGTAGGTGATCTCCCGGGCCTTTCTGGCCTCCTCCAGCACTTTTGTCTTTTCCGAATAGTAGCTCTGCCCCCCCCTTGCACCCTATCGAATGTGAGTTCCGTTGTCATTTCTTATGCAAACAGGAGGGTGATAACATCTCGCACCGCTCGGGTGATGTCTCTCTCCGTTTCCCCTTCCAATTCGGGTACCCCAAAGATTCTGAGGTTGTTCCTCCTTTCCCTGTTTTCGAAGTCATCCATTTGCCGGGCCCGTTCCTTGTCCCGCTTCTCTAGGGCATCTAGCCTCATGCCTATTTGTATATCTTGAGATGCTGTTGTAGATTGGTTGGTCTCAACCTGTAACAGTCTGTCCTCGACCTTGTCCACCCTTTGGTCCATTTTCTGGAATTTTTGGGCGATATCAGAGCGCATGTCCCTGATTTCCTGCAGGATCGAAGCAAAGCCCCTTTCCATTGCCGCTGTGGCAAGTGCCGGGGCCTCCGACTGGGCCATTTCTCTATCGAGGCTCGTACCTTTGCTGTTATTTGGTGCCGCCTGGAAGCGATATTCCTGCAAGGTCTCTCGCCAGTTCACCTGGTCCCCCCGTGCGCCCCGCCGCCAAGACTGCCGTGGTCCCGGCAGGGACTGAGGGGCCCCTCTCGAGTCAGACGGTGATTTCCTTCCTGGGGTACCCCGAGGGGGCTCGTGAGAAGGGGGGAACCGGGGAGAGGTCTCCCCCCAATCGAATGAAGTAGGCCTTTGCTGCTGCAGGCGGGTCGTTATTGGGTGGGCACACGCCCCACCGTCACCAGGCGGGGGCCTCACACCCAGTCCAGCTTTGCTGTGGCAATCGAGGCCTTCTTTTGGTCTCGTGGAGGTTGTTGTGGTCCAATGGGTCCCCTCACCTCAGCCCTCGCTCCTAACGAATGCGGCTCCTCTGTTCTTTTGGGCCCGCCGTGTCGATGTGTAGGCCCTGCCGCTTTGCGGGGGACTCCCGCCTGTCTGCGTGATTTTCGGTGGGCCCCTAAGGCGAGCGCTGAGGAGTCTCGTGGGGGCCCGCCCTGCGTTTCCGCTCCTGGTGACGTCGTGCTCCAGAACCGTCGCCCCAGTCCCCTGGGAGCCGGCCTCCAAACAGCGTGCCCTCTCTGTCCTCCAAATCGGGCCTCCGGTGTGTTATGCCCCTGTTACGCTCACCTGGATCTCACAGGGGTGTCGATCGGACCCGGACAGCTGCGGTCTCCGTCAACGTGATGCATAGTGCAGAGATGACTGTCTGGACTGGCCCGCCTTGTCTTGTCTGCTGGACCCGAAGAAGTATTTTCCTGCAAGTGGAGACAGGGATTAGCCACCTGTGGGTTTTAGTGATGGCCTCCCAACTGTTCTCGCTCTCCCCCACTAATCACCTCCGATATCCCCTTAGTAACCTCACCTTATGTTTGTAAAAGATGAGCTCTCCATCCTGCGTGTCTTGCAGGGGTGCATAGATACCAGTTACTTTACTGATTTGAAGGCGATGGGAGAGTTCCGGTAAGCATTGACTCTGAAGTCCCAGGCGGGATTGGTAAGTATCAAGTTCAAAGAGTTCAATGTGCCCGATGTTCACTCTTGTCCCCTTCCTTCCTTAAATTGCACCTGCGTTTGTGAGAAGAAGGTCTCGTAGCTGCTGCTGGCGTTCAGGTAAGAGTCTGTGTTACCCAACACTGTCCGGGAACTATTGCATGCGTTAACGTGTTCTTTTTCTCCCTCTTTACAGATGCGGCATATGAAGATATGGAGAATAATACCACCGGTGGTAAATCAGGTAAGTCTATGGTGGTAAGAGGTATTTGTTGATTCCCTTGGCTCACCTTGTTATTCTTGTGCCCCTAGGTGCCGGAGTACGGCGAAGAAATGATGGAGACAGTGCCAGATCGAAAGATCCTGTGAGAACTGGTGAGTATGGCGCCGTGCTGGAACTGGCGAAGCGACGGGTGCAGGACTGATGTACTTTCCAGGTCGGGAGATGAAATGGATCCGGAATCAGGTGAGGAATTTGAAATAAGTTTGTTTTCTAACCTTGTCCTTTTCTTCCTCTTTATTCTAGGAGCTCCAGATTCGAGGCAGGCGTGGCAGAAGACTGGATGCTGGCTGCAGGCACGCGGGCGTGGCAGAAGACTGGATGCTGGCTGCAGGCACGGTGAGAGTCACGCTGTTGGATGCAAAATAACACGAAGCATGTGCTGCTGTTCGAGCGTGGTTTAAATAGCCTCCAAAGTAGTCCCAGGAAAGAAGTTCCCCAGGACCACACCCGAGTGAAAAATAGTCCCTGTAGTAAAATAGTCCCATCCAGGCCTCACGTTGGCTTGGATTTATTTGCAGCATGATCTGCATGAGGTAAGTAAAGTCTATGAGCCTGGCGCCTATGGCGCCAGGACTGATTTTTATTATGAGCCTGGTGCCTACGGCGCCAGGACTGAACCCAGACAGCCCCTAGCTGGGGCTGCTGGGGTTTTTGTAAATGTCTTGATGCCTGCTCCCAGGGCTGATGGGCTTGATCCGGAGGCCCGGGGGTAGGCATCATGACAGCCCCGGCTTGGGAGGGGTGCAAGCCCGCTTCCCGCTCTGTGGCCGCTCCTCCAGTCTGTTGGGGGATCCTGTCCCCGGCCGTGCCGCTCCCCTAGCAGGTGTAGGGAGCTTGTCGAGGGGAGGGGGAAGCCGTGCAATGCGTCCACGTGGTTCCAAAGGGACACCCCTTCTCCTTCAGCTCCGCGGCCGCCGAGGCCTCGCTTCGCTTTACACCCAGAGACCTCGGGTCTCGTTGTCAGGTTCTCTGGGGTTCCCGAGCATCGCTCTTTCGCGCGTGGGGTTCTCGGGGGGGGGGGTCACCACGCCAATCCGTCGAGTTGGGTCCGCCTGGGGGGGGCTCAATCCCCTATAACTGCCAGGCTTCGGCGGGAGCAGCACAATCAGGCAGCCATTGCCTGTGCACCCCCTGGTGGCCTCATCGCTTATTTTTAAAGACTGTACGAGCTTCAAACGCTTACCTGAATCCCAGCCACTCTGGGGGAACTCTGTCTCCGGAACTTCTCATCCATCTGCAAGAGGGAAAAGACACTCCAGGTTAGCATGGAAACATCTAGAGGCGCCGCATACCGCACTTACTCACCGCATTTCTTCTTCATAACCAGCATCCACGCTGAAAACGTAGCGGCACCTAAAAGACACAGAAAAAGAACTCAGTTCAATACAAATACGAAAGGGTTGCATTGCGCTCTCACTCACCTTCAGCACTACTCATCTTAGCAGCACGTCGCCATCCCCGGACGCCGGCCATCATCTAAGGAAGGAAAGGAACGAAGTTAGAGAACTGTTCAAAAGACTCATTATACTTACCTGTCGGACTCTTGCCATTGAAGTAACTAGGCAGCAATGAGCCCGCATCTATAAACGCGCCCCTGCGCTGAAAGCAGGACGTAGAGCACACTTTCCAAGAAAACAAGGCACAGTCTCCCAGTCGAGTGGACTCCAGGGAAGGGTTTGAGGTCGTAAGAGGTCAGAACAGGCTGAGTGACGTCCCCGTGGATTCCAGGTGAGCGTTACACTGGCCTTCTCCAACCATTGGAAATTCAGCCCGCACCATGGCACACACTGTCCCTTGATTTCATTAAAGATCTACCTCCCAGTCAAGGATTCAACACCATCTTAGTAATTGTAGACTTGTTCTCTAAAATGGCACACTTTATTCCTTTTAAGGATCTTCCAAATGCATCCAGTTTAGCAAAAGTATTCTTGGAGGAAATTGTACGGCTACATGGCTTTCCATCGGTCTTGATCTCACATCGAGGTAGTCAGTTCGTATCCAACTTCTGGAGGAAATGCTGTTCAATGGCCCAAATTGACATTCGACTATCCACAAGTCACCATCCTCATACAGATGGCCAAACAGAAAGAACAAACCAAACCCTCGAGCAATACTTACGTTGCATGTTACATCAAGTGGAAAGAAATTGGAAGGACTTGTTATAGATAGCTGAATATGCCTATAATAATTCATTACACACCAGCACTGGACAAACCCCTTTCTGCACTATATATGGTAGACATCCATGTTCTTCAGAATTGGATCTCCCAATACCTTTCGAAATGCCAGCGGTTAAAACCCTACATACGACTATTTCCCAGGCCTTCAAAGAAGCAGCAGAACATTTACTCCAAGCCAAGAACAGACAAAAGAAATTTGCTGACCAACATCGTAGTAAAGCCCCCGACTATCAAATAGGAGACAAGGTCTGGTTAGCATCAAAATGTGTGCCCATAAAAGGGACTCAGACCTTTCGTCCCCGATATCTGGGACCTTTTTCTATTGAATCCATAATAAATCCAGTGGCAGTTAAATTAGCCCTACCACCCACTATGCAGATTCATCCTGTGTTTCACGTATCACTCCTGAAACCGGTACAACCCGGTACTCGGGTTACACCACCACCAAAACCAGTATTAGTTGAGGGAGAACCAGAGTTTGAAGTAAATGATATCCTAGACTCAAAATACACCAGATCCAAACTATACTACTTAGTTGATTGGAAGGGATACGGCCCTCAAGACAGATCATGGGAACCTAGTGAATACATCCATGCACCTCGCTTAATTAAAATGTTCCATCAGAATTACCCAGCCAAACCAGGACCAGGCAGAAGTTCTACCCTGAGAGGGGCCTTGGGGGGGAGTGCTGTCATGACCCTTGCCCCTGGCCCTCACTGGCAAGTCAGCCTTCCAGTTAGGGCCAGGTCAAAGGCCTTAAAACCTCATCCAATACTCTCTTGGAGTCAGTCCTGGTGCCTTCGGCGCCAGGCTCATAACCATCATGAAGACCAACATTAGAATGGGACCATTTACTTGGGACTATTTAACTTGGGGGAGTTCAGCCAACATGGAAGCACTCACATAGCTCAGTTACAAGGAACTGAGCTGTGGTCTAGTCTTTTGGGTGTGGCAGGCCTGGGACTACTTTACCTGGACTACTTTGGGTGTGGCAGGCCTGGGACTATTTTACCTGGACTACTTTACCTGAGACTATTTAAACTGCACCCAAACAGCAGAACATGTTTTGCGTTATTCTGCTGTGGGCAGCGTAACGCTCACCGTGTCCAGTTCTTTGATGCCAGTTTACCTGAAACCAAGGACCTGCAGAGAGAGAAAGAACACTACGAAACTTACCTGGAACAGTATACTATCTTCAATCCATCGCCGACTTCATTTCCACTCACCTGAAAGTACGAACTCCATCATCCGGCACTGCATGCATCCTGGAATACCATAACCTGAAAAGAGGAAAAAGAAAGACAGCATTAGTAAGCGTTTACTCACGTTTCCTCCCGAATGAAGAAAGCCACACAATTCTTACCTGGGTAGTCATCTCCTGGTCAGTATCATTGCTGGAACATTACGGCGCTCGGCGAGGAACATCGCAACCTGGAAGGAGAGAAAAGAAACAGGTTAGCAATATAAAAGGCGAAACAAAGCAGCGCATCGCGCATTACTCACCGGACAGCATCGCGCACACCGCGCTTTCGTCTACCGGTCCATGCTCATCTTCAAACTGCATGCCAACACCAAAATACCTTTCCATACCTAAAAGGAAAGAAGCAAGACATTATTATTTGAACTAAGAGGAACATAAGAACTGCATATAAAGACTGTAAAGCAGCAAACCTACGGAGTCGCAGCAGGCCTGGATTACCACAGGGGGGCTTGCACCAGTAAAGTAACTTGGTCGCTGCTCGCCCCCCACATCTATGCACCCCTGCCACGAGGAGCAGGACGGATAATCCCCCTTTTACAATATTAAGGTGAGGAGAGGGCCCAAGGGGGAGGAAGGAGTTGAGGCCAATGGAGGTGGGAAAACATAAAGACAATCTGGTATTGAATCCTGCTCTCCTATATTGCAGACCCATCTTTAACCAGAGGCCTTACCAAGGGACCGGGAGAGGGTTTGAGAGTGCAAATCATCCAACCAAGGCTGGGTGGCGTCCCCTTGGATACCAGGTGAGCGTAACAGTTACCGCATACAATACCATCAAGGGTGTTAGCTCACAGATCCTGTCATTGCTTGCCCTGTATGTGGGCTTAGCGCAAACAGTACCTGTAACAGCAAATGTGGGTAAATAGCTTGCTGACTTTCTTTGTAATCATCAGGAGCTTCTAAGTGCTTAACGCACAACCCTTTTCATATATTTGTATTGTTATCATACTCTCCTTGAACATCCTGAGTTTTAGTGTACATGTGTCTTGGTTCCTGTGTGCATGTTGTTTGACTCAAAGCTATTCACTGCGTGATCTTGTGCACATTTTCCTTGCCATATTCACTGTCTTTGTCCTCTCATGACACGATCAAGGATTCCATACTCACTGCTCATATTTGTTCCTAGTGGCTGTGTATCCAGTGTGGCTGTGTTTCAATTCTGTATCAAATATAATCTGATGAATAATTACTAAATACACAGGCCGTGCAGTGGTGAATTTTAACACCTATGTGGCCTAACACCCACTTTTCCCCCTCAATGAGTGGGGCTGCACTGTACCTTTTTGATACTTTCAAAGAAATATAAATAATTATGTCCCGGGGGAGTGACGTGATACTCCACCATTGGCCAATTTCTGGGCCATACGAGCATGTATGGTTCTGAAATCCTGTATGTTCCAGAAATTGGCCAATACAATGATGCTGTGTCATTCCCCCCGGTGTTTGCTCAGTGGGGTGATTCCTGCTAGGTATACATGAAGAGAACTGTTCTAAATATCTGCGAAATAAAAATTACATTTTTGGTACAGAATTAGATCAATCCTGAGACAAACAACGCCTTGAATAAATAAAGGAAAAGATGGAGTACCACATCTAGCTGAAGTCATCACCACAAGAATACAACTTTAGCTGAAAAGAAAGAGTAGTGCAACATAAGAAGAGGTTCGAAAGAGAATTAGGTATGGTAGACAGAACCACTATAAATCTCAGGTCAGGACAAAGGATTTCAAAACTTCTAAAATTGATACTTTCTTGAAGTTGAAGAGGGGTTTAGGCAGTTCAGATGGGGCGAGAGATGTGGAGTTTAGAGGCAAAGGGGCAATGATGTTGTTAGATTTAGAGGCGAGTAGGAGGGATTCTTTTTTGTTATTAATTTTAGCCTGAAGGGTCGTTATTTTATTGGCTAGGGCACTCTGGATATGGGTGCACCATGTTTTGTCTTTAAGGCATGTGTCAGGAGGTTGGATAGGTGTTTCCATTTCTTTTAGGATTGTGAACAATTCTTTAGTATTGGAATTAACTTTGGTAATGCGCAGATTATAGGATTGTTTGGCAAGGATTATTTATTTTTTATACAGGGAAGCTAGTTTTGTGAGGTTGTTTTTGTTGATGTCTGAAGAGTTTAGTCTCCATATCTGTTCACATTTTCGTTTCTCTAATCTAATGGCTTTTAAGTGGGAAGAGAACCAAGTGTTAATATGTTTTTTCTGTTTGCACTTTCTAGTTTTCAGGGGTGCTATAGTGTCTAGGGCAGAAAGCATTACTTTATTGTACTGTTCGACCAAGGTACGTGGGTCAGTGGAGGCAGGAAGAGAGTTCAAGGTAGGGAGGATCAGAGGAATGAGTTTGTTAGCTGTAATGTTCTTTTTATTCCTAGTGAGAATAGCAGGGGCTAGGGTGACGACATGATGGGGGATTGTGGCTTCAAGGGAGAAGGAGATCAAGTGATGGTCAGACCAGGGCAAAGGTGTTATGGCAGTGACAGAAGTTTGGCAGTGGTGTTCTGCTATCCAGTCAAGCATTCTACCTTTAGTATGAGTAGCGCCTGTTACCTTTTGGGTAAGTCCTATTTCCTCGATGGAATCATTAATCTGTGTGGCATTGGGATCTAGGGGGTCTTTATAGCCAAGATTAAGGTCTCCTAGGAGAAGGCTTGGTGAAGCATTTTTAAGGTTATCCGATAGGATATTAGTAAGGTCTTTTTCAAAGGAGCCTCGAGGGCCTGGAGGTCTGTAGATAAGGTGGATAGCTATAGTTTGAGTATTTGAAATGGTTAGCTTGGCGGTCAGGATTTCGCCGAAGTCTACATTTAGTGGAGAAGCTAGTCTCAGTGCTAGGCAAGTTTTGGCAATTATAGCTAGGCCACCGCCTCGAGAGGTGGTGCGGTCTATTCTTAAGAGGGTATAGTCCTCCGGAATAGCTAACATAATCGCTGGGCCGGCTGCTGAATGGAGCCAGGATTCTGTGATAGCAAGGAAGTCCTATTTTTCAGTAGAAATTAGGTCAGCTATTTCTGTGGCATGCGCCACCAAAGACCGGGCATTTATTAAGGCTCCTATTATACCGGGCAGTGTGGTCTCAGTAGGTGCTGGCACGGTATTGTGGAGGGCTCTACGATAACTGGTGGGGTCTCGACAGAGTCGGCTGTTAAGATGGAGTGGGTGCTGAGTATCATGCGAAGAGGTTTTGGTATTAGGCTGGATATTTTTGGGGTTTCTAGACAAGTTGTTAGAGAAGAGGTGTAGGAATTTGGCTGGGGGTTCATAAATTATTGGTTACAAATCTTGAGTGTTCAAGAAGCGAAAGCATCCAATTCTTCAAAACCTTCATAAGGCAAGTGAAGGGACCTTAGCGCCAACCATTGTACGCTAAATGTAGAAACTGCCAAGTCCAACAGGAAACCCTCTCTTATTCAAAATAAGAAGTGTGGATAAAGTGGGGGAGTCAGAACCCCTCAGAAAACACCTAGAGAAATTCTTCTAGTGGTGATTATAGGATTTAAGAATGAAAGCTATCTTAGGTTTCTGTATAATCACTGCTAAATCAGAGCTTAAAGCCTCAGCTTGGAAGAGTGAAGCTTTCAACCTTAATGCCATCAGATGGACCATGATCAAACACTTTGTAGTACTACAGGATGAGCAATGACATGAGAAAGAAGAGAATTATGGAGTTCTTCCATACAGACAATTGTAGTAGTAGAGGGAGCCATCTTCTCTGAAGCAACATGGGGCAGTCAGAATGATTTAGGCTGCATCCTTTCTAGCCTTGCTCAGAACTTGAATAACTATAGGGATGGTGAAAAGAAGATCTGTGGGATAATGCAGAGGCATATCATTCTATCCCATGCATCTGGAACCTGTCATGAATGATCTATTTGTGAAGGTTTGTGTTGGATCATTTGCAGAAAAGTCCATCCATTGGGAACCCATAGCTGTGCAAACTTGAGCAAAGATATGAGATAGTGAGAGCTTGAGAGGTACAGGAAAAAAACAGACTCAAAGATGCTATGCTATTGTTCCTGAAAGGTGAATGGCTAAAAGTCACCTATCCGAGCCACCAAATTATTCAAGTGTTTTAAATGTGTGTCACCTAACTTGCTCACATAATACTTAGCTGTTATGCTGTCTGCCCTGATCCTCATACACTGTCCCTTGAGAACTTTGGAAATTGACATGGAATCCCTCACGTTTGCGGAATGAAGGGTCTTGATGCTGCCATTCTCCCATAAGAGGTCTTTTGTCCAAATTAGCAACCCATACTATCAGATTATCAGATTAGCATCTGTCGTTATGGTTTTGAGGGGCTGTGAAGGGTAAATGCTTGAAATTAGAAGAATTAATGGGAATTTCTAAGCAAGCATCCCATAAGTCAGCGGGACATAGTTTCCTGGGGAAATTAAAGGGTAAAGAGCCTGCAGCGTTTTCATCATAAAATGGGCTGTTCTAATGAATTTGTTGACTTATTATAAAATAATAACAAGCCTAAATCCCCAGGCGGCTGCCTTATTGAACTAAATATACTAGAGGATATATACACTGAAATTATTCTTCTCTTGGATATGGCCTTTTCCCTGTAAGAACATGGGTATGTTATCTATAATGGAAATCCAATTAAGTGGGGCCTTCATGAGAGGAGATACTATACATCACCTGACCAAAATAGAGAGTCCGAAAAATCAACCATGCAACATTTCTTATTGACGTTTATAACCCTTTAATCAGGGATAGGGGATTTCCAGACAGAAAGAAAATAACTCATCCGCCCTCCCAATGAAACCTGAGTCAAAGTATGGGAAGTGTAGAAAGTAAGGTGCAAATGTGAGGCAAATACACATCCACCAGGATGAAAAGATACAAGGAGGTTACATTTAATGACTCAACCTTTAGAAGTCTCCTTGCTCTCTGAAGGGGAGCTGTGTAGAAAGAATGTAGAAGAGGAAAACGAGATGTGGCCTCTTAGTTTGGTCTTTGTGGTGAACAGAATTGGTGTACCACACTTGTCCTTCATGAAAGCTTCTGTGACATTTTTCTGTCTATTTGATCTCTGAACAAAAGCGTTCCTGAAAAAGGCTTTTTTAAAATTGCAACTTTCTGCAAGGACTCAGTATACCAGTCCCTTAAGGAAAGATGTCCTCATCAAAGTACTGCAGCCACTGCCACAAGAACAGGAAGTGGCTCTCACAAAGCCTGTATCATGGAACGTAATAGGTTGGAAGGGTGCTTACCAGAATCCAAAGCATTTGACAGATCATGAAACTCTATATTGAGTTTGGTATGTATAAGTAGGTAGTAAATCCAAATTCTAACAAGGGAATACATTTGTTAGAGCAGTATCCATGTTTCCATCTACTGGGTGAGATTGTCTGGAGCCACCAACAGTTTACCTAGAAAATTAGTAATGAGAGATTCTAATTCAATGTTACCAGGAATTCCCATCTTTGGGTCATGAATGGTGCATGCAATCATTGTGAACATAATACTAATAAAAGTGTAAATAGGTCAGACCTATTGAAATTGCTTCGATTGATTCCTCCTCTTCGTGTCCTTGACACTTCTGATTTTGATTTTGTGGAGCACCTTAAATGTGCTAACAAAAATGTATAACGTATATACTGTGCAACTGTAGAGACATCCAACATAATACACGATCAGTGTTAGAATACTTGAGTTAGGGTATGAGCTTGATGAGAAGGCAGAATCCATCATATCAGAGGATTTGATCTTGGCGGCATACTTAAGCACCAAAAGTAGTCTAGTCGGGAGTAAAAAGACCAGTGATATAACTCAGAGTGACATCAGAGGAGTTTTGAAATTGCTGCTTGAGATCGTAACAGCTAAAGGTCACGTTTGAAATTGAACCTGTAGTTTGATTTTGTGGAATACACGTGGCTTCATGCACCTCCTCAGTGAAACAGGATTGCTTAGCACTTTACAAAAAAGCAATGGGGCTCATTCTGGGTCCGGCTGTAGCCGTGCTGGTAAGACTGGCTACCGCCGGACCCGTAGTGAATTACTGGTGCCGGACTTGCTGGAATTAACGGGGCATTACAGCCCTAGTGGTCCGGTAAATCTGGCGCAGCAATTCTGTAAATCCCCGTTCCTGTGAATGGGGACCACAGAAACACCGGCACCATGTCGTAATGGTGCCAGTGTTTCCGTGCATCTCTGTGGACGGGTGCCGTTCTGCCTGCCAGGTCAGACCTAGTGGGTGGGACGGCACCCGCCCGCAGAACTCGTAGTTTGCTGGTCCGGAAAACAGTGCTGGTACGGTTCTACCGGCACCGTTAATTCCAGAATGGCAAACTTGTAATGAGCCCCAATCATTTTTTCCTCCAATAAAATTGGCTGAACACCCCAATACATGTTGATGGATATCAATTGCATCAAAGACTCGCAAAGAAAGGTGAAAGAGGGTGACCACGTGGGGGCATTTTCAGTGGCGTTAAGGGCCATCTTTCAGTGGTTGGCATAGAAATCCCAGGTCCGGACCCCAATGCTTTAGCCGTTGCAATTGAAAGTCCGGGAAGTAGGACACGATCAACCAAACTTAATCCATATTTGAAACTTTTGCTTCCCTGCTTTCTGATGAAATCAGCATTGACAGAAACGATATGATCGTGTGCGAGGAGACCAAGTGTGTTCGCTCTAAGAGCGTGATGAAACAACGCAATGCCAATCGCCAAAGAAGACTTGGGTATGGCTACTTATATGACTGGGGTTTCACCATGATGAATGGCAGAACAGACTGTGAGAAAACAAAGTGTGTCTCACTTGCTAATCCCCAAGGGTTTCTCTCTCCGTTGGCCAGGCCACAGCCATTGCCTTTGGATCCAGACCATTGAGGTGGACCAGTGTGGGAGGATCACCTGGGTGAGGGATCTTTGGGAAGTGGGGGTGAGACAACCAGTCATGAGACCCGGTATCCCCCCGTTTACTGTGCCCATACCCCATCCTATTTTAATCTGACAACCCCCCTCTCCTCCCCTCTTCCTACACGAACACTGGGCGAGGAAGAGGAGGACTGAGAGAAAAGAGGCTAACCCTTACATATCTGATTGGACATGTCCTGTTAATAAGGTCAGGCAAAGGTAGACACTTGACCTTAATCACGTACATCTGATATTAACTTCCCCCACATGGATAAAAGGCAGAACGTGGAGATACACTCTGAGCAAGGTGGAACACGAGAAGGAGCAGATCTTCTGGGGCAAAGGCAAACACATTGGAGTAGGACGACCAATCGAGGGACCAGAGTGTGGGGCTGGGAAACCCTGAACATGCCATCACATCACCCCTTGCGCCACCAGACTCACTAGACGCTGCCTGCCCCTCACCACCCAGAACAGCTGTACCCCTCTATATCCTACCCCCCGCTGCATATCTGTTCTGTTGTTACCACTGAAAAGCGCTCTGCTGTTATGCATCTGTAATGTTGTACACCTCGCGCTAGGTCGCGCTCAATAAATACCATAATAATAATAGTAATAATAATAATAATAATGCTATTGACAAGGGAAGGGGCAAGTGTCCAACTCTACCCATCACTTGTGGATCCTGCAAGGTTCCATCCTCTCCCATTGATCTTCAACTTTTAAATAGAACCACTTGGAACCCTCCTCGCTCCACACAACATCCACATCCACCAATATGCAGATGACACGCAGCTCTACTCCAAGATATCCTCCATCAAAGTCATTCACAGGATCAAGACCTGTTTCTCTTTGATCCAGTAAGGGATGTCCAGTGCTTACCTGAAGCTCAACCCTTCCAAGATTGAATTCCTACTCCTGACCAACAACATAGGACTCCATGAGAATGGGGACCGCGGAAACACCGGCACCATGTCGTAATGGTGCCAGTGTTTCCGTGCATCTCTGTGGGAGTGTGCTGTTCCGCCCGCCAGGTCAGAGCTAGCGGGTGGGACGGCACCCGCACACAGAACTCCTAGTTTGCTGGTCTGGGAAACTGTGCTGGTACGGTTCTACCGGCACCTTTCATTCCGGACAGGCAAACTTGTAATGAGCCCCAATGATTTTTTCCTCCAATAAAGTTGGCTGAACACCCCAATATATGTTGATGGATATCAATTGCATCAAAGACTCGCAAAGAAAGGTGAAAGAGGGTGACCATGTGGGGCCTTTTCAGTGGAGTGGAGTTAAGAGCCACCTTTCAGTGGTTGGCATAGAAATCCCAGGTCCGGACCCCAATGCTTTAGCCATTGCAATTGAAAGTCCGGGAAGCAGGACACGATTGGCTGTAATAAATGTATATGATCCACCAGGGGGCAACCAAACTTAAACCATATTTGAAACTATTGCTTCCCTGCTTTCTGATGAAATCAGCATTGGCAGAAACGATATGATCGTGTGTGTGGAGACCAAGTATGTTCGCTCTAAGAGCGTGATGAAACACGCAATGCCAATCACCAAAGAAGACTTGGGTATGGCTACTTATATGACTGGGGTTTCACCATGATGAATGGCAGAACACACTGTGAGAAAACAAAGTTGTCTCACTTGCTAGTCCCCGAGGGTTTCTCTCTCCGTTGGCCAGGCCACAGCCATCGCCTTTGGATCCAGACCATGGAGGTGGACCAGTGTGGGAGGATCATCTGGGTGAGGGATCTTTGGGGAGTGGGGGTGAGACAACTAGTCGTGAGACGATTTATCCCCACGTTTCCTGTGCCCATACCCCATCCTATTTTATAGGTTTATCTGACCACCTGTCACAAGGGTCAGCTAAATCCTCTTCCTCAAAAGAGGTCTCCGTCTTGAATCCCTCCCCTTCCTCCTCACCTTTGTCTTTTCTTCTGTGTTTCCTTTGTTCTTTGATTCCAGAACTCTCCTTTTTTTTATGCAGGTAAGGACGGACACAGAAGGACGCCACAGTGCCACCGTATAGGTGGGACGGTGGATGATTCCCCGTGACCACAGCAGAAGGGGGAAAAGCCAAAGGCACAAAAAAAAAAACAGATGAAATCCTCAGGCTGTAGTAGAGAAGTCTGAAGTCCTCGGAAACCAAGATGAAGTCAGGTGGGGTGGAAGAAGATCCAAGTAATCCACAAGGGTGAACCAGAGAAAGCACAACAGGAGGCAAAGGTAGTCCAGTAAACAGGCCGGGTCCAATTCACAGGTAAACAATGCGTGCACAGATCGGGAGGCAGGAGCAATCCAATAAACAGGCCGGGTCGGATACACAGGTAATCAATGCGGACACAGATCGAGAGGCAGAGAACGGGTAGTAGACAGGAAGGGGTCAGGGTACCAGTGGTAGCGGGAACTGCAGAGGAAGAAGGGGTAAGCTAGGAAGAGGAGACAATGTACTGCTCTGGCTTCACAACTGCTTGCAGTCTTAACAGTTTCAAATGGGGGTCCAGGCAGACATTCCACCTTACAGGTATCAGATTGGAAGCTAAGAAGGTTTTTAGTCCAGTTTATAGTAGGGTTGTGCTTCCGTAACCATCCTATACCAAGAATCAGGGGGAAGAGAGCGGCACGAATGATGTCAAAGGCGATCTTTTCGGTATGTTGTTGTATGGACATGACGAGTTCTTCAGTAGTGTGAGTGATTTAGCCGGAGATTAAGGGCTCACCGTCTACCCTTCCACTTTCTGGTCTTCTTTCTTGGCAATGCAGGTCACACCCTTCTGTGCAGCCCAATGAGTATCCATGAAATTGCCGGCTGCACCGCAATCCAATAGAGCCTGAGACTGTATCTCTGAATCGCCCAAAAGTAAGGTCACTGAAAGAATCATTAGACGAGCATCTTCAGGTATCTTCGGGGTGGATACGGAGAGGGTAACATAAGGACTTGGAGAGGCCCCTCGGAAGTGAGTCCTGACACTTACCGAGGGCGATCATTTCCCGACCGTCTGGGAGGGACATCTGGACAGTCCCTAAGTAGATGAGTAGAAGCTCCACAATACATGCACAGACTCCCTTCTCTGCGCCTCTTCCGTTCCTCACGAGTAAGAGGACCCCGAGTGGTCCCTATCTGCATTGGTTCTTCTCGGTTAGATCGCGAGGATGATGAAGGAACGGGAGGAAGGGGTTCCACAGAAGGAGACACATAGGGTTTAGATTTCCTTTTCTCAGCCCGACGCGCTGTGAAACGGAAATCGATGCGAAGAGTAGCTTTAACAAGATCATCAAAGGTTGTAGGGCGAGCTATCCGGGCCAATTCGTCTTTGAGGTCCTCCCTTAGACCACATCTGAAAATGGCATACTGAGCTTGCTCTTGCCATCCTGCTTCTGCTGCGACTTGTTTGAAGCTTGTTATAAAAGTAAGCAGGTCTGAGTTGCCTTGGGGAATGTCGAGTAGATCTTCCGATGCTAAGAAGGTACTCTCGGTACGCAGAAACGTCTCCTGCAACAAGGTCTTAAAGGCACTGTTGTCTTGCAGAACAGAGTCGGTTTGATTAACGAGAGGGGTAGGCCATGCAAGGGCATTGCCAGTCATGTGGGTAATCATGAATCCAATTTTGGCGTGATCCGAGGCAAAGGTCTGAGCACGAAATGAGAAGTGGAGGTTGCAAGCGTCCAAGAATTCTTTAACCCTCTTGGGTGTGCCATCAAATTTTCCGGACACCATAGGGAGTGGAGGTAGATCTGTCAAAGAGCGTTCTCTCTCAGTCAGGCGCTACTGTAAGGCGGTGTTGGCACTCTTTAAATTCTGTACCTCTAAGTTTAGATTCTGAACGGCGGCTACAAGTTCCTGAATCTGTTGAGGTGTCGCCATGCTGATGTCTGGGCGTTGCAAACTGTCACAAGGGTCGGCTATGTCCTCTTCCTCAAAAGAGGTCTCTGTCTCGAATCCCTCCCCTTCCTCCTCACCTTTGTCTTTTCTTCTGTGTTTCCTTTGTTCTTTGATTCCGGGACTCTCCTTTTTTTTATGCAGGTAAGGACGGCCACGGAAGGATGCCACAGTGCCGCCGTATAGGTGGGACGGTGGATGATTCCCCGTGACCGTCAGCAGAAGGGGGAAAAAGCCAAAGGCACAAAAAAAAACCCAGATGAAATCCTCAGGCTGTAGTAGAGAAGTCTGAAGTCCTCGGAAACCAAGATGAAGTCAGGTGCGGTGGAAGAAGATCCAAGTAATCCACGAGGGTGAACCAGAGAAAGCACAAAGGGAGGCAAAGGTTGTCCAGTAAACAGGCCGGGTCCGATTCACAGGTAAACAATGCGTGCACAGATCGGGAGGTAGGAGCAATCCAATAAACAGGCCAGGTCGGATACACAGTAATCAATGCGGACACAGATCGAGAGGCAGAGAACGGGTAGTAGACAGGAAGGGGTCAGGTTACCAGTGGTAGCGGGAAATGCAGTGGAAGAGGGGTAAGCTAGAAAGAGGAGGAAACAGAAGCAAAGCGAAGAAAAAAGGCGGACAGAAGTCCGACAATGACGGGAAGGATCTCGGGAAGGACCTCGAGCGAGAGGAGGCAGGAAGGCTAGAAAAAATGAGCGGGAGGAAGAAAAGGTAGAATCAGAGGGAGGCTAACGGGAAGAAGACGAGTAAGGTAACACGGAGCGCAGGCAACAAGGAGGAACCAAGGGAACGTTGCAACACGTCCGCAACCCGGAAGCAGGGGAATAAATGCCTCTGGTTACATACGCGACGCAAAGAAAGCTAGTCCCGCACCCCGCCCTTGGAAAGTCGTGGTGGAACATTCAATGGCGTACCGCGACGCCAGCGATCCCAAACTCGCCATCTTCCCCAAGGTGTGACACAACCCAACCCCCCCCTTTCTACACGAACACTGGGCGAGGAAGAGGAAGACTGAGAGAAAAGAGGCTAATCCTTACGTATCCCATCGGACATGTCCCATTAATAAGGTCAGGCAAAGGTAGGCACTTGACCATAATCACGTACATCTGTTATTAACTTCCCCCACATGGATAAAAGGCAGAACGTGGAGACACACTCTGAGCAAGGTGGAACACGAGAAGGAGCAGATCTTCCGGGGCGAAGGCGAACACATTGGGGTAGGACGACCGATTGAGGGACCAGAGTGTGGGGCTGTGAAACCCTGAACATGCCTTCACATCACCCCTTGCGCCACCTGACTCGCTAAATGCTGCCTGCCCCTCACCACCCGGTACAGCTGTACCCGTCCTCTGTGCCCCTCTACATCCTACCCCCGCTGCATATCTGTTCTGTTGTTACCACTGAGAAGCGCTCTGCTGTTATGCATCTGTAATGTTGTAAACCTCGCGCTAGGTCGCGCTCAATAAATACCATAATAATAATGATAATAATAATAATGCTATTGACAAGGGAAGGGGCAGAGTTAGTGTCCAACTCTTCCCATCACCTGTTGAACCTCCAAGGATCCATCCTCTCCCATTGATCTTCAACTTTTACATGGAGTCACTTGGAACCCTCCTCGCTCCACACAACATCCACATCCACCAATACGCAGATGACACACAGCTCTACTCCAAGATATCCTCCATCAAAGTAATTCACAGGAGCAAGACCTGTCTCTCCAGTAAGGGATGTCCAGTACTTACCTAAAGCTCAACCCCTCCAAGACTGAATTCATACTCCTGACCAACAACACCAAGCACCCTGACATCCAGACAAAGCTCTCTACTATGTACCTCAAGGGTTTCATACCCCAGCTGGCCACCTCTGCCTCCTCCATTGGGTAACATAAACAGACACCTCTCCTTCAAACAGCACAGTGCAAGGAACACATAAAACAGCTTGGTACCAACTTTTACCCCTGCGGAAAATCAAGCCTTCATTAATGAAAACAACTTCAGATCTGCTGTCCAAGCCTTGGTCCTCTACCACCTAGATGGTGGCAGTGCCATTTTGGAAGCTCTTCCTGAGACTACCACGGTACCCTCAGATGTTCCCTGCATGCTGCAGCACGTCTATTCAAAGTACTCAGCAAATTTGACCACATCACCCCGACCCTCATTAAACTGCCTGGTTTTGCTACAAGTCTGTATCATCATCAAATCCTGCAGCATCATATACAAGGCTGTCACCCTGGAGTCCCCAAGCTACCTCACTGAGAAACTCTGCATCTCCGGGGGCCTACGATCCACCAGAAGTAAGGACATGTGCAAACTTGAAATCCGCCAGTGTAGGAAGGAAAGAAACAGAAGAAAGACCTTCTCTGTCTATGCCCCAAGACTCTGAAACCTCCTCCCGGTCAACATCAAACTCGCCCCCTCACTTTGACATTTCAGGAAGGAGCTCAAGACCCTCCTCTTCAAGGAATGGCTCCTCCCTAACAGCTAGGTGCACACACCCTCCACTCTCCACCCTACCTGGGTGACCTGATCCCCACTGTTTCCCCCCCCTGGTTGCGTGTAGGTCCCTTGCTGACAAATTGCCCACCTTCCCCCTCCCCTATTTTTAGCTCCTTGCTCCATTGTTTGTCTGCTACTCTCACAATGTTGTTCCCCCTATGATTGTAGAGCCCTCGATTGCTTCTTCTTGAAGCTAGGTCCACGCTCAATAAATATCCTAATAATAAAAACTGTATATAGCAGGAGCTCAGACCTGCTGGAGGAAGATTCCACCATCTTTTTTCTCTCTATATCGCCCTTCCTTCGTGTTCCCTTCACTCCCTTCAACACAAAGCACTTTGGGTATGATGTCAGAAGGCAAAGTCCACTTCTTCCAAGGACAGGGATTGGAACTCCAGCCTTCATTTAGTACAATCACTTGTGGGCTTTTGCTGTTAAAAGAAGGAGTCTCCCACTCCTTCTCTGATTGCCTTTGGAACAAACACCTAAGGAAGACTTTGTTGGGAGAGTTGACTTTCCAAAGCCTTCCAGTGAGGAGAAGACAAAGTGTCCAAGGCAGAGGAGAGCTCTGTTCCCTATCTATCTCCAGGGAACACTGAGGGTAACCTGCTGCTGGAACAAGACCTGCATCCTTGCCAGTCACACTGCTGCCCAGGACCTCACAGTGTAGAAGGGCCCCCTGTAAGTGTGCACCAGCCACCCTTGCATTAGGAGCCCATAAACAAGGACTGTACTTGTCCCAGAGACCCTCAGAGGGACTCACAGCACCTGAGAGCCAAGACAGAATTGCCACCATCAAACTGCTGAGAACCGTTCGACCACATCAAACCATCAGGACCCACCAGAGCTGCCTTTGGAACTCATCCAATCTTCCAATCACTGAACTGCACATTCAAGCCAGTTGTGTAATGAACAGCGCTGTAGGACTGCTGTACAGCGCTCTAGGACTGCTGTACATTTTGGTTGCTTAGCAACCTGGAAGACAGAGCTGTGGGAAAGCCGTGGTGAAAGTATGTACAGGGAAGAGTAACTCAGACACAGGAATTTAAGTAGGACGGGAAATACGAAATTCATGCTGCATGCCAATATAGAGTATGAATCAAATTAGAGGGTGAGGGAAGGTTAACCAACTTGTTCTGCACTTGCCCCAGTGTAAAGCAGGATTGTATACTTGCACTGACCCTATATATTTTTTTAATTTCATTTTATATTTATATATCAAGAAAGATTCACGTCCCACAAAAACAAGTAATACAACAATGCTGTATGATTGTTGTTGGTAATGTACATCAATTTTCAATTTCAAACCAATCCGAAAGAAAAAGACTGAGACTGGCAGTGTCGCACTCTAATCTGCAGGCACCAATTCCTCCACAACAGCATTCGAGCATTAAGCCAGGAGATAAGTCGCTAAATGGCCCCATATGTTTTTAGGCCTGGACCGCAGCACACAAGAGTACCATATTCCCCATCAATGTCCCTCAGCCAAATCTAATCATCGAGCCAAGCTCGAATAGTAGGGGGAGCCTGGTTAGTCCACTGCATCAACACACATCTGTGAGCCACTTTCATGCTAGTAGCCAGGAGCTTGTGGCCAGGGCCTGAATACTAGAGAGAATGGCCACCCCTACCCAAAAGTCTTGCACCTGGGGACACAACCACAGCATATGAAGGAAATCAGCCAGACACATGTTATATATAGTCTTGTACTTTGTTACTGGCCTGGAGTGATTGCCATAGAATGTGATGTATGATGCAGCCAGGAGAATGTTGAGTGCATCAGTGCATGAATGTTCTGAGTGAGTCAGTTGGGGGCCTGAGCTGGAGTGAGTGGATGGCCGGTGGGTCTTCTCCTTCATGTGTACTGTACTACCTATCCCTGTCCTTGTCCTGTCATCCAGACTACTGTGAATACCTGAGAGTAACGGGAACTGTACATATTGTACCAATAAAGCATACCTGGAACAACATCAGTCTCCACAGCTGGTCTGTGTGTCCCTTGTGACTAATAAGAGACTTTATTACATTGGCGACGAGAGTTAAAGAACCCAGGAATATGAACAAATACAACTTAAAAGGACAGAGTGCAACTGAGGAGCTGCAGCTACAATAAATGTACAGTAAGGAGAGCTGTGGGGGGGAAGCAGCCTAAGAGTGACCCACCATTCCCCCATAGACTCAAAAATAAACATCCTGCCAGCTCCAGGGTTGAAAATGTATAATGTGCCACTGGACTCTGGGAGGGAGGTCCCCAGCAACCAAAAACATTTCCCCAAACGCCCTACTCCAAAAGTGCTTCAGACAGCAGGAGCTGTCCATCTATCAGGTCAGAGGAGGGGGGAGGACGAAGTGAAACTTACACTTTCCTTTCATTTGGCATTTTATGTGTAAAACGGACAAAATGAAAGGTACGCTTTCCTTTTATTGGCATTTTTTTTGTGTAAAACCCTCACTGCTGCCCTGAGCAGAACCCTGCATCATTTTCAAAAGCTGCTAGCTGTTGCCCAGCAACACACACACAGCATTAGCAGTCATCATTGTCTCAATGGCTACTCTGACTTTCCGGGACTAATCACTCACTATCTTGGTCCATTGTGACATCACAACTGAACATTCCATCAGGTCTTCCCTGAACTTTTTGAGCCCCGTTCAAATTAATAAGTAAAAAGATAACTCTCAGCGTAGGAGCTGGAGGCAGTGTGTGTGTCAATGAAATGCAATAACTTCATGGGAGCATTTTACAGTTTCATTGACCACCCTGTACATTCTGCAAACAACCGGGTGGCGCCAGAGCTCCATGCTCTCAGAATATTAACTGTGAAAATGAATACATAAAGGCAGCGTGCAACCCGTAATGAAAGACATTTTTGTTGTGCCAAGTTTTTTTTGTGTATTAAACAATGTCTCCCATGTGGAATGAACATGGATAAAGTTTGGAGTTTGATTTTATCAAAGATCCTGCCTGAATTTCAAAAATGCTCCGTGTAATACAGTTACATCAGAGGACCAGCGAGGTCTGTTCTCCTCCAGCCCTTCTATTGAATGATGACGTGTGTTAACATTCAGTGGGTGATGGTGATCCATGGAATGAGGAAAGAACAATGAAAGGAAGTGATACGTGTCAGTTTCGTTTCTTCATGTTAAATGGATTGATGGAGAAAACACTTGCTGCCGTGTGCGTACTTTAAGGAAGCTTTAGTTGGGGCACTGAAAGGAACATTTTGCAAGAGATTTTCTTTATTATTATATACATCAATGGAACTAAAGGCACAACGTGAGCAAGCAGCATACTTGTGAAATAAGCTACGAGAAACCCCTTCCCTTGGAATCATTATTTTGGATTGAATTATGTTTGGCAATAATGCAAACGTGACAATTTACATTTTTTTTTCTTTATTTTGATTTTTTTTTTCTTAATGAATCTGGAAAAGCCACCATGGACTTATGCAACACTTATCAACATAAATGAAAAAACGAATTGAATTTTTTTTTTAAGCACATAGTAATAATAATATTTTTTTTTTATTTTCTCAAATTTCCACCATCATCAAGAAATGTTTATATACTGAATAATGTATGTTATGGTTATGGTGTTAAGGGTCTGATTTACCCTTTGGAGAGTTGTTGAACAAAACATTAGTTACATTGGATACCCTGCAATTGACTTTGGGCCATTGTCTTGCTCACTTTGTGTGATGTTGTGGCCCACTGTTATGTGTTCCATCCCAGCCATGACACACGTGTTGTAGTTCATGGTCGCGGTGCAGGGTAGTGCTGTTAATGTATACTAATTAATGGGTATTCCTGTTAATGTGTACTAATGAAATAGTCTTGGAGATATTTGAAGCCAGGTGAGAATTTTAAATTTCCACCAGAGCCACAAAGAAAAATGTGGCGGTATGTATACTCTTTTTTGAGGTATATGTTATATGCGTACGCTCTAATGTGAGATGCTTAAGTGGCCAACCGACTGCATAAGGGTTGCGTCATGAAAGAGTTTGGGCAGCTGACTGAATAAGGGTTGCACCATAAAGAGTTTGGCCAACTGACTGAACAAGGGTTGTGCCTAAAAAAAAAGAACATTTTTTTTTTATTGCCGGCAAATGTACATTCTGTATATATATAGTGCGCACTTTTGCATTAGTTACTGTTAAGCATTCACCATTGTTCCTTTAGCAATAGTTTTAAGCTTAAGACCTCCGGTGCTACCAGGAGCACCTCATCTGTTACATGTAGTTCATCTGTGTGAGATTCTGGTTGTGTTTAGATTTATGAGTGGGCGAGTGATGTGTATTTGGCTGACCTTCCTTCACCCGAATGAAAGGACGATGTTTGTGTGCATGAACCTGATATGAAAGGGAGATGTCACGCGTGGGTACTTCCGGCATGAAAGGGAGATGTTATGTTGTGGTTGAATCTGGTAAGAAAGGGAGATGTTATATATAGTCTTGTACTTTGTCACTGGCCTGGAGTGATTGCCATAGAATGTGATGTATGATGCAGCCAGGAGAATGTTGAGTGCATCAGTGCATGAATGTTCTGAGTGAGTCAGTTGGGGGCCTGAGCTGGAGTGAGTGGATGGCCGGTGGGTCTTCTCCTTCATGTGTACTGTACTACCTATCCCTGTCCTTGTCCTGTCATCCAGACTACTGTGAATACCTGAGAGTAACTGGAACTGTACATATTGTACCAATAAAGCATACCTGGAACAACATCAGTCTCCACAGCTGGTCTGTGTGTCCCTTGTGACTAATAAGAGACTTTATTACAACACATCCGGCATTTTAGGCACAGATCACTCTTAGAGTCGAAAAAGGTGCATACAGGCAGGTTCAAGGTATACTGCAGGGCCTTAAGTTGGATCAGCTGGAGTCTGGTATTGAATGCCCAGTTGTCGGACCACTCCCATAGCAGCACCCACTGTTTGTCTGTAAACGCAAACCCAACGTCCTTTTCCCAGCTCTGTTTACACTTCAAAACCACTCAGAGAGAGTCTTGCTGCACCTGGCCATATATAGTAGAAATAAGACGCTTGGCCAGTACCGAACTAAGGAGATAATGCAGTATTGGGAGCGACATGGGGGGGCATTCGGTAATGTGGGAGACCATGCTTTAAAAGCTGCCCACATACGGAAATACTGCAACCGCCAACTGAGGCCATCCCCCATCTTAGCTGTTAACAACCCCTGAGATGCAAACTCCCCATCAGGATACAAGTCAGCCATAGTGCCTATCCCCACACCCCTACACTCCTGAACCAAGGCTGTGCCACAGGTAGGCTTAAGACCCTCAATATTCCAGAGCTGCAGCCTTGGGTCATAGGGGATGTACACTCCCAGCAGCCTCTTAAGGATCCTATTCCACATAGGCACCGTGCAAGTCACAGGGTCAGATTTACAAGTATCAGCCACCTTCCTTGACACCAGCCCACCCTGAGCTGCAAAAGGGTGCACCAAGTCTTTTTCAATCCTCACATGTGGGTACGCTGGGCCCCCGGCATCCATTAGGATGCAAAACGCAGGAAATATTACTCCATATCTGGCGCACATATGCCGCTGTGGTCCCATGGGAGGACCAAGGTATCCCAGCAAATTCTGGGGGATTTCGGGTGCCATGCCAGCCTCACCAATAAAGCCTTCAACTCAGTGAAAAATGCAGCTCCCGGCCACGCCGGTATGTTTTGAAACATATACAACAGTTTGGGGACCACTATCATTTTGGCGATGGCAACCAGACCCAGAAGGGTCAGAGGCAGCATACACCACTTTCCCACCTTGTTTCACAGGACCTTCGGGTATTTCAAGTGATGATTCTCCAGCAGAGAATTCCTAATAAACCATACACCCAAGTACTTGACAGACAATTGCTCCCACCTATACCCTACAATATCAGCTGACGGGACCATAGCCTCATTGAGTGGAAACAAAAAGGATGAAATATAAAATCACATCATCTGCATACAAAGACACCAACTCATTGGTCCCCACATCACCAAGCAACGACCCAGATGGAACTTCAGCAACCAGAGTCAAGAGTAACAGAGATAGAAGGCACCCCTGTCTAGTGCCAAGGCCCAAGTCAAAGGCCACAGAGTGTTTCCCAAACAGGCTAATCTTAGCTGTCGCGCCAGTGTATAGGAGTCTCACCACTGAAAGGAAGGATGCCAGTACCTCCACCACTTTCAATTTTTCAAAAAGGTAGCCCCATTCAACTGAGTGGAACGCCTTCTCCATGTCAAGTAAGGCCACAACCCGCTGCATTTTAGGATCTATTTGAGCTTATCTAGCGAACAGCCAGTGGAGTTCAGCGAGGTAGATCTTCCTAGGATGAACCCGGACTGGTCTGGGTGAATCCATACTGAGATGAACGGAAGCAGTCTGTCCACCAGGACCTTTGCAAAGATCTTGGTATCTAAATTGATAAGAGATATCGGGTGGTACGAGGCACACACTAAGGGGTCCTTCCCTTCTTTTAGAATTAAAGTCACCACAGCCTTGCGCATTGTAGGGAGCAGCTGCCCCGAGCCCGATGGTTCGCACACCCACACCAAAGATACCTGAAAAGCATCAAGGATAGCATCAGACTCCTCTAAGACACGCCCATCCGGTCTGTGTATTGCCGCGAAATCTAAGGCCCCCCCTCCTGTCTCAGCATTGCCACTAGTAGACCTGGCCTACCGTCCTCTCCATATCGATGTGCCATCATCGGGCATGCCAAATATTTGACCTCAGAGTCAGCTAAATCGTTAAATCGATCCAAAGCCCCCCTCAACCCAGCCCAGTCCTCCACATCATCCGCTGATGATGCTGCGGTCTCAAGAACCTTAATCTCATCCTCCAGCTGTCGCCAGAATGTTCTCAACACCCCGAACTCTAGAGACATGCAGCTGCCACGGAGGAACACCTTGAATGCCTCCCATTTAGAGACCATTGTGCGCACAGATCCCACATTGGTTTGAAAATATGAATGTACAATAGTAACCACCTAACTTCGAAACACTGTGGGCCGCATTCCGAGTTTGGAGGTAATCATGGCGCTATTTGCGCCATGACTACCTCCAGTACCGGTACCGAGTCTGCCCTGGTTCAATGGGGATTTACCGGTCTATTCCGACCTTTGCGGGACCGTTAAGTCCCCATTGAAAAAGCCATTCCCCATTCCCATTTGAGCCCCCATAGGGCTCAATGGGAAGGGGGAAGGCGCTAATAACGGTACCGCAAATTATTAGCTCTAAAGTCCCTTAAGGGGTCCCGTCCTTAATGCCAGGGACCCACTAAGGGAACTCGTAGTAGGGCGCAAAGGGATTACCGGCAGCAATGTCCTTTACGGTGCCCGGTATCCCTTTGCGCCCAACTCGTAATGATGCCCTGTGTCTGACATGGCCGTTGCTTTTAATCGCCAGTGAGGTCTTGGTACCCCTTCCCCGCCCATGTTCAGTGACAACAAAACAGGGGAGTGACCGGGCAGGGTTCTCGGGAGCAACAGGCACTCAACCGCCATACGCAGCAGGGACAGGCTAGCAAAAACGTAGTCCAGGCGCGAGGACATGCTATGCACTGATGAATAAAAGGAATAGTCTTTCACCCCCTGGTCAAGCACATGCCAAACATCCTCCATCCCCAACTCAGACATACATCTCTGCGCCACCTCAGCTGCTTGAAAGGAGGGACGGGACGTCCCAGCAGATCTATCCATTGACATTTCCAGACTAGCGTTGAGATCACCTGCCAAAACAATATTAGTGTACATATATTTATAACAGCAGGACATGAGTGATTCATAGAACCCAGGGGTGTCCACATTAGGGCCATCGATATTCACAAACGTCATTGGAGTATGAGCCCAGCTGCCTGACACAATGACAAACCTACCTTGTGGATCAATGACCTTCTCTACTAATTGGAATTAAAGTGACCAATGTATTAGCGTCATGACCCCAGCTGAATATGTGGAATATGACGTATAGTATCTACTGTATTCTGAGGACCTAGCTACCCCCTCATTCACTGCTCCAACCAGATGGGTCTCTTACAGTAGGAGCACTTTGGTGCCATGTCACTCACAGTAATTACTCACCTTACGAGATTTGTGCGGATCGTTCAGCCCTCTCACATTCCAACTTATAATATTACAGCCAGCCATGACTCAATTAGACCCGCTCTGCACTCTCGGGCCAGTCCCTGTCTTTGTATCAGCACCATTTGACTGTGCACCATTGCACCTCAGGTAGACGTGAATCAATTTGAAAAAATAACTTTCCCTGAACCACTCCTCAACACCAACTGTCCCCAGGGGGAGGCCAAAAACAATAAAGGTATCCAGCCAGAGGACTCGTTACATAAACCAGCATTGTGTACTCACACCCAGCGCACTCGTACAAATGTAGCAACACCCAGAAAAAGGTCTGCAAGCACCCCACCTGCAAGACTCCCTCCGCCCTCCCATGGCCTCACAGGCAGGCCATCAAGCATAGTCTAGGGAGCGTTTACCACAGCATTCCAGCATCAGCATAGTCTTTCAGCAAGGCTTCCAGGAAGTCGTGAACTGCTCCAGGATCCCATGGAGGACCTTTAGCCTGGATGGATACAGCATAGAATGCTGTAGGCCGCAGTCTCGGAGGGCACGCTTTGCTTCCAAAAAGGAGAGACAATTTGCTGAACGGATGGGGTGAAGTCTGGATAGAAAGAGACCCAGGCTCCCTCATATTGCAGGTCCCCCAATTTGCTGGCTTTTCTGAGGATTGTGTCCCGATTTCTGTAGTTTAACAGGAAAGCTATGACCGGATGGGCGCTTTGGCCCGGCTTAGGTACCACTTGCCATATTCTGTGCGCCTGCTCAATTAGGAATTGCGAGGACAGTGGCAGGGATTGTAAAACTTCCTGTATAAGCCTCTCCATAAAGACCTCCATGTTGCATTGTGGCACGGATTCCGGGATCCCATCCACACGAATGTTGTTTCTGCGGGACCTCTCGTCCAAGACCTTGTTCTTTTCCATGATCCCCTTAACCTCATATTGCAAAGATCGAATCACCAGCGTCACCTCTTCACTTGTATCTTCTAGCACTCCCACCATGTGCTCTGCCTCAAAGATCCGGCCACTCTCCTTGTCCAGTCGTTCCTGCATGCCATCCACCTTGTATGCCATCCCATCCATCTTGGTGTTGATACAAGCAAACCCAGACCACAATTCTTCCAGCACCAATCCCAGATCCGAGGCCAGGACAGGTTTATCCAGGGTTCCCTGGGAGGATAGCATCTTCTCACCCCTATCGTCCAAGCCCTCTTTCTGAGAGAAAGGCAATCGGGACTGCCGTTTATTGCCCTTTCCCATGTGTAGCTTGCTCCTGAACTCAACATGACCTCACACAGAGGGGTCCCCAGGGGCACTGCAGCCCCTTTTCTACAGCTCCGTAGGTGGCTGGCAACTTGAGACTGCATCCACACAGGAGGGAGAGGGTTCAGGCCCCCGGCCAGACAGTACTCAAACTCGGGATCCCTCCTGAATGCCTCCAAGGGCCACCCAGCCCAAAAATGGTAAATTCAGTATCTCAGACCAGCTCAAAATTGTGAGACGGTATACAGCCAACACAGCAGGTGATCAGCCAGGCCAGGCAACACTGGCGAACCTTAGATGGGTCGGCAAGGATTCTGCAAGGAGACCGCAGCAGGCAGTCAGGTTGGGGGACCTCTAGGCCATTTATTTCACCGCTGTTCCCTGCTCACCACAGTATTCAGCCTCAGTTAAACTGCACCGGCGGGGCATCCCACTGCAGGGAATACACAAATGAGGCCACTGCTCCTGGGGCCCTCAGCCGCCATAGGCAGCGGAAAACCACATGCGCTGCACCGGAGTGGAGAGCCTGGGGTGGGCTCCTCCATTGCCTCAGCACCGGGCCCAAGGCTCCAATCCAGCTGGTCTCATGGATTGCCTCGGCAAGTGCACCACAGCTTCCCCGGCACATGGCGGAGGCACTGCTCCTCCTCCACACCGTCACAGCGGGTCTCTCCACAGCAGACCACGGGCACCCGGCTCCTCCACACCCACAGCGCCGCGCCAGGGCACAGGCCCCTACATCTTACCACCGCTGGCCATCTGGGCTGCACACCAGCTGACCCGCCGAGCCACACGCCTGGCCTGTGGGACGCGCTGTCTGCTCCCCTGGTGCACCAGCATCAGCGCCCTCCGGATTCTGACACAGCAGGCCCCCCAAAGGTCTCCCTGGGTCTCACCCGAGCAAATGGCAAGGGTGCGCTCAGTGCAGATGGTGTATGGCCTTGCCCTACATCAGAGCTTCGCAGAGCTCATCAGTCAGTGGCCTTCTTGGTCATAAGCTTGCGAGCGCCCGACCCTATTTAACCTATAGCTGACTGATCTCGAATATGCCCTTAATAAGGCAGGTACTAGTGCGGTTAAGTATGGTGTGCATTGCGCATCATGGTTGGGGTATGCAGATGACATTGTGATTATATACTACACCCCCCAATGGGGCTACAAAACAGGTTGAGTGTGCTGGGGAATTATGCTACACTAAATGGGCTACAGATTAAAGTTAGTAGACCAAAGTAATGGAATTTAGGCAGGGACGGAAGACAATTTTGAATTTGGTCTGGACTCTAAATGGTAGGTGGGTTGAGGTGGTCTCTAGATATAAATATCTGGGGATTATTATTATAGATGAACATCTGAAATGGCGAGCACATTGGGATTACATGTATGTTAAGGTCCAACAACGACTATGTGCATTGACTTCATTGGGATGAATGGGGGCCACACTACTAATACTGTCCTCACCATCTACCAGGCAAATATAAGATTGCTCATGTTATACGCAGTGGAGGTATGGGTATATATATTTACTAAAGAATTAAACATATTGGATGGGAAATCATTGAAAAGAGGTTACCCTGGGCAATATCTTTTCAGTATATAATGCTTGAGGGTGGTTTGTCTTGTGTCAACACTATGACTTCCATAAAATTATTATTGTTATCCAGGAGAATTAATCGAACACTCTTATTCATATGATTTATAGGTTTTATACCAAACGGAAAACGACCATGGTTAACTACTGTTTGGAATGGGTGAACAAGACCGAGCTACACTGGACTTATTTATTGGGCGGTAGTAATACAGGAATGGTGTTTTCTAAATTCAAATATAGAGTGAAGACATTATTGAAAACTATTGATTAAGAGCAGATGTGGGTGGGCCTGGCCACAAAGATAAATAGTAAAGAATGTGTCAGTCACTTTGTTGAAAGAAAGAAAATAACGAAATATCTAAGGGCCTACGTTCACGCTGCTAATACTAGGAAATATATGCTTATCAAAGTCCACTGTATGCCGGCTCTTGAAACTATGGGTGCTCACATTAGTATCACAGTGACCAGCGGTTTTGTAGATTATGTGGGTGGGGAGACCACTATGGAAACCATGAGACACCGATTTGCTGATTGCACAGGTTTGAATTTTATTAGGGAACACCATTTTATTAAATATAGGAATTATGGTTTTAGATCTTGTAATCAGGAACTGTGGAATTGTTTCATGAGGGGTGATCTTAATATTACGTCTTATGGTGTTAAATATTCTGATTATTTATTATAAGTTTTGTATGAACTTGTATTATGAAATGGACTTGTTTTATTAAATTAATGGTTATAAAGGAATCCACTGTTCTTGATTTTGGAATTTGTATAAAGTAATTATTTGACTATATGTACAATTAAATAAATAAATGAATAAAAAGAAACACCAAATTCTGGCAGATCAATATAAAAACAGAAGAGGAAAAAAACTGTGAGTCAAGAAAATGGCTATGCAAAATGGCCCTGGATAATTTTTATTCCTGTCTTCCTCTGGTGTGTTACAAAAGGGCTCCTGACAAACATATTGAATCACTGATTCCGAAACATCTTCATTGCCAAAATATTCTGACAGTTAGACATAACAATACCAAACATACTATTTTAATTTTAAATGCATCAAGACAAAAAGTCAAAACATTACACAATTACTAAAGTTACTAAAGATGTAGATTGAAAGGCCCAACTACTGTGGCCGCATACTTTCCATACTACTATCCAGTCTTTGAATGCCCTCTTGTTTAGTATAATACTAACTGACAACATGAATTGCATTCACAATTACTAAATTACTAAAGTACAATGTATACAAAAGAACAAGTGTATAAAGTGCAGTAATAACTGTTCAAACAATTGCAAACGTAAAAACAACACACAAAGCAGACGAATCCGACAATATACATTGAAAACGTTCTCAATGTTAAACTGAAACGTGTTTTGTTTTTTTCTCAAAAGACATACCACTTATTCATCACCAATATGAAAATGCCTTAATTGTGGAGGACGGAATGCTGGCATCAGATGTAATGTATGCCTTATTGATGAACACTCAGCTATCTGATGTTCACCTGCTACAATCCGCAGCACAACTCATTTAGCAACCAGTTTATTTCTTCCCAATGTAGCTATATATCATGACCCAGGGTCTACATCCAAATTATTGTTTGCCTACGCCACCAATAAATGTAGGTATACTCTGGAAGCACTGCTGTCAAGAAAGAGATCTTGATAAAAGGCAGACAGAGAAACTTCTTGGTATGGCGTTCAGGCGATAAACTATTACAAACTGCCTTCTTCCGGATTTGACAGTATTATAAACACTGCAACCAGATTGCAAGTTACTAACTGTAGTAACCATTTTATTGAATAGAACGATTTGTTAAAACTGGCCAGAAATTGGTCTTTTAGACAACTGACCTTGTCAGATAAAAATCCAGACTTTGTGGCCTTTGTGCCCTGGCAACATGCTCGCAACCACCAGATGGGATGCTAATTCCTTTAGACGGATTTTGCTAGAGATATTCTGAAAACCCAAAATTGAATTCATAAGAAGTACTACTCGGACCACATGTTCAAATTTACCGCTTGTATCGATTCTATAATCAAAGTCCATCATGTTAGGTCCTCAGAGTCCTATCATAGAGCCACAAGTCGCCAGCCGAGCTAGAAAATATACAAAAAGCTCCAGATCAGGATGCTCATGAGCCTACTTGCCTGCCGCACATCTTACCCGTAAATCTCACCACCAGTAATCCGGCTCCATCACCATGTCTGCGTTGTGACTCGTGGCATCTGGGACTCTTCCGCTGTCCCTTTCAAAGGGACGTTTAAGCAATCTGCACTCCTTGCCACTGTTTATGCAACACCACACACTTAGGAGGCTCACATATGTAATCGTAATGTTCCCATCAACCTGGTGTATGTTGCTAACTTAGGGGTCATCCTGCCCCTTATCCCGGCACCCAGGGTGTCGCAGAACAAGGTGCCAACTAATCGGGGACACTGCCCACGGAAGATTATTTTTGTTATTAGGCACTGTTAGACGATCCTCTGCACACCAGTCCACTACACATCAGAACACTGCTCACATTCCTCCACCATCCCCTCCCACGGATCCAGGCTCAGGTGATTCGGTGAACCCAAAGAACCGAAAACCCCATACCAGCTTTGGTGTACGGGCTCGATTGCAACCCTTTCTGCATTGGCAATTGCCTTGGAGAACGTATAGCAGAAGGGGCGGTGTTACGTCACCACGTCGGTCACGTGATCCAGAGTCACGTGACCTTGTTGGACGTCACATGACTCCCAGACACACAGTATAAAGGTCTGAGAGACAGAACACTCATTGCTTCTCAGCTGGCTTCAGACCCTGTTTGGCGTTACTACTTGCTCCTTGTTATCTTGATCACGGAACTCTACCTCGGACTCCCTCGGACACCCCTTTTGTACCTTTGCTTGGAACTGTTGACCTGTTGCCGGATTTTGGACTTCACCTCGACTTGTCTTTGGATCATCCCTGGTTACCTTGCTGAACTTCTACGCCCTTTCCCTTCTTGGGATTCAAGTCAAGCCCTCTCTCCTACAGGTGGCTAACCCTTCATCCACGCTAACCTGCGGTTCTACCATTCCAGGGACCGCCGCATCATCTGAGTCTCGAACCTCTCTACTAGGTTACCTGGGTTACCCTTACACCAGATAGGTAAGACATTTTAGATCCTTTTGTTTATCTGACTGTATTGTGATTGCCTGGTACTTAACCCCGTTCCTTCTCGACAGCAGCATCGGTGTTCCAGAGGCTCCGTGGATCTGGGAAGACATCTCCCACCTGTGGCCTCAAAGGTCGCACAGCGGGTTTCTATTAAGTTCCCCTGTGCGTCACTTGGGGACAGAGGACTCATCGGTCTACACGACACTCAAGTCAGAACAGACTGAGAAGCCGTTTAGTCGTGTTTGACGATGCAGGGATCCACGGAAGAACCCATAGCTGCTTTAGTCCAGGCAATTACAGTATTAAGGGCAGATATGGCAGCCGCGAACACAGTGATCCACCAAAGGTTGGATTCCATACAGAGTGTTCAGCATTCCCTTCCTGCAGACCCTGAGTTTGGAGATGCCAGCTCTTTCACTACACCCCCTCCCTTGGCTACTTCTACAGTCCCAACTCCAATGATCCTCCCAACTCCTTCCCCCCTGGCTGCTCCGGAACGCTATCAAGGTGACCCCAAGAAATTCAGAACCTTTGTTAATCAGTGCAAGTTACACTTCTTATGCAGACCTTTGGCTTTTCCTACTTCCACTACTAAAGCCGCCTTCGCCCTCTCCCATTTAGCCGGAACGGCTGCCGCTTGGGCTAATCCCCTGCTAGAGAATAATAGCCCAGTCCTTTACGACTTTGATTTGTTGGTTCTAGAAATGTCTCGAGTATTCGATACCCGACACAAGGCGCAGTCTAGGGATTTGGAGTTTTTAGAACTGACTCAGGGTAGAAGGACTTTGATAGAATACATCACCCGTTTCAATCAGCTAGTTGCAGAAACATCATGGCCAGAAAACAAGCGGGCGGTGGTCTTTTATAGGGGGTTGAGTAACACCATGAAAGATGCTTTATCAGTGATCCCTTCTATGCCTACTCAGTATCAGGAATTGGTTGATCTCGTCTTGCAGGTAGATGCACGACGATCAGAGCGTAGAGCTGAATTGGGGGTCTCTTCCCATCCTACTCTTGCTAGTACTCCTGCTTCCAGTACAGAAGAACCTATGCAAGTGGGAGGTTTACGTAGTCCTATCACAACATCAGAGAGGGAACGTAGAAGGGTGGACAATACATGCTTTTATTGTGGCACCACTGGACATATTGTGAAAGAGTGTCCTCGACGTCCCAAGAAGAGCCAGGTTTTTCGGATGGCTCGACCTTAGATCCGGAGAACAGGTCGAGTGTCCCGTCATCCTCTCCGGGTACCTCTCTTGCCTTTGCTCGTGTCCAACCCATCTCTGTAAAGGCTACTCTATGTCCCTCTACAGGCCTTCTTCATGCAGTCAATATCATCATTGATTCAGGTGCCACTGGTAATTACATAGATATTGATTTGGCCCATTCCCTCAACCTACCTTTAGTGGTAAAAACACGACCGGAACATGTCCAAGCCGTAGACGGCTCTGCATTAGTTTCTGGTCCTGTTAGACACCAAACTGCACCCCTCTTGTTGAACATACAAGAAACACACACAGAAACCTTAAGTTTTGATTTAATTACCACACCCCAATTCGGTATCATACTAGGAATTCCATGGTTACGTGAACATAATCCACTGATCAATTGGCAGTCAGGCACTGTACTCTTCGAGTCCGAAGTCTGTCAGAATTATTGTCTCCCGGTCCATCAAGCCTCTGACACACCTTCTCGGGCCTTGGGAGCTTTAGCTCAACTCACTGTTGATGATCCAGAGATTGTTCATTCACATACTGTTGGGGGGTTGGTGTCTGGGATTCCGCCTGAGTACAAAGCATTCGAATCGGTTTTCGATCGGGGCTCTTCCGAGGTACTTCCTCCACATAGACCATATGACTGCCCAATCGAAATACTTCCTGATTCCACTATCCCTTCGGGCAGGATCTATTCTTTGTCCCCTTTGGAGGAACAAGCATTGAAAGAGTATGTACAGAACGCCTTACGTTTAGGACACATCCGTCCCTCCACTTCACCAGCAGCAAGTCCCATATTCTTTGTACCCAAGAAGGAGGGGGATTTACGCCCTTGTGTGGATTATCGACGTCTTAACGCTATCACAAAAAAGGATAGATATCCAATCCGTTAATCACCCCACTTCTGGACCATTTAACTCATGCTTCCATTTTCACCAAGCTTGACCTACGTGGCGCATACAATTTAGTACGCGTTCGCGAGGGAGACGAGTGGAAAACGGCTTTCTGTACTCGTTACGGCTTGTACGAATATTTAGTCATGCCTTTTGGCCTATGTAATGCCCCAGCCACATTCCAACGATTCATGAATGACATATTCAGGGATATTCTGGACGTTTACATGGTTGTGTACTTGGACGACATCTTAATCTTTTCTCGTGATCTTGATGACCATGTAAAGCATGTTCGAGAAGTACTATCCCGTTTGAGAGAACATTCCTTATTTGCCAAACCTGAGAAATGTCAGTTCCATAAAACTTCTGTTGAGTTTCTGGGTTTCCACATCACCCCTGGGGCGTTATCCATGAACGAATCTAAGGTCAAAGCAGTATTAGATTGGCCAGTACCTCAAACACTCAAGTCCTTGCAGGCCTTTTTGGGATTCGCCAACTTTTATAGACGTTTCATTTCTTCTTTTTCCACAATTGTTGCGCCGCTCACGGCTCTGACTAGTCCTCAGGTACCCTATCATTGGCACGGGGAACATCAGGAGGCTTTTGAGGCTCTGAAAACTGCTTTCACTACCGCACCGGTACTCCAGCACCCCAATCCTGATCTTCCGTTCATAGTAGAGGCAGATGCCTCTTCTTTTGCTCTCGGTGCGGTATTGTCACAAACGTGTCCTACAACAGGCAAATTACACCCAGTGGCATACCATTCCCGTAAGTTCTCCAGTACTGAGACTCATTACACTGTTACGGAGAAAGAACTCTTGGCTGTCATGGATGCCTTTCGTGTTTGGTGCCATCATCTTCTGGGGGCCAAACATCCCATCACTGTATACTCAGATCACCGGAATTTACAGGATCTGGCCTCATTGAAGTGCATTAATAGCAGACAGGTCCGATGGCATCTTTTCTTTTCCTCTTTTGATTTTCGTATTATGCATCGTCCTGGCACTGCACATGGAAAAGCAGACGCCTTGTCACGTTCCCCAGGGGGGGTCGAGTTGCCAACCTTTCCTGACACTGTTCTCGGAAAGAGTCATGTGATTTGTCTTTGTACACCTTCATTGTCATTATTAGACTCGGTCCGATCCTGGACTAGCAATCATTCCGACCAGTTGCGAGAATGGGACCCCGTGTATTCTGATGGTTTGCCTTTCGTACATGAACGTCTATTCCTTCCCACACCTGACACTCGTAATCTGGCCCTTGAGTGGTCTCATGATGCCCCTTTTAATGCCCATCCCGGTCAAGAGCGCACTTTAGATCTTCTCAAGCGCTGGTGTTGGTGGCCCTCTATGAAGCGCGATGTAGACTGCTATGTCAATTCATGTGCAGTGTGTGCTCAGGCTAAACATCGGAGAGGCCGACCGGTTGGGTTGCTACTTCCGCTTCCAGTTCCTCCCAGGCCTTGGCATACACTGACTATGGATTTCGTTACTGATCTCCCCAAGTCACGAGGCTTTGACTCCATCTGGGTAGTGGTGGACACGTTTACAAAAATGGCTCGTTTTGTCCCTTGTAAAGGTATTCCTTCGGCCCCGGTCTTGGCGGACTTGTTTTTTGAACATGTGTTCATGTTATTCGGCCTCCCTTCGGTCATTATATCCGATCGAGGATCACAGTTCACCTCTCGGTTTTGGAGGTCGTTGACTAAATTGTTGGGCATTGATACCAGGTATTCTTCGGCATATCATCCTGAGACCGATGGGCAGACCGAAAGGACGAATCAATCTATGGAGCAGTATCTTCGCTGCCTTATATTGCAACATCAGACCTCCTGGTTGGCCGTTTTGCGGCTTGCTGAGTTCGCGTACAATAACGCGGCTCATTCAGCTACAGGTTATTCTCCTTTCTACGCCCTCTACGGCCAACATCCCAAGGTCTTGCCAGTCCCTGATGCTTCTAGTTCTTCGAATCCTGCGGCCACGACGTGTCTTAGGGATCTGTCTGCTGTACTTGCTAGTACTGTGGTTCATCTCACGGAAGCGAAGACTGCCATGAAGGCCCGTGTGGATGGCAAACGTCTGGCTGCTCCCCCTCTGGTGGTGGGTTCTAGGGTCTGGTTGTCTTCACGTCACCTTCGCCTAGTGGGTTGCCGGAAACTGCTACCTCGTTTTGTCGGCCCGTATGTAGTCTCACAGGTAGTGAATCCGGTGGCTTTTCGTCTAGTGCTTCCTAGTTCTTGGCGTATCCATCCTGTATTCCATGTATCCCTCCTCAAGCCTTGCCCCGATTCTGTCCGCCTTCGTACCCCTGTTGCACCGGTGTCCCTGTCCTCTCCTGATGTCTTTGAGGTGTCGGCCATTTTAGGGTCCCGATGGTTTAGGGGTAGGCTCCAATATCTGGTGGATTGGAAGGGTTACGGCCCGGAGGAGCGTTCATGGGTTTCCGCCTTGGATCTGAACGCCCCTCGGCTGGTGGCCCGCTTCCATAAGGATCATCCGTCCTGCCCACGGGGTCGTGGGCCGTTGGGGGGGGGCTATGTTAGACGATCCTCTGCACACCAGTCCACTACACATCAGAACACTGCTCACATTCCTCCACCATCCCCTCCCACGGTTCCAGGCTCAGGTGATTCGGTGAACCCAAAGAACCGAAAACCCCGTACCAGCTTTGGTGTACGGGCTCGATTGCAACCCTTTCTGCATTGGCAATTGCCTTGGAGAACGTATAGCAGAAGGGGCGGTGTTACGTCACCACGTCGGTCACGTGATCCAGAGTCACGTGACCTTGTTGGACGTCACATGACTCCCAGACACACAGTATAAAGGTCTGAGAGACAGAACACTCATTGCTTCTCAGCTGGCTTCAGACCCTGTTTGGCGTTACTACTTGCTCCTTGTTATCTTGATCACGGAACTCTACCTCGGACTCCCTCGGACACCCCTTTTGTACCTTTGCTTGGAACTGTTGACCTGTTGCCGGATTTTGGACTTCACCTCGACTTGTCTTTGGATCATCCCTGGTTACCTTGCTGAACTTCTACGCCCTTTCCCTTCTTGGGATTCAAGTCAAGCCCTCTCTCCTACAGGTGGCTAACCCTTCATCCACGCTAACCTGCGGTTCTACCATTCCAGGGACCGCCGCATCATCTGAGTCTCGAACCTCTCTACTAGGTTACCTGGGTTACCCTTACACCAGATAGGTAAGACATTTTAGATCCTTTTGTTTATCTGACTGTATTGTGATTGCCTGGTACTTAACCCCGTTCCTTCTCGACAGCAGCATCGGTGTTCCAGAGGCTCCGTGGATCTGGGAAGACATCTCCCACCTGTGGCCTCAAAGGTCGCACAGCGGGTTTCTATTAAGTTCCCCTGTGCGTCACTTGGGGACAGAGGACTCATCGGTCTACACGACACTCAAGTCAGAACAGACTGAGAAGCCGTTTAGTCGTGTTTGACGATGCAGGGATCCACGGAAGAACCCATAGCTGCTTTAGTCCAGGCAATTACAGTATTAAGGGCAGATATGGCAGCCGCGAACACAGTGATCCACCAAAGGTTGGATTCCATACAGAGTGTTCAGCATTCCCTTCCTGCAGACCCTGAGTTTGGAGATGCCAGCTCTTTCACTACACCCCCTCCCTTGGCTACTTCTACAGTCCCAACTCCAATGATCCTCCCAACTCCTTCCCCCCTGGCTGCTCCGGAACGCTATCAAGGTGACCCCAAGAAATTCAGAACCTTTGTTAATCAGTGCAAGTTACACTTCTTATGCAGACCTTTGGCTTTTCCTACTTCCACTACTAAAGCCGCCTTCGCCCTCTCCCATTTAGCCGGAACGGCTGCCGCTTGGGCTAATCCCCTGCTAGAGAATAATAGCCCAGTCCTTTACGACTTTGATTTGTTGGTTCTAGAAATGTCTCGAGTATTCGATACCCGACACAAGGCGCAGTCTAGGGATTTGGAGTTTTTAGAACTGACTCAGGGTAGAAGGACTTTGATAGAATACATCACCCGTTTCAATCAGCTAGTTGCAGAAACATCATGGCCAGAAAACAAGCGGGCGGTGGTCTTTTATAGGGGGTTGAGTAACACCATGAAAGATGCTTTATCAGTGATCCCTTCTATGCCTACTCAGTATCAGGAATTGGTTGATCTCGTCTTGCAGGTAGATGCACGACGATCAGAGCGTAGAGCTGAATTGGGGGTCTCTTCCCATCCTACTCTTGCTAGTACTCCTGCTTCCAGTACAGAAGAACCTATGCAAGTGGGAGGTTTACGTAGTCCTATCACAACATCAGAGAGGGAACGTAGAAGGGTGGACAATGCATGCTTTTATTGTGGCACCACTGGACATATTGTGAAAGAGTGTCCTCGACGTCCCAAGAAGAGCCAGGTTTTTCGGATGGCTCGACCTTAGATCCGGAGAACAGGTCGAGTGTCCCGTCATCCTCTCCGGGTACCTCTCTTGCCTTTGCTCGTGTCCAACCCATCTCTGTAAAGGCTACTCTATGTCCCTCTACAGGCCTTCTTCATGCAGTCAATATCATCATTGATTCAGGTGCCACTGGTAATTACATAGATATTGATTTGGCCCATTCCCTCAACCTACCTTTAGTGGTAAAAACACGACCGGAACATGTCCAAGCCGTAGACGGCTCAGCATTAGTTTCTGGTCCTGTTAGACACCAAACTGCACCCCTCTTGTTGAACATACAAGAAACACACACAGAAACCTTAAGTTTTGATTTAATTACCACACCCCAATTCGGTATCATACTAGGAATTCCATGGTTACGTGAACATAATCCACTGATCAATTGGCAGTCAGGCACTGTACTCTTCGAGTCCGAAGTCTGTCAGAATTATTGTCTCCCGGTCCATCAAGCCTCTGACACACCTTCTCGGGCCTTGGGAGCTTTAGCTCAACTCACTGTTGATGATCCAGAGATTGTTCATTCACATACTGTTGGGGGGTTGGTGTCTGGGATTCCGCCTGAGTACAAAGCATTCGAATCGGTTTTCGATCGGAGCTCTTCCGAGGTACTTCCTCCACATAGACCATATGACTGCCCAATCGAAATACTTCCTGATTCCACTATCCCTTCGGGCAGGATCTATTCTTTGTCCCCTTTGGAGGAACAAGCATTGAAAGAGTATGTACAGAACGCCTTACGTTTAGGACACATCCGTCCCTCCACTTCACCAGCAGCAAGTCCCATATTCTTTGTACCCAAGAAGGAGGGGGATTTACGCCCTTGTGTGGATTATCGACGTCTTAACGCTATCACAAAAAAGGATAGATATCCAATCCCGTTAATCACCCCACTTCTGGACCATTTAACTCATGCTTCCATTTTCACCAAGCTTGACCTACGTGGCGCATACAATTTAGTACGCGTTCGCGAGGGAGACGAGTGGAAAACGGCTTTCTGTACTCGTTATGGCTTGTACGAATATTTAGTCATGCCTTTTGGCCTATGTAATGCCCCAGCCACATTCCAACGATTCATGAATGACATATTCAGGGATATTCTGGACGTTTACATGGTTGTGTACTTGGACGACATCTTAATCTTTTCTCGTGATCTTGATGACCATGTAAAGCATGTTCGAGAAGTACTATCCCGTTTGAGAGAACATTCCTTATTTGCCAAACCTGAGAAATGTCAGTTCCATAAAACTTCTGTTGAGTTTCTGGGTTTCCACATCACCCCTGGGGCGTTATCCATGAACGAATCTAAGGTCAAAGCAGTATTAGATTGGCCAGTACCTCAAACACTCAAGTCCTTGCAGGCCTTTTTGGGATTCGCCAACTTTTATAGACGTTTCATTTCTTCTTTTTCCACAATTGTTCCGCCGCTCACGGCTCTGACTAGTCCTCAGGTACCCTATCATTGGCACGGGGAACATCAGGAGGCTTTTGAGGCTCTGAAAACTGCTTTCACTACCGCACCGGTACTCCAGCACCCCAATCCTGATCTTCCGTTCATAGTAGAGGCAGATGCCTCTTCTTTTGCTCTCGGTGCGGTATTGTCACAAACGTGTCCTACAACAGGCAAATTACACCCAGTGGCATACCATTCCCGTAAGTTCTCCAGTACTGAGACTCATTACACTGTTACGGAGAAAGAACTCTTGGCTGTCATGGATGCCTTTCGTGTTTGGCGCCATCATCTTCTGGGGGCCAAACATCCCATCACTGTATACTCAGATCACCGGAATTTACAGGATCTGGCCTCATTGAAGTGCATTAATAGCAGACAGGTCCGATGGCATCTTTTCTTTTCCTCTTTTGATTTTCGTATTATGCATCGTCCTGGCACTGCACATGGAAAAGCAGACGCCTTGTCACGTTCCCCAGGGGGGGTCGAGTTGCCAACCTTTCCTGACACTGTTCTCGGAAAGAGTCATGTGATTTGTCTTTGTACACCTTCATTGTCATTATTAGACTCGGTCCGATCCTGGACTAGCAATCATTCCGACCAGTTGCGAGAATGGGACCCCGTGTATTCTGATGGTTTGCCTTTCGTACATGAACGTCTATTCCTTCCCACACCTGACACTCGTAATCTGGCCCTTGAGTGGTCTCATGATGCCCCTTTTAATGCCCATCCCGGTCAAGAGCGCACTTTAGATCTTCTCAAGCGCTGGTGTTGGTGGCCCTCTATGAAGCGCGATGTAGACTGCTATGTCAATTCATGTGCAGTGTGTGCTCAGGCTAAACATCGGAGAGGCCGACCGGTTGGGTTGCTACTTCCGCTTCCAGTTCCTCCCAGGCCTTGGCATACACTGACTATGGATTTCGTTACCGATCTCCCCAAGTCACGAGGCTTTGACTCCATCTGGGTAGTGGTGGACACGTTTACAAAAATGGCTCGTTTTGTCCCTTGTAAAGGTATTCCTTCGGCCCCGGTCTTGGCGGACTTGTTTTTTGAACATGTGTTCATGTTATTCGGCCTCCCTTCGGTCATTATATCCGATCGAGGATCACAGTTCACCTCTCGGTTTTGGAGGTCGTTGACTAAATTGTTGGGCATTGATACCAGGTATTCTTCGGCATATCATCCTGAGACCGATGGGCAGACCGAAAGGACGAATCAATCTATGGAGCAGTATCTTCGCTGCCTTATATTGCAACATCAGACCTCCTGGTTGGCCGTTTTGCGGCTTGCTGAGTTCGCGTACAATAACGCGGCTCATTCAGCTACAGGTTATTCTCCTTTATACGCCCTCTACGGCCAACATCCCAAGGTCTTGCCAGTCCCTGATGCTTCTAGTTCTTCGAATCCTGCGGCCACGACGTGTCTTAGGGATCTGTCTGCTGTACATGCTAGTACTGTGGTTCATCTCACGGAAGCGAAGACTGCCATGAAGGCCCGTGTGGATGGCAAACGTCTGGCTGCTCCCCCTCTGGTGGTGGGTTCTAGGGTCTGGTTGTCTTCACGTCACCTTCGCCTAGTGGGTTGCCGGAAACTGCTACCTCGTTTTGTCGGCCCGTATGTAGTCTCACAGGTAGTGAATCCGGTGGCTTTTCGTCTAGTGCTTCCTAGTTCTTGGCGTATCCATCCTGTATTCCATGTATCCCTCCTCAAGCCTTGCCCCGATTCTGTCCGCCTTCGTACCCCTGTTGCACCGGTGTCCCTGTCCTCTCCTGATGTCTTTGAGGTGTCGGCCATTTTAGGGTCCCGATGGTTTAGGGGTAGGCTCCAATATCTGGTGGATTGGAAGGGTTACGGCCCGGAGGAGCGTTCATGGGTTTCCGCCTTGGATCTGAACGCCCCTCGGCTGGTGGCCCGCTTCCATAAGGATCATCCGTCCTGCCCACGGGGTCGTGGGCCGTTGGGGGGGGGGCTATGTTAGACGATCCTCTGCACACTAGTCCACTACACATCAGAACACTGCTCACATTCCTCCACCATCCCCTCCCACGGTTCCAGGCTCAGGTGATTCGGTGAACCCAAAGAACCGAAAACCCCGTACCAGCTTTGGTGTACGGGCTCGATTGCAACCCTTTCTGCATTGGCAATTGCCTTGGAGAACGTATAGCAGAAGGGGCGGTGTTACGTCACCACGTCGGTCACGTGATCCAGAGTCACGTGACCTTGTTGGACGTCACATGACTCCCAGACACACAGTATAAAGGTCTGAGAGACAGAACACTCATTGCTTCTCAGCTGGCTTCAGACCCTGTTTGGCGTTACTACTTGCTCCTTGTTATCTTGATCACGGAACTCTACCTCGGACTCCCTCGGACACCCCTTTTGTACCTTTGCTTGGAACTGTTGACCTGTTGCCGGATTTTGGACTTCACCTCGACTTGTCTTTGGATCATCCCTGGTTACCTTGCTGAACTTCTACGCCCTTTCCCTTCTTGGGATTCAAGTCAAGCCCTCTCTCCTACAGGTGGCTAACCCTTCATCCACGCTAACCTGCGGTTCTACTATTCCAGGGACCGCCGCATCATCTGAGTCTCGAACCTCTCTACTAGGTTACCTGGGTTACCCTTACACCAGATAGGTAAGACATTTTAGATCCTTTTGTTTATCTGACTGTATTGTGATTGCCTGGTACTTAACCCCGTTCCTTCTCGACAGCAGCATCGGTGTTCCAGAGGCTCCGTGGATCTGGGAAGACATCTCCCACCTGTGGCCTCAAAGGTCGCACAGCGGGTTTCTATTAAGTTCCCCTGTGCGTCACTTGGGGACAGAGGACTCATCGGTCTACACGACACTCAAGTCAGAACAGGCACTCACATACTTGACTGCATACATAAACCTCCCTACCTCCTTATATTCACCTTCTTAAGGGGCCACGGGTATTGAAGTGGAGCAGTGTGAATGCCCACACATCTTGTTGATACAAAGAGTTTCCACACAGATGCTCCCTTTCTGGTAGTTAGGCACACAGAGTTCTCAAAGTAGAAGTTACTCAAATAAAGGTTCCTCGTTCATCCCCTCAATGTGTGTTCGAAGTTTATGTATCCACTACCGTTCTTTATGATCTAAGCTCCTGTCAAGCTCACAGTGGGCCTTACTGTGTCCAGAACCCACCAGAACAACTCATCTGGGGAGTGCTGAAACTCAACGTAATGTGACACCAGAGGGTCATCCAGTTTCTAGCAACTTATTCTGCATCTGGGTTCCACAATCTTCTTGTGTACATGTGTACGAGTCTCCGGGTTTGTACCACATACCTTTTGTCACATGGACACTGAATACAATAAATTGAATTGAGGGTTTTGCAATTAGAAAACTGCTTTAATTCCAAAGTTCTTCCTGCAATGTCCATTGTTTTACGTTTTTGAATGAGCCTACACACCGTGCATATCCCGCATGGAAAGTGTCCTAGTACTGATCTCAGATTCCAAAGGGTGTTTTTCATGGGCTTCTTCACAAATTGTGAGTGCATAGAGTTCTCGCTAAGATTTTTGGTTCTCTTAAGAGCCATACGTGGAACAGGTTTATGGGGCAGGGCCAGTCTGACCAATGACCAGAATTTCTTTATCATTACTCTTGAATCTTGAAGTATTACTACAATAGGTGGTCACACAGGTCATACGTTGGCAGTCATTCTGACGTTCTCTAGGGCTAAGAAGGTCCTCTCTAGGAGTAAACCTAGCCCTTTTCCTAGACTATTTCTGAGGATATCCCCTTGCCCTTAAAGGGGCATCCAATTTCATAGCGGGATTGTAGTACTCATCTGATGTCGAGCATTTGCATCTCACATGGAGATACTGACCATATGGTCAATTATGTTTGAGTGGTAGCGGATGATAGTTCCCATAGTGCAATAAAGTGTTCCTATTGGTATTCTGTTTAAAGAGGCTGCAACTCTACCTGCCTTCTTCATGTCTGATCGATTAATCTAGAAAATTGATCTCTTTTGTGCTCGATGTCAGAGTGAACTCTGTATGGCTGCTCCTCCCATTGATCCAAACCAGGAATTCTGTCAGATTGTCTTGAGTTCCTGTCCATATAAAGAAGGCATCGCCTATATATCCGCACAACTTCTATATGTTGTTAAAGAAGGGAGAGACTGGTGTGGAGACATATAGCTGTGCAAACCATGCCATATATATAATGGCCAGGCTCTGCGCAAAGACCACGCCCATGGCAGTCGCAGTCACTTGCTGGTAGATAACGTTGTCAAAAATAAAGTAAGTGCAATCCAAATCAGATCAAGGATAAACTCCAATGGGAGCGTTTGTTATAAATTGTAGTTTAAAAGAGATTCTCTTGCACACTCAATGGCATGTTTTTGAGGGATATTTGTATATAATGCCATAATATCCATTGAAACAAGCAGCTCTTTGCCAAAATGTTACGTCTCCCCTTCAAAGCATTGAATGGCAGCCATTGTATCTCGTAAATACGATGCACACAGGATGCTAACTGCTTTTAAAAGAATCAGTCAACAAATTTGCCGATGTGCTCCAGCACAGACCCACAATGAGAAAATCGGTCAACCTGGGGGTGTGGTTTGATCCTTGTGAATCTTCGGAAGTGCGTAAAAAGGTGTGCACTCTCACTGTAGATTCATTAAGGAACTAAAATTCCTTTTGATAAATCCACTCGCTCTATAGGCCAATGGTCGTAGTGTCCAGAATCTCTTATATAATTGTCTAAATGGGACCACAGTCCAATCTTTTATAGTGTTTCTGGGTTTTCAAGTAAATCGACAACCATCCTCTGATATTGTTCCTGATGCTGGACGACTATATCTCCACCTTTATCGGTAGGCTTGATAAGCAGCTCCATATTGGAGCTCCAGGATTTAAGAGCTGCCCTTTGTTGATTAGTCAGATTGTGTCTGATATTTACTCCTCCCTTCCTGTAGTTGTTGTATTTCTTGCATAATACATTTCTCAAGTGTGATCAGTACCTTCGGTGTTTGACTGTCAGGTGACTGTCACCAGATGTAAGGAGTCGAACATAGTTTTAATCGGTTCACAATTTCTTCATTTTTTTTATAATTGTTTTCATTGGATTTTTAAATTATAACACAAAACAAAAACAGTTCATCACAAATAGCAGAAACACTTTCACCCTCCCATCTTACAGAGGAATGCGTTTAGTTGCAAGCTACAAAATAAAGCAATGTGATTGTGCAACCTCCGAATTAAATTGTTATATTAACCATTTTTTTATTTTTTTATTTATTGCATTTGTTGTACGCCCAAACCCAAGGGTATCACGGCATAGTTACAGAGAAAGCTTAACTTAAAGGTTACATGTTAAAAGCTAAGAATACTTAATCTTGTTTGGTACATATACAGTGGTTACATGAGTTATATACAGAGTTTACGTTTAATGTACAAAATGTACATAAGTCATGCAGTGTGGCGTTACAGAAGAGATTGCAGTGCTCAGTATTTATCGAAGAGCCACGTTTTGAGGAGTTTCTTGAATTTATTCAGTGAGGGCTCGTTACTGATGTTAGCAGGGAGAGAGTTCCAAATTCTAGGGGCTGCTACAGTGAAGCTGGATCTGCCTGTTCTTACGTTGTTGAAGCGTGGGATGTGTAGCTGTAAGTTTGCGTTAGATCTAGGGCATCTGACAGTAGCATTGCGGTTGAGACAGTTGTTGAGGTAGGTTGGGGCCTTGCCGGAGACACATTTGTGAGTGACTGAGTTTTTTGTGGAGTATCCTGGCTTGGATGGGTAGCCAATGTGCATCTCTCCTGTGGTGTGAAATGTGATCTCTTTTGCTTATGCCTAGTGCTGATCGTATTGCTTTGTTCTGTAGTAGCTGCATTTTATTGATTTTTATTTTGGGGTGCCTAGGAGGAGTTTGTTACAGTAGTCTAATTTGGTTAAGATGAGGGCTCTTGCTAGTGTGATGCAGTTTTGTTGCGTGAGAAATGGGCGTCTTAGTGAGATAAGTTTGGTGGGGTATGCTGTGGTTGAGGCAAGTGCGCTGATGTGCTTGCACATGGTGAGGCTTGAGTCCAAGTATACTCCTAGGGTTTTCACTTGGTTAGAAATGGGAATGGGTGTATTGTCGATGACTATGGCAGTGTAAAGTGGGTGGAGCTTAGCTAGGCGGGCTGGAGAGCCTACCTTGAGGATCTCCCTTTTTTCTCCATTGAGGCATAAACTACTTGCAGCCATCCAGTTTTGGATGATGGCGTAAATTTTATTGACACAGATGGTGTCCTGTTCTAAATTGCCTGAGATAGGAATAAGTATTTGTGTGTCATCTGCAAAATTCATGTAAATTACTCCCATAGCGTCTAGTGCTGCGAAAAGTAGTTTGATGTAGGCGTTGTAAAGCGTGGCAGAGAGGCAGGATCCTTGGGGGACTCCTAGCGGGACTGAAATGGGGTCAGATGCTGTATCTCCTATGGCTACTCTTGAGGTGCGGTCTGAGAGAAAAGATTTAATCCATGACGTCGCTTCCTTGGAGAAATGAAAGTTATTTGAAAGGGTTTGGTATAGTTTGGTATGGTCTACTAAGTCAAACGCACCAGAAAGGTCAAGCAGGAGCAGAATGCATAGGTTTCCTGATTCCCTGACCGCATCTATTTGGTTTTTTAGGTCCAGTAACGCTGTTTCAGTACTATGGCCAGGGCGGAAACCTGATTGTCTATCGCCTAGTAGTTTGTTGTCTTCGAGGTGGGCTTGGACTTGGGTATAAGCATTTTCAGAAGGAAGGGTACTGTAGAGATGGGTCTATAGTTAGTGGGGATGGTAGCATCTAATGAGTTTTTTTTAGGAGGGGGTTGACCCAGGCTTCTTTAATGCTGGGTGGGATGGTGTTGGTAGAGAATGAGACATTTATAAAATGAGTAAGACCCCTACAGTACACTGTGGCTGATCGTAAGCAAATAAGCAATAAATGGCCCCCAGATGTCCGTAGGCTTCGAGGCTGGGTACCTCATGGAACCATAATCTGTTTCCAATTCATGACAATGGGTAATTTCCATCCCCCATTGATCATAATCCGGGGAGCGGCCTTTCCCCCAAACCATGGCCACCCTTCTTTTTGCGAATAGTAGTAGCAAACTCAGAATCGGTCTGGCTTGCTTTGGTAGTTCTATTGTATAACCCAGTAGTGCCATCACAGGAGATGGGGGCAGCTGCTCCCTGGCTATGACTTCAAGCAAATCAAATACCTTTACACAGAAGCTTGAATTCGGGGGGCATACTCAAGCCAAATGTAAAAAACCTGCGGGGGAAACACCACACCTCTGGCATGTCTCAGGCATCTCTGGGAAGAACCTGTGAATGCCCACTGTGGTCAGGTAAAATTGGTGTAAATATTTGAAATGAATTAATTTAAAATTGCTGTTTATCGCAACCTTTCAAGTCTGTTTACAGCAATATTTCCATACCTCATCATTTAGTGTAGCCCCCAGTGTTTTCTCCCATTTGGCACCAGTGTCTTCTGCCCATCCCGCCATTTAACCAATTATAGCAATTATAGCAGAGTATATTTTGGAGATCATCTTTGCCTTAACTTGTGTATCAATCATCTCATGAAGTACTGGGACTACAGGGGGTTCTTGCGGGAAGTCTGAAAACATAGCCTTCAACCCAACTCTTAGTCTTACTCCTCCAGAGTTAGAAATTGCACATCAGGGAAAAGATCGCCCCAGTTAGTTAAACCCATCCTGCCCATGCGCTGTGTATAGACCCTCTCACCTGTAAGGGGTATCCCTGGGACATGCCTGATCAGGAGGAGGGGAGCATAGAGCACCTCAGCCCCAGTACTGCCCTCTGTGCGTTTCCACACCTTACATGTCAGTTCGACCATGTTCCACTGCCTTTAGCAATGACGGTGCCACCAGTGTCCTCTCGACTTGTACATGGGCTCGATCTGCCTCAAGTCAAACCAGTGTGGTAAGTATGACATCTGTGCTGCAGTCCAATAGGCCTCCAAGTCAGGTAGAGCAAGCCCTCCCTTTCCAATGGAACTACCAACTCTCCCACTGTAGTCTCACCTGCTTGCCCATCCATACAAATATTGATTGCCTCCAACTCCCTGAGGGACAGTCGCTTCTCCAATCAACGAGTTGGTGGTATATCTCTTTCTTCTGCTGGGGCTCCCTCTGGAACGGCTCCCTGCCTCTCTGAAACTTAAGGAGAACCATCTCTCGTTGCACAAGCACCTCAAGACCTTCCTCTTTGCTTCTTCTTTCTCTCCTCCTCTCACCTGCTGATCTCCTAGCTGAAACTGAAACTTCACTAGTTACCTGGCTACCCTCTGATCCCTGTCCCAGTACCCCTCCCCGCCAGTTGCACACCTGCACCGCCCCCCTGACAACCCTTGCACTAAGGGACTGTTTTCTGTATCCCTACAGCCCCCTTCCAGCACTTGACACCGGATGTCTGCACTTACCCTTACACTTGCCATCAGCTTGCTGCATTATTTATTTATTGTCTTTATATGACTGTTTATCCTATGCACTGCACTGCCCCTCCACCTTTCCCACGCACTTTTGCCCTTGCCCCCTCACCTGCACTTGCGTGATCTCAATGTGACCTGGCCTAGTAAGATTGTTGTCTATGTCTTCCCTATGTCCCCCACCCTGGCCTCGTCGCGCCTTGAAACACTTGTGTATAGGCACGTTATAAATACCATATATCATTGTCAGAACAGACTTCATGGCCTTGAAGAACTTTGCAGGGACCGGTATGGGGACATTAAGGAAGATGTACAGGAATCTCAGCAATATAACCATCTTGATTAACGATATGCGGCTGAATATTGACAGAGGCAGATTCTTCCATCGAGCCAGCAAAGACTCGGTGCTCTCCAGCCTCACCTCATAATTTCCCCGAAAGAGCAGTTCCGGAGATCTCGCCACAATTACCCCTAAGGTAGCCGGTCCTGTCGAGATGCCATTGAAAGTCAAATTCATCATGGGACCTATTGATCCCGCCAGTCAGGGTGAACAATACTGACTTGGAGGGATTGATGTTAAGCCCATAGAATTGACCAAAAACCAGGACATCTCTCATAACTGGTGCCAGATTCCCCTCTGAATAACTGATAAATAATATCAAATTGTCTGCGTAGAGTGAAATTATTAATTTATGCGTAAAGAGTCATATCTCCCTGTCAATGTGTTGTGCACAGACCATTTCTGCCAGAGCGCTACTGCAAGTGCGAACAGCCAGGGCGATGTGGAGCACCCCTGCCTAGTCCCTCTTCCCATTCCAATGGGGGCAGTGAGCCTGCCATTCACACTAATGCGGGCTGCCGGGCCGCTGTATAGAAGAGAGACCGTGCCAATAACATCCTCCCCATCCCCATCCGTCTTAGCACCGCAAAGAGAAATGGCCACTCCACTGAGTCGAATGCTTTCTCAGCATCGAGAAGTGCGGCTACTGCTGGAGTTTGCTGATCAAGAACCGACATGAGGCCGAACAGTCTACGAAGCCCATAGGTATAAACCCTGCTTGGTCAGTCAGCACACATCTTGGCATCAATGGGGAAAGCCTATTGGCCAGCACTCTTGCAGGGATCTTATTATCAAGGTTTATCAGCGAAATCCGGCGGTAGGATGCACAATTTTCTGCATCTTCCACTGGCTTCAAGAGCAGGGTGACCACTGCCTGTGCATCGTGCCTGGTAGTGTACCATCTTGCAACACCTGCTGTTACATGTCAAGCATGTGAGGGACCAGAATGTTCACATAAGCCTTGTAGAAGTCGGCGAATAGGCCATCCGGGACTACCGCTTTCCCTGCTGACAACTATTTAATTGCTTCGTGAATCTCTTGTTCCACTATTGGCCTCTCCAACCAGTCTCTCTCTTCCGGCTACAACCAATAGAAAGTGATATGACCCAGATATTCATCCAGTTCGGCCGGGTCACCATGGCTTCTGGATGAGTACAGTGCCGAGTAGAAGTCTACAAATGCCCCCATTATCCCATCGTCAGCCTAAGCGTACCTGTATGGTCCATGACCCCACTGATGTGACTTGTTATTTTCAAATTTAATCATACTTGACAATGTGATGCGGACCTCTGACCCTCCCCATATCTCTGCACCATTGCCGATCTGTTGATAAATTTAACCTCCCTATCAGCGGTCCGTCTAAACACATTAAGTTCTTCACGAAATCTAGCCCGCTTTTCCTCATCAGTCAAGAACCCCAGTCCTCATTGCGAAAAACGGTGTCCCGGAGACTATCATTCCTCCCGGCAGGGACCGGCCTCGGACCTTCCACCAGACGTGATTACAAGAATCCACGGCCAAACAAGAAATCCTTGCAGCCACCCGAACACCTGAAGAATTGAGCTTTCAAGGGGTGTCGCTCCAAATCTTTCAAGACCTTGCTACAGCCACGGTACATAGGAGGAGAATGCTCAGACCGCAGACCACCTTTCTGCAGGATCAGAAGGTGAAATACCGCTGGCTGTTCCCTGCCACTCTACAGTTTGTGCTAGATGGCACAACCCACACCATCATCTCGTTGGAAGAGGTGCAAGGTATTTTACCAGACACACCCCCAGATACTGGTGGAGGATCCCCCCTCACCTCAAACACCTTTATATCACCAAAAAGAGACACTCCCTTGCCTTGTCCCGGGAGTATAGCTCAGCAGCAACATACTTGCCTTGGAAACAAGACGACACAAAGCAGCACAGGTTCGATCCCAGTGTCTGTGCTTGTAAACCTCCGGGTATTAAGTGTGTTATAAATACACAACTAAGAGACATATTCCTGTAACAGCGCCTTGATGCCCCCATGCTGTGTGAGAGCTTTAAAAATGCAAAGAAATTTAAAAATTAATAAAACGTAACACCTGGGCGAAAGTAGCCAGAGGATGAAAATCCAAACTGCACTCACAACAAACCTGAATGTCTATCTGGGCAACCGGCTTCACGCGGCATATGCCCAAACGTGGGTATGATCCAACACAGAATCCAACTGGGCGCTTAGCCCCCTTGAAAACAGGAACAGAATTTGATGGTAGATGAGATCCATCTGGATCCCGCCCCTCCCACTGCAGAGCCAGTCTTACTCGGCAATGCCTCCACCCCACCAGAAACGGTACTTCATTTTGCTCAATGTGAAGGGCCTAAACGCTCCAGCCAAGCGTAGATCCATGCTTCGATGCCTGCAAGATCTCAACATCTCAGTGGTATTCTTGCAAGAGACCCATCTTCTTCCATCTGACGTTGCCCACCTTCGAAACAGACATTTTCCAGCTCAATGCCTGGTCTCCAGTCGGTCCAAAAAAAGTGGCACAGCAATTCTCCTGGTGAAGGGGGTGGCATTCAGGGAACTGGAAACGCTCTACAACTCGGAGGGCTGATACACAGGGATCAAAGGTATGCCATTTGGCCAACTATATACGCTGATCTCTGTCTATGCCCCCAATGAAAGGCAAGAAACCTTTCTCCTGGAACTAGAATCTAAGCTTCTCCCCTTTTTTGAGGGTTAAGTGATCATCGGGGGACACTTTAATGGGTTCCCGGACCCCCTGATAGGCAAAACCCACCCACCCACATCAAAAGATTTCAAAATTGCTCTGGGTCCCCTTCACTTATTCAAAGCTTTGGGAGTAGTTGATACATGGAGATTATTACACCCGGGAGAGAGATACTTCTTCTCACACGTACACCGAACTTCCTCCCGTATAGACTTACTCTTGGCATCCCCTGAACTTATGTCTTATGTCAATGAGGTGGCCATTAAGCCAAGGATATTATCCGATCACGCACCAGACTCGAACCCCACCCTCCCCTTTATGACCCAATCCTGAATGACATGGCGCTTAGAGATGCAATTGCCAAAGCCAGTCGGTCCTATTTTCAGGAGAACCCCACAGAACTTACCTCACCGGCAATCACATGGGACGCCATGAAGGCAGTGATTAGAGGAGAAATCATAGACCACGGTTCTGTCTATTGGAAACGCAGGCGGGAGGTTCAAGCCCAGCTAGAGAGGGAAACAATAGAAGCAGAAGGAAAGCATAAAAAGGGGTGGACTAAAGCGCATCGCTCCCTGCAGGTGGCCCAAAACAAATTGGAAGGCCACTATCCCGAAGAAACAGCTCACTCCCTACTTAAAACCAAACAGGGATACTATGTGAAGAATAATAAAGCTAATACATTTCTGGTTAAGAAATTGGCAAAAGTAAAACAGCGCAATGTAATAATTGGTCTAGGAGACTTACGGGTAAAATATTTATAATAATAAACTTCAGAAGAGGCCAAACTATAACTAGCAGCAGCCCACCTGACCAAAACCATGACAGCGTCCACCCATAATCTGGCTGAACAAACACAATATACTAAAGGTGCCACCCTCCCACACCTCACAGAGCGAGACTGCGAAGCCCTAGAATCACCAATCACTAGCGAGGAAATAGACTCAATCATCAAATCCTTAAAAGCAAGAGCCCCTGGTGGGTTCTCAACTAGATTCTATATGCTTTTCTGCCCCTCAACTCCTGATTCCTCTCACAACCCTTTTCAACTCCTTTCGTCAATCTGGCTCCACAACTCCATCAATACAAATCTCAACGATCCTTCTGCTGAATCCCACCAAGGATCCTAGAGACTGTGCCCTCATAAAGGCCAACATCTATTCTAAAATCTGGCTAACCGCCTGTCCTTGGTGCTGCCTAAAATAATGACTTGATACCAAACTTGCTTCATAAGGGGCAGACCCAGAGGGGATAACATTCAACAGGCCCTGAACCTGGTTGAGGTGGCAGCATCAGACCGCCAGATAATGGTGCTGCACATTCCGGCCTTTTATGGTGAAGTTACACAGCAAATTGTGCCCCCCCTGTTAGAGAACTAGAAACCGACCTGAAGAGGTGGACCACCCAAGAGATCTCGTTAATGGGGAGGATCACGACTTGTAAAATGAACCGTCTCCTACGGTTTCTATATTTCTGTTCCACTCTTCCCATGGCGGTCCTGTTACCTCTCTCCTCCGCCTACAACAGAAAATGCTACAGTTTATATGGAGAGATAAGAAAGCTAGGATCCCTAAAACAAGAAACCAAAGGGTGTCTCACTTGCTAGTCCCCTGGGATCTCTCTCTCAGGTGGCCAGGGCACAGCCATCGCCTTTGGATCCAAACTCTTGGGGTAGACCAGTGCAGGAGGATCACCTGGGTGAGCGACCATCAGGGAGTGGGGGTGCAACAACCGATGGTGAGACACAGAATTCCCCCCTTTCCCGTGACCATACCCCATCCTATTTTACAGGATTCTTGTCATGGGCGCTACTCCCGAGGGGCCAGGACTGGCCCAGCGCCCTCGGAAGCAGACCCGTCTTCCACTACTCCGGACCCAGCAGACCCCTACAGGGGCCCTTTGGACCGTGTCCTGGCGCCTTTGGCGCCAGGCTCATGAAGGGTTTCAGTCCCGGCGCCTATATTGATAAACAGTGTAATAATGCTTGGGTGGACTTACCTGAGCCAGACCATGCTGCATATTTACCCAGAACAATCCAGTCTGGTTGAAGTCCCCAGCCATCAGGGCTGGGAGGAACTATTCCCTCCATTCAGGAACTCTTTTCTTACCTGGGTGGAACCGGTGGAAGAACACACACTGGAAGCACTTCTCTGCTATTTAAACCACGCCCGATGGAAAACACGTGCTTCGCGTTATTCTGCAGCAGCAGCAGGACGCTCACCGAGTCGGCTCCTGCATTCCAGGTCCAGAGTCATCTTCAGCTTCCGCGCAGCAACCTGTGGATGAAGAAAGACACAGAACAATACTTACCAGATCCCGGAATCCAGTCACCGGCAAAACCTGCAAAGAATAAACATAAGGTTAGAAAAGTGCAACTCGCTCGCAGCCGCGCCCGCTTACCTGATCCATCCGTGAATGCAACAGAGCTAACCGCAGCCTTCTCTTCGGCAGCTTCTCTGCACCTGAAAGGCAAAGGACATAATTAAAAAGGGGTTCGGGTAAAGGCAGTCGCATTCATCTTAACTTACCAGTTTTTGCACGCGCAGAAGCGGGCGCATCAACCGCAGCATCCCGGCACCTGAAAACTAGAAAAAGGACATTATTAGAGGTGCCATTAAAAGCGGCCAACGATCATTGTACTTACGTGCATCGGCACGTGCAGTGGCAACGGATATAAAGCCCGCAGCATCCCGGCACCTGAAAACTAGAAAAAGGACATTATTAGCGGTGCCATTAAAAGCGGCCAATGAACATTATACTTACGTGCATCGGCACGTGCAGCGGCAACGGAAAACTACGCCCACAGCATCCCGAGGCCTGAAACAAAGGAAAAGGGACATTATTGAGGTGCCCATCTTTTAAAGCCTAAAGACTACAGTATACTTACAGGCATCCGCTCGTGCAGTAACGGCGGCATCGCTCTTCGGCATCCCAGCACCAGTGCCACAACTAAGGCCGCAAAAGACTTGAGCCTCAACACTGAACTCATCCAGTGACGTAACTGGAATCCACGCACCCCTGCACCAGACGCAGGATGGAGAGCTCAGCATTTATACGCCTAAGGTGAGAGCTCGCCGAGACAAGTAGAAAGCTAGGCTGTGGGAGAAACTGGCGATTGGTGGGAGAAGGAATCCCATCAAACGGTGATTAACCCTTTTTCTTCCACCTGCAGAGAACTTACCCTGCAAGTCAGACATTCGATAAGAGGAAGCCCAGTCCTGAGAGTCGTCCGAGCTCTACGCTTCTCAATTGAAGAAACGATAGCAGCCCAGCCGGGATCAGCGCCTCCGTGGGAATCAGGTGAGCGTTACAGAACGCGAAGCCCACCAATAACCTCCTACCCAGGCGCTATGGAAACTTCCGACAGAGACCAACTGGCCCAGTTATTAGGGGAATTAAGAGCTGAAGTTCATGCTGCCCGCCAGGAAACGAATGCCCTTAGGAGGGAATCGATAATATCAAAAGAACAAACTGATGATCTCGCCAGACAGTTATTACAGTCACAAGCGGGGCAAACCCCGCTACCTAATTCAGGAGGGAGCTATATCCCAGCGGCTTCAGCCAATCCTGTTCAAATCAACCTACCCAGAAATGTGCCATTGGCACCGCCTGAACGCTTCTCTGGTGACCCTAAAAGGTTTGCGGTGTTTATAAATCAATGCCGATTGCACTTTCTTTGTAGACCTGCAGCCTTTCCGACTGACCAGACTAAGGTAGCCTTTGTGCTTTCGTATCTTAGCGGCAGTGCCGCTGATTGGTCGATCCCTCTGGTTACACAGGATGACCCGATCCTTCGTGATTTCCCGACCTTCCAGGCAAATATGGAAAGACTTTTTGCAAGGCATTCCCAGGGGCAGGCCCTGGACAACGAACTCCTTTCCCTACGACAGGGCAATCAAGATCTTTTGGCCTACATTGCATCATTCAATAGGCTAATCGTGGAAACCAGATGGCCTGAGGACAAAAGAATCACGCTTTTTCACAGGGGTTTGCGTGGCGAACTCAAAGACGTCCTTGCCCAGGTAGTGAATCCTCCTCAGGATTGTTCAGAGTACATTGATTTGGTGGTCCAATTGGATCACAGACTACAAAACAGAAAGGCGGATCGATCCAGGTTTGAAACACGAGTGTTCCCTAAGCCTCAAAGTCACACCAAAGGAGTTGAAGCCGTCGAACCTATGCAAATTGGGGTTGTAAAGGGTCCCCTAACCCAGAAAGAACGCGACAGGAGACGACAAATGCAACTATGTCTCTATTGTGGAAATTCAGGACATTTTCTTCGAGATTGCCCGGTGAAACCACCTAAGAAGACAGTGGGAGCTTCTGATAAGAGTTCTGAAAAGCCTGAACCGGGAAAAGTGTAGAGGTCCGCTTGCCGAGCGTAAAAACCAGTTATTGACCTCGCACTTCATAATGGCAATGGTCCTCGTAAACCCAGAGCAACCGGATCGTTTGCATGCAATTAAGGCATACATTGATAGCGGAGCAGTTGGAAATTATGTGGACCGCAAATTGGCTTCCAGGATGAACTTACCTCTTTGTCCAAAGGTGGTTAAAGACGTCATTACCACGGTGGATGGGACGGAAATCTCCTCCGGACCAGTGACCCATACCACTACTGAAGTGACGATACTAGGCCAAGACGGCATCAGGAGGTAATTGTGTTCGACGTGTCAGGGCTCCTCAATTCCAAGTAATTCTAGGGATTCCTTGGTTGGAGAAACACAATCCTCAGATTGATTGGCGAGCAAAGACGATAAAGTTCCCAGAGTGCACACCAACTTGTTATCCACGACCCAACATTGGCCTAGCGTCAGTAACGGCTGACGGTCCACAATTACCTCTAGAGTATCGAGAGTTACAAGATGTTTTTCAAAAGGAACAGGCTAACACCTTGCCACCCCACAGATCATACGATTGTCAGATAGATTTGCTACCCGGTGCAACTCCCCCTTGCAGTAGGATTTATGCCCTTACCGAGCCTGAGAACCTTCATCTGCGACAGTATTTAGACCAGTACCTGGCCAATGGCTTTATCCGTCCGTCGAAGTCCCCTGCATCCTCGGCTCTGTTCTTCGTACCAAAAAAAGAAGGTGACCTCAGAACCTGTATAGATTATCGTGCTCTGAACCAGATAACAGTAAAAAAACGGTACCCCTTACCTCTGATCCCGGAACTCCTTGACCAGGTAAAAAACGCCTGTATTTATACTAAGCTTGATCTCCGGGGAGCTTATCACTTGGTACGGGTCAAGGAAGGAGATGAATGGAAGACGGCCTTTCGCACTAAGTATGGGCTATTTGAATACCAAGTGATGCCCTTTGGACTATGCAATGCACCGGCCGCCTTCCAATATTTTATGAATGATGTCCTCAGAGAGCTCATTGATGTCTGCGTTGTCGTCTACATAGATGACATTCTTGTGTACTCATCTTCAGAAGCTGACCATCGAAATCATGTTAGGGCGGTCCTTGAAAAACTTCGCCAACATAAACTTTTTGCCAAGCTCGAAAAATGTGTTTTTCATGTCACTGAGGTTGAATTTTTGGGATTTATTCTGACACCCAAAGGAGTCCACATGGACTCGAGAAAAGTAGATGCTATCCTCAAATGGCCGTCTCCTACTTCCGTGAAAGGCGTTCAAAGCATGCTAGGCTTTGCCAATTTTTACCGTAGATTTATTCCAGAGTTTTCACGAGTGGTACAACCCATCACCGCCCTCTTAAGAAAAAATAAACGCTTTGAATGGTCCGCAGAAGCAGAACAAGCCTTCCAAGAGCTAAAGGCTAAATTCACCTCGGCGCCAATACTGAAACACCCATGCCCGGACCTCCCTTACATCGTTGAAACCGACGCCTCCAGCTTAGCAATGGGAGCAGTCCTATCACAAAGAGATCCAGAGACTAACCAACTGCATCCTGTGGCATTCTGGTCTCGGACGTTCTCGGCGCCTGAGATCAACTACACCATCACAGACAAAGAGCTTCTAGCGATTAAATCAGCCTTTAAGGCATGGCAGCATTATCTCCTCGGGGCCAGACACACCGTCACAGTGATCACCGATCATCGAAATGTGCAGTATCTGAAAACCGCCAAGGCTCAATCCTCCAGACAGCTTCGCTGGGCTCTATTCTTTGCTGAATTTGACTTCGTGATCACTTATCGCCCCGGCAACAAGAACGGCAAAACGGATGCTCTTTCCCGAATTGGAATGGGAGATAACGTTGCCAATTCAGAACCTGTACCAATAATTCCTGAACAAAGGATCGTGGGTCTGATTTCTTCTCAATCCATTGGGGATATTGAAGAAAAAACTAAACAACTTGTAACCTCACCAGACTTACTGAACTGGTTACAAAAAGGAAAAGATTTCACCGTAAGCAATGACTTGCCTTATTTCCAAGGACGATTGTTCCTACCACACACCGATTTACAAAGACAGGTAATCTCCTGCTATCATGATTCATTAATTGAGGGTCACCCTGGCATTGCCAAAACCACAGAAGAGGTGAAGAGACACTTCTGGTGGCCTTCGTGGAGAAAAGACATAAAGGAATTTGTGATGTCCTGCGGTGTGTGCGCTCAAAACAAGGGTCAGAAGAAGAGGCCGGCTGGTCTTCTGCAACCATTAGACATCCCACTGTGTCCCTGGCATACCCTTTCCATGGACTTCATCACAGACTTACCCTCCTGTTCCGGGTACAACACCATTCTTGTTATTGTGGACCTGTTTTCTAAAATGGCCCACTTCATTCCGCTAAAAGGCTTACCTTCAGCATCAGTCCTAGCCAAAGTATTTCTTGAAAACATCGTCCGGCTACACGGCTTCCCGTCAGTACTAATCTCAGATAGGGGGAGCCAGTTTATTTCCCACTTTTGGCGTAGCTGTTGTCGATTAGCTCAAATCGATGTAAGACTTTCGACCAGCCATCATCCCCAGACCGAAGGGCAAACCGAGAGAACAAACCAGACTCTCGAGCAATATTTACGATGCATGCTACAACAGTCGGAGAGTAACTGGAAGGACATCCTTTGGATAGCTGAATATGCTTACAACAATTCAGTTCATTCGGGTACCGGGAAGAGTCCCTTCTACATCTTGTATGGGATTCATCCTCGAACCTCCAACCTTGATCCACCTCAAGATCTTGGAACACCCGCCGTGGATCAATTGCACACCGTTATTACCCAAGCTTTTAAGGAAGCGACTGCACATCTACAACAAGCTAAAGAGAGGTAAAAAAAGGAGCAGATCAACACCGAAGCAATGCCCCTCAATACCAGGTTGGGGATCAAGTCTGGCTGTCCACCAAACATTTATCACTTAAAGGGCCTCGCACCTTCAACCCCAAATACCTGGGACCATATCCAATTACGGCCATAATTAATCCAGTGGCCGTTAAATTAGAATTGCCAACCCATATGAGAATACATCCTGTATTTCACGTATCTCTTTTGAAACCCATGCAACCTGGAACCAGATTGACCAATCCTCCAGAGCCCATTCAAGTGAATGGGGAGCCCGAATTTGAAGTAAAAGACATTTTGGACTCTAAAATCATCAGATCAAAGCTATTCTACCTAATCGACTGGAAAGGCTACGGACCTCAGGAAAGGTCATGGGAACCCTATGACCACGTCCATGCTCCTTGTCTAGTCCAGAAATGTCACCGAACCTTTCCCGATAAACCAAAACCCCCAGGGAGGACAAGTTTGGGAGGGGCCTTGAGGGGGGGTGCTGTCATGGGCGCTACTCCCGAGGGGCCAGGACTGGCCCAGCGCCCTCGGAAGCAGACCTGTCTTCCACTACTCCGGACCCAGCAGACCCCTACAGGGGCCCTTTGGACCGTGTCCTGGCGCCTTTGGCGCCAGGCTCATGAAGGGTTTCAGTCCCGGCGCCATAGGCGCCGGGCTCATATTGATAAACAGTGTAATAATGCTTGGGTGGACTTACCTGAGGCAGACCATGCTGCTTATTTACCCAGAACAATCCAGTCTGGTTGAAGTCCCCAGCCATCAGGGCTGGGAGGAACTATTCCCTCCATTCAGGAACTCTTTTCTTACCTGGGTGGAACCGGTGGAAGAACACACACTGGAAGCACTTCTCTGCTATTTAAACCACGCCCGATGGAAAACACGTGCTTCGCGTTATTCTGCAGCAGCAGCAGGACGCTCACCGAGTCGGCTCCTGCATTCCAGGTCCAGAGTCATCTTCAGCTTCCGCGCAGCAACCTGTGGATGAAGAAAGACACAGAACAATACTTACCAGATCCCAGAATCCAGTCACCGGCAAAACCTGCAAAGAATAAACATAAGGTTAGAAAAGTGCAACTCGCTCGCAGCCGTGCCCGCTTACCTGATCCATCCGTGATTGCAACGGAGCTAACCGCGGCCTTCTCTTCGGCAGCTTCTCTGCACCTGAAAGGCAAAGGACATAATTAAAAAGGGGTTCGGGTGAAGGCAGTCGCATTCATCTTAACTTACCAGTTTTTGCACGCGCAGAAGCGGCCGCATCAACCGCAGCATCCCGGCACCTGAAAACTAGAAAAAGGACATTATTAGAGGTGCCATTAAAAGCGGCCAATGATCATTATACTTACGTGCATCGGCACGTGCAGTGGCAACGGATATAAAGCCCGCAGCATCCCGGCACCTGAAAACTAGAAAAAGGACATTATTAGAGGTGCCATTAAAAGCGGCCAACGAACATTATACTTACGTGCATCGGCACGTGCAGCGGCAACGGAAAACTACGCCCACAGCATCCCGAGGCCTGAAACAAAGGAAAAGGGACATTATTGAGGTGCCCATCTTTTAAAGCCTAAAGACTACAGTATACTTACAGGCATCCGCTCGTGCAGTAACGGCGGCATCGCTCTTCGGCATCCCAGCACCAGTGCCACAACTAAGGCCGCAAAAGACTTGAGCCTCAACACTGAACTCATCTAGTGACGTAACTGGAATCCACGCACCCCTGCACCAGACGCAGGATGGAGAGCTCAGCATTTATACGCCTAAGGTGAGAGCTCGCCGAGACAAGTAGAAAGCTAGGCTGTGGGAGAAACTGCCGATTGGTGGGAGAAGGAATCCCATCAAACGGTGATTAACCCTTTTTCTTCCACCTGCAGAAAACTTACCCTGCAAGTCAGACATTCGATAAGAGGAAGCCCAGTCCTGAGAGTCGTCCGAGCTCTACGCTTCTCAATTGAAGAAACGATAGCAGCCCAGCCGGGATCAGCGCCTCCTTGGGAATCAGGTGAGCGTTACAATTCTCCAACGTTCCAACTCCCCATCCCTTTCTACACATACACTGGGCCGAGGAAGAGGACTGAGAGTAAAGAGGCTAACACTTGCATATCCCATTGGACCTGTCCCATCAATAAGGTCAGGCAAAGTCAGGCACATGACCTTAATCACATACATCTGATACCCATTAGCTCCCCCAAGAGGATAGCTCAGGAGCAACGCGCTAGCCTTGGCAGCAAGACAATGCGGTGCAACACAGGTTCAATCCCCGGGTCCACGCTTAGAAACCTCTGGGTATTAAGTGTGTTATAAATAACCAATTACAATTTACCCCCCTCCCTCGGATAAAAGGCAGAATATGGACACACACACTCTGAGCAAGGTGGAACACGAGGAGGAGCAGATCTTCCGGGGCAAAGGTGAACCCACTGGAGCAGGACGACTGATCGAGGGACCAGAGAGAGGGGTAGGGAAACCGTGAAGGTCCCTGCAGGAGGTTGTTGCCTCTGGGAAACCGTGAAGGATACGCAGAAAAAGCCAAATCCCAGACAAGAGGAAGCCTGCATTGTGTTTCAAGGATGCCTGCAACCCTCCCGAGTGAATGACAGAGTTGGGGAGGCAAGGCTAAGCCTGTGGTATTAACCTTTGCTCCTGAATCAAAGCTGCAGAGAACAGAAAGGAATGCAAACAAGCGTTGAGTTAGTGAAAGGCCGGTTTGTGTCAAGGAAAGTATGAAGCCGCAACAGTGTATCTCCGAATTGAAGGTTGCACGCATGATGATGGGACTAGAAGGAAAGCAAACCTGTAGTGAACTTTAAAGTCAGCGGTAACTGTGAAGCCAGTGATACAGAGTAGCAGAGTGGTCGGGCGAAAGGAAACAGCCCACTCGAAAGTCTTCTCAAAATGTTTAATGTTTTGTTATAAAGCGGCAAAGTGAACAAACTCTGAAATGCATGATGGTCAAGATTACCCCAACGAAAGGGGAAGTTAAAAGGTGATTGCTTTAAGGGAAAGATTTTTTTGAACTTTTCTGATTGTGTTATGGCTCTACCAAGACCAAGAGACACTGGGGCAAATACCAAAAGGGAGAGCTGAAGGGAAAGACGAAGTGGTCCTGCGGAGGTCTATGGAAAAAGCCTTGCACATTCAAAAGTCTTCAACATCAGTAAAAGGTTCAGGCCCGACTGAGGGAGACCTGGAACATGAAATAAGATAGCGAAAGAGAACCCCTAATGAATGCGAATAAAGCTTGGGGAAGGGAACCCCTGCAAGTGCTGTGATTGCGAGGTCTGAGCCCAGCTGGGGGAGATCTACGTTGAATCAGGTACTTTTGCAGAGAAGTCCGAGCCTGACTGAGGGAGACTTACGTGAACTGTTGATGCCTTGAGAAGTCTGAGCCGGACAGAGGCAGACCTATGTGAATTTTTGTTGAATACAATTCAAAAAGCTAGGCCAAAGTCAATGGGCTAAAGTCTTGGATAGGAGAAAGCGGTTCTTTTGGTAAACTTAAGTGACTTTAACTGTCATGAACTTCAGATCACGCCTCTTTTGGACCTCCTGGTCCTTGTCTCAACGGGGCTTACATTCAGTACTACTTCCAACATGGCCGTTCAGAGCCGTAGCCCTTGCTCGCTCCATGCGCTGAGCGCGGCGTGATCTATTTATAGACCACGCCTTCCGCGGCTCCACGCGTCTCAATGCTATTGCAGAGTAGCCCAGACGTGTGTTCGTAGCTCGCAGTATTGTTTCCTTTATCCCAGTGCTATTACCCACTCCTGTCCCTTTCCCCCTTCCTGGTCCTGGGCATTTCTAGCCTTTTCAGTCTTCCGGATTCCTGGACTCCGCGATCCTGGAACTAAACACAACCTGGAACCAGACGAGACTCGAGCAGCGCTGTTCAAGACCAGGAGCGTTCGCAAGAAGGCAGCGATCGAAGACACCGGCAAACACCGGACCCAGGTGAGAAGGGGGAAACTCCTTGACAGTTTGAGACGCACCCGATCGAACCTAAAAACGAGATGGAAGCCGCCGTGCAGGACTTAATGCGACGTATGCAAGAATTATCAACCGAGGTTCAAAACCTTAAGGCGGAAAACTCCGCGCTCAAACAATTGGTCTTGTCCCGGGATTCTGCTACAAAGGAGGATGCCCTGTTGGGCGGTATTGTTGACAAGTATGATGGTTCGGCAAAAACACTTCGCGGATTCCTGGATTCATGCCTGGTACACTTTACCTTTAAGCCCTATTATTTCTCGACTCCTAGGGCTAAGGTGGGTTTCATCATATGCCACCTTTATGGCAACGCCTTAACTTGGGCAACACCCCTTGTTAACTCCGGCGATGCCCTCCTAGATGACTACGATGGGTTCAGGCCCTTAAAGGCATGTTTGACCGTCCAGAGCAGGTCTATACGGCCCAAGAACGCTTGCTGGATTTTCAACAGGGCTCCCAAGATATGCTTACTTATGTGATCAGATTTAAACAATTGGCTAAGGAAGCAGACTGGTCCTCTGAGGCTAGTTTTACCCTGTTCTGGAGAGGCCTAAACAATGAGATCAAGGATGAACTGGCCAGTGTGGCCAGACCAAATTCATTCCACACACTAATAGACCTGGCCTTGCAAATAGACTTTCGCATCCAGGAAAGGAAGGCTGAAAGGAAGAAATCCAAGGGAAACCCACCCAAGACGTCCTTTGAGAGCACAGCCAGAACGGACGCAAACCCAAGTCCAGCCCCAGAACCTCAACCCATGCAAATTGGAGCCTTCCGTGGACCCAAATCACCTCAAGAAAGATTGAGAAGGATCCATACGGGTTTGTTTATGTATTGTGCTTCAGACAAACATTTGGTCAAGGAATGTCCTCTGGCACCTCCTCGGCGTTCGGGAAACGCCAGCTCCCGATCTTAAATGGAGCAGAGATTCGGGAGAGAGATGTTTCCTCCACATCAATTCCATCCTTGAACTCTCCTGGACAAAACAGTTTGGTGATACTACAGGCCTTCCTGTCGCCCTCCAAAGACAAGACCTATCCCATTCTGGCCTTGGTGGACTGCAGAGCTATGGGAATTTTCATTGATCAAGACTGGGTTGTTAGTCATCATATTCCGTACGAGACACGAAACACCATGCAGCTGGTGGAAGCAATTGACGGAAGACCCCTCTCTTCAGGACCCATAAGCCTGCAGACTATAGATATCCAACTTTCCATAAACCATAATCAAGAGCGGATTACATTCGACATCATTAAGTCAGCCCATTACCCCATGGTTTTGGGTATGTGTAACGCTCACCTGATTCTCGCAGAGGCGCCGGTCTTGACTGGGCGACTACCGTATCTTCAAAGGTGATGTGTAGCACCCGGTTGGCTCTTTGGGCTGGACCTCTGTGCACTGTATGCCTGACGTGTAGAGTAAGATGTCTGCAGATAGAAAATATGGGGTTAATGAACTGGGGTTATTGGGGTGTCCCTATCTCTTCTCCTCTCCTGTAGACCCCCAAAGGTTAACGCTCTCACCTTAGGTAAGTGAATGCCGAGCTCTCCATCTGCCTCGGGGCAGGGTGCTGTAACCAGTTTCTTCACTGGATAGGTAGCGCAGGCCTCTTGACTTCAGAGGACTGCTGTCCGTCGTTTACTGCACGAACGGTAAGTTTCGAGTCATTCAAATGTCTTTAAAGTCTTTAGTAATGATGTCTCTTGTTTTGCAGGGTTCCGGCGATGGCGGATGACGGGCTGAAGTGAGTTGAAGATGGAGCCCGTGTGATGAATAGAAGCGCCTAGAAGCACGTAAGTAAGCGCTTGTTGCCTGCTTCACTATGCGCTCTAACTGTCTTTTTATTTTGCAGGTACGAGTTCGGAGCGGCTGCAGGGTGCCGGAATACCCACTGGGTTAGATGTGGAAAGGAGTAATGGCACGTGAGTATTAAAGTTCCCCAATGTCTTTAAACGCACCTTGTTTTGTCTTTCAGATGCGGGATGCAGCGCCGAAGGCCTCCGGAGCGTGCGAAGAGTTGGTAAACTTTTGTCTTTCAGATGCCGGAATGCAGTGTGAAGACCTCCGGAGCGCACGAAGAGTAGGTAAGCCTTTGCCTTTCAGATGCCGGAATGCTAACCTGTTCTTTCTTGTCTTTATAGGTGTTGCTGAAGACTGGATTCAGGATGGTAAGCCTTTGCCTTTCAGATGCCGGAATGCTAACCTGTTCTTTCTTGTCTTTATAGTTGTTGCTGAAGACTGGATTCAGGATGGTAAGCCTTTTTCCTTAGGCCCAGGACCGGATGCAGAAGACACGATGAGCGTTCTGCTGCAGAGGTTGCAGAATAACGCAAAGCAAGATTCATCCACCGGGTGTGGTTTAAATAGCCTCCTGTAGTGCTTAGGTGTCTCCTTCCACAGCCACGCCTAAGTAAGAAAAGAGTTCCTGGTAAGAAAAGAGTTCCTGCCTTCCAGAAGAGTTCCAGTGTTCTGAATCTAGGGAGTGGCTCCAGCCCCACCCAACAGGAAAAGTAGTTCCAAACAGAAGAGGATCAGAGGCTCAACTGGCAGGCAAGTAAGCAGCATGGTCTGCTGAAGGTAAGTCCACCCAAGCATTATGAGCCCGGCGCTTCCAGCGCTGGGACTGGGCATATTTATGAGCCTGGTGCCACTGGCGCCAGGACTGGGTCCAAAAGGTCCCAATTGGGACTGGTTGGCACTCGGAACCTGGGTTATGGATCTGCTTCCAAGGGAGTTGGGAAAACCCTGACCTTTTGGAAGCAGAGATCATGACAGTACCCCCCCTCAAGGCCCCTCCCAAACCGGGCTTCTCCGGGGGTTTTGGCTTGTCAGGAAATGTTCGGTGAAATCTTTTGATTAGGCGAGGAGCGTGGACATATTCAGCAGGTTCCCAGGATCTCTCTTGGGGGCCGTAGCCTTTCCAGTCAATTAGGTAGAATAGTTTAGATTTGGAGATCTTGGAGTCCAGAATGCTTTTGACTTCAAACTCGAGTTCTCCATCCACTAGGATAGGTTTTGGAGATTTGGTTAGTCGGGTTTGAGGTTGCACGGGTTTTAATAGAGAGACGTGGAAGACCGGATGTATCTTCATGTGCGGGGGCAAGTCCAACTTGACCGCTACTGGGTTTACTATGGTAGTGATGGAATAGGGACCAAGGTATCTTGGGTTGAATGTGCGTGGCCCTTTTAGAGATAGATATTTGGTGGATAACCAGACTTGATCCCCTACTTGATAGTGAGGGGCTTCCTTCCGATGTTGATCTGCTCCTTTCTTGTATTGTTCTTTAGCCCTTTGAAGGTGAGAAACAGCTTCCTTAAAGGCTTGGGTGATTGTAGAATGCAGGTAGTCTACTGCTGGTGTTTCAAGATCTTGGAGGGGATCCAACTCCGAGGTTCGAGGGTGACTGCCGTACAAAAGAAAAAACTGGGTTTTCCCAGTTCCCGAATGGACAGAGTTATTGTAGGCATACTCGGCTATCCAAAGGATATCTTTCCAAGTTTTTTCAGTTTGTTGCAGCATGCAGCGTAAATACTGTTCCAGAGTTTGATTGGTCCTCTCGGTTTGTCCGTCGGTCTGAGGGTGGTGACTGGTCGATAGTCTCACATCAATTTGAGCCGACCGACAGCAACTTCGCCAAAAATGAGAAATAAATTGACTACCTCGATCCGAAATTAGAACCGAAGGAAAACCGTGCAGTCGGACGATGTTTTCGAGAAATTCTCGGGCCAGAGTTGCTGCTGTTGGCAAGCCTTTGAGCGGAATGAAATGCGCCATCTTGGAGAATAAGTCCACGATTACTAGAATCGTATTGTATCCGGAGCATGGAGGTAGATCGGTGATGAAGTCCATAGAAAGCGTATGCCAAGGGCGAGGTGGGATGTCAATAGGGCGTAAGAGGCCTGCTGGTCTTTCCTTTTGACTCTTGTTTTGGGCGCATACTCCACAGGACATTATAAAGTCTCTGATATCTTTTTTCCAAGACGGCCACCAGAAGTAGCGCTTGATCTTTTCTGAGGTCTTGGCTATACCGGGATGACCTTCCATTAAAGAGTCGTGATAACAAGAGATTACTTTTTTCTGTAAATCTGTGCTGGGTAGGTATAACCGTTCTTGGAAATACAATAAGTTGTCCTTTACTGCAAAGTCCTTTCCCTGCAGATGCCAATTCTGTATGTCTGCTGGAGTTACAAGTTGCCTGGCTTTATCCTTAACTTCCTCTATGGATTCTGTGGCGATTACACCCAGAATTCTTTGTTCGGGAATGATTGGTACAGGTTTAGGGTTGACCAAGTGTTCTTCCACTCCCATCCGAGAAAGGGCATCGGCTTTACCGTTCTTTGTACCAGGTCGATAGGTAATTATGAAGTCAAACTCGGCAAAGAATAATGCCCAATGGAGTTGTCTAGAGGATTGGGCTTTTGCGGTCTTCAAATATTGCAGGTTTCGGTGATCCGTAATCACAGTAACGGTGTGTCGGGCCCCAGCAGATAATGCCGCCAAGCCTTAAAGGCAGACTTGATAGCCAGAAGTTCCTTGTCAGTAATCGTGTAATTGATTTCAGGAGGCGAGAATTTGCGGGACCAAAATGCCACGGGATGCAACTGATTGGTTACCGGGTCCTTTTGTGATAGAACTGCCCCCATGGCAAGGCTTGAAGCATCAGTTTCCACGATGTAGGGGAGTTCGGGGCGAGGGTGTTTTAAGATTGGTGCAGAGATAAATTTAGTCTTCAAATCCTGGAAAGCTTGTTCCGCCTCGGTAGACCATTCAAAACGTTTGTTTTTCTTTAACAAGGCAGTGATGGGCTGGACTATTCGAGAGAATTCGGGGATAAACCTGCGGTAAAAGTTAGCGAAGCCTAACATGCTTTGCACACCTTTTACGGAGGATGGTGATGGCCATTTGAGAACTGCATCGACCTTCTTTGAATCCATACGCACTCCGCCAGGTGATAATATGAATCCCAAGAATTCAACTTCAGTCACGTTGAAAACACATTTTTCCAACTTAGCGAAAAGTTTGTGTTGACGCAATCTTTCGAGGACCATTTTCACGTGTTTCCGATGTTCAGATTCCGATGAAGAATAAACGAGGATGTCGTCAATGTAAACAACAACACATACATCTATGAGCTCTCTGAGGACATCGTTCATAAAATATTGAAAGGCGGCCGGGGCATTGCAAAGTCCGAAGGGCATGACCTGATATTCAAATAGCCCATATTTGGTGCGGAAGGCCGTCTTCCATTCATCGCCCTCTTTTACTCGTACCAAGTGGTAAGCTCCTCTAAGATCCAGCTTTGTATATATGCATGCTTTTCTGACTTGGTCCAGGAGTTCAGGGATCAAAGGTAACGGATATCTATTCTTAACGGTGATCTGGTTCAGGGAGCGATAATCGATACAAGTTCTAAGGTCTCCTTCCTTTTTTGGAACGAAGAACAAAGCTGAAGAAGCAGGGGACTTGGAAGGACGAATAAACCCATTTGCCAGGTATTGATCCAGGTATTGTCGAAGGTGAAGGTTCTCAGGCTCGGTGAGGGCATAAATTCTACTACAAGGAGGAGTAGATCCAGGTATCAGGTCTATCTGGCAGTCATAAGACCTATGAGGAGGTAGAGAGTTAGCCTGATCCTTCCGGAAAACATCTTGGTATTCTAGGTATTCGGGAGGTAACTGGGGAGTCTCTGAAGAAATTGCGGCCAGTGCAACACCAGGTGGAGGGTGACAAGTAGAGACACATTCTGGAAACTGGACCGTTCTTGCTCGCCAATCGATCAGAGGATTGTGTTTCTCTAACCAAGGTATTCCTAGAATAATCTGAAACTGAGGGGCCTTGATCACATCGAACACGATCTTCTCATGGTGTCCATCTTGACTTACTAGCGTCACCTCTTGAGTGGTATGCGTTACTGGCCCGGAGGCTATCTCCGTACCATCCACCGTAGTAATGACGTCCTTTACAGCCTTGGGACAAAGAGTTAGATTCATCCTCAAAACCATTTCATGATCCACATAATTGCCGATGGCACCGCTGTCGACGTAAGCTTCAATTGCATGTAATCGATCCGGATTATCAGGGCTAATGAGGACCATAGGTATCACGAAATGCGAGGTCACGGAACTGGTTTTCACGCTCGGCAAGAGGACCTCTATTCTTGTCGGGCGAGGTCGTTTCCCTGCTCAGAGTTTGTAACTTTGGTAACTGCAGCTCCTACTGCCTTCTTGGCAGGTTTCACCGGACAGTCTCGAAGAAAGTGCCCTGAGTTTCCGCAATATAGGCATAATTGCAACTGTTTCCTCCTTTCCTGCTCCCTTTGTGTTAGAGGACCTTTCAGACCCCCTATTTGCATGGGTTCCCCGGAGTCTACTCCTTTGGAAGGAGTTGGCGGTTTGGAAAATACTCGAGCATCAAACTTGGAACGATCGGCCTTCCTGTTCTGCAGCCTGTGATCTATTTGAACGACCAAGTCTATATAATCCGAACAGTCTTGTGGGGGATTCACTACTTGGGCTAAAACGTCTTTGAGCTCTCCACGTAGACCTCTATAAAACAGCGTAATCCTTTTGTCCTCAGGCCATTGAGTTTCCACTATTAGTCTATTGAAAGATGCAATATAAGCCAAAAGGTCTTGATTACCCTGTCGCAACGAAAGAAGCTCATTGTCCAAGGCCTGCCCCTGTGAATGTCTTGCGAACAGTTTTTCCATACTAAGCTGAAAGGCTTGAAAATCATGGAGAACCGGATCATCTTGATTAACTAGAGGGATCGACCAGTCTGCCGCATTGCCACTAAGGTACGAAAGTACAAAAGCTACTTTTGCTTGATCAGTTGGAAAGGCTGCTGGCCGGCATAAGAAGTGCAACCGGCACTGATTGATAAATACTGCAAACCTCTTTGGGTCACCAGAAAATCGTTCGGGCGGAGCCAGAGGTACATTCCCAGGTAGGTTGATCTGCACTGGATTCATAGAGGATGTTGAAGGAAGATTTGCCCCTGATGCGGGTAACGGGGTCTGTCCGGCTTGTGACTGTAGCACTTGTCTAGCAAGATTGTCTGTTCTCTCCTTGGAAATAATTAGTTCCCTTCTTAGAGCATTCGTTTCCTGACGAGCTGCATGCACTTCTGCCCTTAGTTCCCCAAGTAACCGGGCTAGGGGGTCAGTATCCGAGGTTTCCATAGCGCCTGGGCGAGAGTTTTGCGGTAGTCTTTGCGTTCTGTAACGCTCACCTGATTCTCGCAGAGGCGTCAGTCTTGACTGGGCGACTACCGTATCTTCAAAGGTGATGTGTAGCACCCGGTTGGCTCTTTGGGCTGGACCTCTGTGCACTGTATGCCTGACGTGTAGAGTAAGATGTCTGCAGATAGAAAATATGGGGTTAATGAACTGGGGTTATTGGGGTGTCCCTATCTCTTCTCCTCTCCTGTAGACCCCCAAAGGTTAACGCTCTCACCTTAGGTAAGTGAATGCCGAGCTCTCCATCTGCCTCGGGGCAGGGTGCTGTAACCAGTTTCTTCACTGGATAGGTAGCGCAGGCCTCTTGACTTCAGAGGACTGCTGTCCGTCGTTTACTGCACGAACGGTAAGTTTCGAGTCATTCAAATGTCTTTAAAGTCTTTAGTAATGATGTCTCTTGTTTTGCAGGGTTCCGGCGATGGCGGATGACGGGCTGAAGTGAGTTGAAGATGGAGCCCGTGTGATGAATAGAAGTGCCTAGAAGCACGTAAGTAAGCGCTTGTTGCCTGCTTCACTATGCGCTCTAACTGTCTTTTTATTTTGCAGGTACGAGTTCGGAGCGGCTGCAGGGTGCCGGAATACCCACTGGGTTAGATGTGGAAAGGAGTAATGGCACGTGAGTATTAAAGTTCCCCAATGTCTTTAAACGCACCTTGTTTTGTCTTTCAGATGCGGGATGCAGCGCCGAAGGCCTCCGGAGCGTGCGAAGAGTTGGTAAACTTTTGTCTTTCAGATGCCGGAATGCAGTGTGAAGACCTCCGGAGCGCACGAAGAGTAGGTAAGCCTTTGCCTTTCAGATGCCGGAATGCTAACCTGTTCTTTCTTGTCTTTATAGGTGTTGCTGAAGACTGGATTCAGGATGGTAAGCCTTTGCCTTTCAGATGCCGGAATGCTAACCTGTTCTTTCTTGTCTTTATAGTTGTTGCTGAAGACTGGATTCAGGATGGTAAGCCTTTTTCCTTAGGCCCAGGACCGGATGCAGAAGACACGATGAGCGTTCTGCTGCAGAGGTTGCAGAATAACGCAAAGCAAGATTCATCCACCGGGTGTGGTTTAAATAGCCTCCTGTAGTGCTTAGGTGTCTCCTTCCACAGCCACGCCTAAGTAAGAAAAGAGTTCCTGGTAAGAAAAGAGTTCCTGCCTTCCAGAAGAGTTCCAGTGTTCTGAATCTAGGGAGTGGCTCCAGCCCCACCCAACGGGAAAAGTAGTTCCAAACAGAAGAGGATCAGAGGCTCAACTGGCAGGCAAGTAAGCAGCATGGTCTGCTGAAGGTAAGTCCACCCAAGCATTATGAGCCCGGCGCTTTCAGCGCTGGGACTGGGCATATTTATGAGCCTGGTGCCACTGGCGCCAGGACTGGGTCCAAAAGGTCCCAATTGGGACTGGTTGGCACTCGGAACCTGGGTTATGGATCTGCTTCCAAGGGAGTTGGGAAAACCCTGACCTTTTGGAAGCAGAGATCATGACAGTATGCCCTGGTTACAAAAGCACAATCCGTATATCAATTGGACAGCAGGATCATTATTCCTGGGCTCAGAGTTCTGTATGTCCCACTCTCTATCCCTGGATCCCTCCTCGGTAACTCCTAAAGAACTACAAAGAGACCAAGAAACACCACTCATGGTTTCCAATGTCATACAAGTTCCAGAGGCCTATCAGGGATATGCTGATGTATTTTCTACTGCCATTGTCCAGGCCTTACCCCCTCACAGGCCCGAAGACTGTGCCATAGATACGGATCCCTCAGCTGTAATTCCTTTCGGCAGAATGTTCATTCTTTCCGAACCCGAGAAAAAGGCCCTTCGGGAATACCTAGACACTAATCTTGAAAACGGCACCATAAGACACTCGAAATCTCCAGCGGGTGCTTCATTGTTCTTCATTCCCAAGAAGATACCAAGGAACTCAGACCTTGTCTCAACTATAGAGGCTTAAATCAATGCACCCTCAAGGATCGGTATCCACTGCCCCTGATCTCGGATATCCTGGAAGCTTTGAGAGGAGCCGTAATATTCACCAAATTGGATCTCAAGGGTGCCTACCACTTGATCCGTATCCGGGAAGGAGACGAGTGGAAGACCGCCTTTAGAACACCCTTTGGTCACTACGAGTACCTGGTCATGCCCTTTGGACTAGCCAATGCCCCAGCAGTATTCCAACATTTTATGGATAGGGTATTCTCTGATATGTTGTTTCTCTTCGTCATTGTCTATCTGGATGACATATTGATTTTTTCCAAAGACCCTCTGAAGCATGAAGGACATGTTAAGGCAGTTATACAAAGACTCCGGGAACATCACCTCTTAGCCAAGCCTGAAAAATGTTTATTTCACGTTACCTCTGTGCACTATCTGGGATTTATCCTTAGTCCAGAGGGGATTGGCATGGACCCTTCAAAAGTAAAGGCCATTCTCGCCTGGCCTACTCCCACGTCCGTGAAACAAATCCAATCCTTCCTAGGACTAGCCAATTTCTACCGGAAGTTCATAGCCACCTTTTCCGAGATTGTACAACCCATAGTGGCTCTGCTAAAGAAGGACACCCCATTTGTCTGGTCAACATTACAAGAAACTGCATTTCAGCGTTTAAAGACTGAGTTCACACAAGCTCCCATTGTGGCTCAACTTGATACAAGTCGACCCTTTTTAGTGGAAACGAATGCCTCTAATTACGCTATAGGAGCAGTGTTGAAGCAGAAGATGGAGGACGATTTGGAACACCCCGTTGCTAATCTGTCAAGAACCTTAACTCCTAGTGAAACGCACTAATCCGTCCTAGAAAAGGAACTCTTAGCCATTCGCCAAGCCTTCACTGAATGGCGACACCTACTTCTGGGAGCCAGACATCTTGTCCAAGTCCGTACTGATCATCGAAACCTTCAGATTCTACAGTCACTGGAGTGCAGGAACAGTCGTCAGGCACGTTGGGCCTACTTTTTTGCCCAGTATCAGTTCCACATCACCCATGTCCCTGGATCACAGAACCTGATCGCTGACGCCTTGTCTCGCCATCCTGACTACGTGACCACTGAAGATAAGGCATTTCCTAAAATGTTCTCTCCCACGATCTTCGTAACCCAAGCAGTTGATCTCCTGGAAGAAGTCCGATCGCAAACTCAATCCTCGGAATTATGGAAGGACATTTCAACACAAAATCTCTGGAAATTAAGAGCCAAGGAAGGCTACTTATTCAAGGACAATGCACTACTCATTCCTGCACGGAAGTTACAGCAAAAAACAATAAACCTTTGTCATGATACACTCCATTCCGGGCACCGAGGTATCACCAACACCCTCCGTCTTATACAGAGACAGTTCTGGTGGCCTAAAATGAAGTCGGACGTACAGCAATACATCCAGGCCTGTGTAACCTGTGCCCAAAATAAACATGATAACAAAAGACCGGCGGGTCTTCTTCTGCAGCCCACTCTACCCTCTAAACCATGGGAAATCATCGCTACAGGCTTCATAGTGGAGTTACCACCTTCCAGAGGATATACTACCATCATGGTCACCATAGATATGTTTACCCATATGGCTCATTTTACGCCACTGATGAAACTACCCTCCTCTTCAGAGCTAGCTGGAATATTTCTGGAACACATATTCCGACTACATGGGCTTTCTTCCAAGATCATATCTGACCGGGGTCCCCAATACATTTCACAATTCTGGAAACACCTCTGTCGGGTACTAGGAATCCAACGTGCCCTCTCTTCAGGATATCACCCCCAAACCAACGGAGCCACAGAACGTGCAAATCAGACCCTGGAACAATATCTCTGATGTTTCGCCACCAAGGTCCAGGATGACTGGTCTCTCCTGATACCCGTTGCGGAATTCGCTTACAACAACTCCCAACACTCAGTGCTACAGACGAGCCCCTTTTATTGTAGCCAGGGGTTCCATCCATCGGTCTTACCCTCGGTTCTTCCTTACCCTACACCAGTACCTACTGTTGACTCCTGGATCGAAACTCTTATCAACATTCACCGGGAGGCTAAAGAACACTTAGAGAAAGCCAGATCACAAACCAAGAGGTATGCGGATTCCAAGAGAAGACCAGGTCCTTCCTATATGGTCGGTGACCGAGTGTGGTTGTCATCAAAACTACTTCCCCGACACTTACGACCAAACAAGCTGGCTCCCCGCTACTATGGTCCATTTCCCATCAAGGAGATTATCAATCCTGTCTCATATCGAATCAAGCTACCTGACGCCTGGAAAAGGATTCATCCAGTTTTTCACACATCCCTATTGAAACCCTACATCCAATCCTATCAAAAATCCAGTAGACCACCTCCTCTACTGGTTGACAACCAACTGGAATATGAGGTGTCCCGGATTTGTGACTCCAGGTATAAGCGGGGCCATCTTCAATACCTAGTGGAGTGGAAAGGATATCCTCCTAGCAAAAGGACCTGGGAACCTATTTCAAATATCAAGGCTCCTCGGTTGCTCAGAAGATTTCACCTAATACACCCGGGCAAACCTGGAGGGAAAGGCCTTCGGAGGAGGCATGCTGTCATGAACTTCAGATCACGCCCCTTTTGGACCTCCTGGTCCTTGTCTCAACGGGGCTTACATTCACTACTACTTCCAACATGGCCATTCAGATCCGTAGCCCTTGCTCGCTCCATGCGCTGAGCGCGACGTGTTCTATTTATAGACCACGCCTTCCACGGCTCCGCGCGTCTCAATGCTATTACAGAGTAGCCCATACGTGGGTTTGTAGCTCGCGGTATTGTTTCCTTTATCCCAGTGCTATTACCCACTCCTGTCCCTTTCCCCCTTCCTGGTCCCGGGCATTTCTAGCCTTTTCAGTCTCCCAGATTCCTGGACTCCGCGATCCTGGAACTAAACGCAACCTGGAACCAGAAGAGACTCTAGCAGCGCTGTTCAAGACCAGGAGCGTTCGCAAGAAGGCAGCATTCGAAGACACCGGCAAACACCAGACCCAGGTGAGAAGGGGGGAACTCCTTGACATTAACATGGAAGGCCAAGTGGGCTTTGACCTACGTTTGAATTGTCTTTTTTTGATAAACTGAGCCAGAGTGTGTCACCCTGTCTACGGGGGCCTCCTTACTCCGTGCTGTCCAACGTGGGGAGGAGAGCGGACTCGGCCATCTTGATCCTATATGTTATAACACTGACTTTCCTTTGCATACACATTCCCCTTTACACACTTTTTGTATAAGAGATAGAGCAGGCATTCATTTTTTTTTTACTATATGCCATTTTGATTCGACATAGACTGACTAGTACTATATTTTCTTTATTATTTTATGTAAGAGCCTACTCCCATTAGAGCTATAGGGCAAAGTAGGAGTTTTTCCAAACCCCAAGAATTTAATAAAGTTTTTGAAACTTGTAGCTCTTGTTTAAGTGCCATACTTGTGATCCCTTCTCCTTCGGTCTGTCACGGCTATTCAGCTTAGTGATCCCTGTGTGTTCTTCTTTGTTTTTATTTTTTATTTTATTTATAGTGCGCACCAGACCCTGGGGCATCAGGGCGCAAGATATAAAGAATACGTTCAGCTTAGTTACATAGGTACATAAGATACATAGAAATAGATACAGTGTAGATTACATGAGAGATTAAATACAGAGTAATCAGGTGCAACGCAGAAAAAAGTGTCCAATTTCCAGTAAATGGTTAGCAGGATGCTAGGGCTGGCATCTGCATAGCAGATGCAGCTATAATATGGCTGAAACAGAGCTATTTACTTGTCTTTTTCTTTCAGCCAGTCAATCATATTCTATCTAAATTTGGAGAAGGATTGATATTGTCTAAGGCCGGGAGGCAGGGAGTCCCACAGTTGAGCTGCCTTAACTGGGAAGCTATGTCCCCTAATGGTGGACATTTTGAAACGTGGTACTAGGAGGCAGTTGGAATTGGCTGATCTGGTCGGTCTGTGAGAAGTTTTTCTGCTGATCCTATCAGTGAGGTATGGCAGAGCTTTATTATTATGGTATTTGTAGGTAAGGGAGGCAATTTTGAGTCGGATTTTGTCAAAGTTAGATAGCCATTTGTAGTTTCTCCTGGTGGAGGAAATATGTTCCTTTCTATTGATCTTGAGTGCTGCTCTCAAAGCATTATTCTGGAGTACCTGTATTTTTTGGATAATCTGTTTACTCGCACCAATGTAAAGAGCGTTACAATGATCTAATTTAGAGAGTTTGAGGGCTCTAAGAGAGAATTAGGCAGCTGTCAGTACAGAGGAATTGTTTGCTTGCTCTAATTAATTTATCCAGTAACTGCCACAGGCACAAACCCTTCCCTGGTCTTTGTGTGACAGGGGAACAAACCCTTCCTTGGTCTTTACTTTCGTTCTTTTCTGGGGTTTTTGGTTCTCCCCTCCTCTTCACCCTTCTTGCCAGTTGGTATCTCGTGCTTATTAATTTAGGCATTATGCCATTTAGCCTACTAACTGGGACGAGGAAAAGGGCGGGTAACACACATTCTTGGTATGCTCTTGCCAAGAACTGCATGCCTATGACAGTGTAGCAATACACACTTGGTTCACTAACCGGCCCAGTAGGTTATGTCCGTCAATTGGTAGCCTAGCCTGCTAAGTACTACGGACGTTATCGAGGTTTGTTTTAACTATTGCTTTATTTCTTCAGCACGGTAGGTATTCTTGAATAGCCTTATTTTTAATAAGTATGCACACCTTTTGTTAGTCTGCCCCTGCTTTCTTTCTGTTTTCTTTAGCTGGCTTAACAATCTTTCCAAATGCCAGAAACCCATTCTCATCTGCCCACCCACCCCCCCTCCTATACCTTTCATCAGTCCCACGGGTTTAGGTGCAGGATTCTTCCCTTTTAGAAGTTTCTGTCATTTATTCTCCCGTCTTCTGTTTGTGACGCTTTTGCATCCCGGGATTCAATGTCAAAACCAGCGCTTAGTTGCCTCCATACGCGATACAAATTAACAATATAAATAAAATAAATAAAAGACCAGAGGCCCTGATGATGCTTGCTTTCTTTACTTCAAAACTCGAGCAGCATTATAAACATTTCAATATATAAAAATAAACACAATAAAAACGACATCTCCGAAGAAATAGTCTTTTTTGTAGTCTATTTTTGATATGATAACTTGAAAACATGCTATATCTCTGTCCAATCATCTCTCTTCCAGTGCATAACCTTCATCGCCTTCTCTTGTCCTTTCTCTTTCTTTGCTGCTCGGCCAGCAGTTAAGTATCTTAAATTTACTTTGTGTTATCAGGCATGTAGATGTGATGATTTTATGTATTTATTGGTTTTAGAATGCGCACGGGCAGGAGCGAACAATTTGTTTTCATTGCGCAGCGCAATACTTTGACAGGGCATATCTCTGTGCCTGGAGGTAGTGGTCGCGACGGGCCTCGGCAGGGGACCAGCAACATAGTAATTAAGCCTTGAGGGGGCACTCTCACAGAGACACAAGGTGCGACAGTGTTAATCCGGCACCGTCTACGTGTCATTTCCTGCATCACAGCCTCCTGGCAAATTCGGAGGAGGGAAGTGCAGAGAAAAACTTCGGGTAGTCGGAAAAACTCATAAAACTAACCGGACACGAAAGAGCCACCAAGGGGCGCAGAGATGAGCTAACGCTCTTGCGTCGGTCTCCAGCGCTAAGCCTGTAAAGGGACTGGAACCCCCCCAGCAGCAACCAGTGAGCAGATCCGACCCACACCCCCAACTTGAGAGGCGCCCCTGCTGATCCCTCCGGTGAAAGAACAGGGTAGAGAAGAAATACTGTGGTGAAGGGGAAGTGGAACGCAGAGCAAAAGCGTTCGGACTGGAAGTTCCATACAACCACAACGCAAGTCTGGGGATTGAGCGCAGCGGATAGAGTGTCCATTCCCCCACCTGAACTGTGCGCCTGAGCCCTCCTCGGGAGCAGAAACAGAGCCTGGAGCCCCCGTGGTGGTGTAGAAACGCTGTGGCTCGGAGGCAGCTCCACGCATCGTAGAACCTGGCCCGTAGGGTGCTGCACAGTGGACAATAAGAGAGGCATCCTTGAACCTGGCTAAACCGCCGGCGAGAGGGGAAGTTGCAGCATCATCAGCAGACACAGATGAGGCGCAATCAGTGAGCAAGGGCATGTTGTCCCTACTGGACAAAATTAGGGGCTTCAGAGCGGACATTGGGAAGAGGCTAGAAGAAGTGGACAAAAATGTGAACAGTATGGATGAACGCATCCAGGACCTGGAAGCTAATTGAACGTCCGTAGATCTCCTGGAGACCCCAATCAACATGAGACTCTCAGAGCTGAAGAGGTGGGAAGAAATGTGCGCCCTTAAAATGGACGATTTGAAAAACCGAGAGTGCCGCAATAACAAGAACAAGAGGTTCCTGGGCTTCCCGGAACGTGAAAGCAAAACCCAAGTAGACATCTTGAAAAGCATCAATGCAGTGGTCAGTAAACTCTTTGACAAGGGAAACGGTGTGCAGTCATAATGTCGACTGCAAAAAGTCGAATTACAAAAATGTCGAAAACAAATGGTCGAAAATTTTATTTTCGAATGTCATTTTTTATTTCACATGTTTTTTTTTGGCTTTCGTGCATTAAAAAAAGGGTTTAAAAAAAGGGGGGTTCTGGGGGGTAACCCCCCCATTTCGAACAGAAAATTTTCAAAAAAAGGACATTCGAGAAAAAAAAAAAAATTCGACCATTTGTTTTCGACATTTTGACTTTCGACTTTTTCACATTCGACATTATTACTATAAACCACTGGCAAGGTCACATTACTTTGCTGAGAAGTCAGAATTTTGGAGTTGGCAAGAAAGAGGGGCCCAATAGAGTAGGGAGACGCACAAATAACTATTTATCAAGATCTTTCAGCATTCACCCTCACCAGAAGAAGGTTGTGTAGCCCCCTAACAAAGTGGCTCCAGACAAAAGGGGAAGTAACTACAAAGTGGAGTTGAAAGGCACTTGCCTCCCGTTTATACCTAGGTATTCTAACACACCAATAACAGAAGGCTAATTAATTACAAAGTTATTCCTAACGATGTATCCCTAGCACAAAGTTAAATGACCCTAACTGTAAGAAATCTCGTGTCGATTGATAGAAGGCCCTAGTGAGTGCTGCTGAGCGATGTCGAGATCCTGACCCTAAACTCTCTAAAACACTTTCCTAGTGTCTACAAGTGCACACAGCATGGCGGTCGGTATTTTGTATTTTAATCTTTCCGCCCCCTCAGTGTGTGTCTTATCGTTAAAACAACAAAGTGACTCTATGACCAAACTGGTCAATAGAAGTATATTAAAACAACCTTTGTTGAATATGAGGAATACAAGATGAACCTTGTTACGGAAGATGACATCCATAGTGTGACACAGGATCTGCTGGGTGAGTCCGCCCCAGACGCCGGCAACTCAGGAATCCGTGGGAGCGAGTTGACAGAATCCCAGAAAGCAGACGGCTTTGTTGAGAGACGCTGTGTCCGTGGCAACAGGAAATTTAGAAAGCTGACCCCGGCATCCCCGACAGTTCCCAACGGTTAAGAATGCCTGCCAAGGAACACATGGGGACCTGGTGTAATGCAGGACTTCCGTGTCCCATGAAGACAGGTGATTGGCTCCCAATTCAGGGGCTGGTATGGAAGCTCACCACGGCCCAGCTGAACATGGCCCCTGTTGGATGCCAGAGCCGGTGCCCCTCCACGAGGCTCTGGCCCTGGGAGATGTTTGGTACACTTGAGGAGGTCACTTTATGGTTCATAGTTTGATGTTCGGGGGTGGGGAGATGTATTGGTTCCTAGCTTTGTTGGGCTTATTGGTGGGGGCTCAGAGGCGGTATATGGTTTCAGGCTGAGCCTGGGGCTGGTAGGGACTGATGGCCTGGCCCAGCAGCAATTCCTACATCACAGGCAGTCCAGGCACTCGGTCGGGGACACGTGGGGGGTTTTGTTGTTACTTATATTGGTTTTCATTTCTTACAAGCTACCAAGCTCTATTCTGGCCCTCAGGGGGACAGGCATGTGTTCACCGATTCAGAGCTTACTAAACCCTAGAGGGCAGCGCACATACTGCATTTAACACAGGGGGGTTCATGAGATTGTTGCGCCCTCCCGATGGGTGACTCAAAACAAGCACTGTTGTTGGGTTTGCTAAACGTACAGGGTTTGAACTCCCCTCACAAAAGATCCCTATTGGTGAGGAACTTCAATTGGCTAAAATTGAATTTCGTGTTTCTGCAAGAGACCCACTGAGCCGGCCCTGAGAGCCAGATCAATACAAGAGGTATTTCATGCTTCGGGGCCATCAAAAAAAAAAAAAAGGGAGTTGCCATTTTGGTATGCAGAGGGACGCAATTTACACGGAAGGCACAACGTAAGGACCCGGTGGGATGCTACTTGATGGTCAAGGGTGAGATTAGGGGAGTCTATTGCCCGAATGAAGCCCAGGACCAGGATTGGGAAGTAGTTAGAAGCAAAATAATGCCCTTTGCCGAGGGTGCCCTGATAGTTGGAGGGGATTTTAATATGGTTTTGCAGCCTGAAAGTGATATGGAGGTGCCCTACTTGGACTGTCGGACACGCACATGGGATGGGAGGGCAGGGGCACTCCCCCTTATTCACATGCTTTTCCGAAGTTCACGCTACTTTTTTTCGAGAATCGATTATATCCTGGTTGACTCCTCCATGCTGGAGAGAGTAGCAGAGTTTACAGTAGAGAACTTGTGAGGGCCCTAATGGGTGTCCCTCCGTAACCCCAAGACAAAACAAGGTGGTCATGCAATGATTTTCTGCTATGGGATAAAATGCTATCCCAGGTGCTTCTCTCTGCGATAAAAGAATACTTCGAAATTAATGGCAACGGGGAAGTTGGTATAGCGGGGTCTGGGAGGCGTTTAAGGCCATGATGAGGGGGATACACATTGGAGAGAACGAGGAGAAGCGCCTCCAGGAAAAAATTGAGGTCATCCGTCTGGGGGGGGTAAACTTAATGTTCCCGGGCAAATGGGCAAAGCTTCAACAACACAAAGAGAAATTAAAGGCACCCCATGTAGGGCAAAATGAACAGAAGCTAGCCTTCTTGAAACAGAAGTACATGGAAAAACGAGAAAAAGGCGACAAGATCTTAGCATGGAGATTGAGGGACCTTAGAAATAGTCGTAGAGTAGATGTCCTGTGCTCTGCCAAAGGCTCAAAACTCCTCGAAGACTCTCATATAGCAGACGAATTCCACCAGTTCTACGAGTGCCTTTATACCTCAGAATATAAAGGAGACGGGGCTGACGCTGACCGTTTCCTTGATTCCCTCCCGATCCGGCGCCTCCCGCCGGAAAGGGGGGATCCCATGGAAGCACCCATCACTTCCCAGGAAATAGTAGATACCATCAGTGGAATGAAAGGGGGCACCACTCCCGGGGATGATGGTTTTACGGTATCAGTATACAAGGCATTCGCTCCACCCTCGTACCTTTTTTGGCTAAGATGTTTAATTCGGCACTGGAAACAGGCTCCCTCTCCCAGTCTATGTTAGCAGCCCTAATCGTGGTCATACCAAAAGAAGGGAAAGGCCAGGCTCAATGTTCATCCTACAGGCACATCTACCTCCTGAATACTGATGTGAAAATTCTGGCAAATAGGTTGGCCCAGCAGCTGCCCTTGTTGGTCCATGGCTATCAGGTAGGGCTCATTCCGGGCAGACAGGGAGCAGATAATATAAGCAAGACCATAGACTTAATGCAGGAGGCCACAGGCAGAGACCTAAGAGCTCACCTTGGTATCCATAGATTCAGAAAAGGCATTGACTGGGTCGAATGGCAGCACATGGTTAAAGTTCTGCAGAGGATGGGGCTAGGAGAAAAATTTAGAGGGTGGATTGCAACTCTATATAATGGCCCAACGGCGAGAGTGGCACTCAATGACACCGTCTCTTCCCACTCCAGCTCACTAGAGGAACTTGGCAGGATTGTCCAATCTCCCCCCTTTTGTATGCCCTGGCTACGGAGCCCTTAGTGATCACCATTAGGTTGGACCAGGGGATTGCGGGAATCCAATGCAGGAACAGGACTTTAAGCTGTCGTTGTTTGCCGATGACATTCTTTGCTACCTGACTAATTTGTTGGAATCTCTCCCACGCCTCCTGGATCGGATTGGTGGATTCTCGGGCCTGAAAATAAATCTCTCCAAGTCAAGTGTGATGCCCATGGGAGGAGATGATCGGGCTACTGCTGTTAGGAAAACAATAGGTGGAATGAGAGATGAGTGCACGTCCTCCCCGTACCTGGGAATTCATCTCCCTAGGGACTTGGGATCATAGTTTGGCCTCAACTACACCAAAATCCTTGAGAAAAACATAGTATTACGCAGGGGCCCTCTTACCCTCTCCTGGTTTGGCAGAATGGTATTAGTAAAAATGAACATCTGCCCCCGTCTCTTGTATCTTTTCACAGCTCTTCCTACCCCACCACCCCCTTACCATACTTCTCCTTTGCGACGCAACACTTAATCTGTAAAGGGAAAAGTCTGAGAGTTAAATATGCGACCTTGACTCTCCCTGGTGAACTTGGGGGCTTTGGCCTTCCAGACTTCAAATTATATTACAAAGCAGCACAGCTCCGGATTATGATGGAACACTTAAGGGATGACATAGGCACCTATTGAACATACATAGAGGACACCCACACTCAACCCAAGAAAATGAGAGATCTTCTATGGTCTCCTCCCAGAGAAATCCCCCTCCATGTCAGGTCCCACCCCACATTGGTGGTCCTTTGGAAGTTATTGAGATGTAATAAGGCAAATGCTCTCCTTTCCTCCTGGCCCTCGCCCCTGAGCTCATTGTGGGGTGCCCCCCTTGATCTGGGTAACATAGGGCTTCGGAACACTCAGCGATGGTTGGATAAGGGACTTGAGAGAGCCGCTCAGTTGTTTAGGGAAAATACGTTTATTGATCACGTCACTTTAGTGGAGGCCAAGCGTATGTTCCTGCTGTCTGTCTTTGAATACCTGCGCGTGAAGGGCATCTAGATGGACCCCAAATGGTGTAAGGAGCTCTCCCACCCACTGACCCCCTTCGAGAAAATAATTCTTGAGTCACCCAAAAGGAATGGAGCACTGTCCATAATGTATAGAGTGATGGTTACGGCAGTTCTGGAGTGGAGCCATAACTTGAAAAGTTCTTGGGAGGATAGGGTGGGGCGGAGATAGAAGATGAAACCTGGGATACAGTCTGTAAATCAATGCTGTCTTAGTCTCTTTATACGGCGGCGATGGAGCACAACTTAAAATTCTACATGCTTGGCACCTGCCCCTGGCTAGGCTCTCTAAAATATTTGTGGGAGTCTCTCCTCTCTGCCCAGGGGGATGCAACCAACAGGGAACATGGTACAATATGTGGTGGGAGTACCACACCATTCAAATTTATTGGGCGGAACTCTTGAGCTGGATCAAGGACATGGTATGTGGCTACCCGATTTTGCACCCTATCGAACTCTTGCTGGGCGTCCCCTCCCCTGAATCTGAAACATCTAACTTCCTGAGAGTTGTGAAAGCCATGTTAAGGGCTGGAAGGATTGCCCTGGCTCAGAAATTGAAGCAAACGTCTGCTCCAACCAGAAAGGAGTGGCTCTCTAAACTGTGGGGTATCTTTACGTATGAAAAGCTCTCAGCGATCGTCAACAATAAGATGACAGCTTTCTATTGGAGTGGAGTGTGGTACTGTTAAAAGAAGGTTGTGATACTCTGAAACTGTGATATGTGACTGCATCTAGGTTTCTGTTGCTCCCCCGAGCTCTAAGGAGGGTCTTGAGAAATGTATGAGGGAGTGTATGCCCCATACATAGAACCCACCTGGCCAGTCAGGACTTGAAGGTTTGGTCTCAATTGATATGATAGGTTATTTATAATACATTTAATACCCAGAGGTTTCTAAGCGCGAACCCGGGGCGCAGACCCGGGGCGCAGTCCCGGGGCTCGACCCTGTGGTGCTCCGTGTCATCTTGTTTCCAAGGCGAGCATGTTGCCCCTGAGCTATCCTCCCGAGACAATTCTATTTATATGTATGCCCCTGCCAGATGGTTGGGCTTGGTAGCTATAGTGCAGGGGGAGGGAGGGTGGTGGGGGTAAAAATGTTGGATGACTTTTGGTGTGTTCAATTGAATTACAACTTATTGTTTAATGACAAATGCTCAATAAAAATTAAAGTGAAAAAACAGACACACACGCACTTCTGCGAGGCACAGTGAGGGGCAATTATTAACACTGTGAGGTGAGCTTCTCTCGACACAGAAGTGGCGCAGTGACACCTAGTTGCTTTGAAATATTTGACACAGATAGTGTCAAACCTCAATATTAACCTGCAATACAGGCAGGGAAAGGCAGCAGTAATATCAGAGGCAGGTGCTACACATTGTAGACGGACACAGACCCAGGTAAACCTGCAAAGCAATAAGCACACCCAGACCCACAGAAACTGCTCTTGACGGATACAGGCCCAAGAACCCTGTAAAGACCCACCAGAGTTTTAAATGCACAGCTCCAGCGAAGACTTTGAACTAGCAGAAAGTGGACAGTGTCCAGCAAAGGACAAGCAGTACAGAGAGTACCGGGCACAGGAATGGGAGCATTGTCCCAGGGAAGGAACTTGGTGGGTTCCATGTGATAATGACCCGGCAAAAATGTCACCTGGAAAATAAGTCGGCGAAAAAATTCCAGTCTTTTGGGGAGACATTATTACATGGAGCATGCTCCCCTTGTCCCCATATATATATATATTTATATGGTCACCATATATAATGTTGCCACAATCTTTTCACAGCAACATTATGTATGGCGACCATATATATGAGGACAACGTTGCCCGATATTGCAAGGGGGAAGAAAGAAAGCCAGAAAGGTCCGCAGCAGCCAGAACCTCCCTCCCCCGGCAGACCACACAGAAAGACAGGTGGTGAGAAAAGAGTGATGTCCTGGGTAAGGAGAGGCTAAGGGTATACAGACGAGGAGTCCTATTTTGAAGAACTGAATGAGGATGAGTGGGACAAGACGTCTGAAAGCTCTGAGGAGCATGATATATCATCCCTAAGGCCCCCTAATAAGGACAAAGCGGCCAAGAAAGAAAAAAGGCAAAGGGAGGAGGAAGAGATGGACGAGGTATTCCACCCGGATTCTTTCATCCATCCCAGGTCGGCGGAGTGGGAGCCCCCCACCAAGACTGCCAATTATATCAAGAAGAGGATTCAAAATCCTCTGTCGAAGGAGGTCAGAAGCAAACTCAGGGTGGAATTACCCCAGGCACCAAGTACCAGAGGGTATGGCTGAAAGGCCTGAAATCGAGGAGAAAATGTTGTCCTTCATGGGACGCTACAGCAGGGACATCAAGAAGGGCATATATAGATCCTGGCGGTCATGCCAGGATAAGGTTCTTGATGTCTTTAGTCCCGTGACTAGGATCTGGCAGATGGCGGAAGAGGCGAAACAGCCAGAACAAAACGTAGAGCCCGAGATCCTAACTGGATGGGCCCAGAGGGCAATATGCCTACTCAGCAATGCCAACAATGCCCTGACAACAGAAAGACCGAGGTCTACCCTGGTCATAATAGGCACCAAAATGAGTGAGCTGGTCACCTCACAGTCAGCATCTAGTAGTAAAGGCAAACTCTTCAGGATGCCTTCATTAAAGAAATGGCAAAGTTTGCTAATAATTATGCCACTTTAGACAAAGCCCATGCATCACTTAAGAGGGTATTTGGACAGAAGGTTTTTTGGAAGGGCTGGCAGAGGAAGGGGCCGCTTGGCCCGCTGATATTCTGCATACAGGTCCAACTATAATAGTAGAAATGACTGGAGGGATCAGGAAGAGTGCAAACCCAACCCCTTCTTTCAGTCGAGAGGAAGGGGTAGAGGCAGAGGCTGGAGAGGCAGCAACACGGGCCAACAGGCAAACACAGGTGAGACTGATCACAGAAATGCTGAATTAAACAACACAGTCAAGAGTAACCAAAGATAAGGGGTGTGGGGGACCACACTATTCTTAGAAAAGTGCCAAGAGTTATCGGAAGATACATGGGTTGAACACACGGTCCAGGGCTTCTTACTAGAATTCTGGAAAGCACCAGTACAAACAGAGTACCCGACACCTATAAAACTCAGCAAGGAAGACAAAGCTTTGTTAGACAAAGAGATATTAGATCTAGAGAGAAAGGGGGCCATTGTACGAACATCCGACAACTTGATAAGCAATATGTTTTTGGTAAAGGGCAAAAAGAAACAGAGACCAGTGATAAACCTGAGAGGTTTGAACTCATTCATCATGTATAGACATTTCAAGATGGAAGATATCCATCTTTTGAGGGACGTATTACAATCCGGTGATTGGCTGGTGAGGATAGACTTCAAAGATGCCTACTTGATGATCCCGATCACAGGGGAACATGGGAAGTTCCTTCAATTTTGGTGGGGAGTTCCGAAGTGGGATTTCACATGCCTCCCATTTGGCCTAGCATCAGCGCCCCGGGCCATTACGAAGCTGATGAGGATGGTGGTCAGTCACCTGAATGAACAAGGAATCAGGTAGATAATATATCTAGACGACTTCTGTCTGATGAGGCAGGACAAAAACAGGATGGAACATCCAACAAAGGTAACAATACAACTGTTACAGAACCTAGGATTTCTGATAAATTGGGAGAAATGCGAGTTGGAGCCAGCTCAATCATTAGAATTCCTGGGTTTCATGATAGACACATGAATGGCAATACTCAGCCTACCTATATCAAAAGTGAATCTGATCAAGATCAGCTCAATCCTAGTGAGGGAGGAGTTGTCAATCAGAGAACTGGCCAGATTGGTAGGGACTCCTTATGTTCGGTAAATCGAGTTAGGACTTATATTTCTTTTACACTGGTATGCCCAACAAACCTTCATTTAGTTTTCTTGCAGTTATTCTGTGTATATATTGCAATAAATGAATAATAATTCTGGGAGTTCAATATCAAAACTAAATCTATTATTAGTGTATTTTTTTTTCTGTCATTCTTTTGGGTTGTAATTTATTTCTTTTCAACCATTCTCTATATTGTAAGCACACTAATTTAATTTCTACAGCTATGCATGATTTGACATCTATTTTTACAAACAAACATTTTTTCAACATAAAACATTGTAAACTCAACAGTCTAAGCACAATATTGAAAACATTCCTTGCTCTCACTTTATATTGTGATTCCTCTAAACACCTCAGTGACAATTTATATAAAGTATTTTGCACAACAAAGATCTCTGAATGTCTAACATTTTTCTATAACAGATTCGTAGGGAGACTAGCTTCATCAATTCAAGTGATCTTCCCTGGGCCACTACACTACAGCGCCTAAAAATCTATCTAGGAAAGGGGCTATCGTACAATGAAAAAACACCAATCTCCTCAGAGGCGAGGACAGAACTGTGGATGTGGTTCAGACACATGGAGGCCTGGAACAGGAGAGCAATATTTGGCTCACCCCTAGACCTCATCATAGAATCAGATAGAGCTCCACATCAATTGCATAGAGCTGATGGCGGGCTCCTTCGCAGTAAAGTGTTGGACCCAAGACAAAGTGTACTGTTGCGCATTACTGAAACAATAGATCAGATCAGGAGACCACATGCAACCATAGTTAGAGTGACACCCGACTGGAGGGGCCAAGTGTGGTTCCTGGACCTTTTGGAATTATCAATCGACACTCCTCTGTTATTTCCCCAATTCAGATAATTGATTCAGAATCCAGTGAAGGACATTCATCCCTGGTTCAAGAAGGGAACTTAAGGCTGATAGCATGGAAGGCTGATAGCATGGAAGGTTTCATGGGAGCCTGGCAAAAGTCAGGTCTTTTGGGAGAAGCTGAGAAATTCATTGAGGAAGCTTGGACACCAGGCACTAGAAAGGCCTACAGGGCAACATGGGCCCAGTGGAACAGTTGGTGCGTGGAACGGCACATAGAGCAAATGTGATACACATTGTGCATTTTCTAGCCGCACTGACAGCACATGGAAAAGCATACAGAACAGTGAACATGTGTAGATCGGCCATTTCAGCTAGCCATCCCAAAATAGAGAATGTAGCAGTGGTGGAACATCCACTAATATGCAAACTCCTCAGGGGGTTAAGACTTTTGAAACCACTGATGCCCAGATACTCTCAGAAATGGAACATTAATACGATCCTAAATCTGTTTAATAACTGGCCAGATAATGAACAACTAACGCGATGAGCATTATCAGCAAAGCTCACCACACTGCTTTGCCTCATATCCTGTAAGAGGGTGTCTGGCGTGAATGCACTAAAGGTAGACCGGGAATCTTTTGGCCCTTTGAGGTCACTTTTTATGTTAACAAAAGGACTAAGACAGGTATCAAATCTGTTAATTACTCAGCCTTCCCGGACCAACCCAAGCTTTGTCCGGTGTGTTATTTGAAGGCTTATGAGGAGAGGACGTATCTTAAGGCTGACACGGGTAACCCTATTGTTCATTGCACTTTGGAAACCTTTCACTGCGGTGACAAGCGGGCATTGACGTGGGAACTTATTATGGGGCCGATTCAATTAGAGAAGTTATGGTGTCAAAAGCATACACCGCAGGGGCTATATTAGAAGACATCTTAAAAGCAGCAGACTGGTCAAAGGAATCTACATTAAAAAAAGTGTCCATTAGACCAATATATCAAATGTCTACGTTGGTGGTGGGTAAGCTTTGAACTAGCATAATCCGAGGCTCCGATCTTGAATTAGATTACTGATTTTCCATACTATCGTTATAGAGGAATCGTACAAAAATGTCGACCTGGGAATTGCGACGGACGAAAATGCTGACTTTTTTTGTAACCCCCCCTTACACCACATATATTTGTGGGGGGGGTTAGAGTATAATATTAATATGGGGGGTTTTAGGGGGTCTCCCCTCACATATATATGTGGTGAAAAGGGTTAAAAAAAGTAAGCCTTTTTGGCTGTCGCAATAATCACATATTTCCGTTATAGAAAGTCAAGATTCTATTAAAGACACAGAGGCGAAGGATTATCGCGCCCGACTAATCGTTATATGAATAATTAAGATTATGATGCAAGTCATATGGAAGAATGTTGCTGTGAGTAATAGCACAAGAATGATTGCCCACCATATCATAGCTAGCCTCATCTCTGTTTATTTGATTATTTGGCAGGTACGGTATCCTGCCTCAGCAGGGTCCTAAGGCAAACAGGAGGAAGACACACTTATGTTTCAGCGTCGACCAGTTGGGGCTCACATCTTAACTTTCGAGACAGACAAAGAAAGAGGAAGGACAAGAGAAGGGGATGAATGTTATGCACTGGCAGAGAGGATTGGACAGTGATGTCACATGTTTTCAAGTTATCGTATCAAAATGTACTACAAAAAAAAGACTATTTCTCGCATTGCTTCACTTCCAGCACTTCAACCTTCACTGTTATGTCTGCTTCAAGTTCCATATTTCCATCTACCGTCACACCTGCGGTTACTGCCACAACCACTTCTACTGTGATTGCTACTTCGTCTGCTACTACAAACACGTGGGTTTGGTACTTCTTCCCTTTTATTGATGTGGCTGTTGTGAGAGATAAACAGAGGACTAAAATGTTGGGTACAGGTTCCTTGCAGCTTCAGCTGAGACATCCTCGATCTGAGACCAGTATCCTCCAGTTCATCTTACCTGTTACTGCTAGCAAACTATGCTTTTAACCGAATAGTTCTGAAAAAGCACCCGAATTCTGATTCTACTTGAAACCAATAAGTCCGATTTGTGGGTACAAAGGACAGACCTTTTTCCAGAACAAACTGTTTCTCCGGGGAGAGGGATACCCCTGCCAAGTTGAAAAATTGGCTATACTGTCTGCCCCTCGCTTTGTTTGCACTACGCAATTCTCCTGGCACGGATCATCATTTGACTATGCACGCAAGTGTCACAGGCAGGAGAATGCATGTGGCTCTCACTCCTGCAGGTACAATTTCAGGTGCTAACAGCGCTGCACAACACCTGGGAGAGAAATTTAGGTTGTAAATACGTGAGCTCACAACATCTCTGCAATAGATTTCACACCAGATCCAACCACACCAAAGCAGGCCTGCCGACCTGGTATCAAGTACAGACACTTCATTAGCACAAGAGAAAGGATTTTGCAGCACAGCCATCTCTCTATTCTGGGGACAAAGTACTGATGAGAAACTTCACAAGGACATGGAAGGAGCCTCGCTTCACCAGACCCTATACAGTGACATATTGTACATCAACAGCAGTGAAGGTAGCCGAAAGATGTCCATGGATCCATTTTCCAAACGTCTACAGGGACAAGGCCGGCGCTCCCCTTGTCAGAAAAGAAAGAAGCTCTGACTAATGGGAAGTATAGTTCAGTTCACTATGACATGTATAACCTCATTTCGCCTCTACAGAAAACAGTGAGCGGTCTAAGAGGATTGCAACAACAAGAAGTGCAAAGAAGAAAGGAGGGGGTGTATATGTTTATGTAGTGTTTTTGTGTTTTCTTTTTATTTCTATTTGGTTTATAGCTGGAAGGAGACACGTTGCCCCCAGTTGGAGTGATTAAGAAGTGTGCACTAAAAGAGAAGTGTATAATTCTGACTTGTTTGAAGATGGCATTAGGGGCACAATTGACACTGAGCCTGGCAGTGTATGGAATGACCATATGAGAATGGTGAGGCAAGAGGGCCAATGACAGGTTATGTGTGCTCTCTCATTCCACACGTCACAGGGGCACCCAGGCTCCATCTCCCTCAAGAGGTACCTTTCAGGGTGGGAGAATTTCTGATGCATTTGGCGTTGGGCAAAACAAGGGGTCTGTTCCATGGGCATACAATTGCCATCTACTGGATAGATGAGGGAAGTGTATGTTGATAATTATATGAAAATATCAAGGATGGCGAATGTAGAGGCTATCAAGCACATCATTTTGGAATATGTAACAAAAGGGGCGAGAAGGGGGGAGCAACTGTTTACAACCCACAGCAGATCAGCAGGCTCCAGTGCCACTGGGCATAGCATACCATGATGCCACACAAGACCGTTAATGCACATTCAGGGGCAAGTTTTCCACGATGAAGAATGGGAGAAGGGAATGCTGCAATGCAGGGTGGAAGGATTGGCAGGGTTTGAAAAAGATGTGGTGGAAAATATGATGAGGACATGTTGAGTAATTTGGACCAAGCATGTTCACGCTCTAACGTGGATGGATGAATATAAACAAACTTTGCACACAAGGGAACTCACACGCCATTCTTTATGTTTTAGATGCAATGGCTCGACTCCAATGTGAAGCTGGTTATCAAGGTCACTGATAAAGGTGGAGGTGTAGTCATCCAGCATCAGGATCAATATCAGAGGATGGTTCTCGATTAATTTGAAAACCCGGAACACTATAAAAGATTGGACCCTGATCCCATGTAGACTATTAAACAAGAGATTCTGGACACTACAACCATTGGCCTACAGAGAGAATGGATTTCTCAAAAGGAATTTGAGTTCCTTAATGAATACGAGAGTGCACACTTTTTACACACTTGCAAAGATTCACAAGGATCAAACCACACCCACGGTCGACCTATTGTCTCGGTGTGGGTCTCTGCTGGAGCCCATCAGCAAAATCGTTGACTGATTCTTTTAAAACCAGTTAGCATCCTGTGTAAATTGTATTTTTGAGATACAATGTCTGCCATTCAATGCTTCGAAAGGGAGACATTCAATTGTGGTGAAGAGCTGCACGTTACAATGGATAGTAAGGCATTACATACAAATATCCCTCAAACCCATACCATTGAGTGTGCAATAGAGTATCTCTTGTTCCCTACAATTTACCACAAAGAGAACGGGACTGCAGTTTTAAAGGGCCTATGGTGGCCATGCGGGACTGAGATGTACACCAAGCTTCCATTAAACTGTGGTGGTATCTGCTCCCTCGCGTCGATTCACAGCACACTCTTGTGATAACCCGCTCAGAACTGATGCTGTTCGATGATCATCCTTCATTGTTGAATAAAGGCTTGAATAAAAATATAGCATTGAGCAGTGGAGTTGGGGAGATGCATACGATTGGGCCGATCCTTGAATTTGCATAGACAATTATTGGTCCATCAGAGTTTACCTGTTCAGCAAGGCTGCTGCATTCTTCTCTGCACTTTTACTTCAAGGGTCCAAGCAGCAGCGACTACAACTAGCAAACTTAAATAGGGAGGGGACTGAATGCTGTAATGGAGGAACTGAGGGCGTTGGGGTTGTTGGCAATTCAGAACCACTATGTTCTGGATCTTTTGACAGCCATGGAGGGTGAAGTCTGTAAGAAGATCGTCAGCAGCTGTTGTGCTTTTGGACATGCAAACGATGCAGCTAATGGAACTTTGTCCAAGGCTATAGAAGAAATGCACGCATTCCATGAGACAATGATAAAAGAAACAAGCCCAGCCGCATCTGACAACTGGCTTGATAACATTTTTTCCTGGGACCTCATGTGGTTCGCTAATAGTTTTAAGATAACTATCCCAATCCTTGTTCTGGTAATCATAACCTTTTGTGCATGTCAATTAGGGGTACACATTTTTATGGGGAGGGGTACAGGCATGTTGCCTCTGAATGTTGATGGGGCAAGGGAAGTGATACCACACATATGACACATACAAACACAGACAGAAATGCCTGAATATGGCCACCTTGCTTTCTTTACAATGCCACCCCTGGATATAGACAACTATGAGGCATTCTGGGTAGATTGTTCAGCAGAATTGGAGGCTTTTTAAAATCTTTATTGAACAGTTCACATCATCAAGTCATGGGATCATCATGATACATGCTCGTGCCAAGAAAGAGAAAAACACAAAATAGAGAAGAGCAAATCATTTGCACCTGCGGAGCTTGGGTGCCTTACAGAGCCCACCATGGTCCAGACGATGCCAACCTGGGATGCCGTGGCAAGCAGACCACTTTTGCCCACTCTCCCCCCTTCAACTCCCCTCAACTCATGTCGCTGTCTTAAGCCAACAGATAAGCCATGAGGGGCTCCCAAATGTCACTCGGTTTGCTTTGGGGTCCACATAGGGAGGTATAGTCTCTGTCCATGTTGCCTAACCAAATTAAATCCTTCAACCACCTGGCCGTTCCTGGCGGAGATGCGGTAGTCCATTTCATCAGTATGCACCTCCTAGCTACAATCATGCTTGTCGCCAGAAGTTTACGATTGCGCCTATGCACCCCAGGGGACCACCCAAACATCCCGCAAGCAGGTGTGCACTGAACGGTATGGCCAAGCATTTCAGATATTATCTGCATAACAACCCCCCAGAAGGGCCTCAGCCTCCCCCAGTCCCACCTTGCCGATTTGGAGGCATCGAATGTATAGATCCTAGCCGGGGTCATATACGCCCTGTGGAGTGTTTTAAGATGTATTAGTTGTAGCCTGGAGCTCAGGGCACCCATATGGGTCACTCCACTCAACACTTTCCACTGTTTGTCATTGAACTTTTCCCTGAGGTCCTCCTCCCATCCGCTTTTAAATTTGGGGGCCTTGTGGTGTGTATCAACCAGGATAATCTTGTAGATAGATGATAGCACACCCCTGCAGCCTGAGGAATGCGTGATATAATGCAACAATGGTGTGGTGCATAGCATAGCGGGGAACCCAGGAAACCACTCCCTGAATGCTGCTCTCATCCTCAAGTACTGGAACCCACACTGGGGCTCCCTCCCCATCTTGTCCAGAAGAGCTTCCTGCGGCACAAACACCCCAGCCGGGTACATGCCCTCCATTCGGCAAAACCCTGCCTCTCCCCAATCCCAGGCCAGGGCCTATCGCTAGTCGGCTTCAGGGCTGCGATGGGCCTCAGTGGGATCCCCGGGGTGGTCCACACCAAGCCTTCTCAAGACCTTCCTCCACACAAGGACTGTGCAAGCCACTGGGGCAATCCCTCCCCTCTGCACTACCCTGCCCGATATCAATAACCCCTGTAAAGAGTGCGGGTTCACCGATCTCCACTCGATGCGCACATGAGGTACACACTTCGCTCCCGGCGTCCACTACTGGGTAAACGAGAGCTGAGTCGCCAAAAGGTAAGCCTCCACGTCTGGCGCACAGACACCCCCCTCCTCCCATGTGTGCGTTAAACCGTCCCAGCCTATGCACGGAGCTTTAGGGTGCCACGCTAGTTTGATCAGTTGAGTGGGTACCTTATGGAAGAAGTGAGCCTCTGGCCACACTGTAATGTTTTTGGAACATATAGAGAAGTTTAGGTACTGCAACCATTTTGGCAAAGGCTATTCTGCTCATGAGCGTAAGCGGAAGCTTGCCCCATTTCTCCACTTTTATTCGCTAGAGTCTGCAGGTATTCCATGTGGTTGTCTCAGAGTAGAGAAGTGGCTTCCCTGCTGACCCTAATATCCAAGTAAGTGACCACCAACTGCTCCCACCCAAACCCTTCTGTGTTGGGCGGGCATGTGGTAGCTGCATTAAGGGGAAACAACTTGGACTTTGTGCGGTTCAATCAGAGTCTGGAGGCTACTCCGAACTCTGCTATTTCCTGGGTCAGAGGGGCCAAGTTAACCTCCGGGTCTCTGAAGTACAGAATGGCATCATCAGCATATAGCTAAATAAGTTCAATCGACCCCCCTAAGAGCATGCCCCTGTGTCCGTGGAACTTCCTCCGTCTGCATGCCAATAACTCAATTGCTATGGCAAAGATTAGGGGGATAGGGGACACCCCTGTTTGGTTCACCTCCCCAGGTCGAACAGGACTGACTGCTCACTCCCTATTCTAATCGAACCTGCATACCGTAGCCTTACCGCCCTTAGGAAGTACTCTGGGACCCCCACCTGGGACAGGATTTCAACCAGGTAGACCCATTCCACTGAATCAAACGCCTTTTCCATGTCCAGCAGCGCCGCTATTGCCGGCCCCAATGGGTCCACCTGATCAAGTATCCCAAAGAGCCCCCTCAAGTTCAGCGCTGTCAACCTCCCAGGAATAAACCCTGATGGGTCCCCGTGCACCACCTGCGTAACATAAGGAAGTAGACGGTCTGCTAGGACCTTGGCAAAGATATTTCTAAGTTGAGGAGAGAGATCGGACGGTAAGACGAGCAGTCTAGCGGATCCTTACCCGGCTTCAGAATCAAGGTCACCACTGCTTCTCTCATGGTGGGTGGGAGCTTTCCGGACGCCATACCCTCCTCCCATACCCCCCGCATATGGCACGTCACTTCAGGACCCTACTCTTTATAATTCTGCTGTTATACCGTCAGTTCCCGGGGCCTTGGATGACGGGAGATCCATCACTGCCCTCAGAATATCCTCTACTGTGAGTGGGGCCGCCAGAGCATCCACGGCCTCCGCACCAAGCCTGGGGAGAGCCGCTGCCTCAATATAGTTAGTGAGCTCTGCCTCTGGGAGCGAGCCTCAGGTTGAATCCAGAGCTTCATAGAACCCACGGAAGACCTCCGCTATTTTACATGGCTGCACCACTATCCCCCCACCCAGTGCCCTCACTGTCGTGATTTCCCCTTGTCCCTGTTCATGCCTCACCAGAGTCGCAAAATGCTTGCTGGGCCTCCCCTCCTCCTTGTACCTCCCTGCCATTACTGATTGCGCAAAATACTTCACTTTCCGATCTGCCAGTTTGTGAAAGCGAACTTGTCCCTCCTTTAGCTTGGCAAGTGCGCCGGGAGCGTTCGTCCGCTCGACCTCCCCTTCCCAATGTTTAACCTCCGTCTGTCTCAGATAGCAGCCTACGTATCAGCTTGAGTACCCCCAGTTTGGACGACAGGCACCCGCCCTGTAGCACCACCTTGAAGGCCTCCCACAGCGTTCCCACCCCCGCGCCCAGATTTTCCTTAAAGTCATTTTTAATTAAGCTGTGAATGTCGCTCTTGAAGGCTATGTCTAACAATGCGACCGGTTTAAACCTCCAGCGGGGCATAGGTAGCTTCTCCTCCAACTGAAGGGACCACAGAACTGGTGAGTGATCCGAGAACGTCTTAGGGAGCAGCGCGCAGTCCACAGTGTGATGTAGCAGGTGCGGGCATGCCAGGATGTAAGCTAATCAGGACAAGGTGTTAAGGGCTGTTGTGTGATGTGAAAACCCCTCCACCTTTGGGTGTATCAGCCTCCATGCGTCGTGCAACCCAAGTATATCCATGGCATTTAGCACCGCCTCCGCTGCTTTGGACCTCCTTCTCTCCTTTCTTTCTATGCATGGGTCCAGTACCACATTCATGTCACCCGCCCAAAGTAGGTTAGTGTGCGCAAATGTAAGGCTGAGCCAAGGCAGTTTATTAAATAATTCCGGATCAGCTACATTCGGCCCATAAATGTTAACCAGCTTTAATGGGGTGCTCCGTATTACGCTAGACACTATGACATACCGCCCACCATCATCTATCACTGTGTCACACACCCGGAACCCCAGTGACCGGTGGCTCAGGGTCATTGCCCCCACTGAGTACGCAGAATATGTCATGTAAAACGTATTGCGTCCCCAATTCCTGGTCACTCCCGCATTCCCATTCCCTTTGAGGTGCGTCTCCTGGAGCATAACTATTCTGGCCCCATGCCTTTCACAATATTGCATCACTTTCCTCGCTTCCCGAGGGTCAATCAGCACTCTCACGTTCCAGCAAATTGCCTTATACTCCATAAGCAGGATGCAGGCTGAATAGAAGAGCCAAGCTTTTCCTGTGGCCATCTCTTCTGCTGCTGGACTCGTTATCCGACCCGGACGATGTGAACCAATTTACATTAACACAACTTTGCCATAGTGGCTGTACGTTCCCGCAAACCCCCCCCAACCTCAACAAGAGAATCCCTAAACACCCCCCCGCCCAGTCCCAACCAGCAGTCATCTTCCACGCCCCAGTAATAACAATAAAATGAGCAACTGCCCGGGGGCGCCGGTTATCGTCTTCCTAGTTGTCCCTCTTCCATCCACCAACGAGAGGAGGATAAGCTGTTCTTCCCTCTTGTTGGTTCGGCGTTGGGCTGACTTGTTACATGTTCGCAACTGGCATTGGCCATGCCCATCTGGCTCTTCGAATTTGGGCATATATTTCAGCCCGTCCGCTGTTTCTAGACTGGTGCCACCTCACACCTGGTATCAATCGGTCCAGCCTCCGATGGCTTCTGGGTGGCTATACTGTGAGTTATTTCAGAAGTTATTCTATAAACTTGTGCACAGCTTCTGGGGTTGTGAAGAAATGCACCCTTCCATTGTGCTGCACCCTAAGCTTGGAGGGATATTGCATGATGTACTGGAGTGCCCGTTCCCTGAGCGTCCTTTTTGCGGCAGCAAATCACATCCTGGCCTTCTGGACGGCAGGAGTAAAGTCAGGTTAGAAGGGCTCCTTGCTGTTTTCAAAAGTGAGGTCCCCCAGCTACCTTGCTCTCCTCAGAATGGCATCCCGATAATTGAGTAACTTTGCGATCACCGGTCTTGGGTTTTGGACTGGTCTCGGGGCCACCTGTGACAGCCTGTTGGCTCGCTCCACCAGAAATTGGGCCGATAAAGTTGGTGCCTGCAACACTTCCCTGATAAACGACTCCTCCATGTTCTGCTGCGGGATTGTCTCCGGGATTCCCACCACCCATATGTTGTTTCTGCGTGACCTCGCTTCCAGGTCCTTATTCTTGTACTTTATTGCCTTTACCTCTCTCCGCAGTTCTTGGATCACCTGTAACGTCTCATGGCTGGTGTCCTCCAGCAGGCTGACTCTGGTCTCCACCTCCGAGGTCTTGCTGCTCTTCTTGTCAATCCTCTCCTGCATTCGGTCAACCTTGTTGGTCAGTCCGTCAAGTTTGGTATTAATGGCGGCAAATCCACTCCTCATCACTGTAAGGACAAGACTCAGTTCTGATGGAGGAGCAACCGCCCCCATGCCAGCTGTTGCTTCCCCTGGAGCCTGGACGGTAGCCATGCCTGGGGACTCCTAGGGGGCTGCTCGGCCGTCGCTGTGCTTCCTCTGTTCTTCTCGTTGCATGTACGGGAGGCGGGTCTGCCTCTTATTACCCATAGCCGGGTACCTGCTGTGTTGGGTCCCCGACTGATAGGCTGACCGCCTCACATTGTGTATCATCTCTTTATGGTTTCCTCTGGCCAGGAGGGAGAGGTCCCCTATCTTCTGCTGCACAGTCCAGCTCACTTATGCGAGGGAGGCGGGGGCCTGACCCACCCCCGTCCTCACAGCTCTGATGGGCCCCAGGGAAAGCAGCAGGACTCAATAACGGCCCCCCACCAGGCAGGCTCGCTACCCCCTTCTCCCGCCTCAGCAATTCCTCAGCGGATCTGGGCCTTGACGCTCTTACCTGATGTCCAAGAGGTGATGGGGGGACCGATCGTCTCCTACGTGGTCGTCCCCACCTGTTCCTCTCACTTAGCACACTGTCAGTGCCCCTTACCAAGCTGGCTGGGGCCACTCAGTAACAGGCTGCCGTGATCCGATAGCCTTCAGGGGGTGCCAAGGCTAGATCCCTGCAGCAATATCACATCCGGGCCCCCGGGACCATCCCAATCCACCTCCTGTTTGCTCAAAGACCACGAGCGCTGGCTCCACCAAAGGCAGCTAATCACACGCTCGTTTCCGTCTGATCGTCCTTGCCACCCGATGAGCCAGTTCTCCTACAGCTGTCTGCCAAGGAACCCTTTTTGCCTGCTTTTTTAATGCCACGTAGTAGCTGGGCCCCTGTCACTCCGCCACCGGCCGCAGCTGTTCAAGCCTTTTTCCAAAGGGCACTGTTCCTCTTCCCCGGCACCCGCCGCAGCCTTGTCTGCTGGGGTACGTTCCACACATCCTCCCGGGTGCCGATGGGGGGCCGACGCCTGCTCTCTCACCCAATGCGCATGCCACTTACTTGTTTGGCCCCCCCTGTGGCGGGCTGCTCAGGCAGGACTGATCACCTGCCTCTCTGTCTGCTGCTGACAGCTCCGTGCAAAGCCCGCAGCAGCCGAGGGCTTCCGGCTCCCCTTTCAGAGAGCCTGGGGCGGGTTGCTGCTCCTTGTTCCCACTCGTCTTCTGCTCTTCGCAGAGTCTCCCGTTCGCTGCATGGCTCTTCTTTGTTGGGGGCTCCTGCATGGGGCACGACCTAGGATGCTCCCCCCTCGATCCTCTGCCCGCCTGCTCAATCCTCCGGCTCAACGTCGGCACCTGCTTCTGCTAGATCCCTGCAGCCCCAGAGCAGAGACGCGCACAGACACTCGGACCCTGTCACCGAGCCGCGCTTTCGGCCTCCTGGTGTCCACCACACATTCACTCGCTGGGTGGGTGCCCACTCCTCAAATCTCCCGAGACACGGGGTGCTGCTTCTCCCACCATCGACACACAAGATGCCGGTGGCTAAGCTAGTGTGTGGCCGGATGGGCACGGATGAATCCTCCCCTCAGCCTGGAGTTTTTCGGGAGCTTACAAGAAGGCGGTCATCTTGGCGTTGGGCACTCTAGCACCCCCACGGAATTGGAGGCTTGTCCGATATTGGATTGCTCCCCGGAAGAGTATGAGGTACAAGGGGGGAAACGGCACAGGGCAACACAGATATGGTTACCAAAGGGTAACGGCAAGGAGCTGCTTGCAATTTGTCGATTGATAAATCGATCAAAGGGGGGAATGTTGAAAGTGTCCTGGTCCGGCGCAGTAAAGGGTGGGGGCGCAAGTAATGTGGGGATGTAAACACTGACGTGGTAGGTGACATCGGGAATGGTGATGTCACTGCACAGGTCGTGTGTTGTATAAATATATCTGTTAAGATCCAGGTGCTGGTGCAGCGCTGAAAGCCACACAGAAAACAGTATGTGTAGCATGCTTAAGGGTGGGGAAGCTGATGTAGCGCAGGCTTAGGGATAGGGGTGTAAAGGGTTTTATGGCGTAGTAGGGCCAGGGGGCTATTTGAGCAATATGGGAGAAGTAGAGAAGCCATTTTTCATAGGCCCATGTTAGAAAAAGCATTTTTGTAGAACAGTTCCTAATAAAAGGGCTGCAGATTTAGTGAAAAGTGTGGTTATTTTTTGACTATTCAGCAAAAACTGTGCAGCAATGTTGTAAGGCTGAAGTTTCCCAAGGTGAACGCAGCCGTATCGAATTCTCTTCATGCGATACTTTTGAGGACATCGTGCTAGGCACCAAGGAGACTTGGCAGGGAAAAAGGAATCCAGTATAGTTTTTTTTTTTTTTAAATATATTTTTATTTTATCTCAACCAAACAACATTACAACGAAACATAAATAAAACACTTTCAACAACAAAACCAAACGAACAAAAAGTAAGGCACTGCAATCCCCATCCCTCCCCCCTATGAGCCTGTAGAGTGTTCGCCATCAGTGTCCGTTCCGTGCGGTGGGGCCTCATCGCTCTCAAGTCCAGCCGAGGCCGATCCCGCACAAAACAGCTCAGCTAACAACAACTTCCATGCCATGAGAGAGCCTATTTCTTCCCCATCGCCTGCCATACTGCCATCTTGCCACGCTGTCGTTTCAGCATCCGCCCATTTTTGGAGATCCCGCCACCAGACCTCCACTCGCGGCTTGTGACATTTCTTCCACTCCATGGCTATCCTACGTTTGGCAAGCACATAGGCCAGATCTTTAAGTTTATCAACATGTCGAAGCTTACGTGCCCTGGGATACCCTCCCAGCAGACAAGCCCACGCCGAATCCACCTTAAGTGTGATACCCCTTCCTGCCAGCCTCTGCGCCACTTCACCCCAGTAAGTTGCAATCACTGGGCACGCCCAGAACATATGTATCATGTCCGCATTCTCTTCGTTACACTTGGGGCACGCCTGGCGCCCACTACCTAGGAATTTGGAAATTCTAAGGGGGGTCATATATGCCCTGTGCATAATATAGAGCTGTATCTGCTTGAACCTGGCGTTCCTCGATACCTTTTTATGGTACCCCAGGGCGCGCTCCCACATCCCATCCGACATCGGGGCCCCCACCTCTGCATCCCACTCCAGTCTCAGGTGCCCTAAATCCTTCCCAACCTTTGTCATCAACATCTCGTACAACCTAGAGACCTCGTGTCCGCCCTCTGATGCGTCATACATCGTCTCCATCGGCCAAAGTAGTTTCGGGCCACGTGCTCCGGACCTCCCGGACCACCCTGTGATATGTTACATATTGACCCCTGTGTAGTCCCGACCCTACCTCCAGTTCATCGAACTCCATCAGGGTCCCCTCCTGCCAGATGTCGCCCATTGTAATCAATCCCACTGACTCCCAATACGTCCGGATAATAGTTCTCAGCTGCCAGGGCGATCAGAGGGAACTGCGACATACACGGCGCGGGGTCACCCATCATCCGACAGGCACGGCGCCATATGTTCCTGCCAAGGGCCAGCATCTTAGGACGCTCTCTCATCCATGAGCCAGTCACCCAAATCACCTCCCGCAGATAGAAGGGGGAACAGTCTTCCCCTAGCAGCCTATGTTCGGGGGTCTCTTCATCTGAAAGCCACCTGGCCACATATTGCAGTTGCGCCGCGATATAATAGGCCTCAAAGTTCGGCAGCTTCACGCCACCTTTCTTGTAAGAGTTCTGCAATTTCCATAATGCGACCCATGCCGTGCCACAGGAAATTCCTACACACGCTATGCAACCTGGCGAAAAACTTCCCAGGTATCATATACAGGATGTTATTAAAGTAATGCAGGAGCCTGGGCAACACCACCATTTTAAGCATGGCTCCGCGACCCATCATTGCTAAAGGCAATCTTTCCCAGAACCTCATGCACCTCTCAATCTTTCCCACAGCTAGTTCAGTATTATACTTGTGTTCTTCCTCAGTCGTGTGATACACGTCAATGCCCAAGTACCGGAAGGAGCTCGTTGCCCACGGAATCCGCAGCACCGGCAACCTCTCCGCCGGTATCCCCACATAACTGCCCAGCGGGAATAATACGGATTTCTGAGGGTTAACCGCTATGCCGGACAACCAGGCATACCTCTCCAATACCTCCAAGATATACTGCAAGTTCTCTTCCGGGTGTTTCAGGTATAACAGCATATCGTCTGCATACAGGGATATAAGATGGCACTCTCCTCCCACCTCTATGCCCACCGGATCATACTGCTGCCGGAGGTAAACTGCTAAGGGTTCGAGGGCCAGTATGTACAACATTGGGGACCAAGGACATCCCTGCCTGGTACCTCTGCCTAACTGCCATCTGTCTGACACTACTGCACCCGTACGGACCCTAGCCAGAGGCGCACTATATAATAGCTCGGCCCACCTCATGTAGCATGGTCCCAGTCCGAACTGCCCCAAAGCCGCCAGGAGCCATGGCCATCGGACGGAGTCGAACGCTTTAACCGCTTCCAGCGCCACTATTGCCATTTCGCTGTCATCACTGCCCCCCTTTTCCACCACCCTGTGAAGGCGCCTGTGATTGTGGGTAATATTCCTGTTCGGGACATAGCCCGTCTGGTCAGGATGGATCAGCTTGCCTATTACCCTCTGCATTCTGGCCGCCAGGACCGCTGTCAGGATCTTGCTGTCCTGGTTCAACATCGACAGGGGCCGGTAGGAGCCACAGTCGTGCCCCGGTTTGTTGGGTTTGGGGAGCGGTACTATAATCGCCTCCCTGAGCGATTCTGGTAGCCGCCCCACCTCGAACGCTTCGTTAAACATCTCCAGCATGGGCGGGAGCACCTCCTCCCCATACGCTTTATAAAATTCACTGGGGAACCCGTCTGCACCTGGGGCCTTACAAGTGGGCAGCTGCCGCACAATCTCCTGCAGCTCATCCAGAGTGATCTTAGCATCCATTTCCTCTCGCTCTTCGTCACTTATCTTGGGCAGGCCTATGTCTTCAAGTACTACCTCTATATCCTCCCGGCTTCCCCCCTCTCGATCCTCATATAATGCTTGATAATATTCTGCGAATGCTCCATTCACCCCTTCCTGGGTGTTCTGCTCCACTCCCTTTTCAGTGATAACTGATCGGATCGGGGATCTTGGGGTCTCGCTCTTATACAGCCAAGCAAGAAGTCTGCCCGTCTTGTCTCCCCCGGCATGCAACCTCTCAATGTACTTCCTGTAATTCAGGTTACAAAGCCTGTCCCAATGTTCTGCGCACCTCTGTTGCAGTTTAATGACCTCCTCCATGTCCGTCCCCCCTCCCCCAGCTCTCTCTCCAACTCAGTCTCGGCTCTACGCAGATCTGCCAGGACTCCTCCCATTAATCCTTTGGATTTAGCAATAGCAACCCCCCTCATTACAACCTTAAAGGCCTCCCACAAAGTACCAGCCGACTTGACGCTGCCTGTGTTCGTTTCAAAATAAGCAACAATCTCCTCCCTCACTTCTTCTCTGAAGACTGGATCCCTGAGCGCTTCCGCCCTGAGGCGCCATGTTGGAATACGCGCACGTGGGGGACAAAGCTGCCAACGCATGACCAGGGGCGAGTGGTCCGAAAGGACTCTCGCCCTGTAGTCTATCTGGTGACACTCCGCGACAATGTCCGGAGTGGCGAAAAAGTAATCCAACCTTGTGTGTAACTGGTGCGGGGCCGAGTAATGTGAATATTGCCTCACGCCAGGGTGTCTCGTCCTCCACACGTCTGCCAGGCCAAGGTCTACCAGCAGCGCCTGCAGTACCCTAGCCGCCGGGCTGGGCCTGTCCACCCTGTCGTCTGACCTGTCCTCCTTGGGGTCTAGTACACAATTAAAGTCCCCTCCCCTCACCCAGTCTAGTGGTCAGTGTCCTGAAGTATGTCGCCGTGTCACGGTTGGGGGCATAGGTATTTATAACGCACACTACTTTATTTTCCACAAGCCCCCTTACCATGACCAGCCTCCCATCAGACTCCACAACCTCCCCAAGTAGCTTAAACGGGACATGTGGTGCAACCCAAATCAGCACACCTCTAGCATAGGCAGAATATGTGGATCCAACTACAGTCCCTCTCCACTTTCTCCCCACCAGTTCCAGCTTATCCCGTGTCAGATGTGTCTCCTGTAACAGGGCGATGTCTATCCTTTGTCTTTTTAGGTACAACATGACCTTGTTACGCTTAAGGTAACTGTTAAGACCTCTAACGTTCCACGTTAGTATCCTAAGGTCCCCCATGACGCATCAGTAGCTCCCATCCCTCTCCCAGGACCCCTCGCCTGCCCCCTACCGCAAGGGCCCCCATCCCCAGTTTCTCCCCCAGGCTCATATAAAAACTGACCCGCCCCACCCCCCTTAATCCAACCAACTGCCCAGCTCCATCCCTGGATCTCAGGCATCCCTGTGTTCGGTTCTCTCTGGAACCCAAGTAGAGAACCCGACAGGGTGTCACCCCACACACAGTGACTAAACTAAACTCAAACTGGGGTACAAAGACCAGCCCCCGGAGGCTCCCCTCCCGCACTTCCGTATCCGCGCACACGGACCATGTTTCAAAGTCCTAACGCATACACTACCAAACAGAGTCATACCGACTATATTCCAGTCCCAATGTTCATAGCCCAACCGGGCCCGCAGCATCACTTATCTCTTCCCGTTCCATCCGCCGTCCGCTCATCTGGCTCCTGAGGACAGTTTTGTGCATCGAGCCATTCCATGGCCTCCTCCGGAGTGTCAAAGAACAGCATCTTAGTCTTGAAGAAAACCTTCAATCTGGCCGGGTAAAGCAACATATACTTGTACCCTGCTGCCCGCAATCGCCTCTTGACCGCCCCAAAGTTCATGCGACTGCGCTGCACTTGCAAGGTGTAATCGGGGTAAGCAGTAATGGTCGCCTCTCCTCGCCGTATGGTGCCCCCCTTACGAAAGTGCTCAAGGATCCTTTCCCGATCCCGATAATTGAGGATCTTGGCGATCACAGGCCTAGGTGGGTTCCCCGGCGGTGGTCTTCTACTCAAGGCCCTGTGCGCCCTCTCCACCGCAAACCCCTGCGACAGGGCTCCCCCAGTGATCTCCTGCAGCAGCAAGTTCTCAATAAACTCCGTGGGATTCTGGCCCTCAGCCCCCTCCGGCAGGCCCACGATGCGAACGTTGTTTCTCCGGGCACGTCCTTCCGCCTCTTCAGCCCTACTTTCCAAGTTGCCCACCCGCTGCACCAGGGCATGGATATCGCGCTTATGTGCAGTGCAGTCCGCCACAGTAGGGCCCATCTCCTTTTCCAAATTTTCCACGCGCTCAGCCAGGGCCCGCACATCCTGCCTCAGGAGGTTCACGTCCTCCTGTACCGCCCCAACCTGTAGTTCCAACGCGGTTTTCAATTCGGCCACAGCAAGTTGGAGCCTGGTCTCCCACGTCGCCTTCAGATCCGCGATCGCAGCGAGAACCTCCTGGTTCGCACCACCGGCGGCCATCTCCTTGGTCTGAGCCTTATCCTTGCTCCTGGCACCCTCCAGGCCGGGCGACGTCTTGGCGTATTCGTCGAGCGTGGGCTGTTTATTCTTCGCCCTCAGAGGCTTGTTCGACATATCTCCAGTCAGGAGCGTCCCTCCGGTCGCGCTCCGGTCCAAGCCAGGGAGGCACTGTGCCCATACACCACGACTCTGTTGAGAGTCTCAGCTCGCCCAGCAGTCTCAGGCACCGCTGTTGTCCGGCGCTCCCCCCAGATGGGCAGGGTCGTGCTGCCCCCTTCGTACCGCTGAGAGGGCGCACGTATGTTGTGGTCCCAATCTACCGCTCCTTTGTCCCCTCGTCAAGCGGCGGCGGCCATTTTGTCATCCGTCGAGGTCTGGCCGCCAGTGCTTCATTCGGCTCTTAAGTATCCGTGCGCACTACGAACCCATATAAAAATGTGTCCTCGCGTGCAGCCGGACTTCATGTACACAGTCTTCCAATTTTCGCCAAATCACAGCGGTCCTTGCGCGGTATCAGTCGGATTATGTACGGATCAGCGGGAGCTCCCGTACAGGCACGTCCTTTCACATGGCTACCAAGCCACGCCCCCCAGGAATCCAGTATAGTTAAATAAAATATATTCACGTGTTGGTCAAATATTTAAAAGCACGCCTGGCAGCATGGCATAAGAAGGGAGCTTGGGGCCAGAGCAATAGGGTAGGGCTTGTGGGACATACGACAGGGAGCCAATCAGCAGAGAGACTCCTGGGGTGTTCCTGGGGGGCAACATGTAAAGTGTCCTCATTGATGTCCACGGGGCACATCATTGGTCTGTTTTAGTGATACCGTCTCACCTCTTGCCATCTCAAAGTGCCATGTCCAATCAGTGCGCATCAGGTTATCCATTTGTAAACTGAACAGTGCCAACCAATGGCAAATAAGTATTTTTGACGGATCAGCGCCCTCATTTAATTGTGGGGTGGTGCAGGAAGGTTTGTGAAGTCACAAGTTGTGTTAATGCAATTTTGTTCCAAGAAATGTTTTATTCAATGAGGTTAAAGTATGTTATAACTTACTATTGGGGGCTGACGTAGTTTAACCAATCAGCTCCTGTGACCTGTTTCAAAATGTTGTATGGCAATTTTATAATTCATGTATAAAAAGTACAGTCGCAGTGGGCAGTGTCAAGCTCATTTCATTCAGTTCCACGTGGCTCTCTGAACTGTAGCTCCCAGCTGTGTGGTTCCAATAAATCTGCATTACTTCTTGCATGGTGTGCGTTCCTTTTTTGGATTACTTTTCCTTTGTCTTGATTATTTTTGGCAGAGGTCCCCTGGTAAACCACTACCCAATCTCCTCCCCATCTTCCTTCCCTCTCTCCCCCAATATCCGAATACTACTTGGATTGCACAAAGAACGATGAGCACCACTACAAGAAAAGGGACCAATACCTTTAGGACCTGATCCAACCACATGGGAAACCATGAAAATATGGCGTCATACCATTCTTCCTTGATGACCCTGCTAGATTCTGTTTCCATCTTCATGTGCAACTAGTGTAGAGCATCTATCGCTTCTGTTAAACTACCATTTTGTTCATAATTAGCTGGTATTAGGGGGCAGCAGCTTGCAGCAATCGTCATGCAAAGTCCACCCTCCATAGATGTCAACAGGTCTAAATCATACCTGTTTTCAGGGTCATCAACCTCACTGCTCTAAGCACCTCTCGTATAATGTTAAGACCCCTCTCTGTTGTGTTGCCCAACTGTAAAAGCTCCCGTCTTGTGATTTTGAGCCACTTTGTGTTGGCAGCTGCCTCAATACCTTGTGCTAAAAGAGATGAGAAAAAGGTAGCAGTTGAAGAAAATAATCGACATTCTGGTGGTTTCTCATGCAACCTATCTGACGATTTCCAGATGTATAGTTCTTTCTGCTCCTCTTGCGAAATACGTCAATTTTCTTTACCATGGTAGCACCAACAAAACTGTTATTCCGCACTTACACATTATCGAGAACCTTCCTAGGATGCAAATGTTCCTACCTATCTTTAGATAGTCCGTCAACGTCACGCCTGGGTCTTGACTTGACATTGAGCAGCTCATATTTTAATAGCAGCTTAATGGATGATCACCTCAAAGTGGTAATGTGTCTAAATTCCACCTGATGGAGACTTTGCTAAACCGCAGGGTATGGAGTAGCCACCACGATGTCCCTATACTCGAGAAGGTTGTTTCCTCTTACCTCCTAGTCTTAGATGAGGGATGATGAGTGGTCGTTTGCCTAGTGTCAGGAACTCATGGTGGCAAATGTAAAGACAGACACAAGTGATCACAGTTCAAGGGTGTTTATTAAACTGTATGCAGGTTGGAAAAACACCTAATCTAAACCTAAATCTAAGATGGGAGAAAGCATCGGCCATCAAATGAAAACAAGGCAGTCCTAGTGGTGTTGTGTCAAATAAAAAGGGCCTATACTAAGAAACCTATTGGCAAACCTTACAACTAATACAAAATGGGTGTGGCATAGTTTTCAGGAAAAGGAAAGAAGTGTTCACAAATAATATGTCAGGATGTGGTAGCTTGGCTCTCCCTTCCCCCCATTTTAAGCACGGGGTAAGGGGTCGATGCTTTCCCAGCATGAGTCGACAGTTCTGTTCCAGTTCATCAGGAGCCTCGATGGCCAAGTCTTTTACTTAAAAGTCTCTCGCCTTCGAAGGCCTGACGTGTTCAAATAACAAAAGAAAAGTTCCTTCAACAAAATGAAAGTTTGTTTCATGGTTTTACTTAGGGTGAGGATTCTTCACCCCTGGATCTCCCTCTTCCGGGCTTGGATGCTAAAACTGTGTCTATCAATATCAAGACCTTCGGTGGTTGTGGTATCCTCGTCCCGAGGGCCTGTTAGGTTTACCAAGTAAAACAACAAAACAAACACAAAGCTCTGTTCTACGTATTTCTCGGGTGATGGAAACACTGCTGGGTCCCCCTCTTTCGGGCGCAGACCCCTCTTTGCTTGCAGCTTCCCTCCACCGGGTTCACTATGGTTTTTCCAGCATTCACTAATCTTAGTGTCTTTTTAAAAAGTTCCAGTGGACAACCCTCGGCTGGGTTCACCCTTGTCAACACACTGTTTCTTGGGACTTCAGACTTTCCCCCCTTTTCGTTTGCATCCCTCTTCTGGGTTCACTCTTGCCAACTTCACATTCACATTTACTTTCAATGTTCATGGGATTCACTTCCCTTGCTTTCTCATGTAGCGGATTCACTTCCCTTGCTTTCTTTATAGTTCTTAGGTCAAAGGCTTTCAACTGTATGGGGATTTTCCTTGATCTCCTGTATGACCACCTTAACCTATCTTGGCGGCTCTCCTACGGCCTTCTGGTATCTGTAGTTTCACCCAGACGGGGATCGACCAGTTTCTCGGAGCAGCACCCACGCAATGCCGGTCCCCTTTTGCAGCTGGCCTCCCCTTTACAATTTTACAGTTCTTTGAACTTTTCGACTTTCATTCACTACAGACCGGTTCTTATCAGCTCTCCCCTCAACTCACCGGCTGTGATGAACCGCTTGGCTTTCTTCTTAACTGGAGTCAAGGCCGTTACCACGGAAGCAGGAGTCTTCCTCACTCCGGCTTATCAGCATCCATACGCTCTGTGTACCGTTGACATCTGCTGCAGCACACTTGGGCTATTGTCCTCGGTCTTACGATTCCTTCAGCAGTGAGCTTGCAGGGTTTTGTCGAGAAGGGCAAGGTTGTGTCTCTCCTCATCAGTCTCTCGATATTTGCTGCCTTTCTCCTCCTCTTAAACTGCCAGGTCTGGATAACTGTTGTTGAGCGGTCTGACTCTGCCTGATCTTTGCGCCGGGACACGTTAGAAAAACTTTTGTGGGGTAAGACAGTGTTTGTGTTGGAAAGGGGAGGGGTTGAGGTATCAGAGTGTCCTACGGGACGGGATGGGGAAGAGGTGTTACAGGGAATTATAGTCTCTGTTCTAGGGGGGTAGGTGATTTTGGCAGGGTGGGTTTTGGAGGATTTGTGGAAACTGTGATTGTTGTTCACTTTCGACTAGGAGTTCAGAAAGTGACAATCAGAGGGACAGGATTGCCCCTCAGGTAGGGGTTGCGGGGCAAACGAGAAAAGCTGGGATCATGAAATAAAGAAGGTGGACTGTGGGAACAGTAGTATTTTATCTGAGCACGTTGGGAGTGTGGGAAATAAAAATCAGAGGGACAGGAAGAACGATTGGGAGTATTCAGATAGGGAATAGGAAACCAAGCAGTCTGAGAAAGATGGTTTCTGAATGCAACGGGGTGTGTAATGGATTCACCAGAGGTGGAGGGGATGGCGGATTCTTGAAAAGGAAGGGAGGTCAAGTTGATACAGCCCGTAAAAGCCTCCAGGACCTATTCTTCGTTGTACCTTTCTGTGGTATAGTACCGCTTCTCACCTGGGGCATTCCCCAGAACATATCCTCGGGCTCCCCTACCCAGGTGATCCTCCCTCACTCGTCCACCGGCAGGGTTGGGATCTGAGAGCGCCAGCCCTCCCCTGGCCACCTGAATAAGGGATTTTTGAGGACGACCTGGGAGAATACCCTCAGGTTTCTCACACCAGTGGGTCCCTTCCTGGATTATCAGGTTGGTCTCAAATTTACTGAACATACTGTACTTACATTTTTTTATTAAGATTCCTATAAGAAGCTATAAAGCAGGGAAAGACCTTATCTTTGGTGTGATTTTTAGAGAGACGCAGCAGGAACTTTGAGTGGCCATAATAGATTCCCCATTTTTACACCATTTGACCACTATTTAAATAAGGGAGCCAAGTGCCAAGAAGCCACTTCAGCAGTGTAAAGGTTCTCGCCAAAATCCATACAACATAAGATGATGTCTGAATAGAAAATAAACGCTGATGGCCTGTGATAGCAGATGTAAAAAGAAAACACATATCACAGAGTATATTTGGGGGGAGGGGGATTTGGGTTTTGTACTGTGCTACCTCGCTAATAAGCAACAGAGGACTGTGCAAAGCGGTTGAGGGAAGAAACCCAACTAGTTGCAAGGGAAAAAAGCTATTGCTACAAGACAACCATGATCCTCATTCCAGGATCATGAATGAGAAGAGACTAACACAGGGTTTCTTTGGTACACAGCATTATAGAAGATGGCTGTTTGTTATGCTTTAAGCATTAAGTCACATTTCCCTTATGAGATATTCATTTTTAAAAGTTTGATCTGGTTCCATTTGACATGAATGGGATAATCTGAAGGTTATGAATTAGAATTAAATTCTCATCACAAAGCATTTTAATTAATTCTGAATCAGGAGAAATGTTCTACCCTTTAATCTAAATGTCTTAATACACCTGAAAACAATACCTCCTTGTTTCTCAAAAATTGAAAAGGAACATTATAATTTAGATTAAATTGTTTTGCTTTTTTTAAATAGGCCATTTTGGGAAATTGGCAAGTACTTACTGCAAATACAATGAGTTCTATGCATTGCTGCAGCTATTTCATAATCTATGGCAGATTGAAAGATGTCACAGCTGTGTTAGAGGTAGTATTTAAATAGCTGAAGAAAAGCTCTTGTGCAGGAGACATGGCGGCCATTTAGTGGCAGTGCCATAAAAGAAATATGCATATTCTGGACGTACAATTAGATTTAGGGACATCTAAGCAATTGTCATACACAGATCCATCCTGATCCACCCCCCTAAATTACTTTTCCCCGTAAACCAGGCTGTCATAATGCTAGAAATCAATTTTATGGTGGCATTGCAATGATGATGTACACTAGCATACATGAGTCAGATCTTGTGTTTACCAGAACATCCACAACAACTGCAGGATATCTGTCCAGGTCATATACAAGTACGTTCAGCTAGCAGAACAATTAATACAATACTGACTTCACCTGGAAGTATAAGGACATATCAACATCTAGCAAAACTGCAGAATTTCAGACTGCATGGACTCACTGTAAGAAAGCGGGAGAAACAAAGATGCCTTCAGTCTTGCTGCCATCCAGATATGGCTCATCCATAGAGATAGTAATGCAAATCTCCAGAGACATACACGTACAACTTCACATCAGTAGGAATTTAAACAAAGAAACCTCACAAAGAATGATGTTTGTATCTGCACAGTGCTCAATAAAGAATACAACTTTAGACCCTAGTGGCACTTCTCGAAGTAGAGGGAGGTGGTATGCCTCTTGATCACAAGTACCTGCAATAGAAAGAGAGTCGCAATGAAACGTAAATGCTTAACCTTTTATTCACTTTACTTATTTTAAGTGCTTATAGTAAGAGTGCTCCATCATCAAATAACACATGTTTACAGTTTGCCAAAGAGAAAAAAAACATTCACTGTTGTCTACAAATGTCTCGGATGCAGGGGATAAGGTAGGGAGACAATTTAGGTGGCACCATGCTTCAGTATAAAATGTAAAAATACAAAAGCTTGCAAGTAAGATATGGTTAGAAGAATGTATTTAAAACAATTAACTTCCATTTAATAAAGAAGTCAGGACATCTCCAAGCAAAGGTATGGCGGTTTGGATTGCAAATGTTAACAAATCTAGAAGCAAGTGTCTGCCATTCTTTCTAATCCAGAGCAAGAACTGCAAGATTAAACAGATCAGCTTCACATTTTAGAGTTAGAACCATTGAAATGTGCACTCATTTATGTTCAAATTAAGAGAAACATATGCTCCATTTATTTACTCCATAATGCATTCACAATTGTATATAATCATTATGATGTGGCACATCTCCAACTATAAATGTCTACATTAGATAGCAGGGTTTGTTCTGCAGTGTACATTATGTCCTGTTGACATAGGAGATTATTGAGTATACCCATTTTTAAAAACATGACCGAATAAGACACCACGGTTGTCTTAGCTCTGATTTTTCACTACTTGTAGTATCTTGTTTTAATTTAGGACTATCTAGATTCACTAGGAGCTCAAGTGTGAACTGGGATTTCCTTTTGTCAAATTAGTTAGCTGTGAAGTAGTTAGGCTGATGCCAAATTGTGTTTTACCTGATGTTGGACATGCCTCGGCTGGGATTAAAAGATTTGAACATCAAGTAAAAGTAAGGCTTTTTGTCATGTTTGCTCACTTAAAAAGGCTGGGTTGTCTACAATTAGGCAGCTGTTTGACAACTGTTTACCAGCAATGCAATACATGTTCTTCCCTAAGGAATATTCAATACAATTCTTCGTCGTTTGTGTTTAGTTTACTGTTTTTACAGGACCTAGTAAAGGGTATTTTTTTACGAGAACAAAATGTGAAAAATCACATTATTTTCCCAACAAATGCCACGCATTTATTATTATGTGTCGGAGCAGCACTTTATTGCATCTTGATTCTTCATGTCAAATTCCTAGCCACCAAATTCTTCTTCCACACAACTGTTGCTCCACTGGAAACCTGGACAATTTCACTGTTTTAATTTTACATTTAGCTTTTCTCGAATAGCATTTTCTAGTATTTGAACTTTGTGGTAGTTTTCATGCTGTAAAATGAAATATTCATTGGTGACAGAGACCTCTAGGAGTCTAGCCATAACGGTGTGCCTTTTTCCATTTGTCTCCCCAGAGTATTTTCTCTGCTGTATAATATGATGGGAGTTTTCAGCAAATATTTTCTCACACTCGGTACATTTGTAAATGGGCTCCCCTTTATAGGTTCTATGAAGGCGGACATGATCATTGAGCTGCCTTACACTTTTCTTACATTCATTGCATTGACTGGGTTTTTCCACAGACGGTGTTTGCCTTTTGTTGAAATCGCTTAGTACACTGAATGTTTGCTCATGTGTACTAAATTGATACGGTTTTTCTCTTAATGTGTGCACTTTCTGATGTTTGATAAGATGTATCTTCTGAACAAAACATTTCCTACATTTAGTACAATTATATGGTTTGTCTCCCAGATGCATTCTCAGGTGCTTAGTAAGATGAGCCTTCTGAATGAACCTTTTTTTACATTCAGTACATAGATACGGTCTTTCCCCGGAATGAGTTCTCAGGTGCACAGTAAGAGCTCCACTTTTCCTAAAGCTTTTCTCACATTCAGTGCATTGAAACGGTCTCTCACCTGAATGTGTTCTCATGTGGTTAAGAAAAGGTTTCCTTTCATTGAAGCATTTATCACATTCAGTACACTGAAAAGGTATTGTACCCAAATGTGTTCTTAGGTGGGCAACAAGACTCTTCTTTTTACTGAAGCTTTTGTCACATTCGGTACATTCATATAGTCTTGAACGCATGTGTATTTTAAGGTGTCTGTTAAGGTTTGATTTGACTGAGAATTGTTTCTTGCATTTATGGCATGTATATTGTGCACAATTTGCCTGGGCTTCTTCTTGATCTTTGAGAGATTTTAAATCATTCCCTTCATGATCAGGTTTAATATCTGATAATTTGGAGGTTCCATGAAGAAAGCTTGATTGTTCCGTATTACTGAGATCACTTTCATATCGAGACATTTTCCCTTGTCCTTGTTGCCGATAAGGTTTTGGCCACATTGTCCCTCTAGTGTTATTCTCCTTTACAGAACCTATGTGCTTTCACTTTTTCTTTTCTTGATTGAGCCTTCAATGATTGTTCGTTCTCAGCACATTTTTCAACATAGTTATGTTTCCATTCTGCGTTCACTGTTCCATTAACTGCAGATTTGAAAAGAACATAACATTAGCATTCACCATATACAGTAGCGCATTCAAAACATATTTTACTTTAGGAATATAACTTAATCTCCTTAAGAAATACTGTATCTCACGGGTCTATAATCGTTGACAACATAACATTAATGGTGTATAGAAATCTAAAAGCACAGTCCGACACAAACGTATCATATCCCATGCAAGGCATTCCTGATAGCAAATGTTCCATTATGACGAAAGACTGAAGTAAGGTTAAATCTTGGGAAAAGGTCAACAGTACATACAGTATAACCTTCTCTTCCTGCAGACTACAGAGGAAAACATGTGATTTGCCTGTGTTTGCAAGAACCTCGTATGAATCTCTATATGCTCAGGGTCATTGAGGTGTGCCCATTCGCTTGTATTAATTGCAATCACTACAAAACTTTTCTTAGGTTCTGATAGTTTTGTGATTTGTCGCCATTAGGAAGGACTTCTCTATTAGTGCAGCACGCCAGACAGAATCCACTGCTAGGCTTGATTTGATTTGTGGTATTTATTTCATGCGCCAGGCAGAATTAACTGCATCTGGGCTCAGGCTTCAAAGACAGGCGTACCACTGAAAGCACTAAGGAAGGGGAAGAGAACAAAACAGTACCTATAAAGATTGTTTTTAGAGCTTTCTGAAACACCACTAGGGAAGTCATACTTCGTAGAGATAGAAGTAGCAAATTCCATAGTCGAGGTTTGTCTGTCTCCTCTATGGACACAGCGGGAAGGAGGTAGCCTGGGCTTGTAGCTGGGAGGTGACCACCTTTTCCCGAATTTTGGCTGACCAAGGTAACACTACTACGGGGCGGTAGTTCTGTCAAGTTTCCAGTTCAAAAGATGGCATTTTTAACAGTGGAAGTTTGTAAGGCTGCTTGTAGAATACCTTGAAAATGTTCCAGTCAAGTCGCCCGGGTCTGGGTGACACAAGCAGGTATTGTCTTCAATTTATACCTTGTAGGTTTCAGACTCTGGAGCAAGAGAAGGTTGGTACATGAGGAGACCATTGCAAAATCAAAAGATGCACTTATTGGTTCGTAAATCATACATGTTTGGTTTGAAATGTAATGCTTTTTGGCAAATATTCTCCTCAATAATTTTGATTTTCTTTTGCGTAAATAACCATTAAAATCATTGGCTAATGGAGCTGATGAAACAAGACAGGATGATAGACGGAGCGGGTTTACACATTCTTTATAGTAGAAAAGTGTTTGGGTGGTTAATGGCTATTACAATGTTATCCTGCAGGAAATTAATTTTAGCCACGAAAATAGCTTTCTTGTAAGAATTCAGGGCTGACTCTACAAGACTTTATTAGAAGGTAAATCCCTGGATTTTCTCCAAAACTTTTTCTTTGATGATATTCTTGTTTCAAATACAAAAGTATAAGAGAATGTCGGGTGCCATTTGTCGTTAGCATTATAGCGTAGTTTCTGCCATTTTAGCTTGATTCTTAGCTGGAGAAATAATCTTACATTAGAAAACATGTTCATGCTGGGAATTAATGTGCCCATTTCACATAGTACGCTCTGGGGAAGAAATCATGTGAGGTCGATTGTGAACTATGGCCAGGTCCCATTCATCAGTATAGAGATAAGGCAGGGACGTTTCTCTGCGTCTACAAGCAGGGTTTGTATGTACTGGGAAGCAAGGCCAGCCAAACTTTCCACTAGATTACAAGTTGCATGCAACAATTGATTTATCTCAACTTTGAAGCTGTGTCCAGACATGTAAATGATCAAAGAAAAGGGAACATTACAATGAAATATGTACGCATTATTGCAAATTCTTGCAAATTGCAGCCCGTTCGGCTAATATGACATGTACTCTTAAAACATTTATACCTGCAATAGTGAACTGACAGTAGGCCCTCCATCATATGGTGGGATCAAAGTAGCTATGTACATGGCTGACACTCAGGCCATCAGCATGGAACCAGGAATGTCCTTTCTATAGTATCTCTCTAGTATATAGTAGTGCAGTATTAGAACATGGTTTCAACATTATAAAATAATATTGTGGATGGATTTATAATGAGGTAACACGATTTAGACTTATTTGTAATTATTTATAGTTGTTTCAATTCAGGAAGGTTACCTAGCAGGAAAGTAGTAATTGACAGCTGGCACAATTGGCATTCAACTTGTTAAGTTGGGGTTTTACACTGGGGCGCCTTTGGCTACATATTGGCATTGATGTATAAAGTGGGTGTTTGGCTAGTCTGTGCTCCTTACATCAACTGCATTATAGTGAGTTGTGAGACATTCATTATAGGCATCATGGGTTTATAGCAGTTGTGACACTATTCAGGAATGGTTGATAGTGTAATGTATCCCATTGTTGGGGAGATCTGTTCAAGCAAAGAATACTTAGTTTGCAATATAACATTTTTACTGGGATCTCTTCTGCCACAAAAAAGTCCACTCAAGCTCAAACTCATTCAAATGAATTACATTATTTTTGGATGCTATTGCATTCACTTATGGTTGTCTCATGTTCACTCTGATTAATCTTATGATTTTAATTAATTACCATGGAACAAGATGTATTCAAAATGTTCCTTAGCAGCCCTCCAGGAAAGATATCATAGCCTATTTACCACCGTGTAAGGGGGGTGATGGCTAAACAGGATGCTCGGAACGCTGGCTGTATTGTCTGGTACAAGCCAGAGTTCCGAGCAGCCTGGGTGCTGTTAGCCAGTTCCTGCCCCTTCCCCGAACCTCATTCCCTTCTCTGCCCTTCTAGCACCCATGTAGTTTCTGACACGGGTGCTAAGAGGGAGTCATATGTAAAAAGTATCTTACCTTGCTGCGCGGCCAGTCACCGTCCAGAGGTTTCCCACATCTGTTTTCAATGTTGATGATGTCACAGTCATCAACACAACATTAAAAACTGACTCTGGAACCACGACGTGGCGCTGGGCTGCACATCAGAGTGTCTTTTTCTTTTTTATAAACACACCATTATCACCGGGTAGGCAACTACACGGGTGCCAATGGTGATATTACCTTAGGCGGCGGGCCGACCGCCACCAGTAACGGCACCACCGCCTGCGTTAAGGGTCCCTTGCTTCGCTTGAGCCCTTAACTTGGGCGGCGTGCCGTTACTGACCCACCGTGTGAGTAATATCACCCCATTAAAAGGCAGGATGGGGCAGTAGCCAGGTTGGATGTTGTGTGTTGCAATAAGGGGTGAAGAGTTGAGAGGTGGTAGGATAATATTTGCATTCAATAATGCTGCACTACTAATATCTGGATCCCCGATTTAGATAGACACACCACATTTTTGAAGGATTCTAATCCAGATCACAGTGCCCCACTTCTTCGGGCACCTCTTACCTATCGACAAGACCAAACGCATTAATTTAGAAGACAGACTAAGCGTGATCGACGGTTGCCATGACAACTGACCAACAACAACAATATTTATTTAAACACAGAATTGTCTAAATAATTTTTGGCCTATTATCTGAGACACATCATGAATAATGAGAACTAGTTACATCCCAGCGCCACACTGGGTACGGCACCAAATGGCCAACTGTTACAAATACATCGGTCGCTATGGCGACGCTTCGTTGCTGGGCTTGCCTTAGAACGCAGCTACACTCGCGCAGGTAAGCGGTTGCTCTGTGCGGTCTTTCTAAAAATTATACGGGCGCAGATGTGCCCATCTGGATACTCTATGATCCCTTACCTAGATAATATAGAGCCATGCTCTTTCATCTCTCCACAGAATGGCACCCTATGCCCTGTTCAGAAGTAGACAGACAAACAAGGGAGAGTACGACGGGAGACACGTCTCCAGCGTTACCAGCGCTGTTGCGCTTCACCCGATCCACTGTGACAGAGCAGAATACAGGTAATTAGTGCACATATTTTGCACCCCTGTTTCTTCATATACTAGAATTCTCACATCAGTGATATGGGTTACTCAACCGACCTTCCGTGTTTGATCCCATAGGGACTGGAAGGACACTGAGGTCGCCAATCGTAACAGCAACCCGCTATCCATCAGCAGATTTCCCAATTTAGTGCCAACTTTAGATGACACACCAGAATCTGGATTTCACGACCGCCCTTTCAGATATACTGTATTCTACACAGGTAAGCCCATCAGTTTCTCTCTTGGCCTACCCCACTAGAATGGATATCAATATAATTTTGATTAAAATCTGACACCTGCCTTCGCCACACAGGTCGTTTCTGCTCCATTAAGAAGTACAAATTCAGTCAAGAGGTCACCCAACTCACCATGGGTACCACCTCTCTTTTGAATCTGTGCGGAACCACTCCTTCGCGGCACGGTAAGAAAGTCAACCATTCATAGATATATAAGTCAGTAGTTGTGTTTCTTTGCTTTACCTATACCTTGGTGCCCTAGTACTGACACTTTCCCATTTGTTTCATCCTATAGGCAGCCCACACAGAGCAGTCCATCTGGCATTTTATCGTCCTGATGAAGGCCCGCTCAAGAATGGCTGGCATAACAGTCAGTGAGGGCCGAAACACATTTGTGTAGACAAGTCTTCAATCCTAAGTGCAGGGCAAAATTGTTAACACTGTTTCCATTGACAATTTTTATGTTGTTTGCTTTATCCATGTAATAATTGTTCTGACCTCTGTTGTGACATAACAGCAGTATGTTCTGTATTGTCCAAACATTGAGTCTGCATTTACCTCAAATTGTTTGTTTTACAACATCATGCATTTGTTTCATGTTTTGGAATGGATAACTCTATATGTATGTGTGCTATTAGACCATTATGTCTCTACCTTTGAATACATACACTTTGTACCAACTTAATAAGGTGTGTCCTGTACTTTATATACAACAAACTATTGAGGCATAGCTATAGGTAAGACTGACCCATTAATTTGTTCTTTCATTACACATTTACATTATACATAGCATTCACAGTATCCATACTTAGTTTGCACAATTTCAACGTTACCCCAGTTAGCGGTTAAAAATCCCAGTATATTCCCAGTATATTCCCAGCCCACACAATCCAAATATACTACAAGTTTAATAATAGTGTATTCTGTCAGCGCATACTCGTGGGATATAAGACCAGAACAACTCAGTTATACTTAAATCTAAAATTCCACGTTTTATTCAGGGCTTCTTAATAGAAGCGTTTTAAGTGGGTCTGATATCTTTTCCTAGAGCTGGAGCCCTCAACAATGGCCTCATTCCGTTGTCCTGTCCTGTTCTTTTCCCTTAAAAAGGGTGTCAGGAAAGATTCCCAAGGGAAAGTCTCAACCCAATTGTTAGTGTGGCAGACTTGTAACAACAACAAAAGGAATGTCTTTTCAACCGTCTCTCCGAGTCTTTCCCTGTTGTCACACACTCTGTTCTTCAGATATAGAAGAAGTGGGGCGAGCAAGCTCATGCAAGCTTTTTATCTGCATTTCCCTTGGTGAGTCATCTTTAATGTAGGAAACTTAAAAGGACTTTTACCAGCATGACCACATTGTGCCAAGCTTCTCACCCAGAGATTGGGTCCGCCCAAAGCACTCAGTGGTTATGCAACCAAAGCCATGGTCTGAGCTAGGCTTGAACTGAGATACTAGAGGTAGCGCCTTAAGGACCGGATACTCCCCTAGCTCAAAGCTTTTGAACCTATGGATTTCAGCCCACCTTGATTGTCCTCTTCACTGCCCAAATGCCTGCTCATAATGAGGCATGTCTGTAGTCCTTCCTTCTCCCCCTGGCATCTAGGAAATTCCTGCCAGACCTCCACAACACTGCACCACGTGTTCCTTCCAGCTCTCACCTCACTCACACACTGCACAGAATAGGGGTGTGTGTATTCTTATCTGTACAATGTACCTCTCCTAATTTCTCCCACTCTCTAATCTTTCATTTCTCTACCTCCTCTGACGCTCTTAATATCAATTTAGATCTCTTATACCCCCCTCCCGTTGGGAAGAGCGCCTTGTGAGGGTATGATGCAGTATTTACTTGGCTAGTTTCTGAATCAGCTAAGGTTTCCTGCATTTTCTTTTTTTAATTATTATTATTATTGTTTTTTGTTTTCACACAATTGTAATTGGTTATTTATAACGCGCTTAATACCCTGAGGTTTCTAAGCACGGACCCGGGGATCGAACCTGGGTTGCTCTGCATCGCCTTGCTTCTAAAACAAGCGTGTTGCCCCTGAGCTATCCTCCCGACACAAACAAACGTTCACAAAATAAACATCACCATAAAAATAGATGTCACAAGAACAAAAAGAAGTTCACATAAAAAAATTAAGATCACATAATTCATCTAATTCACCCAAAATGATTCAACAAAAAAATGTAAAGCAGTAATGATCAATGAAATGAGTTAAAGTAGAGTTGTTATGTACAAAACGTGCAAAGTAATGACTAAAAGCCTTAATTATGTTGCAGCAGGAGAATGAGAAATCTATGCCCCAGTACTTTATTTCGGAGCTGAAAGAGCTTGTCGAAAACGTGCAGGCTTCGGAACCATTTTGAAACTGGCGTAATTGATCGTCCTTTAACGTACAACCCACCAGTTTGTTATAGAATTCGGAGTACTGTGCCATGTACGTAAAGGCCGAACGGGGGTGGAAAGGGTTGTCAAGTTGTGGTTTATAACAGCATGGCCACTGACAGGCGTGTCTACAATATTGATGCATTTGAAGCTCTCAAAAACTGGACTCGATGTAGAAAATCAGTCAAATGTTGAAGAAGATGACCCGCCATGCCAAGTAGAGCTGGCAGGAATATCATTATTGTGGTTACGATTCAACCTCAAGAGACCACATATTCACAATTGCTGCAACGCATCTACCACGTATTACTGGATCACTTGTATTACTGGAAGAGATGTTGTGTACATCAGATTCAGGATGGAGACATATAGAATTAATCCTAGCACTATTAACTGGCCCGAGCCACCTATGTACCATAGCCATCAAATACACTCGTTATCCTCCAACCAGCCATAACTTGGGGAGACCTTGAAGTAACTTTACTAAAAAAAAAAAAAAAACATCACCATTTAACTGAATATTTAGGAATAAAAACACTGAATAATGATCCATCTTGAAGGGACCTTCTTTCATCAGTGGCAGATTGTAATCCATTGTCTTATCTTCATTAAACTTTTGGCTCCAGTTTGTATAAATGTCATAAACCAATGGCAGAAAGGAGAAGATTTCCTCTGGAATCATATCAACTGTCAACCTAGATTTTAAATGTATGAGTACTAAATCAATCCGATTATCCAGGACAAATTCAATTTGTTCGATGTCTTTAGAAGCGACAGTCCTTAAACGAGGAATGTCCCGGAATAAATGTAAAACATTCTGTCAATTAAGAGTAACTGAATTGTCACACTTAAAAAGTAATTCAAGGCAAACATTGTGAAGATTGGAGGATGTAACTGTTGGCAAAAAAGACTTGGGTGACCGTGTGAGGACTACTGATTCTTGACAAATTCTTCTTAATATGACTGAACTTTTTTATTCAAGCTTGAGGAAAGTTGCACAGGCAGGGCAGCTTGTTCAGGATCCTCATAGGAATAAGTCAACATGTCACTGAGGTTTGCCTCATTCAGTTTAGTTTCTGGATTTTCCACAATACGAGTAAGAAAGTGTTTTATTGTACCTTTAAAAGGAGCCCATTTTAAAACAGAACAAGAAGAGACAGGCGTAATCTGCTTAGGGTCAGGTTCTGTTTTGGAAATAACCTTTCAAAGTGTATGATCATGCACAAGTGCATTTTTATGTGAAGATGGATCTGTAGATTTACTTTTGTTAGCCTCCAACAAACTACGTCAATTTTCAGGAGCCAGTATTTGTGATAGGGGCTATGTTTTCATATTTTTTTCGCTGCAAGGATTCCAGATATAAAGCCATTTGGATGAAGCTTTAGGCACCTTTCGGGACAGGCAGAAACTGAATTAGATGGCTCGGGTAAAGGAACCCAAGCAGTAGTAGAGTCACACTTTGAACAGGCATCAGTGTCAACAAGGACATGATCGGAGACTGATTGCTTACAATCTTAGCAGAGGTTTCAACTTGGCCATGTTAAATGATTTATTCTGTGTGCAGATAAAACCTTCCAAGAAGTTAATCCTCGGGTTGATGAAGTTTAAAATAAATGCATGCTCTTTTAGTACATTATTATTTTTAAAAAATGTCACCAAAGAATTTAATATAAAGTTCAATGCAAACATTGTAGAATGATACATGGAATGAGGTTGGTTCACAGGCTCCATCAACTGTGAAAAATTTGACAGAGAATAAAGCTCAAGGTTTAACATTTTTTAGAATTGTCCGCGATGAATGAAAGAAGTAATACATCTCAGGAGGGTTTCACAAGGCTCAGGAGCAGCAGGAATAGGCCCCACAAAGAAAACACACACTGTAGTCTCCTCATGAAGCGGGACAGGAGCACAATGTAATGGTGGCAACTGCAACTCTGGGAGTCTCAGCAGCTGCACTCAACATGGGCCTCTACACTCGTAGAGGTGTTTAAAAGTCCTGGTGCAGGAATTAAAGAACGCATTGTAGCAACGTCAATCAGAGTAGAGAAAATCCTGCAAAAGACTGCACTTTCCTACATTTTCCGGACCAAGCTTTCATAAGGTATGTTGGATCTGATTCTGCAAGAGTCTCACATAAAAGCAGGAGCTAAGCACCAAACTGGCAAAGCCAGTGCAGCTCTGATGTCTGCTTGCAGTGTTCTTCCCAAGTAGATGTCTGTAAGTAGTTTGATAAATCTATACATATTAGTCTACTTTAGCTGGATATGACATATTTATCACATCCCATAGCCAGATTTATAGATTTAAAGAGGCCACAGAGCATTCACTCTCAATGCAACATCTTGCTGTGTTAGGTGCATCTCTTAAAATGCCAGGTGACCAGCTCTTGGGTATCAAACATCATCGAGTAGTACAATGACCGAGTACACAGCGCCCCACAAATCTAAAGTCAAAAGGAGAGGCAAAATAACTTCTTGCCCATTATGTATGATCCATTATGTTTTTTTATGTTAACCATTTGTTTATTAGCACACTTGGCATGTTACACTTGAGTAAAAGGATAATATGACATATGGCGAAGAATAACCGCATGACAATTCATTAGGGTCAATATTCAACACGTCACAGGGGTGAGTATGAGGTACGCAAAGGTAAACATTACAAATAACATGGTCTCAGCTTCATCATCCATAAAAACAAAACAAGTCATTGGCAGGAGGCACATGTAATAGATATGCTTTGAGTGGTCCTCAAATGTTTCTCGGGCGGAATTGTGCAGGTTACATATTTGCCCATTGTTCCTCCATATCATTCGCCCACACCACATCATGCAGCCATTGATCGGTTGAAAGCAGTCTCGCAGTCATCCATCTCAACAATACGAATCTCTTGGCTAAGACAAGGTTCAAAACTCACAAAATGTACCCATGTGGCCCAGTGTTGGTTTGAAAACATGAAACAGGCGTGGGGTCAATAGTACTCCACACCATGGCCGACAGTCTTCAGCAAACATCCTCCCAGAATGGCACCAGTAGCGGAGAGTCCCACATCATGTGCAAATAATTAGCCTTGTTAGCATTACATCTGGAACACTTACACGCTCCCTCTCCAGAAATATTTGGTACATAGTGATAATAGGGATGTAACGGTATAACGTTAAAGATACCGTGAACCACTTAATTGAACAATAATAACCGTCACATTGTTTATACCGTTAATACCATTAAGTGTGCTTTTCAATCTGATTTGGAAAGGCTGCAGTAAGCAATTGCTGCGCAGTCTTGGTTTTGCACTGTTGGATGTGCCGTCTACCAAGTAGTTTCAGTTGGAGCAGTTTTTAATGCCATTCCATAAACCACACGTGCCTTACACAAAATCAATATGTTAGCAATAGGAAGAATAGATACAGTGCCAAGAAGGAAAAGGGTTTACTTTGGGGTGGCGGCTTTGGGGTTTATATATTTATAATGGATAATGTTCTCTAAACATATGGCAATGGGGGATTCCCCTGGTTCTATCATTGAATGTACATATAAGTCACAATGCGAAATTCACTCATCTCTGTGGGTATTCCCTGCTGCCATACCAAAGGGCAACATGTCAGTGATATGTGAGTGAGTGAGTGTGTGTGTGTGTGTGTGTGTGTGTCCCTCTGTTTGTATTTTTCTGCCCTGAGGGAGCCTTCTAGACGTGAGTGAGTACAGAAAAGAGAGATATAAAAGGAAGTCTATGTTCCTTCCATCCAAGCGGGGAGGAAGGGTGGGCGCATGTGAATCTAAGCAGATACAATCATCAGAAATGCTTTTACGGTAAGTAATGCATTGTCTTCGGATGCTTGTGAGTCTGCTTAGAATCACATGCTGTACATAGACTAGCGAGCAGTACCCGGAGTAGGCGGTGGGTTATGAGAAGGAACAGTAGAGAAAAGATGTCTTAATACTGCCTACCCACCTGGGAGTCAGATCTCGAGTGTGCATCTAGACAGTAGTGTTTTGTAAAGGTGTGCACAGAACTCCAGGTAGCCGCTTTGCAGATGGACTCAAGGGGAACATTTGCAATGAATGCTATGGACGCCCCCGTGCCTCGAGTAGAGTGTGCTCTAGGCTTAAAGGGCAGTTCTCTCTTAGCAAGAGTATAGCAGAGAGTGATGCATTGAACAATCCATCTAGAAATAGTGGACTTTGAAACTGCATCCCCTTCTCTTCCTGCTGCCACCGAGACGAAGAACTGATTAGTCTTCCTCAGTGGTCTGGTTCTTTCCATGTAGAACATGACCGCTCTGCGCACATCTAGTGTGTGCAGAGTTTTTTCTCCCAAGTTGGAAGGATTTTGAAAGAACGTTGGCAGTTCTATAGACTGGTTTACGTGGAATTTCGATATTAACTTCGGAGCAAACCTTGGGTGCGTGCGTAGAACCATCTTATCTCTGTGAACTGTAACGAAGGGGTCTAGAACAGAAAGAGCCTGTAGTTCACTTACCCTCCTGATGGAGGTGATAGCTATTAAAAAAGCAGTCTTAAGAGTGAGGTCTTTAAGAGATGCTTTGTGCATGGGTTCGAAAGGTGAGCCCATGAGTCTGGTAAGTACCACGTTAAGGTCCCATCCGGGAGCTGGGTCAGCTATCGGGGGGTGTATTCTCTTTATTCCCTCCATGAAGGCCTTTATAACAGGGATCTTCCACCACGACACCTTGAGTTGGGAAGTGGTGTATGCAGAAAGTGCCGCTAGGTGGACTTTAATGGAATTGAACACTAGACCTGAATACAATAAGTGGGTCAGGTATAGAACAATATGTGTGGGAGAGCAGTCAATTGGGTTGATGCCTTTCCCTCTGCACCAGAAGACAAATCTCCTCCACTTGCTAGAGTAGCAGTGGCGAGTGTTAGGTTTTCTGGCTTCCCTGAGAATGTCCATACATCTCTGCGGAAGCAGTAGATGTCCGAGTTCTATGATCTCAGGAGCCAAGCTGCTAAGTTCATGTTCTGGGGGCATGGATGCAGAGTCCTGCCCTTGTCTTGTGACAGCATGTTGTACGGGCAGGGGAGTTTCACTGGGGGAGATAGAGACATCTCCATCAAGTGAGCGAACCATGGCTGTCGGGCCCACATTGGGGCCACCAGTATCATGGTTACTTGTTCCTGGTGCATCTTGTGCACCACCTTGTTGAGAAGGGGAGTCGGGGGAAAAGCGTAAACAAATTTCCCTGACCATTGCATCGACAGACCGTTCCCCTTGGATTGCTTCTGGGGGTACCTGGAGGCGTAATTTAGGCATTGTGAGTTCTCCAGGGTTGCGAATAGGTCTATCTCTGGGAATCCCCATTGTGTGAAGTCGTCGAAGACGATGTCTTCGTGCAGTCGCCACTCGTACTCTTCGGGCAGGGGGAAATCTCTGCTGAGTTTGTCTGCCAGCAGATTGAGTTCCCCTGGTACATGTTCTGACAGTAGGAACATGTTTTGTTTGAGAGCCCACTTCCATATATTTTGGGCCAGTTTGGACAGTCCTGGAGAGTGGGTGCCCCCCTGCTTGTTGATGTAGTACATGGCTGTGGTGCTGTCTGTAAGGACCAACACAGTTTTGCCTTGTAGGTGTTCCTGGAAGGCTTTTAGCGCCTTGAACACCGCTAGTAGCTCCAGTAGATTTATGTGTTTGGATGCTACGTTCGGAGTCCACACTCCGTGAGCAGTATGATGGGATAGGTGAGCCCCCCATCCTGTTAGGGATGCGTCTGTGGTTAGAGTGGCTTCCGCCAATATTGTGGCAAAGGGTTTCCCTTTTTCCAGGTTTTCCTTTGTCCACCATCGTAGCGAGAGAACCAAGGCCTGCGAGACCACCACTGGATCGTCCCATAATCCGCTGGCCTGACACCACTGGCTGTTGAGCCACTCTTGCATAGGGCGCATGCGCAGGCGTGCGTGAGGTACCAAATAAATACACAACGCCATCATGCCTAGCAAGCGCATTGCTTTGCGTACCGTCACCTCTCGACCGGTCACATATTGAGGGATCTGAAACAGCATGTTTTGGACCCTCTCGTTGGAGGGGAAGACGAGGCCGTCCTTTGTTTGAATTAGAGCCCCTAGGAATTGTTTGATTTGGCTGGGGTCTAGGCTGGACTTCTTTTCGTTGATGGAGAAGCCCAACTGGAACAAAAGGTCTACAGTCTTTTGGGTATTGGAGAAGCATGTTTCGTAAGAGTCCCCTGTTATGAGCCAGTCGTCGAGGTAAGGGTAAACTGGGATGGACAACCTGCGCAGGTGGGCCGCTGCCACTGCCAGTACCTTCGTGAATACCCTTGGTGCTGATGCTATGCCGAAGGGTAGCACTCTGAACTGGTAGTGTTTGCCCTCTATCATGAACCTGAGGTATCTTCTGTGCGCTGGCAACATTAAAATATGAAAGTATGCATCTTTCATGTCCAATGTTGTCATGTAATCTCCCTGTGATAGCAGTGGGATCACTTCCTGTAAGGTCACCATACGAAACTTCTGGAGTTTGATAAACTTGTTCGCTGGGCGCAGATCTAATACAGGGCGCATGGTTAGATCTTTTTTGGGTACAAGGAAGTACACTGAATAAATACCTTCCGTTACTTGAGATAGAGGCACGACCTCTATGGCTCCTTTTTCCAGCAGTTGTTGTACTTCTTGGAGAAGGATGGCAAGGTGTTCCGGTGTCATGCGTCGTCCCCTCGGGGGTCTGTATGTTGGGGAACTGTTGAATTCGATGCAGTATCCGTGGGCTACGGTGGAAAGTACCCAGCGGTCTGACGTTATTCCCTCCCATGCTGGAAGAAAGGATGTTATCCGGCCCCCGACCGGTGTTGCATGGGAGGGGACGCGAATCTTCGCGTCACTTGGTGTTGTTGGGGGCTTGGGAGCCTCTGGGGGTGGACCCCCGACCTCTCCCTATGCCCCTGCGCTGGCCTCTTTGGCTGTACTGCCCACTATTGGTCTGGTAACTGGTGGCAGGGTACTGTTGCTGCTGATTCTGCTGTTGGCGGTGGCCACGAAAAAAGCGTTTGTTGCCATAGCCGCGTCTGGTAGTGGGCTTAGAGATCTGGTCAAGAGTTTTGATAGTATCGAACTCTTTTTTAGCCATTTCCAGAGCCTCATCCACCGCTTTGCCGAAGAGGTTTGAGTCTTCAACAGGTTTATTTATTAAAGACGCCTGTGTCTCCGGTTTGAACCCTGAGTTGCGCAGCCATACATGGCGTTTTAGGAGTATTCCCTGAACCAGGGAACGTCCCGCTGTCTCAGCAGCATCCAGAGAGTTCTTTACAATACTCTGGTTGACCTGGGTTCCTTCGCCAATAGTTGATAGCAGGCGTGTACGTAGTGGTTCCGGCGCTTCTTCGGCGTCCTTGCGCAGTTTGGCCCACTGCGCGTCCGCGTAGCTAGCTAGCAAAGAATTGTTGTTCGCAATTCTTGCCGAAAAGGCAGCCGAGGATGTTACTCTTTTAGCAAGGGCATATAACCTCTTGCCCTCCTTGTCAGGTGGTGCCTCACTGGTGGACAGCGGCACCCCTGCCCTCTTCCTTGTATTAGTTACTACAAGGGAATCCGGAATGGAATGTCCCCTGATGTACAGCGGGTCTGAGGGTGAAGGAGTGAAAAGTTTTTCAATCCTTGGATTAACTCCTCTGATTAATGCGGGTGTGGATAGCGAAGGGATGATTCTTCTCTTCGCTGAAGCGAGGAGGGGAATGGTCTGGCTGACTGGGGGTTTCTCCTTAATTACTCTTTCCACAAAGTCTAATTCCGGAGAGATCTCCCCAGTGTCCAGTTCAAAATGTGCTGCTGCTCTGCGCAACAGGGCATTGAATGTGGGCTGATCGTCAATGGGAGACGTGTTTCTAACAGGTGAATTGTCAGGAGGATTTAGGTTCAGGACATCAGTGTCCGAATATACTGATGGGGATTGCCAGGGATGAGAAGGTCCTTCTTCTGGATTATCTCCGAAGCCTTCTCCTACCATATCTGGGCTGTCTTCCAGACCTTCCTCTTGGTTCTGTCCCTCTTCATTGTCCACAAAATCATCCTCCTCTTCTAAGTATTGTTCCTCACCAGTGAGGTCATACACATTATGGAAGTCTAAGGCTGTGTCCTGCCTCGGGTATTTGGCCCTGGGGTCCTCCTGAGGCCCTTCTCTTGTTCTCTTGGGAGTGGGAGGGTTCTGGGTGTTCATAAACCTCTCCATTCTCTCCATGCAGAGATGGAGCCTTTCCATGGTTTCATGGGGTACCCCTGAGCGGTCTAGCGGGGGAAAATTAGTGTCATCTTGCTGAAAACGGCTCGACCTCTCCCACAACGTCGAGGAAAGTGTCCCGTCGCCTTCCGAAAAGCCTTCCGGTGTGCTGGGGGTCCCCCCGACTGAAGGGGGTAGTCCCTGTTTTTCTTCAGGCTTTTTCGGCGTGTCTTTCGACCTTTGCGTAGCGCTCGACGTGTCTTTCGGCGTACGCTTCTGGGCGTCGGCTACAACGATCCTCGCCAAGCTCTCTGTGACTCATTTGTCAGCGGAGGGCTGTGGTTTCGACGTTACGGGTGTCGATCGTTCTATGGCGGCGTGCGCTCTCTGCTGGTGCGCGCCGGCCGATGGTTTGGGGGCGGCGCCCTTATTTGCCGAAAGCCCAGTCGCTGGTCGCGGCTGCGGTTGCGAGAGGGGCTTCGAACCCGAACGGTCCGAGGAGGCCGCCGGTGTAACCTGCGTCTCCTTGGGCGCTGATGCTTTCTTCGTCTTCGACGAAGAAGAGCTATGGGTTGTGTGTTTATGTGTTGTATCGTGTGCGTCAGTGTCGCCGGGGTGTTCATCCCCATAAGCAGGGCGTGAGCTGAGCCCGTCGGGGCCGGGGACAGACGACGAAGAGCGCGAGCGCTCTTTAGAGGGGTGTACGACTTCCGAAGCGGAGGTCGTGTTATCACGTTCCTCGTCACTGTCGGTGGTAGCAGCGGCGGGTGAAGACCCGGCCTTCGACATCGCGTAGGCCGCCCACCTCTTGACCCTACGGTCTTTTAGAGTCTTTGGCTTTAGAAGCCGACAAGCCGAGCAACCCTCCTCTTTGTGATCGAGGGGCAAGCAGCGGTTACACCGTGAATGCTTGTCCTTCCAAGTAAACTTGCCCTTACAAAGTGGGCAAAACCTAAAGGGTGTCCTCTCCATAGCCGAGGCAATAAACCGTGATAACTACCCCAAGGGAAAGGAAGGGGAAAAGGAAAGGCATTCTCAGAAAAAGAATCAGAGATGTCCCACGACCCCACTCTCCCTACTGTATTTGGCCTGCGAGGCCAGGCCACGTGTTCGGCAACGCCGAAGGATCTCCTCCGCTCGTCCCCTCCGTCGAAGATCTTGCTCGGCAGAGAAAGCTTCACAACTGCGTAGAGGGAGGGATCGATATATTAAATCTTTAAACAGGAAAAAACGACCAAAGGTCGAGGAGATGGAATCTGCAATGTCTCTCGAGGAGCTCCGCGTAAAGGCGACCAGTAGCTGGGCGGAAAAAAACAATCTGAGGGAACTCGACGCGTGAGGGATTGTGGGTACAACACACGTCACTATAGGGATAGTATTTCAGACACGCCTTGTCGACGTCCCTTTTCGACTACGAAAAACAAAATGCAATACTCCGCAGTGACCACTGGATTTCAGACCTATGCACAGCATGTGATTCTAAGCAGATTAACAAGCATCAGAAATATATATATATAAGCGTATACTACCATCAGCCTCCATTGATCTTTGGCATGCAGGTTATCAAGATGGCAACATGGTCATCTTCACCAGTAGCCAATGGGGGAGCAAAAAGCCGAAATGACCACTTAAGAAAAGCTATTCAGTTTGCTTTGCCAGTTGCAGCAGGCCTCCACCCCACCCCCTCCTCTCCACACGTGTATTTGTGTTTGGTGGAAGCAAGGCATTTCAGTGGAAAGTATGTTGAAAAGCCCAATTCTGGCCCTGGGTGCCTGGTTTTGTTTGTGATGATACATCTGTCAATTTATGACCTTTTAGAAAATATTTGTTAAGATTAGTTAACTCCACCTGCTATACCGCGATAACCATGATATACCGTCATTTGGCAAGAAGGTTATCGTACCGTCATAAAACAAATACCGTGACACCCCTAAGTGATAACAGTGCAGAACCTTCAATTGCAGTAACTGAAATCTCGAGTTAGAAAACACCATGCACGTCTGTTGACACATTTCCTCCCAAAAGTCATCCGTGAGATCCACCTGTAGGTTCCTTGCCCATTTAGCACGCACATTAGACCTGGTGGTCGCAGAGCAACTTTGAAGTAGTCTATATATAGAGGACACCCAGTGATGAGTAGTACTCGCTCCTAAGATGTACTCCAGCATCATATCCCCATCAGAATTCACTGGAAATCCCACCCATTGCCACCTACATAGAAAGCGCAACCCAGCATGTTGTAACTACAGCAAAGTTGTACGCTGCAGTGCCGACGAGATGGCACTAGTGGAAATAAAACGCCCCTCTTCAAACATGTCGTCCAGGATGCAGAAGCCATGCTGCACCCAAAGTTTTTGAGAGCCACAGTCCACCTGGGGCATGTTAGGCACACAATTCCAAAGAGGGAGGTCACTATGATACGGGCGGACACACTAATCTCCTTCCTGAGCTTTCGCCAGGCCGCAGCCATTATAATGGCAGGATCAACTTACACCTGTCGACCGCACGAGAGATCCGAGGTCGCTATCACCAGCAGCGTAGGCCTTCAATTTGACGTGGGGAGGGTCAGGGGGAGGCATTAGAAAACCAATGAACAGCGAATTGTGCCTGGGCTGCAACCCAGTATAAGTAAAAGTTGGGGGCTGCAAACCTTCCCCTCTCATAAGGTTGCATCAGAGTGGCCCATTTAAGGCAGATTGCCATACAAAATTGCCATTTTTCAGCCTACAGGTCTTGCAAGAACGCTCCAGGCCACAGTGGGATATTACTAAAAATAGGTATGAAAGTTTCGGAAGCACCAGTATCTTAATAAGCGCCACTCTACCCGCGATAGTGATGGGAAGTTGGGCCCAGCTCTTAAATTAAACCACCAATTGCACCACAATTGTTACATAATTGAGCCTAAACAGCTCGGCTCTCTTCCGGGTCACCACAACGCCCATATATCGAATATTGGAGGGGGCCCAAGTGAAACCCTGGGAGCTTCAGGAGCATTTGTTAGAGGGAAAAGCTTGATTTGCTGCAATTAACCTGAAGGCCCGTTACCTCCCCAAATTCTCGGATATCTGTCATTATGGGCCTGAGATGTAAGTGGGGTCCCTAAGGTAGAACAGTGCATCATCTGCGTAAAGAGAAATAATTTCAGGAGTGCCCGCCAGTCGGAGTCCACAATGACTATGGATATGCCGTACCATGTGCGCCAGCAGTTCTATGAGATTGGCAAATACAAGGGGTTGCAGGGGACAGCCCTGGCGCGTGCATCTAGCAATAGAAAACTTGGGAGACAGAGTACCGTTGTATTGACCCTGGCCGTTCGTGTCGTGTATAATAAGCGCAGAAAAGAAAGAAACCCACATTTCTCTAACATTGCGTACATGAATTGCCACGAGACGGATTCAAATGCCTTCTGGATATCTAATGCAGCTGCCAGTGACTGCAAGCCAGAGTCTATTTGTGCCAATATTGGCTAATCTGACTGGACAATATAGGGCATAAATGGTATCAATTGGGAAGCTAAGATCTTTGCACATATTTTTACATCGGTATTAATAATAGAAAGAGGTCTGTACGATCCACATAATTCAGGAGGTTTGCTCGGCTTTAGTAGGACCATAATGACTGCCTCGCGTATCAAGCCCGGAAGTAACCGTGTCCTCATCTCCTCCTGCCACAATTGCAGTAGATGAGGGGCAAGGTCTGTTTCATAGCGCTAGTAAAAAAGTCAGACGCGAGGCCATCTGTGCCAGGAACCTTCCCCAATGGTAAATCGTCTATCGCCCGTGCAATGTCAGTGAGGGAAATCGAGAGATCAAGTTCCACCCTAGCCTCCTGAGATAGCGGACTGATTGGGAGCCTCCCAAGAAACCCATCTATGTCCGCTGGTGTACTAGTGTCCTTGTCAGAGTACAGGTCAGCATAAAACCTAACCAACACCCTACTGCCTCTGTATGTACCCTCTCTCCTGCCTCATTCATTACAAGCAATATGCATTCACTCCCCCGTCCCCTCTTGTTGCACCATGCGGGCTAGCAGCCCTCCCTGGCCGGTCTCCTTCCCCATTGCGCAGAGCCGCCTTCGGGGAATCAAGAAATTTCAACTCCCGCTCAATGTTTTCTCTAAATTCATCAATAGCTTTTTTGACCTGCGCCAATGTAGCCGTGTGTGTGCGGTTGCAGCATACACTTGCTCCAACACACCTAATCGATTCTCACAATCCGCCATATCACGCCAGATAGTTTTGAGGACACTGAATTCAGCTGCCATGGCAATTCCATGCACATAGACCTTAAAAGCTTCCCATAACGTACCTGTAGAGGTGACAGAGCCCACATTTGTATCAAAGCACAATTCCATATGCTCATCCACCATCGCTGCAAATGCGTACATCCTGTACAGCCTGTGACTTGAACTGCCAACTGCCTGTGACTTGAACTGCCAACTGTGCCAGGGCCTTGCGTGTGATTGGAGACCAAGGAAATGCAGATGAGCGAATGGTCTGAATAAGTTCGAGGAAGCATGTACACCTCTTTAAGTCCCCCAAGCAACATTTCCAATATCAACCACAAGTCTATCCTGGAGAGAGAATCATGCACGAGAATCATGCACAGATGAGTAAAAATAGTATGATTGCTAGCATGCAAGGTCCTCTAGGCATCCACCATCCCCAGAGTCGTTTTACCTCCTGCAATAGTATGGGCAGCCTGACAGAGCGGCCTATGAGCGCGAGTGGACCGATCTAGATGCAGGTCCAAATTAGTATTAAAGTCTCACCCCTACAGGACCAGGACCATAGGATACAGGGCCAGTTTGTTGACCATATCTGTATAGAATTGGGGGGTCATCTATGTTGCGGCCATAAATATTTAGAATCAAAACTTCATACTTGCTAAGGTCCCATAAACTAGAACATATCTGCGTGCCCCACAATTTATAACCACCGACCCGAATGTCCACCTCCATCCCCCACCTACACCCATCCCATGTTGTCAGCAGTTAGCACTCCAAATATGTGAAAACACAGAATGGTATTCATCAAAAGAGAACCGAAGAAAAAAACATACCAGGCAGGCAAAAAAACAAGATCCCCTGGAAAGTTCCCTTTTTCGGCAGTCACGACGGCAGTAAAGTTTCATCCAGGAACTTCATAGCCTCGTCCGGCAGAATAAAGAAGTATGTCTTGGTGTTCGACTCAATTCACAGTTTGGCAAGATTTCAGGCCGCTATCACGCAGCCGCTTCTTGACCGCCAGGAATGTCCTCTGCTCTTGCTGCACCGCCACTGAAAAATGAGGGTAGATATGCACCCTATTGGAACCCAGAATTAAGTTGCCCTGTTCCCTTTGCTGCGTGGAGGATGGCATCTCGGACACAATGATTGAGAATACGGGCAAAATACAGTCGCAGGGTGGGGGCCCAGGCTTAGGCTGGGTGCAAGGGATCAATGCGCTTGCCCAACTGCAAACTGCGGTGAGAGCAAACAAAGGGGTAACCCAGCAGCAGAAGTAGCGTATCTTCTACAAATTCTTTAAGCAATGTTTTAGTGTTGCTCTCAGGGACTCCGATAATGCAGAAATTATTACATCAGGACCTAGATTCGAGGTCATCATTCTTCTTCCCTACCATGTGGGCTTGTTTAGATAAGGCAGTGACCTCAGCTTTCAAGGCAGTACCATTGTCCTCATCCCCGCTCACTCTCGTTTATGCCTCCACTAGATGTCTTTCCGTCTTTTCCATGCGGGGCTTAATGGAGCCAACAGTGGTGGCAATATTATCCAATTTACTATGTACTGCAGAGAACCCCTCCTGAATATACGCCATCATGCGTTGGGTTTCTGTAAGTCCTGCAACCTCAGCGGCATGTTTAGCCGACCCCGTCGCCTCACTAGCCTCAGGCGCTCTCTGGGTAGTCTTGGCGTAAAGGTTCATGGAGCACTGTTTCTTTGCGCTTCCTTTGGCCATCTTTATCACACAACTGAGCCCAAATTGAGAATGGACAGCCACCTAGCGTTATACAGGTGTTTCCCACAATATACTAGCCCCACCACAGTAGTGCCTTCAAAAAAAAAAAATAATAACTGATATATTTCCCTATACCTCACCAAAATGTGTTTTGGAGGACGCAGGGTATCTGATTGTCAATACAACGCTGATCTAGACAACTGAGGAAGGCCTAACCAAAGTGCGTGACCAAGGTTATCAATGATATCGGCAGGTACTTACCCAGATTATTTCTTGCCAACATTTGAATATAAGGACTATTCCAACCCTTCGCCAAGATGTCAGTGCATGTGGAGTTGCAATCCTTGCATTGAAATAAAGGCAGGCCAACACTACCAAATTTTTATTTCTTGAAAAATGGGAAGAATTGTGTTTTTTTTCTCACTCATATTTAGGACACCATACAAATACATGCATTGAGGATCCATAGTTAACAGGGAAAAACAGGCCTAGTCAGGACTGCTGATAAGAGTGGGGAGTATGATATTTATGGAGTAAAAAGGCAATCCTCGTAATGTTTTTTGGATAGTAAAAATATATTTTTACTCTAAAATAGGTACCTTTTTTGCAATTCATACTCCTTTGCACATAGAAATTCATGCAAATTAAAAGATTAGTTTTTACCACTGATGCAAACATATCCATGGAGCTGTGCAGGAGAAGCATGGGGGGTTTACTCGTACGTGACATTAGGAATTGTTTGTCCCTGTTCAAAACCTGTTTTTTATCCAGTAGTCAAAATACTATTTTGCATATCTTCAATACAGTACAGAAAAACCAAGGAGAATTTTTGTCACATTCTCAGAAACATTCGATAACAGCAGTGGGTCCTGGGGACTAGGGACATCCAACATCAGCGAGAGCGGTGACTTTATGGGAAATACTCGTTTTCTTATCCAGGAGAGCGGACAGGGGCTGCAAGAGGCAGTGGTAACATTCTTTACCCACTACACAAATCCAGACAAGTAGAGGCATTGGTGGATAAGAAAACCAAATTTGGCACCGGAACAAGTGGTTTTGAATCTTTCTTCTAAAAACATGATGCCTCAAGAAATAAGCATGCTCATGAAAGGGCTTTGATTTGTCCCAACCTACCAGACGGATTTTGCAAAATTGAGAATGGAAATATCTGTGAAAAATAAGATTGGAATTTTTCTTTAAAAACCACACACATGAAGAAGAGGGCAGAAATACTGCCTGAAACCTAAATCCACCTTTTATCCCCCCCAATGAAACTATGTCCCGAGATTATTACTTTTCGAAAATCGGATTTGGTCAGAACTCAACTTACTTGAAAAAAAGAAAATACTGCCAAAACCTACCATTAATAGAGAGGAATGAGCAGCACTGAAAACGTGGCACTACAATCGCAGTTTATTTAGTTTTTTATTTGATTTAATATTTGACGATTTGATTATTTTTGAGAACACTAATGGGAATCAGTCAATAGGGTCCAAGTTACCTTAAAATACGCTGAATTAAATATTTTAAAGGTCAACCTTAAGAAACCCACACAGTCAGAATTGCATTAAGGTTTATCCACACTTTCAATACGAATTGCATAGGGCCAACCCTTACAGCCCCCACAAGAAACATGAGAAGGAGTTCTTTATGACAAGCAAATACTGGGGCCAAAGACGGTAACCTTAACAGTCTTTCTTAAAATGTAATTGGACTCCTTCCAATAGATCACCCTATACAAAGCGCAAATCGCTGAGCCGTACACACCAACAGAGTTCATCTTAGATTTCTTAACATAAATGTAATGAGCTGGGCCTTACAGTGCTTGGCAAGTTTAACAATTCCCTGAATGTCCTTTGACATACACGCCAATCGTTTTTCTAGATTATTTTTCCTGTTTAGGCCATATGAAATCTCTTACCAATATCATCATAAGATTTTACTCTACCAATGATTTCATGGTTGGTTTAAAAGTATATGATGACCAATTACGCATTAACAAGTGGATTTGAAGAATTCATTTTAGGCCCAGATTTACCACATATGCAGTAAAGATATGTATAAAGTTTTGTAGGGAATATGACGGCCAGACTAACAAGACGCCATTATCTGCAATCGTCTAGTAACACCTGCAATGCTTTGTCCGCTGGGGTGGGCCTGTCAATCCTGCTATCAGATCTGTCCACCTTGGGGTTCATTACACAATTGAAATCCCCGCCCCAAATAACCGCGCTTCCCACACACATACTAAGGTTGGTGCACAGAGTCCTGAAGTATGCCGCCGTGTTATGGTTGGGGGCGTACATATTTACGATGCATACCTCTTTATTCTCCACCAGCCCTCTCAATATAATCGTCCTCCCGTCAGTTTCCGCCACCTCCTGTAGTAGCTGAAACGGGACATGCGGCGCCACCCAGACAAGCACTCCCCTAGCATAAGCAGAGTATGACGAACCCACCACAATCCCTTTCCATTTTTTCCCCACTAACGCCAGCTTCTCCCGCGTCAAATGCATCTCCTGTAACAATGCAACATCTATCTTTTGCCTTTTCAAATACAGCATGACCTTATTCCTCTTCTTATAACTGTTAAATCCCCTGACATTCCCAGTTACTATCCTGAGATCTCCCATAGCGCACTGATATCTTCCTCCCCCATTTCCGACCGAACCCTCCCGGTCATGCTATGCAGATACAACCGTTCAGCTCTTCCATGTAGGCTCATGTTTAAACTTAAACTCCCCGAAACTATGTACACCCCAAACTTCCCACCTCCCTTCCCTCCCCCCACCCAACCCTTCCCCACCAACTCACCCTCCAACTGTTGCCCAGCTCCATCCCTGGATCTCAGGCACCCCCACATCTAGCCCCGTCCAGCACAAACTTATGCTCAGAGCTCAGTAGGGTAAAGTCGCCCTAATGGCCACTTAACTATTAGTATTTCGGGGGTGGGTTGCTTCCATCCTATTGCTCCTATTTCCAAAATTATTACGCATTGTGTTAACCCTATGCAGCTTCCAATTACATTTTACCCACTATATTCCAGTCCATGCCGAGCACAAGGCCCGAATGCTATCCAGTGTACAACCAGTCTTGCTTCCCGGTATAATCCGGTACCCCCTCCCACTTACCCCCCAATGTCCTTGGCATCAGTTTTTCAGTCGTCCTGTTCCTGCCGGTCACGGTCCACTTCTTGTTCCGGGCAGCCTTGCAGATCCAGCCACGTTACCACCTCCTCAGGAGTGTAAAAAAAAAAGCGCTCTGCTCTTATGTAGCACCTTTAGCTTTGCCGGGTACAGGAGCATGTACTTGATGCCTGCTGCTCGCAGTCTCCTCTTGACGGCAACGTAGCTGTATCTCAGTCTCTGCACCAGCATCGTGTAATCCGGGTATGCTGTAATGTTGGCGGATGCTTTCTGTATTGTTCCACCTTTACGGAAATATTCCAGGATCTTCTCCCTATCTCTATAGTTGAAGATCCTCGCGATGATAGGTCTCGGCGGAGCCCCAGGTCGTGGTTTTCTCATTAAGGCACGGCGCGCCCGCTCCACTGTGAATCCCTGCGAAAGCTTATCTGCTCCTATTTCTTGTAGGATCATGTTTTCCACCTCGTTTGTAGGGTCTTGGCCCTCCTCCCCCTCCGGCAGGCTGACCACCCGTATGTCATTTCTCCTCGCTCTTCCTTCCGCTTCTTCCACCCGATTTTCAAGGTTAGCAACCTGCTGTTTGAGCACATGAACTTCCATTGCATTATTTGTGCTAACATCAGTATTGGTCTTTACGGCACTCTCCTGCCCACTTGTTCTCTCCGCCAGCCCCCTGACATCTTGCCGTAACAGGGTAAGTTCAGTCCCTACCGCATCAATTTTGCCCCCCACGGCTGTCCGTAAGTCCGCCATTGCCGCGCCCCAGTTGGTGCTCAGCTCCGATATAGCCTCCAGGATTTGGTGCTCATCTCCTTCTGGGGCTTCTTCAGCAGTAGTCGTGGCCGTGCTCCACTCCGATGTTGTGGGGGTCCTCTGCGTTTTCGCAAAGACCTCCATTGTGGGATGTTTGGTCTTGGTTCTCAGACTTTTCACCGACATGATGCAACCTTGCCCACGTGTCTGGCTCTGGCCCGGTGCTGCTTAGTTGTTGTTCGAGTAGTTGGGGTCTCTGTATATCAACCTACACCAATTGTTACACGTGAAATTGTTATTCGGGTGGATTGTAACTTTCCGCGTCACAATTTCCTCTCAGTGTCCATGCCTGTTATCAGCAGGGTGCTGTCTTCTGCATCTTCGATGCTTCTTTCTGGTCTCTGCGCCTGTCAAAGGCTGGTGGTACATACAAGGTGCATATACTCATTTGCTGCGTCTGCGGGCCGCAATGGTCGATCTAGGCAGCATATGCGTCCCAACCCTTACGAGGCCGCTTCACGGTCCACCAGTGTAATCCTTTGTTCAGGATCGGTCACCATTTTGTTTCGGGTGATACAGGTCTCGGTGCCACTTGTTTTGTCCGTATTTGCTCTTCCACTCCTCGGTGCGGCTTCGGGTGCGTGCTCATCGCTTCCAACCTATTGTGGGAATGCTGTCATTCCTCTTGTCCGTTTCGTGTATACATCGTCCCGGTCCAGTGGGAGCGCCGAGGATGTGCCGCCTATCTCACGGCCAGGTGGCCCAACGCTGTGTACATCCTCTCGTCAGTCCGGGCTACTTGTGAGCTTCTCTCCGGTAGTCGGCCACTCACTGTTCCATCAGCCGCTGCACGCCTGCAGCCCAATCACTGCCCGCCTGGCACCCGATTTCAAGTGCCGCCGGGGGTCTCTTTGTGTTGGCACGCCGCCATCTTGGTATCAATTGCACCGCTCCCGGATCGGGACACAAAGTGGCCTAATTCCCTCTGCTGTGTCCACTTTCTCCCGCCGATACGCTCATCTGCTGCCTGAGGTATTCACCCAGATACAGTTTCTTTTTTCTGCTGGAATCAGCCGTCAACACATGCGGTTTGCTTCGGATCAATAGGTCGGATCACAGAGCTCCAAGGAATCTACTCCATGGCTGCTTGGCCACGTCCCGCCATTTAACATATATATATTTATTTTTAACAGACCAGGTAAAAAAAGAAGAAAGGCCAACAAAGGACACAGAGGAAGACAGTTTAAAAAGGATAGAAGTGAAAATGGACATACTAAATGACAATTTTAACAGTTTAAGGCAATTTGTAGAGGAATTTGTGAGAGGAAAAATATGATATCACTGTCCCACCTGTACCTGCCCCCCTTCTCCATTTCCCAGTGAACCATCCCCAAACCTTCAAGAAGAAAATAAACGTTTTGATGAAACATCCATCCCTTCATCCCCTCACAATTAATCCCCTCACAACCAGCCTGTGTTAAATCCTAGTTCCCCTATATTCGTTTCAGTATCTGCTTCCCCCTGTATTTCTCTTGATTGATGTGTGTGTGTATTGAAATTGTTTTTATGTTAGTTGTAGTGAAATGGTTTGAGGCAAAACATTTTTTTTAAAAGAGTCAAAATGTCCATGGACAACGCCTCTTCGGGCTGGCCGTAATCAATATAGTATGGATGTTCGAGGGGCAATACACCTACCCGTAGCAATCGCAACCAATTTGGACCCAATGTTATAACGCAGCAGGTGTCCAATTTGTCCGCAATTGGACACAATGGGGGCGTCCTAAGGACATTAGACCGCTCCGTACTGGTCACAACCAACATAAAACATGTTCTTAGAACACACCAGGTGTCCGGGTTTGTCTGTAAATGAACAAAATGGGAGTGTCCTAAGCACAGTATACCTATCCGCACCGTCCGCAGCCAAGATGGAAATGTCCGCAGAACAGTCGTGGTGTCCGGCATGTCCGTAGTCAAACAAAATGGAGGTGTCCTAACGACACTGCACCTGGCCGTGCAGTCAGCAGATGATATATGCCCATGCGCACCACACCCATAAGTGCTGCGAACATCGCGCCTGTCCCTAACTATCCGTCTCACTTGTGTCGCACTTTTAATTACTTTCAGGACCCGAACACTGTCCGTAGAACTCCCGCGCGCATGTCCGCTACTCTGCATTTGGTGTCCAGAGGGCAGCCATTTCCTTCGCGGATGTGTTCACAGCGTCATCATGTGACCGCACCCACGCTGACCGTGTGTACTAATTTGCGCAGTTTGTCTGCTTCCGCAACATTTCAAATGAACTTATAAAAACATGGGAAATTATTTTACAGTAGAAAATCACAATTTCACATGTCCCATACAATGGCCCAACCTTTCAAATGATTTTTTAGAATTTTTGCAACGCTTTTGAGTGATCGATATGGTCACGAGCCGCACCCCACCACCCCTATAAATGGCCACACCCCCGAGCTCATCTTCATTGTGCTTCTGGCTATAGCAGATTGAGTTGTGCTACCTTTACTGCTGTAGCAAACATTAGCCGAGGAATCCTTATGGCATCCATGGCTGCTGTTGCTTCATTAGCCTCAGCACCACCCCCAAACCCTCCACCACCACTACCTCCCCAAGAGCCTGCAGAGGGAAATACGGGTGAGGATATAGTCAGCGAGGAAGAAGATGAAGAAGGAACAAGTTACTTACCTGTAACTGTTGTTCTCCAGCATGGGTCTGGCATGGATTCACATGCTCATGAATATTCCCCGTCAGGCCGGGAATCCTCGGTATAGAAAAAATCAGTATCAGTTTTGTTTCTGATCTGTCTTTCTCAGTAGTAACCAATCACTGGTCTCTGGGTCATACTGCCCCCAGCCAATGACTGCCCTCTCCCTAAGCCCCTCCCCTGGCAGCCATCCTCAGATTTGGTAGCACGTGAAGTGGCAGTATGACCAAGTGAAGTACCGCAGAGGGGTAGGCGGGAGGGTTTGCATGTGAATCCATGCCAGACCCATGCTGGAGAACAACAGTTACAGGTAAGTAACTTGTTCCTTCTCCAGCATGGGGTCTGGCATGGATTCACATGCTCATGAATATAAGAATACATAGCAGTATACACATGCACAACCACGGGAGGTGGCACAAGGCTCAATATCAAGCAATACAACAACTCAACATTAAGCGACTCTTACCTCCTCACCAGGCTCACCTTAGGCGAACAGGTTGCGCAGCACTGCCTGGCCGACTCTGGACTCCTCCCTGGAATCCCGGTCGACGCAGTAGAATCTCGTGAAGGTGTGCGTCGACCTCCACATAGCAGCCCTGCAGATGTCGAGCAGGGGCACACCAGACAAGAACGCCGTAGTAGCAGCGATCGCTCTGGTCGAATGGGCTCTCGGACGGCCGGGCAGAGGTCGGTTTGCCAACCGGTGACAGTGCATGATGCAGCCGGAGAGCCATCTGGAAATGGAAGTCTTCGAGAGAGCCTTCCCTTGATTCACAGGTCCAAAGTTCACAAACAGCTGTGATGTCGTCCGGAAACTCTTTGTGCGGTCCACGTAGAACTTCAGCGATCTAGCCACATCTAGCGAGTGCAGAGTCCTCTCAGCCGGCGACGAAGGCGACGGGAAGAAAACTGGCAACACCAAGGGCTCGTTGAGGTGGAAGTCCGACGGCACCTTTGGCATAAAGGAGGGGTGCGTCCTCAGCACCACCCTCGTGTCGTGAAAAGTCAAGTATGGAGGCTTGCAAGACAGGGCCTGGATCTCTCCCACTCGTCGTGCAGAGGTGATGGCCACGAGGAATGCTGTCTTCCACGACAGAAACTTCAACGGAACTGAATGCATAGGCTCGAATGGGGCCCCCATGAGCCTAGTTAGTACGACGTTGAGCTCCCACGCCGGGGCAGGGGCCCTCACCGACGGGAATGATCGGAACAATCCTTTCATAAATTCCTTCACCAGACGATGGGACCACAAGGACGCCCGTCCTGTAGTTCTGGTGTAACGTGAGACGGCAGCCAGATGTACCTTGATGGAGGCGTGAGATAGGCCAGCCTTAGCCAAAGACAGTAGGGCCGTAATCCGCAGAGGGTTAATCTTCTGTGCTCGGCACCAGACAGAGAACCTCTTCCATTTGTGTCCCTAGCACCTGAGAGTTGAGGATGCCCTGGCCTTTGCAAGAACCTCTCTGCAGTCGGCCGGGATGTCGTATCCTCCAAACTCTAGTGCTGCAGGAGCCAGGCCTGCAAGTTCAGCGACTCTGGTTCGTGATGAAGAATGGCGCCTCCTTCTCTGGAGAGAAGATCCGCATCCGTCGATAGCTTGACTGGTGTGGACGCTGACAAGTCCAGAAGGTCCAGGAACCAGATCTGCCTCGGCCACGCCGGTGCGACGAGGATCATCCTGCACCGGGACATCTTGAGCTGGTTGACGAGCCGGAGTAACAACGGCAACGGCGGGAATGCATAAACGAACAGGCCGTCCCAGGGGAACGAGAAAGCATCGCCCATGCTCCTCGGTTGGGGAAACCTGCTGGCGAACCTCCGGCACTTGGAGTTCGCTGCCGTCGTGAAGAGATCGATCTGGGGTTCGCCCCATCGTCGGAAGAGTCGGTCCACTTGATCCTGGCGCAGTTCCCATTCGTGGCACGAGCGCAGCTCCCTGCTGAGTGAGTCGGCAATGGTGTTTTTTATCCCTGCCAGATGAAAGGGTAACAGAAACATCCCTTGTGCGATGGCCCAATGCAACAGATCCTGGGCTTCCTTGGACAGGGCAGGGGATCTGGTTCCGCCCTGCTTCCGAATGTAAAACATCGTGGTGGTGTTGTCGGTGAAGATCCTCACCACCTTGCCCTTGAGGGACGGAAGGAAGGACCTGAGGGCCCAGAACACTGCGCGGAGCTCCAAGATGTTGATGTGGAGAGTCTTCTCCTCCGAGCACCAAAGGCCTCTCGCGTGGTGGCCCCCGGTGTGCGCTCCCCAACCTTCCAGGGAGGCATCCGTCGTCACCATCACCTGGTGGGCCGGGGCTAGGAAGCCTCTTCCCGCTGTCAGATGAGCGCGGACACCCCACCATCGTATCGCCTGAGGGAACATTTTGTTGAGCAAGATCCTGTCCTCGAAGCTGCCCATCGTCTGGATCCAGTGGGCGTCGAGGAATTCCTGCAAGGGCCACATCCGAAGTCTGCAATGGGGCACCAGATAAATGCAGGAGGACATCATTCCGAGGAGGGACTTGATAGACCTCACTTTGGCCACGTCCGTGGCCAGTAGACGTTGCACCTTTCCTAGGATGGTCCTTATCCTTTCCTCCGACGGTGAGGCCCGCCGCGCCACTGTGTCGAGCTGTGCTCCCAGAAACAGGGCGACTTGCGACGGGACCAGGTGGGATTTTGGAAAGTTGATGGAGAACCCCAGGTCCGTGAGCAGCTGGACGGACTTCGCATTGTGTTCCACAGCGAGCTCCCTTGTCCTTGCCCGTATGAGCCAGTCGTCCAGGTAGGGGTAGACGTGGATCCCCTGCAGGTGCAGCCGTGCCGCCACCGGTGCTAGGCACTTGGTGAACACCCTGGGCGCTGATTTTAATCCGAACGGGAGGGCCTTGAACTGGTAGTGCCGCCCTTTGACCACGAACCTGAGGAACTTTCGGTGCCTCTTTAGAATAGGGATGTGGAAGTAAGCATCCTCCAAATCCAACGACGACAGGAAATCGCCCTCCTCCAGCTGTCCCAGCACGTGCTGGAGGGTGACCATCCAGAACTTCTGTGCCTTGATGTATTTGTTTAGTCGTGGCAGGTCCAGGATGGGACGCCATCCTCCTGTCTTCTTCCGCACGAGGAAGTATCTTGAGTTAACTCCGGAGCCCCGAAGCCTCTTCGGGACCAGCTCGATGGCACCTTTCCTGAGCATCGCCCGTACTTCCAACAGCAGTTGAGGGACGTGATTTTCGTTCCTGGCCACGGGAGGAATGCGGGGGCACCTCTTCTGGAACTCGAGGGCGTGCCCCAGGGCCAGGGCGTCCAGCACCCAACGGTCGCTGGAGATGGACTACCACACGCCGACGAACTTCGTCAGCCGGCCTCCCACCGGGGTGCTTCAGCGGGGGCCCGACCCGACGGACGGTTCAATCCTGCTTGGAGACCGCTTTGCCTCCTTGACCACCTTGGCGACGACGGCGGGATCCACCCGACTTGCCGCGTCCCCTGTAGGCCTTCTGCGACAAAGACCTTGCCGCTTGACGGTAAGTAGAGGAGCTGCTGCCGGCTCCCTTGGAGGCACCCTGTCTGCCTCCGGAGCTCCGAAAGGACGGCCGTCGCTGTTGGAGCACCCCCAGTGCACGGGTCGTCTCTGTGTCTGTCTTGATTGCCTGAAGGGATTCATCAACCGCCTTGCCGAAAAGGTTGTTCCCCTCGAAGGGCATGTCCAAAACCTTGGTCTGAACGTCCTGGCGGAAATCCGTCGCCCTGAGCCATCCTCGTCGTCTCAGGCAAACGCCCTTGCCCAACTGACAGAAACCGGTGTCGGCGATGTCCGTAGCCACCGTAATGGCGTGGTCCGAGGCAATCTCACCTTCCTGCAAAATTTCCAGGGCCTCAGCCCTCTTGGCATCCGGAAGGAAGTCCAACAGAGGGGCGATCTTAAACCACAACTCCCTGTCGTATTGGGCTAAGATGGCCAGGGCGTTGGCCGCCTTGATGGTCGTCGCTGCAGATGAGATGACCCGTCGTCCCATCGCGCCCAGTTTCCTACCCTCGCCGTCCGGAGGGGAGGTTGAAGTCGAGGCCGATGCCCCCCCGGTTTCTTATTGGCCGCCGCCGAGACGACCGAGTCCGGGGTAGGTTGCGCTCTAAGGCACAAGGGGGCAGCGTTGGGGACCCGGTACTTCTTCTCGTACCGGTCCCTCTTTGCAGGAGCCGTGGCAGGGTTCTTGAGGAGGGAGAGCCCCTCATCCCAGATGTCATCAAGAAGCGGAACGGCGAGGACTGTCTTCCTTTTAGCCTCGCGCCGCTGGTAAAGGAACCCCTCCTTCTTTTCCTCGGGGCAGAGCTGGAAGAGCATGGAAGGATCCAATCTCGTCAGGCGGCGACGCCCAGGCAGGGGGGGCGACGCCCAGGCAGGGGGGGCGACGGGGGACACGTCCCGTCGTCGCCTCCGTCGTCATCCGTACCCGTCGTAGTCGTGTCCATGCCGGTATCATCCCCGTGGGTAGTGGGCCGGGGGGAAGGCAGAGAAGGCCGCAGAGGCGGGAGAGGAGGCCTAGGATGCGTCCTCCTTCTCTTAGGCGGTGGGCTCCCCGAAGGTCCTGGCTCCGGATCCTCCGTCGGGTCTGGCTCAGGCTCCTCCGTCGGGGGAAGAGGCAACCTAGTCTTTATCTCCGAGCATAAGGACTGGATGGCTGACAAAATGGCCGCCGAGGTGTCCTGCGGCGCCGGAAACGACAGGCGCAAGGGCTCTTGCGGAGCCTCGTCTGCGTCACCGTCGCCCTCGCCCTCGTTGGGATCCCTCCCGATGGGCTGTGTCTCCTCCACGACTTGGATGAGCTCCTCTTCAGATGTCGTGTCCGTATCCACGACGGCCACCACCCCCTACCCCCCTTTTTCCAACGAGGACTTCGTGGGGGTCTTCTCGATGGGCCTGAAAGACGACTCCCTCCGCGGTGGCAGGGAGACTCTGGTACCTGAGGGCGCCTCCACTGGTGTAGCCTCCACAGGCTGAGCCAGGGCCGCGGCGACATCCTCAATCGAGGTCCTAGCAGGGTGAATCACGCCCAACGTCACCTTCTGTACGCCCGGTGCCTTCACCTTCGGGGGAGGGTCCGAGCCTCACTCCCCCTCTGCCGGAGTCTTCGAGATCGACCGGGGCCTCTCCAGAAGCTTCGCCGGGTTCTCGGACTTCCTCTTACCGAGCCAGAGCGTTGGCTCGTGGTTGATGGCGCCGGGGAGGGTGCGCCCTGCCTGGCAGCCAAGGAGCCCGACCGTTCGGCGCTCCCGGTGCCCGCGGTGCTTAGCCTTTTGTTGGGCCCCCGTCGCCGGAGCACCCTCACAGGACTTAGAAGACCGCTCTGACTTCTTCTTCTTCTTCTCGCCTGGCGGGCTCTTACCTTCCAGCTAGTTGGCGAGACGGAGGTGGCGATCCTTCATGGTCCGCTCCGACATGTTTCCACAAAACGCGCAGTCCTTTTCCTTGTGTGTCTTGTCCTCATGGAGACAGTAGAGGCATAACGAATGCTCGTCCTCCTTGAAAACGTTCTGAAGCTGGCATCCAGGGCAGGTCCTGAATAGCTTCCCGGGCGTCGAGCGCACTTTCTCCTGGGCCATGTCCGGGGTAGGCCTCGGAACTTCTGGAATCCTCCAAAAGCATAACTCGATGAAATCCTCACCCTTGAGGGGCGTAGAAAACTCTGAAACGGATCCCCGTTGATCAGAAGTAGAAACGGTGGAGCTTGAGGCTCTTTTAACCGAAAAAAATGTGAAAATCTCCTGAAAAAAAGCGCGAGAACGCAGCAAAAGATCGAGAGCTAAGCACAAGGACTCCCAACACTTGAACGTGCGGTAAAAATCTGAGGATGGCTGCCAGGGGAGGGGCTTAGGGAGAGGGCAGTCATTGGCTGGGGGCAGTATGACCCAGAGACCAGTGAATGGTTACTACTGAGAAAGACAGATCAGAAACGAAACTGATACTGATTTTTTCTATACCGAGGATTCCTGGCCTGACGACGGGGAATATTCATGAGCATGCAAATCCATGCCAGACCCCATGCTGGAGAATAGAATGAGGTGGAGGAACTCCGCACTACAAGCACTCAGCGGGAGTCATGGGTGTGGCAGTTGTTTAGCGTTTTGTGCAAACCTGGTCAAGTGTAACCAGTGCAAGTTGGTGCTGAGTCGCTGGAGACCTGGTGCATACAGCTTGGGTACGACAACCATAAGGTGACACCCAACGTCTTCCACAATGCTGACATTCGCAAGGTGGTGCCATGTGAAGAACGTAGTAGATGGAGTTCCTCCACAGCATCCTCCGTGTCCGATCCTCTCACCACAAGAGACACTCCTGTGGGGGAGCGCATCCTTCCAGCTGCCTCAAAAGCCATTCGCGATGATGTGGACCCTTACCTTTCAAGGGTCCCAATATTGTGTATGTATTGCAACACAGTACTCTGCAGGGGGGAGAGTCTTCGAACTGCTTTTGGGACTATGGACATGGAGCACCAGAAGAACTGCCCCCTACCCTATATCTTTCTCTCTCCACCTGCCCTTTCTTATTCCCGTGGTTGGTGTCCCTTCCTTACCCTCCTTTGCCCTCCTCTCCTAGTGTCTCATGTGCTGAAAATCAATAAACTGGAAAACAACAAAAATTACAAAAATAGGCTCTTTTCAGAGCCGCCTTTCTCAGTTTAACAAAAGAACTATCAAGTGACCGGTGTAGGCCCCTGCGCATTGTTCAAAAAGTCTGCGGACAGTCGTAGGACACACAAAAATGGAGGGTGCAAGCAGAGCAAAACCAATGCACTTGTCGCAGGCAGTAAGTGGTGGCTCTGAAAAGAGCCTTTCGGTGGCGTTTCGTGCGTTTCAAAAACTGTGGATTCGAATAAACGAATTGCCAAATAGATGACTATGAATGCAGAAAAGGTTGCAATGCATTTTGTACATTGGGAAGAAAAATCTGATTGCCAGCATATGTGAGATGGACTAGATCTCTGCGAAAAATGAAAGTGCTGTGAAACAAAAAAATGTTTTCATTGTGGAATGAGGACATGCCAACATCTCTTAGAAAGGCACAAACAGCCTTATTGACATTGCGCCTCGCTTTCTCCATTTGTGGACCAAATGCAGAAGAAAGCAGCCATATTTGTCTTTGTGCAATACGGGAAAAAACTATTTGGCAATTTGGAAACATGTTCATTACCTTCACAAGTCCTTCCTTCATTGCAAATTGCAAAGAAATTCTAGAGACATGTCCTAAACAGTTTCCTCCGCAATGAATGATAATTATATCAGGATGAAGCTGTGTGTGTAAAGTACCACAGAGAGGTACCAAGTCCAGCCACCTCATTCCACGCACGCCATGCCGGTGCACTTCCACAGGAGGAAATCCAAGATCTGCAGATAGACCGCAACTTTCCACATGCACCTTCAACCAATGTATCCATGAGTCTCCCAAAATCCAGATAATCTGTTTTCGAGCACACAGAGCCATGGCTGTCTGGTCTCCTGTCAGGGAATAGATGTTGTGACTAAATTTCTACGTTCAGAACACACCCACTGAACTTTACTGACCAATCATACCTTCGCACATTCTCATTTGCATGTGTCTCCACCCCAGAATCCCCGTTGGTAATATGCGCTGTCTGCAGACTACCGCCACGTCCGTGGACACGTAGAGGATCAGAGCGTGACGACTGTACATTTAAATATGATTCCCCTTTTCCCTGTTAAGTTGGTCTCTGAAAAGAGACGTTTTTCTTTGTTTTTGGGCAGATGCCTTGGAGACACCTGTTATTTTGTTTTTAAAAAAAATATTTTTTATTCTTACTTTACTCCTACAATCATTACAGAACCTTCTCCAAAGCAAGCCTTACATTCCAAAAGAACATGGCATTTCCCAAAGAAGATAACGCAACACCATCTGCTTCAAAATAAGCCGCATTACTGGGAACAATGTTCTCGTGGCTGCAGAAAAACATACCAGCTCGTAACATGAAAGCATGCAATACTTTGATCAGGACAGAAAACAGAACTGTTGTCCCATTTTCCTCCAGGGAGTAAGCCAGAAAAAATGACTTTCGCACTTGGAAAGATATTAATGACTGCTTGCACCAACTGTTCAAAATCTACCAACAAAGTACATGAACTCACGTAGCCCAAATGGCAAGCACCGTAGTGCAAAAGTACCACATGAGGGCTGGTCGTCCGACGCATGTCTCTTCAAACTTGGAGAATTGCTGCAACATTGCGATCAGTCTCAGCGCTCCACACCACCTCCACTCCTCTCACATCGAAATTGTGTGACACACATGCCTACTTTCGGAATAGTGTTGTAAACCATGGACAAAAATATCTCCAAGCACCAAAACCCTGACTCTCTCCACCTCTGCCATATTTAGTACACGCACCGTCTTTCGACACAAAAGAACAATGTGAACATCTGATTGGCTACAGTCCCCTTTCCATGCTGGATTTGCTGTAGAACCCCGTATGTGGCGTGCCCTACCCGCGGACAAGTGCTGTCTACGTAACTCTTACCCAGTGTTTCTACCCTTTCCACATCACTCGCGAATCCATTCCCTCATTGGACACAGCTAAGCAGTCACACTACCATCCACCAATAACATTCAACATCTCTACATCTAACTCCGTCATCAAAATGTGGCACGAAACAGAAACCGCTTTACAAAAAAATCAGCTACCAGTACTGCTAACAATGCTCCTATTAACCCTGATATAGTAACAAGAACCCATAGTAAAAAAAGTATTTTAGCAAAAATGTTTCGCCAGAGTTTTTCAGAATCTAATAAGAAGAGGACCGGAATCATCCTCAACCCTTAAAACCTGCCGTAGAAAATTAATCCTACAAGCTGTCGTAGACAGTGCAATCCTTCTCAAAAGGAAGTTATTTCTTTTAGTGTTAAATAGGATGAAACCACTAACAAAAGTAAGTACTAAACTACAAAAGAAACTTATCAATAAATGGAATGTCAACAAAAATAACTTCTTAAATATTTGTGGAGGTGAATGGAGTCACACAACAACCACAGAACCGTATTTTAATGAAGAAGCATACATACAAAATCAAACAAACACAATTGCCATCCATAGCAGTGGACGAGGGTATGAAAAAATCAATAATACCATCATGGAACAAGAAACACTGCTTACAAAAGTATCTCCTGAAAACTCAGAATTACCTCTCGATTCGACTGAACCAGACCGTCCAGTATACAAATGGCCATGCACATCAATGTGTGACATTTCCAACAAATCTTTCAAATCTTTACGTCAGTTCCTCAATCAGTATGCAAAAGGTAAAGACAAAATTAAAAGGAAAGTGCTCCAAAATATGGATATCTGTCCAGTGCGCAATACACAGGACTACAAACAAGGACATTCATTAGCCTGCATTTCAGGACCTGTTTTCAAAAGCACCTTCCATGATATCAAAAGGATATCAATACATCATTCAAATGTAAGAAATCTAGTGTATAAAATGTACTATGCAGACCCTCCAGCTTATAGCGATTTAGCGATCCCGCAAAATGCCGCGAACACGGCCGTTTTGCGCAAAATGCCACGAAAACGGCTGTTTTGCGCAAAAACGGCCGTTTTTGCCAAAAAAACTGCAAAAACTTCCATTTAAAAAAAAATTATAAAAAAAATAAAACTCAGGGTGCCAGATTCTCAAAACGTTTTAATGCAAGAAATGAAATGCGCTAACACATCTCACCACTTGCGCCCAACAAAAGAGCAGCCCAATTCACAAGGGACACCTGAATGGGCACATTTTATTAAAATGGGCCCATTCAGGTGTCCCTTGTGGATTTTATATGCACGCCCATTCAGGTGGCCTTTTTCACCTCCTTGAGAAAATTAGGAGGCATTTCTGCCAATTTAAAAGCGCGTCCTGAATTTCCAAGCAAGAAGCACTTTTAAATGTGCAGAAATTGTAGGCAACCATACGCGCACAGGAGGTGGGGGTTCCACTGCATGACAGGGTCTTTCTTGACCCTGTCATGCATTTTTTTTAAAGGTATGAACCGCTGCTATGTCGCTTGCATTTTTGTTCCTCAAAAAGGATAGAAATGCGTTTTTTGGGTCGCATTTTACAGTGGCAGGCTCCTGAAGGGCCTGTCACTGTAAACAGCACTGGGAGCTTGCAGAAAATTTTGACCGCCAAAAATCGATCGAATGGTACAATTTGACCTATTTCACCAGTACCATTCGATCGATTTTTATAAATACCGAACATGTGGAGCGGGGGTTCCGGGGTTCTCACCTGCTCCCCAGGTTCAGTATTTTTGGGGTTGCAGGGGTATCCCCCGCTTCCTCAAAATTGGAGGTGGGGGTCCGAAAACAAAAACAGCAACAAAAAAAAAAAAGGGACCCTGCAGCGTCGGATCCGACCTGCGTTAGAGGGATGAATCTGATACTGCAGGGTTGCTGGGGAAGCGGCAGCAACCAAGCAGTTAAGTAGGGAAGGGAGTGGGGTGGTGGTGAAAGGTACATTTTGGGTTGTTTGGCTGAAGTGCAAATCTACGGTCAATTCCACCACAAATAATTACACTTCGGTCAAAAAACCCAGAACACTATTCAAGGCATCTGGCCAGCACACAATTTGCAGTACAGCTCAGCCCCGTGGAAATGCACAGGTCACCTTTGAGAGTAAGGTGACCTGCTCATTTCCAAAAATGGGTTATATAAAAATAGCATATCCTTGGCTCTATTTTTAAATGCCCGATTTTTTGAGGATCATGGTCAAAAACTACATTTTTAAAAAGTGGTCACACTATGAGAGGGAAAGGTGAGAGAGGGAGAGATGTGACGTGATAGGCAAGAAAGCAGAGGCAAAGAAGTGGGTCAAAGGAGGAAGCAGTGCACAAAAGAGCAGTGATGCAGTGGGCCAGAAATCTGAGAGCAAGCATAGGTACAGAAAGTAGAGGGAGCATGTGGTCAGGGGTAGCAGTGAGCCAGAAAGCAAAGAGGAAGCCGTTGGCCGGAAAGAGGCAGTGAGCTGCAGACTGGGAAAAAGGATGAGTGAAGAGTACGATAGAATGAGAGAAAGGATGCAAGATGCAGAAGCAGCACAAAAGAACAAAGGACTGTATATTGGGGGAGGAATTGTAGAGTGTAAGGTGTGAGTTGGGAGTATGATTTGGAGTTTGGCAGGGGCGGGGGAGTGCAAATTGTGACTTGACAGTGTGACATAGGGCCTCCTTACGACCCTGGCGCTAAGGGATTACCAGTACCGGTACCGGTAATCCCTTAGCGCCTGATTACGAGGTCCCTTTGCGGGTTCCCACCTTAACGGCTGGTGTAACGCTCACCTGATTCCCGCAGAGGCGCCGGTCTTGACTGGGTGAATGCCGTATCTTCAAAGGTGATGTGTAACACACGGTTGGCTCTTTGGGCTGGAACTCTGTGCACTGTATGTCTGACTCGAAGAGTAAGATGTCTTAGGTAAGTGAACGCCGAGCTCTCCATCTGCCTCGGGGCAGGGTGCCGTAACCAGTTTCTTCACTGGATAAGGGTGCAGGCCTCTTGACCTCAGAGGACTGCTGTCCGTCGTTAACTGCACGAACGGTAAGTTCTGGGCACTTCAAATGTTTAAAAGTCTTTTGTAATGATATCTCTTGTTTTGCAGGGTTCCGGCGATGGCGGATGGCGGGCTGATGAGAGTTGAGGATCGAACCCGCGTGAGGAATAGAAGCGCCTGGAAGCACGTAAGTAAGCGCTTGTAGCCTGCTTCACGATGCGCACTAACTGTCCCTTTTATCTTGCAGGTACAAGTTCAGAGCTTTAGAGAAGCTGAAGGGTACTGGAATACCCACTGGATTCGGCGAGGGAAGGAGTAATGGCACGTGAGTAATAAAGTTGCCCAATGTCTTTAAACGCACCTTCTTTTGTCTTTCAGATGCGGGATGCAGCGCCGAAGGCCTCCGGAGCGTGCGAAGAGCTGGTAAGCTTTTGTCTTTCAGATGCCGGAATGCAGTGCGAAGACCTCCGGAGCATGCGAAGAGTAGGTAAGCCTTTGTCTTTCAGATGCCGGAATGCAGCGCGAGGCGTTGGTGACAGCCGATGGACCAGGTAAGAGATGCGCTGCCACTGAAGACCGTAGTGCTAACCTGTTCTTTCTTTGTCTTTACAGGTGCTGCTGAAGACTGGATTCCAGGATGGTAAGCCTTTGTTCCCTTAGGCCCAGGATCAGAAGCAGAAGACACGATGAGCGTTCTGCTGCAGAGAATGCAGAATAACACAAAGCAAGATTCATCCATCGGGTGTGGTTTAAATAGCCTCCTGTAGTGCTTAGGTGTCTCCTTCCACAGCCACGCCTAGGTAAGAAAAGAGTTCCTGCTTTCCAGAAGAGTTCCAGTGTTCTGAACCTAGGGAGTGGCTCCTGCCCCACCCAACAGGAAAAGTAGTCCCAAACAGAAGAGGATCAGGGGTTCAACTGGCAGGTAAGTAAGCAGCATGGTCTGCTGCAGGTAAGTCCACCCAAGCATTATGAGCCCGGCGCTTCCAGCGCTGGGACTGGGAATCTTTATGAGCCTGGTGCCACTGGCGCCAGGACAGGGTCCAAAAGGTCCCAATTGGGACTGGCTGGCACTCGGAACCGGGGTTATGGGTCTGCTTCCAAGAGAGTCGGGCAGGTCCTGATCTTTTGGAAGCAGAGATCATGACAGCACCCCCCCTCAAGGCCCCTCCCAAACCGGGCTTCTCCGGGGGTTTGGACTTGTTAGGAAATGTTCGATGAAATCTTTTGATTAGACGAGGCGCGTGGACATATTCTGCAGGTTCCCAGGATCTTTCTTGGGGACCGTAGCCTTTCCAGTCAATCAGGTAAAATAGTTTAGATTTGGAGATCTTGGAATCCAGGATGCTTTTGACTTCAAACTCGAGTTCTCCATCAACTAGAATAGGTTTTGGAGATGTAGTTAGTCGGGTTTGAGGTTGCACGGGTTTTAATAGAGAGACGTGGAAGACCGGATGTATCTTCATGTGAGGGGGCAAGTCCAACTTGACCGCTACTGGATTTACTATGGTAGTGATGGAATAGGGACCAAGGTATCTTGGGTTGAATGTGCGTGGTCCTTTTAGAGGTAGATATTTGGCGGATCTCCTACTTGATATTGGGGGGCTTCCTTCCGATGTTGGTCTGCTCCTTTCTTGTATTGTTCTTTAGCCCTTTGAAGGTGAGAAACGGCTTCCTTAAAGGCTTGGGTGATTGTAGAATGCAGGTGGTCTACTGCTGGTGTTCCAAGATCTTGGAGTGGATTCAACTCCGAGGTTCGAGGGTGACTACCGTATAAAAGAAAAAATGGGGTCTTCCCAGTTCCCGAGTGGACAGAGTTATTGTAGGCATATTCGGCTATCCAAAGGATATCTTTCCAAGTTTTTTCAGTTTGTTGTAGCATGCAGCGCAAATACTGTTCCAGAGTTTGATTGGTCCTCTCGGTTTGTCCGTCGGTTTGAGGGTGGTGGCTGGTCGAAAGTCTCACATCAATTTGAGCCGACCGACAGCAACTTCGCCAAAAATGAGAAATAAATTGACTACCTCGATCCGAAATTAGAACTGAAGGAAAACCGTGCAGTCGGACGATGTTTTCGAGAAATTCTCGGGCCAGAGTTGCTGCTGTTGGTAAGCCTTTGAGTGGAATGAAATGCGCCATCTTGGAGAATAGGTCCACGATTACTAGGATCGTATTGTATCCGGAGCATGGAGGTAGATCGGTGATGAAGTCCATAGAAAGCGTATGCCAAGGGCGAGGCGGGATGTCAATAGGGCGTAAGAGGCCGGCTGGTTTTTCCTTTTGACTCTTGTTTTGGGCGCATACTCCACAGGACATTATAAAGTCTCTGATATCTTTTTTCCAAGACGGCCACCAGAAGTAGCGCTTGATCTTTTCCGAGGTCTTGGTCATGCCGGGATGTCCTTCGATTAAAGAATCGTGATAACAAGAGATTACCTTTTTCTGTAAATCTGTGCTGGGCAGGTATAACCGTTCTTGGAAATATAATAGGTTGTCCTTCACCGTAAAGTCCTTTCCCTGCAGATGCCAATTCTGTATGTCTGCTGGAGTTACCAGTAGCCTGGCTTTATCCTTAACTTCCTCTATGGATTGTGTGGCGATTACACCTAGAATTCTTTGTTCGGGAATGATAGGTACAGGTTTAGGATTGATCAAATGTTCTTCCACTCCCATCCGAGAAAGGGCATCAGCTTTACCGTTTTTTGTACCAGGTCGATAGGTAATTATGAAGTCAAACTCGGCAAAGAATAGTGCCCAACGGAGTTGCCTAGAGGATTGAGCTTTTGCGGTTTTCAAATATTGCAGGTTTCGGTGATCTGTAATCACAGTAACGGTGTGTCGGGCCCCCAGAAGATAATGCCGCCAAGCCTTAAAGGCGGACTTGATAGCTAGAAGTTCCTTATCAGTAATAGTGTAATTGATTTCAGGAGGCGAGAATTTGCGGGACCAAAATGCCACGGGATGCAACTGATTGGTTACTGGGTCCTTTTGTGATAGAACTGCCCCCATGGCAAGGCTCGAAGCATCAGTTTCAACGATGTAGGGGAGTTCTGGGCGAGGATGTTTTAAGATCGGTGCAGAGATAAATCTAGTCTTCAAATTCTGGAAAGCTTGTTCCGCCTCGGTAGACCATTCAAAACGTTTGTTTTTCTTTAACAAGGCAGTGATGGGCTGGACTATTCGAGAGAATTCGGGGATAAACCTGCGGTAAAAGTTAGCGAAGCCTAACATGCTTTGAACACCTTTTACGGAGGATGGCGATGGCCATTTGAGAATTGCATCGACCTTCTTTGAATCCATACGCACTCCGCTAGGTGATGATATGAATCCCAAGAATTCAACTTCAGTCACGTTGAAAACACATTTTTCCAACTTAGCGAAAAGTTTGTGTTGACGCAATCTCTCGAGGACCATTTTCACGTGTTTCCGATGTTCAGTTTCCGATGAAGAATAAACGAGGATGTCGTCAATGTAAACAACAACACACACATCTATGAGCTCTCTGAGGACATCGTTCATAAAATATTGAAAGGCGGCCGGGGCATTGCAAAGTCCGAAGGGCATGACCTGATATTCAAATAGCCCATACTTGGTGCGGAAGGCCGTCTTCCATTCATCGCCCTCTTTTACTCGTACCAAGTGGTAGGCTCCTCTAAGATCCAGCTTTGTATATATGCATGCTTTTCTGACTTGGTCCAGGAGTTCAGGGATCAAAGGTAACGGATATCTATTCTTAACGGTGATCTGGTTCAGGGCGCGATAATCTATACAAGTTCTAAGGTCCCCTTCTTTTTTTGGAACGAAGAACAAAGCTGAGGAAGCAGGGGACTTGGAAGGACGAATAAACCCATTCGCTAGGTATTGATCCAGGTATTGTCGGAGGTGAAGATTCTCAGGCTCGGTGAGAGCATAAATTCTACTACAAGGAGGAGTAGATCCAGGTATCAGGTCTATCTGGCAGTCATAAGACCTATGAGGAGGTAGAGAGTTAGCCTGATCCTTCCGGAAAACATCTTGGAATTCTAGGTATTCAGGAGGTAACTGGGGAGCCTCCGAGGAAATTGCTGCCAGTGCAACACCAGGTCGAGGGTGACAAGTAGAGACACATTCTGGAAACTGAACCGTTCTTGCTCGCCAATCGATCTGAGGATTGTGCTTCTCTAACCAAGGAATTCCTAGAATAATCTGGAACTGAGGGGCCTTGATCTCATCGAACACGATCTTCTCATGGTGTCCAACTTGACTTACTAGCGTCACTTCTTGGGTGGTATGCGTTACGGGTCCGGAGGCTATCTCCGTACCATCCACCGTAGTAATGACGTCCTTTACAGCCTTTGGACAAAGAGTCAGATTCATCCTCAAAACCATTTCATGATCCACATAATTGCCGATGGCACCGCTGTCGACGTAAGCTTCAATCGCATGTAATCGATCCGGATGTTCAGGGCTAATGAGGACCATAGGTATCACGAAATGCGAGGTCACTTAACTGGTTTTAACGCTCGGCAAGAGGACCTCTATTCTTGTCGGGCGAGGTCGTTTCCCTGCTCAGAGTTTGTGACCCTGGTAACTGCAGCTCCTACTGCCTTCTTGGCTGGTTTCACCGGACAGTCTCGAAGAAAGTGCCCCGAGTTTCCGCAATAGAGGCATAATTGCAGCTGTTTTCTCCTTTCCCGCTCCTTTTGTGTTAGTGGTCCTTTCAGGCCCCCTATTTGCATGGGTTCCCCGGAGTCTACTCCTTTGGTAGGAGTTGGTAGTTTGGAAAATACTCGAGCATCAAACTTGGAACGATCGGCCTTCCTGTTCTGCAGTCTGTGGTCAATTTGAACGACTAAGTCAATATAGTCCGAACAGTCTTGCGGGGGATTCACTACTTGGGCTAACACATCTTTGAGCTCTCCACGTAGACCTCTATAAAACAGCGTAATCCTTTTGTCCTCAGGCCATCGAGTTTCCACTATCAGTCTGTTGAAAGACGCAATATAAGCCAAAAGGTCTTGATTACCCTGTCGCAATGAAAGGAGCTCATTGTCCAAGGCCTGCCCCTGTGAATGTCTTGCAAACAGTTTTTCCATACTGAGCTGAAAAGCTTGAAAATCATGGAGAACCGGATCATCTTGATTAACTAGAGGGATCGACCAGTCTGCCGCATTGCCACTAAGGTACGAAAGCACGAAAGCTACCTTAGCTTGATCAGTTGGAAAGGCTGCTGGCCGGCATAAGAAGTGCAACTGGCACTGATTAATAAATACTGCAAACCTCTTTCGGTCACCAGCAAATCGTTCGGGCGGAGCCAGAGGTACATTCCCAGGTAGGTTGATCTGCACTGGGTTCGTAGAGGATGTTGAAGGAAGATTTGCCCCTGATGCGGGTAACGGAGTTTGTCCGGCTTGTGACTGTAGCAATTGTCTAGCGAGATCGTCTGTTCGCTCCTTGGAAATAATCAGTTCCCTTCTTAGAGCATTCGTTTCCTGACGGGCTGCATGCACTTCTGCTCTTAGTTCCCCAAGTAACTGGGCTAGCTGGTCGGTATCTGAGGTTTCCATAGCGCCTGGGTGGGAGTTTTGCAGTAGGCTTTGTGTTCTGTAACGATCACCTGATTCCCGCAGAGGCGCCGGTCTTGACTGGGTGAATGCCGTATCTTCAAAGGTGATGTGTAACACACTGTTGGCTCTTTGGGCTGGACCTCTGTGCACTGTATGTCTGACTCGAAGAGTAAGATGTCTTAGGTAAGTGAACGCCGAGCTCTCCATCTGCCTCGGGGCAGGGTGCCGTAACCAGTTTCTTCACTAGATAAGGGTGCAGGCCTCTTGACCTCAGAGGACTGCTGTCCGTCGTTAACTGCACGAACGGTAAGTTCTGGGCACTTCAAATGTCTTAAAAGTCTTTTGTAATGATATCTCTTGTTTTGCAGGGTTCCGACGATGGCGGATGGCGGGCTGATGAGAGTTGAGGATCGAACCCGCGTGAGGAATAGAAGCGCCTGGAAGCACGTAAGTAAGCACTTGTAGCCTGCTTCACGATGCGCCCTAACTGTCCCTTTTATCTTGCAGGTACAAGTTCGGAGCTTTAGAGAAGCTGAAGGGTACTGGAATACCCACTGGATTCGGCGTGGGAAGGAGTAATGGCACGTGAGTAATAAAGTTGCCCAATGTCTTTAAACGCACCTTCTTTTGTCTTTCAGATGCGGGATGCAGCGCCGAAGGCCTCCGGAGCGTGCGAAGAGCTGGTAAGCTTTTGTCTTTCAGATGCCGGAATGCAGTGCGAAGACCTCCGGAGCATGCGAAGAGTAGGTAAGCCTTTGTCTTTCAGATGCCGGAATGCAGCGCGAGGCGTTGGTGACAGCCGATGGACCAGGTAAGAGATGCGCTGCCACTGAAGACCATAGTGCTAACCTGTTCTTTCTTTGTCTTTACAGGTGCTGCTGAAGACTAGATTCCAGGATGGTAAGCCTTTGTTCCCTTAGGCCCAGGATCAGAAGCAGAAGACACGATGAGCGTTCTGCTGCAGAGAATGCAGAATAACACAAAGCAAGATTCATCCATCGGGTGTGGTTTAAATAGCCTCCTGTAGTGCTTAGGTGTCTCCTTCCACAGCCACGCCTAGGTAAGAAAAGAGTTCCTGCTTTCCAGAAGAGTTCCAGTGTTCTGAACCTAGGGAGTGGCTCCTGCCCCACCCAACAGGAAAAGTAGTCCCAAACAGAAGAGGATCAGGGGTTCAACTGGCAGGTAAGTAAGCAGCATGGTCTGCTGCAGGTAAGTCCACCCAAGCATTATGAGCCCGGCGCTTCCAGCGCTGGGACTGGGCATCTTTATGAGCCTGGTGCCACTGGCGCCAGGACAGGGTCCAAAAGGTCCCAATTGGGACTGGCTGGCACTCGGAACCGGGGTTATGGGTCTGCTTCCAAGAGATTTGGGCAGGTCCTGATCTTTTGGAAGCAGAGATCATGACAGCTGGTTTCACCAGCCATTAAGGATTGGACCCGCAAAGGGACCTTGGTGCTAATTATGGTACCGCAATTTGCGGTACCGTAATTAGCGCCTTCAACATTAACATTGAGCCCTATGGGGCGAAATGGCAATGGTGAAGGGGCAATGGTGAATGGCGGAATTACCGCCCTGCCAACCTCGAAATGGGACGGTAATTCCGCCATTCGCCATGCCGGAATCCGGCGTCGACCATGGTGCTAATAGCACCACGGTTTTACACCTGGGTCGTAATGAGGCCCATAGTACGTAAGTATTTGTATGACAGAGTGAGAGGTTCAGGAACGCAAGTTGTAATGGGGAGTTGGTGAGATGTGTGATGTGTGTTGGTGAGAGAGGTGTGTGGGTGTTTGGGGGCTTGGAGGGGAATAGTTTCAGCATTACAATTGATGATCAATTTAGTTAATACTATTAAATAGGCATGCACATTAAACCAAAAATTTCGACAAAACTAAAACTGTTCTGCCAAGCCAGAGACGTCATGGACTCTTCCTATTAAATTAATACAAAAGATACATAATAATGACACCCTGGCTCTCTTGTAGCCTTGCAGTCTGCCTCGTTCCTACAATGTGGCAATCTTACACCCTCCAGTTAATACAAAATGTCCTGCACAAATGCAGCAATAAATAAAGGTTTGTGCTGCAATATTTGCCATTTCATGCCGCAAAATTTGCCATTTCATGCCGCAAAATCCTGGAAGGTCTGACTATGCTAAAAGTCCAGCTTTAGAATTAGCCAATATAAATAACAGTCTTCTGCATGGTACACCCAAATACCTACAAGAAGAAATCGACCGTATCCAGAGAAAATATTTTGGAAGTGAAAGCCACTTACAAAATGCAATAGTTTTAGAACAGACTAGCAACAATTCTGCACATAGCAACCTTCTATTACACACATACAAAAAATAAATACTAAAATTTAAAAGTGCATCGGCTGAAGTACCAAACCATGTGTGTGTGTTGCCGCAGAATGTTTTACAAAAGGAACACAAAAAATATAGATGTAACATACAAAATAGAAGACAATGAAGATTCCAAATGGTTTGAATTAGCTCTCTACCTTTTAGCAGAAAACAAATACCAAATAAGCAAACCCCTAATATGTTGCACTTACTGCACTACAAAACTGGACAACAACCAAACTCCTTCACGTGCTATCACAAATAATTTGGAATTGTTCCCACTACCAAAACCCCTGCGACGACTCAATTTGTATGAGAGCATCATAATTCAAACAGTTCACCCATTTCAGGCAATAATACGCCTTCAACCAAAAACAGTAAAATTACCTCCCTCTGAATTGATGAAAGGCATTTGTGGCAAAGTAATTCATTTGCCATTAGATCTGACAGAAAATGTACACACTCCAGGAGTGCAACATCCAATAGAGCATTCTTTAATTGTCTTGGTAAATGGTGTACCAACAAAAGACAAAATAATTTGGCAACAACTGGTGGACTTACATAAAGTTAGACAAGCCTTGCAATATCTGAAAGACAATCACGAATACTACAAAGAAATAAATATTGAACAAAGCTTAAGGGAAACAACTTAAATAATTCAAGAGTCATCAGAAACTGGTCAATTTGAACTTCTGGATCCTGCTGCAGTATCCACTGTTTTGGACCATTACACAATTCATTCATTGCATTCCAATGAAAGCATAGATGATGCACTAGAAACTTACCAAATGCGACAAACCAAAGGGTCACCAATGAGCATATGGGAAAAAAAGTATAGAAGCACGTGCTTTTCCACTGCTATTTCCTACTGGCAAAGGCGGAAGATACGATGATAGACCCACTCAGATTACTGCAACAGAATACCACTCATTACGAATGTATTCGCAAGATCCCAGATTTAGACAAAATGTGAATACATATTCCACCTACTTTTTGAAAGTGAACTAGCAACCCTATGTTACGGAGTTGCACACATTTTGAAATCTGGAACCCACTTTCAAAATATGTCAGCTACGCAATTAATACACAAATAACAAGAAAAAGATGAGGTTTTACAATCAAGTATAACAAATCTGTTTGCAAACATGCGTGGTACAAAAGAATACTGGTTCCGACGGCACGGAGACGTACGTTGTATGATCAGAAACCTTGGACCACCGACTTGGTTTGTTACACTAAATTGTGCAGAATATGCATGGGAATATTTACATCAGTTCCTACGCATCTCAAACAACAAGAAAACCAACAAAGATTTACACCTGGAGAAATTTACTCTCTAGATCCAGTTAATGTGTCAAGATATTTCCATCATCGTTTCATTGCTATGCTACACTATATTTGTAGTAAAACTGTTCCTCCCCTCAGAGAAGTGCAACACTTCTTTGGGAGAAAAGAATACCAAGCTAGAGGAGCACCACACATTCACATGCTTTTATGGATCAAAGGTGCACCTAAATTTGGTCACAACAGTGATGCCACTGTTTTGCAGTTCATCCAAAAATATGTCACTTGTGAAATCCCTTCACAACGGACACATAGTGACCTGCATGGACAGATTTTACAATTTCAAAGACACAAATGTGGCAAATATTGTCGTCGCACGGGCGTGGCCTGGAGCGCCAGCGATGAGGCAGCTCCTCCGATGGCCTCCACGGCTCAGCGTTAATTTCACCCGTTTCCAGCTAAGTTCCCTGGTCGTGATGGGGAGCTTTCACCTGTTGTGGTCCTGGGCAGTGGATGGCAGTGTCTTGAGGGCATAACGCCTTCGCTAATGGCGAAAATGCGACAGGGAGCGCGAAGGCCCGCTCCCATAACATGACCTAAAATGGCTGCTGCATCCTCGCGACCCGCTCCAGGCTGGCGGCTGGCTGCCATGAGACGTGTATGAGGCTCATCTCGCACGACACCCTGCAACAGAGTGTCTCTCCCCCCCCCCCCTGTGCCTGGTCCTCGACGGTTTGAGGCCTGCTGCCGGGGCCTCTGTGATCACCCGACTCTGCGGTTTCCGCCACCGCCGCCTCACTGGGATTGCGCTCACCCTCGTCTTCCTGGTGCGCCCCTGCCCACTTTCTGCCTGCTGCCTCTCCCGGCTACCACCAGAGGCCCCTCCGTGATCCCGGTTCGAGTAAGAGCCACACACATCGCCTGGCGGAGATTGGCGGCCCCTCAGCTCTACCTCAGCACCCTCTCCGATTCCTGGGGCGCCCCTGCCCATCTTCGGCCTGCTGCTCTCGGGGGTGGGGCCCTGCCTCCCCCGGCTACCATCGAAGGCCTACTTGTTGCAGCGTGCCTCCGGCTTGGGGGTCGGCCACGCACAGGTGAGGTGGGCTGCTCCTCAGCCCTGCCCCAGCAACCCCCCCGGCCAGCCTTCACTCCAGAGGCCCTCCATCTCCAACTACAGCGTGGCCCCGATTTGAGCAACACACACCGCCCAGGGACGACTTCGTGTCTTCTGGCCCCTCTGCTACCTGCTCTCTGCCCCTGCCCTGGGGTTACCCTGAGGCCTACCACAACACCCCCTCCGGGCGCCTAATATCCCCGCCGGGAGGGCCCTCGAGCTCCACCTACTCCGACCCCACACGGATTGTGTCCCCCCCCCTGCGACTTCCTGGGGCGCCCCTGCCCACGTCTGCTCACCACCGGCCGGAGGTGCCGACCGCCACCTTCCTAGGTGGACGCCCAGCTCGCTGGACTGCCCAACTTTGAGGAACTGTTCTATTTTGCGAGAAGCTGGAGTCTTAACCTGTCCGCTCCACCGCCTAGGATCCTCGGGCTTTGCCCACCCCGCACATCTATTTGGCCCCCCCTCAACCCCTTGCAAAATGTGAACTCGGGAGTCACCCTCGGGGGACGTCCCCTCCCCGCGAAACGATGGCCAAAGCACTAAAGCCTCCTAAATCAACCGACATCTCTGCTATGCTGCAGGCCTCGGGAAGGGTGGGAAGGCGGACCCCCTCAAGCTCACCTCCCAGAAAACGTCTGAGGCGGCGGAACGCTCGCAACTAAAGGAGGATCTTCAGGCTTTCATGAGCGATATTAAATCTGAATTCAGAGCCTGCATGTCTGAACTCACCGCCAAATTGGAACAGACCGAACAAAGAGTCGCCGGCATCGAACTGAGGGTTGGCGAGGTCGAGGACCTGTCCACGGACCACTCTGCTTCACTGACGGAAATTCAACGCACCGTCCAATCGCTGGTGGCAAGAACCGAAATCCTCGAACATAAACAGGAGGACTTGGGGAACCGCTCTCGCCGCAACAACCTACGTCTTCGCGGGGTACCCACCTAGATCCCTGATCGGGAGCTCCCGGAATACGTTAGCACCTTCTTCCAGACCTGAACGAGACTCGACTGCTGCTGGATCGGACCCACAGACTGCGCCCTCGCCGGGGGGTCGATACGGACCCCTCCCCGGACGTGATCACTAGGGTCCACTTCTACTCCACCAAGGAGGCCATAGCAGCGATTGGCCACTCTAAGGACAAGCTCTCATTTCAGGGAATCCCGATACAGGTCTTCCAGGACCTCTCCCCGCGGACTCTTCAAAAGCGCAGAATGCTCCGGCCTCTGTCACTCTTTCTTCAGGATCAGCAGATCCGTTATCGATGGCTCTTTCCTACGGCCCTACAGTTTTCGTACAAGGGCATTCAGCGCACCATTAGCCACCTCGACGATGCAACGTCAATCCTCCGCCTGGACTCCCCAGAGACCTTAGACCTCTCTGCTCCGGGCCGATCAAGCCCAGCCTCAGAAGCAACCTCCCCAAAACCGAAACGGACCCCATGGTCCAGAGTGCAGAGAAATCGCAAACCAAAATGACACGCCTTAACGCCTGCACTGGAACCATGACTCTGGACCGACCCTAAGCTTCACATCTTGCCGCGGATCCGACGCGGTCCATAACCCCCTCCAAGGCGGATGACACCACTTTACCCTTGGAGAGACTTTCAAACATGTTGGTGCTGTCGAATGACAGCCCTGTTGCCTAGGGGACATGTCGATAGTTCTAAATCGACCCCCCTGGCCGCACTTTGGTCCTCCCGTTGGAGGTCGCTTTTGAATGTGTTTTCTCCCGTTGGAGACCAGTTAGACCAGTTTAAAAACCCTCGACCACAGGAGACTCCAACTCAATCATGCTCTCACGTCCATGGCTGATCTAACTCCCCCATGACTCCCTTCCCCCCAGCAAGAGGATTGCCCTGACCAACCCCCTCACTTGAAACTATAGTTCACCTCCTTGAACGTTAGGGGCCTGAACTCCCCCCCCGAAGAGGAAATCGATCCTACAGAGGCTACAAGACAACGGGTCGTCGATCGCTTTTTTGCACGAGACACACCTGATCCCGGCGGACTTTTCACGCCTGCGAAGCAAACTCTTCCCACTACAATTCCTCGCCTCTAACGGCACTAAGAAGGAGGGCACCGCTAATTTATTTGCAAAAGACCTGAAGCCTCAGATCCTTGACTCACTATAGTGCCAGGAGGGTCGCTTTATTGCAGTCAAATGCTCCATCCATGGCCAGATCTACACCCTCATCTCGGTGTACGCCCTGAACGAATATCAGGAGAGCTTCTACCAGGATCTGGAGGTCTCTCTCCTCCCATTCATCGAGGGGCATGTCGTCATGGGAGGAGACTTTAACGGGGCTCCGGACCCTCTCAAGGACAGATCTCACCCCCCGTCTTCTAGAGATTTGAAGTTGGCCGCTGGCTTGCTCCACCTGTTTCGCACACTAAACATTGTGGACTCTTGGAGGGTTCTGTCCCCAGACGAACGGGACTTTACCTTCTATTCATATGTGCATCGTACCTTCTCCAGAATTGACCTAATCCTGACCTCCCCACAGATCCTGTCCTTCACCGATGATGTGATAATTGCCCCCCGGATCCTTTCGGACCATGCTCCAGTTACTCTGACTCTGCGGTCTCATGACCCAGACCCCCCTCCGCGCCGCCGGTGGTGCCTCTATGACCCTATCCTGGGAGACATGGCAGTGAGGGACTCAATCGCCAACTCCATTAGAAACTTTTTCGTTGAAAACCGGGACGAGGACACTTCTCCGGCTAACACCTGGGACGCCATGAAGGCGGTCCTCAGAGGCGAGCTGATTGCCCAGGGAGCCGCATACCACAAAAGGAAGAGGGAGTCGCGTGACGCTTTGGAAGCAGCAGTCCGAGAGGCTGAGGCTACACATAAAAGGAAGGGCTCGGCCCCTAAATCCTACAGGATACTGCAAATGGCCAGGAAACGGCTGGAAGCCCACTATGCTGAGGCTATGGCGAATCTGCTAACCAAGTCTAAGCAATGGTACTACGCTCACAACAACAAGGCCAACAAGCTCCTGGTTAGCAAACTGGCAAAGGCGAAGAGCAGAAATACCATCTTAGGCCTCCGTGATCCGCAGGGGGTGATCCACTACGCTGACCAAGAGAAAATACGCTTGGCAACAGCCCACCCCCTGGAAATAATGACGGCAGCCCCGAGAGATCCAATTAAGCAGCACTCATACATCCAAGAGGCGACCCTACCACACCTGACCCAGATGGCCAGGGAAGACCTGGAAGCCCCGATTACAATCGAGGATGTGGAGACGGCCATTAAGAGCTTAAAACCCAGAGCCCCGGGCCCAGATGGATTTTCCACTCGCTTCTACAAAATCTTCCGGCCCCAACTAGCGGCCCCCCTGGCCCACCTCTTCAACTCATTCGTGGCCACTGGCACCGTCACCCCAACGATGCAAGAATCTATTACAGTCCTTATCCCCAAGCCCGGGAAAGACCCTCACGATATTGGCTCATATAGACCCGTTGCGTTGCTAAATTTGGACGCCAACATATACTCTAAAGTCTTGGCCAACCGTCTGCCACCTATCCTCCCTAATATCATAGACCCAGATCAAACAGGCTTTATAAACCACAGGTTGATGAAAGACAACATCCGCAGGGCCCTGGATCTCATTGAAATCGCCACTCGGGATTCCCAACAGCTATCCCTATTGGCATTGGACGCAACTAAAGCGTTCGACAAGGTGGACTGCTCTTATCTGCGCCTCACTCTGGGGGCCTTAGGCTTCGGTCTGACCTTTCAGAAGATGATCCTGGCGAACTACCAGTCCCCCCGGACGAGGCTGAGAGTCAACGGCCACTTGTCGGACCCAATCTCCCTCACGTGCGGAACGAGGCAGGGATGTCCTCTATCCCCTCTGCTTTTCGCTTTGGCCATGGAGCCGCTGGCTCAACGAGTCCGGAAGAACCCCCGAATCAGTGGTCTGTGCACCGGCTCTGCGCAACATAAAGTGGCCCTCTACGCGGATGATGTTTTGCTTACCATCACAAACATTGAGAGATCCATGAGCGAGGCCTTAACTGAAATCCACAACTTTGGCATGGTCTCGGGATTCGCGATTAACTATCAATAGTCGGCGACGCTGGGAGTGGGCATGACGCCAGCTGAACGGGAGGCCCTGGTGAAGAGAGGTCTGTTTCAATGGAGCATCAAATCGATCCCCTACTTGGGGGTTCATATCCCTGCACGCCCAACGGAAGTTTACCGAGCTAACTTCCCGCCACTCTTCGAGGAACTAGAAAAGGATCTAACCCGCTAACAACCCCAAGAGATCTCCCTCCTAGGCCGGATCACGGCATGTAAAATGAACTTACTACCGCGCTTCCTCTATGCCTGTGCCGCCCTCCCGATCACCATTCCGCTTCCCCCTTGCAGCGGCTCCAAAGGAAGATGGTGGACTTTATCTGGAAGGGGAAGAAACCGTGCATCCCGCGGAGAACAATGATGGCCAGCACGAGATTGGGAGGCCTGGGGGTCCCCGACCTCCGCAAATACCATATGGCGGCACAGCTGGCCCACCTCCAGGCATGGGGACTTGCTACGGGTCGACTCAAATGGGTGGAGATCGAACAATCCTGCCTCTCTCTTCCCCTTCGCTTCCTCCTGTTCTTAGCCACAGCTTTACGCCGCAGCTGGCTGGGCACTCTCACAGCTACAAAACAAACAATTAGGGCCTGGGAGTGGGCTCGCAGACACCGGGGCGTCCCAGGAGACTTGAGTGCGCTCTCCCCAATCTTCCTCACCCCAGCTTTCTCCCCCGGGGCCCGTCCCCAAAACTTCAGAAACTGGGTCGCCGGGGGCCTCGCCACGTTAGGACAACTTTTTGAAGGGGACTCCCCCCCCTAACCTTTGAACGCTGCAAGATGACTTTTCAGTTAGCGGAAATGGATAGATACTCCTACGCTCAGCTCAGACACTGGTGCTCTCACCCACAGACCCGAGCGGCGGCCACAAGACCCCTTACCTCACTGGAACTGACGGGGAGCGACCTACCGGCCTAGGGGAAAATATCGACCCTGTATAGGCTGCTACGGGAGGACCCCCTCCGGTCCAGGCCTTCCTACATGTCCCAATGGGAAACGGACCTCGGACACGCCATTGAGGACCATACATGGGTAGACATTTGGACAAGAACGCGGACGTCTTCCCGCTGTATAACCAACAGGGAGTGTGCCCATAAACTACTCCTGCGCTGGTACTACCCCCCTCTACGCCTTCATCACTTCCAACCAGCACTAAACCCTCTCTGTTGGCGACTTTGCGGACTCCCAGGATCCTACTTCCACATGTGGTGGACCTGCCCCCGGGGGCAGGAGTTTTGGTCTCTCTGTATAGCCACCATTAAAGACGTCACCCAGGCGATCATTCCACTCACGCCCGAACAGGTCCTTTTAGGGACTCCATTGTCAGGCTCATACCCGCGGTCGGGGAGAAGAGTGGCCCTGATATCCCAGTTCCTATTAGCGACTAAGATCACGGTGGCCCGCACCTAGAAGTCCGCGGACAGACCCTTGATGGCCCTTTGCTGGGTCAAACTTTGGGCTATTTTAATAGCTGAGAAAGTCACAGCAGCCATGGCGGTATGGCTTCATCGTTTTCGGGATATCTTGGAACCAGTGCTAGACTATGACCGGAATTATCCGGCCCTGACCCACAAACCACCCCTGATAGCAAGGGCCCTTCACGCTATGGAGGACCCACCAGTGCCGCCGAGCCAGTCTGACTAAGGTCGAGAACTATGCTCGCCGGGGAACGTACGGGGTGGGTGATGGGGACTCTGGGTTACACGACCTGAGATTATATATGTAATGTCCTTGTATAATCTCTCCTGTGTGTCGATTGATAAATAAACACATTTTTAAAAAAAAATATTGTCGTCGCAAATACAAAAGCAAAGGGAAATACTACACCAAATGCCGCTTTGGTTTCCCTAGACCAGTTACAGAAACAGGTGAAGTGAACAACTTCATGTCTTCAGTTCGACATAATGTAAAAGGTAAATCACCCAAGAACACGTATTGCATAAAAAGAACAGACGAATCAAAATAGATCAATGAATACAATGCAATCATTGCCCTCTTATGGAATGCAAACATAGATGTGCAGTACATTGCAGACAATTCCACTGCAGTTGCACGATATGTTACAGCCTACTTAACAAAAGCAGAAAAAACAGAGCTTCAAGACCTCTGGAATGACCTATCATCAGACAAAACACTATCTCAGAAATTGTACAGCCTAGGCATAAAAATGCTGTCTCATAGAGAATGCGGCGCCTATGAAGCGGCAGATCGTTTAACTGGTACTGCTTTGTATGGAAAATCAGATAACATAGTATGGCTAAGTCTTGGTCCTGCTAAATCTAGAAAAAGAGTTCTGAAATCATACGAGGACATAGAAATAATTGCCAGAAATGATCCCAACAGCCAAGACATTTTAAAAAACAATTTAATGAACACATACTATCTGAACAGGAGTAGCACTTTGGAAAGCATGTGTCTATACCACATAGCTCAAAACTTTGCATACAAAAATAATATAAAACTCGATGAGAGCAAAGGTAGATATAGAGTGACAGTAAAGGCAGCTTAGTGAAACTTACCAAACGAAGCTTAATTAAGCATGTCAAATTGTCATTAAAAACTCCTCAACAGAAAGAACTATATTACATGTCTCTGCTACAATGTTTTAAACCATGGAGAAAAGAGGAAGAGATACTAGATAATTATGACTGCTATGGAGATGCTTTCAAAGCAAATGAAAGCGCTATCACTGATGTGAACTTTATGCAGTACAAAACAATGTTGCACAATGAACAGCAACACGAAGAAGAACTTCAGGGCCAACTAGATAAGGACACTTCCGACAGTAGTCAACCTTCTGTAACAGGAAGCCAAGAACCACTAGGACAGCCACTAATAGCAAATGAGGCAGAATTAGCTATGACAGAAGTGGAAAACACCATGTATCACTATGAAGAAGTTATAGAAGACTTAACTGTACTACAAGCAAAACTTAAAAAAGATCAGCGCACCATTTTTGAAGAAGTAACAAAACAAATCGCACACGGTGTACAAAACAAAAATGAAGAATGTACCTGCCAAAATTACAAACCTAGACTGCTGTACGTCAGTGGTGAAGCTGGGTCAGAAAAACATTCTTAATCAAAATCATCAGCAAGTTCCTTCAACAATTCACAAACAACAAACTGTCAGCTGTTGTAACTGCCCCCACAGGTTTAGCTGCCTACAACATAGGCGGTGTCACTTAACACCGATTACTACTCCTTCCAGTAGAACACCAAAACAAATTAGACTATTACAAACTTTCTGCAGAAGCTGCAATGGAACTACGCAGAGTATTAAAACAAATGAAAATGCTACTAATAGATGAAGTGAGCATGGTCTCCAAACTAATGTTGGCTTTGATTCACCTCAGATTGCAAGAAGTACTTAAAACAAACTACAGAGAACTCTTTGCAGGGAAACACATTATCGTTTTCAGAGATCTTCACAATTGACACCATTGAAAGGTGAACCTATTTTTAAAACCTTAGGACACAAACTCTGCCAGCATAGGAAATGTCAACCTTTGGCAACATTTCCAATACAGAGAATTAACAGAAAACATGCAGCAATCTGCAGATCTCACTTACTCCCAAATTTTAAAAGTATTAGAATTGGTGTACTATCTCAAGAAGGTCAAGCAATATTGAAAAACCGGCACATTCATGCACTTTATGGCGATAACGCATGTGCTACTGATGTTATGGAACAATTAGTGCACAAAAATGTCAATTGTATGGCATTAATGCCAACTCTTGCAAGCTGTTTCAAATTCAATGAAACAATGTTAAAATAAAGAAATACAACCGCGCCACAGACAAACTAGACGTACATGGTATGACACTACCCATGTGTGAGCAAGCCACAACAAGACTAAATACCTTACGAAATTCCATCTCCAACACAGCTGGGCTGGAAAAAATATTAAAATTATCCTTAAATTGTAGAGTAATGCTTAAACGTAACCTTGACGTGGATCAAGGGCTAGTTAACGGGGCACTGGGTACAGTTGTTGGCTTTCAAACATACCCACGTGACAACAACATTCAGTTGTCAATATTCGCTTTGACAAACCTTCAGAAGTGAAAACGATAGGGTGGTCTACTGCTCGATTCCTCCTCTTCAAAGACATTATGTACGTAGAGAACAATTTTCTCTAACTCTTGCATATGCAGTCACCATTCATAAATCCCAAGGTCTTACCTTAGACAGAAGCATTGATATAGGAAACACAGTCTTTAAAGAAGGCATGACCTACATAGCACTATCACGCTTACATACACTTGACAGTCTATTTCTAATCAACTTTGATGCAAGTAAACTGAATGCTGATATTCCTTGAATTTTAGAATACAATAGACTGCGTTCACTGTACCCCCCCCCCCATCTGAAACCATATCATGTTCCAGAAAAAGTAAGACGTGGTAAAAGAAAACTAATTCAAACAGAAATGCAAACAGAATCTGACAGCAAATCCTTCAAAGAAAACAAAAGAAGGTAAAACTTCATCAATTACCACAAGCAAAGAAGAACCTATTAGGGAAAGTAAATCAGGTACTTCTTCAAAGAAGGAACAGAAACTCCAAAAAAAACACTCAGAGACAGAACTAGCTGGTTCATTAAAATTTTCAAATGAAACTGGTGTAAACTGCTATGCAAATGTAGCAATGAATATTCTATTTCAATTGCCACCAATAGTTACCAATATTTACTTACACAGTACAGACCAATTGTGTTTGCAAATGGTAATCCTTCATAGAAACGCAACAAACAATCCTGACAACACGTACAGTGTTCACGGAATAAGACAAGAATTGGACTGCTGTGCTGCAATGGTGAGATTCATTATAAACTCACAAGAAGATCCACAAGAATTTCTAATGAATTTCTACAAAGTACTGGAAAACAAAAACATACCTATAAATGAAATATTCCACATTTCATACATGAGGAAACATACATGCACTCTCTGTAACAATGTGATGCAGGAACAAATCCCAAATGAGCGATTTGTGTATGTATCCAAACCTAATTGTGAATCCATTCCATTTCAGCAACTTGTACAGAATGCAAACCATGGCAGATTATGTGCTATGTGCAATTCAGATAATCGCTCCACATTACTGATACAAACACATAGTAACTACATAATACTTATGCTTCTACGTTACAATGCAGATGGTACCAAAAACAACTGCAAGCTGACTGGATTCACACACGGTCAAGTGTCACTTGGAAAGAAAACCTTTACAACAGTAGGTATAATCTACAACACAGGAGCTACAACCAATGCAGGTCACTACACTGCATACATTAAAAAGAAATGTGGATGGTTCGAATGTAATGATAGCACCATTACTCTAAAGCAGACATTGCCAGCTAATCTTACAAATGCATATTTAATCTTCTTAAAGCCAAAATATAATAACTAATGTGTACTTCAACATTAACAAAAATTCAAGTAAAAGACTATAAACAGTTAGAATACGCCAACAGGTATCTAACTGCCCAAGAGTGTATAACAACCAAACAGATAAATGAATACCACAGATCCGTAACAGAAAATGGACAGTTAGAATATGCCAACAGGTATCTAAGTGAATGCATGTTCGATACTACTGGTGTACCTATAGCTGTGATATGCTGCAGTGGTTGTGGCCAGGGCCTAGAGTCTTAGGTGTATCTCCATAGATATTTCAATGTATGGGTGTGCAGTGGCTTATAACTCCAGTGCTTATAACTTTGTTCTTGGGTGCATGGCCTTTGGCCATGCACCCAAAACTCTACACACTCCCCACAACCATCTGATCGATAAGCAATAATACAGGTGTATCCATTGCTGTGACATGCTGCGGTGGTTGTGGCCAGGGCCTAGAGTCTTGGAAGTATGGCCTACGGCCTACGGCCATGCACCCAAGACTCTAGGCCCTGGCCACAACCACCGCAGCATGTCACACCAATGGCGGAGTATAAATCAATAGCACCCCCATAGAAATGTATTTTTTTAACTACGGCATGCACTCAATTTCACTGTTCGCTAACACCACGTGTTTCCTTAGAGAACATTTTCAAGTTGCCTGTGCACAGCACGGACTGAAGTACTATCCTTATGAGACCCCTCATTTTCTGTACTTACAAACATCCCGAACACGGCGGGCATAGGGAATACATCATTAACACCTACCGCCTGAACAAATACAGTATTTCACCCATCTCTTACTCTCTGAACCTCCCCAAGCACTCTGACACACCAAAACAGTTTCTGAAATAGCATTTTGCTGCTGGTCGCCGCCGCGCTGTCGGCGGATCCAAGATGTCGGGCGCATCCAAATAATCTGACGCAGAACACGGCTCACTGCAGCCAATCGGCGGAGACGTCTGTGTCCGCGTTCATGATGCCAGCCCCATAGCCAATCGGTATCTTGTCCGCGGAGCGAACAGGGAAGTGTGACCGCGGAGCGGACATAGATATCACCAATTTTTTTAGACCTACTTTTTGGTCGTTTTAAAGAAAGCTACTGCACGGATTGTCACCAAATTTACAAAAGCACTCTTTTGGGACAATCCCTTGCTCCTGCTGCAAATTTGGTGAAAATCCGTCCAGCGGTTTTGCCTGTAGGCATGCGCAAAGTTTTTCCCCCCATTCACTCTATGGAAAAAAAAGATGTTTTGGGACCCCCCTATAACTCCTCCCCTGGACCAAACAGCACCAAACTTTGCAAAAAAATTCAGAGTGGCCCATATACTTTTTTGCAGAGTTTAGTGAGGATTCGTCCAGGGGGAGTGAAATTATAAGCCGCACAAAAAGTGCTCTTCCTATGGCAACAGCAACTTAACCATAACTACACGGCCACTACTGTGGCCGTGTAATATATATATATATATATAGAGCCTCACCTCCTCCTGTGACACTTATCTGCTCTTGACTCACAGTTTTTCCTGGGACTGTGCCCGTCTATGTCCCTTTACACCTGTTGCAGATGATGCTGTGGTCTACTCTTGTGGACACTAGAGGGCGTACAGCTCTATCCATTCCTCCATGTTCTGGGGAATGTGTAATGTTTGCACAGAAAGTGTAGCTGTCCTACGAGCTTTCTGCTCATTAATCCATTACATTTTATCTCCTGCCGCTGAATAAACTCCCACACCACGGAAGTTGGCAATGGCGCCGGAACCTCTGAGGTCCCGTCGCGTACTTCCGTGCGCCAGTGCCTCCTACAGAGGCTTTGGAACACCGGAGCTTGCTCGCCCTGTTGCGTTCCCTTATGCAGATAAGCTCCGCCAATTAATATCACCTGCGCCGCGCACCCGCCGTCGCGTTATGACTAAATACAGTTCCAATCATCAGGATATCCAAACATTCAACAATCACCTCATAAATCAATAAAAGTAAAAGTCAGTTAGCTCAGCTGCTCGAGCAGCAAAGAAAGAGGAGGAATTAAGGAAGTTGGGAGTGTTTATGAGGTACTGTTGCACGTGATTGGACTGACAGAAACACGTGGAGAAACAAACCAATGAAGCACAAACTACAGATTCACTCATGTTTCTTGGGATATGTAGTCATTGTTAGTTTGTGGTTCATGATTTGTTGGCTGCTCGAGAAGTAAAGAGTAGAACTGAGCATAATCAAATCCTCTGAGTCTTGACATAGAATCCTATTGTCAGCTTTCTTTATCGTTGGAAATGTGTATACACTACTTTCACTTCACACACTAGGTGCGTGCCCTTATGTAATGACAGTTTGGAGAATATAAAGAGCATGAAAATAAGATGAAGGGCAAAATGAAAGAGTAAACGTATTAAGCATTGATTTTACTACTTTACTGCACCCGCTGAGTGCAAAACGACCCCACTATGTTTTATGTCACAAAATGGTCTAGGAATTATGATTGGTATACGAGAATTTTGTTATATTTTATTTTTTATCTTATACTGAATATATGTTATTAAGTGGTTTTTGAATCATGTGACACCGTTTTAAATGTTAGTGTATTGGCTATACCCTTTTTACATTTGGATTTTCGTTTGTGCATGTTTATGGATTATTGATCCAAAATAAAGTATTTTAATTGACTGACTGTGTGTACTACGATTCACTAATACAGTATAGACTGTGTTGTATCATGCATTATAATAATATTCATCACCGATGTATCACCGCTGTAAGGAAGCCACGGTATCAACAGTAAGACAGACGCAAGTGACCACAGTTCAAACGTGTTTATTGAACTTCAAAAAGGGTTTGAAAAACACCCATCTAATCCTAAATCTAAAGATGGGTGCAAGCTACGACCATCAAATAATAATAACGCAGTCCTAGTGGTATCTTGTCAAACCAAAAGGGCCTATACTAAAAAAAATATATTGCCAAACCTTACCTCTAAATACAAATAGTTATGAAAAAGAAACAAGTGTTCAAGAAATTATATGTCAGGCTATTCAGCTCATTGGCCTCCCTTCCCCATGTTTTCTGCATGGGACAGGGTGGCACACTCGAGCTTAGCATAGTCTCTGGTTTCTCTGCAACAAGGGTGCAGTTCAAACATTAGCATTAGATTCTTCTGTGCCCAAGTCTCTATGACTTTCAAAGTCTCTTCTTTCAGAGGGCTTGACACGACAAACAAACAATAAGTTCCTTTCCTCTCAGGATTTCAAACGCACTCACTTTCGTAGGTGATTCACTATTCACCTCGGATTCCCCTCAGCCGGGCTCAGATCCCCTTTAAACACAATGGTTGTAGTATTTTCATGTATCCAATTTATCAGGTGACTCACGGCCCCCCCTCAGCCGGGTTCACATCAGTTTTAACACAATGCTCAATCAGTCTCCCTCCGCTGGGCTCTGACCAATTTAATTAACTCTAACACAAATTTGCTTTAACACAAAGCTTCAATTGATCTCCCTCGTTCAGGCTCGGATTAATTTTTATCTACTTTGTCATCAACTTTCTTGGAAGTATCAACATTGAAGACTTTCGATTGTGCACAGTATTTAGCTTGACCCGTTGCAGGATCAATTTGATGCAGTTATTTGCCACTCTTTCACCTTTGTTCACTCTCAGTTGGATAACTTGGAGACCTTTGAATGAGCATGCACGCGGTGCCGGACTACTCTGTCAAAGGTATCGTATCTTGGTTTCAAAGTTCAATGACTCATCTGTTGTTCAATTTTACTCGCATTGGTGATCAGCGCTCACCATACAATGTTGCTGCTTGCAACTTTGGGTTTAACACTTAACACTGACCGGTCTGGTATCAGTTGCCCCCAACTCACCGGCGGTGGTTTTTACTGGTGCTGTTTTGCTGTAGGAACCAAGGACAGTACCGCAGCAGCAGGCGATTCTCCCTGCCTTGGTTATTGATGCGGGAGGGCCTCCGACACACAATGCAGGATTCTTCAGCTGGGTTTCCTGGTCATATGCTTTCTATTCTTGAGGTTTCGTGAAAGTAATGGTTCCTTGTCGAAAAGGTCAAGGGCACTTCTGTCCTTGCCATCCCCTTCTGTTTCGCTGTCTTTCTCCTCATTTTAAACTGCCATGTTGGAGCTGCTGCTTCCTCGTGTGCTTTGCCTTGCTCAGAGTGTGCTCTTGTGCTCCGCCTTTTATCCGTGTTGGGAGTGCAATGGAAGTCAGGTGTGTGCGATGGTCAGTAGTTGCCTGACCCTGCCTGACCATTGTATTGGGACATGTCAGGTATACGGCTCGGGTGTTAGTCTGTTTTCTCTCATAGCAAGCTGTCTGTGAGAAAGTTTGTGTTGTAAAAGGGGGGTGGGGTGTGAGTTCCTAAGTATCCTACTTGGTAGAATGGGATAAAGGTGTTACAGGGAAGGGGATACCGCATCTCGCCATCCGGTGTCCCACTCCCACTCCCCGAAGATCCCTCACCCCTGTGGTCCTCCCGCACTGGTCCACCCCCAGGGATTGGATCCAAAAGCGGTGGCTGTGTCCTGGCCACCTGGATGATAGATCCCCGGGGACTAGCGGGTGAGACACCTTCAGGTTCCTCAAAACAAACACAGTGACTTTACACCTCATCTACACACCACCCAAGCGCAGACTTAACAGACATGGTCACCACCATGTATCTCACACATTCCAACAAGTTCTTCCTCCATTGCAACTCAGCAACCAGGTCTATGAAAGAAGATCTCCACTAGCTACTCAATACTCTGAACTTCACACAGCATATGAAAGATCCAACAGGAAAGGTAATATTCTTGACCTCAACAACACTGCCCTGCATCACAGCTCACCAATCCCACTAAACTGGTCAGATCATTTGACACTAGTCAAACCACCCCAGTTAAGCGAACCGATCGGAAACCTAGAAAACAAACCTTCAGATCATTCAAGAACTTCCCAGTGGAGGCTCTCAATGAAGACCTCATTTAAAACTCCACTGCACTGCACATGGGCTGACCTACCTCTGATGAAGGAGGATTGAGACTTGCTTATCCAAGAATCAACTGCCAACATCAACTGCCATTCCACAGTGAAACAACACAGCCTCAAGCCTAAACCATTTGCACGCTGGTACACTCAAGGACTCAACTTCAACAAATGAACCATCAGAAAATAAGAGAAAGCGTGGTGAAAATCCAGCAGCACAAACAGCCTTACTGTGCTCAAGGAACTCTGCGCTACATGCAGATCATCAGTACTGAGGCCAACTACTACCAAAATACCATAGCCAAGACCAACAATGAAGGCAGAGCCCTCTTCTCTTCAAAGCCATCAAGCACTGCATCAGCCCGCTGCATGACCCAGCCGTACCACACTCCATCGAAAAATCCACCTCCATCAACTCTGACTTCATCACCAAGATCAGCATGATCCACCAACACAGACACCAACGCTACTGTAACGCTCACCTGGTTCCCACAGAGGCGCGGCGTCGAAGGCGCAGAACTCTGAAGATGGACAGGAAGGGCCCCTCTATTCTGGCTTCCCTGGCTCGTTGGATACCCTCCTGTGCGTGAAAAGGGAGTATTACCAACTGTGGAACAATGCTCAAGCCTCCCACTCCCTTCCAACCCTCCACGATACCTCCTCCACGATTCCCCGTGAAGCCTCACCTTAGGGTTTGGAAGGATGAGCTCTCCATCCTGCTTCTGATGCAGGGGCGCGTTGAAACCCAGTTACTTCACTGGATTGAGGATTGATGGGAGTTCAGGTAAACTTGACTGTTCAGGTAAGGCGCTGTAAAAGTTCTGTTCAAAAGTTCAAGCTTAATAATAATGTTCGTTGTCTAATTTCAGCAAGCGCTAATGCTTATGTCTTTTTCCCCTTAGGGGCCGGGGTTCGGAGTGCCGGAGATATGGCGCCGACCGGAAGTGAAACAGTTCTGGATGAGCGCTCAGGTAATGTCTTTGCATTCGCTCATTCAATGTCTTTGTCTTTTTTCCCCATAGGGGCCGGGGTCCGGAGATGCCAGGAAGCGGCAGGACCCGAAATGCAGTGGGAATAATCCAACAGGTAAGACTTAAAAGGAAACTGAGCATTCCTTATTCCTTTTCTCCCTCTCACCTTTGTTCTTGTCTTTTTTCCTCTAGGCGCCGGGGCGTAGCTGAATCCGGAAGATCGCTGCTGAAGATGGAAGCGCCTTGCAAAGGTGAGTAAAATGCAGCGCTGCAGCGATCGAAACGAAATGCCTTTAAAATGATGTCTTCCTTTTCAGGGCCGTTGGAGAAATGACTCCGGGATGCAGATTTAGCAGGTAAGGGCTTTTCTTCTCCTATTCTCTTCCTTTCTCCCCTTGCAGGTGTTCCAGGGTGCTGGCAGGCGTGGCTGAAGTCAGGATGCAGGAGCTGACACGGTGAGAGTCCAGCTGCTAGGTGCAGAACAACGCGAAGCATGTGTGGCTGTTCGGGTGGGGTTTAAATAGCCTTGGAAGAAGTTCCTGGTATGTATCCTTCCACCAATCAGGTATGTATCCTTCCCCGACCACACCCGGGTGGTGAAGTAGTCCTACAGGTTAAGTAGTCCCATTCAGGCCTCAAGAGGGCCTGGATGAAGCAGCAAGGTCTGCATCAGGTAAGTGTGCACCCAAGCACTTAAACACATATCCTCTTCTATGAGCCTGGCGCCTAAGGCGCCAGGACTGGGGTCCGCTATGAGCCTGGCGCCTAAGGCGCCAGGACTGAGTCCAAAGGGCCCCGACTTGGGCCCGCTGAGACTTCCCTGGGGAAAATGATGTCTGCCTCTGGGGTTGCTGGGCCCGGCCTGGCTCCTTAGAGGTAGGCACCATGACAGTACCCCCCCTCAAGGCCCCTCCCAAGGTCTTTTCCTCCGGGGGTTTTGGTTTGTGCGGGAATCTTCGATGGAATCTTTGAATTAATCGTGGTGCGTGAACATAGTTACTGGGTTCCCAAGATCTTTCCTGAGGTCCATATCCTTTCCAATCAACAAGATAGAAGAGTTTCGACTTAACTATCTTGGAATCTAAAATGTCTTTCACTTCGAATTCTAATTCTCCATCAATTTGGACAGGGCCTGGGGGCTCAGACAGTCTGGTTCCAGGTTGTACTGGTTTTAGAAGAGATGCGTGAAAAACGGGATGAATCCGCATGTTGGATGGTAAATCGAGTTTAAAGGCCACTGGGTTGATAATAGCTTTGATGGGGTAAGGCCCAATGAATCTGGGATTAAAAGTTCGCTGACCCTTGAGGGGTAGATGTTTAGTTGCTAGCCATACCTGATCTCCTACTTGGTAAGGAGGAGTTTTACTTTGGTGCAAATCAGCGTTTTCTTTATACTTTTTCTTGGCTTGCTGTAAGTGGGTTGTAGCTTCTTTGAAGGCTTGGGTTATTGTGGAATGTAGGTGATTTACTGCAGGCATCTCCAGGGTCAGAGGTGGATCTAGGTCAGAGGTCCGAGGATGGTGACCATACAGGGTATAAAAAGGAGTCTGTCCGGTTCCAGAATGCACTGAATTGTTGTATGCATATTCTGCAATCCAAAGGATGTCCTTCCAATTCAACTCGGATTGGTGTAACATGCACCGCAGATATTGCTCGAGAGTCTGATTGGTTCTCTCGGTTTGTCCGTCGGTCTGGGGGTGGTGGCTGGTGGATAACCGCACGTCTATTTGTGCTAGTTGGCAACATTTCTTCCAAAAGTGGGAGATAAATTGACTTCCACGGTCTGAGACTAATATGGAAGGGAAACCATGTAACCGCACTATATTTTCCATAAATTCCTTGGCCAAGGTGGAAGCTGACGGCAATCCTTTTAAAGGGATAAAATGGGCCATTTTGGAGAATAGATCCACTATTACGAGAATCGTGTTGTAACCACCACAAGGAGGCAGGTCAGTTATAAAGTCCATTGACAAGGTGTGCCAAGGTGCTGGTGGAATGTCCAAAGGTTGAAGTAGGCCGGCTGGCCTTTTCTTTTGACTCTTATTTTGGGCACAGATTCCGCAAGACAACACAGAAGGCTCCACAGCAAGACAACACAGAAGGCTCCACAGCTGACGGAGCTGACAGAGCGAAACAGGCGATAGGCGCCTTCATGCTTTCCATAACCCTTCTGCCCCAGAACATACCAGGCGAGTCCTCCATACCAGACGGCCTACTCTTCCAGAAAGCTCCCTCGAAACAGTGTCTCGACCTGCCACTCGCAAAGCCCTCTGTTGCTCGCTCGTGCCACTTCCATAGACTTACAATCACAGAACGACTCTGAACCCTCTGATCGCTACCCCTTCAGATACCGCTCCACTGCACCCTTGCTTGCACCTCCGGGTTACTTACGCCACTGTTGCGTATCGTGTCATTTGGTCGGCAAATAGTCCTTACCCGATCTGTTTTATACACCATGGACGTGCCTCACTAACCGCATTGTACCTATGGTCGCCTACATACCACATTGACCATTGTGTTGTGCCTTATGGTCGCCTACAGACCACTTTGCCTATTGTGTTGTGCCTTATGGTCGCCTACAGACCACTTTGCCTATTGTGTTGTGCCTTATGGTCGCCTACAGACCACATTGACCTATTGTGTTGTGCCTTATGGTCGCCTACAGACCACTTTGCCTATTGTGTTGTGCCTTATGGTCGCCTACAGACCACTTTGCCTATTGTGTTGTGCCTTATGGTCGCCTACAGACCACTTTGCCTATTGTGTGGTGCCTTATGGTCGCCCACAGTCCTTATTGACCACTAGTGTGTATCTGCCTCACAATTTGGTCGCCCACAGTCCACATTGATTGTTGTGTCGTGCCTTATAGTCGCACACAGACCACTTTTGACTGCTGTGTTGATCCTTATGGATACTCCGACCACATTGAACCGACCTGCGCTGTGCCTCAGGTCATTAACAGACCACACTAGTTACCCTGAGTACTAGCGACGCCTCCCATCATGTATTGGTGCCTTTCGACGCTCATCCACCTACTGTATACTTATAGTAGACAATGGACTAGCCAACCCAACCCTCACTCCAATCAAGACACATTCACTTGCTCATATATGGCAACCACTACCCCCTTCTCGTGGCCCAGCACCATGACACCTGCAAATCCGTACTTGGATGATCCAGCACTCTGGATACGTCACTCTACCACAAGACCAATACCTAACCAACCTTGTACTGCCGCTAAGAGAAACACCAGACTGAATACCAGAACCAGCCCACCTACCGCTCACGGCTCTCGCCAGCCCTTCAGTCACACCTGCCGTGACACTATCACTACCTACCCTTGCACGTCTCCCAACAGAAACGCGAGGCTTGGTTTGCGGCTGCGCCTCGCACCCCAGCACTTAAATGTTGGAACCATTAACACAGACACACACTCTAGCCACCTCACTATTCGTTCGACCTTATCCCTGGCCTACAATCCCGCCTACGATAGCACACGGTCTCACCACGCTACGTCATCTGCTGCCACCCAACCTAGCCTACCTTGTGCCTTATCAATCAGGAACCAAAAACTAGCATCTAGATGCACACACTGGTCTTACCACACTATCATCCCTGTAACAGACAACATCTGCAACACCAGCTCACACAAACCACCTCTTCCTTCGACACCCACCCCTGACACACAACATGACAACGCCACTACAGCCCCTAAACAACAAGACAACGCTACACTCAAAGGTGCTCTGATCAACGCACGATCTATCCAAGCTCATGCCCTTGATATTGCTGATCTCATTGTCTCAGAAAACCTGGACTTACTTGCAGTCACTGAAACCTGGCTGCATGCGGCCTCTGGTCCCTCTCTGACACTAGCCATCCCAGACAACTATTCCATAATCAGATGCGACAGGGACACAAATCAAACGAAGGGCGGCGGCCTAGCCGTCATATTCAAGAGCGCGCTCAACATCAGAACTGCAAATAGCCTTCAGTTATCATCAGCTGAATCTCTTTCACTTAAACTGCCTATCTCCCCCAATCACACAGCCACAGTCCACCTCATTTATAGGCCTCCCGGCCCCACATATTCATTTGTTGAAGACATTTCCTCTCTCCTAGCATCTTGTGCTAAGCCTAACTCCCAAATTATGATCATGGGTGACTTCAACCTGGGTTACCTGGATAAGAATGACACTAAAGCCACCGATTTAGCAAATGTCCTGTCTGATTTCGGCTTCACACAACATATCACAGAGCCCACCCACACTAAAGGCCATATTCTTGACTGGGTTGCAGACCTGAACTGCGCCCTCAATGATATTTCTGTATCCCCCTGCGCTTGGTCCGACCACCATTTAATCTCCTTCTCCATGAACACCAGCCCTCTCGAGGACTCGCTAAACCTCGCCCCATCCACGCTCACACGGAATAAAAAAGACATTACCACTGAGAAACTTTTACCACTCATCCTCCCTTTGTTGAACGCGGCGTCTGAGTCGTGCTCTGACCCCTCAGTGTTAGTAGACACTTATAATCGTGTCATGACAAAAGCCCTCAACACTATCGCCCCCATCAAATTGCGTAAACAAAAACCGCGGTCCCATTTGAACTCCTGGTTCACACCGCAGCTACGTGACCTACGCAAAGAAAAAAGAAAAGCCGATGTCTTATGGAAAAGCGTCCCGTCCCTAGCCAACAAAAATAACCTCACGTCTGCCACCCTTGCCTATAAAGAAGCTATCCTCTCGGCAAAAAAGGAAGCATACAACAAAAGAATCACTCAAGCCCGCTCTAACACCAAGGAACTCTTTAAGATACTTAAGGAACTTGAGTCCCCTATCGCTCCTCTCGATAAGTGCACCCCAGACACTGTTTGGTGCTCAAATATCCAAAAAGCTCTACTAGACAAAATCTCCACTCTCCAAACTAAAATCAATGCAAAAAAAAACCACCTCGCGCGCTCAACCAGCGCCACCTCGAACTACAATATCCAAGCGTCTAAACAAGACCTTAAACCATTCAGTTTCTCTCCCCTCTCTGTCAAGGAAGTAGAAAACATTCGTTCCTTGCTAACAGAACCATGAGGGTTTTCTCTCCACTAGCAGCGGCTGACCCATCCCACGTCCCTTGTGGAGTCCCTCAAGGATCCTGTGTATCTCCCACACTCTACAATGTGTTCACAAAACCACTCTTTGATATCCTTGATTATCTGGGTGTCTCTTACACTAATTACGCGGATGACACCCAGATACTCATCCCTATCACGGGTGATTTTGTAACCGATTCAAAATCTCTCAATACAGTCTACACCGTCATCCAGGCCTGGATGGCTAATCACGGGCTCTGCCTTAACGACGAAAAAACAGAGTTAATTATTCTGGGCTCCCAAACTAAACTTTCGAAACTCGACTCCAACTATAAATCCTTCACTATTGACGGAAATTATATTAAAGTGGCCAATGTCACCAAAACTCTAGGAATCTACCTAGATTCCACACTGTCCCTCGTTTGACAAACTAATGCAGTTGTCTCTGCTTCCTCTTACACCTGCAAATTGATCACAGCCTGCAGACCATTCCTTACTCCGGACAACTGCCTGACCCTCGCGAGAACCCTCATCCTGTCCAAAATCGACTATTGTAACGCCCTCTACCTTGGGACCAGCCAAAGAAATCTGGACAAACTCCAGGTCACGCAAAACAACGCCATAAGGGCAGCACTCAACATTCCTAGACAAACCCACATCTCCAATTTTAGACGCAACATTCAATGGTTACCTATTTCCCATCGCATATCACTCAAATCACTTGTGCTCACACACAAGGCTCAGAACAATGCAGCTCCTGCTTACTTAGTATCACGCTTCTCGCAACACACAGCCATTAGACCATTGAGATCCGCCCAGATCCACACACTGGACATCCCCAGATTCAAACTACGCTCGGCGGGAGGGTCGAGTTTTCCTGTCCTTGCTGCCAAGCTCTAGAACTCACTTCCTAATGCCCTAAGGAACATCCCGCACTGCCTCGAATTTAAAGCCAAAGCTAAACTTTGGCTACGTGAACAAGATATCTCACTTTCCACCACTGCATCCTGCAGCGGCTAGTGTTTGTTTCTGCACGGCGTCTGCACTTTGTCACTCCGGCTCTTACATCTGCCTAACGCGTTTAGGTTCGCCTGCCTGGCGATTCTACTGTAATCTAAACGGATCTAACGTATACTTTCTTGCTACTTGCAATTGCTCACAGCTTGTACCCATCTCCTGTAACCGGGTGCTGCTACTTTGCTGTTAATATCTATGTTAATATCACCTGTAACAGTATACTGTATCACCCCTGCTGTAACCTGTAACCTCCTTTCTGTAACTTGTAACTTCCTCCTAAACATGCGCCCGCAAGCCTCTGGGCAAGGTGCGCAATATAAATAAATAAATACAAATACAAATACAAATGACTTTATGTCTTTTCTCCAAGAAGGCCACCAGAAGTGGCGTTTGATCTTTTCTTCTGTTTTCGCGATACCGGGGTGTCCTTCCATTAATGATTCATGATGGCGGGTAATGACATGTTCCTGCAATTCTTTACTTGGCAGAAATAACCGCTCTTGGAAGTAGGGAAAATCATCCTTAACGGTGTAGTGAGGACCCTTTTGACTCCATTCCAGTAAGGCAGAAGAGTCAAAAAGCTGTTTTACTTGAGCTTGGATGTCCTCAATGGTTTGCAATGAAGTCAAGCCCAGAATTCTTTGTTCCGGTATGATTGGCACAGGTTCTAAACTCGAATTGGGTTCTTCCATGCCTATCCGGGATAAGGCATCTGCCTTACCATTCTTGCAGCCAGGGCGATAGGTAATTACAAAATCAAATTCCGCAAAGAATAAAGCCCATCGGAGTTGTCGCGAAGATTGAGCTTTGGCCGTCTTTAAATAATGCAAATTTCTGTGGTCCGTAATTACGGTGATGGTGTGTCTTGCACCGAGAAGATAGTGACGCCAAGCCTCGAAAGCTGATTTAATAGCCAGTAGTTCTTTGTCGGTAATTGCGTAATTGAGTTCAGGTGGAGAGAATTTTCTGGACCAAAAGGCTACAGGGTGTAGTTGGTTAGTTTCTGGGTCTCTTTGCGACAGGACAGCTCCCATGGCCGAACTGGATGCATCGGTTTCCACGATGTAAGGGAGATCTGGGCGCGGGTGCTTCAATACAGGTGCAGAGGTGAATTTGGTTTTCAGGTCCTGAAAGGCTTGTTCAGCCTCAAGAGTCCATTCAAAGCGTTTGTTTTTCTTTAGGAGAGCTGTGATGGGTTGAACAGTTCGAGAAAATTCCGGGATGAACCTCCGATAGAAATTGGCAAAGCCAAGCATGCTTTGCACTCCCTTCACAGAGCTAGGAGATGGCCATTTGAGAATGGCGTCCACTTATAGCGAGTCCATTCGGATTCCTTGAGGTGTCAGGATGAATCCGAGAAACTCCACTTCTGTGGTATGAAAAACGCATTTTTCGAGCTTGGCAAATAATTTGTGCTGGCGCAATTTCTCAAGAACTGCCCTAACATGGTTTCTGTGATCAGATTCTGAGGAGGAATACACCAGGATGTCGTCAATATAAACGATGACACAAACATTGATAAGTTCCCGAAGAACCTCATTCATGAAGTACTGAAAGGCGGCAGGTGCGTTGCACAAACCGAAGGGCATTACTTGATATTCGAAGAGCCCAAATTTGGTGCGGAATGCAGTCTTCCACTCGTCGCCCTCTTTTATACGTACCAGGTGGTAAGCTCCTCGGAGATCTAGCTTGGTGTACACACGAGCATCTTTTACTTGGTCGATAAGCTCAGGTATCAGGGGCAAAGGGTAACGATTCTTAATCGTTATCTGATTTAGGGCGCGGTAGTCAATACAGGCCCTAAGGTCTCCTTCCTTTTTAGGTACGAAGAACAAAGCGGAAGAGACTGGTGACTTTGATGGGCGAATGAAACCATTGGCCAGGTATTGATCCAAATACTGGCGCAAATGCAGGTTCTCAGGTTCAGTAAGAGCATAAATCCTACTACAAGGTAGTTGTGCATTGGGTACCAAGTCGATTTGGCAATCGTAAGATCGATGGGGAGGTAAGGTGTTAGCCTGCCCTTTCTGAAAAACGTCTTGGAATTCTTGGTATTCAGATGGTAGCTGTACAGGGGTGGAAGTTACAGAGGCTAGACCCATAGCTGGATTCCTTGGGTAACAGGTTGGTTCACAATCAGGAAAAGTTATCTTCTTTGCTCGCCAGTCTATTCTCGGATTATGTGTTTCTAACCAAGGGATTCCAAGAAGTACTTGAAATTGTGGGGCCTTGATCACATCAAACACGATTGCTTCCCGATGTCCGTCCTGACCCACCAGAGTGATTTCAACTGTGGAATGCGTTACAGGCCCTGAGGCTATTTCGGTTCCATCAACTGTAGTAATTACATCTTGGGCTACTTTCGGGCGGAGAGGAAGCTTAATCCTGGAAGCCAATTCACGGTCTATGTAATTTCCAATAGCTCCACTGTCTATGTATGCTTTTATAGCATGCAACTGCTGAGGCTGTTTTGGGTTCACAAGCACCATTGGCATGACAAAATGCGAGGTCAAAGAGTTTGTTTTCAAGCTCGGCAAGCGGACCCCTACGCTTGTCGGGATAGGTCGTTTCCCGAACCAGGTGTCAATAACTCGTTATCAGTGGCTCCAACCACCTTCTTGGGTGGTTTAACTGGACAACTTTGAAGAAAGTGACCGGAAGTTCCACAATACAGACAAAGTTGCATTTGTCGCCTTCTCTCTCGTTCCTTCTGCGTTAATGGTCCTTTAACACTGCCAATTTGCATAGGTTCGGAAACGTCAGTACTCTTGGAGTTAACGTGGGTCTTGATAGGTACTCTGGTTTCATACTTGAGCCGATCTGCTTTTCTATTTTGAAGTCTGTGATCAAGTTGAACCACTAAGTCTATGTAGTCTGCGCAGGCCTGGGGTGGATCTACTATCTGCGCTATAACATCTTTAAGCTCTCCGCGCAGGCCTCGATGAAACAACGTGATCCTTTTATTTTCAGGCCATCCGGTTTCCACAACTAGTCTATTAAAGGTGGCGATATAGGACAAAAGATCCTGATTACCTTGTCGTAAGGATAGCAGTTCATTGTCAAGGGCCTGTCCCTGCGAGTGTCGAGCGAACAATCTTTCCATGCTGGCCTGGAAGCCCTGGAAATCCCGGAGAATGGGATCATCCTGATTTACCAATGGAATAGACCAATCGGCAGCACAGCCACTGAGGTAAGATAGTACAAAGGCTACTTTGGTCTGGTTGTTGGGGAAGGCCCCGGGCCTGCATAAAATGTGTAAACGGCATTGGTTCATAAAAACGGCATATTTCTTGGGATCCCCCGCAAAACGTTCCGGCGGGGCCAAAGGCATGTGTCCAGGTAGATTGATTTGTACCGGGTTATTCGAACCCATTGTTGTAGAAATATCTCCGGAAACAGGTAAAGGAGTGTGCTCTGCCTGGCCCTGCAATAACCTTTTGGCCAGATCATCAGTACTTTCCTTGGATAGGATTAGTTCCCTTCTGAGAGCATTAGTCTCCTGGCGGGCTGAGTGCACTTCTGCCCGTAATTCCCCTAAAAGATGGGCCAGCTGATCTGTCTCGGAAGTCTCCATAGCGCCCAGGTGGGAAATTGTGGTAAGGCTTCGCGTTCTGTAACGCTCACCTGGTTCCCACGGAGGCGCGGCGTCGAAGGCGCAGAACTCTGAAGATGGACAGGAAGGGCCCCTCTATTCTGGCTTCCCTGGCTCGTTGGATACCCTCCTGTGCGTGAAAAGGGAGTATTACCAACTGTGGAACAATGCTCAAGCCTCCCACTCCCTTCCAACCCTCCACGATACCTCCTCCACGATTCCCCGTGAAGCCTCACCTTAGGGTTTGGAAGGATGAGCTCTCCATCCTGCTTCTGATGCAGGGGCGCGTTGAAACCCAGTTACTTCACTGGATTGAGGATTGATGGGAGTTCAGGTAAGCTTGACTGTTCAGGTAAGGCGCTGTAAAAGTTCTGTTCAAAAGTTCAAGCTTAATAATAATGTTCGTTGTCTAATTTCAGCAAGCGCTAATGCTTATGTCTTTTTCCCCTTAGGGGCCGGGGTTCGGAGTGCCGGAGATATGGCGCCGACCCGAAGTGAAACAGTTCTGGATGAGCGCTCAGGTAATGTCTTTGCATTCGCTCATTCAATGTCTTTGTCTTTTTTCCCCATAGGGGCCGGGGTCCGGAGATGCCAGGAAGCGGCAGGACCCGAAATGCAGTGGGAATAATCCAACAGGTAAGACTTAAAAGGAAACTGAGCATTCCTTATTCCTTTTCTCCCTCTCACCTTTGTTCTTGTCTTTTTTCCTCTAGGCGCCAGGGCGTAGCTGAATCCGGAAGATCGCTGCTGAAGATGGAAGCGCCTTGCAAAGGTGAGTAAAATGCAGCGCTGCAGCAATCGAAACGAAATGCCTTTAAAATGATGTCTTCCTTTTCAGGGCCGTTGGAGAAATGACTCCGGGATGCAGATTTAGCAGGTAAGGGCTTTTCTTCTCCTATTCTCTTCCTTTCTCCCCTTGCAGGTGTTCCAGGGTGCTGGCAGGCGTGGCTGAAGTCAGGATGCAGGAGCTGACACGGTGAGCGTCCAGCTGCTAGGTGCAGAACAACGCGAAGCATGTGTGGCTGTTCGGGTGGGGTTTAAATAGCCTTGGAAGAAGTTCCTGGTATGTATCCTTCCACCAATCAGGTATGTATCCTTCCCCGACCACACCCGGGTGGTGAAGTAGTCCTACAGGTTAAGTAGTCCCATTCAGGCCTCAAGAGGGCCTGGATGAAGCAGCAAGGTCTGCATCAGGTAAGTGTGCACCCAAGCACTTAAACACATATCCTCTTCTATGAGCCTGGCGCCTAAGGCGCCAGGACTGGGGTCCGCTATGAGCCTGGCGCCTAAGGCGCAAGGACTGAGTCCAAAGGGCCCCGACTTGGGCCCGCTGAGACTTCCCTGGGGAAAATGATGTCTGCCTCTGGGGTTGCTGGGCCCGGCCTGGCTCCTTAGAGGTAGGCACCATGACAGCTACAACTGACAGCACACTACACATCCCATCCCATAAAACCACAACTACCTGGACAACTTTCTAGACACTCACTGTGGAAGACCTCACTTCCATCCTATCATATCTGAAGGCCACCTCGTATGCGGATGACATCCTCCCTGCCTCTGTACTCGAGACACTTCAGACTGAAGCTTTCCTCGCTTACCTGACAATCATCAATGGCTCTCTAACTCAAGGAACCTTCCCCTCAACCCTCCAAAGTGGACAAATCATCCTGCTCTCATGAAACATTGAACCCTGAACACCTGCCCTATCACCCATCATTTTCTGTGAGGAATTGCCATCTGGCAAGCTTGTGAAAGCCCTTGCTTTTTAGATTTTTATTAAATAATAAAATGATGCAGATAATTCCATCTCTGAAAGAGAAATCTGCTAATCAGATTCCCCTTTCATAGGATCCATGCCAAAAGCATAGTGTGTGCTTGTGCCTTGCTGCATCAGTATCCTGACACACAAGTCTCGGCAGCGTAGGGGTTGCATTTAAAATATCCACATGTTCCAAAAATAACAAAGTTAAGATGTTGTCCTGGTGGTACATACAACTAAATATATACATAAAACTAACTATAAGCGTAACCTGAGTTATTCCAGCCACATTAAATTGATATTGCACATGTGTCAGCACATGTGTCAAAAATAAAGCGGTCGGGTTTGGAGCGCCCTGGTGTTACCTTGATTAGGCAAACTCAACCAGTTGCTGCAGGGGTCTCCTCCGAGACCACTTCGTCTGCTGCACTGCTCACCGGGTCTCTCCACGCGCCTGACAGCTACTGTCGGCTTCTGGCTGACCGATGGTATGTCAACTGAGCTTTTTCTGCTCCACACGCGGTCTGGTGGAATTCACTCACTGCAGAGAGACGCAGGAAGCGGAGTGCACTTCTCCTCCTCCGGACAGCCGGTCTCACCACTGCTTCCCGCTATATGTCATCTGCATCTCTTGGGCACTGCAACTTCCCCAGTTTCATCACGGCGTCCCGCTCTCAATAAAGCAGCGATGCCGACATCTGCTTCGCTCTGCTTCCGATGTGCCTGGTGCTTCCCCCCCAACCCGCACCTGAAGGTCCTTTAAAGGGCCCGCTCAGTTCTAGGTTATTACAACCACTAGACAGCATACTACCGTTTGGTAATTCTAAATCTCTCTTACCCATCCCAGTACCAAGAGCATTATGGGACTGGAAGTCCATAAGGTTCTTAATTGAATGAAAATTCAATTTGACAATAAGTCATTAATACTGTGGAGTCACTTGATACATTATTCAGAGGGTATTGCCATTCTTCCTGACCCGAGTCGCCTCCCACATGATCCTCCCGCAGAACACCAACTCCAGGGTCAGGATCAGGTAGCGTCTGCCTTTCCCTAGCCACATGAGAAGAGTCCCAGGCCAGATTCTTTGAGATGATCACCTGTGATTCATCACATACTGTTACCTTACTGTCACTGGTTTTCACAGCCTCTAGTGGAAATTGTGAAAGGAAATCAACATTACCTTGTTCTTTTCCTTAGCGATGTCCAACAGAAAAACAATATGTCTGTAGATTAAAAAAAAATAGCGCATGACTCTAGCATTGGTATATTTTCTTAAACTCAACCACTTAATAATAATAATATGTTTATTGTGATTTAGTTCAAACTAGACCTTTACACAAAGTTAAACCAAATGCAATTACAAATACTAATAATACAAGAATAAATAAATATAGGTCTTACATACATGCAACAATTCTCACATAATCATAGACATAATAATTAAACAAAATTCATAAAATTCACAAATTTTGCTAATTCATAAAGGCCTAGGTTCATAAATTAATGCGATAAAATCCATAAGATCCGACTATCTCTAACACCAAGGAGTTAGTTAGTCCTGTAGAAACTGGTACTGCAGGCACCATGACAAAATGTCCCTGCGGGCAGGTCTTCTTAATTAATTCTAGCGTCCTTACCATACAACACTTCCAACCCAAAAGCAATACGGAATATGACACATTAGCAAAAGGCTCACAGGCTAGAATACAGCAAAGACCTGTTCTAAGACAGACATCTCACCAATAATGTGAGTTTTTACCTCATACAAAAAATGCACCCTGCATATCCAAAAGTGTCAAATAATGGACCCCCTCATTCAATCAACAGAGGTTTAAAATGTAGCCACACACGATGTAAGGCAATTTGCATAGAAGTGGTATCTGCATTTAAGCAGTAATCCCAAAAGGAATCTGCTACAATTCCCTCATATCTGTGCACAAAACCACCCAAATTGCACATATACAAAGGTCCCAGTTTAGTGCACTGTGTGAGCACATGCCTGGCTGATTCCAGTTTGCCTTTTACACCACATATGCAGCAATACCTTTTTTCCAACAGCTAGATCTAATCGTGGTCCTGAAAACTGACCGAACCGGCAATTGATTTGTACGTAACTTCAGCAGAAAAAGTCACATGGCCGGGTCGGGGCATAGAAGCAGGTAAGATTTGAGTTTTCCTGTATCGATGAACCACATGCGATACTGCTTCGTACCCCTTTATTTTCGAGAGATGATCGTCATTCCTGCACCAATCCCATTTGTAAAGATTTTTCTGGAAAGGGTGTATTTCTGCTAAAGTCAGGAGTCCAACTAATCTCTGTGAAGAGCGTCTCATTTAGAGACTTGTAGTTGGAACAGCCCCCAAAGATACTCCATTGAGCAGGAGGGTCCCAGGCCCAGAATGGATCACCAGGCAAGGTCCGGGTTAGCTAATGCCTCAAGGCCATACAGGATTGAGGGAACACAACTTTTGCTTATAAACCATGATAGACCCCATGGAACAAGTTACTTACCTGTAACTGTTGTTCTCCAGCATGGGTCTGGCATGGATTCACATGCTCATGAATATTCTCCGTCGTCAGGCTGGGAATCCTCGGTAAAGAAAAATCAGTATCAGTTTCGCTTCTGATCTGTCTTTCGTAGTAGTAACCAATCACTGATCTCTGCGTCATACTGACCACAGCCAATGACTGCCATCTCCCTAAGCCCCGCCTCTGGCAGCCATCTTCAGATTTGGTAGCACGTGAAGTGGCAGTATGACCAAGTGAAGAGCCGCAGAGGGGTAGGCGGGAGGGTTCGCATGTGAATCCATGCCAGACCCATGCTGGAGAACAACAGTTACAGGTAAGTAACTTGTTACTTCTCCAGCATGGGGTCTGGCATGGATTCAAATGCTCATGAATAAAAGAATACATAGCAGTACACACATGCACAACCACGGGAGGTGGCAAAGGCTCAACATTAAGCATTACATCCAAAACTCAACATTAAGCAATTCTTACCTCCTCACCAGGCTCACCTTAGGTGAACAGGTTGCGCAGCACTGCCTGGCCGACTCTGGACTCCTCCCTGGTATCCCGGTCGACGCAGTAGAATCCCGTGAAGGTGTGCATCGACCTCCACGTAGCAGCCCTGCAGATGTCGAGCAGGGGCACACCAGACAGGAACGCCGTAGTAGCAGCGATCGCTCTGGTCGAATGGGCTCTCGGACGGCCGGGCAGCGGTCGGTTTGCCAACCGGTGACAGTGCATGATGCAGCCGGAGAGCCATCTGGAAATGGAAGACTTCGAGAGAGCCTTCCCTTGATTCACAGGTCCAAAGTTCACGAACAGCTGTGATGTCTTCCGGAAACTCTTCGTGCGGTCCACGTAGAACTTCAGCGCTCTAGCTACATCTAGCGAGTGCAGAGTCCTCTCAGCCGGCGACGAAGGCGACGGGAAGAAAACTGGCAACACCAAGGGCTCGTTGAGGTGGAAGTCCGACGGCACCTTGGGCATGAAGGAGGGGTGCGTCCTCAGCACCACCCTCGTGTTGTGAAAAGTCAAGTATGGAGGCTTGCAAGACAGGGCCTGGATCTCTCCCACTCGTCGTGCAGAGGTGATGACCACGAGGAATGCTGTCTTCCACGACAGAAACTTCAACGGCACTGAATGCATAGGTTCGAATGGGGCCCCCATGAGCCTAGTTAGTACCACGTTGAGCTCCCACGCCGGGGCCGGGGCCTTCACCGGTGGGAATGATCGGAACAGTCCTTTCTTAAATTCCTTCACCAGACGATGAGACCACAAGGACGCCCGTCCTGTAGTTCTGGTGTAACGTGAGACGGCAGCCAGATGTACCTTGATGGAAGCGTGAGATAGGCCCGCCTTGGCCAAGGACAGTAGGTACGGCAATACCTGAGGGGCCGTAATCCGCAGAGGGTTAATCTTCTGTGCCCGGCACCAGATAGAGAACCTCTTCCATTTGTGTCCGTAGTACTTGAGAGTTGAGGAAGCCCTGGCCTTTGCAAGAACCTCTCTGCAATCGGCCGGGATGTCGTATCCTCAAAACTCTAGTGCTACAGGAGCCAGGCCTGCAAGTTCAGCGACTCTGGTTCGTGGTGAAGAATGGCGCCTCCTTCTCTGGAGAGAAGATCTGCGTCCGTCGGTAGCTTGACTGGTGTGGACGCTGACAAGTCCAGAAGGTCCGGGACCCAGATCTGCCTCGGACACGCCGGTGCAACGAGGATCATCCTGCACCGGGACCTCTTGAGCTGGTTGACGAGCCGGAGTAGCAACGGCGGGAATGCATAAAGGAACAGGCCGTCCCAGGGGAACGAGAAAGCATCGCCCATGCTCCTCGGTTGGGGAAACCTGCTGGCGAACCTCCGGCACTTGGAGTTCGCCGCCGTCGCGAAGAGATCGATCTGGGGTTCGCCCCATCGTCAGAAGAGTCGGTCCACTTGATCCTGGCGCAGTTCCCACTCGTGGCACGAGCGCAGCTCCCTGCTGAGTGAGTCGGCGAAGGTGTTTTTTATCCCTGCCAGATGAAAGGGTACCAGAAACATCCCTTGTGCGATGGCCCAATGCCACAGATCCTGGGCTTCCTTGGACAGGGCAGGGGATCTGGTTCCGCCCTGCTTCCGAATGTAAAACATCGTGGTGGTGTTGTCGGTGAAGATCCTCACCACCTTGCCCTTGTTGGACGGAAGGAAGGACCTGAGGGCCCAGAACACTGCGCGGAGCTCCAAGATGTTGATGTGGAGAGTCTTCTCCTCCGAGCACCAAAGGCCTCTCGCGTGGAGGCTCCCGGTGTGCGCTCCCCAACCTTCCAGGGAGGCATCCGTCGTCACCGTCACCTGGTGGGCCGGGGCTAGGAAGCCTGTTCCCGCTGTCAGATGAGCACGGACACCCCACCATCGTATCGCCTGGCGGAACGTTTCGTCGAGCGAGATCCTGTCTTCGAAGCTGCCCGTCGTCTGGATCCAGTGGGCGTCGAGGAATTCTTGTAAGGGCCGCATCCAAAGTCTGCGATGGGGCACCAGATATATGCAAGAGGACATCATTCCGAGGAGGGACTTGATAGACCTCACTCTGGCCACTTCCGTGGCCAGTAGACGTTGCACCTTTCCTAGGATGGTCCTTATCCTTTCCTCCGACGGTGAGGCCCGCCGCGCCACTGTGTCGAGCTGTGCTCCCAGAAACAGGGCAACCTGCGACGGGACCAGGTGGGATTTTGGAAAGTTGATGGAGAACCCCCAGGTCCGTGAGCAGCTGGACGGTCTTCGCAGTGTGTTCCACGGCGAGCTCCCTTGTCCTTGCCCGTATGAGCCAGTCGTCCAGATAGGGGTAGACGTGGATCCCCTGCAGGCGCAGCTGCGCCGCCACCGGTGCTAGGCACTTGGTGAACACCCTGGGCGCCGATTTTAATCCGAACGGGAGGGCCTTGAACTGGTAGTGCCGCCCTTGGACCACGAACCTGAGGAACTTTCGGTGTCTTTTTAGAATGGGGATGTGGAAGTACGCATCCTCCAAGTCCAGCGACGACAGGAAATCGCCCTCCTCCAGCTGTCCGGGCACGTGCTGGAGGGTGACCATCCGGAACTTCTGTGTCTTGATGTATTTGTTTAGTCGTCGCAGGTCCAGGATGGGACGCCATCCTCCTGTCTTTTTCCTCACGAGAAAGTATCTTGAGTAAACTCCAGAGCCCCGAAGCCTCTTCGGGACGAGCTCGATGGCACCTTTCCTGAGCATCGCCGTACTTCCAACAGCAGTTGAGGGACGTGATTTTCGTTCCTGGCCACGGGAGGAATGCGGGGGCACCTCTTCTGGAACGCGAGGGCGTGCCCCAGGGCGTCCAGCACCCAACGGTCGCTGGAGATGGACTACCACACGCCGACGAACTTCGTCAGCCGGCCTCCCACCGGGGTGCTTCAGCGGGGGCCCGACCCGACGGACGGTTCAATCCTGCTTGGAGGCCGCTTTGCCTCCTTGACCACCTTGGCGACGACGGCGGGATCCACCTGACTTGCTGCGTCCCCTATAGGCCTCCTGCGACAAAGACCTTGCCGCTTGACTAAGGAGAGGCGCTGCTGCCGGCTCCCTTGGAGGCACCCTGTCTGCCTCCGGAACTCGGAAAGGACGGCCGTTGTTGCTGGAGCACACCCAGTGCACGGGCCGTCTCTGTGTCCGTCTTGATCGCCTGAAGGGATTCATCAATCGCCTTGCCAAAAAGGTTGTTCCCATCGAAGGGAATGTCCAAAACCTTGGTCTGAACGTCTTGGCGGAAATCCGTTGCCCTGAGCCATCCTCGTCGTCTCAGGCAAACGCTCTTGCCCAACTGACGGAAACCGGTGTCAGCGATGTCCGTGGCCACCGTAATGGCGTGGTCTGAGGCAATCTCACCTTCCTGCAAGATTTCTAGGGCCTCGGCCCTCTTGGCATCCGGAAGGAAGTCCAACAGAGGGGCGATCTTGAACCACAACTCCCTGTCGTAGCGGGCTACGATGGCCAGGGCGTTGGCCGCCTTGATGGTCGTCGCTTCAGATGAGATGACTCGTCGTCCCATCGCAACCAGTTTCCTACCCTCACCGTCCGGAGGGGAGGTTGAAGTCGAGGCCGATGCCCCCCCCGCTTTCTTCTTGGCTGCCGCCGAAACGACCGAGTCCGGGGTGGGTTGCGCCCTAAGGCACAAGGGGGCAGCGTCAGCGACCCGGTGCTTCTTCTCGTACCGGTCCCTCTTCGCAGGAGCCGTGGCAGGGTTCTTGAGGAGGGCGAGCCCCTCATACCAGATGTCATCTAGAAGCGGTACGGCGAGGACCGTCTTCCTTTTAGCCTCGCGCCGCTGGTAGAGGAACCCCTCCTTCTTTTCCTCGGGGCAGAGCTGGAAGAGCTCGGATGCCCTGGAGATCATTGCATGTAAGGATCCAATCTCGTCGGGCGGGGACGCCCGGGCAGGGGGCGACGGGGGCACGTCCCGTCGTCGCCTCCGTCGTCATCCGTACCCGTCATAGTCGTGTCCATGTCTGTATAATCCCCGTGGGTAGTGGACCGGGGGGAAGGCAGAGAAGGCCGCAGAGGCGGGAGAGGAGGCCTAGGATGCGTCCTCCTCCTCTTAGGCGGTGGGCTCCCAGATGGTCCTGGCTCCGGATCCTCCATCGGGTCTGGCTCAGGCTCCTCCGTCGGGGGAAGGGGCAACCTAGTCCTTATATCCGAGCATAAGGACTGGATGGCTGACAAAATGGCCGCCGTGGTGTTCTGCAGCGCCGGAAACGACGGGCGTGAAGGCTCTTGAGGAGCCTCATCTGCGTCATCGTCGCCCTCGTCGGGATCCCTCCCGATGGGCTGGGTCTCCTCCACGACTTGGATGAGCTCCTCTTCAGAGGTCGTGTCCGTATCCACGACGGCCACCATCCCCTCCCCCCTTTTTCCAACGAGGACTTCGTGGGGGTCTTCTCGATGGGCCTGAAAGACGACTCCCTCCGCGGTGGCAGGGAGACTCTGGTACCTGAGGGCGCCTCCACTGGTGTAGCCTCCACAGGCTGAGCCAGGGCCGCGGCAACATCCTCAATCGACGTCCTAGCAGGGTGAATCACGGCCAACGTCACTTTCTGTACGCCTGGGGCCTTCACCTTCGGGGGAGGGTCCGAGCCTCGCTTCCCCTCTGCCGGAGTCTTCGAGATCGACCGGGGCCTCTCCAGAAGCTTCGCCGGGTTCTCAGACTTCCTCTTACCCGAGCCAGAGCGTTGGCTCGTGGTCGATGGCGCCGGGGAGGGTGCGCCCGGGCTGGCAGCCAAGGAGCCTGACTGTTCGGCGCTCCCGGTGCCCGCGGACTCGCGGTACTTAGCCTTTTGTTGGGCCCCTGTCGCTGGAGCACCCTCACAGGACTTAGAAGACCGCTCGGACTTCTTCTTCTGCTTCTTCTCGCCTGGCGGGCTCTTACCTTCCAGCCAGTTGGCGAGACAGAGGTGGCGATCCTTCATGGTCCGCTTCGACATGTTTCCACAAAACGCGCAGTCCTTTTCCTTGTGCGTCTTGTCCTCATGGAGACAGTAGAGGCATAACGAATGCTCGTCCTCCTTGAAAACGTTCCGAAGCTGGCATCCAGGGCAGGTCCTGAAAAGCTTCCCGGGCGTCGAGCTCCCTTTCTTCTGGGCCATGTCCGGTGTAGGCCTCGGAACTTCCGGAATCCTCCAAAAGCGTAACTCGACGAAATCTTCACCCTTGAGGGGCGTAGAAAACTCTGAAACGGATCCCCGTTGATCAGAAGTAGAAACGGTGGAGCTTGAGGCTCTCTTAACCGAAAAAATGAGAAAATCTCCTGAAAAAAGCGCGAAAACGCAGCAAAAGCTCGAGAGCTAAGCACGAGGACTCCCAACACTTGAACGTGCGATAAAAATCTGAGGGTGGCTGCCAGGGGCGGGGCTTAGGGAGAGGGCAGTCATTGGCTGGGGGCAGTATGACCCAGAGACCAGTGATTGGTTACTACTGAGAAAGACAGATCAGAAACGAAACTGATACTGATTTTTTCTATACCGAGGATTCCCGGCCTGACGACGGGGAATATTCATGAGCATGTGAATCCATGCCAGACCCCATGCTGGAGAAAGGATTCTACACGTCAGAACCGGTTACAGAAACCTGGAATCAGTGAATGGGACGTGCTGTTGTTCTACATGGGTCGATTGTACTTGCATACCTCATTCCATTACGCATAGATAAGTGGGCATCGTGGTACGAAGGCTACTAAAGAGGTTATATCTTGTGGGATGTTTTTACCCATGCATCCGAGCCCTACCAAAAAAACTGTGCATTACTGGCGTTGAAAACATCATGATGGCCAGAGCTTCCCAGAAAATGCACAGGAAAATCCATGAAGAATAGGTGCCACCCATTTTTGCCTATGTTGCGAGCACAGGAGGGCACTGCCTAAAACCACCATTGAGCTACACACAGTAGCCTGAAACCATTGCAAAAGGGGCAATGCTGATTGCCAAAAGCAACCCACAACTATTGGGAATTCATTCCTTCAACGGGCACAAAATTATTTTACTGCAGAACCACACCAGTGCCATGTGCTGAACCTGGATAATATACTTCCATGTAAAATCTCTTGTTTGGAATGCATTCATTCAAGACTGATCCAAAAATGGACGCAGTACCGATAAATACCTGAAGGCGGCACTAGCGGTCTAAACTCTGACAGGAGAACTGCTACTTCAGAAGCCAATCCGCCTTCTGTGACAACTGAGACATCAAAAGACTGCATTTAATTAAAAACTTAACCACTTGCTGTTCCCAGAGACAATCTGATTTGATTAACAGGCCAAAAGGTTGGGAAACCTCTCACCTCCAGAGATTCACACCAGGAGTTAGAATCTCACATGACCTCTTGATTGATAGAAGACAGACTGGCTGGCAGCCTCCTGGAGACCACACAATAGGCTCTTGCACTTGAATAGAATATGTTGATTTTCACTGTTTCCTGTCAACAAAGACCTGCCGGCCAGGAGACACATGTGATCACTGACCCACCCAAGTCTTGGAGGCGGACTCCAACACTCTGAGAACTGAATTGAAAGCAAAATATATATTTTACAGAAACACTGATAACTCTTGGTAACCGGATGACAGAAGTGTGAAATGTGGGGAATCTTAAAATGAAAACGTTGCCTACAAGTCAAGCCCAAATTCGAATTTGTGTGATGTTTGGGGCAAAACACCGCTATTTATTGACACCACAGACACTGTATTTAAGCTAGACAAATGGAAAGTTACTGAGATATGTGTAGTAGGAGGGTGTACATTTGTATAAATTTTAATGAAAAACCAATGTTGCATAACCCACTAAAAAGCGCAAAATGTTGCCATTTCTGAATGCAAGCCCCCAGGAAGAGCAGAGTTTGAACAGAGTATACCTCATGTGATATGTGATGGGTGCATGTAATTTTAAACAACTGCGTATCTGTGCAATATGTATTTGGGTCAAATATAGATTTGTGTGGAAACTGACCAGGGGAGGATCCTCTGACCCATAAAACCTACAGCATCACTCTGACTCACATTTCCTTCCCCCAATCATGGGAGAGGGGAGAATTGGGCCAATGACAAGTAGAGAGGGGCAGGCTTAGCTAGGCCCTGGCACACACCCATTTTCAAAACACATAAAAAGAGACTGCTGGGACAGGTAGAGACTTCATTTTCCATTTTCTTGCGGGAAGCTTTGCCGGACCACACAACATCCAGAAGATACCAGTTCCAGACTGACTCCAGCTACATATTCCAGAACCTAGAACTTATACTTTAGAACCTAAATCAGAGGCCTAAAACCAAAAGCTGAGTTCTCTGCAGCAGGCCTCAAATCATTGCAAGCTACTCACAGCCGGGCGAGCTGCTTGAATCCCTTGCCAAGACCTTTTGCGAGGACCAGTGCAGAGATCCAGGAGCCGTGCAGAGACCGCTGTATCCGGACAGACCAGACCAGTGCCAGACCAGACCAGCAGAGCAGAGACCGTCCGTGGCGAGACCGGAACCGAAGTCCAAAACCTGACAGATCCGTGGCGCGACCCAGACCTTCCACATATATTGTGAGTAGAGCTAGGACGGGGCAAAACCAAATCTCTTAGTTTAAAGTAATATAATTCAATCTATTTAACCTAAGTAGAACTGCCTCCTAACTGTCACCTGTCATTTGTAAAGCTGCACCACTGTCACTTGTCAATTCTGAAGCTGCAAGCTGTCACTTGTCATTTTGAGTTTACTTTAAATCCGAAAAACGACCTTTACAAAATCGTTCATATCTCTGGAACCGTTAGGGCTACGAACTTGGTTTAGCTTAGAATCTAAGCTTTCCAACAAGCCTAGAACCGACTTCCTACTCCGTATACTTTTTCCGCGATCACGATTCACGCACTCGCGAATTTTACCGCGATTTGCGATTTGGTTCAAAATTCAGCCACGTGTAACCATCAGCAGTCATTTCTTTCCTTGCTAAAAATTTGTTTGCCTCTTAATCACCATCTCTGAATCATTGCTAAAGTGAGCCTGAACTTATCCCAAGTAGCTACCACTCCCCGTGAACCTCCTAAAGGGAATTAAAACAATTTTCAGCATATTTCTTACTTCATTGCCATCACCTTTTAAAAGCATTTTGGGCCTGTGTTTCAAACTTCTATCTGTGGTCTAAGCTTGCTGGGGTGAACTGAATTATATTTGATTGCATTCCTAAGAACTGTGTGTGTTACTTCCATCTCCTTCCATTTCTTACATTGCATAGGGGAGGGGGGTGAATTGCCAGAGAAAAAGTGATTATTTTATCCTTTGCTAAAATCATATCAAGTATTTCTGTACTGCATTTTATTCCTCATTGCTTTTCCCTTGAAATCATAAAAGTAGTTTTGCTACTTTATCCATCCTATACTAACTACTCATTGATTGTAAAGAAGTGTGCTAGTGCCAGATTACCCATTGTTGATCAACATCATATGTCTAAGTGTACTATCAGATATTAATTTATTATAAAGTGCGATATATATTGTTTAAATTCTCAAATAAACCTTTTAAACTTGCAAAACAGAACTACTTCTTGGCTCAGTGGGGTCAGGGGGATTCTAAGAGAGGGGTGTTATATAGGGGTAGTCATCCAGAACTCATGAACTGGACATAAAGATATATCAATAAGGGTTTCCATTCAGTATCCCAGACTAGGCATTGACTTAGCTGTAGTGTTGAATTGAATCCTCTTACAAATTGGGGGCTCGAGCCGGACGTCTGGGTTAGACCTATCACTTGTGCACCTTAATACAGTGTGCTAACTGACGGGATACATACATCCGGTCGATCACCACGCTGTTTTACGCTGTAAAGCACTCTTCAAAGGGACACTCTAAGGAAAAGGTCTGTTTTGCAAAAATAAAATACTAATTTCTGTAAGTCAGGACAGAGATCAATCTCTAGAATGACGACCTTGGTAGACATGAAAATAGCGAGGGAGCAGCTCTTACATAAGCTATTTGTGAGAGGTGAGTGGACTCACCAGGACCAAACGGTCTGGTTGCAGGCCATCGCGCAACAGGTCACTGAAACAGGGTCAGACATATGGAGAGATCAGGGTCCATTACATGTGGCCCTGAGTGAACTATATATGGCTCCTAAAGCCAAAGATGAACACAATAAGATTGCCAGGATAGCGGCATACCTGTACCTATATATGGGAGACATGCAGGATAAATGTACTGAAAGCCAATATCTGGCAAATAGGCGACAGATGGCGTTAGAGAAGGTCCAATCTGACCTGGTGTCTTCTGAGCAGAGGCTGCAGAGGAGCCAGGAGTTAGAAAATGATAGTAGGCAGTATATCATTAAAATAAAAGAGGATATGGACATCCTGCAACAGGAAAAGGCTGACCAGGATACCAGATTTCTGGCCTTGCAAAAGGAGTACCAAGAAGGTTTGGACTCCCTACTACAAAGCCAGAAAAAGCTGGAGCAACACTTAGATTTCAATAGGGTATGTGCTGAGCAGGTAGTCACCCTGCAAAGCCACCTAGATAGGGAAAAGGCAGAAAGCAATAAATTGATTCTGAAAGACCTGGATACCCAGGCAGAGTTTGATCAGGAGCGCCAGAGAGCTGGTGCCTTCCAAAGGCAAAGGGACGACCTGGCGGCACAGATGCAGACTCTTAGTCAGGAAAGGGACACCTTAAGCCAGGAAGTCTGCCATTTAAAAAGGAAAATGGAAGAAAATCACCTGGCCCTCCAGGGACTGGGTGACCTCCAAAAAGAACACCAGAACTTGTTAGAGCACACCAGGAGGGTGGAGGAGGCTCTGGCAAGAAAGGAGCAGGCCAGTAGGGAAGGGACTCAGGAGGTAACCCTCCTGCAGCAAAGACTGGCCCAGTACTCCAGGACCAATCAGGAGGCACAGAGAGAAAATGAGGCTCTCTGTCAGCACAATGATAGGCTCCAACAACAGGTAGCGATGCAGGAGAGACTGATAGAGTCTAGTAAGGCCTTAACTGAGGAACTGAAAGCGCAGGCTCTTGCATTGCAACAGGGAGCAGGGGCGGATAGAGACCAGGTTCGCTGGGAGAGGGAGACTCCTGAGCATAACCTCAGGAGCCTTAGTACCAGAGGCCTTCATATCTCTCAGTCCCTGGACTCTGCCACCCCCATGTCTCCTCGCGCACATGAGCACCGGGCCACAGGGATGGCAGATTACTATCCAACCAGAAGTATGGGGCTCATAGGCCAGTACCTCCCAGGAATGGAGGGGCGGGCATCCGGGTATGGGCACCCAAGCACAGTGCAATTTAGTGGGGAACCCCAGGAGAGTAGGCCCATTAAGGGCATCCTGAAAACTTCTGCCCAGTTAGGTCAGTGGGGGGGGGAGAGTACCCATCAAATCCTGGCAGCAAGGAGGAATCTGAAGACTCCTCTGAACGGCGCAGGACACAGGAGACCAGGTCCCCACATTCTGCCAGCCATTCCCAGGCTCGCAGAATCCGGGAAAACCTGGAAGATAAGACAGGAACCTCTGGGAGCAGTGCCTCTGAGTCAGAGGATGAATGGACCAGGGTTACCCGAACCAAAAAGGCCAATAGAGCAAAAAAGGGCCTTGCTTAAGGACCCATTGAAGCAAATAAAGGCAATATGGAGTGTCATCATGCCTTATCATAAGAACGCCAAGTATTCCGTTTGGGAACACTTGGAGCTCTATGAGCAAATGATGGAGACTTTCCATTTGAAGGACAGCAGTAGCTGCATCCAGTACGTCAAATGGACATTCTCCCCAGAATACTCCAGTTTCCTTGCGGGGCTGGAGGACCAAAATCATTTAAGATGGTCCACCTATAAGGCGGCCATCTTGAAACATTTTTCTGTTCACAGAAATCCTCAAGAGGCTCGCAAGGCAGCCTACAATTTGCAATGTGGGGAGGATCAGGCCCCACAAGAGTTTGTGCAAGAATTAAAGCGTGCTTTTGCGCAGACCACCAGAAGGGTGCGCACAGACAGCAAAGAGTTTGTCAATACATTTTTCCATGCTCTCCCTAAATACATAATGACCCAGCTCGTGAGAGATTTTCATGAGAAAAGATCTTTAGACTGGGTCATTGAACAGGCTACCCGGATCTATGAGGTGCAGAAGCCTATCGAAAATAAAAATAACGTGCCGAAAAACCCCAAAACCAACAGCACCCCTGCTGCTGCCAAGGTGGCAGAGGTAAAGGTTGCCCCCGTTTTAGTTTGGAGATGGGGGGGCCTAAAAACCTGCCTGCACCAAATAATTCACAGCCTAGAAGGCCCTCGGGCCAGTCACAGACAGGGAGTCGAGGAGGTAGTCCCACAAATGGGGTCCCCCGCTCCCCTGACTATGTAAGTCCCCGCTATAAGGGAAACCGACCAATCCTGGGTTATGTGTGGACTCCTCCAGCCCAGGGGGGGGGGGATCCAGCCAAGCACCTAACCCAGGGAACTTCCCTCCCAACTTCCCACAGGAGGGCAGAAATTCTCCAAATCCTGGGCAGAACTTTTTCCCCAGGTATCCACCCAATTTCCAGCCCCAAAATCATCCATCCTTCTTTCCCCAATTCCCTGAGCCCAGACAACCTAATCCGGGAGAGGGGAGGCCAAGGGTGGAGCGGTACAAAAATCTTCCCAACCAGGGGTACTACCAGAGAAGGGATAGCTACCCTTCCCGGGATCAGCCCAGAGGAGAAAATAGAGCCCCGTATCAGCCTGAGTGGGTTTCACAACTTGAGCGCCAGGTCCAAAATATGGCACGGGATCTCGGTCACATACTGAGGGCTCAACAGAACCCTCAGATGAGCATGCCACCGCAGAATGCCCCAAACTCTGGACCTGGTGCTCCAGAACAATGACGGGGGCAGCACCCCGATAACCCACCGGTTCCCAGGGAGGAGGCACAAGGGGAAGGGATGTGTAAAGCCTTGGAGGAAGCTTCCTTCCCAACTTGTAAACAGCCCCTGGAAAACCAGGAACCGGAAACAAAATCTCCTACCCCTGAAAGCCTGCCTCCCAAGGAGCAGAGGGGGGGGTAGGAGAAACAAAGGACCCAAACAGACCCACTTTGTGGAGGAGGTACAGGTCTTCCAATTTGAGGGAGAGGGATCCTCAGAAGATCCTGGGAAAAGGATCTTCTCCTTCAGAGATGGGGGAACTCCTCCCAAGGAAAAATGGGTCCCAAGGGATGTCAATTCAGACTGGGGAGATGTGGAGACTGAGCTACCGCCGCCCATCATCTCATCCCAGAACCGACAATACCGAAATCCCCTGGTTCAAACCCATCCTGGTGACTGCCTCCAAAAGGGGGGGGGGTTGGCCCAGAACCGGAACTGATCTCCAGTTGCCAACTTTTTCTTTCAGATTCCCAAGGCTCTCCACAGAATTCTGCCCAAATCTCTTCGCTAGCAATGTCCAAAACCAGAAAGTTAGCCCACCAGTTGTCCAAATATGTGCATTATCTCTGCCCCCTTGAGGAGAAGGAGGGAAGATACTATGCCCCGGTACAAGTACAGGGGCAGGGTACAATTTTGGCACTGGTGGACACTGGATCCCAGGCTACCCTTCTGTCCAAAAGGGCCTTTGAGGAACTAAATGCAGGAAGGGGGGAGAATTACCAAATTCCTCTCACCTCTCTTCCTGGACAACTGCAGAACTTTGACGGGAAGGAAATTCCCGTTGAGGGGACTGCAGACTTGGACATTAAAATTGGGCGACACAAGGTGAAACACCCGGTCATAGTAGTGACTCCAGAGGCCACCCCTTGTTTACTAGGGAATGACCTCCTGAGAAGGCGGTCACCCCTTATAGATTGCGTAAACAAGGTCCTCTGGACGCAGACTAGCAGACCAATAAAATTAAAACAGAGTGTCAACCATGTTAGTTTAAACGGCACCTGCCACATGGTTGAACAAAAATCTGACCAAGTAGAATTTCACTTCCAGAACAACCAAACTCCAGACGTGACAGTAATAGCAGTAGGACAACAGACTGGTGATGGGGGGTCCTCTCGATTTCTGAAAATCAACCTTCCTTCCAGTTTAAGGTGGTATTCCACACTGGAAGGAAACACCCTGAAATTCTTTACTAATCCACAATCAGAAACTCCCACTCCTATAGTCCAGAAAGATGTGAAATCAGCTAGGAGCCTGGCTGATATTCAGCAAATTGGAGAGCAGTTGTTCATCCCTGTCCAGTTAAATGACGGGAAGGACTCTGTTCTCGCTCGAGTGTGTGTGAACAACGGTAAGAGCTTCATCAGCGAAGCCATGTTCCGCCAACTCCCAAAAGATCCAGCCATTCCCACATTCAAACTGATAGACAAATGGGAAATGGACCTGGAAGCACCTAATTCCAAACATCTCCTGCCAAGCAGGTGTATGCTCAAAATCTCCATTGGCAACAAGAGCATAGTCCATAATTGTTGGGTCGTGCGAGACGTCGCTGCCGCCTTTTACTTAGGCAGTGACATTCTCAATCGCTTTGCCATTAGTTTGGACCTAATAAACTTCAAAGCTTGGTCCCGATTAGCGGATAATGCCATGGGCTTTGATGATCCAGAAAAAGCAGTTAGGTCAGCTCAATTGCTACCTTATGCAGTTGAAATTCAGACCAAAGAGGAAGTCACCATCCCAGAAAGGACCCGACAATTCTCCCTGGAAGTGAAAGTTAAAAGAGGACAACATTTGAAAAACCCTGATGCTTACATACATCTAAACGCTTCTCTCCAACAGCAAGGGTTGGGGGTAAACCCAACTCCATTAGTCAACATAGAACATGACACCATTCTAATAGAGGTGGATAACAGCGACTTAAAGAGTATTACTCTAGCCGCAGGCACCATTATTGGAATGGCGGTTGATGACCGACATTTCTCCATTGATTTAGGAAATGAACTGTTAGGACCAATCCCCAAGGACTGTTTTGACAGTGACAGTGAGGACAATACAACACCAGACAGGATTTTCACCCGGCATGGGGGGAACTTCCTGGTGTACACTTCTTGCCCTTATGGTAAGGAAGATGTGACGTGTGACTTCAGGAGGGATGAGGTGATTTTCCAGGTCCATGAGGGCTGCCTTTCCCACCTGAATCCTCCGGTCCAAATCAGCACTCTGACCAGGGACTTCTCCACCCAGCTGGAGGAGGCCGCTGAGATAGCCAAACCAGAAGTCTTTCCAGGCTTCAGGCAGATGGTGGAAGAGAGAGTCAACCTAGCTGATGCCTGTGTGACTCTGGAACAAAAGCAAAAGTTGAAACAAGTTTTCTTGGATTTCCACTGTGGCCGCACCGACATCCACACAACAACAATCCCCACGGACCCTGGAATGACTCCAGTGTTTGTGAAGCAATATCGCTTGCCTCTCGCATCCATGGAGTCCCTTACTGAAATAATTAAGAACCTTGAGTCCCGGGGAATAATCCGTCCAGTCCACAGCGCTTTCAATAATCCGGTGCTGGGAATATTGAAGCCAAACGGCCAGTGGAGACTCTGCGCCGACCTTAGGGAGCTCAACAAACGGGTCCATACTTCCCGATGGCCTCTGCCCTACATTGACCAAGGGCTGGCCCAGATCCAGGGGTCACAGGTATTCACTGCAATAGACCTGACCAATGGATACTGGACTGTGCCTGTCAGTAGGGAGGACCAATATGTAACGCTCACCGAATTCCCGTAGAGGCGCCGGTCTTGACTGGGCGTATACCGTATCTTCAAAGGTGATGTGTAACACACGGCTGGCTCTTTGGGCTGGACCTCTGTGCACTGTATGTCTGACTCGAAGGGTAAGATGTCTGCAGATAGAAAATATGGGATTAATGAACTGGGTTATTGAATGTCTCTCTCTTCTTCCCTTTCTCTTCTCCTGTAGAACCCCAAAGGTTAACGCTCTCACCTTAGGTAAGTGAACGCCGTGCTCTCCATCTGCCTCGGGGCAGGGTGCTGTAACCAGTTTCTTCACTGGATAAGGGGAGCAGGCCTCTTGACTTCAGAGGACTGCTGTCCGTCGTTTACTGCACGAACGGTAAGTTTCGAGTAATTCTAATGTCTTTAAAAGTCTTTAGTAATGATGTCTCTTGTTTTGCAGGGTTCCGGCGATGGCGGATGACGGGCTGAAGTGAGTTGAAGATGGAGCCCGTGTGATGAATAGAAGCGCCTGGAAGCACGTAAGTAAGCGCTTGTTGCCTGCTTCACGATGCGCTCTAACTGTCTTTTTATTTTGCAGGTACAAGTTCGGAGCGGCTGCAGGGTGCCGGAATACCCACTGGGTTAGATGTGGAAAGGAGTAATGGCACGTGAGTATTAAAGTTCCCCAATGTCTTTAAACGCACCTTGTTTTGTCTTTCAGATGCGGGATGCAGCGCCGAAGGCCTCCGGAGCGTGCGAAGAGTTGGTAAGCTTTTGTCTTTCAGATGCCGGAATGCAGTGCGAAGACCTCCGGAGCGCACGAAGAGTAGGTAAGCCTTTGTCTTTCAGATGCCGGAATGCAGCGCGAGGCGTTGGTGACAGCCGATGGACCAGGTAAGTGAAGCGCTGTCACTGAAGACCGTAATGCTAACCTGTTCTTTCTTGTCTTTATAGGTGTTGCTGAAGACTGGATTCAGGATGGTAAGCCTTTTTCCTTAGGCCAAGGATCAGATGCAGAAGACACGATGAGCGTTCTGCTGCAGAGGATGCAGAATAACGCAAAGCAAGATTCATCCATCGGGTGTGGTTTAAATAGCCTCCTGTAGTGCTTAGGTGTCTCCTTCCATAGCCACGCCTAGGTAAGAAAAGAGTTCCTGCTTTCCAGAAGAGTTCAAGTGTTCTGAACCTAGGGAGTGGCTCCTGCCCCACCCAACAGGAAAAGTAGTTCCAAACAGAAGAGGATCAGAGGCTCAACTGGCAGGCAAGTAAGCAGCATGGTCTGCTGCAGGTAAGTCCACCCAAGCATTATGAGCCCGGCGCTTCCAGTGCTGGGACTGGGCATATTTATGAGCCTGGTGCCACTGGCGCCAGGACTGGGTTCAAAAGGTCCCAATTGGGACTGGTTGGCACTCGGAACCTGGGTTATGGATCTGCTTCCAAGGGAGTTGGGAAAACCCTGACCTTTTGGAAGCAGAGATCATGACAGTACCCCCCCTCAAGGCCCCTCCCAAACCGGGCTTCTCCGGGGGTTTTGGCTTGTCAGGAAATGTTCGGTGAAATCTTTTGATTAGGCGAGGAGCGTGGACATATTCAGCAGGTTCCCAGGATCTCTCTTGGGGGCCGTAGCCTTTCCAGTCAATTAGGTAAAATAGTTTAGATTTGGAGATCTTGGAGTCCAGAATGCTTTTGACTTCAAACTCGAGTTCTCCATCAACTAGGATGGGTTTTGGAGATTTAGTTAGTCGGGTTTGAGGTTGCACGGGTTTTAATAGAGAGACGTGGAAGACCGGATGTATCTTCATGTGCGGGGGCAAGTCCAACTTGACCGCTACTGGGTTTACTATGGTAGTGATGGAATAGGGACCAAGGTATCTTGGGTTGAATGTGCGTGGCCCTTTTAGAGGTAGATATTTGGTGGATAACCAGACTTGATCCCCTACTTGATATTGAGGGGCTTCCTTCCGATGTTGATCTGCTCCTTTCTTGTATTGTTCTTTAGCCCTTTGAAGGTGAGAAACAGCTTCCTTAAAGGCTTGGGTGATTGTAGAATGCAGGTAGTCTACTGCTGGTGTTTCAAGATCTTGGAGGGGATCCAACTCTGAGGTTCGAGGGTGACTGCCGTATAAAAGAAAAAACTGGGTTTTCCCAGTTCCCGAATGGACAGAGTTATTGTAGGCATATTCGGCTATCCAAAGGATGTCATTCCAAGTTTTTTCAGTTTGTTGCAGCATGCAGCGTAAATACTGTTCCAGAGTTTGATTGGTCCTCTCGGTTTGTCCGTCGGTCTGAGGGTGGTGACTGGTCGATAGTCTCACATCAATTTGAGCCGACCGACAGCAACTTCGCCAAAAATGAGAAATAAATGGACTACCTCGATCCGAAATTAGAACCGAAGGAAAACCGTGCAGTCGGACGATGTTTTCGAGAAATTCTCGGGCCAGAGTTGCTGCTGTTGGCAAGCCTTTGAGCGGAATGAAATGCGCCATCTTGGAGAATAAGTCCACGATTACCAGAATCGTATTGTATCCGGAGCATGGAGGTAGATCGGTGATGAAGTCCATAGAAAGCGTATGCCAAGGGCGAGGTGGGATGTCAATAGGGTGTAAGAGGCCTGCTGGTCTTTCCTTTTGACTCTTGTTTTGGGCGCATACTCCACAGGACATTATAAAGTCTCTGATATCTTTTTTCCAAGACGGCCACCAGAAGTAGCGCTTGATCTTTTCTGAGGTCTTGGCCATACCGGGATGTCCTTCCATTAAAGAATCGTGATAACAAGAGATTACTTTTTTCTATAAATCTGTGCTGGGCAGGTATAATCGTTCTTGGAAATACAATAAGTTGTCCTTTACTGCAAAGTCCTTTCCCTGCAGATGCCAATTCTGTATGTCTGCTGGAGTTACAAGTTGCCTGGCTTCATCCTTAACTTCCTCTATGGATTGTGTGGCGATTACACCCAGATTTCTTTGTTCGGGAATGATTGGTACAGGTTTAGGGTTGATCAAGTGTTCTTCCACTCCCATCCGAGAAAGGGCATCAGCTTTACCGTTTTTTGTACCAGGTCGATGGGTAATTATGAAGTCAAACTCGGCAAAGAATAATGCCCAACGAAGTTGTCTAGAGGATTGGGCTTTTGCGGTTGTCAAATATTGCAGGTTTCGGTGATCCGTAATCACAGTAACGGTGTGTCGGGCCCCCAGCAGATAATGCCGCCAAGCCTTAAAGGCAGACTTGATAGCCAGAAGTTCCTTGTCAGTAATCGTGTAATTGATTTCAGCAGGCGAGAATTTGCGGGACCAAAATGCCACGGGATGCAACTGATTGGTTATCGGGTCCTTTTGTGATAGAACTGCCCCCATGGCAAGCCTTGAAGCATCAGTTTCCACGATGTAGGGGAGTTCGGGGCGAGGGTGTTTTAAGATTGGTGCAGAGATAAATTTAGTCTTCAAATCCTGGAAAGCTTGTTCCGCCTCGGTAGACCATTCAAAACGTTTGTTTTTCTTTAACAAGGCAGTGATGGGCTGGACTATTCGAGAAAATTCGGGGATAAACCTGCGGTAAAAGTTAGCGAAGCCTAACATGCTTTGCACACCTTTTACGGAGGATGGTGATGGCCATTTGAGAACTGCATCGACCTTCTTTGAATCCATACGCACTCCGCTAGGTGATAATATGAATCCCAAGAATTCAACTTCAGTCACGTTGAAAACACATTTTTCCAACTTAGCGAAAAGTTTGTGTTGACGCAATCTTTCGAGGACCATTTTCACATGTTTCCGATGTTCAGATTCCGATGAAGAATAAACGAGGATGTCGTCAATGTAAACAACAACACACACGTCTATGAGCTCTCTGAGGACATCGTTCATAAAATATTGAAAGGCGGCCGGGGCATTGCAAAGTCCGAAGGGCATGACCTGATATTCAAATAGCCCATATTGGGTGCGGAAGGCCGTCTTCCATTCATCGCCCTCTTTTACTCGTACCAAGTGGTAGGCTCCTCTAAGATCCAGCTTTGTGTATATGCATGCTTTTCTGACCTGGTCCAGGAGTTCAGGGATCAAAGGTAACGGATATCTATTCTTGACGGTGATCTGGTTCAGGGAGCGATAATCTATACAAGTTCTAAGGTCTCCTTCCTTTTTTGGAACGAAGAACAAAGCTGAAGAAGCAGGGGACTTGGAAGGACGAATAAACCCATTTGCCAGGTATTGATCCAGGTATTGTCGAAGGTGAAGGTTCTCAGGCTCGGTGAGGGCATAAATTCTACTACAAGGAGGAGTAGATCCAGGTATCAGGTCTATCTGGCAGTCATAAGACCTATGAGGAGGTAGAGAGTTAGCCTGATCCTTCCGGAAAACATCTTGGTATTCTAGGTATTCGGGAGGTAACTGGGGAGTTTCTGAAGAAATTGCTGCCAGTGCAACACCAGGTGGAGGGTGACAAGTAGAGACACATTCTGGAAACTGGACCGTTCTTGCTCACCAATCGATCAGAGGATTGGGTTTCTCTAACCAAGGTATTCCTAGAATAATCTGAAACTGAGGAGCCTTGATCACATCGAACACGATCTTCTCATGGTGTCCATCTTGACTTACTAGCGTCACTTCTTGAGTGGTATGCGTTACTGGTCCGGAGGCTATCTCCGTTCCATCCACCGTAGTAATGACGTCCTTTACAGCCTTGGGACAAAGAGTTAGATTCATCCTCAAAACCATTTCATGATCCACATAATTACCGATGGCACCGCTGTCGATGTAAGCTTCAATTGCATGTAATCGATCCGGATTATTAGGGCTAATGAGGACCATAGGTATCACGAAATGCGAGGTCACGGAACTGGTTTTCACGCTCGGCAAGAGGACCTCTATTCTTGTCGGGCGAGGTCGTTCCCTGCTCAGAGTTTGTAACTTTGGTAACTGCAGCTCCTACTGCCTTCTTGGCAGGTTTCACCGGACAGTCTCGAAGAAAGTGCCCTGAGTTTCCGCAATAGAGGCATAATTGCAACTGTTTTCTCCTTTCCCGCTCCTTTTGTGTTAGAGGACCTTTCAGGCCCCCTATTTGCATGGGTTCCCCGGAGTCTACTCCTTTGGAAGGAGTTGGCGGTTTGGAAAATACTCGAGCATCAAACTTGGAACGATCGGCCTTCCTGTTCTGCAGTCTGTGATCTATTTGAACGACTAAGTCTATATAGTCTGAACAATCTTGTGGGGGATTCACTACTTGGGCTAACACATCTTTGAGCTCTCCACGTAGACCTCTATAAAACAGCGTAATCCTTTTATCCTCAGGCCATTGAGTTTCCACTATCAGTCTGTTGAAAGACGCAATATAAGCCAAAAGGTCTTGATTACCTTGTCGCAACGAAAGAAGCTCATTGTCCAAGGCCTGCCCCTGTGAATGTCTTGCGAACAGTTTTTCCATACTGAGCTGAAAAGCTTGAAAATCATGGAGGACCGGATCATCTTGATTTAGTAGAGGGATCGACCAGTCTGCCGCATTGCCACTAAGGTACAAAAGCACAAAAGCTACTTTAGCTTGATCAGTTGGAAAGGCTGCTGGCCGGCATAAGAAATGCAACCGGCACTGATTGATAAATACTGCAAACCTCTTTGGGTCACCAGAAAATCGTTCGGGCGGAGCCAGAGGTACATTCCCAGGTAGGTTGATCTGCACTGGATTCATAGAGGATGTAGAAGGAAGATTTCCCCCAGATGCGGGTAACGGGGTCTGTCCGGCTTGAGACTGTAGCAATTGTCTAGCGAGATCATCGGTTCGCTCCTTGGAAATAATCAGTTCCCTTCTTAGAGCGTTCGTTTCCTGACGGGCTGCATGCACTTCTGCCCTTAGTTCCCCAAGTAAGTGGGCTAGCTGGTCGGTATCCGAGGTTTCCATAGCGCCTGGACGGGAGTTTTGCGGTAGGCTTTGCGTTCTGTAACGCTCACCTGATTCCCGTAGAGGCGCCGGTCTTGACTGGGCGTATACCGTATCTTCAAGGGTGATGTGTAACACACGGCTGGCTCTTTGGGCTGGACCTCTGTGCACTGTATGTCTGACTCGAAGGGTAAGATGTCTGCAGATAGAAAATATGGGATTAATGAACTGGGTTATTGAATGTCTCTCTCTTCTTCCCTTTCTCTTCTCCTGTAGAACACCAAAGGTTAACGCTCTCACCTTAGGTAAGTGAACGCTGTGCTCTCCATCTGCCTCGGGGCAGGGTGCTGTAACCAGTTTCTTCACTGGATAAGGGGAGCAGGCCTCTTGACTTCAGAGGACTGCTGTCCGTCGTTTACTGCACGAACGGTAAGTTTCGAGTAATTCTAATGTCTTTAAAAGTCTTTAGTAATGATGTCTCTTGTTTTGCAGGGTTCCGGCGATGGCGGATGACGGGCTGAAGTGAGTTGAAGATGGAGCCCGTGTGATGAATAGAAGCGTCTGGAAGCACGTAAGTAAGCGCTTGTTGCCTGCTTCACGATGCGCTCTAACTGTCTTTTTATTTTGCAGGTACAAGTTCGGAGCGGCTGCAGGGTGCCGGAATACCCACTGGGTTAGATGTGGAAAGGAGTAATGGCACGTGAGTATTAAAGTTCCCCAATGTCTTTAAACGCACCTTGTTTTGTCTTTCAGATGCGGGATGCAGCGCCGAAGGCCTCCGGAGCGTGCGAAGAGTTGGTAAGCTTTTGTCTTTCAGATGCCGGAATGCAGTGCGAAGACCTCCGGAGCGCACGAAGAGTAGGTAAGCCTTTGTCTTTCAGATGCCGGAATGCAGCGCGAGGCGTTGGTGACAGCCGATGGACTAGGTAAGTGAAGCGCTGTCACTGAAGACCGTAATGCTAACCTGTTCTTTCTTGTCTTTATAGGTGTTGCTGAAGGCTGGATTCAGGATGGTAAGCCTTTTTCCTTAGGCCCAGGATCAGATGCAGAAGACACGATGAGCGTTCTGCTGCAGAGGATGCAGAATAACGCAAAGCAAGATTCATCCATCGGGTGTGGTTTAAATAGCCTCCTGTAGTGCTTAGGTGTCTCCTTCCATAGCCACGCCTAGGTAAGAAAAGAGATCCTGCTTTCCAGAAGAGTTCCAGTGTTCTGAACCTAGGGAGTGGCTCCTGCCCCACCCAACAGGAAAAGTAGTTCCAAACAGAAGAGGATCAGAGGCTCAACTGGCAGGCAAGTAAGCAGCATGGTCTGCTGCAGGTAAGTCCACCCAAGCATTATGAGCCCGGCGCTTCCAGCGCTGGGACTGGGCATATTTATGAGCCTGGTGCCACTGGCGCCAGGACTGGATCCAAAAGGTCCCAATTGGGACTGGTTGGCACGCGGAACCTGGGTTATGGATCTGCTTCCAAGGGAGTTGGGAAAACCCTGACCTTTTGGAAGCAGAGATCATGACACAATACAAGCTGGCTTTTACCTTTGGGGGCCAGCAGTAGACATGGACCCGGACTCCCTTCGGATACCTCAACTCCGGCAATGAATTCAACATTTTCCTACACAAGGCCATGCCCGACCTGGGTGCAAGGGGTAACCTGGCTTATGTAGATGTCCTCATCAAAAGTTCATCTGTGGAGGAACACATAGCGGAGATCCGTTATGTTCTGACCCAGTTGAGGGCCGCCGGAGCAAAACATTCCTTTCAGAAAGCACAGTGGTGTAGAACCAGTGTTAATTTCTTGGGGCATGAGATTACTCCCCAGGGTCTCTGTCCCCAGGAAAAGAAAGTGGAAGCACTTCAGAAACTGAAAGACCCCACAACTCTGCGGGAACTAAGGAGCCTCCTTGGACTGACTAATTACAGCAGAAAGTTCATTGAGGGCTACGCAGAGATCACCAGACCCCTGATCCATCTCCTGAAGGGGGGGGCGGTCAAGTGGGAATGGGGTCCAGAACAAGCCGAGGCGGTAAGACAACTCAAAAGAAGCCTCTCACAAGCGCCTTGCCTAGCTTACCCTGTCAGAAACAAGGAGTTCTTCCTGGAGACGGGGTTCTCTAATAAGTGCTTGACGGCAGTATTATACCAAAAGCATGACAAGGTCAATAAAGTAATCTCCTATACGAGCAAAACTTTATCCTCTGTGGAGGAAAAATTCAACGATTGTGAGAAGGCATTCCTGGCAACGGTGTGGGCATTGAAGAATTACCACCCGTTTATCCATGGGGAACACATCATAGTGGAGACTCCACACCAGCCTCTGCAATATCTCCAAAGTGACAGAATCCGGGCCGGAAATGTGAGTAATTACTTCCTGGATTCTGTCAATGCAAGGCTTTCCTGTGGAGGTCAGATATGGCCAAAACAAGAAGAGTCCCCTCACGCAAGGTCTGGCTGACTTGCATGATTGTGCCAGAGAAAACTGTCTCGAGGACGAAAGTCTAAAAATCAAGGACAACATGGAGGCATACCTTGATTCCCCACACAAAGTCTTTGAAGAAGACAAGTGTGAGGGAATGCCCACTGTCTATGTGGATGGATGCTCGTACCATGTTGACGACAACGGGGAGAAAGAACTGGTGGCTGGCGTAGGGAATGCATGGGTGAAGGAGTTCCCAGAACCCTCCGCTGGATACAAAATTGGTCCCCGAAGTAGTCAGGTGGCAGAATTGACGGCTGTGCATCAGGCCATCCTCACTGCTGTCCAGCATCAACTCCACGAACTGGTCATAATCACAGATTCGGATTATGTACGGAACGGGTTCGTGGAGCACCTGGTCAACTGGAAAACCAGAGGCATGTTATGCGCTAATAACAAACCCCTGAAACATGGGAAGTTAATCCAAAACATTGATCTGGTCACCTCGAATGGGATGACCATCTACTGGAAGAAGATCAAGGGTCATTCCAAAGTAGAGGGACCAGACAAAACTGGAAATGACTTAGCTGATCAGCTGGCCAAAACCGGGGCCATCCAAGGGGATCTAATCGAAATAGAGTCCCTGTTGGGGGAAATCAAGGTCACCGCTATCACTAGGTCCCAGACAAGTGCTCACAATGATCTTTCAACTGCACAATGGAGTAAGGAGACCCCTGATGCTGATTTAATTACAGCTCAGAAGGGGGATCCAATTATTGGTAAGTTTTACCAACACCTTGAGGACCCTGAGAACTTTCCCCTGACGGATACCGATTACATTGGGAAAGAGGACCTAAGAGTGTTGATGAAATGTCCAAAAATGTTCCGAATCCAAGACGGTTTGCTGGTAAGGAAATCCAAAGCTGGCCACGATCAGTGGGTGGTTCCTTCCTCATTCCGAAGCCTGATGTTAAGTCACGCCCATGATGTGGCCACCGCCGGTCATAGGGGGTTTCACACAACACTGGAAATCTTAAGAGAGGTTGCATACTGGCCACACATGGGGCAGGACCTCGACCAATACTTGAAGGGGTGTCTTGTGTGTGCACAATTTCAGCCATCATCCCTCACACACCGTGCGCCTCTCCAAAAGAGGGGGATGACACTGCCATGGTCAGATTTGCAAATCGACTTTGTAGGCCCTGTGATTCGCTCGTCTAGAGGAAACAAGTACATGTTGACTGTTACATGCTTGTTTACCAAGTGGGTGGAATGTCTCCCAGCCCCAAACTGCAAGGCAGAAACAGCAGCTGCCCTGATGATTAACCACATCTTTTCCCGTTTTGGTCTACCTCAAAGGATTGAGTCAGACAGAGGTAGCCACTTCACCAGTGAAGTAATGACAAAGATGTGGGAGATACTGGGGGTTAAAAGGAAGCTACACATTGCTTACAGGCCAGCTTCTTCTGGAGCAGTGGAGAGATATAACCGAACCATTGTGAGCATCTTAAAAAAGTTTGTGGCAGATTCTGGGCCAAGTTGGGATATCCGATTACCTCTGGTCCTAATGGCCATCAGATCTACCCCTTCATCTGCCACCAAAATGTCACCATTTGAGTTGGTGACTGGACGCAAGATGGCGCTTCCCCAGCACTTGCTCTACAGGACCCAAGAGCAAACGTTGATAAATGCCTCCAAAACTCATGAGTATGTGGAGAATTTAAGGAAACACCTTCAACATGCTTTTGCCTATGTTCAGCGGAATCTAGAAAGATCAGCCGAGAGTATGAAGACCCACTATGACCTGAAAACTTCCAGGAAGGAATATCAGGTGGGGGACCGGGTCCATTAATACAATTTCCAAAGAAACCAGGCCAAACAGCGAAAATGTTTGCCTACATGGAAGGGACCCTTTGCGATTATAGACAAGATCTCCCCTGTGGCCTACAAGATCCGCATCCCCAAAGGCGGTTTGGCAGAGGGGGAAGACAAGTGGGTCCACAAAAACCAGTTGAAGTGATGCCCTCCCAGGCACACTTTGCAGCAACTGGAGGAGTCCTCTGTAATCCCAGAGGGTACCGCTCCAGAGTAATTCAATTCCAACCCTACAATATCCTACATATAGCCTATCAAATTCTGTGTTTCCCAAGTTTATGTGTTCCTGTCGCTTAATTTAAAGAAATGTGCATGTTCATATCTGTTGAGTTCTAAAATATATATGCCACCCCACTATATCAATGGTGGGGGAGAATAGGTATTGCCGCTTTTCCTTTGTCGTCCTAGGAGAAAGAAAACCTGGAGACTGGCCAAGGAGGACGAGCCGGAGACCGGGAGCAGAGACCCGAGGGGCCCAGGGTACCGCCCAATCCTCCCATCAGGACCAGCAAGGAGAACTGATTGATCGACTGGATGGAGAAAAAGATGCTGAACTGTGTCATCTACCGGAAGAAGATGAGAACATCCCAGATCTTGCGAGTTCCATCAGTGAAACAGAATGGCCATCGCAAGAGTGGGGCTTGTGGGATGTTTTTACCCATGCATCCGAGCCCTACCAAAAAAACTGTGCATTACTGGCGTTAAAAACATCATGATGGCCAGAGCTTCCCAGAAAATGCACAGGAAAATCCATGAAGAATAGGTGCCACCCATTTTTGCCTATGTTGTGAGCACAGGAGGGCACTGCCTAAAACCACCATTGAGCTACACACAGTAGCCTGAAACCATTGCAAAAGGGGCAATGCTGATTGCCAAAAGCAACCCACAACTATTGGGAATTCATTTCTTCAACGGGCACAAAATTATTTTACTGCAGAACCACACCAGTGCCATGTGCTGAACCTGGATAATATACTTCCATGTAAAATCTCTTGTTTGGAATGCATTCATTCAAGACTGATCCAAAAATGGACGCAGTACCGATAAATACCTCAAGGCGGCGCTAGCGGTCTAAACTCTGACAGGAGAACTGCTACTTCAGAAGCCAATCCGCCTTCTGTGACAACTGAGACATCAAAAGACTGCATTTAATTAAAAACTTAACCACTTGCTGTTCCCAGAGACAATCTGATTTGATTAACAGGCCAAAAGGCTGGGAAACCTCTCACCTCCAGAGATTCACACCAGGAGTTAGAATCTCACATGACCTCTTGATTGATAGAAGGCAAACTGGCTGGCAGCCTCCTGGAGACCACACAATAGGCTCTTGCACTTGAATAGAATATGTTGATTTTGACTGTTTCCTGTCAACAAAGACCTGCCGGCCAGGAGACACATGTGATCACTGACCCACCCAAGTCTTGGAGGCGGACTCCAACACTCTGAGAACTGAATTGAAAGCAAAATATATATTTTACAGAAACACTGATAACTCTTGGTAACCGGATGACAGAAATGTGAAATGTGGGGAACCTTAAAATGAAAACGTTGCCTACAAGTCAAGCCCAAATTCGAATTTGTGTGATGTTCTGGGGCAAAACCCCGCTATTTATTGACACCACAGACACTGTATTTAAGCTAGACAAATGGAAAGTTACTGAGATATGTGTAGTAGGAGGGTGTACATTTGTATACATTTTAATGAAAAACCAATGTTGCATAACCCACTAAAAAGCGCAAAATGTTGCCATTTCTGAATGCATGCCCCCAGGAAGAGCAGAGTTTGAACAGAGTATACCTCATGTGCTATGTGATGGGTGCATGTAATTTTAAACAACTGCGTTTCAGTGCAATATGTATTTGGGTCAAATATAGATTTGTGTGGAAACTGACCAGGGGAGGATCCTCTGACCCATAAAACCTACAGCATCACCCTGACTCACATTTCCTTCCCCCAATCATGGGAGAGGGGAGAATTGGGCCAATGACAAGTAGAGAGGGCAGGCTTAGCTAGGCCCAGGCACACACCCATTTTCAAAACACATAAAAAGAGACTGCTGGGACAGGTAGAGACTTCATTTTCCATTTTCTTGCGGGAAGCTTTGCCGGACCACACAACATCCAGAAGATACCAGTTCCAGACTGACTCCAGCTACATATTCCAGAACCTAGAACTTATACTTTAGAACCTAAATCAGAGGCCTAAAACCAAAAGTTCTCTGCAGCAGGCCTCAAATCATTGCAAGCTACTCACAGCCAGGCGAGCTGCTTGAATCCCTTGCCAAGAACTTTTGCTAGGACCAGCGGAGAGATCCAGGAGCCGTGCAGAGACCGCTGTATCCGGACAGACCAGACCAGTGCCAGACCAGACCAGACCAGCAGATCAGAGACCCGACGCTGTGCGCAGAGACCGTCAGTGGCGAGACCGGAACCGAAGTCCAAAACCTGACAGATCCGTGGCGCGACCCAGACCTTCCAATATTGCGAGTACAGCTAGGACGGGGCAAAACCAAATCTCTTAGTTTAAAGTAATATAATTCAATCTATTTAACCTAAGTAGAACTGCCTCCTGTCACCCGTCATTTGTAAAGCTGCACCACTGTCACTTGTCAATTCTGAAGCTGCAAGCTGTCACTTGTCATTTTGAGTTTACTTTAAATCCGAAAAACAACCTTTACAAAATCGTTCATATCTCTGGAACCGTTTGGGCTACGAACTTGGTTTAACTTTCCTCTGAAAGCTTAGGATCTAAGCTTTCCAACAAGCCTACTGCCTACTCCTTATACTTTTTCCGCAATCACAATTCACGCACTCGCGAATTTTACCGCGATTTGCGATTTGGTTCAAAATCCAGCCACGTGTAACCATCAGCAGTCATTTCTTTCCTTGCTAAAAATTTGTTTGCCTCTTAATCACCATCTCTGAATCATTGCTAAAGTGAGCCTGAACTTATCCCAAGTAGCTACCACTCCACCTGAACCTCCTAAAGGGAATTAAAACCATTTTCAGCATATTTCTCACTTCATTGCCATCACCTTTTAAAAGCATTTTGGGCCTGTGTTTCAAACTTCTATCTGTGGTCTAAGCTTGCTGTGGTGAACTGAATTATATTTGATTGCATTCCTAAGAACTGTGTGTGTTACTTCCATCTCCTTCCATTTCTTACATTGCATAGGGGAGGGGGGTGAATTGCCAGAGAAAAAGTGATTATTTTATCTTTTGCTAAAATCATATCAAGTATTTCTGTACTGCATTTTATTCCTCATTGCTTTTCCCTTGAAATCATAAAAGTAGTTTTGCTACTTTATCCATCCTATACTAACTCCTCATTGATTGTAAAGAAGTGTGCTAGTGCCAGATTACCCATTGTTGATCAACATCATATGTCTAAGTGTACTATCAGATATTAATTTATTATAAAGTGTGATATATATATATATTGTTTAAATTCTCAAATAAACCTTTTAAACTTGCAAAACAGAACTACTTCTTGGCTCAGAGGGATTCTAAGAGAGGGGTGTTATATAGGGGTAGTCATCCAGAACTCATGAACTGGACATAAAGATATATCAATAAGGGTTTCCATTCAGTATCCCAGACTAGGCATTGACTTAGCTGTAGTGTTGAATTGAATCCTCTTACAATCTCATCAATTCTGGTGCCCTGGGTGGGCACGTCAGGTAGAGTACTATGTTGCCTCATGTCCAGTCTCCGCTCAATTGAAGAACGATCATAGAAGACCTTTTTGACTATTACATCCCATAAAGACTCCACATTTTCCTGGCATACTATTGCCACCAATTTCATTGTTCAATTACCTCCCTCTAATGGCAACAATTTTATCATGGTGGTTGTGAATTGTTTCACCAAGATGGCGCAGTTTATTCCATTCCGACCACACTTCAGATGGCACACTCTTTCTTTCGCGGTTTACATGAGAAGATCCTCTATGATCGTGGTTCCCAAAACATTTAATTGTTTAAGACTCAGTTGTGTCGACACATTGGAATTCAGCATGCGCAAAGATCAGGTTATCACCCACAGACAAATGGCTAAAACTAGCGCACCAACCAGACCCTGGAGACTTATTTATGGTGCTACTCGAATGCCGCTCAAGATAACTGGTGTGATTACCTGGATGCTGCCGAGAAGGCATTCAATAATTCCATGCATTCCGCTTCAGCCCGTTCTTTTGTTCTTCTGGCATTCATCCGAAGAAGGTGCTGCTTTTGTCTGATCCAACTCAGCGCTGTTCCCATCACCAATCAGATGTTTCAATGGATCCAAACTGATATTTGCTTCGGACATGCTGGTCAAGGCACCGGCATATATGAGGGTGCAGCACATATTATGCAGTTGGTGATAGAGTTTGGTTTTCCTCCAAGGAATTGCCTGTCTACAATTTGCCCTCTAAGCTGGCACCCCCTTTTGGTCCCTTCCAAATCTTACAACGCTCGTCTTCTGTGGCATACCGTTTGAGTTTACCTCCCACTTGGCATGTCCATTGTTTCTTGCACAGCTCTCTCCTGAAGCCCTGCAGTGTCGAAACGTTCAATCTGTCTAGTCCTCGTCCTGCCCCTTGTTTTTTTTTTTTAAAAATATTTTTTTTATTCATTTTCACAACAAAACACAAAGAAAAAGAAAAAAACAGTGAACAGCAATTATACATTCCATGTCTCATGTACAATTTCGTAATGTATCCACAGCCCCGCCCCCCCGTTACCTCTCTCCCTTATCCTGAGCCTACCCCACATCACCACCCTTTCTGAGGGCACCTCCCATCCCTCTCCCCCGGAAGACCCATCATCCTCCAGGCATGTCTGGTCAGATACACACAGTGTAGCTACTAGTTGCCTCCAGGCCATCAACATCTCCACTTCCTCATCTCCACCTCCATTTATTGCCTCGCTCCACACCACCGTTTCCGCATCCGCCCATTTCCAAAGATCCTGCCACCAGGCTTCTACTTTCGTTCTATTGCTTGCTTTCCAGCTCATAGGAATTCTGCGCTTAGCGAGTATGTAAGCCAAGTCTTTGAGTTTGCTTATGTGTTTCATTCTACGCGGCCTAGAGAACCCCACTACCATGCACGACCACATAGATTCCACCTCCAGACTTATCTCTTTCCCCGCCAAGAGGTGGGCTACCTCCCTCCGGAATCTCCTTATTTCCGGGCATGCCCAGAACATATGCACAAATCCCGCATTCTCGTCCCCACATTTAGGACAGGATTGTATTCCTGCGTTCTTAAACTTGGCCATCTTCTGAGGAGTCATATACGCTCTATATGTATGAAACCTCACGTTCCTGGACACTTTTGGGTGGTGTCCCTGTACCCTCACCCACAGCACGTCATCTATAGGTTCTCCAGCTTCCTCTTCCCAATCCTGTTTAAACTGGATCACCTCCTTCCCCACTCTTGACATCAGTAGTTCATAAATTCGGGAGACCGTGGGGCTCCATCTGACACATCATAAAATGTTACTATGGCCATGTCGGGCTGACTCTCCAGCACCATAGTATAAGTGATGTACTGTCCCCGGTGTTAACCGGTGTCTTCCACCAGTGTGTCAAACTCCACCACCTTCCCATCCTGCCACACATCCCCCAGCATTGCTATACCAATCGGTTCCCAATGCTTCTGGACTATCTTCCTCAATTGTTCATCCACTCCATTCAGTGCCACTAGCGGCATCTGTGGGGAACATGGGAACGGGTTCTCTATGACTCGGCAAGCCCTACGCCATATCTTCCATCCCAAATCTAGCATTTTTGTCCCTCCGTCTCGTTGTGATATTGGCAAACATATCCAGTCCTGCCCCTTGTTACATGACAGAGTCCCTGAATTTGAGGGCCAGGAGATTTGGGATTCCCGGATTCGGTGTGGGCGGCTTCAGTTCCTGATTAATTGGAAGGGGAATCCGGCTTGTGAATGGCCCTGGGATCCCTGTTCCAACGTCCATGCCCTGTGCCTGGTCTGGGAGTTCCTTTTCTGCCACCCTCTGAAGCCAGGGGCCAAGGCTTTGCCCAGAGGGGTCATAGTGTCATGTCACCTACTTGGCACTGTGATGTGGGGTCCCGGACGCCTTCCTGGCGGCTTTACCACTGCTGGAGACAGCTTCGCTCTCTGATTTTCCGAGCACCGGAAGCAGCATTTGGCTCTTCGCGCATGCGCATCCAACAGTGTGTCTGTTCATAATGGCTAACCCCTTCGCTGGATGTTCCCAATCTCCTCCAATCTCAAAAGGTGCTATGCGCAAATAAACACATAAAGGGATTAATTAAACAAAAGATCAATAAGGCAGGCAAGAAGGGAGTATCCCAGCTAGCGTATAGTAGGCTTACCCTGGAGTCAAATTAATCTGGTTCGGAATACTGGAGGGTAAAGGTCCGGGATGGAAGTCTTGGAGACGACAGATGGAACAACATAATAGTCTAACAAAATACAGATGGAGATTAGACTGATTCACCCCCTAGCCTACCTGTGCTATGTGTAGTGGAATGTCTAGAAATCTTACCGCCCGGAGGAGGTTCCTGGGAGATAATGGTTCCGCTAGTGCAGCGAATGAAGTTGTAGTGATTTGGTCCGTGTGCAGATATGACTGAATTCCTGAGACTAGGGGAGAGTAAGGAGGGGTTCAATGCAGTTTCAAGAAAGGAAATACGAAAAGAAAGAAACTCGTCTGTCTTTTAGAAAAACATACCGGGACTTGAGTCCTAATGACTCCGGATGATGGACAAACTCCTGAGAGAAAAGGCTCCTCTATATCAGCGGGAGCAGAGGGAATGTAATCACGTTCTGCTGTTTGCCTAGAGCGGCATGCGAGAGGAAACACAAACAAACAGAAATGAGCAGGGAGTTAAAAGCCGGATCTCTGGGAAGCAATTATAAGATTTGCGAGGAAAATGAAAGGCAGCGGGCACGAATTCGTACTTACGTCTGCGAAGCGTAGCTTGCCTCTGGGTAGAGAGTAGCAAGGCGCGGATGTGCGAGCGATGGATCCGGAAGTAATGCTCGCCAGTCTGGGGGCGTGGCTACTGCTAGTGGAACATCCGCTAGACCGTTACTCACAGCTACGTGACCATCCATATTGGGAGGACAAAAGGGGCGCCGCACATCTCGTCTGTCATGCCGTGGTCCGTGTAAACCACGGATAATCACAGTGTCTGGGTTGCCGGGTCAATCGTTCCTGGCATCCTTCAAGCCTCCTTTTCACACGTCTGACTATAAAAGCAGCATTGAGGCAGTTCTCTGTGCGTCTCAGCGCGGATTTATTCCTTTTCCTTGTTCCTGGAACTTGTATTCAGACTGTTCCTTCCTTGCTCCAAGAACCTTTGTTTCTTGCTCCCCCCTTCTGTTCTTAGGTTCTTCTGTTATAACCCTTCTGGCCCTTTCCTTGTCCTTGCTTCTCCCCCTGCCCTCCTTCCTTTTCTCCTTGTTGGCTGACCTCCTCTGGTCACCTGTTTACCGGTCTGTTTCCTGTTGCCTTGATCAGCCGCTGTCCCCATGACATCGCTCCTGCCTTTCCAGCTGTATTCTGCCAACCACCATTCTTCAAGTCACATTGTGAACAGCTTTCTGGACTTAAGGATATCATGTGGTCTTCACTGTCAGTGCCCGCACTGTCCTTGCACCATGACAATCAGAGAAGGGCCGTCCTGTGGTGTGGGGAGTCAATTCACCGTTTCCCCTGTGCCTTAGGGGAGCCTTGGGTTGGTTTCCCGCTTCACATCGTCGTCTGGTGTCTTTTCTATGGCAGACTGGCTTCCTCATCACAACAACTTCAAAAGAAAGCAGGTACGCTGCACCAGCGTGACGCCCGACCTGACCGATGCAGACATAATCCTTGACCGCACACATCGGGTATTCTCCCCACATCAAAAAAGCAAGTGTTCCTTCCGGACGTCCTCACAAGAGTTCATTTTTTTCACATAAAGGAAGACATCATGTAGAAAGCTAGAGAATTCCCGGAGTACACCTTTTGGGGTGCAAGGGTCTGCATCTTCCAGGACCTGTCCCAGCTTACTTTGCAGAAGAGGCGGGGGATGCGCCCGGTTACCACCTGGCTGCCTGATCATGACATTACATACAGATGGGGGTTGCCCTTTAAGCTTCTCTTAGACTACCATAGTGCTCCATGCCAGGTCTCTTCTCGTTTTGCTGGGGACCACCTTCTCCTCGGTAGATGGCCTGGGCCATGCCGGAGGAGCGGCAGACCGCACTCGATGGGCACGCAAACCGATGGGCCCTGACAGGCAGAGGCAGAAGCAGCAGAGATCCATTGAAAGGCGTCATGAGGAGAGCCCATCTTGAGCACTGATATGCTTCCTTCATGATGGTGTGACTGACTGCTGTTGAGACCGTTACCACAGGGTTGCTTGGCAGCATTAGTGGGCCTGGGAATCCCTGTGGTGCGTATGTCTGACATTTTGTGAATGGTGCTCCACCCTTTCCCTCAAAGAATCTTTTCAGCCGCTGTGCCTTCTCCCCTTCTGTTTTGGGAGCTACAGCCCCCCTGGATTATAAAGGTTAAATACTTTGTTTTGGTTAAAAGATCACCATAGTATCTTTTTTTCTTGGGTCACGTTTGGGGGCCTTATAGGCCACATTAGCCCCATACATGGGGTTTTTGTCTTGTTTGGTTTGTTCAGCAGTTATATGCTTGGGTTCATTGGAATACAATGTTTGCATCTGGCAAAGGGGTTTGGGGTGGTTCTCTATGGGGAGCGATCAGATTCTGAAATAGGGGGTTCTGGGGATTCTCTTCCTGGTGGTCTAACCTCGAAACGGGAGACATAAACTCCAGCAGTTCAAACGGAGGAGAAAGGCAGATGGACCTGAAAGGACGGCAAGGAGGGAGTTGTCGAAGCCCTTTTCAACTCAGATCAGCTGAACCTCCAATGAAAGATACCCAAGACAGGGAATCGCAGCTGGCCGAATGTACAACGCTTGTCAGCAGTACATGGCAATCTCCCGCACCGATAGCCAGGACCGGGAGACGTGGTGGTCATCGAGGTACCGTCCTTGACTCCCGTGGAAAAGGAACAGAACGGGTTCAACACAGCTGGTGAGTCGGAAGCACCTGATAGTAGACTGGCTTGTGTTATGCTCAAGGTTGCAGTGGCAGCCTTAAGAAGATAAAGTAGACAAAGGTTGTTTATGAACGAATAAACAGGGTACCACGGTCAGAATGGTCCAGCGCTACGTGGGCACTCAGTCGAAGGTCTCTGGCTGGTACCCTTCTCCTGAACAAGAGAGTTAATTATGGGATGTAAAGGAAACTACAGGTCCCAAGAGGCCACATGGAAGGCCGATATAAGGTGGTCATGCAAGGGTCACGCCAAATCCTTTGTACAATCGAAAGTTCTTGACACATTGTATAAGTTTTGTCATTTTTATTGGCGTTTGCACCGACGGGTGGGAACACCGTACCAAAGCCTAGTGGTAATGGTGTGATCTGTGCTGAAGTCTGACTGGGGGCTAAGAGAAAGCCTGACTGGGGGCTGGATAACCAAGGAAAGTGAATCCCGTATTGTGAGAACTTTTGTGTGATACACCCGTGAACATTGAGAGAAGGATCGGAGCCCAGCTGAGGGGGGCAGGTGGAAGGGAATTCAAGGGCGACAGATAGTCACCCAAGTAAAAATTACTGAAAGGAACTTTTGTTTTGATGTATTGGGACCTCTGAAGCAAGAGACTTTGTGAACACTTTTCCTTTCTTGTGAACATTATCCCACACTATTGAGCGAAAGATGAGAACGTCCGACTGCACCACCTCCCTATGTACCTTCGCCGCCTACACTGCCTCGACCAGTGCTGCAACTACCAGATACAGAATCTTGGCTTGCTGTACCTCCCACACTGGAGCTACTTAAGGCTACACCGTCTAGCAGCTGCTGTCACTTCAAAATCCGATACCCCTCTATTGCAATATACACACCTGCTTAGTGATCAGAGAGCAGGGCTTCGTAGCGCACTGACATAGAATACAAAGGCACGATTAGAATTAACATCAGAAGACTACATGCTGGAAGGGACTGAATTAGCTGTCTTACATATGTTGACTGACTACCCTAGCCCTGCATGAAAATATTGCTTAGAACACATGGGAAACCACTTGCCCGAGAATGATGAAAACTCACTGATACGGCAGTACCCAGAGAATTGCAACATTTAAATTATTCAGCATGCACAATCAATACACTAGAAGACGCACATCAGCACTTAACTCAGATGTTCTCACAAAAGGTGGAACTACATCAATTACAGATAGCAAAGCTAGATGCTTTAGGCATATCTCAGCATTTAATAAACAATGCGTTTGTTCAGGAAAGCACTCTCCCAAACATGGTGGAGATACTGCGAAATGCACATCATCATTAGAGATGGCCTTAGATGGCTTTCTAATCCATCCCTTTCCCCCATGGAGATCCATGACACATTTAAGCAATACCACCCATCCATACAGACAAGGGTATTGCAAACAATGGCTGAAAATCTAGAAGACGAACACATTAAAAGGATATTGTGTTGTACAGCAGATGTTATGAAAATATATACGTGAACCTTCACAGATGACACTGCACTCACTTCCCTGTCCCTTGACTTAGCTTTACAGCTCAACAATAGGATTGCTAAGTCCACCGCTCAGATGCCCATGAGAGAGGTGCCTCTGACACTTGTCCCAAAAAGAGAGGAACCAACCCATGGTGACGTGCCTGCTAGAACAGTTGCTGCAAACTATATTGAACAATTTGTTTATGTGCTCTTTTCCAGGTAAGAAGTTAACACGATTAAGCTATCCATCCCAGACATAAGGAAGAACGTCACCGGGTTCCATAAGGAAGTAGCTCTTCTTGCCTGCTTCAGTTTTTACCTTAAAAAGATATAGGGCCTCATTCCGAGTACGGCGCTAACCAATGGCGCTATTAACGCCTTGGTTGACGCCGTACCCGGACCGGCAGCGCCTTGGTGGTTGGCGGAATTACCGCCCCATTCCAAGGTTGGCGGGGCGGTAATTCCCCAATCCCCATTTACCCTTCCCCATTCCCATTCTTGCCCCATAGGGCATAATGGGAGTGGGGAAGGCGTCAATTACGCCACCGTAAATTACGGTGGCGTAATTAACATCAAGGTCCCTTAGCGCCATGGTATTTAACGCCTGCTAAAAGCAGGTGTTAAAAGCACCATGGCGCTAAGGGAACTCGGAGTATGGCGGTAAGGGATTACCGCCACCGCTCTCGTTAGCGGTGGCCGCTATCCCTTACCGCCATACTCGGAATGAGGCCCATAGATTTGTTATTTCCCGTAATTGTACCTTCCGATTTATGGAAGCAATTCAGAATGGGTCACTGGGGGCGGGGGGGAGGGACATGACCAAAACTCATGGCGCCCGACATACAGAGAAAAGCAGGTGAGAAACCTGCAGAGAAAATATTAGCATTACCCAATGCTATCCTTGCTAAACGTAAGACTTTAGTACCAGAAAGAAGGATTATATGGGATACATTAACAGGGAAAATCTAAGAGGGCAACAGAGTATTTCAATAGATTTAAGCAGGTATTTGCTAACTACAGGGGACAAGATTTGAGCACTGCATGAGGAAAGAGATTGTTTGTTGACAAATTTATAAGCGGTCTCTGAAATCACGGCTTCGGAGAGTGCCTGGCAAACAAAGACACCTTAGGAAATACTGCTAATGTCTCAGTATTATAAGAACAGAGTTAAAAACGAGAAGGAAAGGATATAAAAGAAAAAAGTAGTTCTGAAGACTAGGGTGTTACAGCAGGTAGCTAGGGGACCGCGAGGATATTCCCAAAATAGGGGACAGGTTATACAACACACTGGGATAGTGAATGAGAACCCCATTGGAGGACGCAATGCCCAATACTCCAGCACAAGGGAAACAATATGTACGTGGGAACGCTCGATGTATAACCAGTAGGCATCCAGTTAAAGCAAAATGTAAAATTCCTGCGCATACCACAATACAAGGTTTCAGTGGACGGAGAAGCCGCACTGAAAATTATAATTTCAGATCTTGTGCGTCTAGGGGTCATTGAACGGATTACGGGTAGCACTTGTAACAGTCCGATACCTCCTGTGTGTCCGATACCTCCTGTGTACAAGAAGGGTGACAACTCACTGCCTTACTGTTTTGTGACTGATTTACGGGCCATCAACAAAATAGTTTGTCCCCAATTTCCCATTGTGCCTGATATCACGACTATTTTGGCTAGGATTCCTGCCCAGGCCACTCATTTTTCTGTGGTACATGTAAAGAACGCATTTTACAGCATACCGATACATACTGACAGTAGGTACTTATTCGGCTTTACTCTAGAGGGTACGGGGGGTGGGGTTTGTTTACATTCACTAGAATACCCCAAGGATACACTGAAAGCCAAAGGATGTATAGTAGGGCCCTCAAGGAACAACTGGACACTTTAGAATTACTTTCATATTGCACATTGATACAGTACATTGACAACCTTCTTATTGTCGCAGATTCTGAGGAAGCTTGCAATGAGGGCACAGTGTTGTTGTGAACACACTAGGCTAACAACGGTCACAAGGCTTCTTCAAAGAAATTCCAATATTGTCAACAGGAGGTTGCCTATTTAGGATACCTCCTGTCGATGGAGGGTTGACATCTTGCACCAGAAAGAATACAGGCTATCTCTGATATGGCGGTTCCAAACAAACAAACTGAGGTTAGAACTTTTATCGGGATGACTTCCTTTTGCAGACAATGGTTTCCGAATTTCTTCTTTTTTAATAACCCATTGTTAGCACTAACTAAGAAAGAGGTAGCACTACCTCTACCTGGGGATGCAGCTTGTCAAAATGCTTTTGATATGCTCAAAACTGCTCTGTGGTCGGCGCCAGTATTGTGTATACCAAACTACACTAAGAAGTTTGTTATTTGTGCATGAAAGAGATGGTTGTGCTTTGGCTGTTTTAATGCAGGAACATGAGGGAAAGAACACTGTGCAGCAATTTTTCCTCCACGTTGGACCCTGTTGTATGCGCTTTGCCAAAATGTCTTAAAGCTGTAGCTGCTGCATCATAAAACAGATTAAAGGCATGGTTTTGGCTCATAACGGTCATGGTGCCTCACTCAATAGATGTACTATTGAACAGAACACAAATCCATCATCTCACATCTGCTCGCCTCACTAGATACAAGCTCATTTTGTTTGCACCTCACATCAAAATTAAACTATGCATCACGTTAAACCCAGCTGAACTGTTCCCTCTCCTAGAGGAGAGTAGCATAGCATTCCTGATACCAATCAGGATTGCATTTTTGTCACTGAAAATTTAACTAAAAGGGAGAATTGATTTTATTTGACAACTCTGCCATCCCCTGATGGAAAAATATTTTGTGATGGTTCTTGCTTTAAACCTCCGGACGGCACTTATACTGCTTCCTATGCAATCACCACACTAGATACACCGGTAGAAACTAGAAGGATTTCTCACAACTCCGCCCAAGCAGCAGAAATAATTGCCCTGACTCGAGCTTGTGAGGTATCTCAAGGGTTGAATGTAAATATGTATACAGACAGCCAGTATGCCTTTGGTGTAGCTCACAATTTGGGAAACTATGGGCCGAAAAAGGATTTCTGACATCCCATGGTACCAAGATTCAGAATGGTCCTGAATGGTCCCTTGATAGTCGGGTATTATCAGCACTAACTGGTACGATTGGGGTTACCAGGTATTTGGGCGCTGTTTCTGAAGTATAGGACTGATGTTATGTGGTGTGTCTGCTGCAGACGGTGACTCACTAGGCTACCGCTACCTAGCAAAAAGGTTATATGAAAAAAGCGAATCACCATACATACATATTTCAATCAAAACAGCTGTGGATATGCAGAGTTTGTTTGTTTATTTTATTTATATGATACAACATAACATTTTTAATAATGACGTGTTGAAATTGTGCTACAGTGCCAGTGCCAACACATGTTTCGACCAAGTGGGTCTTTCTCAAGGCACAAAACAAAATTCCAATTGGTTTATTAGCATCATCTTTACTCAATATGTTGTCCACACACAAAAAATAACACATCATAAATAACAAGATTAGTGATTTCATCAACTGTCAATCAAAATTCACTGTTTATGCGATAATCTGTGATAAAGTATACATTGGAATCACTATCCTTGAGCTTCGGATCCGTATTCAAGTACATTTATCAAATCTAAACAGCCAGGATCCCAAACTGCCTCTGGCTTTGCATTGGCAAACCAAGCATCAAATGGCTGACAAAAAGGATATTCAAAACACCCAGGCCCTGTAAAAGGGAAGCAAACCACAGGAGAGCCTGATGAATGGCCAACAACTCACTCCAATTTGAGGAACGAAGGAAACCGTCCTCGCCCCACCGTTCCGAAGCAGAAAGAGACCCCAGGTAAACTCCCTACCCCAGGCCTCTTGCGTCGGTTCACAGCACCACCCGAGGAGGATGATACCACCGCCCCACTCAGAAGGGAGGAACGTCTCAACCACCAGACCAGCGAAACCCAGGGGTCACAAGAAATCGGGATCCACAGCTCGAGAGACTGCAGGGAGAGGGACCAGTGAAGCAGAAGATACACCACCTAGGAAGAAGATGGAGGCGAGTCCAGGGCACCAGGAAACCACAAGAGGCCTTGTGCCCCTGAACCACCAGGAGCTATCAGGCCGAAGCCCAGGGATAGCGAAAGACCCGGCCAAGCAGAAACTGGAGCCAGAGAGCCCTGGCCCTGGGTGGAAAAACGTTCCCACTCCGGGTGCAGAAATGTGCCCCTATGAACACCAGGTCATGGGAAGGGGCTAACTGGGACTTCCCCCAATTGATCAGAAACCCCCACTGCAGGAGCGACTGACTGACAAGGAGAAGGTGATTCTGGACAGTGCACCGAAGATACGCCTTAACCAACCAGTCATCCAAGTACCGGAACAGCTGGATCCCCTGTAGATGTAAATGAGCCACCAACGGAGCCACCACATTCGTAAAGACACGTGGCGCTGACTTCAACCCAAAAGGGAGGACCCAGAACTGATAATGGGCCCCCACACAGAGAATCTGAGGAAATGCTGATGAGCCGGGTGAACGGGCACATGAGAATAGGCATCCCGCAGATCCAAGGAGACCATCCAGTCCCCCGCATGACCAGAGGAATAATATTCTGCAAAGTTTCCATCCGAAACTGAACACTTGGGACAAAGGCATTCAGCAGCTTCACATGCAGGATGAGAAAAACATTTCCCCTAGGCTTTGGGACCAAGGAAACCCGAGAATAGAACCCCAGACCCCACTGGAGCAGGGGCACAGGCACCATAGCCCCTTTGGATAGAAGTTCGGCAACGGCCGAGGACATGGCCGCTTTCTTGAGAGGGTCTCTGGGCAGCGTAGTCATGATCCAGGACTGCTGAAGAGGAGGAGACAGAAAGTCCATCCGGTAACCCTCCCGGAAAATCTGCAGGACCCAAGCATCGGAGGACCACTGATTCCATACAGGAAAATAATGCAGGAGACTGCCCCCCCACAGGCCCACAGTGATTGTCAGGACTTCTGATGGCCATCCGATGGGTTAGGGCCCCCAGGCCTGGGACGGAAGCCCCTTGAATGACAAAAAGTGCCATGCCTGCCCCCAGACCCACGGCTGCGAGGAGCAGCCCCGGAAGTTCGCCGAACCGGAGGAGCAGGCTTATGCCGCAACCTGTCCGTGTGCGTGTCGGCTCTGGAACCTTTGATGAAGTTTGTCCTCCAGCGAATCCCCAAAAAGCTTACTGCCTAGAAACAGAAGCCATAGAGCGACAGCCGGATTTCCAGTCCGGAGACAAGCCGAAATGCAAACACCCATGGCCATGGCGGTGCCCCAGATGCCATCATGAGAGATCAGACAGTAGTTGAACCAGGCGCTGCATGTCATCCAGCACAGGAGCGCAGTCCGAGCCCTCCTCCTTAGCCTTACGGAGAAGCCGAAAAAACCCCAGACCTGTCTGAGCCGGATAAGACCCATAGACATTGACCTGCAGGGCAGATGAGAACCCACATGAGCCTTTTTTCAGAGCGGCATTAGATTCAGTGTTCACTGGGTCCCGAAGGGCAGCATCCTCAGCAGCCATGGTGGAATGTCCCACCAAACTGGACAGGATATCATCCACAGCCACTGCGTCAGGGAGAAAATCCTCAGCACCCTTATTGGGTACAGACGAGCCATGAAGCGAGGCGTGGAGAAATGCTCCAGGTCTTCCATTCACGGAGCACCTTGGCCTTCATGTCAGAGATCAGGGGGAGCCACAGCTTCGGAGTGTGCTTGTACTGCCTTATCTTGGGATCCGAAGAGCAAGTCACCTCCACAGGGGCAGAGAATCCCATGGAGTCCCAAACTGGGAAATCACATTCACGACCTCCTCACGGGAGAGATATTTGCACTCAGCCTCCTCATCAGTCAGAAACTATCGAAGAATGTGCTGTGGAGGCTGAGGAGGAAGAAGAACATGAAGCTGAAGAGGAGGAGCTAGCCTGATGCCTACGCCTGCCCCTAGAACTCCCATGCTCCTCAATGCCCTGCCTCATAAGGCCCTCGATTTCCATCTGGGACAAAGAAAACTACAAAGCCACAGGCTTCTTCTGCTTTTTCCTGGCATGATGTCTGTTAGGACTCCCAGAACCAGAAGGAGAGTCCATATGCCGCCTCATCATAGAATGCTTGCCCATAATGGACCCCAAAGAGCAGGCACGCAGCCAACCAAAGCAGTAGTCAGTGTGAGGTAACAGAAGCCGTATCCAAGCAACCCAGCACAACAGGAAGCCAGAAACACAGGCGCGGCAATTAGCGACCTAAGGGGACATTAGCCCTGCCCACAGTCAGGCCAACCAGCTGGAAGCCCAACGGGGAGAGGGGAAACCCAGCCCGCAACCAGGCAACCACCGGAAGAGGGCAGGGCATGAGGCATCCAACCACGGCGTACGGAAACACTGTAGCAAACAGCACCAAGCCATAAAGGGATCGGTGCATCCAGTATGGTGTGGCCACAGGCCATACCCCCCAAAAGCAGAAGGACCCCAGGGCCTGCAGGAGGACCCCGCAAACCAGAACCGCGCAACCAGGACCTTCCGCAGGGAGTCCGGGAGCCCCTTCTTACCGGGACCACGCGGCACACCGCAGAAGAACGCCACTATGCAAGACACACCAACGACGTTCCCCAGAGCCCCGCTCCGGAGACAAGTCCCTGTCAGAGACAGGAAATAAAACACTGATGTATTTGTGGGTAGGTGGGATGTTATATCTACGAAGGAAAAAAAAAACCTGGAGGGAGGCAGGGCCTCATTTGTGAGTACTGTGACTAGGAAGAGGGACGTGGAGGTAATCAAATGCGTAGCACACCAGAAAATCAATGACATTATTGGGAAAGGAAATTCTTTCACAGACCGAATTGCCAGACAAACAGCCACAAACTTACAGTCTGGAATGTACGTATTGGGTCCTGCTAGATGGGCTGCCGACAGTGGGATGATGGAAGAGGGCATTATCAGTATAAAAGATTCAGACCAAACAACAGACGAAGAAATCAAATCGGGACCAGCTTGCGTAGATGAGGAAGGTTGTTGGGTTGACCATGAGAGATGGATGTTACCAAATGCATATGTACAAGCTATAGTGACCATGGCCCATGGCCAAGCTCACATAAGCACAAAAAGCATTTGTAAACACCTAGACCAGGTATGGAGGAGCTCCAACATACCCAAAATAGCAGACCGCCTGGTCAAGAATTGCATGATCTGTTTACAACATAACTTAAACACCAGTAACTAAGAGCAGCTTTGGTCTACCTTCCATGCCCGTTGAAGTAATAAACTTTGATTTCATTGAGATGGCAAGATGTCAGAATGTTAAACACGTTCTAGTGGATTGTGCATTTAGCAAATGGGTCGAGGCTTTCACTTAACACTGCAATGTCAACAGCAGAAGTAATGCTAAAAGAGTACTTTCCCCGTTTTGGTTTACTAAGGGTGATCTGGTTGGACAATGGTTCCCACTTTATAGCATCCGTCACCAAGCACGTGTGTGAGGGATTACAGATAAGAAAGAAATTTCATTCTGCGAACCAACTCCAATTGGCTGGCTTAGTTGAGAGACTCAACTGAACCCTTAAGTTAGCTAAGATATGTGCACACAGCCAGCTAAAATGGCCTGAAGCCCTACCATTAGCCGTAATGTCAATGAGAATGTCAGCCAGAGCAAAAACAGGTCTGTCCCCTTTTGAGAATGTGATGGGGAAACATGCTAATGCGTGGAATGTACCCAGGCCGAAAAAGATGGTCTGAGATGGAGTATCCATTATTGGTAGACTATTGTAACCAGTTGACTCAAAACTTGCATTTGATTCACCAACAGGTGCAAGAAGCGTTGCCTGATCGATACACAGGTCCTGACCACACCATTCGGCCTGCTGACTACGCTTTGGTGAAAGACCTCCAGTGGAAATCCAGCCTTGAACCGCACTCGAAGGGGCCACTCCAAGTACTATTGGCCACCCAGACAGCTGTGCCTATAGAAGGGAAGAAGAACCGGATACATGCAGCACATCTGAAATGAGTACCTTTGCCCTATGATAAATGGGTAAAGGAGGGGGTAGCTGATTCGAAACATGAATGTTCCTCAGCATGTACCTTTCAGTGGCGGAGAATACACAAACCCAAATTTCAAGCAGCCACACGTTTCACCTTTGCCAACCACTGACACATTGTTCGAGGAACACTCTGTGCCCGGGGTGTCCAGATACAATCTTCGACCACGGAAATAGCGAAGGAAGGACTTCTTGAAGGTAGGAAAGTGTGGTATTTTGTTAGTACTGCACCCACAAGAAACCAACGATATTCCCTCAATAACTTACAAAGACGATTGGAGGTAGAGGAGGGCAGGGAAAAAGAAAACTCCAAGTAAGAAAGGCCACATGGTCAGGTGCCACCCACAGATGAACCTATAAAGCCTATATCAGTGAGACGTCTTAACGGACATTGAGAGACAATGCCTCTGTTTGGGGTACACAGAAGTGAAAGTGGAAAGTTTTACCACTGGAATGACCAGGTCCGAAGGACTAGGGTCGACCAGAGATAAATGTGCGATTATAGCTATTGTGGCATGTATTGTACTTAGATTAATTTCTGTATTATGGTTTCTGGAGAGCTCACACCCCCTTAGCTCACCAGCTCCACTACTATGTCTGCTTTCTATGTACTCACATATACACTTTGTCGTCTTGATCTTGAGCACCTAGAGGGATATCCTAATAACCTTCATAAGAATAATTAAATATGCTCATGTAATACTGAACAAAACCAATTGTTGGGTATGTTCCCACCTTCCACAACACGTTGAGAAAGGGTTAGGATGGTACATATATCCTCTCCCATTGTCCATTGCTTGCTATGCATCCTTTAGGGCCATCTTTTTTGGTAGATGGAATGACAGTACCAGAGGTAACTTTGATGGGACAAATATAAATACTTTTGATCAGCAGGTGCTACTACCTTTGGGGTGCTCGTGTTTGCTAACAGGAGCACTGGCAACACTGCCTCTACCAAATGCTCAAACAGGAATTGTAGGCCATCCCAATAATGATATTGCTTCGAATGGCCCCAGTAGGGAATACGGAGGTGACGCCTACAGCATACACAATTAACAATAATCATGCCCCGTTACCTTTTTGTCCAAGTAAGGAAGGTTCTAGGTGCATAGGTACATATGACAAATGTATGAATACTGCAGTTTTGGTGAAGGAATGAAGGCCCTTGCACGTTGGGGGGTGGGGGGATCAACTTACTTTGTCTGTGGGAAGCAAGCATATCCATGGTTACGCTGAAGATTGGAAAGGAACATGTTACTTGGGGATACTGTTACCAGGGATTTACTTGACATCAACTTTAGAAATATTGAAACACTGTCCAAGAAGGGAGATTGATGACAATACAGCTGGTCAAATACTAGGGTATGTGTCAAAAGCGATAATTCCCTTTTGGGGCCTGCTTATAAACTCCGAGATATCAGAAAGTGTTAGAAAGAACGATTAATGAGATGACTGATATACTATTCAATATGACATTCGAACAGAGGGCCATTTGGCTGGTTGCACTTCACAATAGGATACCATTGGACAATGTTAGCTGAAAGAGGAGGGGTTTGCCAAATGGTCGAATCATCTTGCTGCGTTTACGTAGCAGACTACTCCCGTACTGTGTTTCAGGCTATTAAGAGGTTACACACATTGGGGTCAGAAACTGATGTTAACAAAGATAGCTGGACTTCAGTACTTGGGCTTGGAATTAGTTTACCACATGGGGTTGGAAAATACTTTGTCCTTGCTATGATCGCTGTTGTCATTCTCTGCTGTTGTTGCTGCATACAATGCTTACCTACTTTAGGATCTATGCTATGTCAGTGCTGTTCAAGAGCTCTGGAACACTTACAACGTGAAGGCTTGTCCCCTGGGAATGTGACAAATGAACTTATGATGCAGGATATGGAAATTCAGAAATTTAAGAATATCGCCGAACATGCATTCGATGATGTATACAGAAATGGGTTGGCTTAGGCTAAAAGGAGGGTTTGTGAAAATGCATTTATCCAGGATAGCCTTAGGCTCCTTCTTTTTAGTTTCATGCACTCACTCCATCTTGCAAATCTCCTATTTAGAGGTAAAAGGAACATGTTGGTCACACGGAAGTGCTGAGCCACACAGAAATGTTGTTGCAAAGAAATGAGCTCCTTGTTTATACAGCCTTGGATCTTGCACAGCCAGGACCAAGCGTGAAAAGATATTCCCGTCTTTCACTGTTAATTGAGTGGGTGCCACAAATGCATGTACTAATGATAAGAATGATTTATGACACAGGAGATGTTTTGTTCTATTCCGTTTACCAAGAAACGGTTATCCTAAAAAAACTGTAAAGTAAGCCGCTTCACAGTAACCTTCAGTCATGAAAACAAAAGATAATATTGGTAGGAATGTCTCCTTCAGTGAGAACAGTCTTCTGTCTTGTAAGGTCAGATAGCTAGAATGTACAAGCATGAAATCACTGACGAAATTATGTTTTCACCAAAAACCCTATACGTTGCAGGGAGCTGTAAACTATCTATGACATCGCACTCTCAGTAGAATTCATGCAAACTGGGGTGCATAAAAGATGTAATTTCCTCACTACTACACAGCTATTGTTGTGTAGAACCCGAGTCCGCTTGAAACGAATAAACTCTGTTTATACTGATCTCCGTGCTTGTTGGTCTTATTCTCTCCTCCCCCTCAAACCTTAAATTAGTAACAAATACTACTTAAAGGCAATGAGGACACCAGACCACTCTCCCTTCCCTTCCCCTCCTCCCCCCCTACCTCAAATCCTACACCGTCACTCCTTCACCTACCCCCTCCTCTACCCTATCCCCCCCTTGTAAATAGTTCTACTTATTGTTTTATGACCTGTTCATGTTTGTAAATATGCTCTCTCACTTTGTATCTGTTATATTGTAAAGTGCTTTGGCTTAAAGCGCTATATAAATTCAATAAACAAACAAACAGTTACCCGATTTTGGTTTACAAATGGGGAGACCTCGTTTGTTTGTTTGTTTATTTGGTAATGCGCACCAAACCCTCAGGTAGCTGGGCGCAGCAGATACAAGAATTTGTAAGACTTAGTTACAACATACAGGTCAATACATACATCACATGACATTTGCAATACATACAGTTATAGGCAGGTGATGCACAATAACCGGTGGGTATTTAGAAGGTCAAAAGGCATGCAGATATGTAACACGGTAGGAGGCACAAGTGGGTAAGGGGTTTCTTAAGTGTCATTAGTTCGCAACCAGTTCAGCATATTACGTCTAAAACTAGAGTAAGGCTGTTCCGCTCTGATGGCTGGGGGGAGTGAGTTCCAGGAAAGGGCATCTATGACTGGGAAGCTAGTTCCACCAGCTTTGGAAAGTCTAAATCTAGGGATTTCTAAAGAAAGGTGGTTAGAGGATCTGGTATGGTGCTTTGGGTTTTTTCTGGTCAGTCTGGCCAATAGGTAGGGAGGTGCAGCCTTGTTAAGGCATTTATAGGTGAACGATGCCACTTTGAGTCGTATTCTATCACTGATGTTTAGCCAGTGCTGGCCTCTTCTGACGTTGGATATGTGTTCTCTGCGTGGTATGTTAGCCAGTGCTGGCCTCTTCCGACGTTGGATATGTGTTCTCTGCGTGGCATGTTCAAGGCTGCTCGCAGATCATTATTTTGTAAAATGTGCATTTTATTGAGGATGTTCTTGTTGGCACCTGCATATAAGGCATTACAGTAGTCAAGTTTAGACATAATTAATGCATTAGCGAGAGTGTGGATAATGCAGCTAGGTGTGGATAAGAAGGGTCTGAAGGCCCTGATTAGTTTGCAGGTATAAGCTGTGGAGGAGGCCATGGAGCTAACTTGTTTTTTTTTTTTTTTTTTAGGGATAATGGAGAATCAAGGTAAAAACCTAATGTTTCTACCTGGGAGACTACTTTAATGACGTTGCCATCGATAGTGAATGCAGCGTAACTGGGACTTACATTTTTTAGGTTGGAGTCGGATCCCAGAATCAAGATCTCAGTTTTATCATCATACAGGCAGAGACCGTGTGAGGCCATCCATGCCTGAACGAGGGAGTATATACTGTTAACTAAAGCTGAGTCCTCAATGAAGTTGCCCGAAAGGGGTATAAGGATCTGAGTGTCGTCCGCATATTTGGTATATGTAACACCCAGTCTGTCAAGTTTGTCGAAGAGTGGCTTAGTAAAGATGTTATACATTGTTGGTGAGATGCATGAACCTTGTGGAACACCACAGGTGATTTGGATTGGGTCTGCTGATGCTGAGGGGGAGAACACTCTCATCATACGGTTGGCTAGGAAGGATTGAACCCAGGCTATAGCACCACTCGAGAAATTTGCAGCTGACGCTAGGTGATCACATAACACTGCATGATCCACCAGGTCAAAGGCTGCAGAGAGGTCGAGGAGTAGTAGCATAGCTGTTTTAACTTTATCCTTCAACTCGTCGATTTGTGTCTTTAGGTCGATTAACGCCTTTTCAGTCCCGTGTTGTGGCCTGAAGCCAGATTTGCGTGCTCCTAATAGATGGTTAGCCTCCAAATAAGATTGGATTTGGATGTAGGCTACTCTGTCAATTATATTGAGGAGAAAACCGACCGTGGTGATGGGTCTGTAATTAGTAGGGATGGCCGGGTCTAGAGTTTGTTTCTTTAGAAGTGGGAGTACCCACGATTCTTTGAGGCTGATCAGGACAGTGCTTGATTTAAAGGAAGCATTAATGAGCTTGGAGATGAAGGGTGCTAACTCTCTAGCTGCGTCCTTGATTATTTATGCTGGGCAACTATCGCCCTGGCAGTTAGAGGGCTTCAAGGAGAGGAGACCTTCTGTAAGTAGTTGTAGTCTTTACTCTCCTATTACTAATTCCAGTTGATAGAGACGTCCAGAAGGAACAAGTTATTTACCTGTAACTGTTGTTCTCCAGCATGGGTCTGGCATGGATTCACATGCTCATGAATATTCCCCGTCGTCAGGCCGGGAATCCTCGGTATAGAAAAAATCAGTATCAGTTTCGTTTCTGATCTGTCTTTCTCAGTAGTAACCAATCACTGGTCTCTGGGTCATACTGCCCCCAGCCAATGACTGCCCTCTCCCCAAGACCCTCCCCTGGCAGCCATCCTCAGATTTGGTAGCATGTGAAGTGGCAGTATGACCAAGTGAAGAGCTGCAGAGGGGTAGGCGGGAGGGTTCGCATGTGAATCCATGCCAGACCCATGCTGGAGAACAACAGTTACAGGTAAGTAACTTGTTCCTTCTCCAGCATGGGTTCTGGCATGGATTCACATGCTCATGAATATAAGAATACATAGCAGTATACACATGCACAACCACGGGAGGTGGCACAAGGCTCAATATCAAGCAATACAACAACTCAACATTAAGCAACTCTTACCTCCTCACCAGGCTCACCTTAGGCGAACAGGTTGCGCAGCACTGCCTGGCCGACTCTGGACTCCTCCCTGGAATCCCGGTCGACGCAGTAGAATCTCGTGAAGGTGTGCGTCGACCTCCACGTAGCAGCCTTGCAGATGTCGAGCAGGGGCACACCAGACAGGAACGCCGTAGTAGCAGCGATCGCTCTGGTCGAATGGGCTCTCGGACGGCCGGGCAGAGGTCGGTTTGCCAACCGGTGACAGTGCATGATGCAGCCGGAGAGCCATCTGGAAATGGAAGTCATCGAGAGAGCCTTCCCTTGATTCACAGGTCCAAAGTTCACAAACAGCTGTGATGTCTTCCGGAGACTCATTGTGCGGTCCACGTAGAACTTCAGCGCTCTAGCCACATCTAGCGAGTGCAGAGTCCTCTCAGCCGGCGACGGGAAAAAAACTGGCAACACCAAGGGCTTGTGGAGGTGGAAGTCCGACGGCACCTTGGGCATGAAGGAGGGGGCGTCCTCAGCACCACCCTCGTGTCGTGAAAAGTCAAGTATGGAGGCTTGCAAGACAGGGCCTGGATCTCTCCCACTCGTCGTGCAGAGGTGATGGCCACGAGGAATGCTGTCTTCCACGACAAACTTCAACGGCACTGAATGCATAGGCTCGAATGGGGCCCCCATGAGCCTAGTTAGTACCACGTTGAGCTCCCACGCCGGGGCAGGGGCCTTCACCGGCGGGAATGATCGGAACAGTCCTTTCATAAATTCCTTCACCAGACGATGGGACCACAAGGACGCCCGTCCTGTAGTTCTGGTGTAACGTGAGACGGCAGCCAGATGTACCTTGATGGAGGCGTGAGATAGGCCAGCCTTGGCCAAAGACAGTAGGTACGGCAATACTTGAGGGGCCGTAATCTGCAGAGGGTTAATCTTCTGTGCTCAGCACCAGACAGAGAACCTCTTCCATTTGTGTCCGTAGCACTTGAGAGTTGAGGATGCCCTGCCCTTTGCAAGAACCTCTCTGCAGTCGGCCGGGATGTCGTATCCTCCAAATTCTAGTGCTGCAGGAGCCAGGCCTGCAAGTTCACCGACTCTGGTTCGTGATGAAGAATGGCGCCTCCTTCTCTGGAGAGAAGTTCCGCGTCCGTCGGTAGCTTGACTGATGTGGACGCTGACAAGTCGAGAAGGTCCGGGAACCAGATATGCCTTGGCCACGCCGGTGCGACGAGGATCATCCTGCACCGGGACCTCTTGAGCTGGTTGACGAGCCGCAGTAGCAACGGCAACAGCGGGAATGCATAAAGGAACAGGCCGTCCCAGGGGAACGAGAAAGCATCGCCCATGCTCCTCGGTTGGGGAAACCTGCTGGTGAACCTCCGGCACTTGGAGTTCGCCGCTATCGCGAAGAGATCGATCTGGGGTTCGCCCCATCGTCGGAAGAGTCGGTCCACTTGATCCTGGCGCAGTTCCCACTCGTGGCACGAGCGCAGCTCCCTGCTGAGTGAGTAGGCGATGATGTTTTTTATCCCTGCCAGATGAAGGGGTACCAGAAACATCCCTTGTGCGATGGCCCAATGCCACAGATCCTGGGCTTCCTTGGACAGGGCAGGGGATCTGGTTCCGCCCTGCTTCCGAATGTAAAACATCGTGGTGGTGTTGTCTGTGAAGATCCTCACCACCTTGCCCTTGAGGGACGGAAGGAAGCACCTGAGGGCCCAGAACACTGCGCGGAGCTCCAAGATGTTGATGTGGAGAGTCTTCTCCTCCGAGCACCAAAGGCCTCTCGCGTGGAGGCCCCCGGTGTGCGTTCCCCAACCTTCCAGGGAGGCATCCGTCGTCACCGTCACCTGGTGGGCCTGGGCTAGGAAGCCTGTTCCCGCTGTTAGATGAGCGCGGACACCCCACCATCGTATCGCCTGACGGAACGTTTCGTCGAGCGAGATCCTGTCCTCGAAGCTGCCCTTCGTCTGGATCCAGTGGCCGTCGAGGAATTCTTGCAAGGGCTGCATCCGAAGTCTGCAATGGGGCACCAGATAAATGCAGGAGGACATCATTCCAAGGAGGGACTTGATAGACCTCACTTTGGCCATGTCCGTGGCCAGTAGACGTTGCACCTTTCCTAGGATGGTCCCTATCCTTTCCTCCGACGGTGAGGCCCGCCGCGCCACTGTGTCGAGCTGTGCTCCCAGAAACAGGGCAACTTGCGACGGGACCAGGTGGGATTTTGGAAAGTTGATGGAGAACCCCAGGTCCGTGAGCAGCTGGACGGACTTCGCAGTGTGTTCCACGGCGTGCTCCCTTGTCCTTGCCCGTATGAGCCAGTCGTCCAGGTAGGGGTAGACGTGGATCCTCTGCAGGCGCAGCCGTGCCGCCACCAGTGCTAGGCACTTGGTGAACACCTTGGGCGCCGATTTTAATCCGAACGGGAGGGCCTTGAACTGGTAGTGCCGCCCTTTGACCACGAACCTGAGGAACTTTCGGTGCCTCTTTAGAATAGGGATGTGGAAGTAAGCATCCTCCAAATCCAACTACGACAGGAAATCGCCCTCCTCCAGCATCCCACCACGTGCTGGAGGGTGACCATCCGGAACTTCTGTGCCTTGATGTATTTGTTTAGTCGTCGCAGGTCCAGGATGGGACGCCATCCTCCTGTCTTCTTCCTCACGAGGAAATATCTTGAGTAAACTCCGTAGCCCCGAAGCCTCTTCGGGACGAGCTCGATGGCACCTTTCCTGAGCATCGCCCGTACTTCCAACAGCAGTTGAGGGATGTGATTTTCCTTCCTGGCCACGGGAGGAATACGGGGGCACCTCTTCTGGAACTCGAGGGCGTGCCCCAGGGCCAGGGCGTCCAGCACCCAACGGTCGCTGGAGATGGACTCCCACACGCCGACGAACTTCGTCAGCCGGCCTCCCACCGGGGTGCTTCGGCGGGGGCCCGACCTGACGGACGGTTCAATCCTGCTTGGAGGCCGCTTTGCCTCCTTGGCCACCTTGGCGACGACGGCGGGATCCACCTGACTTGCCGCGTCCCCTGTAGGCCTCCTGCGACGAAGACCTTGCCGCTTGACGGTAAGTAGAGGACCTGCTGCCGGCTCCCTTGGAGGCACCCTGTCTGCCTGCAGAGCTCCGAAAGGACGGCCGTCACTGTTGGAGCACCCCCAGTGCACAGGCCGTCTCCGTGTCTGTCTTGATCACCTGAAGGGATTTATCAACCGCCTTGCCGAAACGGTTGTTCCCATCGAAGGACATGTCCAAAACCTTGGTATGAACGTCCTGGCGGAAATCCGTCGCCCTGAGCCATCCTCGTCGTCTCAGGCAAACGCCGTTGCCCAACTGACAGAAACCGTTGTCGGCGATGTTCGTAGCCACCGTAATGTCGTGGTCCGAGGCAATCTCACCTTCCTGCAAGATTTCCAGGGGCTCAGCCCTCTTGGCATCCGGAAGGAAGTCCAACAGAGGGGCGATCTTAAACCACAACTCCCTATCGTAGCAGGCTACGATGGCCAGGGCGTTGGCCGCCTTGATGGTCGTCGCTGCAGATGAGATGACCCGTCGTCCGATCGCGTCCAGTTTCCTACCCTCGCCGTCCGGAGGGGAGGTTGAAGTCGAGGCTGATGCACCCCCGCTTTCTTCTTGGCCGCCGCCGAGACGACCGAGTCCGGGGTAGGTTGCGCTCTAAGGCACAAGGGGGCAGCGTTGGGGATCCGGTACTTCTTCTCGTACCGGTCCCTCTTCGCAGGAGCCGTGGCGGGGTTCTTGAGGAGGGCGAGCCCCTCATCCCAGATGTCGTCAAGAAGCGGTACGGCGAGGACCGTCTTCCTTTTAGCCTCGCGCCGCTGGTAAAGGAACCCCTCCTTCTTTTCCTCGGGGCAAAGCTGGAAGAGCTTGGATGCCCTGGAGATCATTGCATGGAAGGACCCAATCTCGTCGGGCGGGGACACCCGGGCAGGGGGCGACGGGGGACACGTCCCGTCGTCGCCTCCATCGTCATCCGTACCCGTCGTAGTCGTGTCCATGCCTGTATCATCCCCGTGGGTAGTGGACCGGGGGGGAAGGCAGAGAAGGCCGCAGAGGCGGGAGAGGAGGCCTAGGATGCGTCCTCCTCCTCTTAGGCGGTGGGCTCCCCGAAGGTCCTGGCTCCGGATCCTCTGTCGGATCTGGCTCAGGCTCCTCCATCGGGGGAGGGGGCAACCTAGTCCTTATCTCCGAGCATAAGGACTGGATGGTTGACAAAATGGCCGCCGAGGTGTCCTGCGGCGCCGGAAACGACGGGCGTGAGGGCTCTTGAGGAGCCTCGTCTGCGTCACCGTCGCCCTCGTCGGGATCCCTCCCGATGGGCTGTGTCTCCTCCACGACTTGGATGAGCTCCTCTTCAGAGGTCGTCTCCATATCCACGATGGCCACCACCCCCTGCCCCCCTTTTTCCAATGAGGACTTTGTGGGGGTCTTCTCGATGGGCCTGAAAGACGACTCCCTCCGCGGTGGCAGGGAGACTCTGGTACCTGAGGGCGCCTCCACTGGTATAGCCTCCACAGGCTGAACCAGGGCCGCGGCGACATCCTCAATCGAAGTCCTAGCAGGGTGAATCATGGCCAACGTCACCTTCTGTACGCCCGGGGCCTTCACCTTCGGGGGAGGGTCCGAGCCTCGCTCCCCCTCTGCCGGAGTCTTCGAGATCGACCAGGGCCTCTCCAGAAGCTTCGCCGGGTTCTCGGACTTCCTCTTACCCAAGCCAGAGCGTTGGCTCGTGGTTGATGGCGCCGGGGAGGGTGCGCCCTGCCTGGCAGCCAAGGAGCCCGACAGTTCGGCGCTCCCGGTGCCCGCAGACTCGCGGTGCTTAGCCTTTTGTTGGGCCCCCGTCGCCGGAGCACCCTCACAGGACTTAGAAGACCGCTCGGACTTCTTCTTCTCGCCTGGCGGGCTCTTACCTTCCAGCCAGTTGGCGAAACGGAGGTGGCGATCCTTCATGGTCCGCTCCGACATTTTTCCACAAAACACGCAGTCCTTTTCCTTGTGCATCTTGTCCTCATGGAGACAGTAGAGGCATAACGAATGCTCGTCCTCCTTGAAAACGTTCTGAAGCTGGCATCCATGGCAGGTCCTGAATAGCTTCCCGGGCGTCGAGCTCCCTTTCTCCTGGGCCATGTCCGGGGTAGGCTTCGGAACTTCTGGAATCCTCCAAAAGCATAACTCGACGAAATCTTCACCCTTGAGGGGCGTAGAAAACTCTGAAACAGATCCCCGTTGATCGGAAGTAGAAACGGTGGAGCTTGAGGCTCTTTTAACCGAAAAAAATGAGAAAATCTGAAAAAAGCGCGAAAACGCAGCAAAAGCTTGAGAGCTCCCAACACTTGAACGTGCGGTAAAAATCTGAGGATGGCTGCCAGGGCTTAGGGAGAGGGCAGTCATTGGCTGGGGGCAGTATGACCGAGAGACCAGTGATTGGTTACAACTGAGAAAGACAGATCAGAAACGAAACTGATACTGATTTTTTCTATACCGAGGATTCCCGGCCTGACGACGGGGAATATTCATGAGCATGTGAATGCATGCCAGACCCCATGCTGGAGAAGACGGATACACCCTCTGGCCCATTGAACCACAAAAACACATTATGCTTTCTGCCCCTGGTGGCGAAACTGCTCACAGTGCCTGTTCGAGTTATAAAAGGAGAGATATGTTGACAAGCTATTTCGATCGTGCCTCTGGGCAGGGGATTGTACTGCGGTCAGAAATATCACCCCTACAAATACCAAGCTGGTGACAGAGAGATTGGACTTCTCCCAGTTCAGGAGGTACCCTAGACGGCAGAAAATTGAAGTGTCTTGTAGATATGGAAAGGCTACAATTACTTCCCGATGCAGGAGCAGAGCACCACCATTGGGGCAAGAACTTGGTGAATACCTTCTGGTAGGCTGTCAAGTCAAAGGGGAGAACTGCAGACATGAATGTTATCTACAAATGGGTACATTAAGTTGTAAGGCACGAAAAACTGTTCCTGATAATGAGAGGTAGGATGAGTTGGAGCGTCTACATTTTGAAATTCGTTTTTTTAATGTATTTAATTTCTTGAGCTCCAGGTTTCCTTTGCTCTTTGGCACTAAAAGAAAATGATGGCGTACACTCTAGAGCTCTTTTCTCCTGGAGGGACTAGATTAATGGCTCCTTTCTTTACCAGGTCCAGAAGCCACTGCAGAAGAGCCGATTTCCTGTCTGGATCCCGGGGAATCAATGTGTTCTTGAATATGGTCAGAGGACGATGACTAATACATTCCAGACCACATGCCAGTTTCACAATTTTCAGTACGGAGGGATCACAGACATACTTCATCCAGGTATGTAAGAAGTAGCAGAGTTTTCCTCCCACTGACCACACTGCTGGTGTTCCGATTCAGTCAGGTATTCTGCCTATTTCCCACTACAGATGAGCATGTGGCAAGGGCCATAGAGTAGACCCCATCAAATAGTAAAGCAAAAAGGAATTCCACATATAACCAACATTCTGTGTAGTTTCAATATTGTATTAATGGTCCGCAAAGTTAAATAAGGACTCTGTTATATGTGGCATAAATGTTGAATATCAGGATGAGGTGGCTTCCAACATAGACTTCAAGCGGGCTTCCACTCTTTATCCAGAGTCTGATACCACGATAAATACCCTGTGAGGCTAGAGCGCATTGGGTCCATCTCCAGCATTACTAACCTGTATTTGCATGTGCTTTGCTCACAATAACATGTGAGCAAAGGCATGAGACAGACGAATATGAAGATCAGTCAGAGAAGGGTCTTTCCCATGCGTCCCCTTCTATAGGCCTCTCTAATGACCTATGCTCTTGTGTGCTATTGTGGCGAATAGCATGGAGAATCACTGCAACTCGTGTATGTCTGGGGAGCTTCACTACACTTGTAAATACTGGTGTGCCCTGACGTGTAGTTATTATCTTGGAGCCATGTTTCACCTAGGATCGCTATCCACCCGTTGAGTAAGCCGTTTTTCCTGCACTCTTCTCCCAAGTGGTGGCGTGGTGGCTCAGAGGCCCAGCTACCACAGCCACCACTACTTGTGCTCATTGCTCAGTCAAAACCCAGGCATGGAGTGTAGAGAAGTTGCCATCAGGCATTTTCTTTCAGAGCTTCAACCTCTGCTGCTGATCCAGAGGCCTGCAGAACAGCAGACAATCCCTGTCTCTCCATGCTACAGCTGAATTAGGATCAGCGGGTCTTCCTGTATATGTTGTGATACCCATCCACAAACTACCCAGTTATGCGTATCCAGAGTCTGTTAGCCAGCAAAAAAATAAATGCAGCCTACCCGACCGTGGACACAATGGATGACTTTAGGGGAGAGGGTTTATCACTTAAGTGCAGGAAGAGAACAATCACCATTTATAAATGGGCGTAGGTGGGTACAGAACCAGCACTGTCACCACTGCAAGGACATTACTGTTCCTTGGATATATCGGGACTGATATATACCACCTGACAAACAGGTGACCGTTTCTATGATATTAATTGAAAGATGGATGCCATGTTCACATAAACATAGCTCATCCCAGAAACAAATGTATAAATATAATGCTTTCACCATGCAGACGCAGAAGTGGGTGAAGGCCTTCCTCTTTCTTCACTTCGATATTAGAGGCTTCCCAGAAGCACTTGCGTCCCTCTAGTTATTCCCCGAGTGAAGAGCTACCCGTTTCCTCATTTAGATGAGCACTTGGGACTCTGTTATGATGCCAGTAGAACCTTTGAAGATCATTGGTAAAATCCTACTCTTAAACCCACTAGGGAATGAGCCAGGCAGGGCCCAAAAATAGAATGTATATATGATATATTTACTATGCCCGATCCAATGAGCCGTTCTATCCCAACATTACCCATACATCAGGCAGATCGGTAGTTATTAGAGACAGAAGTGTGCCTTTGGTGCCCCTTTGCTGGTGGTGCCGTATGCAGTGTCAGACCAGAGGACATTTTTCAAGAGGGTGAAATATTGAAATAAAAGAAAAACTACAGGCCTGGTTAGCCCTGCACTAGTTACAGTTTCTCTCATCCTCTCCTGGGGTCTTCTGCGGGTCAGCCTGGCGTGGGTTACGGGCCTACTCAGCCCTGGTTTCATTATGCTTTCTCTTACCCCTCCTGGGATCTTCTACTTTTCAGCCGGCGTGGGCTAAGAGCCCGTTCAGCCATGGTTTTGTTACTGCTTCACTCCTCCCCAACCCTCTACTGGGGTCATTTGCTCGTCAGCCCGGTGTGGGATAGGGGTTTGCTCGGCTCTGGCTTCATTACTTTCTCCTCTTACCCCCCCCTCCTGGGGTCTGTTTCTCAGCTGGTGTGGGCTAAGAGCCTGCTCAGCCATGGTTGTGTTACTGTTTCTCTTACCCCCTACTGGGGTCATCTGCTTGTTAGCCCAGTGTGGGATACAGGTTTATTCGTCTCAGATTTCATTACATTTTCTCCTCTCCCCTCCTAGGGTACTCTGCTTATCAACCAGGTGTTGAATATGGAGCTGCTCAGCCCTGGTTTTGTTACGGTGGCTCTTAACCCCTTCTGTGATATTCTGCTTGTCAGCCAGGTACCGGCTATGGTATGGCTACACAAACCTCCTGTAATGCCAGTTACCTTCTGTCCAGTGGCAGTGCTTGGTTGTGAAGGCAGTTCTTCAGGGAAGCGCGGACCCATGTACTCATCCTAGCTCTGGACTGTGCAGTCAGTCTTCACTCTGGTTCTTCCCTTTGGCATCAGAGGATCAGCACACCGGTACGTCTCAGGTTGCTTAATGTTGCTTCCTTTGAAGCAGCAGTGTCATGCAGGCTGCTTTGGGTTTCCACCCAAAACTCCAATTGCGTGGCTTTCCGGTTCGGTTGTTCAAGTGAGGGAGAGGCTTTCTCCTCAGTGCTCCGACTCAGGCTGACATTTCTCGCTCCCTGGTTAATTCTCCCTGGTTCTCTTTTTATTTGGTCCATTTATTGTGATGGTTCATTACATATACACAGCCCTACAGATAAGGTGTGTATCAGTCACTTTTACTCCCTAAAAATATGCAAATATTTCCAAGAAATAAAAAAACAGGGAGTTAAATTGCTCCCACGAACAAAAAAGAAACGGGCACGTAGAACCCTGTCACGCTGCTTTCACACACACATGCAGATCTATGGATATGTTTGGACCAGTAGGGCACATAGTACCACAGGAAGAAACTACTCTTATAACTGCCTGATGGGAAGAAGTAAACATGTATCTTTGAAATGTACATGAATTACTTTACTATGCCCAAAGAAATGATTACAAAAATATTTCCGTTAAAACATTTTTACACACTTATAAAATATTCCCATGGAAATTGGACTTACATTTTTACTCCCTACAAAATATTTTACTCTCAACTTTAAAAAATAGGGAGCAAATACTCCCAACTCCAAATTTAATATGGAGCACTGCATATACAGCTGAATCTACCGTATATCATTTCCAAGAAAATTACAATAATACATCAGCCGATGTAGCAAAACAAAGTAAATGACAATAAAAAAAATTTAAAAAACTAAATCGCAAAAATGATTACCGAAACAGTAAGGGCGTCAATAACATACATTCGAACCCTGGGCGTGTGAATAACCCTTTCCCATTGGTCAATTTGTAGGCTATAAAAACCGGTATAGCTTACAGTTTAATTATAGCCCGCAAACGGGGCCTTTGCTTTCTTCAGTTAGGAAAGTATTGCATTAACAGTTATTCATCCCATCTTGTGTCCTAAGTGAAAATGACATTTTTTCTACAAATACTGTCCTTTTTCGTTTGATAGTTTAAGTTGGTGAAAAGAATAACTTAATATAAATAAGCATGACTTTTTTGTTGTGTTTTTTTTCATGTTTTTTTAAAAACTTAAATATTCCACGTGGAATATTTAAGTCCCCGAAAAACTCTATAATTTGAAAATTATATTATCAAATAAACTTTTTTCTCTTTGGCCATGGGTTTGAATAGCTTTATGGACCTTGCCCTTAGGCCGTTCCGCCGTTATGGGCCCTCATACCTCGTTAAATGCCATTGCTGCGCTCGGGCCGTTAAATTGGTCTTCAGGGCCCTTAACTCCTGGTACAGCCATTGGCCGGGGTCTATAAAGCTACATTAAGAATACAGTTCTACCTAATATATGCAGAGGTTTTCAATCCCTATATTGTCATAATAATACAAGGCATAAATTAGTTTTCAAAAATGGATTAGCAGAGTTTGCTAATAAAATTTTTCTTGATTAGCAAACAACCCCATTTGATTAGCAATTTTGTATTACTGTTTTTAATGCCACCAGAAGATACTTGTACCCAAGATATAAAATGAGCAACAATACAGCCGTTTTGGGTTCCTGCTTAAGTAAGACATTAGTGAGTAGCCAGGCCTTGCAAATTCTTTAAAATTCCACTAGACCTGCAGGTTGAGTAACTTAGTTTACCCACTCGACTGAAGAGACATGCACTAGACCTATGGCAATGGATGACAACAAATTTAAATTCACTTTCTGTAAAATATTGCATGTCACCACAAACCCACTTTAGTTTGGCACACTGCTGCCACCTAGACGCCAGCCATACAGTTAAACTTTTTTTGACATTTACTGCAAACAAAGTAACGTTTATTTAAATGTTTCGAACATCCCCTGCAAATGGTACTTACCCTTCTTAGAATCTACTCGACTATTCAAGTGGGCGAAAATACTTTGCAAGCCCTTGAGGAGCGTCTGTAAAAAGGGTAGCTGCATTAATGGACACAAATGAATAGATATGATAAAAGGCTCTGAGAACTGTTTGGCCAGGTCTCTCAGGTGCAAATATATAATGCAATCATAATCAAAGAGCAAACTGAGCCCTGGAGGCCAGCTACAGTGTAGAGTTTTGCAGTGGGTCTGTATATCTACAGACTGGATGAAACTATTGATCGGTACTTTAGGCCTCATTACGACCCAGGCGGTAAGTTACAGCCTGGGCCGTGACTTTACCACCATGGCGTAAACTACGTTTACGACATGGTGGTTGGCGGACTTACCGCCCCATTCCGACCTTGGCGGGGCGGTAAGTCCCCAATCCCCATTTACCCTTCCCCATTCCCATTTTTGCCCCATAGGGTATAATGGGAGTGGGGAAGGCGTTAATTACGCCACCGTAAATTACGGTGGCGTAATTAACTCCATGGTCCCTTAGCGCCATGGATTTTAACACCTGCTAAAAGCAGGTGTTAAAAGCGCCATGGCGCTAAGGGACCTCGTACTCAGGCGGTAAGGGTCGGCGCTGTTAACGCTGCCGTTAACCCCTTACCGCCTGGGTCGTAATGAGGCCCTTTAAGTAAATATAAAGTTAGCTTTGTGTATTCATTATGTAAACGACTAAGTAGTGTGGATGGCGTAGCAGGCACAGAACTGGGCAAACTAGGCAAAATATTGTAGTCTGCGGTCATCTCACTTTCAGGGCAACGGGTATAAAGCAATATGGTAAGATAGAATGTCAAGGAGTATGGGATCAGCTCATGGGTTGAACACCAGTTGCAAGCTGTATGTAACCAGCAGGCCACAGAACTAGGTTTGCCCTCAAAGCATTTGGCTGCGTGGTCATGTACATTTTCAAAGTGTCCACTCGTCATATGATGCATCTTCCCCACCAAAATGAAATCTAGTTGACACTGAGATTTAGATACTTAACTGTAAAGCATGGTTACGATGCAGTGTTTACAGTAGCAATACTATAATTATGCATTATGTAACCAATTACATTTTTAGAAAAGGAATTGAAAGCCTTTTTAAAAAGAAAATAACACATACTGGTCTTTGGCAGATAGGATACAGTTAGCTTAATAACCATATTATCCTGATTATTTCTGGTTTGCAAATATTTGAAAAAGTAAATGTGCGTAGCACTCCCACACAGGCCTTTTGGCACGAGGGAAGGGGATGATTACTGCTGCAGTCTCTCTCCGTTAGCCCCTTTGAACTTGCCGTCAGAGAATTGAGGGTGGAGAGAGCAAGAGTGGAATTCTGGGTGAGCTGTGCTTTCATTGAACAGGGTAACTTAAATAGCTAGCTTTGCTACACAAGTGCCAATTTAATTAGCAAACCTACAGAATTGCATAGAAAATTGCTCTGCGACACTGCTTATTTTATGCTTTGTAATATAAAGGCATTAAATCATGAGGTTTAGGATGCACTCCAGGATAATCTCGTAGTTGAACAAACTGAATAAAGGGGTTTCAAACCTCCAAATATTTAGGCATCTCACTCCTCTGGGAGGCACCAATTCTGCTGATTACAGCTCCAAACCAAATCCTAGTCCACCATTCTTAAATATCAGGCCCAGCACTTGTTTTGCTACTTCAAGCCACATTGACCCGAGCCGCCACCAAAACATGTGTAAGCAATTTGGAAGATTTCGAATTAAGCCTATATTGGCCCCCCTGGAACCTCATTACCAAGTATATAACCACAAATGGGTCCATTGGGCGATGAATTCCAGATAGCTTTAATTAGTGCAAGCACCTCTTTCAAATATATTTGTATAAGAACACATGACCACGATACATGAGACTGTGCCTCGAGCCTGACCACATCTTCAACAAACTGGGGGAACTGCTGAGTTAAGTCTATGGAGCCTCTCGCGTGAGATCCCAGTGAAACAATATTTTATAGCTATTTTCTTTCATCTGGACACAATTCGAAGTCTTAGCTGCCCTACTACAAATGTTATACCAGACAACTCATTATATAGGATATATCAACTCCTCTTCCCATTTAGACACATAGGTATTTTGAAGTTTAAACCGACTGGCATTGAGGACCTTATATAATGCTGAAACCCTCCTAATAGGGGGTCACCTAAAGAAAAGGTCTTCAAACTTTGTTCTTTCTCTGCTTGCATTTGGAGATACTTTGGTATTACTAATCCAGTGCCTACGCTGTAAATAACCAAATTTATCAGATTCTTCTAACAAAAACGGTTGTTTCCAATCATCAAAGGATAACAGCCTACCTCCCACAAACAACTGACCTAGGTGAATCAGACCCCCATTGAACTAACAAGAATATCTACTGGGAAATAACAGTGGAGGAAATGTTTGATTCTTCCGAACTGGAGTTAAGGATGATGGAAATATCGTAGAAGCATAATTCTTGATTCCTCTATCTCAATATGTCATCAGTATCTTAGTCATCGGGAGCATTCCAGGATGGCCACGTCGAGCCTTCGGAGAGCGCAAACACCATTCATGTAAGGGAACACCCAAACCAGACTGCTCCATCATTGTCCATTGCTTACCTTCATGGCCAGATATTTTACTATCCAAAAGAGGGGCTAGTGGTGCTACATATATATAACTCTCTCATATAACACCCGCAAGTCTACATTCTCTCTAGCAGCCACAATCGTATGGCGAAAAACTCTAGGAAACATCTTGGCCCAGATAAACAAATAAATGTGCCTGACTATCTAGAATGACCTTTTTTGGAATTAAAATCGGTAGAGCTTGCAAAACATACAACCACCTCTGTAAAAGGGTAGTTTTTACTGCTGTCACTCTACCCAATGTTTAAATATCAGCTGCACAATCCATGGATACTATACTGACATTACAAACCTTGCCTTCGAGCAAAGTGAACTCCCAGATACTTCAAAGGGTCCGGAAACCATCTGAAACTAAAGTCATTCTGTAGAGCATGAACTATGCTGGGCAGTTCTGACACATTAAGTATATAGGATTTTATAAAATGTATTTTAAAGCCAGATAACATGTGAAATGTTTCCAAAAGGGATAACATAGACGGGTAAGGAACAAGTTACCTACCTGTAACTGTTGTTCTCGAGCATGGGTCTGGCATGGATTCACATGCTCATGAATATTCCCCGTCGTCAGGCCGGGAATCTTCGGTATAGAAAAAGTATCAGTCTCGTTTCTGATCTGTCTTTCTCAGTAGTAACCAATCACTGGTCGCTGGGTCATACTGCCCCCAGCCAATGACTGCCCTCTCCCTAAGCCCCTCCCCTGGCAGCCATCCTCAGATTTGGTAGCACGTGAAGTGGTAGTATGACCAAGTGAAGAGCCGCAGAGGGGTAGGCGGGAGGGTTCGCATGTGAATCCATGCCAGTCCCATGCTGGAGAACAACAGTTACAGGTAAGTAACTTGTTCCTTCTCCAGCATGGGGTCTGGCATGGATTCACATGCTCATGAATATAAGAATACATAGCAGTATACACATGCACAACAACCACGGGAGGTGGCACAAGGCTCAATATGAAGCAATACAACAACTCAACATTAAGCAACTCTTACCCCCTCACCAAGCTCACCTTAGGCGAACAGGTTGCTCAGCACTGCCTGGCCGACTCTGGACTCCTCCCTGGAATCCCAGTCGACGCAGTAGAATCTCGTGAAGGTGTGCGTCGACCTCCGCGTAGCAGCCCTGCAGATGTCGAGCAGGGGCACACCAGACAGGAACGCTGTAGTAGCAGCGATCGCTCGGGTCGAATGGGCTCTCAGACGGCCGGGCAGCGGTCGGTTTGCCAACCGGTGACAGTGCATGATGCAGCCGGAGAGCCATCTAGAAATGGAAGTCTTCGAGAGAGCCTTCCCTTGATTCACAGGTCCAAAGTTCAAAAACAGCTGTGATGTCTTCCGGAAACTCTTGCGGTCCACGTAGAACTTCAGCGCTCTAGCTACATCTAGCGAGTGCAGAGTCCTCTCAGCCGGCGACGAAGGCGACGGGAAGAAAACTGGCAACACCAAGGGCTCGTTGAGGTGGAAGTCCGACGGCACCTTGGGCATGAAGGAGGGGTGCGTCCTCAGCACCACCCTCGTGTCGTGAAAAGTCAAGTATGGAGGTTTGCAAGACAGGGCCTGGATCACTCCCACTCGTCGTGCAGAGGTGATGGCCAGGAGGAATGCTGTCTTCCACGACAGAAACTTCAACGGCACTGAATGCATAGGCTCGAATGGGGCCCCCCCATGAGCCTAGTTAGTACCACGTTGAGCTCCCACGCCGGGGCAGAGGACTTCACTGGCGGGAATGATCGGAACAGTCATTTCATAAATTCCTTCACCAGACGATGAGACCACAAGGACGCCCGTCCTGTAGTTCTGGTGTAACGTGAGACGGCAGCCAGATGTACCTTGATGGAAGCGTGAGATAGGTCAGCCTTGGCCAAAGACAGTAGGTACGGCAATACTTGAGGGGCCGTAATCCGCAGAGGGTTAATCTTCTGTGCTCGGCACCAGACAGAGAACCTCTTCCATTTGTGTCCGTAGCACTTGAGAGTTGAGGATGCCCTGGCCTTTGCAAGAACCTCTCTGCAGTCGGCCGGGATGTTGTATCCTCCAAACTCTAGTGCTGCAGGAGCCAGGCCTGCAAGTTCAGCGACTCTGGTTCGTGATGAAGAATGGCGCCTCCTTCTCTGGAGAGAAGATCCGCGTCCGTCGGTAGCTTGACTGGTGTGGACGCTGACAAGTCCAGAAGGTCCGGGAACCAGATCTGCCTCGGCCACGCCGGTGCAACGAGGATCATCCTGCACCGGGACCTCTTGAGCTGGTTGACGAGCCGGAGTAGCAACGGCAACGGCGGGAATGCATAAAGGAACAGGCCGTCCCAGGGGAACGAGAAAGCATCGCCCATGCTTCTCGGTTGGGGAAACCTGCTGGCGAACCTCCGGCACTTGGAGTTCGCTGCCGTCGTAAAGAGATTGATCTGGGGTTCGCCCCATCGTCGGAAGTGTCGGTCCACTTGATCCTGGCGCAGTTCCCACTCGTGGCACGAGCGCAGCTCCCTCCTGAGTGAGTCGGCTATGGTGTTTTTTATCCCTGCCAGATGAAAGGGTACCAGGAACATCCCTTGTGCGATGGCCCAATGCCACAGATCCTGGGCTTCCTTGGACAGCGCAGGGGATCTGGTTCCGCCCTGCTTCCGAATGTAAAACATCGTGGTGGTGTTGTCGGTGAAGATCCTCACCACCTTGCCCTTGAGGGACGGAAGGAAGGACCTGAGGGCCCAGAACACTGCGCGGAGCTCCAAGATGTTGATGTGGAGAGTCTTCTCCTCCGAGCACCAAAGGCCTCTCGCGTGGAGACCCCCGGTGTGCGCTCCCCAACCTTCCAGGGAGGCATCCGTCGTCACCGTCACCTGGTGGGCCGGGGCTAGGAAGCCTGTTCCCGCTGTCAGATGAGGGCGGACACCCCACCATCGAATCGCCTGATGGAACGTTTCGTCGAGCGAGATCCTGTCCTCGAAGCTGCCCGTCGTCTGGATCCAGTGGGCGTCGAGGAATTCTTGCAAGGGCTGCATCCGAAGTCTGCAATGGGGCACCAGATAAATGCAGGAGGACATCATTCCAAGGAGGGACTTGATAGACCTCACTCTGCCCACGTCCGTGGCCAGTAGACGTTGCACCTTTCCTAGGATGGTCCTTATCCTTTCCTCCGATGGTGAGGCCCGCCGCGCCACTGTGTCGAGCTGTGCTCCCAGAAACAGGGCGACTTGCGACGGGACCAGGTGGGATTTTGGAAAGTTGATGGAGAACCCCAGGTCCGTGAGCAGCTGGACGGACTTCGCAGTGTGTTCCACGGCGAGCTTCCTTGTCCTTGCCCGTATGAGCCAGTCGTCCAGGTAGGGGTAGACGTGGATCCCCTGCAGGCGCAGCCGCGCCGCCACCGGTGCTAGGCACTTGGTGAACACCCTGGGCGCCAATTTTAATCCGAACGGGAGGGCCTTGAACTGGTAGTGCCGCCCTTTGACCACGAACCTGAGGAACTTTCGGAGCTTCTTTAGAATAGGGATGTGGAAGTAAGCATCCTCCAAGTCCAACGACGACAGGAAATCGCCCTCCTCCAGCTGTCCCAGCATGTGCTGGAGGGTGACCATCCGGAACTTCTGTGCCTTGATGTATTTGTTTAGTCGTCGTAGGTCCAGGATGGGACGCCATCCTCCTGCCTTCTTCCTCACGAGGAAGTATCTTGAGTAAACTCCGGAGCCCCGAAGCCTCTTCAGGACGAGCTCGATGGCACCTTTCCTGAGCATCGCCCGTACTTCCAACAGCAGTTGAGGGACGTGATTTTCCTTCCTGGCCTCGGGAGGAATGCGGGGGCACCTCTTCTGGAACTCGAGGGCGTGCCCCAGGGCCAGGGCGTCCAGCACCCAACGGTCGGTGGAGATGGACTCCCACACGCCGACGAACTTCGTCAGCCGGCCTCCCACCGGGGTGCTTCGGCGGGGGCCCAACCCGACGGACGGTTCAATCTTGCTTGGAGGCCGCTTTGCCTCCTTGACCATCTTGGCGACAACAGCGGGATCCACCTGACTTGCCGCGTCCCCTGTAGGCCTCCTGCGACGAAGACCTTGCCGCTTGACAGTAAGTAGAGGAGCTGCTGCCGGCTCCCTTGGAGGCACCCTGTCTGCCTCTGGAACTCCGAAAGGGCGGCCGTCGTTGTTGGAGCACACCCAGTGCACGGGCCATCTCCGTGTCCGTCTTGATCGCCTGAAGGGATTCATCAACCTCCTTGCCAAAAAGGTTGTTCCCATCGAAGGGCATGTCCAAAACCTTGGTCTGAACGTCCTGGCGGAAATCCGTCGCCCTGAGCCATCCTCGTCGTCTCAGGCAAACGCTGTTGCCCAACTGACGGAAACCGGTGTCGGCGATGTCCGTAGCCACCATAATGGCGTGGTCTGAGGCAATCTCACCTTCCTGCAAGATTTCCAGGGCCTCAGCCCTCTTGGCATCCGGAAGGAAGTCCAACAGAGGGGCGATCTTGAACCACAACTGCCTGTCGTAGCGGGCTACGATGGCCAGGGCGTTGGCCGCCTTGATGGTCGTCGCTGCAGATGAGACGACCCGTCGTCCCATCGCATCCAGTTTCCTACCCTCACCGTCCGGAGGGGAGGTTGAAGTCGAGGCCGATGCCCCCCTCCCCCGCTTTCTTCTTGGCCGCCGCCGAAACGACCGAGTCCGGGGTAGGTTGCGCCCTAAGGCACAAGGGGGCAGCGTCGGGGACCCGGTACTTCTTCTCGTACCGGTCCCTCTTCGCAGGAGCCGTGGCAGGGTTCTTGAGGAGGGCGAGCCCCTCATCCCAGATGTCATCAAGAAGCGGTACGGCGAGGACCGTCTTCCTTTTAGCCTTGCGCCGCTGGTAAAGGAACCCCTCCTTCTTCTTTTCCTCGGGGCAGAGCTGGAAGAGCTCGGATGCCCTGGAGGATCCAATCTCGTCGGGCGGGGACGCCCGGGCAGGGGGCGACGGGGGGCACGTCCCGTCGTCACCTCCGTCGTCATCCGTACCCGTCGTAGTCGTGTCCATGCCTGTATCATCCCCGTGGGTAGTGGACCGGGGGGGGGGGGAAGGCAGAGAAGGCCGCAGAGGCTGGAGAGGAGGCCTAGGATGTGTCCTCCTCCTCTTAGGCGGTGGGCTCCCCGAAGGTCCTGGCTCAGGTTCCTCCATCGGGGGAAGGGGCAACCTAGTCCTTATCTCCGAGCATAAGGACTGGATGGCTGACAAAATGGCCACCGAGATGTCCTGCGGCGCCGGAAACGACGGGCGTGAGGGATCTTGAGGAGCCTCGTCTGCGGCCTCGTCGGAATCCCTCCCTATGGGCTGGGTCTCCTCCACAACTTGGATGAGCTCCTCTTCAGAGGTCGTGTCCGTATCCATGACGGCCACCACCCCCCGCCCCCTTCCAACGAGGACTTTGTGGGGGTCTTCTTGATGGGCCTGAAAGACTCTGCCCTCCGCGGTGGCAGGGAGACTCTGGTACCTGAGGGCGCCTCCACTGGTGTAGGCTCCACAGGCTGAGCCAGGGCCGCAGCGACATCCTCAATCGAGGTCCTAGCAGGGTGAATCACGGCCAACGTCACCTTCTGTACGCCTGGGGCCTTCACCTTCGGGGGAGGGTCCGAGCCTCGCTCCCCCTCTGCCGGAGTCTTCGAGATCGACCGGGGCCTCTCCAGAAGCTTCGCCGGGTTCTCGGACTTCCTCTTACCCGAGCCAGAGCGTTGGCTCGTGGTCGATGGCGCCGGGGAGGGTGCGCCCTGCCTGGCAGCCAAGGAGCTCGACCGTTCGGCGCTCCCGGTGCCCGCGGACTCGCGGTGCTTAGCCTTTTGTTGGGCCCCCGTCGCCGGAGCACCCTCACAAGACCGCTCGGACTTCTTCTTCTTCTCGCCTGGCGGGCTCTTACCTTCCAGCTAGTTGGCGAGACGGAGGTGGCGATCCTTCATGGTCCACTCCGACATGTTTCCACAAAACGCGCAGCCCTTTTCCTTGTGCGTCTTGTCCTCATGGAGACAGTAGAGGCATAACGAATGCTCGTCCTCCTTGAAAACGTTCTGAAGCTGGCATCCAGGGCAGGTCCTGAATAGCTTCCCGGGGGTCGAGCACCCTTTCTCCTGGGCCATGTCCGGGGTAGGCCTCGGAACTTCTGGAATCCTCCAAAAGCGTAACTCGATGAAATCTTCACCCTTGAGGGGCGTAGAAAACTCCGAAACGGATCCCTGTTGATTGGAAGTAGAAACGGTGGAGCTTGAGGCTCTTTTAACCGAAAAAATGAGAAAATCTCCTGAAAAAAAGCGCGAAAACGCAGCAAAAGCTCGAGAGCTAAGCACGAGGACTCCCAACACTTGAACGTGCGGTAAAAATGTGAGGATGGATGCCAGGGGAGGGGCTTACGGAGAGGGCAGTCATTGGCTGGGGGCAGTATGACCCAGAGACCAGTGATTGGTTACTACTGAGAAAGACAAATCAGAAACGAAATTGATACTGATTTTTTCTATACCGAGGATTCCCGGCCTGACGACGGGGAATATTCATGAGCATGTGAATCCATGCCAGACCCCATGCTGGAGAACGTGATCTATCTTCAGAGTTCTGCATGAAAATTAAAGATCATCCGCGAATAATGGAATTTATCATTAAGATGCACTATCCCAATCCCGTGGATAAAGGCTGGCAGAAGGAATCTTTGTGCCAAATGCTCAATTAACGACACAAATAATAAAGGAGATAACGGGCATGCCAGACGGGTTCCCCATGTCAAATAAACGGGTTAGAAAGCACCCCATTAAGTTTCATCCTTGTAGAAGGATGAACAAAGCTAGCCAACATCCCATTTATAAAAATAGCCCCAAATTCCTGTATTACTTCCCTAAGAAACACCCAGTTGATCCTGTCAAATGCCTTCTCTGCATCGACGGATAATAGCAACAAAGATTGGTTGGTCTGTCGTGCCCATTTTAGAACATTATTTACCCATTGCGTATTATCCTGAGCTTGCCTGCCAGGAATAAATCCTGTCTGATCATATGTATAATGCCTGGAAGGCCCACTGGTAGTCTATTAGCCAAAATCTTTGAATAAGTCCAGTCATCATAATCAAGAACCGTGATCGGCTTATACTGCCTTGAAACACTTGTGTATAGGCGCGTTATAAATGCCATATCATATCATATCATATGATTCATATTTCAGCAAATCCTTACCTTGTTGTCCCAGGAGAGATAGCACAGATTCACCCATCACAGGAGTGACTGCTCCGAAAGCCAAAAAGCTATTAAATAAAGTGACCAACCACAGAATAAATGTCAGGGCAAACCGCTTATAGAAAAGTGCAGAGAAGCCATAGGGACCAGGTATTTTATTTTTAGTAAAAGTCGTATGACCTTGGAAACCTCCTCTGCCATTATAGGGGCTTCCAATTTTTCTTTGACTTAAGACATTTTCAGGAGGTTTGCCTCAGATAAAAAAGGTCTGCTGATCCCCAAATCAAGATGCTCTTCCCCAAACATTGTGGAATAATAACGGGTAAGAATAACCATTTTATCGAACTCAGCAGCATGTGTTCAACTGCCCTCGTCTGGGAGCACATCTATAATATTTCTAACATGTTGTGTTTTAAATGTATACGCCAAGAGCCTAGAAGCCTTATTGGACATACTAAAATAAAACTGCTTAGTTTTCAGTAACTTCTGAGAAATATAAGAGGCCCACAATGCTTTCAGCTCAGCCCTGGCCGTTTGTAATTGTCTAGTCACGTTATATTGTGATTCTAATTCCTGCACTCGTTTCTCAATTTCCAATCTTTGTCTTGTTAGTATTTATTCTCATGCAGAGTCCAAGCTGTTTGGTTCCCCATGTAGAGTCAGCTTAAAGGCTTCCCAAATTGTCTCAACCGAAATATCACCAGTAGTGTTCTCCTGCAAATATAACTAGACCCTCTCGGAGATTGAGATGCAAAAAATCTCATCTGACAGGAGGGAGTCATTTATCCTCCAGAACAACAATCCCCTTGGATGATCATTATGGACCTCCAATTGCGAATGGTCTGAAACCAACGCAAGTCTGATGGAGGGAGTTGAACTTGATGCCAGTAACGGCCTAGATACCGAAAAATGAACAAGTTACTTACCTGTAACTGTTGTTCTCCAGCATGGGTCGGGCAAGGATTCACATGCTCATGAATATTCCCCGTCGTCAGTCTGCGAATCCTCGGTAAAGAAAAAATCAGTTTCAGTTTTGTTTCTGAACTGTCTACTAATAACCAATCACTGGTCTCTGGGACATACTGCCCCCAGCCAATGACTGCCCTCTACCTAAGCCCCTCATCTGGCAGTCATCTTCAGATTTGGTAGCACAAAAAGTGGCAGTAGGACCAAGAGAAGAGCCGCAGAGGGGTTGGGGGGAGGGTTCGCATGTGAATCCATGCCAGACCCTTGCTGGAGAACAATAGTTACAGGTAAGTAAGTTGTTCCTTCTCCAGCATGGGATCTGGCATGGATTCACATGCTCATGAATACAAGAATACATAGCAGTACACACATGCACAACCACGGGAGGTGGCAAGGCTCAACATTAAGCATTTCAACAACTCAACATTAAGCATCTCTTACCTCCTCACCAGGCTCACCTTCAAGCAAACCGGTTGCGCAGCACTGCCTGGCCGACTCTGGACTCCTCCCTGGAATCCCGGTCGACGTGGTAGACTCCCATGAAGGTGTGTGTCGACCTCCACGTACCAGCCCTGCATATATCCAGCAGGGGCACCCAAGACAGGAACGCCGTAGTAGCAGCGATCGTTCTGGTTGAATGGGCTCTCGGACAGCCGGGCAACGGTCTGTTTGCCAACCGGTGACAGTGCATGATGCAGCTGGAGAGCCATCTGGAAACGGAAGCCTTCGAGAGGGCCTTTCCCCGGTTCACAGGTCCAAAATTCACAAACAGCTGTGAAGACTTCCGAAAACCCTTTGTGCGGTCCACGTAGAACTTCAGCGCTCTAGCCACATCCAGCGAGTGCAAATCCTCTCAGCCGGCGACGAAGGCGGCGGAAAGAAAATAGGTAACACCCAGGGCTCGTTGAGATGGAAGTCCGATGGCACCTTGGGCATGAAGGAGGGGTGCGTCCTCAGCACTACCCTCGTCTCGTGGAATGTCAGGTATGGAGGTTTACAGGAGAGGGCCTGGATCTCTCCCACTCGTCGTGCAGAGGCGATAGCCACAAGAAACGCTGTTTTCCACGATAGGAATTCCAACGGTGCCTAATGCAGAGGCTCGAATGGCGGTAAGCACCACGTTGAGTTCCTACGTGGGGCCTTCAACGGCGAGAACGAGCGGAACAGTCCTTTCATGAACTCCATCACTAGGCGGTGAGACCACAGCGACGACTGCCCTGAAGTTCTGGTGTAGCGGGAGATAGCCGCCAGATGGAGGCATGTGCCAACCCCGCCTTGACCAGCGATAGCAAGTACGGCAGCACTTGAGGAACCGTAATCCGTAGAGGGTTGATCTTCTGTGCACGGCACCAGACAGAGAACCTCTTCCATTTATGTCCGTAGAACTTAAGAGTCGAGGACGCCCTGGCCTTTGCAAGGACCTCCTTGCAGTCCGCCGGGATATCATAGCCTCCGAACTCTAGTGCTGCAGGAGCCAGGCCTGCAGGTTCAGCGATCCTGGGTCGTGATGTAGGATGGCACCACCTTCCCTGGCGAGAAGATCCGTGTCCGTTGGAAGTTTGACTGGGGGGGGGCGCTGAAGTCCAGAAGGTCCGGGAACCATATCTGCTTCGGGCACACCGGTGCAACGAGGATCATCCTGCACCGGGACCGTCTGAGTTGATTGATGAGTCGCATAAGCAACGGTAACGGTGGGAACGCATATAGGAACTGGCCCCATCGTCGGAATAGCAGATCCACTCGATCCTGCCAAAGTTCCCACTCATGGAACGAGCGGAGGTCCCTGCTGAGCGAGTCGGCGACGGTGTTCTTTACTCCTGCCAGGTGAAAGAGTACCAGGAACATCCCGTGGGCAACGGCCCAGTGCCACAGATCCTGTGCTTCCTTGGATAGGGCTGGGGATCTGGTGCCCTCTTGCTTCCGGATGTAAAACATTGGGTGGTGTTGTCGGTGAAGAGCCTCACCACCTTGCCCTTGAGGGACGGGAGGAACAATCTGAGGGCCCAGAACACGGCTCAGAGCTCCAGGACGTTGATGTGTAGTGACCTCTCCTCCGGGAGCCAAAGGCCTCTTGCGTGGAGATCTCCGGTGTGCGCTCCCCATCCTTCCAGGGAGGCGTCCGTCGTCACCGTCTCCTGATGTGTCAGGACCTGGAAGTCCATACCCGCCGTTAGATGCGCGCGGTTGCCCCACCACCGGACTGCTTGGCGGAACGTCTCGTTGAGGGAGTTCTTGTCTTCGAAACTGCTCGCTGCTTGCATCCAACGGGTGTCGAGGAACTCCTGCAGTGGTCGCATCCGCAACCTGCATAGGCGCACGAGGTAGATGCAAAATGACATCATGCCGAGTAGGGACTTGATGGACCTCCCCCTGGCCATGTCCATGGTCAACAGCCGTTGTACCGTGCCCAGGATGGCCTTCGTCCTTTCCTCCAACAGCGAAGCCACTCTCGCCATTGTGTCGAGTCTGGCTCCCAGGAACAGGGCTTCTTGCGACAGTACCATGTGGGATTTCGCGAAGTTGATCGAGAATCCCAGATCTGTGAGCAGTTGGACGGTCTTCGCTGTGTGATCGACGGAGAGTTCCCTTGACTTTGCTCGGATGAGCCAATCATCCAGGTAGGTGTATACGTGGATCCCCTGCAGGTGCAGCCGTGCCGCCGCCGGTGCCAGGCACTTGGTGAAGACCCTGGGTGCCGACTTCAATCCAAAGGGCAGGTAGTGTCGCCCTTGGACCACGAATCGTAGGAACTTTCGATGTTCTTTGAGTATGGGGATGTGGAAGTAGGCATCCTCCAAGTCCAGTGACAATAGGAAGTCACCCTCCTCCAACCAGACGCTACCATAGATATAATATATGACATAGCGGAGGGAGGACATGAGATATCTAGAATTTATGAGATGATGATGTCAAAAGTAGGGAAGGAGGTCACGCAGTTGAGACTAGATTGGGAAGAAGAAGTGGGAGCCCAGATGGAAGATGGGCTGTGGGAACGAGTTCAGGGATACCATAAGAAAGTATCGAGGAACGCGAGATTAAAACAGTTACAACTGTATATCACGCATAGGGCGTATATGACGCCCCAGAGGATATCGAGATTTGAAAATGCAGGACGGCAGGTATGCCCTAAATGTGATGAGGAGAATGCGGGTTTGGTGCATATGTTCTGGTCATGCCCGGTTATTGAACGCTTCTGGAGCGAAGTGGCGCAGAAACTAGCGGAGAAGGGGGTCAAGATTGTAGTGGACACAGTGTGGGCCTGTCTGCTGGGGGGGTTCCCAAGATCGCAGAAACTCAAGCATGTGGACAGACTGAGGGACCTGGCATATGTGCTTGCAAAGAAAACAATTGCTATGGGGTGGAAGACATGCCATAAACCGTGAGTGGAGGTATGGTGGAAGGACTTACAGAAATGGGCGGAAGCAGAAATCATGGTGTGGCAAGAAGCAGGCAGAGCCCGGGGGGAGGAGGAGACAGAGACCCTGTTGGCCTGGAAATTGCTAATTGCGGAATTGTCTGGGTCCATACAAGACCCGGCAGAACCTATGGATGAGGGGACCCTACCACTAGATGCTGGAACGGGATGAGGACAATAATAGGCTCAGAACAGCGAGAGGGATAAGGGTAGCAGTGCTTGGAAGCAAGTAATGTATAATGGAACTGTTGATGTATGCATTTCCTGGTTGGTTTGTATCGTTTGTTGAAATCAATATAATTGTTTTTAAAAAAAAAATATCACCCGACCTGTGTTGGTACTCATTTATCAACTTCAGAAGAATGAAAGGCTGAGTTGAAGTGTTTAAGAACAGAGGAAATCAGTGATTCAGCACCTGAAGTGTGCCTGAAATAAACCTTTAATGAGTTTAGCAATTATTGTATAAAATTCCAGAAAGACAAATTATTTGTTATTCCTATTCTTTCTTATTTAGGATCAGTGCTGAAAGTGTTAAAGTTGTGGCTCCTAATCTGCCTTTTCTCTTAAATGCCCCGCCACACATTATGTTATTGTGCTTCTTCGCTTCAAATGCATACATCTACTGTCAGAATCCATTCCCCTTGCTCAAAACCATGTCCTTTAAGATCCCCATCATTGAATGATGTTTTGTCAATTCTAGTTTCATGTTCAAATAAAGTAACTTTACAATGCTGTTCCATTCGAGAGATCAGGTCCTAGTAGCTTTTTACATCTACCTTCCCCAATGTCTCCCTAACCTCTGTCGCAAATAAGTGGCGTGGGGCCATTTCCACGCCCCCAATAGGTTTTTTGCCCTGTTTTGACAGGCAGTCCTCCATAGCAGTAATTAAGACATCCCGCAGTTGTTGCTTATTGGGTAGCTTGCCATTTCTCAATTTTGCTCTGTTCCCAAATTTAAATACCTTGTGGCACATTGCAACACGTTTGTAGCAATTTTACAAAGAAACTTCACATTACAAATTCACATTCACATTATTTGTGTCTTTCCACTATTTAATGAATGTGCAGAGAAACGGTTTGATGCCATGTTAGTCCTGCTCTACATTGAAGAAAATGCCAAATTTCCTACCTTTTATTGGAGTAATTGAAAATAGTATGCTGATATGGTCAAATGTATAAGCTTTCGAAGTCCCAAACACTTCTTTTTCGGATGGTGCTCACACGATAAAATGACCAATAGAAAAAACACACGTCTGCACATATTTTTTACATAGAAAAAGTAACAAGAATCTTTTAGTTTAAACTCCACTGGCTGCAGGAAAAGATATGTAAGGAATTCAGTGCTCTGATGGCCCCTTTCTCTGCACAGCAAGACAATTGGAGATAAGACGAAAAAGACACCTACTTTCACCTGCTGGAAAGGAGTTTTCAATTCCAGCGCTGTGGAGCTACACTTAAATTAGTTATTTTCCCAATGCTTTGCATGTGTTTTGTCCAACATTTAGGCACACCTCCTCTAATAAGTGGGACATGTATGAAAAAGACAGTAATGTTATTGTAGAGACATTCCAAAATGTAAAGTTCAAAGGCATGCAGTTTAAACAAAAATATGTGTTATTTCACACCAGCCCCACACTGTCTCAAGCTGTTCTCAAATACAGTAAGTTGAAAATTACATTTCTTCCACTAGCCCTCAGTTTTCCCCAGTTGTCTGCTTCTTCCTGGCATCCACAAGCATGGGTCTTTCCTGGCCTCTTTCTGGCATTCAAGATCCATGTTCCTTTTTTATGTAAAAGATATGTCCATACCTGTGTTTTTCTCCATTGCCCATTTTATCATGTGACCACCATCAGAAGAAGAAGAATCTAAGGGCCAAATTCATAGAATTTTTGCATGCTGCAAAGTGACTTTGCTTCTAAAAAGTGCACATTGCGGCACACAAAACTCCTTTTCTTGATTCATGGATTCGACTTTGCGTGAATTTGCGCGGGTCAGTTCGAATTTACGTGGTGCTGAGTGCTTTCCCGAATACACTACGTAAAGTGTGGGTAGGGCCTGACGGAACATGCATGTTCACATTTTCACTGCAGAATGAGGAAGAACGAGGAATAACATGGGTGTGTTGAGGGACGCACCACAGAAAGAAATTCCACGCCCAGCCAAGCACAAACCTAACTGAATTCATGGATTACAAAGCATAGCTTCACGTCGGGAAAAGGCACATGCAAACCTTGTGATTTTACGACCACATGATTTGAGACACAACATACAACGCACAAAGAAAATAACGCGCAAAGGAAACGCACATAAGGTACGCATTCAAACGTTGCTCTACCAGGATGAAAACAGCTATTGTGTCAGCATTCATACATCCCCATGGAAGGAGGAGAAGGAAGATGATTGTGAGGGAAAGGATGTTTACCCATGTACAATGCTCTTTAGGATGCCATATGATGCAGTGTATGCAAGGTACAGATTCCCTCCCCATGTCATCCTAGACCTGGCCAGGAAGTGGGAGGAAGACCTTGCATCACCCACTATCTGCTCCCATGTCCTCACACCCTTGAATAAGGTGTGGACAGCCCTACATCTCCTAGCCATGGGTGCTTTTCAGCACACCTCTGCCATTGCTGGGTGCATATCGTAGGCCACATAATCCCAGTGCTTACGCCAGGTATTGCACTACCTCACACCATGTGTCCATATGCACATATACATGGCACACACACTGAAGGCAAAGCAGAGAGTGTGCCAGGAGTTTTATGCCAAAGCACACTTCCCACAGGTACTGGGAGTCACTGCACGCATGTTGTGCTACACCCCCCCAAGTGACTAAGCACATTTACTACAACCAGAAGCATAGGCATTCGATCAATACCCAGGTCATTCCTGATGCAAATGAAGTCATAATGTATGCCCAGGCAAATTTCCCTGGAAGCACACATGACAGCTTCATTTACCGCCAGGCACCACTATGCCAGGCCCTAACATCGGCAACACCTGGCTCATCCGTGAGTATCAACTGTCATGCACATGCATGCAGTCATGTGACACATGGAATACCATAACAATCAATGCTAACAACAGCCATTTATCCATCTGCAGGGGACAGTGCCTACCCACATTCACCATTCCTGCTCACACCATACCGGAATCCTGATATATCAGCTGAGGTAAGTTACAAGGTAGCACACATAGCCACTAGGGACATAGTGGAGGGCACATTTGGGGTGATCAAGTCACATTTTCACTCCCTTCACTATTCTGGCAATGTATTGCTATATGCCCCACTAGTAGTATGCAAAATCCTCGTGGCAGCTTTTCTCCTGCACAATTTTGCCACATAGCATGGTATACCAGTAGAGATGCAGGAGGACATCACCCTCAGCCACAGGCACCACCCATGCCCTTGGCTGGCTGAAGGGCACAAGGACAGGATGCACACAATCAGCTTGTGCAAACCTACTTCACATGAATACAAGCCCCTGTGGAGCACACACAGTGAAGCCACATTCCTGGTGCCCTTCAATGATGAATCAGGGCTAATCCAAGTTCCCTATAACAAACACTGTGAGAATGTTTGTTTGGGAGAGGCAAAGTGTGTGTTTCCATAACCTTAAGATCAACTGCACCAACCGCTGACACAGTCATAGCAAGTGGAAACAACAGTATACATGTCGCTCACACAAAAGCACTCAACACAATCAACAAAATCCACATCAACAGGCTCACCACCAACAATTGCGCACTCAAAGCCACAACAACGCACTTGAGAGGACTGCCCTGGCCACCCTAGACATGTCTCACAACAATATCACAACAATATACAGGTGGAGTGGACACCCCATTTCCTGACAACCATTTAGCTCACAGTACACATCATCTAAATAGTCATACAGACTGACAAAATTGCAAGTTCATTTCAAGAAAGATGCCCATTTCACCTTACATCTTTCCCCTTGCGAGCGTGCTCCGGCTGTACCCAGTAATCAAACCATGCTCCCCTCCATAGGCATCTAAACCAGCCTACACTGCGGAGGTGTTGCATGCAGACATCCCACAGTCCTATGTCCGTGCATAGCAACCATGTCCCCTAGCAGAATGCCGCAGAAGAAAGAAATAACACAAGGTCAGAGCAGGTAACACATCCATGCACCCAATGACACTGCACCCTGTGCCCCCCCCCCCCCCCCCCCGAGTGCCATGCAACAACAGCAAGCAATGACTCCCCAGCCTCCCATCACCGTGTCTTCTCTGCACTCATGTAGCCGGACTTGCTCACCTCAGGCCAAAGCAGCGAAAAACACCTCACACAGTAACAACATCCACACCAACAATACCTCCACTTCATGCCCCCCTGAGTCCCATGCTGTGAAGTACCAGGTCTCGCTTACCCCTTTTACTTTTTGTTACGGTGAGGGGTCTATGTGATCCTTCTGATCCGGTGTTGTCAGAATGACAATGAGATAACTCCCGAATAGAGATCACAGAGAGGTTGGAAACCCACAATCACCTTAGAAGCCCTCCCAATGCCACGTTCGGCTTCCCCTGATTAACATGACATCAGGACAGTGTAGGAAACTCTGGCAGGGGAGATGATGATGAAATGTCCAAGGTGAAAAAAGACGAACTTCTCAGCAATAGCAGTGAAGACAGGGACCAGCAGAAGGCATGTGGGAAAAACAGGCAACAGTGAGAGTGGAAGGCAGGGCACAGAGGCAACAGGCAGAAAAGAGTCAAGCAGACAAGTGAAAGGAAGGACAAACGGAGGTCAAGGAGACTGGCAGACAAATGGGAGCAGGGAACAGGCAAGAGGAAGGGAAGACAAAGCTCAGATGGACTGGAATGAGCAGAGCTCAAGGAGCTGGGAACCTTAAGATGCACAGAGCAGCTGTCAACAGGCATCTAAATAGCTACTAGCATATCGTTCATGGTACGTGTCACCAGGGCAACCAACAACACCTGGCCTATGGTGTGTGCCTGGTGTCTGGGGACAGGACCTCCACCTTGTCACGGTCAGATAAACATGGCTGCCACCACACAGCCTGCAATGCCATGCTGGGTGGTGAGTTGTCAGGTGAGTGCTCTCCCAAACAGAGTAGTAGTGCCAGGTGCGGACCGCCAGCATGGGTAGACATGCCAGGAAAAGGTGAGAGAACAGGCTGCAATGCAGCAGGCATGACACATGAAACAGGTGCAAGCAATGACTCACCAGCCTCCCATAACCATTTCTCCCCCGCACCCATGCAACCAAACCTGCTCACCTTAGGCCAATGCAATGAAAAACACCCCACATAGTGACAGCATCTCCAAACACAACAAATCCACTTCATGCCTCACTGAGTGTCATGCAACAACTGCAAGCAATGACTTGCCATCCTCCCATCACAATTTCTCCCCGCGCCCATGCAGCCAGACTGGCTCATCTCAGGCCAATGCAATGAAAAACACCCCACACAGTGACAGCATCCCTGACACCAATGACACCACACCCTGTGTCCCTCTGAGTGCCTTGAACTTACCTACACAAGGTATACACCTGGCTCACATCCACAGCCTTTCACCAGAAATCAATTGTCAGCTTGCAAAAATATGGAGTGCATGAAAGTAAATAAACAGGACAGCCTTGAGGTGTTTTGTATGGAACAAGGTACCCTGACAGCCATGGTCCATCCAGTGTCAACAAATGGAAGGCCACATCAAAGAGTGTGTGCACCAATGAATCCCGGCAAAGTCTGAACTCATTAACAGAGTAATCACTGGCAGTGAAGCAAGCACATTTCCACCAGAGCATGTTATGCACTCTTGACACAGGGGCTAGTCTGCCCTTAGATGTGGGCACAAGCTGGACCATTGACTGCAGGCAAACATGTTGGGCACATCCACAGTTAGGTTTCCTGGGTGCCTTTTGGTTACCCTTGGATACAGGGAGGGAAAGGGTTTCCTGGGTGCCTTTTGGTTACCCTTGGATACAGGGAGGGAAAGGGCACACCAAGGGAGGAGGGAAAGGTCTGGGGAGTATACAAATGGGGGAGCTGATGGGAAGGATGAAAGAGGGCAAGAGGGAGAGAGGAGACAGAGTGAAGAATGTGCAGATGCAAAGCGGAGAGACATAGGGACGGGGAGAGAGAGAGGGATAGATTGGGGACAAGGAGGAGTTAGGTTCATGGGGAGATGGGGAGAGAGACAGGGGCTGTTATAGTGGGTGAGAGCTGAGAGAATGGCTGGAAGAGAGGAGGATGGAGACAGATGGAAAGGAAAAGAAAGAAGCAGGGGCAAAGAGCCCAGGAGGCACACAGATATAAAAATAGCACAGGATGTGAGTGAAGAAGGACAAAAGGGGGTGAGGATGAAGTGCAGTGGGAAACAAAGGACACCTGCTAAAGTGGACTCCTCAGCTTCTCATCACCAAAACAAAATGGTCAACACACCATGGCATGCAACTCGGAAAGAGGCCCATGTCTATAAATATCCATGCAAATAAGGCTGTGCCACCCCCACTCTAGACTCCGCTCCGCCCACCTAACCCCTGTTGACAGCACAGTACATGGATAGGTCATGGCTCCGCAGCTGTTGCATCAACCTCGAACAGATCACACACCCTGGATGAGCCATTCCCAGGAAGGGGGCAGGGATCATAGGGTTTAGCAAAAACACTTGCACGGACAACAGATGAACAGAAGCTGTGGGAGAGGATGATCTTCCACATGCATGTGCCCCGAATGTACATACACATACAGTAAAGTCACAGTGCTGGATTTGAAAAACAAATTATGGACACAAAAGTCATGCAATACAGTATAGATGATAGCGCATGAAGAAAATCAACATAAAACACCAGGTGACTTGTATGGGGAAGATAAGTAAAGGCTGTCAGGGGTCCACAAGTACAAAAAGTTAAAAACTAGATTGTCCAAGTTCACTAAACTGTGGAGTGCATAGAGACATACAGCCAGGATGCCCTGCCATCTGTGTGCAAGTGAACTGATGTACACCCCTTGGCCAGGCACACTGCTGGCCTTAACTAAAGGCACATGAAGACCACTGCAGCAATGGCATGCAGTGCAACATTCCCAGCACTGTAATCTTGGCTGGGACATTTAATTGGGTGTGGCCTATGTCCAGTTTAGTGAAGGAAAGAGCCAGGTTCCTTTTGCCTTACAGAATTAAAGATGGGCCACCACTTGGCCAATTCTGAGTCGGAGGGAGCATCATACTGTGGGAGCCTTGGCAGAGAAAGAGGCATGTCAAATTCAAGTTGAATTGAGGGAAGGGATCACAAGGAGTAGTGCAGAGCCTGATGTGAGGTAGCTGTAGAGTCATCAGGCATCAGGCTGTCAGCCAGTGTTGGACGAAGTCAGTGCACATATCGTGAAGGGCCCAATTGGTGATGCAAATACCCATAAAAGCGGTACATCGGATAATGGGAAGCCAGTGGAGCACGCAGAGTTCATGAATCATATGTACCCTGGGGATGAGTGCAAGGATGAGGCAGGCTGCGTTTTTTAGGATCTGTTGTAGCTTAGTGAGATGATATGCAGGGCCGTACACATAAATGGAATAGGAGCAATCTAGGGGGGAGAGGATAATTGCCAGCATTGATGTGGCTCTGTGAGGGTAGGCTAGCCAAGGGAATGATCACTCAAAAATGTGGAGGCGTAGATGACAGATGTACGAGCAGTTTCCATGTGCTGACAGAGTGTTCACTCCTAATCCAGGGTGCATCACATTTACTTCACTGAGCTGGATGCTGTGGGAGTGTGGACTAGGGAGCATAGCCAGGGGGTGGCTTGGTGGAAGAGTGCAGTCACTGCAAACATGAATCCACTCCCAAGAGTGTTTATGAGATGGCAGCTAGCTGCCAGGCAGTGTTTGGCAACCTGTGTGTCCCAAGGCAAGATCACGATGGAGAGCAGCCGTGGTGTTGGTGATCGGTGAATGGATGTGTTTGTAATATGTTTACTTGTAGAGGGAAAGGCCATGTGAGTGGATAAGGCTGAGGAGTGGGATTAGGCACAGGTTGAAGAGTAGGGTGGATAGGGAGTACACCTCCAGGGTCCCATAGGGGACATGGGGAAGAAGAGAACAATGGTAGGAAGAAGACTTGGGAATGGTCAGCGAGGCAAGAGGTGAACAATCCGAATGCAAGGTCCATGATGGCCAGAGAGTGGATGAGGTTGCTGTTGTTGAATGTGTCCAAGACTGCCCATAGCTCAAAGGGGATGAGTGCCACACAGCTTCCTGAGTCTGCTGTCCTTTGCAAAAGTGCAACCAGAACCCAGTGCACATGCATGGATGGCCAAGGGGACATACACACACAGACATGTGAACAAACTCATATCTGCACTGACGGTCAGCATCTCAAAATCACATATCCCATGCAAACCCTAGATGTGCCACTGCACGCCAATATTGTGGTGAACACTTAACCAGCCATTAACATGACTGACAGTGCACAACTTTACCTGACGACCGAGCTGTCCTGATGCGATTTTCTCATCCTGGCCCTCCACCCAACAGTGTGCCTCTGCCTTTGGGCATGGAGGGACAGTGTCTAGCAGAGCAGATGGGGGCTAGGGAGGTGAAAGGGTGCTGGGTGGACCTCTCAGTTACTGTTACTGGATGGGTCAGGATCCCTGCAACAACATGGTGCATTGGATTTCACCAGCTTTAGGACTGCACATATGAACATCAATGTTTAGTGTGATCTGCACCTGTATTTGTGATCCTGTTGCAGTCAAGTGAACCATGCCAGTTGACACCACAGTGCTTGGCTGCATGTCCAGTCCTTCACTCATAAAGGCCTCGAGAGGACAATGACACATCTCTCAAGGTGCAAATTAAAAAAAAGCAAAATGTGTCCACCCAGTACAGGGGGGGAAACAACTAAAATGTGTCCATCCCGGACTGGGGTGAAATAAAAGAAAAGTAACCTTCTTGGTGAGGGGGAAAATAAAATGTCCACCCTGGAGGCAGAGGGGGGGGGGTGTGTGTCCATGTCCACATGAGCGCATAGAAAAGAGTCAACACCAAACAAAGAAAAAATAAAAACCCATCCATGGGCTCATGAACACCAGGGCGCTGGTGGTAGACGTGTTGTGGGTGGAATTGGACTGCCATGCTGTGGTGGATCCTTGGGTGATGGTGGGACTGGCGTGTGTATTCTGTTCACGCAGTGCCAAAACCTTGGGCCTCATTACGACCCAGGCGCTAATGGGTTAACGGCACCGTAAAAGGCTGCGGCGCCGTTAACCTATTAGCGCCTAATTATGAGGTCCCTTTGCGGGACCCGACCTTAACAGCTGGTATAGACCAGCCGTTAAAGTAGGGACCCGCAAAGGGACCTTGGTGCTAATTACAGTGCCGCAATTTGCGGCACCGTACTTAGCGCCTTCCCCATTCCCATTGAGCCCTATGTGGCAAAAATGGGAATGGGGAAGGGCCATGGAGGACGAGGGAATTACCACCCCGCGAACCTTGTAATGGGGTGGTAATTCCCCCTTTCTCCATGGCGGAGTCAGTAACTTACCGGCATGGACCATTGTGCTAATAGCACCATGGTCTTCCGCCAGGGTCGTAATGAGGCCCCTTGTCTTCATTGGCTAGGGCCACCCGTAATAGGGATGCATGCACTAGTATCCAAATGGGCGAGAGGTCTCAATGAACTTCCTCCCAAGTGACCACAGAGTTTGCATGTGCACTCACTTGTGATCCATCAATTTGCTGGGATAGCATCTGCCTCAAAGCATCCATTTCCTCATGGAGCTTGGACCTTCATGCAGTGAGGTTCTCAAGCTCTCCATCTCACGGTGGTTGGAGTCTCGAGATGCCAATATCTCCTGCTTCAGGGCTTCTCTATATGCCACTACATCTTGAGACAGGGAGTCTTGCAGAGACGCCAGATCAGCCTTTCGGCCCTTGACATTGGCTTCCATGCCCAGTTTGTGGGAAAGCCTAGAGGACCGCATCTCAGCAGTCAATGACTTCACCAGGCTGGCCAACAGTTGCTGCTGATGTTCCTGAGAAGCCAGATGATGTGCATCCCGGGCAGCTGGTGTGGATATGTTCTCAGCCAGGTGAACAGCAGTTGAGGGACGTGATTTTCCTTCCTGGCCTCGGGAGGCATGCGGGGGCACCTCTTCTGGAACTCTAGGGCGTGCCCCAGGGCCAGGGCGTCCAGCACCCAACGGTCGGTGGAGATGGACTCCCACACGCCGACGAACTTCGTCAGCCGGCCTCCCACCGGGGTGCTTCGGCGGGGGCCCGACCCGACGGACGGTTCAATCTTGCTTGGAGGCCGCTTTGCCTCCTTGACCATCTTGGCGACGACGGCGGGATCCACCTGACTTGCCGCGTCCCCTGTAGGCCTCCTGCGACAAAGACCTTGCCGCTTGACGGTAAGTAGAGGAGCTGCTGCCGGCTCCCTTGGAGGCACCCTGTCTGCCTCCGGAACTCCGAAAGGGCGGCCGTCGTTGTTGGAGCACACCCAGTGCACGGGCCATCTCCATGTCCGTCTTGATCGCCTGAAGGGATTCATCAACCGCCTTGCCAAAAAGGTTGTTCCCATCGAAGGGCATGTCCAAAACCTTGGTCTGAACGTCCTGGCGGAAATCCGTCGCCCTGAGCCATCCTCGTCGTCTCAGGCAAACGCCGTTGCCCAACTGACGGAAACCGGTGTCGGCGATGTCCGTAGCCACCATAATGGCGTGGTCTGAGGCAATCTCACCTTCCTGCAAGATTTCCAGGGCCTCAGGCCTCTTGGCATCCAGAAGGAAGTCCAACAGAGGGGCGATCTTGAACCACAACTCCCTGTCGTAGCGGGCTACGATGGCCAGGGCGTTGGCCGCCTTGATGGTCGTCGCTGCAGATGAGACGACCCGTCGTCCCATCGCATCCAGTTTCCTACCCTCACCGTCCGGAGGGGAGGTTGAAGTCGAGGCCGATGCCCCCCTCCCCCGCTTTCTTCTTGGCCGCTGCCGAAACGACCGAGTCCGGGGTAGGTTGCGCCCTAAGGCACAAGGGGGCAGCGTCGGGGACCCGGTACTTCTTCTCGTACTGGTCCCTCTTCGCAGGAGCCGTGGCAGGGTTCTTGAGGAGGGCGAGCCCCTCATCCCAGATGTCATCAAGAAGCGGTACGGCGAGGACCGTCTTCCTTTTAGCCTTGCGCCGCTGGTAAAGGAACCCCTCCTTCTTTTCCTCGGGGCAGAGCTGGAAGAGCTCGGATGCCCTGGAGGATCCAATCTCGTCGGGCGGGGACGCCCGGGCAGGGGGCGACGGGGGGCACATCCCGTCGTCACCTCCGTCGTCATCCGTACCCGTCGTAGTCGTGTCCATGCCTGTATCATCCCCGTGGGTAGTGGACCGGGGGGGAGGCAGAGAAGGCCGCAGAGGCGGGAGAGGAGGCCTAGGATGTGTCCTCCTCCTATTAGGCGGTGGGCTCCCCGAAGGTCCTGGCTCAGGTTCCTCCATCGGGGGAAGGGGCAACCTAGTCCTTATCTCCGAGCATAAGGACTGGATGGCTGACAAAATGGCCACCGAGGTGTCCTGCGGCGCCGGAAACGACGGGCGTGAGGGCTCTTGAGGAGCCTCGTCTTCGGCCTCGTCGGAATCCCTCCCTATGGGCTGGGTCTCCTCCACAACTTGGATGAGCACCTCTTCAGAGGTTGTGTCCGTATCCATGACGGCCACCACCCCCCCCCTTTCCAACGAGGACTTTGTGGGGGTCTTCTCGATGGGCCTGAAAGACTCCTCCCTCCGCGGTGGCAGGGAGACTCTGGTACCTGAGGTCGCCTCCACTGGTGTAGGCTCCACAGGCTGAGCCAGGGCCGCGGCGACATCCTCAATCGAGGTCCTAGCAGGGTGAATCACGGCCAACGTCACCTTCTGTACGCTTGGGGCCTTCACCTTCGGGGGAGGGTCCGAGCCTCGCTCCCCCTCTGCCGGAGTCTTCGAGATCGACCGGGGCCTCTCCAGAAGCTTCGTCGGGTTCTCGGACTTCCTCTTACCCGAGCCAGAGCGTTGGCTCGTGGTCGATGGCGCCGGGGAGGGTGCGCCCTGCCTGGCAGCCAAGGTGCTCGACCGTTCGGCGCTCCCGGTGCCCGCGGACTCGCGGTGCTTAGCCTTTTGTTGGGCCCCCGTCGCCGGAGCACCCTCACAAGACCGCTCGGACTTCTTCTTCTCGCTTGGCGGGCTCTTACCTTCCAGCTAGTTGGCGAGACGGAGGTGGCGATCCTTCATGGTCCACTCCGACATGTTTCCACAAAACGCGCAGCCCTTTTCCTTATGCGTCTTGTCCTCATGGAGACAGTAGAGGCATAACGAATGCTCGTCCTCCTTGAAAACGTTCTGAAGCTGGCATCCAGGGCAGGTCCTGAATAGCTTCCCGGGGGTCGAGCTCCCTTTCTCCTGGGCCATGTCCGGGGTAGGCCTCGGAACTTCTGGAATCCTCCAAAAGCGTAACTCGACGAAATCTTCACCCTTGAGGGGCGTAGAAAACTCCGAAACGGATCCCTGTTGATTGGAAGTAGAAACGGTGGAGCTTGAGGCTCTTTTAACTGAAAAAATGAGAAAATCTCCTGAAAAAAAGCGCGAAAACGCAGCAAAAGCTCGAGAGCTAAGCACGAGGACTCAAAACACTTTAGCGTGCGGTAAAAATGTGAGGATGGATGCCAGGGGAGGGGCTTACGGAGAGGGCAGTCATTGGCTGGGGGCAGTATGACCCAGAGAGCAGTGATTGGTTACTACTGAGAAAGACAGATCAGAAACGAAATTGATACTGATTTTTTCTATACCGAGGATTCCCGGCCTGACGACGGGGAATACTCATGAGCATGTGAATCCATGCCAGACCCCATGCTGGAGAACGTGATCGATCTTCAGAGTTCTGCATGAAAATTAAAGGTCATCCGCGAATAATGGAATTTATCATTAAGATGCACTATCCCAATCCCGTGGATAAAGGCTGGCAGAAGGAATCTTTGTGCCAAATGCTCAATTAACGACACAAATAATAAAGGAGATAACGGGCATGCCAGACGGGTTCCCCTAGTCAAATAAAACGGGTTAGAAAGCACCCCATTAAGTTTCATCCTTGTAGAAGGATGAACAAATCTAGCCAACATCCCATTTATAAAAATAGCCCCAAATTCCTGTATTACTTCCCTAAGAAACACCCAGTTGATCCTGTCAAATGCCTTCTCTGCATCGACGGATAATAGCGACAAAGATTGGTTGGTCTGTCGTGCCCATTTTAGAACATTATTTACCCATTGCGTATTATCCTGAGCTTGCCTGCCAGGAATAAATCCTGTCTGATCATATGTATAATGCCTGGAAGGCCCACTGGTAGTCTATTAGCCAAAATCTTTGAATAAGTCCAGTCATCATAATCAAGAACCGTGATCGGCTTATACTGCCTTGAAACACTTGTGTATAGGCGCGTTATAAATGCCATATCATATCATATAATATGATTCACATTTCAGCAAATCCTTACCTTGTTGTTCCAGGAGAGATAGCACAGATTCACCCATCACAGGAGTGACTGCTCCGAAAGCCAAAAAGCTATTAAATAAAGTGACCAACCACGGAATAAATGTCAGGGCAAACCGCTTATAGAAAAGTGCAGAGAAGCCATAGGGACCCTCTCGGAGATTGAGATGCAAAAAATCTCATCTGACAGGAGGGAGTCATTTATCCTCCAGAACAACAATCCCCTTGGATGATCATTATGGACCTCCAATTGCAATGTAATGGCCGAATGGTCTGAAACCAACGCAAGTCTGATGGAGGGAGTTGAACTTGATGCCAGTAACGGCCTAGATACCAAAAAATGAACAAGTTACTTTTACCTGTAACTGTTGTTCTCCAGCATGGGTCGGGCAAGGATTCACATGCTCATGAATATTCCCCGTCGTCAGGCTGCGAATCCTCGGTAAAGAAAAAATCAGTTTCAGTTTTGTTTCTGAACTGTCTACTAATAACCAATCACTGGTCTCTGGGACATACTGCCCCCAGCCAATGACTGCCCTCTACCTAAGCCCCTCATCTGGCAGTCATCTTCAGATTTGGTAGCACAAAAAGTGGCAGTAGGACCAAGAGAAGAGCCGCAGAGGGGTTGGGGGGAGGGTTCGCATGTGAATCCATGCCAGACCCTTGCTGGAGAACAAGTTACAGGTAAGTAAGTTGTTCATTCTCCAGCATGGGATCTGGCATGGATTCACATGCTCATGAATACAAGAATACATAGCAGTACACACATGCACAACCACGGGAGGTGGCAAGGCTCAACATTAAGCATTTCAACAACTCAACATTAAGCATCTCTTACCTCCTCACCAGGCTCACCTTCAAGCAAACCGGTTGCGCAGCACTGCCTGGCCGACTCTGGACTCCTCCCTGGAATCCCGGTCGACGTGGTAGAATCCCATGAAGGTGTGTGTCGACCTCCACGTACCAGCCCTGCATATATCCAGCAGGGGCACCCCAGACAGGAACGCCGTAGTAGCAGCGATCGTTCTGGTTGAATGGGCTCTCGGACAGCCGGGCAACGGTCTGTTTGCCAACCGGTGACAGTGCATGATGCAGCTGGAGAGCCATCTGGAAACGGAAGCCTTCGAGAGGGCCTTTCCCCGGTTCACAGGTCCAAAATTCACAAACAGCTGTGAAGACTTCCGAAAACCCTTTGTGCGGTCCACGTAGAACTTCAGCGCTCTAGCCACATCCAGCGAGTGCAAATCCTCTCAGCCGGCGACGAAGGCGGCGGAAAGAAAATAGGTAACACCCAGGGCTCGTTGAGATGGAAGTCCGATGGCACCTTGGGCATGAAGGAGGGGTGCGTACTCAGCACTACCCTCGTCTCGTGGAATGTCAGGTATGGAGGTTTACAGGAGAGGGCCTGGATCTCTCCCACTCGTCGTGCAGAGGCGATAGCCACAAGAAACGCTGTTTTCCACAATAGGAATTCCAACGGTGCCTAATGCAGAGGCTCGAATGGCGGTAAGCACCACGTTGAGTTCCTACGTGGGGCCTTCAACGGCGAGAACGAGCGGAACAGTCCTTTCATGAACTCCATAACTAGGCGGTGAGACCACAGCGACGACTGCCCTGAAGTTCTGGTGTAGCGGGAGATAGCCGCCAGATGGAGGCATGTGCCAACCCCGCCTTGACCAGCGATAGCAAGTACGGCAGCACTTGAGGAACCGTAATCCGTAGAGGGTTTATCTTCTGTGCACGGCACCAGACAGAGAACCTCTTCCATTTATGTCCGTAGAACTTAAGAGTCGAGGACGCCCTGGCCTTTGCAAGGACCTCCTTGCAGTCCGCCGGGATATCATAGCCTCCGAACTCTAGTGCTGCAGGAGCCAGGCCTGCAGGTTCAGCGATCCCGGGTCGTGATGTAGGATGGCACCACCTTCCCTGGCGAGAAGATCTGTGTCCGTTGGCAGTTTGACTGGGGGGGGGACGCTGAAGTCCAGAAGGTCCGGGAACCATATCTGCTTCGGGCACACCGGTGCAACGAGGATCATCCTGCACCGGGACCGTCTGAGTTGATTGATGAGTCGCATAAGCAACGGCAACGGTGGGAACGTATATAGGAACTGGCCCCATCGTCGGAATAGCAGATCCACTCGATCCTGCCAAAGTTCCCACTCGTGGAACGAGCGGAGGTCTCTGCTGAGCGAGTCGGCGACGGTGTTCTTTACTCCTGCCAGGTGAAAGAGTACCAGGAACATCCCGGGGGCAACGGCCCAGTGCCACAGATCCTGTGCTTCCTTGGATAGGGCTGGGGATCTGGTGCCCCCTTGCTTCCGGATGTAAAACATTGGGTGGTGTTGTCGGTGAAGACCCTCACCACCTTGCCCTTGAGGGACGGGAGGAACAATCTGAGGGCCCAGAACACGGCTCAGAGCTCCAGGACGTTGATGTGTAGTGACCTCTCCTCCGGGAGCCAAAGGCCTCTTGCGTGGAGATCTCCGGTGTGCGCTCCCCATCCTTCCAGGGAGGCGTCCGTCGTCACCGTCTCCTGATGTGTCAGGACCTGGAAGTCCATACCCGCCGTTAGATGCGCGCGGTTGCCCCACCACCGGACTGCTTGGCGGAACGTCTCGTTGAGGGAGTTCTTGTCTTCGAAACTGCTCGCTGCTTGCATCCAACGGGTGTCGAGGAACTCCTGCAGTGGTCGCATCCGCAACCTACATAGGCGCACGAGGTAGATGCACAATGGCATCATGCCGAGTAGGGACTTGATGGACCTCCCCCTGGCCATGTCCATGGTCAACAGCCGTTGTACCGTGCCCAGGATGGCCTTCGTCCTTTCCTCCAACAGCGAAGCCACTCTCGCCATTGTGTCGAGTCTGGCTCCCAGGAACAGGGCTTCTTGTGACAGTACCATGTGGGATTTCGCGAAGTTGATCGAGAATCCCAGATCTGTGAGCAGTTGGACGGTCTTCGCTGTGTGATCGACAGAGAGTTCCCTTGACTTTGCTCGGATGAGCTAATCATCCAGGTAGGTGTATACGTGGATCCCCTGCAGGTGCAGCCGTGCCGCCGCCGGTGCCAGGCACTTGGTGAAGACCCTGGGCGCCGACTTCAATCCAAAGGGCAGGTAGTGTCGCCCTTGGACCACGAATCGTAGGCACTTTCGATGTTCTTTGCGTATGGGGATGTGGAAGTAGGCATCCTCCAAGTCCAGTGACGATAGGAAGTCACCCTCCTCCAGCTGTCCCAGCACGTGCTGAAGGGTGACAATCCGGAATTTGTGGGACTTAATAGACGTCAAAGGTCCAGGATAGGTCGCCAACCGCCGGCCTTCTTTCGGATGAGGAAGTACCGCGAGTATACTCGTGAGCCCCGGAGTCTCTTCGGGACGAGTTCTATCGCGCCCTTTTTCAGCATTGCTCGTACCTCCAGAAGTAGCTGTGGCACGTGTTTTTCCTTCCTGGCCATAGGTGGTAGACAGGGACACTTTCTTTGGAATTCCAGAGTGTGCCCGTGGCCCAGCGCGTTCAGTATCCAACGGTCGGTGGAGATGGACTCCCACGTGCTGACGAATTTCACAAGCCGGCCTCCCACCGGGGTGCTTGGGTGGGGGCCCGACGTCACAGCCCGTTCAGTCTTGCTTCACCAAGGCCTTGCCGCCTTGGCGACGACGACGTCCTCCGGCCTTGCTGTGGCCTTTGTAGGCCTCCTGCGACGATGAGCGGGCCACTTGGCGGTATAAGGAGCAACCGCCACCAAATACTCTGGAGGCACCTTGAGACTTGCCTCCGGGGGTCCGAAAGGACGGCTGTCGTTGATGGATAGAACCCAAGGCCCGGGCCGTCTCGGTGTCTGCCTTGATGGCCTGCAGTGACTCGTCCACTGCCTTGCCGAACAGGTTGTTCCCATCGAAGGGCATGTCTAGTACCCTGGTCTGAACGTCCTGACGAAAGTCGGTGGCCATGAGCCAACCACGTCGGCGAAGGCAAACGTTGTTGCCCATCTGTCGAAACCCGGTTTCGGCGATGTCCGTGGCCACCATAATGGTGTGGTCTGATGCAACCTCGCCTTCCTGTAGGATTTCAAGGACCTCCGCCCTCTTGTCGTCTGGCAGGAAATCCAGGCAGGGAGCGATCTTGAACCACAGCTCTCTGCCATAGCGCGCCACGATCGCGAGGGCGTTGGCCACTTTGATGGTCGTCGCCGCCGACTAGATGACTCGTCATCCCATGGCGTCCAGCTTCTTCCCCTCGGCGTCCGGTGGGGAAGTGGAGGTTGATCCCATCGCCCTTGCCGATTTTTTCTTGGCCGCTGCGGAGACCACTGAATCCGGGGATGGCTGATCTCTAAGGAACATCGGGGCGGAATCTGGGACCCGGTACTTCTTCTCATACCAGTCCCTCTTCGCAGGAGCCGTGGACGGGTTCTTGAGCAGCAACAGTCCTTCGTCCCAGATGTCGTCCAGTAACGGTACTGAGAGGACGGTCTTCCTCTTGGCCTCCCGTTGTTGGTAGAGGAAACCCTCCTTCTGCTCTTCGGGACAAAGCTAGAAAAGCTCCGATGCCCTGGCGATCATGGCGTGAAAGGAGCCAATTTCGTCAGGAGGGGTGGCCCGGGTAGGGGGTGATGGGAGATCTGTCCCGTCACCACGTCATCTGTCCCCGTCATCACCGTTCCCGTCTCACCCCTCGGTGGAGGGGAAGGAGGTGAAGGCTGGAAAGGAGGGGGGAGGATGGATTCACCTCCGCTTCTTTTGTGGGCTTTCCAACGGTCCAGGTGCCGCTGGATCGTCCGCTGGGGGTAAGGGCAACCTTGTCTTATCTCCAGACACAGGGTCTGGATAGCCATCAAGATTGCTCCAGAGTTGTCCTGTGGCATAGGTTGCGACGGGAGAGATGGCTGGGGAGTGGGGTCCTCCGTCTCCTCCATGGCCCGCGGATCCTCGTCGGCTCTACCGTTGCTCTCTACGTCCACCTCGTCGGGATACCTCCCGTAGGACCGGACTTCCTCAAACCTCTTGTCCAGGGTCCTTGCGACGCCAGCCAGCTCATCTTCGGAGGTGGTGTCTGTGTCCGTTATGGCTACCGTGCCCCCCCTTTCTCCTCCTGGGGTTTCACGGGGGTCTTCTCGATAGGCTGAAAAAGATGATTCCCTCCGGAGTGGCAGGGAAACTCTAGGTCCGGCAGTTGTCTCCACTGGGGTATCCTCCACAGGCTTCGCCAGGGCCACCATGACTCCTTCGATCAAGGCCTTCGCTGGGTGAATCAGGGCCTTCGCGACCTTGGGTGCGCCTAAGGCCTTCAACTTAGGGGGAGGGTCGCTGCCTCGCTCCCCCTCGGCTGCCGCCGTCAGGATCGACTGGGGCTTCTTCTGAAGCTTACCTGGGTTCTCCGACTTCCTCTTCACCGAGCCAGAGTGTTGGCTCATGGATGATGGCGTCTGTGACATCGCGCCTTGCGTGGCAGCCAAGGAGCCCAAACTATCGGCGCTCCTGGTGCCCGCGGACTTGCGGTGCTTTGCCTTTTGTTGGGCCCCCGTCGCAGGAGTGCCCTCAAAGGTCTTAGAAGACCGCTCGGACTACTTCTTCTCACCTGCTGCTGGGCTGTTTCCCTCCAGCTAGTTGGCGAGTCAAACGCAACTATCCTTCATTGTCCGTTCGGACATGTTCTTGCAAAACGCACAGTCCTTCTCCACGTGCGATTTGTCATCATGAAGGCAGTAGAGGCACCGGGAGTGCTCATCTTCCTTGAAGACATTCTGTATTCCGCATCCAGGGCAGCTCCTGAACAGCTTGGATCCAACAGGCGTCGGGTTTCCATTGTCCTGGGCCATGCCCACGTGGGGTAGGCCTCAAAGATCTTCCAGAATCCTCCAAGAAGTTAAAACTCAACAAAAATTCACCCTTGAGGGGCATAGAAAAATTCCGAAACGGGTCCCCGTTGATCGGAAGTAGAATCGGTGGAGCTTGAGGCTAGATTGATCGAAAATATAAAAGTAAACTCTTTGAAAAAATGCAAAACGCAGTAAAAGCTCGAGAGCTATAGTACGAGGACTCCCAACACTTGAACGTGCGGTAAAAATCTGAAGATGGCTGCCAGAGGAGGGGCTTAGGTAGAGGGCAGTCATTGGCTGTGGGCAGTATGACCCACAGACCAATGATTGGTTATTAGTAGAAAGACAGTTCAGAAACAAAACTCATTTTTTCCTTTACAGAGGATTCCCAGCCTGACGACGAGGAATATTCATGAGCATGTGAATCCATGCCAGACCCCATGCTGGAGAATAATCTAGCCTTGAGAAACTGTGATGAACATGATAAAAGTGTTTGGATAAAAATGTCGCCAGGTATCTACCAAATGAAAATCCTCAATCACCTGTCCCAGAGATAAAAGGGCCCCCTAAATCTGAAGCATTCCTACAACCAGACCTATCCTGGTCGCAATTTTTCACCACATTGCGATTTCCTCCAATAATCAACTCCCCTTTTTGGAATTGGGCTATTCGAGGAAAAGGTCTAGGATTAAAATCATTGTGGTGGAAATTAGGACCATAAATTGAAAACAGGGCGAGATCCAAATTGCCTAGACGTAAATGAAGACCTATAAACCTCACCTGATAATCTCTGCTATTTTCTAAAAATCACTGTTTCATTAATCAGATAGCAGCTACTCCAGCTTTCGTGAACTGCAATGATGCAAAAAATAGATGGAGGAAACCATCTTCTCAATCGTGGCCAGTCAGTCAGTCAGTATTTTTTTTTTTTTTGTGAAATCAGGTCTCGTTTATTCCTAGATTTCAGAGATGTACAAGTTCCCTTTTGCCAAATGTCACAGCTGCCAGACCCCATAAGATCCTAATACTAATACCTTGAGAATCTCATATTGATGCCTTATATGAGTGTCCCAAAACTAAGCAGACCTAAGCAGGCCGTGAAGTTACCCTTGGTCCTTCAACCCTTTATCCTATTTATACCAAACTTCTTCATCGCTGCTACTTGTCTTTGTGACTCACATTCTGAAAGATTCACATTGTGTATCCTACCATTTCATGATCCTCTTTTTTTAAAACTTTTATTTACAAGTTAACAAAATAACACAAGTTCATACTACCAGACAGACAAGATAATATATAAATCAAATTAACAATACAACTATATACATTGGAGGATCATCATCTTCCAACTGATTTCGCACCATCTCCCTACTCACCCCTTCCAAAAGCCCACCCCTACAGATACAATCAGTCTTAAGGAGAGGCGTTTCTTGGAGTAGCACTATATCAGCCCCTAATTCAGCTAATTTAGCAAGTACGTCCTTCCGTTTCATTGTGGAGTTAATTTTAAGGGAAGCCATTTAATTTCAAATAAGATTTCCAGACAAACAGCAAACAATGCTCATTGTTCCCCACAAGAAGCCTATATATCCTATCCCCACAATATATAAGCATGCAAGCTCCTACAGCTGCTGGTACATCCAACTCCCAACCAATGTCCTCTCCGATTTTGAAACCTTTGGAAAGGTTGCCTCCTGTGAATATTACCAATTAAGATCCACTCACACATCACATTCCTATTTGCATAGATATTCTATTTCGCCAAGCAATGTAGAACTATCAGCTCACTGTCACTGTGCACGTAGATCGTAACTTTCTTCCATCAATATATCCTGCCTTGGAATACACAAAAAAATGCCTTGGATTAAGGCGCTATATAAAACAAATACAAAATAAATACAAATCTTGAAACGATGTGCCCACCTATAATGGATCATCTGAGTTGGAACCATTGAGTCAGCGGTTTCATCAGACTGCATTTCTGGATTATGCCCAGAGTCAGATCCTGAAAATGAATGATGGTATGACCCCCGAAAGGGATTCCATTTTGAGTTTGAGTCTTCTGGAACCTTCGACTTGAAAAAATGTACCCTTGTTAAATCAGGAATAAGGTTCTGGCGTTGTTGACAATTCAAAAACACTGATGTTTATGGTCCAAGGTGACATCCACTCCCGTAGAATACCCAGAACCTCGAGGAACATGTCTTGCAAATAATCCTCCAAGTCGCACTTCATTATTTCTCTAGGGACTTCTCAGAGCCTGATGTTGTTCTTGCATGAACGATTTTCAATGTCCTCCAGCTACTCATCCACATACATACGCTGTAGTTCCAAATTGCGGACACAGAATTCCAGATCAGCATGATGATTCTCCTTTTTGCAAGACGCATTCTCAAGATCTCCTAGCCGATGTTCAGCACTATGCACATTTTGAGCGTGTTTCTGAATTGAGCCATTCAACTCTTATAGTGTGGTAACCATATCCTTCTGTATGGTTTGCAAAAGCAGAGTAATATCACCTTTAGTTGCTGGTTGTTTGTTAGCCTCCTTCTCAGATGTTGGTGAAAACAGCGACCCAGGTATGCCAGCAGGAGTATTTTCAACTGGTTGAAGCATATCTTTAATTGAGGAAGTGGCTTTTTCTTTTTTTTTATTAATAATTGTTTTTGTTTATAAGAAGCTTTACAAAAGAACAGGGCACATAAAAAACTGAATTTAGATAAAGAACCAGATATTCAACCATCATAACAGTGTATCACATACAATTACACATAGTACATCACAAATATATAAAAATAGCATTACAACGATATGCAAGCTTTGCACAAGTATTACAAATTTAAAAAAGTAATCCGACCTAAATTCGATTTTGCTTTTAAGCGGATTTCACAACAACATTTTTAGAACTCTACTTTCTGTCCTTTTGAACAGTCACTGTTTAATGATCTCTATATGCAATAGAGCAAACTCTAATGAAATCGGACCGGAATAGTGAGAGAGACCAATTAGACGACTTTACAAACATTCTTCTCTAGGATTATTAACCTTAATGGTGGCCAGCATTGGCTCACCGTCCCTTTGGTATGACTTGTAGCGATGGAACTTTAACCAATTCCTATAGGATTGCCTAAATTTACATATATGTTCCACCGTAGTTTTGCGATTTGTCGAGATCTTATTCAGAAGTCTTATTGCTTTTCGTAGCTCAGACTTTTTGACTTTCACCTGATGGTCATAAATGTGCCTGCACTTATTTACCCCAATAATGTTGCTATAAAGGATGCTTGCTAGGTGGTAGATTTGCATAACTGTCTTTCTGTATATTGATCTTTGAGGTATGCAGTAGTTAAACAACTTCTCTTGTAAGGATGACGTCTCAAAATAATTCAACATGGTATTATTAAAATGTGCGGTCCTAGCTGCATTCCAGGTGAATAGATTCCCCCTAACATTCACATTTAAACTGGGCAAAACAGAAACAAACCCTTTACTCTTTGGTGGCCAAGATAGTTTCATACTCAACAATGCATGATCGCTGAACTTGTTAGTCAATATCTCAAATTTCAGAAATCGATCAAACAGGTATTTGGTGGCAAACACATTATCAATAACTGACTCCGCTCCTCTTGCAGACCAAATAGGGGTATTATCATGTATCGAGTGCAAGCTCCAACTCTCAGTGAAACGTAACCATTTAGCACCTTGGATATTTTTCTTTTTTTTCTGCGAGAGGATATTTAGGTCATTCAATAGGTACTCATGATCGTTCGTATAATTTACCATACAGTCGGCATTCAAATCCCCCGCTAATACAATTTGGCCCTTCAGGCAATTTAAAACCTACTCATCTATTCTAGCATTAAAGGAATCAAGAGACTGATCCAAATTGTCCTGTGGGTTCCAATACCCATAAATCAGAAGTATGTGCGAGATATTTACTGCATTTTCTATAACCAGAGTGATCGTCAAAAAGACCTCATGAATTCTCCACTCCTGTAGCATTCCTCTCCAATTTCGTATGCCGATTGCCAGACCTTCCTTGGGTCGATCCTTGGGAACTTGAAGAGCTCTTCAGCTAGTTATTTCATAACCATCAAAAATAAGGGGATTAACCGCCCAAGTCTCTTGCAAAAAAATGTATATCATACGTTTGCAGAGTATTACATATAGCATAACTAGCCAATAAGTGAGAAAACCGACGAGCATTCCAAGAAATAAAGGTGAGGCTTAGGTTACCTCTAAAGATGCTGGCTCATATTCTTCAACTGCAAGATCGAATCCCGAAACGATAAAGCAAGCAGCGTCAATTTGGTTCATCACGAACAGGAGCACCACGATCTCGATTTGTCTCGCCTATCTGCACATCGATGGAATAACCTAGTGTCTGAGTTTTTACGCTGCCACTCATTAAATGGCCCAAGCTTCCTCCCGAGTCAAAGGTGGTTAGGTCATAACCGCATCTCTGCAGATTAGACGTTTCTTGGGTAAGTATAGCACAAACCTAAAGGTGATGGAATAACAAGCCTTACGTAGTCATAAAGTGAGGGATGAATAAAGTCAACGAGTTTGATATCGTTTGATGAGATAGACGCAGGGTCAGAATCTCTTCAAAGAGAGCTAAAATGCTCGATCTACTCAGAGAATCAGGATCTTAATTTAACAGAGGGCTACTGAACTTCTACCGCGTCCTGCTGCCCCTTTCTGTATTTGCAAACAGAACGCTCATTAAGTGGTTTACCTAGCCGAACGGGCTCTATCAATGTGACTGCCTCTTGCAAATCTCATTGCAAGGCTTTATTATCCCATAAATTGTTGTTTGGCAGATTATGCTGTTGGGCTCCCTCAATTGTCTTTTTAGCCATGCCAAGATTGGAGCATCCTCTAGCAATGATGTTTTTGACCAGATTTCCGACTACAATTTCAAGCAGAGATTGAGGCTCTGCCATTACATTAGGGCCCCATAGTGCACGCTCTGTGTCTATAGGTCAATATTAGGCGTAACTGCCTCATCCCCAAGGATGACTTCCATTACGGGAGCCCTTAGATGTTCACCCCTCTTGTCTTTGCTTTCTCCATTTGCCCTTGGTCGTTTGCTCTCACTTCTAGACTTGCATTAGTCAACTGTCTTTGAGCAGGTGAGGGGTATTTAAAGATGTCATATATTGGTTTCCCTAGACCACCAGCTATTTTTTTTTGTATTTGTCGATTCTGTTTTAGGGCTTCAACTAATCTCTTAATAATAATTTAGCATTTATATAGCGCTACGAACCCTCAGGTATCTGAGCGCGGCTTATTATTACCCACAGTGTGTGGTGCTCATTTATCGACCTCTGAAGGATGAAAGGCTGAGTTTGGCCCTGCTGGGATCCGAACCTGAGTAGAAGGCACTGAACAGATGTCAAAGCGAGCGCTCTACTTGCTGTGCTATCGGACTGGCGATCTCCTATCGGACTGGCGATCTTCATATTAGCATCTTCATATTGTTGGTGCGTCGATTTTAAGTCAATAGTGTCTGCCGCTTTACTTGTGTGGGCACTACTCCCACCACTGACACTATGGTGCTCACCTCCCTCCACTGAAGGCAGCCCAATCTGGTCACACCTACCATGCTGATCCAGAGGTTCAATACAATCCTGAATATCCTGCAAAGCAACATTGCGTAAATATTTGCGAGAGGTTGTTTTTGAGGATTTTAGCTCCAAAGCCAATTTCCGTTTCTTTTTTGGTTGCAGTGATCACGAGGGGCCCATGACTCTCCCCAGGTATGGTCCCCATTTCTTTTGCCATTATAGGCGATGTTATTACATCCTCATTAGGGACCGCAAAATCTGTCTGGACACAACCCTTCCATGGTCAGCCCCACAGAACTGTGCACCACCCTTAATACATTCACCAAACCCTCCTTTAAAATTGCTGCCTGGGTATGTTGCTGAACTAAGAGTGGAAGAAATATCGCTCAAGATACCGGGTCTGTATTTTTAGGTCATTAGAGTAACTTGCAAGTTTTGAATTGCTTCAACAAGAGGCTGGGCTTTGTCCTTGCTCCTGTCGGAAGGGTTTGTGTGATCATGTATATTTATTACCTCCTCCTCGACAGCAGCCTCATCCTTGAGATGTTGAGTTAAGACAAGCAGTGTGATCTTGCCACTTAAAAAGATATGTGGAGTATCAATGGGGGAATGGTTCAGAGCACAGCCATTAGTCGGTACAGACTTCCCCTAGACTGGGTTGTAAATAGCCTGGGGAACTGGATCGAACTCCTCTACATAGAGGGATTGTGAGCGATTCTGCATTTCATGTGCCAGAGATAACTCATCATCCTCCTTCCTTCTGTGAACTGAGACGCTACCCCTCTCCACATCCTCTTTATGTGGAGGGGGCAGCAGCGGCAAAGCCATGGCTCTGGATAGACTGTCTCTCCTATTACTGAACACCAAAAGGTGCTGTTAAAATATCTCTTCGAGATGTGGCAGCTTTTCTCATCATTATAATGTTGATAACCAGGATTCGCAAGGTCTTTCTGCACGCACAACAGTGACAAATCCCACACTCTTAAGGTCTGCGGAGGTAATCCTAGATGTAAATAAGACCAGAATCATGGGCGTTGCAACCCAAAGTACAGGTTTTCGGCCCCAGACGTTTTCGTCTCTACCTGGTTGTTTCATTCGTTTCCACCCACCGAAGCAACTTCCCAGGTTGTAACACCCAGGTGAGCTCTGCATAAGAGTGGGTCTGCAGCTCTCCACCTAGTCGACAGAGAGCACGCCCAAGGCGAACCGGAAGAAATATCCCACACTCCGGTACGTGGCAAGTCAGTGAGTACAAGAAAACACAAACTGGGATTACCCGCCGGTGCTGCTTAGAATCAAGCAACCAGACAGATCCGCCCTTCACTCAGGTAGCTTCTGAGAAAGTCAATCAAGCAAGCAAGGACTTTGTGTGCAAGCGGTAACCATTTCTACTTCCCTGATAGTAGAACAATGAAAACCCCCACCCGCTTTTAGACCACTATGCCCAAAACGCTGTTCTCTGTATACTTACAGTGCTTGGCACACACGCATTAGCAGACTCTGCAAGCCTGCAACCTGCTTCCAACCAACAGCACTCTCCAAGCACGCCCGCGCTGCATGCACGCCAAATGCACGCAGCCACCCAATTTTATGTGCGCCAGTGCAGGGGGTGGGGTATGGGTTAGTGGGCCGGGGCTAGCTACTTCTCCATGAAAAACGGCCCAAATCTGCAAACAAGAATAGTTTAGAATAAGTATCCCAAGTACATCGTTTTTTCAGAGTCCACCAATGTAGAAAGGTGCTTCCCACAGGGTCTTTTGGCTTCCTTGGTCTTAGTTACTTCCAGGTGAATAGAGGCCAGCAGCACGACTCCGACTCAGCCAAGAGTACACTCCCAAGCACACCAGCAATTCACGCTTGCCAAATGTAGGCGGCCCCCCAATTTTAGGCGTGCCAGTGCAGGGGGTACAGGGCTTGCTAATTCTCATGGAAAAACGGCCCAAATCTCCAGGTGAACAGAGGCCAGAAGCACGACTCCAACTCAGCCAACAGCACTCTCCCAATGCACAGCGTTTTCTTTTGATTTATGAGACTTCATGGCAGGGCCTCAGGACCCAGAACTCTTCAAGAGAAATCTACTAACAACCTCCCAAGGTCAACCAAATTTTCACCAGGCATGAAGAAAGGAGCAAGATCGATTAAATCCGGTCGTTTTTAGAGGTACATTTTAAGATGTGCTGGCTGACACCCTTGAGATCTTAACACGGCTAATGAATTGGCACCTGAACCCAGATCTCATCTCACCACCTCTGGCTTATTTAACAAAGCAGGTTAGCTGTGCCTCTAGCAGCCCAGGCAGATTCCTCAGACCACCTAAAGCCACTGCACACAAGAATGCCACAAAGGCCAAGCTGCAGCCCTTGTTAGGAACATAAATTAAGTTTCTTTGGGCAAAACAGATTACAGCCCTTACCGAACATCTGAGACACCAGGAAAGTGTCCTCTTTCAAACAGGGCCGACGAGGACAGAGGAATATGGGAGGGGAACACCTTCTTCACGAGCAAAGCGCACGGACAGGCTGTGCCTCGTTAGACGTATCACCCACAGTCGCCTTCACACAGTGGAGCTAGAGGTCACGTAATTATGAATCACCCACAAGATCTTTGCGGCCCGCTTACACCTCTCTTCTCTGTATACTCGTTGCTATGCGTTGTTATGCCTCTTAGGCCATGTTAGTGTAAGTCATGCCATGAAATAATGATAAAGTGCTACTGGGCTTCCACCAAACACTAGCAACACACCAGATGTACAACTGAGTGTTAACATGCTGACAGGTAGACTACACTAAACGTGTATGTGTTCTTTGAATCCATCATGTTTTCGCTGTCACTGGCTCAATGTGTTGTAAAATGCACCATTTGCTGTGATTTGCCACAAAGTCCATCAAACATTCCTTGGGGAATAGCAAGAATGAATTCTCCCAGACATCCACACGTAAGAATGTTCTGGTCCCACAATTACTCTGGAGGCAGCCCACCGCCATTTGAAGTGTTAGCTGCCCTTCCCTGAAAGATCGGATCTAGTCTTGCCTCAGAGGATGATTACTTAGCACAAGAGGGTAATTCTGAACAGTCGCCTCTAAAATTCTGGACAGTTATACATGTACTGAGACATTATGAAAGAAGCAGGTTTGTAAAAAAAATATATCTAAATTAAGCAACTACAGTAAACAGCTGATACATACATCATGATAAAACCATACATCATGATAAAGCCAATGCTTCTAAACAAACGTAAAAGAGGAGGTTTTGTGGTTCAAACAATCAAGAATTGCTTTGCAAGCAAGCGACTATCACCTCCCACATGACATTTTTTTTTTTTTAAATGAATGAAATTGAACAACTTTAAACAATTTTTCAAATGTATCTGGTCACAATGCTTTCATGAGATACTTTGCTATATCCAGAAAGTTTGAAACATTATCGTTCTGCTATATGGTATTCATATTCCAATGCCCATCAGAAAATTGGGTGCACAGTGGAGTGTCAGAGAGGGCACAGAAACACACCGAGCCTTGCTGAGAGACCAAGGATTTTTTTTTTATTATAGATGTTACAAAAAGGTGTGCACTGTTCTTATAGCAAAGATTGGCGATTGCTTATGTTGTTTGATTAGTAGCACCAGCCGGCCAAGGGGTTTGGGAAAATGGCGCTAGGGCCGTCCCTCCCTCGTTCATCCATTTCCCTTGGGATGTCCTTCTTAGCTCAGATGTACGTAACACCAGGTTGCTACTAAGAATCAGTAACCCCAACCTTCTTTTTTTCATCTTTAATATTTAATCCATGAACAATGTTTTTTTTAAAAAAAGAAACATACCAGTGAGAACAATTCACAAACTACTATCACATGACGTTTCATTAAAGATAACAATAATCAACTTAACTTACAGCACAAATCCCATCCCCACATCCCAAATGTGGACATTAAACACAGCCAACAAACAACACAATACAAAACATCAACCCCCCCCTACCCCTTTACCATTTTTATCCATAGAACTAACCCTACACCTTATCCGAATAAATCGTTAAAAGAACCCAATTTCTCACTATAATCAGCCTCCCTATGAAGTCTCGATGCAGGAGACCTCTCATACCGCGAAAGTGTTCGCATGTCCAATAACCAGTTTACAAAATACTGTTTTTTCCTAGATTTCCACACCTTCATGATATGCTTTATCGCCATTAACAGCGCTCTATTAATCCAATCCAATGAGTCACAAACTTCCTCACATCTACCTTCAACTGAAAGGAAAACTACAGACAAAAAGATTTGAGGAAATGAAACGTTCGCCACCAGATCAATCCAATCCACAACATCCCTCCAGAAGTCTAAAACTCTGTCGCACTCCCAGAGCATGTGCAAGTAGGTCCCTCTTGAACAATTACAACCCCAACACAAGTCTGTATCCGCCAATCCCATCACGTTCATCTTCACTGGAGTCCAATAGATACAACCTAAGATTCGTTGGTGAATATATCACAGATTCAAATCCATTTTGGCTTTTACAGTCACCTTCCAAACATCCCACATATTCTCAGGCAGAGCTCTTCCCAGTTCTGACACCCACTCCATTCTTAATCTTTCCCATGAACCCTGCATACATTCCTGTAGAGGCATCAATTTTATATATGTAGAAACTACACCCGAGGAATACTAAACAATTCACACACTTGGGGTCTACTACTCAGTGGTCCGCTCAATATTCGTTGTCTCTCACTGTCATTAATTGTGCCAAAGACCTATACCTCACAATCTCCCTATTACTCAGTCCATACCAAACAACCAACTCGTCATACGCAACCATCCTTCCCTCCTTCCACACATTCACCACCTTCAGAATGCCCTTATTAGCCCAAGCCCTCCAGTTTAGCATTCTGTTCTCAACCTGCAAACCCGGATTTAGCCAAATAGAAGCTGTATCATAAAGAAATAAGTTCTGTCCACACCCTCGAATCCATGAGTCCAAAGCAGATTTCGTAGCCACTAGTGCCTCGAATTTATCCCCGGAGTTTGGTAGCCTCCCATAAGAATATAGGCAATCTAAGGAGAACAGGCTCAGCTTCTCCCTTTCCATCAAAAGCCAGAGAGGATCAGAGCCCCCTCCCTCCTTAAAGTAATAGGAAGCCATTTTAATAAGAATCCCTTATAATAGTTCTCTAACACTAGATAGCCAAAATCCCCATCCTTAACTTTGCGAATCAAGATAAATTGTGGAATTTTCGGTCTATTACCCACTCCCCACAAAAAAAAACATAAAAATCCCATCAATACGTTTCAGTACCTTCTTGGTAAATTTAAGAGGAAGCGATAGTATATAATACAAGACCTTCGGCAGCAAGATCATTTTTATGGCATTGACTTTAGCCCAAAGACTTAGAATCCATCTATCCCATCTACGTATATCCTTCAACAATGGCTCCTTCAACCTATCCATATTGTATTCCACCATCCTCTTAATGTCACACACCAAATAAATACCTAAAATATTTTACCGAAACTTCTGCCCACTGACAGTCCCATTCTAAAGACCTTCTTGATGGATTCAACTTAAGGGGAAAAACACTGTTTTTCTCCAATTTACCTTATAGCCTGACAACTCCCCCACTTCTTGTAACATATTCCTAAGTAGCGACCCTCCATCAGCCGGATTTGATAACACCACCGTCAGGTCATCAGCGTAAGTCAAAATGTTCACTTCACCATCCCTTATCTTCCAACCGCATAGATTCTGCTCCTGTCTGATGTATGCCAATAACTGCTCAAGGCCTAGGTTAAATAAAAGGGGTGAAAGCGGACAGCCTTGCCTGGCACCTCTAAACAGCCGAAAAGCCTGAGACAATACATCATTGACCCACAACTTAGCCAAAATATGTTGTAAGGCACCTATTACATTGAAGAACTGCAGACCAAATGCTCATCCGGAGTAATGTGTAATTTAAAAATGACCAATGGACACAAGCAAATTCTTTTTTTCGGCATCTAAAAAAAATAAAGACAATTTCTTCTGTTCTGGTACTAGCTAAACCTATTATATTCAGCAGGGTCCTAATGTCATAACCATACCTATTATCCAGAAATCCCACTTGTGTATTACCAATCAATTCCCTCACATATGTTTGTAACCTGATGGCCATGATTTTTGCAAAATTATTTACCTTTACGATCAGTAAAGAGATAGGTCGGTAATTACTACATTTGGAAGGGTCTTTCCCTTCTTTAGGAATCAGTGTAATAACTGCCTCGCCCTACCTTCTGAACTCTTGATCTTAGCCAATAGTTGGTTTCCCTAAATGAAGTCACTGACTCCTTCAAGGACTTTCTAACTTTCCTTACATGGTTTAGTGTTCTAATGGGAAATGGGGCCATGCTTTGCAATTATTCTATAAGATTGTCCTGGTTGTACACATGCCCACAGTCACCTGACCCATCTACTCTACCGACTTCCTCTCAGCCCCTTCCCACCAATCTTCTGTTCCTCCGATGTTTCACTCTGCCTTCCTCCTGCCTCCACCCGTTGATGTTAACTCTTCCCCTCTTTCTCCTCCCACTCCCCCTCCTAAATCACTACTCCCCTTTATATTAGAACTACTCCTGCTATAACTACTCCTCCTGCTATGAATCCCCCCTCCTCCTGCTACGACTACTCTTACTCCTTCTACCACTACATGTATTCCTCCTCTCAATATGACCACTTCTCTTCTCACGACCACTCATCCTCACACTACTACTCTTCTTCTCACAACTGTTACTACATTCACTACTACACCTTCAAACACTACTCCTCTTACTACTTCTTCCCTTTCTTTCATGACTATTAATCCTCCTTTTTACGACTACTCATACCAGTCTCCTTCCACTACTACTACTTTCGTACCACTCCACATTCTACTTTCATTCATGTCGCGTCTACTGCTTTCACTAGCTTCTATCCATCTGCCTCCCAAACCTGAACACTCACTTTGCATTACCCTTGCACCCACAAGCCAATACCTCACCTTGCTCCAATAACCACCTTCACGCTCCGCCGCTTCTGCCTTCCTTCTGCTGGTCTCTGTCTGCCTCTTTCTCATCCTCGGACATCCCTCAGACAACCCACACTTTCCATTTCCTGTCCCATGCTTAAATATCTCTCCCTCTGCCCTGATTGACCAGCTTTCCCTACCAAATCCTGGTCCATCTTTCCCTCGTGGAGGTGTGTGTGAAGGGGGCTTAGCCCCACTTTGAAGGTTTTACATTAAAAAAAAAATAGGGTTTAAGCCCACACACTTTATCCACATGGATTCACCACGGCTCTTCTATGGAGGGTCTGTGAGAACAGGGCCCCAGTCTGTGTTGGGGTTTCCATGGCAGCCATTTTACCTGGTAACACAACTCTCTGGTGAAGCACCCGCCTCCAATTAGTGGATGCCCATGTGGGTCCTGAAAATGCGACTCTCTCTGTCCCATGCCTTTGCTGTCAGATTTTCCTACCCTGTCAAATGTTCCTACCTCAGTATTTTTTACATTTACCTGCAGGTAGGCATTTCTGATGGGTAGGTGAAAATGACAATACATTTGCTGTCAGATTTTCGTACCCTGTCAAATTGGTATCCAGTGATAAATGTGCCTGGGAAAACATCGCGATGGGGCGACATTTCCCTAAATTTGCACTCCCACGAAAATCAAGCACTTTGCCCAAATATTCTAGGACTGGAGTTAGAATAGTAATTCATACCCATCCTAGAATATGTGGGGGGAGGCTTTTAGGGATGCAGAATAAATAAATTGGTGACTTTTTCCCAGGGGACATTTTCACATAAAATCGTCAAATTTTCCTACCTCTGTATTTTTTACATTTTGGGTAGAAAATGACAAGCCCTTTGCAGTCAGACTTTTCTACCCTGTCAAGTTTTCCTACCTTTGTATTTTTTACATTTTCCCGCATGTAGGAATTTTCGGATGGGTAGGAAAAATGGCAAGACCTTTTTCTGGCAGTTTTTACCAGTCTGGCAAATTTTCCTACCCTTCTGATGTTCACATTTTCCTGTAGGTACGAATTTGGGTGGAGTTTAAAAATATGGCACGCCCTTTGCTGTTAAATTGGCACAGCCTGTCAAATGTGCCTACCCATTAAATAAAACTACATTTTCCTTGCGTTAGGATTTTCTGACCGACGAGAGAAAAAGACATTGCTATTCATCTCAAATTATCCTACACTGTCAGATTTTTTCCTGCCAAGAATTTCTGACAGGAAACAAAAAGTGACATTACACCGGCAAGCAATCATGAAGGTGACAACGAAGACCCGAAGGAAAAATGGAGGAGGCACCCCGATAACCGGGGCGGGGGCCTTCCTCCTTCCGCTCCCCCCCCCCCTCCATGGGGGCAGGAGAGAGGGCGGCAAGAGTTTGAAAAGAGCACCAAGCGCCCCAAAAGCCTGTGAAGGGCAACAATAGAAAGGGGAGGAGCAAGGGCTTCATAAGCAGCGGGCGCCCGGCACAGGAGCACTTACAGCTCTTCCAGCAGCCGGGCACCCGCCAACCAGACGAGGATTTCGTTTGCGTTGAACTTTGTCGCGCTGAGGTTTTCACCAGGTACCTGTCCCCTATCGTGGGGCTGCTGATCAAGGAGGGAGCCTCGGCCGGAGGAGCGGTCGCCAAGCGGTACCGGAGCAAGACCCGGAAAGGAGGAGGAGCGAGCATCCGGACGAGGCTTCTGCAGGAGCAGTACAAGCAGCGGCGAGGAAGAGGTGCCCATTCGGCGGGTGCGTGGAGCAGAGAGGCAGACAGCGGCGGAAGGAGGAAGGACGCGCCGGTCAGCTGATCGGGAGAAGCTGAGCGCAGGGCGGTCCCGGAAGCTAAACACACAAGGCAGCTCCGGCCATCACTAAGGAGTAACGGCAAAGGCACGCCAGCGGTGAGAGGCGTCGGAAGAATTGGGTCGGTGCAGGAAAGCGGTTTAAAGGAAACAAGAGCTGCGCTAAGCGGGCTCATTACAAACCGCCAAACAATCACGGAAGGAATTGGAAGGCACAGGTCTACAGTGAAAGTCTGAAGCCTACTGAAGGGCCAGGTAGTGTGAAAGGAGCTGCGCAAAGCGGGCGCTATTGCAGGAGTGGGCAGACAACAAACACTGGACAGTCGCTTGAACTACACTATGCCTAAGAGGGGGATGGATGCGCAAGGGAAGCAGAGGGGGCTTGAGGAGCAGCAGAGAGATGACCTGGAGGCCGTCCTGGCAATGGCACGGATGGCGGGGCACAAATATGGCACGAGCTGGATGCAGCAGATGGCATCACAAATGGGGACAAAAGTTGCTGGACGCAGCCAGAGACCCGAGTCACCTCTATTGTTTCCACCAACGCAAGTGGAGGAGGAGTGGGTGGAGGTACACTGACAGGAGGGAGATGGTCAGGACATTGAGGAGCTCACTGAAGAGGAAGAACCAGTCAGCAAAAGAAAGAGGGTGATGACCAAAAAAGCCAAGGACAGCCAGCAGCAGGTGGCAGCTGCACGAAAACGGAAAGCCACCCCCAAGGGGAAGGGGAGGGCGCAGGAGGTTACAGCCACACCGACACCTTTACCTGCTGAGGCTCCAAGGACAACGGGAGGTCCTCGTGGCGCACCTGTAGCCACACCGGCGGTAGCAGCTGAGAGTCCTACCACCTGGAGATGGTTAAAGGTATGTTCATGGAATGTATGAAAGCATGGGGAAATGGGGTGAATGGACAGATGCTTTGTAATAATAATAATGCTTTTAACCAAGTGGGCAGGGATTCTGAAGCAATCCATCAACAAGGGGGAAACATGGTCTTAGATCAAGGGGGGCTGGTGGAGAGTCGGCCCGTCACAGGAACTGTGCCAGGGCAGAGTGGACAAACCGGGCTGGGGTCACAATGGACAACCACCTTATTTACAGCTCAGCCTTAGGGGATGCCATGGTGGGGGTCCCAGGCCACCTCGCAAGGAGCCATCGGGTCAGGGGCTAATAATGTCAGGATGCCGGCGGTGTTGGATGGCCGGGTAGGCGTGGCAGGGGGGGTCTTCTACCACGGGTCAGGGGCATGAGATTGCAAGCAATACCACAATTATGGGAGGCCTATGCCAGGATTTGCACCAGCCAGGGTTGCAGTGAACGCTCTAGCATGGCACATCCCCTTAGCATACAAAGAGTGGGTATGGAGGAAAGAGTTCCTGGAAATCTTGGAGTTGGTGGGGATGGAACCCGTGGGGCAGAGGTTCAGTGAACCAACAGAAAGGGAAAAAGAGAAGAAGGAGAGAGAGAGAGAGAGAGAGAGAGAGAGAGAGAGAGAGAGAGAGAGAGAGAGAGAGAGAGAGAGAGAGAGAGAGAGAGAGAGAGAGAGAGAGAGAGAGAGAGAGAGAGAGAGAGAGAGAGAGAGAGAGAGAGAGAGAGAGAGAGAGAGAGAGAGAGAGAGAGAGAGAGAGAGAGAGAGAGAGAGAGAGAGAGAGAGAGAGAGAGAGAGAGAGAGAGAGAGAGAGAGAGACCTAAGCTCATAACCGGTTAAGGGCATTTCGGGTGTATGCCACCATCATGTTAGAGGAGTTTCCACAGGACGGTGTGGCAATGATTGTATACGAACAATACATTCATGAAATTCATGAACAGTATCTAAAGCATGGGGGCGATGCATAGATCAATTATGACAGGGGTTTTAGACTCAAGAGGCAGGTATGGCCGGCAATGTCCTGGGATGAATTGGATGTGGGCGGGTACATAGAGAAAATAGTACCACCTAGGCCATTGGGCGAAAAGGTTCCGGGAGAAAGACCGGCGTATGGCAGAGGCAGGGGGCCTACTCCAGAGGGAGGGGGTCCTTTCGTGGGAACTCCTCCTGGTATAACCGTTCCAGCTACCAGGGGGAGCTGCCAGAATACTGGTTGTTCGCAGAAGGGAAGTGCACCTATGGGAATGTATGCAGGTTCAAGCGCACAAAGGGCTCAAGCTCAGGGGGGCACAGCTCCTCAAGCAGAGAAGGAAAGTTAAAGGGCAGCGCAAAAACCAAAGACAAAAGCAATCATGTTTAAAACACAACTACCAACACCAATACGTTTACAGGCCGTGATTCAATTTCTGAATGCATATCAAGATAGGGGTGTTGCAAAAATGTTGTGGGAAGGATTCAGGTGGGGTTTTAAGATTCCTTTCAGCGGGCACATCGGACCAAGGGAGGCTTGCAATTTGAAGTCAGCATTGGCTATGCCTGAGGTGCTGGCACTGAAAGTGGGGAAAGAATTGCAATTGGGGAGGGTGGCGGGCCCGTTCGCCTCTCCTCCTCTGGAGAACTTGGTGGTGTCACCTCTGGGTCTGGTGCCCAAGAGGGAGGCTGGGCAGTACAGATTGATCCAGCACCTGTCTTTCGCGGAGGGCGGGTCAGTTAACGATGGCATGCTGAGGAACAATGCAGTGTTCACTACTCATCATTTGATGAGGCGGTGGAATTGGTGAAAGCAATGGGAGGGGGGAGTCCTCATGGGGAAGGCGGACATAGAGTCTGCATTTTGCCTTTTACCAATACATAAGGACAGCTATCACCTGCTAGGTTTCAAGGTTCTCCAGGAATACTTATTATTAATTATGACAAATGTTTGCCTATGGGTTGTGCAATTTCAGGCTCTTATTTTGAAAAATTCTGCCGCTTCATCGAATTTTCTGTGAGGCAAAGGTCCAAGGTTGGGGGATTACTCCACTGTCTCGATGATTTCTTTTTTATTGGGAGAGAAGGAACACAGGACTGTGAGGTCCTCATGGGGGTATTTCAGGGGCTGATGAAAGAATTTGCGGTTCCACTCGCCAAGGGGAAGACAGTCGGTCCAGTCACGACATTGATCTTTATGGGGATTGAAATTGACACGATGGCCAGGGATTGTAGGCTTCCGAAAGACAAAGTGGCGAAATTGAAACAGGTAATTGCAGGGATGTTGGGCAGGGAAAAAGCCACTCTGAGGGAGCTTCGGTCCCTGGCGGGCAATCTGAATTTTGCAGGCAAGGTGATCCCAGCAGGAAAAGTATTTGCAAGAAGTGTTGAGCTAAAAACAGTGGACCTACAGCATGCTGGGCAACACGTGCGCCTGAGGGCCGAGGTCAAAGAGGTCCTCAAAATGTGGGATGAATTTTTGGACAGTTTTAATGGGGTGTTGCTGTGGAGAGAGGACTTGGGGCATACCAGGGGCCTGAAACTGGTCACCGACTCTTCAGGGGCATCTTGGGAAGGAGATGGTGCGGACAACCATGGCCAGCGCAGTGGCAGAAGGAGGGGATCACCAGGGACATTACATTGTTCGAATTGTTTCCAATAGTGGTGGCATTTAAGCTGTGGCCCAAGCAGCTGCAGGACAAGAAGGTGATGGTCTGGTCTGGCAATCTGGCAGTAGTTCAGATTTGTAATCAGGGGACAAGCAGGAACTGCAGTGCGCTTAAGCTACTCAGGGAACTTACAAGGAGCTTGCTGCAGCTGAACACAGAGGTCAAGAATGTGGCCGCTGATTCTCTTTCTCGTTTCAGGAAAACCATCCAGAGGCGAGCATGAGGATGACACCCTTCCAAACACAATCGTGGGGCTTGATTGGGTAGATCTGAGCACATTGATCAACGCTGCACTGGCACCAGACACTGTGCGAAGATATAGAGGGTGCTGGGAGCATTTCTTAGCCTTTCAGAACAGTACCCTGCTGGAGACCGAGAAGGAAATGCCTATGCGGGCCTTTGTGGGATGGTGTTGGCATGGTATTGGAAGGTCCAGATCTTGGGTTGTTGCTATTGCCCACTTCTACAAATTAGTGGGCAGGGCCGATCCCATGAAGGAACATTATATTGTCATGGCTATGAGGGGTTGGGCCAAGCAGGTAAAAACCAGGCCTGATGAAAGACGGCCTATTGATGTGGGAAAATTGCGCAAAATGATCAGGAGCCTGGACAGGGTGTGTAGGGACAAGTACGAGAAGGCATTGTTTTCTGCTGCCTTTTCACTGGCGTTCTTTGGGGCTCTAAGGGTAAGCGGATTGGTACCTGTCAATAAGGAAGGTAAAGGTCTGGGTTTTCTGAGGAGGTGGATATAGGTGTGAGGGGCGATCAGGTGTACATATTTATTAGAAAAGCCAAGACTGACCAGACAGGGAAGGGCAGAACCATCACGCTAGGAGGCACCCAGACCAGCCCGGTTTGCCCAGGGGCTGTGTAGTCACTTATTTGAAGTGGAGGATCCACACGGAGGGCGGGGAACCTTTCCTAATGAATAGGGATGGTTCAGCGTTGAGCCGTTTTCAGTTCAGGAGAGTGATGGACATGGCACTGGTGAAAGCAGGGTTTTCAATGGGGGTGTACAGGACTCATTCCTTTAGGATAGGGGCAGCCACATCAGCAGCGGGGATGGGTTTGGGAGCAGAGGCGATCAAACAGATAGGAGGTTGGAAGTCTGGTTGTTTTAAAAGATATATCAGACCGGAAAAAATGTAGAACTAACGGCTTCCCTCCTGATCTCCCCTTAGTAGCGACGACAAAAAGAAGACGACGGTCCGTCTGGGTGGTGGGCCATTCATTTGTGTAAAGGGCCGGGGCAAACTGGACGCCCAAGCAGGAGTTCACCGCTGGGGAATACTGGGTACATTGGCATGGAGTGCCAGGTATGAAGTGGGCACAGCTGCTGGGGCACATGCACAAACTGCTGGGTAAGCAGCAGAGGCCCGAAGTGCTGGTGGTGCACCTCGGGGGCAACGACCTTGCTAGTTTAGAGAGAGGGATCCTGATGAGGGAAATGAGGTCTTCTTTACAGGAGTTATCGGCAGAAATGGGGGAGACCGAAATCGTATGGTCAGAAATCATTCCAAAGAAGGAATGGAGGGGTGCCGAGTCATGCAGCGGTGGAGAATTCAAGGAGGAAGTTGAATTGTGCGATGGCTAAATTTTGCAAAGGAAGGGGCTTGCAGCATATCAGACATGGATTGATCAACCTCAAAAATGCAGAGTATTACTTGAGACGGAGTGCATTTGTTGGTGCAGGGAATGGAATTGTTTTTCTGGAATGTGTGCACCAAACTACTGGAACTATAAGTAAGGAGAGGAGGGAGCCACGGTGGGCGGTAACCCACCTTTGGCGTGGCAGTGTTGTGGCGACCAATGATAAGAGAAAGACTCTGAATGAGCCATTGCTAAACCGGAAGGGGCTTCGCTCATTCTGGACAGCGCCTCCTGGGAGCCTAAACGGCGAGGGTGCCTGTCGGTAGCAATCGGGGCTCAGCTTCCCCCCAGCAAATGGCGCTCCCCCAGTCCGCAAATACCTGCAGGGCAGGCGGTTCTCAGACTCGAAGGTCTTGGGGGTGTTGGGCCTACAATGGACATGGATAAAAAAGGGGTGGAAGCAGGATAAGGAGCAGTCGCCACACCTTTGGAGCTATTTTCAATATCCGTTTGCTGTGGTTGTATATATGTGAACATAAATCTGCGGCCTTGTTATGCCAAACAAAAGGAAAGTGTCTCATGCAGCACCTTACTGGAGAGAAAGGAAAAAGGGGCTTCCAAGAATGAGAAATGGGTGATACATATGGCATAACTAATGGACAAATGCCCAGGTTATGTAATCTTTGTACACCTACTGAGCTCATTCGATCTTTCCCTAGAGTTCGGGGAGCCTGAGCGCGGTTAAACTAGGGAGGGGAGGGTGGAGAAAATGATAGAGCTCAAGGCGAAGGCTGCCTTTGATAACACTGACAACTCCCAGTACAGGACACACACAGACCGCTTCTTATTACCTCATCCGGGTACGTCCTCCCAAAGCAGTAAGCTCGGGGGCTGCGGCAACGTGTTCGACAAACCCCGCAGATCCCTGGCGTGTTTTTCGGAAGCTCTGCAGTATAAAGAGGGGTCCCGGGCGGTTGTTTTCGATCTACAGGAGCTTAGAACAGACAGAGAGAGAAGCGGAAAGGGCGGGTGCTGGGAAGGAGCTAGCTAGCTAGCGAGGGAGGGAGGGAAGGAAGGGGGCGGACGGCTATGAACGATGAAAACGCCTGCCTATAGAGATATTGTGTCAAGTGCCAGAGAGAGGCTCTCGTGGAAGGTGTCGCGACGTGTGTGCCAGGTCCCCTGTAAACCATCATGTCAGAGAGAGAGATGGCGTATGATGAGACAGACGAGTGTCCGTCAGGGATAGTGTCTGTGTGACAGGAGAGAGAGAAAGAGACGGGCGCATGAGCGAGTGTGGAAGGTACACGCGGCGAGGGACGCGTCGGCGCCAGACAGAGAACCCGTGGAAGGTTCCAGTGAGAGATGGCGCTAGATAGAGAGACGCGTGTGGAAGGTTCCAGTGAGATATAGCGCTAGAAAGAGACTCGTGTGGAAGGTAGCCCTGGAGGATAGTGTCTGAGAGACAGGCGTGTGGGAAGTGCCACTGAGGTATAGTGTCTGAGAGATAGAGACAGACACGTGGAAGGCACCCCTAAGGGGTACTGTAAGAGAGAGCGAGCGAGAGAGACAAGTGTGGAAGGCACCGGCGGGAGACAATGTGCGAGAGTCTCTGAAACGTGCCCGTGTGAGACAGTACGTTAGAAAGAGAGCGAAAGGGGTGTGGGAGGTGCCCTTGAGAGATTGTGTGTGAGAGAGACTAGGGCACAAGGTACCCGTGAGAGAGAGTCCAGTGCGAAAGCTGCCCGGGAGAGCGGAGAAGCGCAAAGGAATAAAAGCCAAAATATACGGATCGTTTGGAGGTCACTGAAGACCTATGCTAAACTGCTAGGCGGTGTTCTCAGAGACTCCCACTGCCAGGCACCCGGAGGGTGTTGGCGTTGCCTTTCCCTCGCCCTCTCTTCTGCAGACTGGTGAGAGCCTCTTGGCGCAGTCCTTCGCCGCTAAACCTCCTCAGTCCAGGAGGGCCTCCTCCATTGTGTGCTCCCTCCATTGTGTGCTCTGGGGGGGAAGCAGCTGTGCTTTCATTGGTGGAGCATTTCCCAGCCCAGCTGCTCCTGGTCGGCACACTCCATCGTGCAGACTCGGGAGACAGACGCCTTTAGAACATGTTATCCCCCATTTCCCATCATTCCCAGGCGTAGATCCAAGTGAAAGGAGCTAGTCTAGATACAGTTACTCCCATTTTTCTCCAGTACGCCCTACACTCCCGACCTAGAGAAAGGAAGAGTGGGTTTATTTCCGCACTAATCACGCCCTGCCCATTGTTTACTTCTCAATCTGACAATTTTAGTCTTCATAGCTGGCTTAATTTCTCTCTCTGTCCTGTAAATTGGCACTACTGTGCCAGCAGACTATGCCATTACACCCATATGCTCCTATTACAATTATTTGTCCTTGCAGCATCCCTTTGTTGGCAGCCTCTATGGTGCCATTACGGCATATGACAACGATTGCACTGCTGCATGACGAGAGCGGCGGTATGACTTTATTTTAGCAGATTATGGGAAGCACTAAAAGGAATGAGAAGAGTGAATAACGTGATATAATAGCAATCGCCCATAATGGAAAAGGAAATACTGATTTTCCATACTAAGTTATAGAAGGTCAAGATTCTATTAAAGACACTGAGGGGAAGGCTTATGCTTTCTTTTTTTGCTCAAAAACTCAAGCAGCAATATACCATCAACAAATATATAAAAAATGTAACAAATTAAAAAATACTCTTCCGAACCCCCCAATAATCATATGGCAGGGCAAGAGCTTACCCACGCAGCCAATCACAGTGCTACAGAACCCACACCAGAAGTCGAACGATCAGACCTGCAGAGACAATTGGCCCCATCCCATGAAGCGACCCCACAAATTGAGAAAGAAGCAAAAGCGACCTTAAGCGTGGGACCAGAAAACATCTTGCCATGTCTAAGAAACTCACTCGGGACCTTACCTCTTTTAGCAACTCCGACACAGCCTAATATTTGTTCTCCGGACTCTGATCTATCAGTAGAAAATACATCTGAGACCCTGCACGGCACTCGGCCATGCCCAGTCTTAAGAGACAAAATCCCCTCAGAAGCACCACTGACGGCTGGAAAACAAAAATCTCGTGACTTGCCAATTCTAAGTCCAAGTCCAATCAATCGACGAAATTCGAGGGTCAGCAGCCCAACCAACAAACAAAGACTGAGTGATTCTCCAAGCTTGCCTCCTAGAGATACCCCTTAAAAAAAAACAGATCTTATGACCATCATGTCCATAGTGACGATTGCCCTGGCCCCCTTCATGAAATTGTACGAGGCAGTAAATTACTCCATGAAGAATTAAACCACTATCATAGCAATGATGCACTCGAAACTGATTTTCCTAGAAGGGTACATTACAGCCATGGAAAAACGAAGGGAGGATTTTCTGGTTCATTTAGAGAACAAACTCCATCACTTGCAACAAGAACAAATTGTCAACCACCACGCTCAGACTAAAGATCAAAACAAACCAGAGAGTGAAGGAGACCCTCCAGTGCTACAAACAAAGTCAAGATCACATGCTGTCAATCAGGCGGTAGCGACCAGAGGAGCGCAATCCTATCTGATCCCAGGAGCCCAAACACCGAATGGTCCGGGGATCGTGGCTACAATGAAAGCCCGGTTGTCCCCGAGCGGAACCCGGACTGCTGAGAAAGAAGGAATCTCCAGGCCTTCAACCATCCAGAGCCATTAAGAAAATGAACCTTCGGGCCCCAAGGCTGGGCCGAAACCGTCAGCGGATTCCACTTCAGGCTACTCGATTTTCGAAAATTCGAAAACAAAACTAAAAAAAAAACAGACCTTGAAAGAAGACACATACTGCTATCTTCAGCAGTAGATGACGCACAGGAAATGGCTGATCCCAAGCAGCCTAAAGGGAAAAGGAGACTGGTTGCTGACGAGGTGCAAGTTCGAATCCAAACCACGAGTGAAAAATTCGACAAAGAAGGTAAAGTGGTGGAGCTGGTGAAATCCCTGACCACTGTCGAGGATTTCATGGATGAGAAAGTACTTATGGACCTATCAACACACTTGGACCCAGAGCAAGATCCTTTAGCTGCCTCACCTAACACCGGAGAAGAGACTCCCAACGGCCCTCGCCCAGCTTGTACCAGCGTCCTGCATAAAAACAAACACACGGAAAAGATCACATTGTGACCACAGCCGAACTCCGGACGTGGAGAAACGGAAAATCTCGAGAGCTGGTGACAACCCTCCGGGAAACCTGGACGTGATGAAACCAAGAAAGGATCAGAGGCAAGCGACACCAGACCAAGCCGATGGCAGGAGCCGTAGGGCGGTCCAACACCTTGACAAAAAAATCAGACAAAAGTTCTACCTACCGAAGCTTGAAAAACGATCAAAGTCTACCAAGATCTACAAGAACTTTCAAACTGGAACAAATTCTGGATGCAAAGGAAGACTTTGTTCTGACTAGACGAACTGTGCTGTATATCTTATCGACCACAAGTAAATTAAGATCACTAAAAACTGGCGACTTTACCTTGATAGAACCATATCATAGGAATCGCAGAGCCAAGGCCTATCTTCCTATCAAAACTGGGGCGGTCCAACCCCTTTCGACAGAAGTTTACAGCGACCTGGAGAAAAAGGGTTTTCGGCTTACTGAAATTAACCCCCCAAAGCAAAGCCAACCGTCTGCCTCAGCCGAGAATGTCTCTGCTCCCCGTAAGAATCACTACATGTCAAGAACGGAAGACCTGTATAAAGACCTGCGATGGGGAAGACACCCCGGGTCGCCAACAAACCAACAAGGGGTTCAGCAAACTCATAAATCTACTGACTTCTTGTACTGCCATCACGCTGAATCTTCAAAGAGATGGCTGAGTCCAAGATACAGATGCAAGCCGCTTCCGCTGAGACTGGGGAGTACTTCAGAACGTTGGGAAGAGCGCAAATGAGGTCTCCCCATCTCTACGACCAACCTTCCAGAAGAACAGCGTACAAGCCCTGGTAACCAAGACGTCTGATCTATCAACCAAAGAAAAACCAGCAAATGTTCGGAAAGGCTTGTGGGCATGGCTACCTAAAGCCTTGGAACCAAACATAAGGAAATAGCAACAACAGAGTATACCATCAAGTTCCAGAGACATAACCTCGACCACAGCACCCAAGGTTCATCACTGCCCATTGATATTGGGTTCCTGGAACACCAGAGGACATCACCATTTTACTCGGCCTAGTGAAATAAACCTGGGTGCCTTTGATATTCTGTGTCTACAGGAGACTTGGTTGGAAGATCAACCTGCCCTTGATGGCTGTACAGTGATCATTTCCCTGGCCACTAAAGGTTTGCTAGGTTGGCCGTCATCTGGCCTCCTTCTGGCGGTTTGAGCCGATTGCGGAATTGACATCTTGAACAAAAATCTCAGTAGCATACGGTCATTTGGCAGTTCTCCTATCTTGGGAACAGAGAGAAGCGCGGGGCCTTATGGCAGTAAGGTCCCAATTGGCAATTGTGACATATTGGAATCCCCAGCACACCACTACTATCGACTTTTGTACATCGGTGGCAGACTCGATCGACAAGCTTCTCGTGGACTACCAGCAACCTAACATAATTATATGTGAGGATTTGAACGCCAAGTGCGTCCCAACAACAAAACCTCCCACACAAACTGCGCAAAAACAGGGGTGGAAGTTAGAGGCGCGGCGTGGTTGCATGTGAGGAACTCTCGCAATTTTCATAACGTCGCAACGATCTTGGACAACGGGCCCTTAATCCCGACCTGGGAACGGGACGCCTCATCAGCGACATTGGACTACATCTTCGAGTCACAAGACTTGGTACCTTTAATTACGAACGTTGAGGTCCAAAAAACGGAAGCGAGCGATCACAATCTGCTATCAGTTTCATGGAGCGCTAGGCGTGTGCAAAACCCACTATGGAACGTGGATGTCGAGTTGAATCAGCAGCAAATCCGCTTAAGACTTTCGGCGAAAGATGTATTGGACATCACCAGAAAATATAACCAACAAACAAGGTCTACCATCCTGGAAGCACCGATATGCAAAGTGAACTACCAACCTCTCCTTCTTAAATACGCAGCGGACAGAAGTGCAAGACCAAAAATGATACCCTCGACGACCCATGTTTACAATAAATTGCTTGTGGCAAAGAGACGACATCTAAGACAACTGAAAAGGGCCGTGGCGAAAAACAACACGTGGGAAACGAGATCAATCCTGGCTGCCGAGACTAGATCTTACAAAGCGTGGCTAAGAGGCATCTGCGTGATGTTATATCAGCAAGACGCGGAAAGTATGCTCAAAACTTTGAACAGCAAGAACACCAGAGAATTTTGGAACTTGATTTGACCATCGATCAACCAGACGAACAAAGCCTTGACTAACTCAGTCATGGAAATAAAATGGGTAACACACTTCACGGCACTCTTCAGAGCCCAGAGTGGCCTTAATCAAACACATTACATTTCCAATACCACCCTGTGGGTAGATGTTTCTGATAAAGACGATATTTGCAATACCATCAAGAAGTTAAAATCGTCCAGAGATGAATATAGACCTCAAACGCTACCTGGTGGAATGGTCAGCGTTAGTGAGCCAGATATTTCGTTGCTGTAACAAGGGAAAATCTATCCCACTGTCCTGGACCATGGCAGTGATTGTACCAATTTTCAAGAAAGGCCTGCGAGATGATCCAACTAATTATCGCCCAATAGCCCTCTTGGACATTATAGGTAAAATCTACGCGACACTTCTCCTCGGAAGATTCCAAGCCTGTACAGACCCTTTTCAAACAGGTTTCCTGAAGAACATGAGCAGCTGGGTTAACATAATGATACTGAATAGCATCAAGAGTAAGATCATGATAGGTGCAACAAGAGTGTACCTGGCTTTTGTTGACCTCACCCAGGCCTTCAACCGGGTTGATAGAGGGAAGCTATGGAAGAAACTACAAGCCTGGAACTGTCCGGTATCAATACTGGGCCCCCTTACTGCCCTTCACTCAGGCACGAGCATGAGAGTCCGGCTAAACCGCCAAGATACTCTTTCAGCGGAAATTCTATTGAACGGAGGAGTGAAGCAAGGCTGTCCGTTGGCTCCAGCACTGTTTATTGCATACTTGGGTGACTATCAAGATTTTGCCTCAACGGTACGGACCTTCCCTCCTAAACTTGGGAGTACTGAAGTTTCATGCCTACTCTATGCGGATGATTTTATTCTGTTGCACCAGACCCCTGTGGGTCCTCAGAGGCAGTTGAACAACTTGGTCCTGTACATCGAACAGAATAATTTAGAAATAAATAAAGATAAAACTAAAATCTTGATCTTAGAAAAAGCGTTAAAAAAAGCCATGAAGCCCAGCTGGTTTTTGGAAGACTCCAAAATCGAACAAGTTTCCCAATTCAAATACCTTGGGGACACGATTGACTGTTCAAAAGTCGATGCACGCATGCAGCAGGTTCTCTGGGACAAAGTGCGCAATTTATCAGCACAAACGCAACTAATTGACAAAAGATTTGGAAGATTTTCATTGGTGCCTGCCATCCAATACTATAAATCGAAAGTCATCCCAGTGATTATATATGGAATGGATGCTAGTCCAGCCATCCCTAAGACAATATGGAATAAGCTTGAAGGTTTTCTGTGGCGGTCGGTACTGAAACTTCCCAATTCTACTCCCATCGAAGTAATCCATCACGAACTAGGGCTGCTCTCACTATTAGCAATGATAGACCACATCAGTATGCAGCTCTACAGGAAGATGCTGATGCCGGACAGCCCCAAAGTCTACAGATTGATGGCCGAAGAGATTTCAAAAGGCACCTGCTGTATGCTAAATACCTGGGTGAAGGAGAAAAAATCCCTGCTTGAGTCGATCACATGCTCAGAGGAAACACTGAAATCAAATCCAATGAGAGTTAAACAAAAACTCGAAGACCAGGATTGGATAACGAAATTAGACAAAACTGCAAAAACGAAATCTTTGGTCCACTTGCCCCCATAGCAAGGAAACGAAAAGTGCTGCTGGAATACATTAAGAAATTTCCAGACAAAAAATTACGAGGACCACTTATGAGAGCACGGTTGAACCTTCTTCCAACTCAGGAAATTTTGAAGAGAAGATCTCAGTCCAATTCTAATGAATGTAGACTGTGCCCGGAAGCTCATAAACTGGAATCTATAAAACATCTGATGATGTCATGCCCAGCAACGCGAGGAGTGCATATCTTCTACCTTTTTTTTTCTGCTAACGACCTACGAGAAGAGGAAGTTTGGTGGGACCGCCTCATCTCTGGAGAAAACACCAGATGGACAATTGCAGCGGTAAAGATTTTAAACAACGCTTTTGAGAAAATAGATTTGCTGTGAACGTTGGTGTGCAGGCGAAGTGATCATCTACCAAAGTCAAAACTGTACTCTCGAAGCTGCAAATACAAATACAAGACGTACGCCGGAGCTCTTGACTTCAAAACAAACATGAAGCTTCAATTACAAATACAAAACTTTCCTTTGAACCTTTGAACTTAAAATTGCAGACCTTGTAAAAGCTTGAGGTTGGCTAAACACAAGTAATTAAAAAAAAAATACATTTCGCAAGAAATTCAGCTTTTTCGTAGTCCATTTTTTACATGTCAACTTGATACATGTGATATGTCCAGCCAATCCTCACTGCCAGGCTCATAACATTTCCTTCATCTCTTTTTCCTTCCTCTTTATTTTTGTGTCCCAACTGTTAATTCATGCAGTCAGAAGAGGGAATGATCTCAGACATGTTCTGGGATAGGCTGATAGCAGGCCATGAAACTTCTCTGACTCTAAATGTAATAAGCGTTTTGAAACTGACTGGGTTTATTGAAAATGCCCATGGTAAAAGTTAATAACATGTTGGATTTATGTCTCATTTCATCTCATGCTTTATCTTTGAATTAAGGACAAGTTGTTTTGTTGGACAATTATGTAATGTGGAATAATGGATATTTTTTCTTTTTGTTTCTTTTAAATATTTTTCATAATTTTATGTATGGACATGTTTTTATTGATTTTGTATTTGTGAAAAACTGATTTTTAGATGGAACACAATAAAAAAAAGATAATTCATGCGCCCCAACCGGTAGACGCTGTAACACAACATTGTTCCCTCTTGTTCGCCTCAGGATCCTATTACTTTAGCCTGCGTTCCTGTTAAAAAACGAAATAAAGCTGAGGCTGGGTACTATAGGGTGGGTAATCGCCAAATGTATTTCTTCACAGCAGTCTTATTGTATATACATTACATCAGAATTAAACCAACATATGCATTGATTAACTGGGTGGGATAATCCTTCGCCTCTGTGGGCCTCATTACGATTTTGTCGGTAGCCGTGCCCTTATTAAGGGCACGGCTACCACCAAATTCGCTACCGGCCCCGGCACCCACAAATGGGCCATTATCGGCCCATTACAAGATGAATGGGTTAGTAACGGTGCAATCACGAGTTCTGCATGCGGGTGCATTCCGCCACCGGCAAGCAGAACTCATAATGTGGCGGAGAGGTAACAACGTTGCCTTTCTGCCACATTTGTAATGAGGTCCAGTGTCTTTAATAGAATCTTGACTTTCTATAACGTTAGTATGGAAAAATCAGTATTCTATGTCAAGACTGTAGGCTCGGATTATGCTAGTTCAAAGCGTACTCACCACCAATGTATACATCTGATCTATTGGTTTAAAGAAGAATTATTTAAATGTTGACTCTCTAGACCAGTCTGCTGTCTTTAAAAGGTCTTCCAATCTGGCTCCTGAGTTAAATGCTTTTGATGCCATAGCTCCTCTGATTGAATTGGCCCCATAAGTCCCAATATCAATACCCGCTTTTAGCACGCTCCATTTGACCCATCTAGCTAGAGTTGTCGCGAACACAACATTGAATGACTTCCTAATTGCGATGAACAATTGAATTACCCTTGTCGGCCTTAAATTACTTGTTGCGTCGTCATAAGCCTTCAGACAACAAACTGGACACAGTCTGGGTTGGTCTGGAAATGCAGCCTAGGCGGCGGTCCCGATACCGGTCTTTGTCCATTTGTTAATATAGAACATGACCCCTGACGGGCCAAAAGACTCCCGGTCTACTTCAAGTGCCTTAACATCCAACACTCTTACACGAGATGAGGCAAAGCAGTGTGGTGAGCTTTGCTGATAATGACTCCCTAGACAGCTGGTCGTTATCCAGCCAGTTAGAAAATACATTCAATACTGTATTAACATCCCAACTGTGGGAATATCTGGGCATCAGCGGTTTCAACAGCCTTACCCCTCTGAGAAGTTTGCATACTAATGGGTGTTCATCTACTGGTGCATTCTCAATCTTGAGGTGCCCAGGTGATATGGCTGATCTACAAGTATTCACTGTCCTGAAGGCTAGGCTTTACCTTGTGCCGCCAAAGCCGCTACAAAATTCCCTGTGTGTACCAAATTCGCTCTAGTGGGATGTATGTGCCGTTCCACACACCAGCTGTTTCACCATTCCCAATCCAACCTGTAGGCCTTCTTAATACCTGGTGCCCAAGCCACCTCAATGGATTCTGCCAGGTTCTCTGGAAATCACCCACGTGATCAATCTCAGTTGCCTTCCTGAATCAGAGGATGAATCTGGCCCGCTGGATCTCGAAATTAACTCGCTGAACTGTGGGAGTAATAATGGTTTGTCTATTGATAATTCTAGAAGGTCTGGGAACCACACCTGATTCTTCCAGTCAGGCGTTACCAGAATTAAGGTTATCTGTTGTCTCCTGACCTGCAATACCGTTCTCGCAATCATTGCAAATGGAGGATAAGCGTGCTCTTTCTCTGGACCCCGCTTCTGTAGAAATGCGTCTGTCGCTTCCGCTGCTGGTTCCGGTTTCGAGCTGAAGAACCGCTCTAGCTGAGCATTCAACCTTGATGTGAACAGATCGGTCCTGCATAGGCCGCTCATCTCCATCAAGGTCTGAAATAACTCTGTCTAGTTGCCAGTCGCTGGCCCCTCTCAAAATGTCTCCAATCCCAGTCTGTCACTTCGTTCTGCAGACCTAGGATATACACTGCTGTCACGCTGACTCTGTTCTGTAGGCACGTGCCATAAATCTTTTGCCAGTTCCACTAGCATCCTGTACTTTGTCCCTCCTAACCTGTTTATGTAGCGTACTGCAGAGACGTTGTCCATTTTTAGGACGCAACAGTCTGCTCTGTCCTGGGTCCAACACCGACCTGCGAAGGACCCCACCATCAGTTCTAGACAATTGATGTGGAGTTCTAGCTCCTTCTCTGATCATCTACCTCCTGTTGTAATTTCTCCGCAACAGGCTCCCCAGCTTCAATGGCTGGTATCTGACTCTGATGAGGTCCAGGAATGGTCCAAATATCGCTCTCCCGTTCCAAGCCTCCATGTGACTGAACCACCATCATAGTTCTGTCCTCGCCTCTGTAGATATCAATACTTTCTGTTCGTAGGATAGTCCTCTCTGCGCTGCAGTGCCCTGTAGTGTAGGGGCCCTGGAAAGATTGCCTGAATGGATGACGCTAATCTCCCTACCAGTCTGGCCAGTTATCTTAATGATAACCTTCCTTCGCTAGTATCGTCCTGATCTCCTAGATCAGGTTCACTTTCGTTATTGGTAAGATGAGCGTGGCTGTCCTCGGGTCTATCACAAATCCCAGAAACTCTATCTTTTGGGTTGGATTCAATTCGTATTTCTCCCAATTCATTAAAAACCCTAAACTCTGTAATAGCAGGATAGTCACTTCTGTTTGTTCCAGTCTTACTTTGTTTTGCCCCATCAGACAGAAGTTGTCGAAGTACACTATCAACCTGATACCCTGCTCTCTCAGGTGACTGACCACTGTTCTCATCAGTTTCATAAACGCCCAGGGTGCTTACGCTAATCCGAATGGGAGGCATGTGAATTCCCACTTTTGATCTCTCCACCAGAATTGAAGGAACTTCATATGTTCCCTTGCAACTGGTATCGTTAAGTAGGCATCCTTGAGGTCTATCATCGCTAGCCAATCCCCCTGCTTGTAATATGTCTCTAAAAGATGGATTCCCTCCATCTTGAAATGTATGTATACGATGAATGCGTTTAGTCTTCTGAGGTTTATCACTGGTCTTTGTTTCCTTTTACCTTTACCAAAAACATATTGTTTATGACCCTTTTGCTGATTCTGTCGTCTGCGTGATGGCTTCCTTCTTTTCTAGTTCTAAAATGTCTTTGTTTAATAAGTCTTCATCCTCTTCGCTGAGCCTTTTAGGTCCCAGGTAGACTGTTTGTACCTGCTCTTGATAGAATTATAATTGGAATCCCTGTACCGTCTGTTCTACCCAAGCATCTCCCGATAACTGTCTCCACTGGTCTAAGAACAGTGCAGAACCCCCCCCCCCATTACTGGGCAAACGGTTATCCTTGCTTTTATTCTCCCTTGCGTTTGTGTTCTGGCATCTGCTGCTTCCGCTCCAGCCTCTGCCTCTACCCCTTCCTCTCAACCTTAAAGAAGGACCGGTTAGGTTTGCGCTCTTCCTGGTCTCTCCAATTGCCCCATGATGTGTAGTGGCTGGCCTAGCACACCCTTCCTCTGCCAGTCCTTCCAAAAACCTTCTGTTCAAACACTCTTTTCAGAGATGCCTGGGCTTTATCTATGGCAGCATATGTATTGGCGAATTTTGCCGTGTCTTTAATTAATGCATCGCCGAAGAGCTTGTCTTTCCTGTCTACTGACAATTCTGTGGTGGCTAGTTCACTCATTTTAGGGTCGATTTTGACCAAGATAGACCTCCGTCGTTCTGTTGTTAAGGCATTGTTGGCATTGCCTAATAGGCATATTGCCCTCTGTGCCCATCCTGCTAAAATGTCTGCATCTACATTCTGCTCTGGCTGTTTTACCTCTTCAGCCATCTGCCAGGTTTTTGTTATAGTGCCCGGGAAATCTAATACCTTGTCTTGAAATGAACGCCCAAACCTATCAATGCCTTTCTTAATGTCTCTGTTGTACCTTCCCATAAAGGATAACATCTTTTTGTCGATCTCTGGAGTCTATGCCGCACAGTCTGGCACTTGTGGTCTGGGGATTCCACCTGGAGTTTACTCCTGGCCTCCTTTGATTGAGGTGTTCTTTTTTTAATTAAAAACCTATAATTGACGTTACAGATATGGATCACAGTTGCGTATTACATATCACATGATGCAGTTCACTTTCTTATGACTTCCATTCGGACAAGCATACACAGATCATGTATTGTACTCTACAAGAGGTATCTGGGGACCTTCTTGCTGTTTAGACAGGTAGGTGCGGAATTGGGCCCATATTTGGGTCTGTTCGTGGGAGAGGTAAGAGTGATTAAGCCTTCTTTGCATTCGCTCACATATGTCAGGTCTTTGAGCTATGTTTGTAGGGTGGGAGCTAGCCTGGATTTCCAACATCTAAGGATGTTTCTTTTAGCCAGTGCACACTACACATAAAAAAGTCTGTGTGTATTCGTGGGAACCTTCCCAATATCCCCAAGCAGGTATTTCAATGGAGTAGTGGGATGGGGATGTCAAACATATCACTTAAGAAGGTTGCTACTGCTTTCCAAAATTCAAATATCTGTGGGCATGCCCAGTACATATGAATTGAATCTGCCTTGTCTGTGTGGCATTTGGGGCAGCTAGGTGATTGGCCCAGGGAGAATCTCGCTATTTCAATGGGAGTGAGGTGTTGATGATTCAGGATTTTAAACAGGATCAATCTAATGTTTGTGTTGAGGGACACTGCCTTAGTGAGCTGGCAGTATCTGGTCCACTGCATATCGTCCATCGTCATTCACAGGTCGCTTTCCCATTTGGCTTTCATGTGGTTACCAGAGGGAGTGTGAGCTTGTATTGTTTTATATAATGACAATGTGCCGCATTGAATACCCTTCAGTGACATGATGGTTTGTATCAATGGGTGACCCACCGGTTCTGCTGGGAATGATGACCAGAATTGTAAAAAAAAAAAAAACAAAGCCACTCTCATCCTATGGTATTGTAGCGTCTTTGAGGGACCATGCCCCTTTTTATTTTAATTTCTTGTATGGCGCCACATGCCATGGGCCTCAGGGCGCACAAAAGACAACACAAATGAAACAAGTAACAGGAAAGAAGCAGAGTGTAAGCAGGAGAAAGTCAGAAATTAGCCAGTGATCAAACCAAAGAGGTGGGTTTTCAAAGCCTTATTTAAATCCTGAAAGTGTATTCATAGTCCTTATGTGAGTGGGAGGGACTTGGATAGGACATCAGCCAAAGGGGCAAATGTTCCGTCCAGGAACATGTCACCTTGTGTTAACTGACCCAGGGGATCCCAAGTTGTTCGTAGTGTTGAGTCAAATGTGGGTGATATCCCGGGATAGTGCCATAAGGGGGATTTGTTCCAATAAGGATTGGTAATGTCGAGTCTTTTTAATATTCTAGAGCATGCCTTCACGGGTTCTATGGATGAGGTGTTGGCGCTTGTGTATAGGCGCGTTACAAATACCATATCATATCATATCATATCATAAATATAACCGATCAGAGGTCAATACGGATGGCAGCGTATGTTTCAACCCGGAGATGTGCGTGGTTTTCTGCATTAGCAAACCAGTATCCTGCATATTGGGCTTGGGCTGCGTAATAATAAAGTTTGAAGTCTGGTGCAAGGAGGCCACCAGTGACAAATGGTTCTGTCATTTTCCATCAGTTCATTCTGATCGCCCCATTGTTCCAGACAAATGAGACAATGGATCGTAATTTGTTGAAGAAGGTTCTTCCTAGCCATATGGGTATATTAGTGAATAGATATAACAATTTGGGCAAGACTATCATTTTCAGGTTGATATAGGGAGATTGTTCCAGAGTTTGAGTTTAGCTCACAGTTGAATGATAAACGGTTCGTAGTTGGAGGAGTAAAGTGTTGGGCGGTCGTTTGCTATCATCACACCTAGGTAGCGAGACGAGACAGGAGACCAATGGAATCCCATTATGGAGCCTAATCGAGCCGATCCAGTCGTAAGTGGTATTATTTCTGATTTAGAAGTGTTGATCGTGTAGCCAGAATACTTGCATAATTTGGCTAAATCTGTCATAATGGGAGCCAGATTGATCTCCAGGTCTCGGATATATAGTAATGTATCATCCGCATATAGTGATATCAGTTGGGGAGGGCCATTTATCCTGACACCCCGGTGTGAATGTTTATGTTGTATTAGTGCTGCCATACACTCAATAGTCAGAGCAAATATAAGGGGGGGAGAGAGGGCATCCCTGACATGTGCCTCTACATAAGGGGAACCTGGGGGAGAGGGAATGATTTGTTTTGACAATGGCAGTTGGGTTATCATATAGTAGTCAGATATAGCTCAGGAATTGAGGCCCAAACCCAAAGCGATCCAGTACCGTAAACATGTAATTCCAGGATACCGAGTCAAATGCTTTCTCAGCGTCAAGGGAAGCTGCAATCACCATGGTCTTGGGTTCCAGTTGGGAAATGATGGCGAATAACCTACGTTAATTTAGGGATGTGGATCTGTTGGGGATAAAGCCAGATTGATCAGGATGTACCAGATAGTTCATATGGAGCATCAGTCGGTTCGCAATGGCTTTAGCAAAACATTTTACATCTGACTTAATAGGGGAAAGTGGGCGATAAGACAAGGCCTCCTGTGGGGTTTGTTTGGTTTGAGCAGTACCAAGATGACTGCCTCGTGCAGTGATGGGGGGGGAAGAGTCCCAACCGAGATAGCCTCCTCCCAAACTCCCAGGAGTTTAGGGGCAACTTCTGATAAGTAGCTCTTGTATAGGTATACAGGTAGGCCATCTGGTCCCAGGGCCTTTCCTGCAGTGAGGTCTTTAATTGCTTGGCCTATCTCTTCGGTGGTCATTGGGGATTCCAGTGTAATGGTGGATATGGGAGGTAGCATGGGGAGTGGGATCAAATCGATATAGTGGGTTAGATAGCTTTCTGACATTGTATCAACATTAGCATATAATGACGAATAAAATTAAGTAAACACTTCATTAATTGCATTTTCCCGTACATGGATTGCCCCCCCCCGCACACACTGGTTATTGGTTGTATGTAGTTTTCAGATTTAACCAATCTAGCCAGTGATTTACTTGCTTTGTCCCCTTCCCCGTACCTCCTGGCCCTGATGAGCATGGTAGTATATAGGATCTCCTGGTCTGCAGAACTCGCTAATTTGTGATTGATTTAGGGCTAATTTTGACTCATTAGGTGCTAGGGTGTGTGTGTTCTCAAGCGTCCGCAACCGTGTTTCGGTCTGACATAGGTCTTGGTGTATGGTGTGAAGGGATGCAAGAGTCAAGGGAGAGCAAGTGTCCACGTATCCAGACCTTGAAAGATTCCCATACCACTCATATGATGCCCACTAATCCGTCATTTCGTTTGAAGTATTCCTGCAGTTCCACCGGCAGGGGGATTAGTAGTGTGGTGTTGTGAAGGAGGGTGGGTGGCATTCTCCATAAACGGGGTTGTGAATGGGACACAATCGGGGGTGTATAACCAGAAGTCAATGCGTGAGTTGGAGTCATGAACTGAGGAGTGAAAATGTGTATTCCTCGTCTCAGGGGTGTATCTCGCTCCAGGCATCTATGAGAGGTAAGTAGTTCATGCATTGTCTAATTGCGTGGGCTGCCTTGGTCTGAACTCGGTGAGTCCTAGTGGAGGTTCTGTCCACTAGTGGTTTGAGTATAGTGTTAAAGTCCCAGCCCGAGATCACCCTGGCGATGTCTAATGGGGATATTAGTTCTACTATCTTGAGTTAGAAGTCAGGGTCGTCGACGTTCGGGCCATATCTATTGACGAGGACCGTGGGATGTCCCCACATTTCTCCCTAGATAATAACATACTTGCCCATTGAGTCAATATTTGATTTGGAAATTCAGAACCCTACTGAATGGTGAATAAGAGTAATACCTCCCCTGGATTGTGACAAGTAGTTTGTGCCCAGTCTCCGAGGACCCAAACAGCAGGCAAATGATTCCACCACTCTGGTCAGAGCAGGAGTCTCTTGTAACTTCAGGATCTCTTGTCTCGTTTGGCATATGCTAGAATTGTTCTGGCCTTGATGGGGTTGTTTAGGCCTCGAACATTCCATGTGAGAAGTCTAATCTGTTGTCTTACCTGATTCATCGTTCGTTGTCAATATTACCATGATCAGTAGTTCCATGTAATAAAAGGTAAAAAAGAATAAACCATGTTTGACTGACAGTTTTTATATTTTTCAACCTCCCAACTTCCACCCCCAACCCCCCACCCTCACCGTCCTCAAAACTAGACAGTGTACACCCTACCCTGATTACCCCTATTTTAAGCAGTGGGAGCAACGTGCGAACCCATCTAAGAACATTGACACATTTGAGTAACGTGTTCTGCACTCTGCAGTGAGATCGAACACAAGGGACCTTTCTGTGGCATTACTTTAGAAGATGCTGCAATGGTGTGGAGAGGGACCAAGGTGGCCCAATAGGGTTTCTGAAGTCTCAGCGTTTGTCGTTATTGGGTGGCAACGTAATGTTCTGCTGAGTATAGGGTGCTGCGTCCTCTGATGATTAAATAAAATTGGCTCTGCCAGCATGCTGTATCTGGAGTTTAGCTGGGAACATCATGGCACATGGGACTTTTCTCTCCCGTAGGGCCCGCTTGACTTGGTCAAAATTTCTCCTGGCAGCCTAGATGCCGGTCGAGAAGTCTGGATATATGTGAATTCCGGCCGAGTCACATTGTAGGGTGCCCTTTTCCTGTGATAAACGTAGGATCAGGTCTCGGTAATTAAGTAGGCGGGCTATGATTGTGCATGGTGGAGCTCCAGGTTTGGGTGGTGGGGCTAGGGATCTGTGGGCCCTTTCCACTAAAAACTGGGTGGAGAACTGCGTGTCTGGGAACAGGGAGCGTAAAGCATCCTCCATGAAATTTCCATGGGGACATTCAGGGATCTCTCTGCCATGCCCACCACCCTAATGTTGTTACGGCGGGACTGTGACTCCAAGTCGTCACACTTTACTTGGACAGCTCTGAGGTTTCTCTTATATACAATGTGTGGTGACTGTATCCTCCAGTGTCCCCAACCGGTTTTCAGGTTTTCAGCTGTGCTAATACGACCACTTTCTTTCTGGAGTTCTGCTTATAGTGATGATATGGTGGTGCCAATGTCATCCAGCTTGGACTTTACTGCCGCAATGCCTGCCTGCATTACGGCCATATAGGGTTCTCTCATACAACTGTTGCGCGAAGGGGTAGCTCCTGTGAGCATACAGGGCCTTCAACTGCTGGTGTTAAATTGGCTTAGACGTCCATGGGGCCATTTTTCCCGCCCTTGGCACCTCAAATGGTCATGTCACAGGGAGAAAGTGGGCAATTCAGCAGGCCTTCACACTTTCAGCAGTGGGGGGCTGCGTATACTTTGCTGATAGACTTCTGACCAGGACGTGTGTACACCAGTGTCTGTGCCTCCTCTTTTTTTGTTGCGTTTGTAACTGGAGGGTGCGTGTGTTATAGTATTATGCTGTCCACGTACCTTCACCACTCCCCCGAGCGGCATCAGAGAGGAGTTATGGCTACTTGGGCAGTGCAGAGCAGAGGAGGGATGCAGAGCTGCTTAGCCGGTGCCCTTCAGTACTTTGGTGGAATCCCTGGCAGGGTGCTTCAATTTTCAGATTGGATCTGTTTAACAGACTGTTTCTACTTGTCCTAAGAGTGTTCGTGCATACGTGTGTATCCTCTTGCTGGTGGGTCTTTCTTTTGCTGTGCCCAGGGCCGGATGGTGAGTGTGGTATAGTGCCCTTGTATGGTCTCGGCATCCTGATACGCAGGCTGGATAGGCAAGGTGTTGTGAGCGCTTCGCTGGAGCCGGGTGGAGGAGGGGTGCAGTGTTCCAGCGCAAGTATACACCGGTGTCTCCGGGACAGTTTGGTGCATTTTCTTATGCATTCAGTGGGAGATTAGCAATCCCAAACAGCGTTCATTACTGACTTCTTTCATGGATTCCGGCGTAGCGTTTGGCTTTCTCACCTCCCTGGTTCCTCCTCATTCCTGGCCCGAGCAGCTTCCCAGCGTGGTCTCAGCACCGGTAGGAGGGCGAGACGAGTGTAGCTTTGTTCCAGCAGTTAGAGTGCTTGGAAACTCGTCCAGTTGGATGACCAGCCGGTGTGGTGTCCGTTAGTGTGGGATTATCGGGTATTTCGGTCCCTTGGGATCAGGATTTCGTTTGCAGGATGTTGGTCAGTGCACAGCTCTCACGTTAGGCTGCCATTCTTATCGGCGCTCAGCAGCACCCCCCCTTGATAGGTTTTCTAATTCTCCTCTTAATATAGTTGGCAATTTTGGCAGGGAGCTCCCACTGCGCTGACCTGGGATGGGTGAGAGAATCTGGGTCAAACACCTTGCACGTCTACATACCTCATCCCTTTGCCTTTTTTTGGCAGCTTTCTGTTTTCTAGGGAGGCTCAGTGATGAGGACTTCCGCTCCTCAGGGCTTTCTCTGGACGTTTTGTCGCACTCTTCCTCATCCAGTTCCTCTGAATTGGACTCCTCCTCTGTGTAACCTCTGCCCCTCCATCCCCACGACCTCACTCTTTTTTCACCACTTCTTTTTGCGTAGTGTGCTCGGGAGGGTGGGGAGTATGGGGAGGTGGCTGCTGGGTGCCTTTCCGGCTTGCTTTCTTTCCCTCTGGCTCTTGTGCTCTGGCTCTGGACATGCATCCCCTGGGAGAATGATATTAAGTCGTCCACCAAGCTCCTGCCTTGGGCCAATTAACCTAGGTATGTGCTCAGTACCCTCCGTACTGCTTGTCTACTGCCGGGCTCAGCCCATTTTCTGCTGATATGGGGTTCCTCATATTCCTCACTGGAGCTGTGCATTTCTGACACTGGTGGGTCACCACAGGGTTCTTGGGCCTGCTCCCATCAATGTACATGTGGGTCTGGTGTTTACCTTTTTTGTTCAGTTGTGCTTGGGTCTGTGCCCATCTGCAGTGCTGTGCACTTTTTGCTTTCTGCTGCCTTTTCTCTGTTTAATATCCTTGAGCAGCCTGTACAGGTCTCCTACGAGATGACTGTCTCCTGCGCTAGTCGTGACATATTTCTCAAATTGGGTCAGTCCCCTGGTAGCCGCCTCCTTTATGGTTGGACGTAGGGCTCAATGTCTTAATTGTATGTATCGAAATCGCTCCCCTTCTCCCACTCCAAAATTGCTTTTGCAAGTGGGGAAATATTTTATCTGCCCCCCTTCATATAGGTCCCTTTGGTACCTGCAGCCTCCCTCTTGCCATGCGTCATAATTGGAATTAACTCCCAGCCCCGGGGCAAACTAAGGGTTAGCAAAGATGGGAGTGAGAGGTGAAGGGAAGGTGGTAATCTTTGATCTGCGCACCGCCACGTCCCATGAGCGACCAACCAGTGCCTCTATTGCACTGCAATACATCCTCCTGGGCCTGTCCTGCCAGGGAAGCACCAGTACCCTATCCAGCCCGGAACCTACCACCCCTCCACACCTTCCCCCGATCGTCCTTCACCCAGTCCCGTAGCACCCGAATCTGAGCTGCCCGGTAGTAGTTTACCATGTCCGGCTCCCCCATCCCCCTCTATGTCTGGGCAGTTGCATCAGCCTCCGGGGTATTCTAGGTTTCATATTCTCCCAAATGTAGGCCGGAGTGAGTTTGCTTAGCTTCCTGAAAAAGGGAGTCAGCACCTTGGCTGGTAGCACCATAAACAGATACAATAACTTTGGGAGGATAACCATCTTCAAGGCATTGATCCTGCCCATCCAGGAAACAGCCAGCGGACGCCAACCCTGGAGTATCCCCTTGATTTTCCCCAATAGCGGGGGGTAGTTCACCTCATACAATTGCTCTCAACGGTCCCTGTAATAACGGTCCCCAGATACTTGATCTTGCCAGGAGCCCAGGCAAAGTCTGAGTACCTCCTCAACTCCCTTTCCGTCCCTGGGGACATTTGTAGGCACAGCACCTCTGACTTACTTTTGTTAATCTTTAGCCCTGCAACTCGAACAAACTCTGCCATGACTCCCTCAAACGCCTCCAGTGACTCCCGGGGGCTCGTCAGAGTCAGCTGCATGTCATCTGCAAAGGCAGCGGCTACCTTATGGGCTCTTCCCCCAAATACCACCCCTTAATCTCCCCATCCCAAATCCATTATAGAGGGTTAACATGCGCAGGGCCAATACATCCCTAAACATTTTATAAAAATCAGATTGATCAGCGCAATCGGCCTGTATGCCCCGCATGTTGTGGGATCGTTCGCCTGCTTAAGGAGTGGTACGAATTTCACCTCCTACATATATTTTGTTATCCCTCTCCCCACCCCAAATCCATTATAGAGGGTTAACATGCGCAGGGCCAATACATCCCTAAACATTTTATAAAAATCAGATTGATCAGCGCAATCGGCCTGTTTGTCCCGCATGTTGTGGGATCGTTCGCCTGCTTAGGGAGTGGTACGAATTTCACCTCCTACATATATTTTGTTATCCCTCTCCCCACCCCAAATCCATTTAGAGTGTTAACATGCGCAGGACCAATACATCCCTAAACGTTTTATAAAAATCCGATGTAAACCTGTCGGGGCTAAGGGCTTTATTAAGGGGAAGTGCTGCAGTGGTCTTGTGTACCTCCTCTATAGTTAGCTCTTTCTCTAGTTCCTCCCGGTCCGCTTCCGTTATCCCTGACAGGTGACACCCCTCCAAATACATCCCCTGATCCCTTTCCGCTGGGCTGTCAGAGCGATAGACCACCCCAGAATACTTCCCAAATTCCCCTTTAATCACCTGGAGCTCCGTAACCTCGCTTCCCGCTGCAGTCTTGATTTTCAGTATTGTTCTATACTTTTCCTCATTCCTCAGTTTCCTTGCCAGTAACCTATCAGCCCTGTTGGCCTTAACATAGTACTTCTGCTTAAGGTGCATCTGGGCCCTCTCCGCCTTAGTCGAGATTATCGTTGCTAATTGGCCCTTGATCGCCCTGTATTTCGTTCTAGTCTCTGCAGAGGGTCTGCTGGCTAGATCCTTCATAACTGCCTTCAGTTTGTCCTCCAGGTCCTCCTCTAGCCTTCTAACCTCTTTGTCCCTCTGCGCCTTAATCCTAATAATCGTCCCCCTAATGGTAACCTTAAAAGCATCCCAAACTATGCCTGTATCCATGCCCTCCGTGTCGTTCCTCTGAAAGTATTGGGTAATTTCCTTGCGCAGTTCCCCTTGCAGAACCTCGTCCTTAAATATATGCGACGAGTGTCACTACAATCGGGGCGTGATCGGAAATCGTGATCGCGCCCACCTCAATCTCCCTGAGCCTACCTACCAGGGGATGTGTCAGCCAAACATAGTAAATTCTGGAGGCCGATCTATGTACATGGGAATAAAAGGTGTAACCGCTGTCCTCTCCCCTATTATCTCTCTAGGCATCTACCAGTGACAGGTTCTCTATTTTGTTCTGCAACTCTCTAGATGGTTTAGTCTGGGTTTGAAAGATTCTCGCACTCCTGCCCCTCGCCGGGTCCCAAGCCAAGTTAAAATCCCCCGTAAGTATTATGTTACCCTTAGCGACCCCCTCCAGTTTGTGCAGCATTGTTTGTATAAAGTGGTCCTGCCCTGTGTTTGGAGCGTAGACGGTTGCCAGTGATAACACCTCCCTTCCTCTCTGAAGGTTCAGAACCAGGACCTGACCTGTGACGGTCAGGTCTAGGCCGTTTTTCAGGGCTATGAGGTCCCCCCCCTTCTTCCCCTGACCGTTTGATTGGTGAAGGCGACTGAACCCTTTTAGTCTCAGCTTCTGCTTATCTTTCTCTTGTATGTGCATCTCCTGAAAGGGTATGATGTCCGGTTTTTCTTTTGCCAGCAGTAACTCTACTTTTTTCCTCTTTACCAGGGAATTCAGCCCCCTAATATTAATGGACAATATTTTCAGAGATCTATCCATTATCGGGGGGAGCCGAAGTATCCGGACAGAACCCACAACTGTACACTGCTTCCCTCCCACCAGACCTGTAAACTCCCCCCCCCCTCACTGGGTAGGCACTGCCAGCCTCTAGCCCCCCGTGCACCTCTTCCTCGGGGGCAGTGCCATTTCCCAACCCCAGTGACCCCACTGGCGGGTCTGCCATGACCCTTTGGTGATCCAAACCATATCTCCCCACCCCTTACCACAGCCAAATCTGCCTATTCTAGACACCCTTGCCCGGGTTCTCAGATACCGTCCCTTGTTTTGGCAAGGATTTCAATTGGGTGGCGAGCCCCGGACCTCCCCCTCCCGGGCTGGAGTTCCATGGTGGGGGGACAAGCCCGCCGGGCCCCTTCTCCTTGCATTCCTTCTTGGTGCCTAAGTAGACCACTCCCAATCCCTTCTTCTGGGACTGGATTTCTTCCTGTCCGGCAACTCATTAGAGGATTGATCCACCTCTATCTCGAGGATGTTAGCTCCCTCCTCCACCAATGTGATCCTTCTCTGCCTTTTATCCAGCTCGAACACCAAGCCAAACGGGAAAGTCCATTTATATCCAAGGCCCCTGTTCTGTAACTCCTGCGTTATCCGGTGCATCTGCCTCCTCTTATTAGGAGTGATTAAAGAAAGGTCCTGAAACAGCTGAATAGAGGAGCCGTTAAAGCGCAGGGTATCCGGCAGCCTGTCAGATCTTCTCCTTTTGTGTGTACTCATGCAGTGCCACAAGCACATCCCGTGGCCTAGCTCCACGTTCATCCTTTCTGGGCCCCACTCTATGTGCTCTGTCCACTAAGACCTCCTCCGGGTTTGTGACGTCCGCTGGGGGGCGGGGGGGTGGGTATGGTTATTTAGACAGTAGCTTCACTGTCTGTTGGAGGTCTGCATCGCTGACTATCTCTGGTAGAAATTTCACTCTTATGTTGGCCCTTCTCGATCTGCTTTCAAGGTCTTTGGTCTGGACCTCCAAATTGTGGGTGGCTTTGGCAAGACTCTCCATCCAGTCTTGTACTTTGTGAGCATCCTCTGCTAGGTCTTGGAGCGCCCTTTCGTTGGTGTCCACTCTTGTACCCAAATTCATCAGGTCGCCTTTGAACTCCCGGATCGCCCCCGTGAGGTCTTCCTTCATTTTGTCAAGTTGTGATTGCATTATGTTGGCCATTCTGTTGCAAAAAGTTTGAAAGCTCTCCTTTAGTAGCTTCTTCGTGAGTCTTGTCCTCATGGTCGACGCCAAGGTCCGTCTCCTCCTCGATCCTGTCCTCCTCTTTCCCTCCGTCGGGCTGTGCTCCATCGTCTTTTCTCCACAGTTTCTGAAGCACTCCCTCCGGGCATTTCTTGGCCCCAATTTGCTGGGGTCCCGGGAGTCTTCATCTGCTTTTGGACATAGTGGCCGTAGATGGGCCCTCCCAGCGCCGCTGAGCTCTCACGCCTGGGTCCGGCACCTACTCCTACCCCAGTTGATATGCTCCACAGAGTCACAGGCGCAGGGATTATTGTATGGAATGCTCCCCTGAGGTGGGCGATCTGGATTGGGGGAGGTTCCAAGTGCCACCCGATGATCCTCTCCTTGCAGATCTTAGCGCTCCTGCTGTCAGATCCAGGGCGTGCTTTAGTCCCCCCTGGGCTCGGGGAGGATCACTGAGCCAATTTCCCCCAGTACACAGGTTTGAGGTCACCACTAATAATAGCAGCAGGCAAATCTGGGCACCCGTGTCGTCCTGCTTCCAAGTTTGCCCCGTCAGTGTTGTTGCTTCACTCTAAGGACCCCTTAGAACAGGCCCAAGGCCTAATGCTGCTCCGCAGCCATTGCCCGCTGTCCCATGGATGGATCAGGGCCTCTTGGTACTGGAATTGGTTGGCTTGTTCCTGCTCCAATCCACGAGCCGACCACCGTCCCAATTCAGGGGAGAAGGGGGGTAAGGCTCCAGCCGCAGTTGATTTGCAGTCGCGTCCCCCCTGCCAACGCCCCACACTCACCTGCCGACTTGGCTGTCCTGCCGCCGCTGCCTTGCGTCACTGTGCGGGTGGTCTCCTCTCCACAGCTCGCCACTCGGAAAAGTGCCACCGGCCCCGCACCTCGAACCGTCTGCTTCTCTTGTCCTGCAGCTCCTTAGGTGGGGGCTGAGAGAGTCCTTCCGCTGTTCTCCCTCTGATGTTGGAGCTCCGGGTCTTCCCCTGGAGCTATGCCGTTTCACCTTCTTCCAGAGACGCCTCCCCTCCAGCCGCTGCGGGCGATGGTCCCGGGCCACGGTAGAACACCTTTTCCTTGGGGGGCGCACTGGGAAGCCCCAGCCGAGCCCTCCCGGCTCCTCTACTGCAGCCGCGCGGCCGCCTCCACTCCCACTGGCGGCCGCCTCCCCTCCCACTGGCGGCCGCCTTTTCCCTGTGCAGCCCAGCCCGGGCACCTCACACTGCCACGGCCCCCGAACCAGGTGGGCTGGGAACAGGTCTCCGAAGGGGGGGGGGGCGGTCCCGTACCGCCGGCCCGCCGCCTGGACCCTCAGAGTCCTCGCAGGGCTTCAGCCCGCTCGCTCACTGCATCTCTGCTCCCCCTGATCAGAGGAGTGCAGGCGTTGCTTTCTTCCGTCTGCTCTGGAGGGATGTTACCTTCCTCCGAGGCATCCCACGCCTCCTGCGCCGCTGGCAACTCCCCTCAGCAGGCAGTGCCGCCCGGCGTTGAGCCTATCCTCCTCACCTTTGCCTTGGTGGCGGCGTCACCATCTTCAGTGGGCCGAGGCAGCACCACCCCCGTTCCACACCGGCACTGAGTGCCGCGGCCCTCGACTTCAGTAATTAAACGTACCCAGGGAGGGGATATCTGCGTTTATGCCACCTTTTTTGCTGGGGAATCCGGTAGCACTCCTAGCACAGAGGTGTCTGCACGGCAGCCATCTTGGAGCTCCTTGTGTTACATTTTAAACATATTTGTTTATGTCATGCTGCTGCTCGAGTTTTTGAGTAAAGAAAGAAAAGCATAAGGGGTGGGATCAAAGGGAAGTGTGGGATCAAAGGAGAATGGATGGGGAACAGGATGTGACATGGGAGAATGGAGTTTGTTATGGGCATGGAACGGTGTAATAAAGACATGTTCAACTTACGCCTGTGTCCGCAACGTGTCTTCTGTATGAAGGGATAACTGACTAGGGTCGAAACTGCGCTTCTCGCCGCAGTTCGCAGAAAAGAGGCCCAACAGGCAGGCGTACTGCGGTGTCATCCTGGTGCTGCAAGGCCGTCTGTTTAGTGTGCAACGGTGAGAAAAGAAGAAAAAAAAACACCACTTATAATAAGAAAGGCGCCTTCAGCACTGTCGGCCCATGGCGGGGGTGGTGACGCAAGGAAGCACAGCTCAGCTAGGAGAGCTGCGAATGCGACACGAAGGGCAAAAGTGAAGCTCTGCAAGCTCTGGCAAGCCGTGGAAGCGGAAACTGGAATGATCTAATCACCAGCCAAGACCTAGACATAATAACCATTACGGAAACATGGCTTCACGAGGCCTCCAGCCCGGCCATCACTGACGGTTAGTCTATCCTCAGACAGGACTGGCCTGCCAAAACAGGAGGGGGAGTAGCTCTAATCTTCAAAGAGGACATATCCATTAGGCCTGTACCCCACCAAGGAGAAGGGAATGTAGACATCCTATCAGCTAAATTAGCTCTCTCTCCAAATGATACTATAAATATCCATGTTATCTACCGTCCACCGGAAGCCACTACTGACTTCCAGTGTCAAGTCACCCACCTTTTAGGGAATAATATTATAAAATCTACAAAAACGCTACTCCTAGGCGACCTCAATCTAGGTTTCAACGACCATAATGACAAAACTGCCACTTCCCTCCCTTATCGTCCTTGGCTTCTCTCAGAAAGTCACTTCTCCCACTCACGCGAAAGATTGCATCCTAGACTGGGTTATAGACCATAATTGTGACAAAGCCATTGTGTCCAATACTGGCCTCCCATGGACAGACCACAGCTGCCTACAATTCACCATCCCATCAACACCATGCGCCAAACCTACTATACCAGCACCTGCTACATTAGCTAGAAGTGCAAAAAAACTCACTGCGGAGAACATTAGTGCTTGTCTTAACCTCCCATGCCTAGCACCACCTTTCTCACCAGACCCTAACGTCCTAGCAGAACTATTCAAAGACACACTCACCAGTGCCATCATCCACTCCAATTCCTGGTTCACAGAAGAGCTCCAAAACCTGCGCAATTCCAAATGCCAGGCGCTTAAAACATGGCAGACTAACCCCTGTGACATCACCAAAGCTAACTTCCAATCCATTGCTAAAAAGTACAAAGACTCCATATTCAATGCCAAATCGGAAGCCTACAATAATAGAATCTCCTCTGCTAACTCCCAAACTAAAGAACTCTTTACTATCTTTAAAGAATTAACATTACCTCCTATATGCAATGACGAGATTGTTAAAGATGAAGCTTGGTGCACCAGCATACAATCTGCTATGCTAAAAAAAATAGACCTCCTCCAAAACAAAATCTCAGACCACTACAAAGCATTACCTAAGCAGAAACACCAGAAGCAGAACCTGGCCAAACCCATAAATATCAACTTTCCTAAATTCTCATTTACAGAAATTGCTGAAATAGATGTTATAGACATCCTTAAACATCTCAAACCCTCCCAATGCAAGCGTGATGTATGCCCACCCAAAATCATCAAAGAATGCGCTGAGCAACTCGCTCCTCTCCTTACTGCTTTCATCAACGCCTCATTTAAAACAGTCATAGTCCTGTTAGCCTCAAAGAGGCCTGGGTGTGCCCACTCCTAAAAAAACCTATGCTAGACCCCTCTCACCCAATAACTACTGACCCATAACAACCGTCCCATTTCTTCTTAAAATACTAGATAAGGCCGCGCACAGACAAATCCAACTGTACCTCGAAACTAACTCAATCCTTGGAAAGAGACAGTCGGGGTTCCGCAAAGGACACGGAACTGAAACCGCCTTACTAGATTTAAAAAACCAAATCACTAACATCCTTGACAAGGGCAAGCCTGCCCTACTCCTGCTCCTAGACCTCTCAGCAGCGTTTGATCTGGTTGACCACAACACCCTCATCAGTCCCACGCATGATGCACACTTTTCCAATCACACAGCAACTTGGGTCACCTCCTTCTTAGAAGGCAGAGCTATGAAAGTGTTCTCCAACATAACCAATGCAGAGCCCACTATCATACACTCTGGTGTCCCCCAGGGATCCTGTACTGCCCCCACTCTTTATAATCTATATACCAAGCCTCTTTTTGATAAGATGGATGCACTTGAGATCACATACACAAACTATGCTGATGACACCCAGGTGCTCCTTCCCCTCACTGGGATCTATCACCAAGATGCTGCAACCCTTCAGCAAATTTACTCCACAATCCAAGCTTGGATGGCCACAAATGGCTTGTGCCTCAATGGGGACAAAAGTGAAATCCTCATTCTTGGTCAAAAGTCCACATTAGCCAAACTAGGTTAGACCTACCTCAACTTCTGTATCGACAACTGTGTCATCCCAGTCCTATCCTCTGTTAAAACGCTCGGAGTCCACATTGATGCTACACTATCCATGGATAAACAAGTTTTTTTTTTTTTTTTAAATAGATTTTTATTGATTTTTCAACACAAACAACGATACAAACCAAACAGCAGTGCAATAAACAATATTCCAATAAACATTTAACCATTAATGCGCACCACTCCCCTGATCCCTCCCCCCTCGCGAGCCATTTTCCATGTCTTGTTCCGCTTCTGTTGCACATGAGCGAGCATCGTCATCATCTGGATCTCCCAACATCCCTGTCCCGAATATGCAGGATATCAATGTCTTCCATGCCATCAAAGAGCCCAGTTCCTCCTCCCAAGACATACAACTCGCCTCTTGCCACACCGCTGTCTCAGCCTCCGCCCATTTCTGTAGGTCATTCCACCACACCTCAACCCGTGGCTTGCTACATTTTTTCCAGCCCATGGCTATTCGTCGTTTGGCCAGCACATACGCTAAGTCTTTCAGTTTGCTTACATGTTTCTGCTGCCGAGGTCTGGGAAACCCACCCAGAAGGCATGCCCAGGCGGTGTCTATGGCAAACGTGACCCCTCTCTCTCTCAGCTTGCGCGCCGCCTCCCTCCAGAACCCCTCAATCACTGGGCACGCCCAAAACATATGCGTCATGTCCGCATTTTCTTCGTCACATTTGGGGCACGCCTGTCTGCCTACATTCCGAAATTTGGATATCCTCAGAGGGGTCATGTACGCTCTGTGCGTGACGTACAGTTGTATTTGCTGCAGTCTGGCATTTCGAGACACTTTCCTGTGGTACCCCAAAGCCCGTTCCCACATCCCATCTCCCATTTCGATCCCCACCTCACTCTCCCATTCCAATCGTAGGCATGCCAGTTCCTTCCCAACTTTCGACATCACCATCTCATACAGCCTAGAAATTTCATGTCCCCCTTCCGTTGTGTCATATATCCCCGCCATCGTAACCTCCGATTCGTCTGCCATGATGTTCTCAGGCCACAGTTCCCGTATTTTCTTCCCCAATCTGTAGTATGTAACATATTGGCCTTCGTGCAAACCAATCTCCTCGCTAAGTTCCACAAACCCCTTAATAGCGCCCTCCTGCCACACATCGCCCAATGTCACCAACCCCACCGATTCCCAGTAGGTCCTGATAATCTCCCTCAGCTGTCCATCCACCCCCGCCACGGCAACCAGTGGAATTTGCGGAGAACACGGAAGTGGGTCACCCATCATTGTACATGCCCGTCTCCACACCTTCCACCCCAGCTTCACCATCGCCGGGTACCCTCTCGTGACAGCCTCGGGCAACCAGATGACCTCCTTTAAGAAAAATGGGGCACAATCTTGCCCGAATAGTCTGAGTTCTGGGGTCTCTTCGTCGGACAGCCATTTAGACACAAACTGTAGTTGGCTCGCTATGTAATACGCCTCAAAGTTTGGGAGTTTGACTCCCCCCTTTTCATGAAAGTTCTGTAACTTCCAGAGCGCTACTCTGTTACGAGTACCATGCCACAGAAACTCTCTGCAAACCCCATTTATTTTAGTGAAAAAGCCCTTAGGGATCATGTATGGGATGTTGCTAAAGTAATGTAGCAGCCTAGGCAGAACTACCATCTTGATCATCGCCCCACGCCCCATCATCGCCAAGGGCAACCTCTGCCAAAAGCTCATACATGCGCGTATCTTCTCAACAGCCACCTCTGTGTTGCGCTTGTATTCTTCCTCCACCGTGTGGTAGATATCTATTCCCAGGTAACGGAATGTATTGACTGACCAGGGCACCTGGAGCACCGGCAGCCGCTCCGTGGGAACACCCCTATAGCAGCCCAACGGGAAAATGTACGATTTCTGGGGGTTGACCGCTATGCCCGACAACCTCGCATATCTCCCCATCACGTCCAGGATATGTTGTAAATTCTCCTCCGGATGACTCAAGTACAATAACAAGTCATCCGCATACAGGGATATCAGATGGTTTTCTCCCCCCACCTCAATGCCCACGATATCATACTGCTGCCGCAAGTACAGTGCCAGAGGCTCCAGGGCCAAGATATACAACATCGGGGACCAAGGACACCCCTGTCTAGTGCCTCTACTAAGCTGCCATCTCTCGGATATAATCATGCCCGTCCGAACTCTAGCCAGCGGAGCGCTGTACAGCAGCTCCGCCCTTCTAATATATCCTGGTCCCAGTCCGTATTCTCTCAAGGCCGCCAGCAGCCACTTCCAATTAACCGAGTCGAAGGCTTTAACAGCGTCCAACGACATCCATGGATAAACAAGTTAGCGCCATTGTCTCGGCCTCCGCACTGAGAACTAAACTCATCAATGCTATAAAGCCATTTCTAACAAAGGACAACTGCCTCTCTATTGCTAGAGCCACCATAGGAGTCAAACTGGATTACTGCAATGCCCTCCTAGCTGGCACTTCCAAATAAATCCTAGCTAGACTCCAAACCACCCAAAATAACTCTCTTAGAGCAGCTCTTACTATAACCAAAAGAGAACACATTACACAAGCAAGAAAAACTGTTTACTGGCTCCCAGTTAAAGACCGCATCACATTCAAAATCCTCACCACCACACACAAATGCATCAACTTCTCAGCACCCTCATACCTATTCGACACACTAGCCAGAACATTATCAACAAGGCTTACCAGACTAGGGTACACCAACCAACTCATAGTGCCCCGTATCAATAGGGCCAAGGCAGGAGGAATAGGCTTCCCTTATCTTGCCCCGAAGTTATGGAATGCGCTCCCTACCGCCCTCGGAGCCGAAACCTCTCTCCATGCCTTCTGCAAAAACCTTAAAACTGCCCTCTTCAATTAGTATCCACAATAGCACACCCACTACTTGTACACTCCTCCATTACACATACTATTTACGTCCAGTATCACGGATTGCTATGCTAGTATGCTAGTTCAGTGTCTGTATTTTGTATGCAACTATGCTATGTTCATCCACTGTAACCCTGCGGCTCTATGCCTCCCACGCCTTTTCTGTATTCTTGTGTGTAACTAACATACAAGTTGAAAAGGCAGCCCGGAAAATGCTGAGGTGGGACACCAGATAGAAGCCATAGGTGCAACTGCATCAAATAAAGGAACACACAGCCCCTGAATAAATCACTAGTCCTATCCAACAAGACCACCTAACACAACATGCAAACAAGTCGGAAGAGTACATACTAGCCACAGTGGCAGCTACTCCACTGAATGTATTAGGAACGTGCTTATAGGCAACCCTGTCCCTGCAACTTCCAGGGGCATCTGATCTCACAGAAACAAGCAACCTTGGACCCAGGTGGGCGAGAGACTACAAAGTTTATAATTAGGCAATAGGCCTGCTTGATGAACAAAGAAAGAAACGTCATCTTATATTATCAGTAGGACCGGCCATAAGAGACATCATAGATGAACTCCCAGAAGACATTCAGAGGTCTCAGAACAGCATTGACAGAGTATTTCACAACACACACTAATGTGGACTATGAGAGGCATGTATTCACAACATGACACAAATCAAAGAGGAAGTCATGGACACATTGGTGATGCGGCTACGAATAAGGATAAAACACTGCGCATTTAATAACTACTCGAATGAAGAAGCGTTGAGATCCCAGATAATTGCTAGGTGTGAGTCGATTAAAATCCAGGAAGAGGTTACTCCAGAAGCTGCAATCCGTGGAACAGATCCTGATGCTAGCACCTCGGAAAAGGCGGTCGAGCACCAAGCCGAAGCGATGAACAAGCTGAAGATTCCAGCATCGACACTGGCCCTGATGAATAAGATAGTGATAGCTGTACATATGCAAGGGCAGACTGATCAATTCCATTTCCGCTGCGGGTACGAATTCTCACACAAAGGAACATCTCCGGCAATTGGCCAACTATGCTCAGTCTGGGCCCTTGTTCTCGGACTCCCAAACAGGAGGGAAGCTAACACACAACTGCATGGGGTCCTTCAACATAGTGAGGTCATGGGTGCCACTGTGGCTGGCAGAGGCAGGTCATGTTCCAGCAGCAGGTTCACCTCCAGTGGGCCCTGGTGATGGATTGGGAGGGGCGGGGAGACAGAGGTTACCTCTGTCTTGGAACACCTGCCTTTACCTCACAACTGGAGGACTTTGGAAAGGACTGCTCACCCAACAGGGTCCAAAAGAAATCTTCAAGCGATGGAGTCCAAAGATGATTGAAAGAACTGGTGGGAGACCGCTTCTTTTAAACCAAAACCCACAGGTAATTTGACTAAAGCTAGCCTAGTGGTCCACTCCCTGTTTTTGGAAGAAGTGTACTTTTCCCCCTCTGACATCACATACAAAGGGTTTTGCGCTAGAGGGGGAGAGAGAGGGGGAGAGAGAGAGAGAGAGAGAGAGAGAGAGAAACATGATGGTTGAATACCTCCCCAATGGAACAGAGCTTTCCCTGTCTACACTAACCCCTTCCCTTCTCAATAGGACCAAAGGCCTTTAGATATGCAGCACCCAGTTAGGCTACTCCCTTCTAATGGGTGTGCTTTTTTGATGCCTGGGTCCAGGCAGCTACCTGTTGCATGGCTTTGTCTGGAGGACAAAGAGATGAGAGTAGAAGTATGGCCATTCAGGTTCCTGTCCGATCAATTGGCAAGATCAGCCTGTCTGGCCAGAATACACATCACCTTCCAGAGATGAGCTGGTTGACACAAGCTGACACGTATAATATCAAATTGGAAGTGGCTGCAATGATTATGATCAGTGCAATGCACTATGCCCCAACCCAGGTATGGCTTATATTTGGGATTTACCCTGCCACCAGCATAGGTTACTTATCACCAAAGTTTTGGTACGGGGTGCCTATCTTAAATGCAGCCCCTGCACTGCAGAGACAAGGATGTTACTGTAGCTGCCAAATGGGCATCTGTGGCCTCTAAAACTGTTCTGTGCCACTGATAGAGCAAGCGCTGAAAATCAGGATACTGATGCAGCAGGTCACGTGTATACACTATGCGTTTGGAATGAAGCTTAAGAAAGGGGAATCTGATCAGCAGATTACCCTTTCAGAGATGGATTTATTTGCATCATTTGATCCATTAGTGATCCAGGGCTTCCCCACCCTTGCCAAATGGCAATTCCCCACAGGTACCTTACCTCCTTTCAGGAACCCCTTTTCCCTTTGTATTCTTCTCTGTCCAGGCCCCCTTCCTTACTTCAGAGCATATTGGCCCATGCCAGCTGATCACTTTCAGTTAAAAAGAAAAAGAAAAAAAAAAGAATGTAAGGCCTAGCAGTGGTCTCTTCCAATATTCCTTCCTGGCCGAGCCAAGTTCCACGTTCTTCAGGGCTGCGGCCCGGGCCTCTCCTGCAGAGCGAGAAGCCCCTTGCCTGTGGCAATTGCTCTCAGAGGCCCTTCTGAGGGCTGTCAAGTTGAGCTGCTGAACAGCTAGCAAGTCCTCCCATGATGCAGGAAAGACCACAAAGCAGAGCTTCCGTGGGGCACCAGAAGCCTGCGGCGATCCTATTCTAGGCCCAGCTTATAGGGGGGTGGGAATGACCATGAAGAGTTGTTGGGCAAACCTTCCTGAGTCGGAGCAGGCCTTGGTTGAGGCATGTCTTTTCCATTTAGACATGTGGAGAGCAGCAATGGCACCAATTCTCTCCCTTGTGTCCAGTGTTTTGTTTGACCATTTTGGTATTCTACAGATATGGAAGCATACCGATAAGGGACACCATTTGGAGTGTATGGGATACATTACTCACCGTAATCGTATTTCTGATTCTTGTATCTGCTTAGATTCACATGCTATGCATAGGCAGACATCTAGTGGTAGCCGCAGAGTAATACAGGGCGTGCGTTATGCAGGTTGCCCTCATCTTCGGAAGCTTTCCAGCCGATTGTCACGATGGGAGCGTTACAGGATCGGATACCAATCCTAGATGGTGGCTGACCGCACTCGGAGCGTGGTGATGTCATCGCTAGTATGTCCCGATCCAAAATGATCAATCCAGAAATATGAACGGATTGGGACGGTTAAGTGTTGTATTGCAATTGTCGTCAATTGCGGTACGTTGTTTTTTTGTTTGTTTCCTGGCAAATTCCTTCACCTTACTGTCACGTCTTTGCCTCCCATTCCTCTTTCCCCTGGGCTTGCCCGCTCCTCTCCTGGCTCTCCTTCTCCCCGGATCGTCCTTGCATTCTGTGTCCTCTCCATCCGTGACTCTCCTGGCTCTCTTTCTCCCTGGATCCTCCTCCTGTGTTCTCTCCTCCTGTGGCTCTATGGCTCTCCCTTGGGCTGCTCATTGCCTGTACGGCTTCCGACCTCGCTTTCCTCGTGGTTGCTGACAGATCTCAGACAGCTGTTTCTTCATTCCTGGTTCACGGAGTCTCCTATTTCAGCTGCTACTATTCTGAAGTCCTCCACTAGATGTTTCCACGGCACTCTTGGAGACTGTCATCACTCAGGGTTTTTTCCCTTGGAGGGTTTTTTTCCCCTTGAGACCTAGCTCTCTGGGTGGCCCCTGCACCCCTCTGATTCTCACCCTTGGATTGCACAGTGGCTACTTGGAAGGACAGGCCTTACCTCTTCATTCCTAAGGACACCAAACCTAAAGAGGTAAGGACTGCCACTGACAGCGTTCCAGTAATACTATCCTTAGTGTGTCGTCTGCTGTACCCATGGTCTTTCACGCGTCAATGTCCCCAGATTGTTTTGTTTCTGACATGAGGTAGCATAAAGTGTAGCGTGAGTACAGATCTAATAAAGTAGATAAGAGTAGATAAAGCCAGAAAACATCTATGCACCTTCTACTCCACAGGGGAGCAAGGGTGACTGCATATGAATCCAAGCAGACACAAGCATCCGAAATATGATTACAGTGAGTAATGTATCCCTTCTGAGGCTTGTGGATCTGCTTAGATCACATGCTATGCATAGACTAGCGAGCAGTGTCTGGAGAAGGTGGTGTGCTGTGAGAAGGTACAACTGCAAATAGATTTTTTAGCACCACTTGTCCCACCTGTGAATCTGCTTTATAGTGTGTGTTAACGCAGTAATGCTGAGTAAAAGTATGTATGGAACTCCATGTAGCTGCTTTGCAAATGACGTCCAGAGGGACGTTTGCTATAAAGAGCAAGGTAGCTCCTGTACCCCTGGTAGAGTGAGCTCTTGGTGTGAAAGGCAGAGTTTTGTTTGATAGGGAGTAGCAGAGCTGCATACATTTCACTATCCACCTGGAGATAACGTCTTTAGAAACGTGATCACCTTCCCTGCCAGGTGCTATGGAGACAAACAGTTGGTCTGTTTTTCTTAGCGGTTTTGTCTTGTTTACATAGTAAAGAACCACCCTCCTTACATCTAGTGAATAAAGGTTTTTCTCAGCTGATCTTGAAGGATTTTGAAAGAAAGCGGGTAGTTCAATGGATTGGTTAACATGGAACTTGGATATGGATTTAGGTGAAAACCTAGGGTGTGTTCCTAGTACCAACTTGTCTTTGTGGATAACAAAGAAAGTGTCTTGCACTGACAAAGCTTGTAGCTCACTGACTCTTCTTATGGAGGTGATGTCCACCAGAAAAGCTGTTTTGTATGTTCAATGTTTAAGGCTGGATTTGTGCATAGGCTCAAAGGGAGGACCTATGAGCTTTGAGAGTACCCCATTGAGATCCCACCCTAGAGGTGGTTTGAAAAGGGGGCTGGGGGAGTCTCTTTACTCCCTCCATGAAAGCCTTAACAACAGAGACTTTCCACCAGGACACCTTGTTTTGAGAAGTGGTGTATGGGGTAGAGCCGCTAGGTGAACCTTGATGGAGTTGAATACTAGGCCAGAGTCTAGTAAGTGGAGCATGTAGTGAAGAATGTGTGATGTAGTACATTGAATCGGGTTTACATTTTTTGACTGGCACCATATTACAAATCATTTCCATTTGTCAAAGTAACAGAATCTGGTGTTAGGTTTATGTGCCTCCATGAGGATTTTCATACACCTTTGACATATTTTTAAATTACCAAACTCTAGGACTTCTGGAGCCAAGCTACCAAGTTCATAGATTGAAGATGCGGGTGTAGCGTCGTGCCCCGTGTTGGTCGAGCATGTTGACTGGGCACGGGAGCTTGATTGGGTTGCACATCGCCAGTTTGAGCAGATGCGGAAACCAAATTTGTCTTGCCCACATTGGAGCAACCAGGATTAGAGTTGCTTGTTCCTTGTGCATTTTGTGCACTATTCTGCTGAGGAGCGGTGTCAGTGGAAAAGCGTAAGCAAATTTCCCTAACAAGCTCATCCATAGGGTGTTCACCTTGGATCTGGGTTGGGGAAACCTGGATGCAAAGTCTGGGCATTCTGCTTTTTGGCTTGTGGAGAACAAGTCTAAAGGAGGATAGCCCCAGAGGGAAAAGATATCGACTAAAATTCCTCAGTTGAGTTGCAACACGTGTTCTTCATGTAGGGGATCTCTGCTTGGTGAGTCTGCTATAGAATTGAGTTCCCCTGGAACGTGTTGGGATACTAGGAAAATGTTCTGCTTGAGTGCCCACTTCTGAGTTCTTTGGGCTAGCCAGGACAGACCTGGAGATGATGTGCCATCCCTGCTTGCTGAGGCATGTGAAGGGACCTGGGGGGTGGTAATTGCTTTGGTGGTGTGGAGCCTCAGGAAGAGGAGGAGCTGTCTCTACTTCTCAACCTTCTGTGGCCCATTGAAAATGTTGTTGGGAGGAATGCCCCTGCAAGGAACCCCAAGATGTAGTCTGCCCACCCTGGTTGTGGTTGGAGGACCGCTGCGAGTTTTGTCCTCTAAACGTTGTGTATTAAACGTGCCTCTCAGCAAAAAGGGTTGGTTTGTGAACTGTCCCAGGGATTTGAGGGTGTCATATTCCTCAGCACTTTTACTGCGTCCTCGACCCCTTTCCCAAATAAGGCGTTAGGCTCAATTGGCATATTTAAAAGTGTGGCTTGGTTTTCCAGCTTGAAACCTGATTGATGTAGCCATGCATGGCGTTTAATGAGGGTGCCCTCCGTAATTATCTGCTGCGTCCAGATAATTTTTCAGGATGCAGCTTACCACCTGTTTACCTTCAGTACCGTTTATAACTCGCCAAGAGCGCTGTGTTGTTGCTTTCCTTCCTTGGTAAGCAGCCGAGGAAGCTACTTTTCTGCCCAATATGTACATCTTTTTGCTCTCCTTGTAAGGAGGGACGGCAGAGGCTAAAGGTGTGCCCGCTCTTTTCCTTGTGGTGGTGACCATGAGAGAGTGAGGATTTAGCTGTACAATGGGCCTGACAGGGCTGGTCTCAACATTTTCTCAATGCAAGTGTTGACTGCCCTTGTAAGGTGGGGGGGTAAGTAAAAAAGGCTGAATGTGCCTTTGGATAGATTAGAGCAGTGGAATTAACTGTGCTGCAGATCTCATTTCCCCAATGATGTCCTCTACACAGTCTTTTTCGACTTGTGCCTCCTGGGTATCTACTTTGAAATGTTCTGCAGCTTTTAAAAGAAGATCATTATATTGCAGCTGGTTATCCACAGGGGAATCAACCACAGGTTGGTCACTATGGTCTGGAGATTGAGTGATCTGTACATCATCATAATAATATTGGTATGTATCCTCCATGTCCTCTTGGTCTGCTATAGAGCCAGGTTCCTACGAACCTGTAGTGTCTTACACACAAAAAAAAAAAAAAAAAAAGGTCGTCAGACACCTCTTGATAGGTAGAGGTACTAGGTTGTGTCACATCTAGGCGGGGTCTCTTGGCATCGGGCTGCTTATTAGCTACTTTGCCTTGAGGGGGCCCCGGAAGGTTGGTAAGTTGATTAGGGTGTTGATCAAAAAAGTTAACAAAGCTACACATAGGGGGTCATTACGACCTTGGCGGTAAGGGGTTAACAGCGCCGGTAATCGTGCCGGAGCCGTCAACTCCTTACCGGCCCATTACGAGTCTGCTTGCGGGACCATCAAAGGGCGCCTGGTAAAACCAGGTGCCCTCAGCGGGAGCTGCTAGTAGACCAGTGAGCTGACAACGGTGCCCGTTATTAACGGGCCCGTTGTTAGCTCCTTCCCCATTCCCATTGAGCCCCACGGAGGCTCGAATGGGAATGGGGATATACCGGGTCCGGGTTCCTTGAATGAGGAATTACCGGGTCCTCCAAGGTTGGAATGGCCCGGTAATTCCTCATTCGATATACCCGGTAAGGGGGTAACCATGCCGCAAATTGTGGCATGGTTACCTCCAAGGTCGTAATGACCCCCATACTCTTCATAACTCTATCAAACTGTTCCCTGGTCCATTGGGAGGACCATGGTAACACTGTGGGAGCAAGGTTAGGGAAAGGCTCTGGTGCAGGGGGCTGTTTCTGGTGCATTACCCCTGAGAGGGTGTCAATAGGGGCAGAGTGTTCCTTATCCTTTGTAACCTGTGTTTTTGAGGATAGGGGTGTCGAAGATTTGGAGGTTTTTTTTGATGTCTTGGATTTAAAGAGAGTGTCTGATGTATTTTTTAATGAGTTCTTTCAATGCACGGTCGCCGGTACCTGAGGACTTGCCTGATTTGCTTGTGGTGTCGGAAACAGGCTTCGCCGTCTGTTTTAGGGGCCTGTAATGTGGCGAACGCGATGACCCAGAGGACAGGTATTTTTCAGACCTTCCCTTCGTCACCGTGTGTGGCTTATCGGTCGACGACGCGGTCGACTGACGGACATTGGGGGGGGTGTTTAGTGTGGTGGGCTGTGTGGGTGCTTGTGCCGCAGGGTGTCGTCTCTGTTAGGCAGAAACCTGTGCAGTTCCCTCTGGGACCACTGCAAAAGATTTAAGACTACAGGTGTTTGGCAGTAAACCCACTTGGTAGCAGTCTGTACCACCCAGATTTACCTGGTAGCTGTGGCTGAGCAGTCAGACTTCCCTCAAGAAGAGTTAGGCAGTATACAGAGCATACATAATAGGTACAGAGGCACAGTAGTACAAGCAAACACTGACCAGAGCTAGGTGTAAAAGTATATAATTATTTATTTAAAAGACACACTCATAAATTACACTAGCACAGAAAAGGTAAGTAAGTCAAAACACAGTCACTATTACTTATATGTACATCCCTAGTTATTTGTTGGAAAAGTCTAAGTTAACACCACTTATTTCCAAACAGAGGTGAGCGCTTAACGTTAGATGGCACTCCAACAAGTTAGTTAAAAAGGGAAGGAAAAGGCAAAAGAAGTAAAAACAGCAAGGCAAAACACTTTTCAGAGATTCACAGTGAGTATAGAAAGGCAGTCTATTGAGGAGCAAGGAAGTTCGGTTGCCAGGCCCACTCTAGGGAAAGCCAGGCAAAAAGATGCCCAAGATCACACAATGTCACAAGTCTTTACAGGTGAGTAGAAAAGGTTTTACCAAGTTTAGAAAAGTTTAGTTAGGGTGTCCCAGGCTTACCCAGGGTCGAGAGCCGAGGGCTAAATCTACCCCGTACAATCGGTGGCAAGGGAAGCCGGGCGAAACACGGTACCTTTAAAATGGAAAGGATCCTCCAGCGGTGGCAGTTGTTCCTGGTAGTGGGTGCAAGTCGCGGCGTCGTCCAGAGGAGGAGAAGATCTCGTTGTGGAGGAGAGCTGAAGGTCGTTGCACTACCAGGGAAGAAACCAACCGTGGATTTTTTTTTTCCGGTTAAAAGGATGTTACCCCTCTTTCGCGGTTGAGGTAAAAAGTGGTATCCCGGTTGCCGGGGTGCTTGGCACAGGCAAGGCGGCCACGAGATGCTTCAGGGCGGCGAAAAGAAGGCAGAAACTGGTTGTCCCCACCAGTCAAGGGAAGAAGACTCTCCAGGCGGGAGATCTCCTCTGTCGTTGGGAAAAGTGGTGAGACGGTTCCGCAGGGCTCCACCGGTGGTGTCATCTTGGCAGGTCGGCTCGGCTTCTCCCTCTTCGGCTTCTTAGGTCCTGTGGCGACTTCTGAAGAACCAGTCCCAAAAACCCTGCTTTTATGCAGCAAACCCCCATTCATACAGCCTAGCTGTCACTCAAACATGCTAAGTGGTGAGCGGGGTGGCTCACCACTTGGGCCAATCACACCAGAGTGCGACATGAGTTGGCAAGGCAACTCAGTCCAGGGTGCCTAAACCCCCTCCCACAACCCCTGTGGTACCCAGACAGAATGGCACCACTTTGGAGGGCTTCAGTGCAGAAGCCCGCCAAAAGTGGAACAAAGGCTCTACTCGGGTTCAGGGTTACTGAAGTGAACCTAGACGCCATTTTGGCGGCGAGTTCTGGCAAAAAATCCCAACCGGTGAATTTATATTAAATAAATAAACCGGCGGTATCTTTAACATTGCACCAAAAAGTGGTGCATTAAAATCAATGGGAAATCCCATTGGGAAATATTCCGGTGGAATATTTCCGTGGTATCCACTGCCACCAGCCAGAAACTCGGCGAGGGGGGACGGGACAGTACCCCCTCGACAACAGACCCAGGGGCAATCTAATTGCCCCTACCAGTACTTCCACAGTATGATGGTTTGTACTGGTTAAGTTCCTAAATTAAGACTAGTAAAGTCAATGGTGGCTTTACAGACCCAGGGAGACAGTAGTCAGTCCCAGGGTGTGGAGTCTATGTTTGGGGGTCTCTATGACACCCCTGTGTTACTGCACTGAGGGTGCTGTGTAACACACATTCAAAAACCAATGATAGCCTATGGGGAAAAAATACCCCATAGCCCATAAGCACATAGCAAGTCACAGAAACACTCTCAAGTCATGCCCAAGAGTGAGGGTAAAAGAGTCTCACTCTTGGCAGGAGAAGAAAATAAACCCCAAAAATCCAGCAAAGCTGCTGGGGGACTCACTAGGTTGGGAAATTCAGCCTAAACAGAGAATTCTCCCTAACAGTCTCCACAGCAGAACAGTCATACTGCCTGTTGGAGTCGGGTGCTCGCCCGCGGGAATCTGTAAAATCCTGATCGCCCTAGGTGCCACTTAGGGCACCGGCATGCCACTGCTGGAGGCTCCCTCAACGTCTATGGCGGCCTCAGCCTGCATGGCTTGGTGGGCCCAGCGTTTAGTCTGCCGGTCCTATAGTAGTGTCTTGTGCCTAAACAGTTTGCATGACTTGCACTGTTTTTCGGAATGGTCGCTAGGGAGAATGAGATTACACCCTGTGCAAATCCTTCCAGGGAAACTTCCTGTTTCTGGACGGACAACATTTAAATGGTGTGTTTCCATAGTAAGGAAAGATGGCAGGTTGACGATGTAAAACGAAGTATAGGAGCAATAGGCATTCTCTAATTGAGATGAATTGTGACCTCCCCTGCGCCGGGCCAGTGCCCATTGGAGCCTAAGTAGTCCCCAGACAAGGGGCGTGGCTACAGAGCCATGTGAACGGACGTGTCTGTGGAGGAGCTCCTGATGATCCTGTATGCCGCGGACGAAAACGGGCAAGAAATGCAGCGCACGGCGCTAGAAAACTAGGAGCAGTCGTGTGAAGTTCCACTGCATACATATGGAACGAATCGCGACAAATGCAGCCGGCACGCAGAAGATAAAAGTGAAAACATCAGCCCGCTACTCGCCGGATCGGGATTCAAAATGGCGGCCCATCTGAACAAAGAAACGGGTAGGCGCCGCGGAAGCTCGGTGTCCGATCGGCGCTGATGTGGATGCCGACACCGTGGGCTGAGCAAGGCCAGACGTGCAAAAAGATAAAGGTGCAGACGGGCGGAGATACTGCTGACCGGCATCTGCTGGGTGGACTCGAGATTGGCTACAGAAATCGGCAACGGAGTGCCGCACGCAACCGAGAAGTGCCCCCCATACAGAGACGGCTTGAGGCGAGTGCGGGACGCGGACATGCTGATCCGCCGGCGCTGCGGATGAAAAGTACGAAGACGATCGCACATGCTGGCACAGATATATTGTTGCAGGCGCCGGCGGAACTCAGTAGTAACACGCGTTCCGCGTTCGGATCCATGGGAAGTCGCAATGTTGTTGCCTCGCACTAACGAGCCCAAGCAGAGAGAAGTTAAGCCCCAGGAGTCCTGGAAAACATCACGCGACTTTCGTGTGCACCCGCACTACGCTGGGAATTACTTTACAGTAAAGGCAAGGGGGTGGGGGGGCATATAAATAGAGAACTGAGTGAGGAGACGACGGGGAGATGCCCTGTGTGCCATCTGTTTGACTCCATCGGAGTGGGAGCCCCATAACGGAGCCCATCTACAATACATCAAGCGGTGGCCTGTTGGCCTGCTGATAAACAGGAAGAGCTGTATTTGGACGAGCAGAGGGGCCCGGCCACGTAAATGCTGCAGCATAGGGGGCCACACCACCCCCCGAGATATACCGCCTGAGGGGGTTGCAGCAAGGTAATACCGCATAACATTGGCACCCATCACGAGAAGTAACCTGCACCGCAGGCACTGAAAGTCACTCGCCCCGGGAAGGGTGAGAGAAGGCAGCGAAAGCTAGGACCCGGGAAGACCATAACAAGGGGCAGAAGAGAGCCAAGTTCCGCGCAGGTAATAAGCCGCAAGCGGAGACACGCTTGGGCACATCACCAAGAAACAGTGTCGTCGGGGGGGCGGCGCACTATCCGCTTGGGTCACACAGAGCGGATCGCCCCCGGAATTACAAGCGTAGATGATAAACTGTCGCTAACTGAAGAAATGGCCAGCAAGCCCCCGAGAGCGAAAGCTAAGCAGCCTACGCTAGATGAATACACTAGAACGCCGACTGGCCTAGAAGGAGCCAAGAGCAAGGATAAGACCCCAGTAGGTGGAATGGCCGCTGTGAGCACAAATCAGGAGGTCCTTGAAGCAATTGCAGACTTGAAGGCGGCCTGGGAGTCCAAGCTTCAACTGGCTGTGTCGGAATTGAAAACGGCGATGGAGCGTCAAGTTGGGGCGGTACAGGAGGATATGAACCTCCTTAGGCAAGACGTCAGGACTTTGGCGGAGCGCACAGAGACCCTGGAAAAGGAAATGGGCCCGACCGCTGCGGACTGTGCCGCACACAAAAGGGAGCTACATGCCCTGGTGCAACGATTGGGCAATCTGGAGAGCAGAGCCGATGAGGCAGAAGGGCGCGCTCGGAGAAATAACATTCGTATTGTCGGACTGCCGGAAGGAGCAGAGGGCCACAATCCGACGGAGTATGTGGAAAATATGCTGCTGCAGGAAATCACCGGGGGGAATCTATCCCAGGGATTCGCTGTGGAAAGGGCGCACTGGGCTTTGACCAGGAAGCCATCTCCAGGTAGCCCGCCCAGGCCATTGATTGCCAAGATTCTAAATTATCGAGATTGCGAACGAATCCTTGAACACTTCCGTAAAGGGGGAACAATACAACAGGGCGCGGCGAATATAACTGCTTATCCGGATTACACCCTGCGGGTGCAGCGAAGTCGCATGAACTTTGGATCGGTTAAGAGGAGATTGCGGGAGGCGGGCCACAAATATATGCTGCTCTACCCGGCTAAATTAAAGGTGTTCCATGGAAGCAGGATGCTGTTCTTTGAAACTCCAGAAGACGCCATGGGGTGGCTAGACATGCAGAGCTGCCCCCAGGAGCCAGATATTCAAAAGAAAGATGCAGTTTGACGGAACGAGCAGAGTGGTGGAGCTAGCTGGATTGAGAACTGTGGGACTTGATTATAGTCATTGATGTAGCTAGGCGGCTGGCACATTTCGGCTGGTGGGAAGCATGAGTCGTGCGCATGGAGAGTGCTATGTAAGGTAGGAGTCTCCCAAGACTGATCTTTATATCCCCATTTAGAGTTTAGTTAGGTCACTGTTAGTGAGGTGACGCCCTGCTGGGTTCTCAATTGGGTTGTCAAGGGAGAGCCAAACGTGGGAATGCCTGAGATCCAGGGATGGAGCTGGGCAGTTAGTTGGGTTGGGGTGTTGGGGTGTTTAAAGTATATATATGAGCCTTGGTGGACGTTCTATTATAGGGAATCTGTTTTGTGTGAGGGGGAGGGCCGGGTGGGGAGGGGATGGGGAGCAATCGACAGACCATGGGTGATCTTAAAATATTAACATGGAACATTAGAGGGCTCAATAGTTACCTAAAGAGCAATAAGGTTATGTTGTACTTGAGGCGACAGAAGATAGACATCGCCTTGTTGCAGGAGACACATCTGACAAAGGAGAGGTTGGAAATGGTGAAAACGAAATGGAAAGGAATAGCGGTGGGTTCATCGTATTATGCCTATGCAAGGGGAGTGCTTGTCTGGATAGCGCCGCATGTCCCATTTAAGATGATTGAAGAAACTGTAGATGCAGAAGGGAGGTTAGTCATAATCAGAGGGCTGTTACAGAACAGAGAAGTATGTATAGTAAATACTTACGCCCATAACCAAAATACGGCGGCATACTTTAGGACATTGTGTACTAAGCTGAGTGCGGGGGCGGGGGCTGCGGTGGTTTGGGGAGGGGACTTTAATTGTGTCTCGAATCCAAAAGTAGATAGGTCGGACGGGGGGCGGCTAAGCTCAGCCCAGCGGCCAAGGTGTTGCAAGGATTGCTAGCAGACTTTGGCTTGGCTGATGTGTGGAGAGTGAAACACCCTGAGGGGAGACAGTATTCGCACTACTCGGCTCCGCATCAGCTATACACGAGGCTTGATTATATCTTTGCCACCCCGGACGTGGTTGCTGAGAGTACTCACGCATAATATAAAGCTAGGGTTCTCTCGGATCACTCGCCCCTGGTCCTTGGGTGGCAGTATTGCCCCCCCAGGGCGCGAATACCAACTTGGCGCCTCCGTGCAGAGGCGCTCAAAGACTCTGTTTTGAGGGAGGATCTGAGAGAGGAGATCATTGCTTATTTTGAAGTGAACACTGGTAGCGTGCAGTCAGCGGGCACTTTATGGGAGGCCTTCAAGGTGGTGATGAGAGGGGTTGCCATTGCTAAGTCAAAGGGGTTGCTAGGTGGGGTTCTGGCTGAACTACAAGCGGCAGAGATTGAACTAGAGAAGAAGCTGGAGGGAGATGAGGCAGATACGAAGGAAATATTTAGACTACAGCGGAAGTGCGCGGAATACTGGGACAGGCTCTGTAATTTAAACTATAAAAAATACATAGAAAGGCAACATTCGGGAGGAGATAAAACGGACCGGCTCCTAGCATGGCTATATAAGAGCGAAGCCCCCAGGTCCCCGATTCGGACTGTAACCGATGAGGAGGGTGAGACGGTGGATACTCAAGAGGGAGTAAACGGGGCATTTGCGAGATATTATACTGCCTTATATGTGGATGATGGGGAGAGCAACCAAGATGAGATTGAGGAAGTATTGGAGGACATAGGCCTGCCCAAGGTGAGTGACGAGGAAAGGGAGGAACTTGATGCACCAATCACTCTCGAGGAACTGAAAGAGACTGTGAGGCAGTTACCAACTTGTAAAGACCCGGGGGCAGATGGGTTCCCCAGTGAATTCTATAAAATGTATCAGGAAGAGGTGCTCCCACCCATGCTAGACATGCTTAACAAGGCGTTTGAAGTGGGACGGTTGCCGGAGTCGCTTAGGGAGGCGATTATTATACCGCTCCCCAAACCCAATAAACCAGGACATAGCTGTAGCTCTTATAGGCCCCTGTCGATGTTAAATCAGGACAGTAAGATCCTGACAGCGGTTTTGGCCCGAGCAGGAATATCACTCACAACCATAGACGACTCCACCGAGTGGTCGAATGGGGGTGTAGGCAAGATAGCGAAATGGCGATTGTGGCGCTGGACGCAGTCAAAGCGTTCGATTCCGTTAAGTGGCCGTGGCTGCTGGCGGCCCTGCGGGGGTATGGCATGGGGCCGGGTTACATTAAATGGGCTAGAATGCTATATAGCGAACCGCTAGCCAGGGTCCGTACGGGGGCAGTGGTGTCTGAGAGATGGCAGCTAGGCAAAGGCACTAGACAGGGATGCCCGTGGTCCCCTGGAGCCCCTGGCGATATACCTCAGGCAACAATATGAGCCGATTGGCATTGAGATAGGAAAGGAAAGGCATCTCATCTCCTTATACGCAGATGATCTGTTGTTGTACTTAATGTATCCGGAAGAGAATCTGCAGTATGTTTTGGAGGTGATGGAGCGGTATGCCAGACTGTCCGGTATAGCGGTGAACCCCCAAAAATCTAGCCTATTCCCGCTGGGGAGGTACGTGGGAAAGCCTGTGGAGAGGCTACCTGTGTTGCAAATTCCGTGGGTGGTGGGCTCCTTCCGCTATTTGGGGATAGATGTATATCACTCCGTTGAGGAGGAACACAGGCGCAACACTGAAATTGCTATAGGAAAAATTGGGAAGTGCATGAGGTTTTGGGAGAGGTTGCCCCTTGCACTGATGGGCCGGGTGCTATGCTTAAAATGGTGGTCCTGCCCCGACTTTTACATTATTTCAATAATATCCCTTATATGATCCCTAGGAAGTTTTTTGTTAAACTACACAGCCTGTGCAGGGACTTTTTGTGGCATGGCACCCGACACAGAGTTGCATTATGGAAGCTGCAGAACTTTTATGAGAAAGGCAGTATTAAACTGCCTAACTTTGAGGCTTATTATGTAGCTGCACAACTGCAGTACGTAGCTAGGTGGCTCTCTGATGAGGAGACCCCGGAACACAGATTGCTCGGGAGAGATTGTGCTCCTTTTTACTTGTGGGAAATGATTTGGGTGGCTAGCTCTGAGATGAAGGGGCGCCCTAGGATGTTGTGGTTGGGATGGAGCATGTGGCGCCGAGTCTGCCGAATGATGGGGACCCTTTCCCTTGTGTCCCGCAGATGCCGCTGGTCGCACTGACGAAGGGAGATGGGCAATTGAGGGTAATCATTAGGACTTACTGGGAGTCGGTGGGACTAGTCATCTTGGGAGACATCTGGCAGGAAGGGGCTATTATGCAGTTGGGGGAGCTTGGGACGATGTCGGGACTGCACAGTGGTCAGTATGTTACTTACCACAGGATAGTACAGGAGATCCTGAGTAGGTGGCCCGAAGCCAGGTTGGCGGAGGAACCGAACACCACCGTCGAGGTGATATACGACACATCAGAGGGTGGACATGAAGTGTCCAGGTTGTACGAGATGCTGATGATTGGCAACGGGAAGGGCCTGGGACACTTGAGAGCAGAATGGGAAACATAGATGGGAGCCCCGATGGAGGATGGGATGTGGAAACGGGCTTTGGGATATCACAAGAAGGTGTCGAGAAATGCCAGGTTTAAGCAACTACAGCTGTACATGACGCTCAGGGCTTACATGACCCCTCGGAGAATATCAAGGTTCAGAAATGTTGGGCGCCAGGCTTGCCCTAAGTGTGACGAGGAGGATGTAGACATGATACACATGTTCTGGGCATGCCCGGTAATTGAAGCCTATTGGGGGGAGGTGGCTCTGAAGTTAGCGGAAAAGGGGATCACACTAGCAATAGATTCGGCCTGGGCCTGCCTGTTGGGGGGGTATCCCAGAACGCGGAAGCACAGACATATTGAAAAATTAAAAGACCTGGCATATGTGCTTGCGAAGCGTAGGATCACCATGGGGTGGAAGAAGTGTCACAGGCCGCGAGTGGAGGTGTGGTGGAAAGACCTGCAAAAATGGGCGGAGGCTGAAACAATTGTGTGGCAAGAAGCCAGTGGCGCTGGGGGTGAAGAGGAAATGGGTTCCCTAATGGCATGGAAACTGCTGATAGCCGAAATGTTTGGAGCGGCAGTGGCCCCAGCAGGATCTGAAAGCAGTGAAACCCTGACACATGAAACAGATATCGAGGGCAAGGAATAAACAGGCTCATATGGGGGGGGAGGAGTGCAGTGTTTATGTTGTTTTAGGTTTTATGCTTATTTGTTGTTTGATGTATTGTTTGATCAAAATAATAAAATAAATTAAAAAAAAAAAAAGTAGTCCCCAGACAAAATTCGTCGAGACGGGATTCGTCGTTGAATGGTCTTGTCCTTGAAAGCCGTTGCCAGAGATCTTGCAGTGTACGGAAGGAAGCCCTTAAGTAGGAAGGCATTAGAAGCAGAAGCAAAGATAGAATTACCTCCCCTTCCTCTGCATCTTCAGAATTATCCTCCTCCAGTTCCACCAAGGGCTCCATTTCCTCACTTGGTAAATACTCATTCAAGGAATCTCTAGCCAAAGTCCTGATCCAGGTGGCCCATTACATGGAATTTCCAGATTAAGAGCCTCCAATAGCTGCACCTGGAACGACAAGGACACCTCCCCCTCAATTTAAGCACACCCTGTGATCTGGGCTCCCACTGCTCAAAGAAACAAAGCAGGAAATCCTCAGGAAGTGGAAATAGCTGGCTAAAACTGCAGTTCCCATGTTGAGCCAAGCTATACCCACTGAAGGTTGAGAAGAAAACCATACCATAAACCATCCAGGTAGACTACATTCTACTCGACCTAACCTGGTGGGGAGGTCTTCAATGGAACCAGAGAAAGCCACGAGTACCCCAGATAGAAAGGTGGACAGAGCACTAAAAAGGGTCTATGGGGGGAGGGGGGACTCACCTAGTACTCATATCGGATCTGGGAGGGCTGAAGTTGGCAACAAAGGCGGTCAAGGAGGTAACAGAGCCCCTCCCATTCTGCAAGTATTCACACTCAGGTTGAATTCATAACACCTTGCCTGTGATGGGGTAAACGTTGTAGCAATATCCATGGCCTCCGTGGTCGCTGACAGAAGACACCTGCATAACAGATTCTCATCAGAAGAACACAGCGATGAGAATTCCCTTTGCAGGACAGATGCTATTTGGCAACATGCTTTAAGACAATGTCCATCGTATCTTCAGAGCTGATAAGCATGCATAGAAGCTTAGGATGAAGATATAGCCAAGATCCAGATCTTCCCTTAACACCAAGCAGCCCACAAGTTGTCATGTAGAGAGACCACATATTCGTGGACAAAGTGGCAATCCTGATGCCAGTATGTTAGGGAAAATTCTCATTCTATGGTTAATTTCCCTTACCTATAGAGTCCCCCAGCAGCTTTGCTGGATCTGAAGGGTTTGTTTTTTATCTCCTGCTAAGAGTGAGACTCTTTTTCCCACTCTTAGGCATATTTTGCTATGTGTGTTCTAGGCTATTTTTTGTGTTTAATGTCTATGGGGTTTTTCTCACCCTCACACAAACCATCTTTATCCACATGTGTTACACAGCACCCTCCGTGTAGTGACACAGAGGTGTCATAGCGACCCCCAAACATAGACTACATACCCTGGGATTGACTACTGTCTCCCAGGGCATGTAAAGTCCCCATTGACTTTACTAGTCAATCTATGAACAAACCCAGTACAACCCATCTTACTATGGAGGTACTGGCAAGGGTTAATATTTTTTCCCTTATGTTCATTTTCTAGAGGGTACCGTACAGTCCCTCTCTCAAAAGTTTCTGGCTGGTGGCAGTGGTTACTACCAAAAATATTCAACAACAAATATTTCCCTATGGCATTTTCCCATTGTTCGAGGCTACCACATTTACTGACAGCCTCTAACATACCGCTGGTTTATTCTTATATTAACTTCACTCCGGTAGGTTTTATTTGCCAGAACTTTTATATAAATTCTTTCTTGTGTCTTTCTCTAAGATCCTAACCCAGGTTGGGTATCCTTTGTTCGTCCTTTTGGCGGGCTTCTGCCAAGAAGCCCTCCTTTCGGCGCCACTGAGTCTGGGTGGAACCACTGTGTGGAAGGGGGAGTAGGTCCCCTGGACAGGGTTGCCTCAGCAACCCATGTCGCACTCTGCCCTGATAGGCTGGAGGGTCTCCCGCCAGGATGACCACTCCACTGTATGAGTGACAGCTAGGTTGTATGAATGGGGATCTTTTTGCATAAAAGCAGGGTCCCGAGGACTGGAAGAGCAAGACGTTGCTACTGGAACTAAGAAGCCGAAGAGGAGCGAAGCCAAAGACATCTGTACCAACTGAATCACTGGTGAAGCCCTGCTGCAGCGTCTCACCACTTTTCTCCACACGACGAGAGAAGATCTTCATCTGTAAGAGCCTTCTTCTTTTGAGCGGGTGGGGCCAACCAGTTTGCCAATCGCCTTCCAGGACCTGCCTTGGTCGAATCGCCAGTGCCCCGCACTCGGAGACCGGATAGCCAGGCACCCGTCCAACCGGACTGCGATTTAAAGGAGCGTACGTTTTATTTCGTTTGGCAGCACCGCGGCTGGATTCATCCCTGGGCAGTGCAGTAACTCGAACCTTCCTCCATGATGAGAGCCTCTCTTCCTCTGCTGGATCTCCCAAACTGCAAGAACTGCCAGGAACAACCGCAACCACAGGAGCCTCTTCGACTTTTCCATGTACTTTGTTCTGCCAGGCCTCCCTTTTCGTTTGGTAGTGTAAAAGGTGTTTTAAATCCTTTACCTACCTGCTGGGTTGGCCGACCCCCATCGTCTAACATTGGCTTTCACCTTCTGCATCTACCTTTTCGAATCGTTTAATAAAGACTTGACTGCAGCTACAAGAACATTTTGCTCCTGGGCTCTTTGCCCTGTACCACTGACTCTGGCACAGGCCTATTGACTCTGGCTGAATCTGTTATAACTGCCTTCTCTAGATTGTTTCTCAACTAGAACTGTATTGACGCACCTAACTCTTATAACCACCTTTTCATTCCCGATTTTGAAACTTGTGAAGTGCCATTCTGCTCGGTTTTCCCCTTAGTATTATACATGCTAAAGTATTGCCTTGCCTAAACATGTTCACAAACTTATTGGGAAGTGTTGCGAGGGTGCCTAAGAGTATATTCCTGTATAACTTGTTCTTTCCCACCCTTGTGAGAAATTGCTAGAGTGCCATTTGTGTCTGGTTTTCACTGTGCTGTTTTGCTCAGTTTTCACTCTTGCTCAAACGTGTCTACAATTTAACCAGGGAGTTGTGTATACTTTTCTTGACTGATTTTAACTTGCTTTAATAACTGTGATTAATGTGTTGAATTAGAAGTGTTTAAAATAAATATATAGTCTTTTTTTTTAATACAAAGTTTTGGTCAGTGTTTCCTTGTACCATAGTACTGTAGCCCTATTGTGCAAACCTTGAATACTGCTCATCTCCCTCTTGAGATAAGTCTGACTGCTTAGCCACAGCTACCAACTAAATCTTTGTGGTACAGACTGATACCAAAGGGGATTTATTGCTCATACCTGTAGTCTTAATCTTCTGTAGTGCTCCCTGAGGGAACTGCAAAAGATTCTGCCTAACACAGTCTCCTTCAAAACAGCAGATGTCCTGATGCCAGGCCAGTCGGAGGTCACTCTTATTTGCTTCTGGACCCAATGGAACAGGCTTTCGTGAGACTCCTGGGTCAACAGCTAGTCCGTAGAGGTTGAATTTTCATCCCTTCTCATCCCATCAGGTTCCATCCGGATACCACTTTGCAGAGTCTGTGTCAAGAGGAAGGCAATGCATAGGGCAATCCAGGAGCCACATGCAAAGAAAGCCATTAAGAGAGGTCACGCGCTGGAGAGGGAAGGGCATATACTCCATAGTGTCCCTGGTGCCCAAACAATCAGGGAGGTTTCAAATCTAATAATGCCCCTGAAATGATTCATTGTGACAACACAGCATTTCAAATTGGAGTATCTTCAAAGGATTATCCCCCTGGTATAAGACAAGGACTTTCTAGCATCTCTGGACCTTCTGGATGCTCATTTCCATGTTCCAATCTGGAGACCACCAGCGATTTCTGAGGTTTGCTGTGGACAGAGAGCATTTCCAGTTCAGAACTCTCCGCTTTGAGCTGAAATCGGCTCTGCAAGTCTTCACCAAGGTAATGGGACCCATTGTGGCTTCACTCCATCTTCAGGGGATCCAGGCGTTTCCATACTGTTAGGCAAAAACCTGTGCAGTTCCCTCTGGGACCTCTGCAAAAGATTTAGGACTACAGGTGTTTGGCAGTAAACCCACTTGGTAGCAGTCTGTACCACACAGATTCACTTGGTAGCTGTGGCTGAGCAGTCAGACTTCCCTCAAGAAGAGTTTGGCAGTATACAGAGTATTCACAATAGGTCAAGAGAACACAGTAGAACAAGTAAACACTGACCAGGGCTTGGTGTAAAAGAGATATAATTATCTATTTTAAATCCACATCTAGAAAAACACACAGGCACTAATAGTAAGCAATTCAAAAACACGGTCACTAAAAGATATACACTCCCTTAAAATAATAATTAGACAAGTCTTAAGTAAAGCTCCACTTATTTTCAGACAGCGGTGAGCGCTTAACGTAGATGGCACTCTAATAGTTCGTTTTTAAAAAGGGAGAGAAGAGCAGAGAACAGGTTGAAACAGATCCCCAACACTTTTATCCGAACATAACAAGAGAGGATGGCAAAGTAAAACCGTGAAGTTAGAGTTCGAGAGGCCGGATCCACTTTCAGAGGATCCAAACGAAATGTGTCCAGGGTCACACGGTTGCAGTGCACAAAAGTCTTGTAAAGGTTCAAAAAAGGAGTTGGACCAAAGAAAGGGACCAGTTAGAGGGTCAAGGCGGCCAGCCCAGTCCAGAAGGTTAAGGGGTTTTTATTACCTTGTAGCAATCTTTGGAAAGGGAGGTCTGGCGGACACGGTTCCTTAAAGTGGTGAGAACGCTCCAGCGGGGGCAGTTGTTCCTGGCAGCGGGTGCAAGTCGGTGCTTCGTCCGGGGGAAGAGAGGATCTCGTCGTGGAGGAAGACAGGAGTCCGTTGCACTCCCAGGGAAGAAAGCAGCCGCAGAGTTTCTCAGGTACAAGGAGCGGTCCGGTGATTCGCGGTTCAGTGGTGAGTGGCTATCCGGCTGCCGGGGTGCTTGGCACGGGCAGTTCGACCACAAACCGGGCTGGGGTGCGAAGAAAGAAAGGTAAACTGGTTGTGCCCACCAGTCAGGGGAAGAAGCCTCTCCAGCCGGGAGATCTTCTCTGTCGGGAAGTGGTGAGTCGGTTCTGCAGAGCTCCACCGGTGGTGTTGTCGTGGTAGGTCGGCTCAGCTTCTCCCTCGTCGGATTCTTAGGTCCTGTGGCGACTTCTAAAGTTCCAGTCCCAAAGCCCTGCTTTTATGCAGAAAACCCCCATTCACTCAGCCTAGCTGTCACTCAAACATGCTAAGTGGTGAGCCGGCCGGCTCACCACTTGGGCCAATCACACAAGAGTGCGACCTGAGTTACCAAGGTAACTCGGTCCAGGGTGCCTAAACCCCATCCGACAACCCCTGTGGTACCCAGACAGAGTGGCACCACTTTTGGAGGCTTTTGTGGAGAAGCCCGCCAAAAAGTGGCACAAAGGGCTCGACTTGGGTTGGAGTCTCAGAAGAGTACACAAACGCCATTTTAGAATCGAGTCTTGGCAAAAAATACCAACCGGAGAATTAATATTAATTAAATAAACCGGTGGTATGTTCGAGGCTATGAGAATGAAATAATTAAAGTTGGTAGCCTCGAACAATGGGAAAATCCCATAGGAAAATATTCACGGTCGAATATAAAAAGTAGTTTCCACTGCAACCAGCCAAAACTCGATCAGGGGGGACGGAGACGTACCCCCTCGACTAACAGACCACGGCGCAATCGAATTGCCCCGACCAGTACGTCCACAATATGATGGTTTGTACTGGTTTCTGTTAATAATTTGGGACTTGTAAAGCCAATGGTGACTTTACATGCCCTGGGAGACAGTAGTCAGTCCCAGGGTATGGAGTCTATGGTGGGGTGTCACTATGACACCCCTGTGTTACTGCACGGAGGGTGCTGTGTAACACACATAGGAAAAACACATGAGACCCTATGGAGTAAAGGACCCCATAGCCCATAAAACACATTACCAGTCAAAGGGATACCATAAATCATGTCCAAGAGTGGGAGAAAAAGAGTCTCACTCTTGGCAGGAGGAAAAACAAACTCTAGAAATCCAGCAAAGCTGCTGGGGGACTCACTAGGTTAGGAAATTCAGCCTAAAGAGAGAATTCTCCCTAACACATACTTAGATGACTGGTTTCTCAAAGCACCCTCCCGGGACCTCCTGATTCGACATGCAACATGCTTGAGAGCATGGAGTTTCTCAACAGGACCAATTCCAGTTACAACCATTGCAGGGAAATCAATGTATAGATGAAAGGTTCAGAATGGCTATGGGGAAAGTGCTATTGCTAATCGACAGGGCACTCAAGTTGCAGACTACATTGAGGCAGCTGCTTTCTCAGCCTCAGGCCACTGCAAGGTACGTTCTTCAGGTCCAGGGTCACATGGTCTCCAGTGTCTTTCTTGTCCATTAGGCACGGCTGCCTCTGAGATCTCTACTGATCCACCTCCATAGGTCCTGTAAAAAATAATTCTTGGACTTTGATGGCCTGGTCCTAGTGGGACCATCCCTTCAGAAAATACCACAATGGTGGCTTAATATGCCCAACCCCCTGAAAGGATTTCCCTTCAAGCAGTTGCTCCTCTAACTGGAGGGAGCTGGCTTCAGCCTTCAGAACCCTCCAAGCCTTCTCACTGATGGTAAAGGGAAATGTGTTCTCCTTCAGTCAGCCAACACTACCACTGTGGCATATGTGAATAAACAGGGGCGTCTCTGTTCAAAATCATTGGGCAAGCTTGTGCTGGGTTTGAGAACCTGGGCAGAAGCAAACCCCCTGGATCAGTCATTAGCCCACATCAGGGGACAAGAAAACGTAGTGGCAGACATACTAAGCAGGGTTTTCAAATCAGTCGATTGGGAGTTGAAGGAGGAAGTCTTTCAGAGGATCTGAAGTGTCTCTGGTTTTGATCGGTTTGCCTCCTGCCTAAATGCCAAAGTTCTCAGGTTCTGCTCCAACTTCCCCCCCGAAGGGCATGGAGATGCTCCTTATGCCTTTCATCCACTTCCCCTTATCTTAAGGGTTCAGCTCAAAATCAGGCACTCAAGGTCGGAGCTATTCAAATGGTTCTCTTTTGGCCCCACAGGAGTCGGTTCAACCTCCTCCTAGACCTGCTTGTGGATCCCATGCTTCACCTTACCACTGCTCTGGAGCCCTTAATATCCCCCAAGGAGTTGGCCTGCCCAAGGAAATTGGCTTGGTGGGCCTTGAAATAGAGTGGGAAAGGCTAAGGTTAGGGGGTCTCTCTGATAAAGTGGCTATCTCCATCCCAAATGATAACAACTATCCACTCAGAAGGCCTATGACAGGAGGAAGCTCGATTCATGGTGTAAGGTCAAGGGCCTCTCTTGCTCTACATGCCCTGGAGCAAGTATACTTCAATCTCTCCAGGAAGGGTTTAACATAGGTCTATCAGTCTCTACTCTCAGGGCACAATGTGCTGCTCTCCACGCCGTTTCAGAATCCCAGGGATGATGCTTTGCACTAGAGGATTAAGTAGGCCGGCTACTGAATCGTTCCTCCGTTTCCAGGACTATCCCACAAGGGGATCTCCACTTGGTTCATAAATCGTTGCAATTTCCTCTACTTGAGCCTCTGGAGGATGCCCATTTGAAGTACCCAGCACTTAAAACATTCTTTTTAGTGGCCATCACCTCTGCTAGGAGACTGGGGAGATCTGTGTTCTGTCCTGTGAGGCCTGGTATTTAGGGATCTCCCCAGAGGCACTATTACGCAGATGCCACCCCTCTTTTCTGCGTAAGGTAATTTCAAAATTCCACAAGTCATAGAATTAGACATTCCTTCCCTTTTCTCCCAACCCATCATGCGCATAGGAAGAAGTCTAGGCATAATTGGATGACAGAAGAGCTGTACCAACTGTTTTAGAAATTAGCAATTTCTTTATTACCGTTGGGGGACCCTCCCCTGGGAGATAGGCAACAGTGCCCACCACCAGTCTCTGATTAAGGGATACTATCTCCCTTGCTTATTTGTCAGTGGGTTCAACTTCTCCTGCAGCGTTACAGAGGTGCACCAGGGGCATCTCAGCATCCTGGACAGAAGCCAGAGGAGTTTTCATTCAGGACATTTGCAAGGCAGCTACCTGGGCTGGCTGAACACTTTCATCAGACACTTTCTCCTTAATCTACTGTAATGAAGTCATGGCGGCAACAGTAAAAACAGACACAGGTGATCACAGTTCAAAGGTGTTTATTAAATTGTATAAATGGGTGAGAAAAACACCTAACCTAAACGTAAATCTAAGATGGGAGCTAGCTACGACCCTCAAACAATAATAAGGCAGTCCTAGTGGCGTCTTGTCAAATAAAAGGGCCTATACAAAAATAAACCTATGGCCAATCCTTACCGCTAAATTCTAAAACAGTGTGGGATAGTGTTCACAAAATGATAAGTCAGGGTGTTAGGGTCGGGGTCTCCCTTACCCATGTTTTTAGCACTGGACAAGGCGGGACTCTTGAACACAGCACACTCCTGGGCTTCTCCAGCACAAGGCTACAGTTCCTTGCAGCAATATCATGACCTTTGGTGGTCAAGTCTCTTTCCTAAAAAAGTATCTTGCCTCAGAGGGCCTGATGTGTCAAAAATAACAAACAAAAGTTCCTTTCCATATTCTTTTCTGTAGGGTGATGACTCTTCACCCCTGGATCCGCCTCAACCGGGCTCTGATCCTTCTGTATGTTAGCCTCTCTCCGTCAGGTTCACTACAGCCTTTCACTCAGAATAATTTCACCTGTCGTATTCACAGTCTTAATGTCTTTTCAAACATCCTCTCACTGTGGACATCCCTCAGCCGGGTTCACTCTTGTCAGCACAATTTTAAATGGGTTATCGTGCTTACCTGGCTTTTCAGGCATACCTCAGCCGGGTTCAAATTTGCCAGCTACACTTTGCTTTATCACAATGCAGGATTCACTTCCCTTAGCTTTTCTCATGGTTTACGATAGCCTCACTCGATCAGGCTCAGACCATCAAAACACTGTGGACATCCCTCAGTTGGGTTCACGCTTTGCACAGTTCATATTTCAACAAAAAGACATCTAGACCCCTTATGTTCTTCCCTTTTCCTAAGTCTGGGTCTCCGCCCCAGTCAGGCTTTCTCTTAATTATGAGCAAAGACCTTCGATTTTACAAAGGGTTTTACTTGACCCTTTTATGACCACTTTGACCCAAAAGAGGACCAACCAGAGTCTTTCGAATAAGCGCCTATCTGGTGCCTGACCACTCTGCAGCTGGTTTTCCCCTGGTTGCCCAGTTCAGTAAAACACAAAAGTTCTTTGTTCATAAGCTCTTTCAAATCATATGTTGCGGTTTACAACCTTAGCTCAACACAGCTCGGTCTGCTATCAGTTTTCTCTCTAACTCATCAGCTGTGCTGAACTCCTTAGCATTTCTTGTCTGTGGAGTCAAGGACATTACCACGGTAGCAAGTGCCTCTCTCCGTCTTGTGTTATTAGTGTGGGAGGGGCCCGTGCACCGTTGACATCTGTTGCACCACATGATAGCTGGCGGAAGCGGTCTTAAGAATCCTTTCACTGAGGTTTTGCGGGTCTGGGTCGCAAAGGCACTTACCTCCTTGTCGTCCTTTCAGGTCCCAACGCTTTACTCCTCCTTTTGAACTGCCGTCTTGGAACAGCTGCCTCTTCGTGTGTTTTGCCTTTCTCCAAGTGCGCTCTCGTGCTCCACCTTTTATCCCTGGCGGGAAGGCCGCCATCAGGTGTGTGTGTGTAGCTATTGTCAATTGCCTGATGCTACCTGACACTTGTGTTTGAATATGTCAGGTAAACGGCCTTGGTTTTATTCTGTTGTCTTTCATGGTGTAAGAAAGGGTTTGTGTCAGAAAAGAGGGTGGGGGTGGAGTGGGGTGAGGGGTAGAGTTTCTGGATATCCTACGGGGTAGGATGGGGAAAAGGTGTTATAAGGAAGGGGGTACCGCGTATCTACCGTCAGTTCCCCACTTCCACTCCCCGGGGACCCCTCATCCAGGTGATCCTCCTGCACGGGTCCACCCCCAGGAACTGGATCCAATAGCGATGGCCATGTCCAGGTGGCCACCTGGACGACTGATCCCCGGGAACTGTCGGGTGAGACACCTTCAGGTTTCTCACATACCCTTCATCCATGCGATGTACCTGCATTTGTTTCACAGGGGAACCGGGAAAGGAAATCTACATTTCCCTGATATTTTCCTTTTCGGTGTTCAACAGTGAAACAATAGGGTTGTAGCTCTAGAAACCATTGCATGACCCGAGGGTTGGAGACTTTGCGTTGGTTAATCCAAACTAGGGGCGAGTGGTCTGTAACAAGGGGGAACTTTCTTCCTAATAGGTAGTATCTAAGATGGATAATGGCCCACCTGATGGCCAAGGCTTCTAGTTCCAACACAGAGTAATCTTTTTCACGTGGGAAAAGCTTGAGAATAGCAAATAAAATGGAGTGTTCTAATCCGTCGCAAATTTGGGACAGGACTGCTCCTAGCCCTGTAAGGGAGGCATCCATCTGTAATATGAATTCTATAGTGAAGTCGACTAACTTCAGGATTGGGCTTTGGCACAGAGTCTGTTTTAAGGTGTTATAACATATATTATCCTTGTCATTCGAATGAAGTTTCGGGGGTTCGGCATTCTTGATTTTATCGGTCAGCCCAGCCATTTTGTCCAACAAGTTGGGGATAAACCTACTGTAATAGCCTATTAACCCAGCAAAAGCTCTGATATCTCTTTTGGCTTGGAGGTTGGTGTATCTAAGATGGCTTTCCCTTTCTCATGTTGAGGGTGTACATTCCCATTCCCTACAAAGAAGCAGAGGTATTTTATGGCTGCCTGGGCCAGTCTGCATTTAGCTGGGTTAGCAGTTGGGCCAGACCCTCTGAGGACTTTCATGTTGGTATTGTAAGGAACTCATGGTGGCAACAGTAAAGACAGACACAAGTGGTCACAGTTCAAGGATGTTTAGTAAACTGTATAAATGGGTGAGAAAAACGCCAACCTAAATCTAAGATTGGAGAAAATAATAATAATAAGGCAGTCCTAGTGGCGTTTTGTCAAAATAAAAGGGCCTATACTAAAAAGAACGATTGCTAATCCTAATCACTAAAATTACGAAACAGTGTGGAATAGTGTTCACAAGAAAGTAAAGAAGTGTTCACAAAAATGATAGGTCAGGATGTTATGGCCGGGGTCTCCCTTTCCCACGTTTTCTAGCACGGAACATAGGCAGGACTCTCAAGCACATCACACTCATGGGCTTGTCCTGTACTAGGTTACAGTTCCTTTCAACAACGCTCGGATCTTCTGTGTCCAAGACTCCTTGATGTAAAAGTCTCTTACTTCAGAGAGTCTGATACAGTGTACATGATAAAAGAAAAGGTTCCTTCTAATTCTCTTCTTGTCAGGCGATTACTCTTAACCCGTGGGTCCCCCTCGGCCGAAATCTGATCCGTTTCTCAGCGTTAGTCTCCCTCAGTTGGCCTCAGACCAACCAATAGCACTGTGGACAACCGTCAGTCGGGTTCACGTTTTGTTCCCACAATGCAGTTCCCTTTGGTTTCTCATAATCTTTTCTCTTGACGTCCCTCAGTAGAGTTCACTACCGTCTTTCAATCATACCCTCTTCATTGGCAATATTTGAGTCTCAATGACTTTTTAAACAATCACGTGGCTTAGTTAGGTCCCCTCATTCTGGGCTCAGACCTTCCCAAAGCTTATCCAGTCCCAGTCTGGCTTTTTCTTTTTAGCCCCACAGTCTTTCTCTGAGCCCTACTTAGGCTATCCCTCAGCCAGGCTTTCTCCCACAGTTCACATGGCGTTCTCCTCAGCCGGATGCACATGCCAATTTTCACAATTCTTTATTCTTTACCAACATGCCAAGGACAAACAAGTGTACAAGGGATTTGGCTGGACTCTTGTATGACTGCCTTGACACCTCCCGTCGGCCTCTTGATGTTTGTAGTTTTAATTTTCTTTCTTGTTGCCACTGAAACTTTAAGCTTAACAGTTCGTTTTTTATCAGGTTCCCTCCCGACTCCCTGTCTGTGCTGAACTCGTTGGTGTTTCTTTTGCCGCTGGAGTCAAGGCCCGTACCACGTTAATAACCTTGTCTACCCGCCCTGGCTATCAGAGCGGGAGGGTCCCATGTACCGCTGACATCCGTCACACCATTCGCCAACTGCGATTCCCGGTCTTACATTTCTTTGTTTAGAGGTTTAGCGGGTCTGAGTTGAAATGGGCAAGGGCAACTCCCTCCTTGACGTCCTTTAAGGTCGCGCCGCCTTTCTCCTCTGTTTGAACTGTTGTCCTAGAATCACTGCTTCCTCGTACGTTCTGCCTTGCCCAAAGTGTGCTCTCCTGCTCTGCCTTTTATCCCTATGGGGAAGCGAAAGGGCCGTCCGGTGTGTGAAATTAGTGGCCATTGCCTAACCCTTGAGTTGGGACATGGCAGGTATACGGCTCTGGTGTTAGACCGTTGTCTTTCAGGGTAATCGGTCTGTGATAAAGTGCTTATGTTAGAAAAGGGGGGGGGTTCAGGTGTTAAGTATCCTAGGGGGTTGAGTTGTATCCTATGGAGTAGGATGGGGAAAAGGTGTTAACAAAAGGGGATACTGCGTCTCACGCATCAGCATCCCACTTCCACTCCCACTCCCCGAGGACCCCCCCCCCATCCAGGTGATCCTCCAGGTGATCCTCCCGCACTGGTCCACCCCCAGGAACTGGATCCAATAGCGATGGCTGTGTCCTGGCCACCTGGATGACAGATCCCCGGGGACAAGTAAGTGAGACACCTTCAGGTTTCTCACATACCCTTGCCCCTATGCGAGGTGGATACACCTGTTCTTTGTCCGGGTTCTGTGTGTTTAGGGCCCGGGAGAGACAGGGACAAGAGATGTGCAAAAACTCTTGCATATTCCATGCATTTGTTGTGGTTGATATCGGTAGAGGTGTAATCATTTTACTGGTTTCTATACAGTAGCCTATATATTGTATTTTAAGAGAGGGTTCTGACTTCTGGGAGTAGTAGTCTGCTTACTAACAATTTTGGGGTAGAATGTCTCCAAATAGAGATGGAATTTCATCTAGGTCCTCAGATGTAACTAAATCGACTCGTATAGCAGTTTGTTTACTAATGAATCAGTGAGGGCCCGACTTATCTCCCAAATTAGTAAATTGTTCTAAAGTCAACATCTACGTCAGTTCTTCTAGGGATTAACTATTAATCCACAGGGCCATAGTGTTTCGACACGTTCACCCATTTCTAGGGGGTTTCTCTGGGATTTAATTTAATGGCGCTCAACTTCTGCTGATAAAAAAAGAGTGGGGCAAACCTGCAACTTTTAACAGCCCTTCTTTAATGGATAGAAAGGTGGCACCCTGTGCAAGATTAAGGAGTTAATAGGAAGTTTGTAATTCGCTGTTCAACAAAGGGGCCAGATAGCATCTTTTTAGGTTCTCTTCCCATCCTAGTTCTTCAGCTAAGCGTTCGAAGTTTAAGAAAACATTTCCTAAATCTTCGCCTTAAATATATGGTTTAAGTAACCCCTGTGGTAGTAAGGATCTTGCTTGCAATTCAATTAGCTTAGTCACATTTTCTTGGAGTCTAGCTTCAACCTGTATCTGATGGGCCGCTAACTGGGTGATGATATCGGCTCAGTCTGCCATTTCTTCCGGGGGTATGAGAGTTCCTTCAGTCGAATGTTCTGAATCAGACCAGAAACAACTCTCAACTCCCTCAGACAAGGTCTCAAAATCCTCTGAGTCTTCTGCGTCCACCGAAAGAATTAGACCCGGGGGAACCAAGCTCTAACCCTGATGGTCCTGCGATAGATGATGTTTGGGAACCAAAAGAAAAAGACTCAGAAGGAGGGGTTGAGAGCACTAGGTCTGATGAAAGGAAATAGGGGTCGAACTTTCAATATTATTCGATCCCACAATTGTACGTGATAGTGTGAGAGCGGAAAGGTGTCTAATAACACTTGTGTTTTAAAGAACAGATACTATTGACCGGCCAGGACACAAAATTTGGGAGAACAAAACCTCTTTTAGTGTGGATATGCGGTTCAACAATTCCGTTTTCCCCTTCTGGTGGTACAACAAATATCAGCATGGGATTCAATTTTTATCAGTTGAATCAAATCTCACTCCCGACACCACATGTAAGGAACTCATGGTGGCAACCGTAAAGACAGACACAAGTGAACACAGTTCAACAGTGTTTATTAAACTGAAAAAATGGGTGAGAAAAACACCTAACGTAAACCTAAATCAAAGATGGGAGCAAGTTAAGACCATTAAATAATAAGTCAGTCCTAGTGGCGTCTTGTCACAATAAAAGGGCAAATACTGTAAAAAAAAAAAAGAATATTGCCAATCCTTATCACTAAAATTACAAAACAGTGTGGGATAGTGTTCACAAGAAAATAAAGAAGTGTTCACAAAAATGATAGGTCAGGATGTTATGGCCAGGGTCTCTGTTCCCCCACGTTTTCTAGCACGGGACAAAGGCAGGACTCTCAAGCACAGCACACTCGTGGGCTTCTCCTGTAAGAGGTTACAGTTCCTTTCAACAATGTTCGGAACTTCTGTGTCCAAGACTCCTTCATGTAAAAGTCTTTCTTCAGAGGGTCTGACAGAGTGTACACAATGAAATAAAAAAGTTCTGTCTAATTCTATTCTTCTCAGGCGATTACTCTTCACCCGTGGATCCCCCTATCCGGGTTCCGATCAGTTTCTCAACATTAGTCTCCCTCAGTTGGGCTCAAACCAACCAATAGCACTGTAGACATCCCTCAGTCGGGTTCACGTTTTGTTCCCTTAATGCAGTTTACTTTGGTTTCTCATAATCCTTTCTCGTGATGTCCCTCAGTCGGGTTCATTACCGTCTTTGATTCATACTCTCTTCATTTGCAATATTTGAGAATCTCAATGGACCTCATTACGACCCTGCCGGTCCGGAAATAACGGTGGCGGTAAAACCGCTGTCACCGTTCTTTCCGGACCGGCTGATTCAGAGTCCTGCAGGCAGGAGGTGTCACTCCCGCCAGGTCTGACCTGGCAGGATTAACACCACCCGCCTGCAGGCGGACATGGAAACACTGGCTCTGTCATAGACGGAACCGGTGTTTCCATGGTCCCCATCCCCATGGAGTCCTATTGGACTCCATGTGAATGGGGATTTACAGAATTCCGCCCTCCGGAATTACCGGGTCACCGGGGTTGTAATGCACCGGTGATTCCGGCAATCACAGAGGCGGAATGGTATTACGGGTCCGGCGGCAGCCTGCTGTTTTTTCCGGCACGGCTACCGCCGGACTCGTAATGAGGCCCAATGTCTTTTTAAACATTATGTTGCTTAGTTAGGTTCCCCTCATCCGGGCTCAGATCTTACCTTAGCTTATCCAGTCCCAGTCAGTCCTTCTTTTTAGCCCCCAGTCATGCTTTCCCTTAGCCCTCAGTCATGCTTTCTCTTAGCCCCATTACCCCCTCAGCCCCTGAGTCAGGCTTTCCCTCAGCACCCCCCCACCCAACCGAGGCAGGCTTTCCCTCAACCCTCCCAATCAGCTCCCCCAGTCAGGATCTACCTCAACCCCCCCAGTCAGGATCTCCCTCAGCCCCCCAGTCAGGCTTATTGTCACAGTTCAAACAGCGTTCCCCTCAGCTGGGGGCACATGCGAATTTTCACAATTCTTTATTTTTTCCAACGTGTCTAGGACTTTCAAGTGTACAAGGGATTTGGCTGGACCCTGATATGACCGCCTTGACACACCCCATTGGCCTCTCTACGGCCTCTTGATATTTGTAGTTTTAATCATCTTCTTTCTTGTTGCCACTACAACTTTAAGCTTAACACAGTTCAGTTTTTATCAGGTTCCCTCCTGACTCACTGGCTGTGCTGAACTCGTTGGTGTTTCTTTTGCCACTGGAGTCAAGGCCGGTACCACATTGGTAACCTTATCTCCCCGCCCTGCCTTTTAGTGCGGGAGGGTCGCATGTACCGCTGACATTCGTCACACCATTTGCCAGCTGCGATTCCCGGTCTTATGTTTCTTTGTTTAAAGGTTTCGCAGGTCTGGGTTGAAAAGGACAACTCCCTCCTTGACGTCCGTTCAGGTTGCGCTGCCTTTCTCCTCCGTTTGAACTGCTGTCCTAGAATCACTGCTTCCATGTAGGTTCGGCCTTGCTCAAAGTGTGCTCTCATGCTCTGCCTTTTATCCCTACGGGGAAGGGAAAAGGAAAGGGCCGTCAGGTGTGTGAAATTAGTGACCAATGCCGGTCTCTGCCTGACCCTTCAGTTGGAACATGTCAGGTATACGGCTCTGGTGTTAGTCCGTTGTCTTTCAGGGTAATCGGTCTGTGTTTGTGTTAAGAAAGTGTGGGGGTTGAGGTGTTAAGTATCCTATGGAGTAGGATGGGGAAAAGGTGCTAACAAAAATGGGATACCGCGTCTCACCCGTCGTGTCCCACTTCCACTCCCTGAGGACCCCCCTTCCAGGTGATCCTCTGGCACTGGTCCACCCCGGGAACTGATTCCAATAGTGATGGCTGTGTCCTGGCCACCTCGATGACAGATCCTCAGGGACTAGTAAGCGAGACACCTTCAGGTATCTCATAGTATAAAGATGGAAGAGAGGGTCCTCCCAAGTTTTAATATAAATCACAATATCGTCAATATAAGCTCTACAGAAATCATAATAGGGTTGCAAGATTTTATCCATGAGGCATTGGAAAGTGGCTGGCACGCAGTGTAAGCCAAAAGGGAGTACTTTGAATTGAAATAGTCCAAAGGCGTTGAAAACATTATTTTCCTTATCTGGCCCATATATGCGGGAACTTGCCAGTACCCTTTTGTTAAGTCTAGGGTAGATCGAAAGGTGCCTGCTCCGAGTTTATTAATTAGGCCATCAATGTGTGGCATGGGATAGGCATTGAAGTCCGAAATGGCATTAACTTGTTGGAAATCTATGCAGAATCTCCAGGAACAGTCAGGTTTAGTGACGAACACGATAGGTGCGGACCACGGACTTGAAGGCTTGATAATATTGGCTTTCAACATTTTGTTGACTTCTTCAATCACTATCTGTTTACAGGCTTATGGGAGTCTATGTGGTTTTAATGAACCACTTTACCCTTAAGTGTTCTAAAATGCGCCAACTACATCTTTTAGATCGTCTTGTTGTTGGATAGATAGCTCTGGAGGAATTAATTCAAAGATATCTATCTCTTCTTGAACCAGACAGGCTAATACTTAATAATGTGTGGCCGACGGGTTCTCTCTCCACTCTTTCAAGAGATTTACGTGATGCAAATGGACCTTCTGTTTTCTGTCCGGTTTGGCTACTTTATAAGTACAGGTTCCAGTTCGTTGTAATATCTCATAGATTCTGTGCCACTTGAAAAAAAGTTTGTTTTCTGAGGTGGGCAAGAGGACCAGTACTTTCTATCCTATGGAGAATGATCTTAAGCTCACCTTTTTGTCGTAAGTGGATTTTTGTTGGCTCTGGGCCTTTTCCATATGAGTACAAACTAGATCTCTAAATAATATGTTCTCGCATTCTGGTGGTGTGCGAGATGGGAATGGGTGCCTCTTCTTGTTCTTCCCAGGTTTCCTGGAGCATGTCCAGGACATCTATAGGCTCTCTACCATAGAGGAGTTCAAAAAGAGAGAAACCGGTGGAGGCCACTGCAAATAGAGCCCACAGGATCATTCAATCCCAGTCTTTCCCGTCCTGATCTACCAATTTTCCTAAAACTAACTTCAGAGTTTTATTGAATCTTTCTACCAAGCCATCGGTTTGGGCATGGTACACAGACGTTCGCAATGTGGAGTAGCTCTTTGACTTCTGCCTTAACCTTACTCATAAAATTCAAACCCTGGTCCGTTAGTATTTCCTTGGGAAAACCGACCCTGGAGAAATACTGTAGAAGGTGTTTAAGGATTTGCTGTGTGGTATTATATTGCATTGGGAATGCTTCGGGATATCGGTTTGTATAGTCCACAATTACAAGGACATATTTGTTGCCTGGCCTCCGTGTTTCTAGAGGTCCAATTATGTCCATCCCGATTCTTGAAAAGGGACTTCTATGATCAGCAACGGGTACAGAGGGGCAGGTAATGGGATGTGTATGCAAGTCTTTTGACATATTTCACATGTCTGGATAAAGGTCTCCCGCTTTGAGCCCTCTACACCACCATCTTGCAAGTCTGAAACCCTCTGGGTCATTTTCGACTCAGCTCTCTCCTTCACCCAACACATCATGGACCTTACTAAGAATGCAGTCAAGTGAATGCAAGTGTCCTACGTGGGTTGGCAACAGGCTACAGACGTTTCTCCTGCTGACCTACACACGACAAAGAATGAAGCTGTAAGGACAAGAGGAAGCGCCTTTATTGTTCCAAAGGCGAAACGCTGCCAAGGACTTTTCAAAAAGCACCACAGACGTCTGAGCCCAAAATACTGTGCGTGCCCAAGTCATGCCCCTTGGTTCCCAGAATCCCTACTAATACTAGGGTACATGCGCATTTGCACACGCATTTCAAGTGAATGCAATGTGCTGTTTGGTTTGGCAAAAGTCTACGAACGTTTCTCCTGCTGACCTGCACACGATAAAGAATAAACCTGTAAGGACAAGAGGAAGCGCCTTTATTGTTCCAAAGGCGAAACCCTGCTAAGGACTTTTCCATAAGTACCACAGACTTCTGAGCCCAAAGTAATTATCTTGCTTGATTTTGTAGCTGTGTGTATAAGGGTTGGAAATTGTGGGCTGGGCTGTGGTGGGCTGGGCTTATTACGTCAAGAGCTGGGCGAACTGGGTTTTCTGTGTAATACCATTGCAACAATCCGCCCACTGAATATACCTTACTTATGCATGTTCATCCTTTTCTTTGTTTTTAGATACCTTGCGTGTCCAAGTCACGCCCCTTGGTTCCCAGAATCCCTACTAATACGAGGGTACTTGCGCATTTGAACACACATTTCAAGTGAATACACGTGTGCTGTTTGGCTGTTCGTCTGGTCGCAACGTCACAGCTAGCACACAAACAAATATTTAAATTGTATGCAGTTTGTTATAAATCGGCTTGGTCAGTGAAGCACGTCGGAATACCAGATCTTTTATTCATGAAGACGTGGAAAATATAGCTATTTTTATTTATTTTTTAAATATTCCAGTGTATGCACTACGGACTATACACGTTGAAAACGGGCATGCCGTCCCATATGGTGGATTCCCGGGCGTGTGCCACGTTGAAGTCCACGCCGCTCAGACCATCTCCTATTATAGCTAACCGCAAGAAGCTAACAGGCTTGAATTCCTTTGTATTGGATAAAAATTTCCTAGCAGATGATACACGAGACATCCATGACTTCTGTTGGCCTCGTGTTGCACCTTTAGGTGGCATATCTACGACAGAAAATGAGGAACTCCCCCGGCCTGCGGACAACCCAGATCCACAGGTAGAAATAATCAATAACTCTCTTACTGATACAGAGCTAATCTCGGGGGTGGTTGCTCCCTTAGCCGGGGGCAACCTAGTGCCTTCTATTGTTGACTTAACAAGCGAACCCATTCAAGTTGGTGAATAAGACAGGTTCATGGATGAGAAAAATTTAAATAGCAGCTTTGTGATGGAAGAACGTTATGACGATGATGTGCATGGTGTAATTGATGTAGAGCTGGCTCCTAGAGCTGGGAGTGTGCCCAGGCACTCGCCGATTGGTTTGCCAGCATGTTTCTCACCTTCAAATAATTGCCCCAAAGAAGGACTCATTTGTTAAACCAGTCACCAAGTTTATTTGAACCTGCAAACCAGACAGCCACTAACCTCTCGCTGTCCTTTATCAATCCAACGCAAAGTCGTCCCAAATATGTCTTCTCTCCCTAAATAAAATTACATGAGTCAGTTAAGGTAACTACAGATCTATCACTGATGCTGCAAATTACCCTAAATGCCATAAATACATCTGTTGCCTCTTTACTTAAGCTTTTTGAAAATTTAGAATGCAAAATCAGCCGCCAATCGAAACAGATTGACGGTTTGGTGTTATGGATGAAGAGCATTGATATTAAAATAAGGGAAAAACAAGAATTTAGGGAAAAAACATGACTTGTTGACAAGGGTATCATACCCAACGTGTCCCCTTCCGATTTACCTCAGTATATAGGAAGTGTTCTACCGAGTTTTCCTTCCGTTATTAGGCCAGCTTGTATATCGGAGGGGTCCAATATTGACAAGCCCCTGAAGGAGCAGAAGTAGTTTGTATAACATCACCTTCTCCCAAAAAGGTGACAGATATTGTAAAGAAGGCGCTTATTACTGTGCGGCATCCCGACCAGTTAAATACTAAAGAAAAGCTAGCGCCGCCGATGTATAATATATTTGACACTAAGGGCCTCATTACACGGTAGGCGGTAAGGGTTTACCGGTAACGGTAAACCCTTACTGCCTTACTACGAGTTCCCTTTGCGGGACCCGACCTTAACAGCTGGTTTTACCAGCCGTTAAAGTAGGGTTCCGCAAAGGGACCTCGGTGCAAATTGCGGTACCGTAATTAGCTCCTTCCCCATTCCCATTATGCCCTATGGGGGCAAAAATGGGAATGGGGAAGTGCCTTGGTGAATGGGGAATTACCGCCCCCATTCACCTTGGAGTAGGACGGTAATTCCGCCATCCACCAAGGCGGTCACAGTAAAATACCGGCGGCAACCATGGCGCTAATAGCGCCATGGTTACCGCCTACCATGTAATGAGGCCCCAAGTCTTTTAAGAAAGCATAATGCAGACTGATTAGAGCAAAACCGAAAAAAAACGAAAAAAAAACAGTACCCTGCATTCTAAGACAAGTGTGAAACATTTTGTTGAACGTGTAATGGCGCAAGGAAACTCTGTAACTCTCCAACCTGTCTCTAAAAGATTCTACAAAATGGTCAAAAGAAAGAATAGAGAGACAGGGGTTTTAGAGAGTAGTCCATCTGACTATACCTTGCTCAACGCCTTGATTGCGGCACTAGCAGAAGGGGGCCAGCCACAAAACCATACACATGCCAAAGCTAACTCAGCTTTGGGATCGGTGCCAGCAGTAGGCAGCAAACAAAACAAGCAAGCAATAACTCTTATAGCGCCAACAGTAGAGGAAGTGCCTGCTCCAAAAGATGACACATGTAAAGCTCAGATTAAAGAAATAAAAACACAGATACCTATTCAAGAGTAGGACATGGCAAGTAGGCTGTTCCCACAGATCAGAGACATGATACAGTCTACTTTTAAAGAACTTGTTACATCTCAACATCAGATCATCCACAGGGACGATGAAATTGAAAAAATAGACAGAATCACAGAAAATGGGCTGCGTGGCCAAACTAACATGCACAAATCAAACAATGATACCTTAAACAAATTCACAAATACTAAATAATGAATCCTGGTGATCAAGATGTATCTATGAGGAAAGCTCATCGAGCGGATCATTGTTTTATTTTGAAGTGCTGCTTGCACCGTTCCCTATGTATGATCTGAATAGAACGTCTGTTTTGGCAATCTTAGAAGAGATTCCCAGTCTACAAGACATAAACACTACTGATATATCTCAGGTTGAATTTCTTAAGGATTTGGATCTATCAATAGTGAGGATATGGTTGCCCTCCAGTGTAGTTAGAAATGTGTCATAATCTGTGCTGTGCCTGATTATGGCTATGAGTGTTGAGTTGTGTTGGTTGAAGAGAGGGAGATATGTCATAATCTGTGCTGGGCTTGATTATGGCTGTGAGTGTTGTGATGGTGGTGATGTCACTGACATTCTAGGTGGAGTGTTGATGTGGTGATGTCACTGGGACTCTAGGTGGAGTGTTGATGGATGTTTGGAGTGCAGGGTTCTACTGGTGTCAGTTGGACCTAATGTGCTGGGCTGGATGGATGCCCCAGTGCTTTCTCTACTTGACAACTAAGAGAATAAACCTACATGTAAACTACTTACCTTCTGGTGTTCTGGTTCTGTGAAGGAGGCTTAGTTTACCTCAAAATGTTATCTGGAAGGCAAAAGTGGAATTGTTTGCCTTAGGCTTTGTTTTGGCACAGGATCCATCAGCCAACAAGTGGATGACAGGGGGTGAGTCCCTTAGGCGACAAGAAGTAGGGATTAGTGCAAAAAGGCTACAAAGTCAGGATTATAAGCCATTTTATCAATCCTGCTCAAATCTGTAACCAAATAATCAAAAAGCCAACAAAACACTTGCCGTTGCTAGCTGGAATACTTGTGGCTCTTCACATCTAGCTGACTCGAGTATTAATGTCTTAGCTTCATTTCAGATTCTTGCATTTCAAGAGACTTGGTTAACTGTTTCGCCAATTTGGAATGGGTATGAAATCAGTCTACATCCAGCGAAATCAAATAGCAAGGGACGAGCCTCCTCGGGATTTATGGTTGCAGTGGCAAACAGGGATGGTCTAGAACTATTTCCATGGGCAACTCCCAACCATTATATCCAATTGGTTAGAATTATGTACTGCAAACATAACATTGCTTTATTTAATATCTACCGTAATCCAGCAGCTGTCTCTGACAATGTATTCTTTAATGATCAAGAGTCACTTTTAGACATGATGGTCCAAGCTCCAGACGTCACAAATGTAATTCTTGTTCGCGACCTTAATCTGCAATGTTTTGGACAAAAGTTCCCAAAATTTAAAAAGAAAAACTTTATCGCAGAAAGGCGGTTAACTTTGATGGACGATCGCCAGTTGGTGATGCTAAATGGAGCTTTTCCCGAGGAAATCCCCCCTAATAGCACTTGGCGAAGGGATGAAAGTGAGTCAATTATTGACTAAATTTATATGGATAAAGTAACATTTAGTCATACTCATGACTTTGAGGTAGTTTCACAAGTCTATAGCGATCACAAGCTATTGGTGGCTAAATGGTCTGTGGATGCAAATGATCTCCATAAATCGAATTTATATAAATATATAATTAACATCAACAATGCAGGAAATCGTTTTAAGTGGAATGAATCAGCTTTATATTCCCTGCTCCAGAATGGGTGGAGAGATGAACAATATACTGATACGTTCCAAGTATATCGGAGACAAACTTCCAAGCCTTATGATAAAGTAGCTAAATCAAAACATGTCTTTGATTTGGAGGTACAGGCACGCAAGGTGCGCTTACGTAAAGAGCTGAAACTGGCACTTTGTGCACCACTCTCCTTGTGACAACAATTAATATGGTCACTTAAATATAAACATCAGAATTGGTTGCGTATGGGGGGGGGCGCTGTTGAGCAGCCAAGGAAAATGGCTGCTTAGCTCGTGAGCTCCGTCGCTGCCCACCAGAATCCTTTCAACATCGGCATTAATCCTGACTGTTAGCTACAGCCACTACCACAATCTTTTTGCTGACATCGCCCTCTACGTGTGCCTGTAATCTGGGGCTGAATCGGTGGCCGGGGCCCGCACATCTGACACCTGAGTGCGGCCTCCCTGCGGGGCCTCGCCACGGATTCCGCGGTTGTTCGCGACCGCCAGCTCCGCCCGCTGCCTGGAGGTACTGCGGCATCTGATCCTGCTACGCCGCCGTCCGCAGCCTCCAGAGGCGCTTCCCCGCTGGGAGGACTGGCTCCCTCGCTGGCGCCCGAAAGGACTGTACCCCGAGGCTTCTGCTGCCCAGATTACTGGTGTGCGGAGGGGCGCCCCGGTGCTGCTGGCCCTTGGCTGCCTAGACTGTGCGGCGCTCCGATCCGCCCCGTGCGCCACGGGCTGGGCTGAGCCCCCCTGCGCCCGTATATAGGCACGGCCCCCGCCTTACATTCGGGGGCTGGGTTGGCCGTTCTGGCGGGCTGTGCTCGCGGCTGCCTGGGGCCCCGAAGATCCGGACAATCCACCGTGCGGGCGGTCGCCCCCCCGCAGTGAGAGGGTGCCTGTGACACCACCCGGGGAGGCGCCTGTGAAGTGACACCTACCACCCATCCCTCTTCCACGCAGATCACGCTGCTGGACTGCTGCTGACTTGGGCCCCGCACCCATTGGCCTCCTGAGGACACGCAGGTCTAGCCACCCTAAAGGCTGCAAGGTGGGTGCTGCGCCGTATCACCCCTGCTCCCTCCTGGTGCGGGCCCCCACTCCCCCAGCTGCTTGCATCACGTCCAGTGTGCTCTCATCGCCCACTGTGGGTCTGCCTGCACAGGAGCTCGGCTCCCTGCTAACTTCTCTGCCCACGGGGCTTGGGCTCCTGCGTCTTACCTTGCCACCAGAGCTGCGGCCGACCTGGAAGTGGTGGCCGCGCGTCCACCTCCTCGCCCCCCGCCACATTTTGCTCCGCAAGTCATAATGCTGGGGCTCCTACAGCGAACTGGCAAACCTCGGGGTGCCATTAGAGGGGGAGGCGCCCCACTCACTTTGTTGCACGATTGGTGACGGTGTCACCCCCTTAGTTGTATGTGACCCTCTGGTCGACTAGCCGTCAGCTCGGCGCCCTGGGCCTAAGCATACCCCAGTGAGCCAATACTCACACAGAATAGGCTGGGGCCCCCCTCAGTTCCTTCTATCAACGAGGCCTACGCTCCCCCACGAGACCCGCGCTGGTCTGGCCCCCTGTATACCCCCTGGCTGGCCTTGGCTCGCGGCTACTTCACCTTTGCTGCCTCGCCATAATCTGCCTTCCCCACCCAGTCGGTACAATACCTACAGGCTGTAGCCGCTGATCTGCCACCATCCCCCCTGCAACGCCTCTACCAAGTTGAGCGTGGCTCCCCACCATAGCAATGTCCAACAGAGCGTGGGGTGCTAACAAGGGGGGCGCTATGGACAAGTTTGCCAAGGTGGCGCCTAGGGCAGACCTGGCGTCCTCCTCGGCAGCACAGGAGGATATCGAGACCCTGCCGGACCCCCTGCAACCGGACCTAACCACCATGATGGAGTCCATGGCAAAAAAAAATTGACCAACATGGGACCAGGCTCACTGAGACGGAGCAAAGGATAGGGACCAATGAGGATAACATTCATACTCTCCAAAACACAGTTACTGAGCTCGTCCGTGACATGAAACAGGTCAAGGCCAAGAATGATGACCTCGAATCGAGGTCACGACGAAATAACATTAGCATAGTGGGGGTCCCTGAATCTGCACTGAAGGGCCGCATGGAACTCGCGGTCGAGCAACTCATCAAAGATCTCCTTGGCAACCCCGAGCTCTCACCATTCTTTACAGTTGAAAGAGCGCATCGCTCTCTGGCACCCCGGCCTAAACCAGGCGATTTCCCCAGGCCAATCATTGCGAAATTATTGAGCTACAAAGACAGAGATCACATACTCCGATTGGCCAGAGAGAGAAGGGAGCTGAGGCTTGAATCGCAAATCATCAGGATTTTCCCTGACTTTTCGGTGGGAGTTCAGATGGAGAGACGCTGATTTAGCGGGGTGAAGAAGATGCTGAAAGATAGAAAAATTGAATACTCTATGCCTTTCCCTGCTCGACTGAAATTCATCCATCGCAATAAAAGCTATTTCTTTACGGTCCCTGACGAGGCTGTTAAGTTCATCGAAGCACAGATCCCACTGTTGAATCCTCCAGAGGGACCAATGGACGATGATTAATGCTGTAACTCCCAGGTTCCTGCGCTGGCCTTTTGGGGTCGAGGGCGACCAAGGGACGGTTCACCTGGCGAACTGTTGCTTGCCTCCGTGACATCCCATTTGCTGGCCTGCCTTGGCCCTCTGGCACCATATCTAGTACTTTATCTTCTGAGGGAGTTGCCTCCCTGTATCCCATGTTTCTGCTGCCACATTCCGGGCCCGTACTTTGGAAACTTTGCCGTATTGTCATGTACTGACCTGTGGTAGTTCCAATTTCGTCCTTGCTATCCCGAAAAACATGGTTATCCTCTCTTCGCAACCTGTACTTTACTAGTCGAAAATACTGAAAAATGTAAATGATGTGTTATCATGCAAAGTTTTAACAATGGTGGGCTAGACGGCAGCAGCAGCCCCCACTGCAGCTGCAATGCCGTTTATGGCGGCGGGTTTGTGTTCAAGCCCCGGTTGGGCTACTTCTCAGGCGCTGCCGAGTTGGGGATGGCACGCAGTTTGTTTTAAGGGTGGCTTTCAACGCACTGCTAGTCTTTACTGGGCGGTGAGGGTTGGGGGATGGACAGTTGGGGTTTGTTTTACACAAAACGGCAGGATGGTATTGACTGGTACTAAAAGGTGGCGGGTCTGCCTCATTACAGCACTCCTGGTGATATTCGTAGTCAGATTCCACATCTGGGATGTTCCTTAACTCACAGACCTGGGGCCCCAACAGATATTATACTCAGTACTCCACTCAGTCCAGGGGAGTACTCACCCTCATTCACAAATCGGTAGGGTTCACACATCCCACATTGATCCAGAAGGCAGATATGTGATTCTACATTGTACTTTAGCTAACGAAGAGTGCCTGCTTGTGAATTCGTATGCTCCCAACATTGATTCCCCTGAATTTATAGACACAGTATCTGCCATTCTCATGAAATATGTAGATGTCCCCATTATATGGGGCGGAGACATGAACTTTATACTCGATAATACCCTGGACAGAACAACCATTGCCCGCAGACCCACAACCCGTGCTGCCAAACGGCTCCAAACTCACATGAGCTCTTTGAATTTACACGATGCTTGGAGAACACTCCACCCCCAGGAGAGAGACGACACCTTTTACTCTACGGTACACGATAGTTCCTCAAGAATAGATCTATTCCTCCTGTCGGGCGACCGGATGGGCAGGGTTTTTGATGTTAAGATCCTCCCACGCACGCTGTCTGATCACTCCCCCGTGCTGCTACAGATCCAACTTGGTAATGCCTATGGACCCGTCCCGCCTGGCGTTTCAAATCCGGCGCCCTATCAGATATCGTCTTTAGGGCTGAGATACTAGCGGACATAAACTTGTTCTTCGAAAACAACAATACCTCCGACACGCCCGAGGGGACCCGCTGGGAGGCATTCAAAGTTTACATCAGAGGGATGTGTATAACTAGGGAAGCTGGGGTACTCAAAGCCATTAGGCAGGCCTTAAATAACTCAGAAACCAAGCTTAAAACCCTAGAACAAGAGTATGCTTCCAATCCAGCACCTGCAACCCTAGCGAAGATTAGAACAGAACTTGAACAATTTGAAGTACATGCCCTAAGTGAAGTGAGATACTATGCCCGCCCTGTGGCTGCCCGAAGGTATGGTGAGGGGGATAGGCCGGGCAGGACCTTGGCTAAACTGGTGCGGACGGAGGGAGGTAGGACCCGGATAGATAGTATTATCAATGAGAAGGGGTTGAGACACTGGTCAGACCAGGCTATCCTTGACACTTTTACCAGCTTCTACGCCAACCTATACGGCCCGCAGCCTGAGCACACAGCCTGTGACCTTGACGTCCTGCTAGAATCCATCCCTATGACCTTGATCTCTCAAAGCACCAAGGAACTTCTCGATGCCCCGTTTTCCTTAGACGAGATAGTCCAGGTGATCTCGGATCTTCCTAAGAGCAGGGCTCCGGGCCCCAATGGGCTCACATCCGAGTTCTACCAAGAGCATGTTGCCATATTAGTGCCCATACTGCACAGTGTCTGGACTGAATCACTCCGTTCACATACCACCCTCCCCCCTTTTAAGAGAAGCATTAATCACCGTCCTCCCTAAACCAGGGAAACCTCCAGACGCATGTGGTTCCTATAGGCCCCTGTCGCTCATCAACACGGACATGATGATCTTTGCTAAGGTAATTGCCAATAGGTTCCTCCCATTCATGCCCCACTTGGTCCATGCTGCCGACCAAAGCAGATTCGTCCCTGGTCGCTCTACGACACTTAACATCCGGCGTCTCTTTAATGTGCTGTCTAGAATTGATCCGAATGTTGACGCAGTGGCAGTCACATTAGACGCCCAAAAGGCGTTTGACATGGTTTCATAACTACACAGGGGTACCCGACAGGGCTTTCCATTCTCCCCCATCCTCTTTGCGCTTGCTATTGAACCCATGGCCGATCATGTCAGGGATCGACACACTCGTAAGGGCGTTCGTTTGCAGGATACACCAGAAATCATTTCATTGTACGCGGATGACGTACTCCTATACGTCAGACAACTCTCCACATACTTGGACCCTATCATTCCAGACATAACAAAAATAGGCACGTACTCAGGCTTCACCATCAACTACTCTAAATCCGAAATCATCCCTCTAACTAAAGCAACTCAGCAACCGTACTGTGAATTCCCCCTACGCTGGTCCCCGTGCAGAATCAAGTACCTCTGGGTGCAGGTGTCACTGGCTAAAAGTTCCTTGCTGGCGGACAATTACGAAGCAACGGCACAGCTCATCGAATCCAAGATGCTCAAGTGGCGCAATCTCCTGCTATCCCTTGCGGGCAGACTCTCCCTAATAAAAATGACTGCGGTCCCCAAGCTTCTCTATATATTTGCTAATGTGCCAGTGTGACCAGGCAAGCAATATTTCAAGAGGCTTCACACGGCGTTTGCTCAATTTCTCTGGCATTTCGGGGCGGTCCGCAAGAAGTGGCAACATATGACCCTGCCTTATGAAAAAGGGGGCTTTGTTGGCTTGTACTGGAACGCTGCACAGGCCCAACATGCCACCCATTGGTACACACACCCAAATCCGCCCCCACACGTTAAATTAGAGAAAATGGCGGGGGACGGCATCCACATCATGACCTTACTACTACACTATACATTTTGTGCGGATGCCCCATTAGACCCGATGGCCACCACGATCAGGACATGGAATAATATCCATATTATAAGTGGCTCCCCTTATGGCAATTTCCCGGCCTCCCCCCTACATACGACCAACATCTCTCTCAGCGTTGGGAAAACCTGGGCTATGGGCCCTGACTGACCTATATCCTGATGGCACATTTATCACCCCTCAAACATTGCGCCCCGGGCAACCCAACTCTGCGCTTGACTTGCTGCAATACTATAGGCTGAGAGCAGCGATACGGGTAATGTGGCCCTCCTTTCCAGAGGAACCTCCAGACGCACCTGAACTCCAGTACATAGCAAACTCCACAGGCTGCAGGGGCATAATATCCTCCCTGTACAAAATACAGATGGGAAGCTAAAGAATATATCCATGGAACCACGGGAAGCATGGGCTAGGGAGCTTGAAACGGAGATCTCTGACTAAATGTGGAGCAAAATGTGTGCACACACGCGCAATGTCTCACTTAACGCTAGGTTCCGCTGCATACAATACAAACTTCTCAATAGGCTTTATTACACTCCTTACAGAGTAGCGAAATTCACGCTCACCTCGACACATACATGCCCGAAATGCAAATCGGGCGAGGCAGATCATGTTCATATGTTTTGGTCCTGTGCTGCGCTGAACACGTTTTGGGTGGAGGTGACAGAGGCGCTCTCGGAGATAATTGGCTCCCCAGTGGAGATGGACCCATTAGCCTTGCTGTTTGGTATTTGGACTGGAGAAAATGAAAGGAAAATGTCAAAATTCTTGAATGTAAGTGCTATTGTAGCCAAAAGATGTATATTACAATGTTGGAAGCGCCACCCCTCCCCACCCTTAGCATGTGGTTGACGGCCCTCACCTGGGTACAAACGTGTGGGGAAGAGTACATCGGATCCTTGCCCATGCCTTCCCGCCCCAGAAATGTATGGTCGGAATTTTCGGGTTATCTGAACAACAAAGACAAGGTCGCGTGGACCTCCACCCCCTAACCAGCCCAGCAGGACTCATCATGATGGACGACTCATTCGTGCTATTCCACAATGTCAACCCCCCCAATATGAGCTGTTGATAATAGCTGTGATGTAATGTGAATATGTGCTGTTATGTTGTTTGCTTGTCTACACGCAATCTGTGCTGGACCTGTCTCTACCTCCTGCCAATAAACAAAAGTTTAAAAAAAGAATTTGTTGCGTACGTATAGAAACATATTGTATCAACGTGACGGTGAAGACATGTTAAGAACAATTAAATCCAAAAATAGATACATGGACATTGCTAAATGAAGCCACACAGCCTGGACAAGTTACTGTACAGATAAATGGGGTGACACAGCACAAATGGATAGCACATTTTTTTTAAATGTATGAATGTCCCAAACCATATGTTGAGTGCAAGAAAACCCCCCACCACAGTTATGCAGATCTGCAAATTACTTGGGAAGACATTTTGTTCTTTATAAACAAATCCAGTAGCTCAAGGGCTCCAGGCCCAGATGGGCTAAGTAAATGGAGCTTTAAGCAACATCCAAAGATATGGGCTTTAATCCTTTATAATCTTTTCCTACATATTGTTAAGAACAATTGTCTTCCTGAGTCATGGAGAAGCGCTGTTGTAGTGCCTATTTTCAAGAGGGGCGATCGGTCATGTCCAACAAATTACAGACCGATTGCTCTTCTTGATGAGCCGAGCAAACTCTTTTCAAAGATTTGTTTTGAGGGAGTTCAGTGAATGGACCGTGAAGTATGCTGAACGTGACGTATTTCAAACTGGGTTTATCAGGGATGGGGACGGCCATTAATTTGCTTACTATCAAGGCCATCATTTCCCACCATGTCCCCCTTAATCAGTCACTATATTTAATCTTTGTAGATCTGAAGGCAGCATTCAATTCTGGGTCCAGGGAACTTCTTATTGAGAAATTAAGTAGAGCTGAATGCCCGGCCCATTTGGTACAACTCATATGAGATCTCCCCACCAACACTAGAATGCAAGTCAGAGTCGATCTACAGGGCTCCTTGACTCCATATATCGAGACGCGAAGGGGGCTGAGGCAAGGATGTATCCTTGCCTCGGACCTATTCAATTTCTTTATATCGGACATTCAGGACTCCTTTGAGGATATTCTGACCGATTCACCCAAGTTAGCATCTAGACCTGTCTCTGCGATTCTGTATGCTGACGAACTTGTTTTAATTTCGAAATCACCACAGGGGGTGCAGAGACTGCTGGATGTGCTTTATTTATATGTACAGAAGAATCTTCTTTCTATTAACATGACAAAAATCAAAGTTATGAGGTATCACTACATATTATCCCCACCAAAAATAGGCGATATTTTCGGGGGGATACATTTTGGGGGTTTTCGGAGCGGGGTTGCGGGTGTGTCCTCCGCTCCTTTAAAAATTATTCAGGGATGGCAGGGGTGTCCCCCGCAGATTCCATGCCTTAATGTCAACGCAAAAATATGGCGATATTTTGTATGGTGATATTTCTGCGTGGATATTAACACATGGAAGCAGTTAGTAAAAATAATCATAAACCTAAGAGAAATTACAAGTGGCTGCTTCAGGGAGAAGTGCTGGAGCAGGTACATCACTACACATATCTGGGCGTTACCTTGTCTGACAAAGCAGATAAGGCTCACTTTCAGTGCCTGGAATCTAAACTAAGTAGATCTATTTCACAGGCCACTATCATTGATGGTAAATATGGGAAGTTTTCGCTTTTATCAACATTGACAATCTTCTTACAAAAGACAGCTCCAATTGTTTTGTATGGTGCTGAAACCAAAAATCTGATGAGTGAAGTAATGTGGAACAAGCTCGAATTTAAGTTTTGGAAACGCCTTCTCCGGTTGCCAGGTTGTGTAACCGGGGTAATGATCAGGCATGAACTAGGGATGATCTCATTGTATGCACGATACATCTGGCAGTCTATTGCACTCTTTAGAAAGTGCCTCATGGCAATTGATTCAATATTGCTCATTGGTATTATATCAAGACAAATGTTTCGGTCACATGACTTGTTTGTTAGGAGATTGACAACTACTCGTGCGTTAACTGATGCAAATATATCACTAGATGTATTGATTTCCAATCCAAGGCGAAAACACTACTATTCCAACTGGATTGGATCCAGGCCCGGAATAAGTGTATGAAGTACCAAGATTTTTGTAACCAACCTTTTGTCTTCAAAAAATGTTGTCAACCAGAAAAATATCTGAAACAATCTCCATCTCCGCAACAAAGCTGATTTTATGCGGGTGCGTTTTAATCTTTGGCCAACTCGAGAAATACAGAGCAGACGGAATTCAATTGTAACAAGAGATTCATTTTGCTGTTTTTGTGGGACACTTAATGAGAAAGAAACTTTGAAACACTTATTGACATTGTGTAATAAATTAATTAATCCGCGTATACAGTTTCTGGAAAAGCCTTATTACGATCACCTGGTCTCTGCGGGGACGTTGGAGCATGGTTGCAGCCCTCCCAGCAAGTAGAACCCCCCTGTCTGCTTTCTCCCACTGCAAATAGGCTGTGGGCTGCTGTGATGAATTGGAACACTGCTCCTGCATAGATATGAGAGGACGTACGTTTGCTGGCCTGTGAGTGAATTCCCTCTCAAACCCTTCTTCCCATAGCGTGGTTTCCGTGAGCATGCATTGACCCATTAAGGCTCACCTGTAGATTATTAAAGTTGAGCTCTCTGTCCTGCTACTTCTGGCAGGGCCGCATTTAGGATGAGGACTGAGTTCCTTCACTGGTCCTTCATATGTGGTGTCCAGTCCAGCTGCGACTATTCCACGCCTTTCTGGTAAGTGCCTTTCAGTTTTCTCTTTGTCTTGAAGTATTTGTATTGTCTTTCTCACAGCCTATTGTCAGCTCTGTAATAAGGTCTATCTTTCTCCCAAATAGGTGTGATTGCGGCCCAGCAGAGCACAGAGCACGAGGCGGCTCCAGATGAGGAGCGGAGGATCCCACGGCAGTCCGGCAGCAGGTAAGTGAGCTTTTAAGGATAAGCGCAAAGAATTTAGCAAGCGCAACCTCAAACTGAAAGTTCATAATGTCTAACCTTGCCTTTTGTCCTTTTAAAGGGTCCGCCTTCGTGGATGAAGAAGATGTCATGCCACGGTGCCCCGAGCAGAAGTCCTGCGTGCCGGAGGATGAAGAAAATGTCGTGCTGCAGTGCCCAGAGCTGAAGTCCTGCGTTCCGGAGGATGAAGAATGGACGCCAGTGGGCAGGAGATTGGATTCCCAAAGGTAAGTGCTGCTTTCTCCCAGGTGGCCGTGAGCGTTAAGGCTGCATGCGAATGCAGATTAACGCGAAGCGTGAGCCTTGGGGTTGGGTTGGCTTTTATAGCTGAGCTCTTAAGGCCACACCTGCTAGTTCTGTTCTGCTTGCCACATCCTACGACTCCTTGAAGTTCAAAAAAGGTAGCAGGCGCTCTTCTCCAGAACGAACACGGCATGACAACCTGTTCTGAGATGAGAGTTTGCAGCAACGCTTTTTGCTCTTTTGCTCACTGTACCTTTCACAGATGGGAAATATCCATTTGCATATCAGTCTTTGTCCCGCCCACATGGGCAGTGCAGCACCAAAATGCTATGGTAATTCCTCTCTGAACAAGAGTACCAACAGCAACCCCATACACGCGTTTCAGCCTTATTGGGCCTCATCAGTGAGGTGAAGCTTTGCCTCTCTGAGCACAGTGAGCAGGGAGTCCACGTCTGGTTGCCCCCAGGTAACTCAGGGTGACCAACCCCAAGTTCCTGGCAAATATTTCAAAAAAGGTACCAGGCACGCCTCTCCAGGAAGAACATGGCATGATAACCTGTTCTGAGGTGAGAGTTTGCAGCACACGCTTTTTGCTCACTGTACTTTTCACAGATGGGAAATATCCATTTGCATATCAGTCTTTGTCCCCAGCACCAAAATGCTTCCAGCTCCACCTCCTCAGAGGCATTCTTCCTTTTCTCACCCTCCCCCAGAAGCTCAATGGCGCCAGAGCTCTGGTACTCTCCAAGCTGGACTATTGCAACAGGCTCTTTCTTAATCTCCCGCTTTCATCCCTTTGCCACCTCTGTCTAATCCAGAATAGGGATGCAAGATTTATCCTTGACCTCAAGCCCAGAGACCGTATATCTCCAGCCCCTAAATCCCTCGACTGACTCATGGTGGCTGAAGACCCTCTGCATCATCCACAAGGCCTTCTGGGACCACGCCATCTTCACCTTCCCCTCCCTAAATACTCCCCAGCTAGAGCCATATGCTCCATTTTCAAAAAGGGGAATAGAGGTATACCCAGTAACTATCGACTCCTGGCGATGGCTGATTCTAGTTGCAAAATATTCTGCTCACTGCTCCTAGAGATTATTAATACTTGGAGTAAATGAAATAAGTAGTTACTACCCCAAAAACTGGGTTTAGAAAGGGCCATAGTACCCTGGATAATATGGTAATGTTAAACTATATAATTGCTGACACTCTGGAAAAAAAAGGGTACCAACTTGTATGTCTATTATATAGACTACTCCAAAGCCTTTGACATGGTAAATAGATATAGACTTCGGAGCAAACTTGCAGACTGCAAACTCTGCCCAACAGTGCTGCATTTCCTAAGAGAAATGTATACAGATACTACTGTCACTATCTGTCTTAGTAAATGTGGTCATATTTCACCCCCAATTCACACCAACATAGGCCTGAAGCAGGGGTTTGTCACCTCCCCTTTATTGTACAACCTTTATGTGGCGGACATGTGGGAGAGGTTTGAAGGAATTAACAACCCGCCTAAAGTTCGAGAGGTGACCATCAGATGGTTTATGTATGCAGATGATACTGTGCTCCTTGACAAAACACTGATAGGATTACAGAGGATGCTAAATGTGGACCATGAATATGAAAAAGATCATTTGGAATATTAATGCGGAAAAAACAAAGATCATATATTTTGAAGGGAATAAAATAAAAAATAGAGAAGAAGAGATTTAAGTGGAAGTTAGACATAGAAACCATTGAGGTTGTGGAGATCTACCCATGGGTATGCCCATGATAAATGATCCTCCCAGGGATTTTTATTTTGAGATGATTAAAACTAAAGGTCATGAAAAAATGGAATGTAATTAGATCTTATATGTACAAAAAAGGGGGTCATTCTATGAAAGGTTATTTAGAAATGTATAAAAGCTGCATTGTACCTGGGGAATTATATGCAATGGAATCTGTGGAGGAAAAATGCACTACTAATCTAGGCAAAAATGAGGGTAAATTATGGAAGCCAGTATTGATGGTGGCTAAATCAACCCCAGTGGAGTCATTGAGATGCGAGTTGGGTCTAACAGCACTCTCCGCTTTATGGAAGATAAGATGTTGTAAGCTTTATGTGAGAATTATGGTAAGAGACTGTTCTGAAGTGGGATTAATGAGCATCACTGGCAATAGCTTGCTAAAGAAGGATAAGATGAATAATTTCATAAAGACATTGGAAAAAATTGAGATTCCTTTCCTTGATGTTATCAATGTGATATTACTGAGTGAAGTTGGAGGTATTACATTTTCTTTATAAATGTCTGAAATATAAAGCTATAGAATGGGACCTTACTGAAAATATGTCCATATTGGCCGGGAAGAAACGGTATGGTATGTATATACCACAGGGAATGAAACCCTCTCTTCCCCGAGTAAAGATTCTCTAGATGTATCACTCATTTACGGTTCAATATTTTACCCTGTAATGACTATGTGGGGGCTTGGACCGGTGCTCCGTGGGAGGCAAGAGTCTGTGGGTATTGTGGGAGTGAGGTAGAGACTGCAAGACACCTGGTAACGGCCTGCCCCAAATTACAGCAATGGTATTCTAAAGGCTATAAAGATATAGGCTGGACCTTAGAATGGTTACCAGTGATCAGTTCTTGTCGATAATATATATAGCCAAAACTCTGTTTTATATTGGAGCTGCATATTATATCTGGAAAAGAGCTATAATTCAACCGGTTAATGAAGGGCCACCTACTAGTATCATTGGTATAACGTAAGAAATCTTGGTAGTCACAGTGGGAATGATTTGAATTAAAATTATAGTGGTTCTAATGTATATGGTTTTATCAGTACAGAGATGGTATTATATTATTTGAGGAACATCGATACAATGACATGATGAAGCCTTTATATAAGTGAATTTTATGTAAAAGGTAAACTGAAATGGAATAATTGACTAAGGGAATTCATTATTGTGAGTAAGATAATATGTAATGAATTGTAACAAATTGATATGTTCTAATATGTGTAAATTGCCAATTGTATTTGAAGTTTGGATTCAAATTTTATACAGGGTATAAGGTCTTGATTTAACCAATTGCATTTTAAAAAACTTTTTTTAAATGCACTTGCACGGCCGAATGCTACGAGGCTTAGTGGGACCATGACTGTATATTTACTGTTTTTGCCATGGTTATTATTTACCCTGTACCCTTCCCATTTAGCCTTGTGGCGCTTTGAAATACTATTCTGCTGTATAAAGGGCTTTACAAATGCTCAATACAATAAAATAAATAAAATACATCAAATAAAAGTCTTGGGGAAGGGAACCCTGATCCTTGAGACATTTATTAACTTGAGGCTGGTGTCTCAAGGGTTCTTTGTGCTTGGAACTGTGTTACTTGGAACTTGGGGACGGGAACCCCGGGGAGTACTGGTTAAAACTGTATCATCCTGAACGCAAGCGGTACATTTGAGACTTTTCGGCTGGAACTGTTTTATACCTGAGAAAGGAAGCTGTGAGCTGGAAGAGGCTCAGAACTTTATGTTGGACACATTCTTTGATTGCTGACATCCCTACACATTGTGTAGATTATCCGTGAGGGCAAGTATAGGTTTAAATACAGATTCTTCAGTTGAACTCTTTGACTCAGACTATCCTCAGTTTTATTTAGATTGGGAAATCCCACCTTAGTATAGGACAAGTTAGGTCTTCAACCATCCTGACATTTAGGTTAATTAAAGTAAAAGTGTTTGTTTTTAATTCAGAATTTGTTGGCGGCGCCTTGCTTCATGATGCCTTCACAATACCTAAATCAGTGCCATGAGCACATCAAATTTACTTTTTGGATGTGATGGTCAGAAGGAACGCTGTTTACCAGCATCTACGAAAGCCGACTGATGTTAATAATACATTGTATTTTGGCAGCTTTCTTCCTTCACATCTGAAAGCAGGCTTGCCATACAGTCAATTTTTAAGGCTCAAAAGGATTGTTTCCAGTATGGATATATTACAGAAAGAATAAAACCTGATATCAGAAAGGTTCTGTAACCACAGATACCCCTCTGGCATTCTAGAGAAAGCAGTCTTTTAAGCAGAAACCCATAGACGACACAATCTACTAAGAACGAGTCCTAAAAGAGAAAACATCTGGATAATCCATACCTACAATACCCTCCACAAAGACACCAAGTGACTAGGATAATCAATTAAACAAATGGAATGTGATCAAACGAGGTTCCATGCTTCAGAGGTTGTTCCCGGAACCACCCATGATGGCACATAAAAAAGGGGAAGAAACTTAAGGGATACATTGGTCCGAGCAGAAAGGCCCAAAAAACCTCAGAGTTTATTACACAAGTCAAAGATAGCCACAAACCTGTGCTTGAACTGTCAAGGTTGTGCAAATGTCATTAAAGGTGATCACATTAGACACCCTAACACAGACAAGAAGATTATGCGACATGACTTTGCCACTCGTGACAGCAAAAATGTAATTTAGGCTCTAAGGAACCCCTGTGAGAAGTACTATGCGGGCCAAACGACCCACAAAGCAAAAGAGCGGTGGACTGAACACTAGTCGAATATCGGAAATGCGAACTTTAAATCCCCAGTCTACAGACATTTTAAAGAAAACCGACACTCCGGTTGCACAAATGAAGTGTGTTATTCTAGGAATAATACATCCCCTCCTCATGGGAGGAGATGTAAACAAGAAGCTGGAACAACCTAAGCTCTTTTGGATGCCATTGCTCCACTGGCTATGAACAAGGAGTTATACTTAGGCTCATTCCTTTAGAACTCTGGTTTCATTGTCTCAGCTAGGCTGCCAATTAGATATACAATGACATGTAGCTGAGCTATAAGTGATTTCTTTTGTCTACTTTAGAGATTTTGCTCCTTTGTATTTGCTTACATTTCTAGAAGGATTCTAGATCTTTACATACCCCTTGTAAGTATTTGATTACTGCTGACATTGTAATATTTTTGTATTCTAATATTAGTTTACACACTTTAATTTGTCTTCAAGAAACTATGCCTATATGCACACTCTAAGATTCACGGGCCTCTTGCTTCTATGCTTCATTTTAGGTTTGACTTATTGGTTGCTCATTGTGCGTTCGTTTGAGTGAGGAGGAGACAGCAGACTTATGGGACACTACCGTGCTGTATTGCTGAACCTACTGCTATTATTGTATTGATTATCTTTACAATTTACACCTGTGACTTTATGTCACAGGTTACAGATATTGAGGGGTTTATGTGTCATATCTTGGCCCGAGGAAACCATGAGATTGATTACTGTCCCAAGACTGTTTCTTAAAATACCTTAGATGCTGTCCAACTTTAGACTACTATTATAATCCATGGTATGGAATTAAGCTCTAACAAGCTTGAATATCTACACAGTATGAGCTGTGCTCATTACCATGCACTACAGGCCCAGTAGGATCTTTATTTTTATGGATAAGGGAGTACATCAACTGCACAAGATCTTCAATCCTTTTGGTAATGGAGTTACATGGTTGACGCTTTGCCTAGTATAACTTTTCCCTGCACTAATATTCACTATTGTTATACTGCCCTATTGTGGCGTTTATATCACATGCCACATAAAAAAATATCACCACTTTTGACATGGGTTGCACTCGCTACGCATCCGTCACTTTGTTTACCTATATGACATCGTCGCCGTCCTTGCGCAATGTTGTCATCACATAAATTATGCACGCTGCTTGATTTAGCAGCCATTTTGGATCAGATTCTTTCAAACAGAATAGGCCGCGGTTTGCGAGCCTTGGATGTATTTCCCCAACGTCCATTATTCAGTAAGTGTTATTAGGTATTTGTTGCTTTCTCCATTCTACCTTTGTGCCCATAGATAGGCTTTTCTTTTACTAACAATATACATGTTTCTAAATGTATCTCGAGGATTGGAAGAGCTATCCTAAATTGACTTGTGGCCAGATATCCATATCCTCACATTATCATTCATCACATCTCACGTGAGGCGAGTTCCTATTCTTTTACTTATTTATAGAATATTTGGGATACATGATATTGAACTCCTTATGGATATAGTTACTTGCACCTTTAGTTCTCCAGAACTGAAGCTGAATTTAATTGGGACCGGTTTTTGGTATTCTGCTCTGATTCACTATTTTATAGTGTGAACCACATGAGAGGTGATTTCTAGATTTTGTCTGATTTGCAGGTATTGTTTGTTGAAGATATTAGACTATCCTTGGATTTACAAACATTGGTTATTGACAGAGTGATCCATACTTACAGGTTCTTGACGTGCATCAGTTCTTGGCTGGACGATTTTCGAACTGAAGAAGTGTGACCTCAGGATTGCCTGAGAATAAGAGGAGGTGAGATTGTCTTATTTTTCATCTTTCCTTGCCACCCTAGGTTGCAAATATAATCTAATAGCTCTCATTATTTTGTTTTGAATTACTAGAAGCAGTGTTTCGATCAACTCTATTCATTGGTGATGTTTGGACCATGGAATTTATGAGGTACATTTTCAAATTTATGTTACTCTCTTGATAATTTTATTTCATCATAATTGTCTCAATGCTGATTATCTGTAGTCTTATAAATATACTCATATAATTTCTGTTTTGATTACTTCCAGAATTTTGAATGAATCATACCCCGATGAAGGAATGAACTTTTGAGACGTGTTGGGTTACGCATTACATTTCTTTTGCACCATGATGAATACCAATGTATTACTTTATTGAGTGAACACATTTTGAAATGTATTCATTTCTATATTTTCATCAAATATATCTTACTTTTTGTAACACTTTCTCGCAATGGAAATTGAAAAGTTTGGCTTCTTTGGCCTCAAATAGTGTGCAGGGGACGCGAGTTCCCTTCTTTGGGAACTTGTTTTCCATTGTATATTCCAGTGTCCATTCAGGAGTGATAACTTGCTCAGATGGTGGTAGGAGCTGACCCCACCCTGCCACAACATGAAGACATGCCATGCAGTGGGCTAGTAAAGAATCCTGCAAGTGAGGAAATCCCCAGCAAGGACAGACAGAAAATGAATCCATCAGTCAGGAGAAAACTCTTATACATCCCACAAACAAGAAAATGAGCTTAGTAACTTGCTACATTACCATAAATGAATGCCAATTTCCCTGCTCATTTTACGCCTTCCTTTGGTCATTTACTTTGGTCCCTCGCACCTGCCCCACAACGGCCTCCTCCTGCAGGCTAACTGGCCCTTTTGATTAAGGCAGCAAAAAAAGCAATCATTTTAGTCCACCATAACTACCCAGCCCTCCATTTTGACAGACCAGTGCTATCACACTGCATTTTAGCATTTTATTTTATTTATTCAACATTTGTATGGCGCCTATACAGCAGGAAGACAAAAAGGGGGGATGGCAGAAGAGAAAACAACAGCAATATCCTTCCTACTAGGATCGTGCAAGCGCAGTAACAAGAAGTGCAGGGGGAGGGGCCCAAGGGGATGGGCAAATGCCAGGGGAGGAAGGGGTAGGGGTGAATAGTGTGAGAACGAGTATGGACCAGTCTCAGTGGATAGTCAGGGAATGGGGCCCGAGGTAAAGTGCTCGTAAAGGGGTGTAGGGGAATGCTGGTCGAAGGAAGGCCTGGCCCTGGAAGACACATATGGGTTACAGGGAACCAGTCGCAGTGGCAGGTGAAGGCTAGCAAGGGAGGGGGAAGGAGAAAGAGAAAAGGAAGGTCTTGAGAAGTTTCCAGAACTTAAGGAGATCCAGCTCAAGACGTAGAGGGGCAGGGAGACCATTGCAGAGGGAGGCTCCTGCCGAAGAAAGATCTACCACCCCCCCACTATCTGCTTGGAGAATCATCTGATATGCAGAGAGTTGAGTTGGCGCTAGGAGGACTGAAGTATTTATGTTATATTATGTTTATTAGGTTTATATAGCGCTTTAATCCAAAGTGCTTTACAGTATAACAACAAGGTACAATAATGAAAGAAGCATATTTACAATCATGAAACAAACCAGTGAGACAATATGTAGAACAATTTACTGTTGCATGTAGCGGTGCCCCTACACCCATAAACACTTGTGGATGATGCAGAGGGTCTTTAATTCAATCCTTGCAACCGCCGGGAGCCAGTGGAGAGATTTTAGGGCTGGAGAGATGCAGTGCCTGGGCTTGAGCCAAGGAAAAGCCTTGCAGTCCTATTCTGGATTAGTTGAAGAGGGCAGAGGGAGGAAAGAGTAAGGTTAAGGAAGGGGCTGTTGCAATAATCCAGCCTGGAGACATTGCATTTCTGGGGAAAGGTGAGGAAGGGGAGAATACCTCTGAGGAGGTAAAGCTGAAAGTGGGCCTTCTTAGCAAGGACAGCGATGTGAGGTGATAAGGAGAGAGAGGAGACAAAGATGACACCAAGGTTTTTAGCTTTACAAGAGGGTGAGGGAAGGGGGCCCAACAAGGGTGGCCAGAGAATAGGGGGAAGGGAGAGGGGGCAGGAGTCACAATGACAAGAATCTCAGTCTTACTAGCATTAAGGCAGAGATTGTTATCGCACATCATGCCTGGTTAGCAGTCAGGCAGTCGGGAATGAGAGGAAGGAAGGGAGAAAGAGGCGGGAAGCTTGAATGAAAGCTGTGTGTCATCAGCGTAGCACTGGAAATGACGAGAGAAGGTGGAGATTAGGTGGGCGATAGGGGCAAGGTAAAGATTAAAAAGCCACAGCGAGAGGATAGAGCCCTAAGGGGCGCAGAGTGTAAAGAGTGAAATAGAGGAAAGAAAAGGACCCAGTAGCACTTGAGAGGGCCGATTCGAGAGAAAAGAGGTCATCCAGTCCAGCACCCGGTCCGTGATGCCCAGGGTATCATGTAGCAGATTTATGAGGGTGAGGTGATTGCCTGTGTCCAAGGCAGAGGACAGATCCAGGAGGATGAGAAGGGAAGGAGAGTCGAGGTTTGAGAGCAAGTCATTACAGGTGTTTATGAGAGCAGTTTCCGTGCCTGTGGCTGTTCTGAAGCCAGACTGGTGGTCGTGGAGACAGCCAACAGCTTCAGTGTGATGTATTTGTTGAAGGTTGACCAACTTCTCCAAGGGTTTGCCCAGAAAGGGAGTAGTGGAGATTGGGCGGTAGTGAGCTGGGCAGGAAGGGCACGCTAGACACATTTTTTAGGAGGGGGTGCACAAGGGAGTGCTTCAGGGGTGATGGGAAGGAGCCAGTGGCAAAAGAGCGGTTACAGAACTCAGCCAAGCAGGGAGCAAGAGAGGCAATATTGTCCTTGATAGTTCCAAAGGAGCAGGGAAGCACCTGTTTGGAGGAGACTTTCATAGAGCAGACTGTCATGGTGACCTCATCAGGTTATACAGGTGAGTAGGAGAGTAGGGAGTAAGGAGAGCGGGGGGCCAAGGTAGGCCTGCGTGCAGACATAGGGGAGTAGAAGAGAGAGAGGACAGAATTTCCTGAACTTTGGTAGTGAAATGGGAGGCCAATGCCATGAAGAGGGCCTGGGAAGGAAGAGGGGAAGTTGAGACTGCAGTAGGATTGGCAAGTTGCTTGAAGATTTGTAAAGGTTTGGCTGTGTTGTTAGTTGCCCCAGAGATGCGGGTTTGTATATGGCCCGCTTCTTGGAGGGGATGGAGAGAGTCTGTATTGTCTTTAGAGTAGGCGACAAACCAGTTTGTCAGAGGATCTGCTAAAAGCCAGCCATTTCCGTTCCGCAGCTTTGCACTTGCGTTTCAGTGCGGCTAAGTCAGAATCATACCAACTATTGCGCTTGGAAGCAGGCTTCATGCGGATCCTCATGGCAGGGGCAAGAATGTCAAGGTTGTTGGAGATGGAGAGAGGAAGTTTAGAAAGGGCTGAGTCAGTGTGAGAGTCAATAGGAGTGGGGGGAATGAAGGAGGCGGCAAAAGCAGCTACTGACACTCGCTTCATCGGTCCAATGACCGAGAAGGAGACTGGCAGTGCGTGCAGGGGCTTAGCCAGGGAGCTCCAGGGGGGAGGAGAGGAGAGCATGAACGGGGGTTCGAAAAAGGATGTCAGTTGAGATAAGCGCATCCAAGGTGAGCCTGGTAGAGTGAGTTGGCCCAGAGGAAACAATAGTGAGGGAAAGAGCGCCAGAGGTTGCAGAAGCATAAAGTGGCTGCATCAGGTGAGTCAAGATGGATATTGAAGTCTCTGAGGAAGAGCTTAGAGGTCAGAAAAGACAAGGTCGTCTCACTCCGAAAGGAAGAGGGATATCGGCCCATGGGTCCGGTTGATGCTAGCGAGAGGGTAGAAGAGACACCAAGCTTGCAGACAAGACATTAGAAGGAAGAGTATGATTGAGCAGCCATGAGGGAAGTAGGGACCCATTCACGGAAGACAAGGACCACTCCACCTCCAAACTGGTTAGACCTGGGTTTGGAGAGGATCTTGTAGTCCTCAGGAAGGAGATTGGGCTAAGAGACCTGGGCCATGATAGTGCCATTCTGGTAGATATTAATGATGAGAAGTATGCCAAGAGAACTTCTCATCTGGTTCCACCATTAATGGGCAAAGAGGAAAAAGGGGATAGGATAGAGACCATATGGGTAGACCACAGGTCAGGAGAAGGGACAGTGAAGAGGATGTCAGCGATAGTCTGCCCGGAGGAAGCACTGACATAGGTATCGGCAATGGGGAGGCCTGGGTTGGAGGCCAGGAGCACTTTCTTAAACCTTTTCCTTCCAGACTTAAAGAGAGAGGTAGGATAGGTGATAGACTAACAGTTAGAGTAGATAGTAGAGACAGAGCACCATGGATGCAGATGGGGGTGGGTGGGAGTAGATAGGAGAGACAGAGAATGAGCCATGCAAGCAAGGGGGCGGGGGGGATCAGGAAGAGGGACTGCACTGTGCAAGAGGAATTCACCAGGCGGCCTAGCAGCCAGTACAGCAGAGATGAAACAGATGTACAGTAAGTCAGGTGTCCAAGGAAAAAAGGGCTTAAGTTACAGCAAGCAGTAGTAGAACAACATGATGAATGAGATATGGGGAAACAGGCGAAGGGCCTAAATTATAAACACAGTAACAGGAATTACAAAATGTCCAATTTCGTGATTTTAAAAATGCCGCTCAGCTGCATGACTAGCTTCACAAAGAGATGCTAATTTGAAGGGTCGGAGCCATTGGCTGAATCAGTGCAAGCAGGTGCCCCCTAGTTCTGTCGTGCAGTGCTCAACGATGTTAAATGCAAAGGGTACCTGCTTTCCCAAATGGGAGATTAGCAAGCTGTGCCCTTTGACCCCAACTGTTCCCTGGCCTTTGGCCAGTTTGCCTGCCCCTGGAAACAGGCCTGGGTAGAAGAAGTGTACAGCCACCTTGACTAGGTAATTTCACCTATTACTCCCCTTAAGGTCTGCTCAGCCAGGAGGTGGGGTTAGCATAAAATGACATTACAATTCCTGTCAGATTTTCCTACCGATAGGATTTTCTGACAGATAGCAAAAAGTGACGTTACAGTGGCTGCAGAAACCGCTAAGATTTGATAGGACTGAAGTTTGCATAAAGATGATCACCTCCTTCAAACCTATATCAGGACTCAATAGTGTCCCATGCTGTGCATGAGTAGGCTGCACAGTGCTGTTCTTTAATGGTTTTGTTTTTTCACAGTTCTGCGAGCCCTCAAAAGCAAAAGAAACAACATCAGTTTTACCAGAGTCGGGAAAATCTGAAGAGCACTGGATTTTACTTACCAGTCTTCCTCGACCTACTCGTTTGCACTCTTTACAGGAGGGTCGGAGATGGGCTAATGTGCACACTCCAAAACGGAGACCGTTGAAAGGCACACGCTGTCTATCTGTCTCGGCGTGTGGGATGGCCTCCACCCTTACTTATTGATGTGAAACATTAATATCTCCTGTGAGCATGCGTCAAAGAATAGTGACTTGAGCACACATGCGCAGTAGAAAACATTAATGACTAGTAGGAATCTACTTGTCGCTCTGGGCTCCTGTCAGTGCACACTTTTCCCCACTGCTTATTTATATGAACTGAACTTTGAACTGGCGCCCTTCAAGGCATCACAGAAGTTCTGCTGTCTATGCAAGATTATTTATTGACAATGTCTCGGGAGGATTCTGGTGAGGTGAGCATACCGTCCAACATTCGATAGTTGGAGTGACACAAAAATAGTCTTTAAAGTGGTTTCCGTTTTAATTAAGTGTTAAGTGGGTGGACCCCCACAGTAGTAGGATTCAGCTATGCCAGCCCGGCCCAGTTATGTAAAGTTGGTCCCGGAAGCACTGTCAGAAGAAAGGAAGCAAAGTGTTTAGCGAAATGAGAATGAAAAAAACCCTGTCTAGCAAACCCTGTGGGAGGAAAAACACAATGAGGCAGCACACAAGGACAGGAAAATTCAAATATGAGAACGGGCACAGACTACCAAAACCTGTGGGAGGAAAAAGGCCCTGTGGGACAGCGAGATTCCAAAATAGAATTAATCCAGCAAGCCCTGTGGGAGGGAAAACAGCCTATTCAAATATGGAAACAGACACAGTCTAGCAAACCATGTGCTAGGAAAAATGTCCTGTGGCAGAACACAAGGACAGCAAAATTCAAATATGAAAACAGACCCAGTCAAGAAAACTCAATGTTGCCCAAATCAACAGCAAATTTCAAAGTTGTGCAACCAACCCTGAAGCCCTATAGAAAGAAAATGTGAGGTGGCCTAAATCCTCAGCAAGATTCAATACAGTAGTATATGAATGACAAGAGTATCCTACCTGATTGTAGCCTCAGTTTGCGTGGTCCAGACTTGGCCGGCCCGCGCCGACCAGGGCGAACAGGTGAACAGAGATGGAAGGTGCCCTTTGTTTGAGCCCTTAGCCGGTTGCCCGTGCAAGGCTGCCCTGGAGCGTCAGCTAAAGGCTAGATTTTACATGTCCTGTGACCCGCTCAGTTAGTCAATCCATGAAGAGGAGGGCGGGAGGTAAGTGGAGCAGGAATGGCTGGTGGGAGGGCAGAGAGTGCCACGGAGGAGAGTGGGTATCCTACAGTAGCAGAGCCTTACCTCTTTCAGCGGATGCATCACTGGCTGGCCTGGGAACCCTGCAGCGAGGATTGGAAGCAGTCCGCCAACCGATCCTGGCAGACGCAGTGAATGAGCGTGTGGACTTGCTGCCATCACAAGGTACCGGCTGCGTGGGCTTTGTGAGCCGGGCTGGAGTGAGGGTGGGTGGTGCTGTGAGACGGTGCAGTGCTGGGGGCCCTACTGACTACTGCATGCATGAGGTGGTGGTGTGCTGCTGGCCTCCCCTGCTGCCGTGGCCATGATAAAGAGCACGTCCCGATACAGCCTGGAGGGGGAAGCTGCTTAGGGCCGGGCCTGACTCGAGACTCCTTTAAGCCCATGCAACACCGTGCCCACAAACAAGACATAAAAAGCAAACCGGTACGGGGCACGCAGAGTGGCGTGGGACGGTCTAACGCCAAACACTGCAGCCTATAAACACTGGATCTCCCACCTAAGCAAAAGTAATACGGGGGTCGGTGGGCCCATGAACATGCTGCTCCCATGTAACAAAGAAGATGGAGAGCCCTTACAAGTCTAACCATTGCCTAGCGCAGAAGACAGAGCTACACTACAACCTACAACTGGGTATTTGGGACACACAACCTGGTACTACCTATCATACACTGGGTGAAGGGCTGAATAGCATTACAGCATTGCCAGTTGGCCCACCCCGCGACGCCCTACTACAGAGCCGCTTATAACGGAGGGGGCGCAACAATGGGCCTGCGGAGGAGTATGGGCGTGGGAATAAGACAGGGGGCGAGGTCCGCGCAGCCTCTCTCTGGCACACTGGAACCGGGATCTCCCTGATGGACCTGTGGCCCCGACACAAGACCGAGGCAAGAGGACAGACTACCGGGACCTGCAGCCATGACCAAAGGCAGGGGTGGGCAGAAGAAGCAAAACACAATAGAAGCATTTGCGGGGAAGCCCAACAGACTCCAGGCCGAGACACCCTTGGCTGCCCAAGCAGCAGCAAGCTCGGAAAAACCAATTCCTGAGGCCCCAAGTCACAGTTGATGGAGAGCATGCAGGCAGGTTTCTCCAACATGGTAGACAAACTGGACGGCATCACAACCAACATCAATACCCTTAATGGCAAGATGGAAAGGCCGAAGCGTGGATCGGGACCACCGAAGACGATGTCCACAGACTCGAGGCCCAGGTGGCAGATATGGCTAAGGACCTGAAGAGAGCCCTGTCCAAGTGTGATGATTTGGAGTCGAGGTAAGGAGGAGCAATGTATGCATAGCCAGCCGTCCAGAGCGGTTTGGACGTGGCCCAATAGAAGTGGCTGTAGAGAACCTACGCAAAGAACTGCTTGGCGAACAGGACTTCGCCCCCCATGTTTGTAATTGAGTGAGCCCACAAAACACCATCAATGAGGCTAAGCCCGGGAGCACTTCCTAGAGCGGTCATAGCTAAGATCGTTAATTCCAGAGACCGCGACACTGTGCTGTGCTTAGCTAGAGAAAGGGGCCCATTGCGCAATGAGAACTCTACAGTACATATATTCCCTGATTCCTCCACCACCGTCCAGCTGGAGCGGAAGTCCTTCCTGGGTGTTAAGCATATGCTCTGGGAGGCGGCCACGCCCTATGCCATGCTCTTCATTGCAAGGCTGCGTATACAGCACCGGGTTTTTCACAATCCCGGAAGAGGCGGTGGCATACATCGAGGCCAATATACCGATATATCCTCAGCAGGCACCGGATAATGAGACTGAAGTGGCATCCTCGTCCATATGACCCAAGATATGACAATGCGGATATCTGGATTGGATAAGGCTTTTGGTTCCTCGCTAGATGTTACTATAGGTGCGGGTTTACTTTGAGCATGCATCCTTAATATGGGCGGGCGGTGGTTGGTTGGTTGAAGTGAAAGCGGTTGTCACCCTATGCAAGGTTGCTGGTATGCAGGGTTGTTGTTGGGGTTCGGGAGGGAGCAGGGGGAGAGTTGCATTGACCCTAATTGGTGGGGCGTTGAAGGAGGGCGGTTGGGGGCAAAAAGGGCAAAAACTGTTTTGGCAAGCATGCAGTGCAGATCGTCAATGTTCATAGTTTGGATACTTGGTCGCAACAAGGTAAATGTAATGTAGCAGTGCCATTCAACACTATTCTCAAAACGGCATAAACCATGTATTAGGGGATGATACACTTCTTACCACATGGATAAGCTATATATTACACAAAAAGAAGGTATACTAACAGATGTCTAAACCCAAAATATACAATGACAGTGGGTATATCTAATACCCGGAATTCACACATGAAAGTTAAAACGTTTTTTTATTAAACATGTAGATACTAATACTAAAATGATCACATTACATAAAACTCCATAAAAACAATATAAAACATATATTTCACGAAACACAAGAAGTACAAACAATGTGGATTGGTTCTTCCAATAACTAGTTCAACACCATGTGAGACTTCACATTGGGGTTGTATTCCTTTTTTACAAAAATGCTGTTGTTGTTTACTAAACCCAACTTGCACAAGTTTCTGTCCTTTGAACACAGATAAATGTAGGACATTCATCAGGGGTATATAGTTGCTTGTATATTTTAATGGTGATAAAATCTTCTTTCTTATCACTCCTTCTCTGCCAGGTGTGTTGAAAGATGTGAACCCTATGGATTAAAGACACTCTATTAGAACTTGTATTAAAATGTATCGATTATCACTTACGTCTTATAATTAGAGCTTGATAAGGATGCCCCCGATCCACCTAGGGGGCTAGATATGTTTCTCTCTTACATACCTTATAGAGTGTGGGTGAAAACATTCCCACCATCTGTATTGCACCAACAAATCTACAGGAATGGAGACAAAGGGAAATGTCTAGAGATTGTATTCATGTGTTTAGGCATACAAATAGATAGACAGTATTCTTATTGTCAAGTCCTCTTGCCTGTAAGCAACAGAGGTCAAGTTTGTCCACCCTCCAGTGTAATCACTATGTGGTCAATACAGTAGGTTAGCCAAGATGTGCTTAACCAATGGGTAGCTACAAAAGAAATTGATAGACAGAAAACCTAGTTCAATATCTGGATTTACCGCCAGTAAAACCCTCATGTCATATTGATGTATAGTAACAAGCCAACACACTTACTTGAACTATGCTCATTTCTGCATACAATTTCTAATTATGGGTCTTCAAGAATTCAGGTTGGCTACTCTCAATGGGGGGAGAGAAAATCAGTCTTTGTCTCCATCTATAGGGACAAAACATGATTCTAGTGAAAAAGAATGAACTAACTCCTATTCAGTTCAATAGACAACAAGGGGACCTATTGTCTCTGGAATCAATTCTTTATTGGAGCCCCTATCTAATGAAACCTGCCAAGGCACCACCACAGAATCTGCCATATAAATCCACAAATCCGATAAATACAGATATATGGCAAATACAATTGCCAATTTTCCAATGTTGACTAGATCTGCCAATAAAATAACTGCCTGCAACGACAATGCTTTGGTGCTATTTGCAAGGAACTACTTGAAAGAATACCCGTACCTAGACATGCCAACTTAAATCACAAAATGGAAACACTGGTGTTTCACCATTTCGCACAGGACGGATTCTCACTACAGGACATGTCACCTGTAGTATTGAAGGGTGGGTTCTCGAAAAGATGGGAGCTCATGTACTTGATCAACCTAAACCTTGAGTGTTTTGCAATAATGAATAGTGATGAATGGAAACACTTTGAATTACCCATAAACACAGGCACTTGGATTGCTCATGCCCAATATAATACGAGCAGTGATTTGGGGACTTGGATTGGTGTAAATTAAGATGTTCTGCGAGGGTAAGGGCAATTAAGCCCAATCTCAGTTAGTGATATGGAATATTTGATGGGCAGGCAAATACTTTTTAAAGCTCCAGAGAATGACGGGGTGACAAATGATATTGCTTGTGTGCAGACTGATATATGAATTACATTCTTGGTACGGGTATGTAACGCAATCATTTTGAAGAAACAGATTCCGCAGAGGTGGAAATCTGGCCTATTTACAAAAAAGGGTAATAACTGCCTACATCTTCTTATTGCCACAGTCACTCTATTAGACGGTACATCTAAGTTGTTCTCTGGGATCTTACTTAAGATGTTATTGGAATGGGTACTGGAGAAGGATATCCTGTCGGACACACAATTGGCTTTTAGGGATGGTGCGGGCACTATGTATCAGGGTCTACATTCATATCTGAACCTGGCCAAATATGTATTTGTGATAGGATCTCCTCTCTACATGGCCTTTTTGGATTTAAATTCAGCTTTTGGTCATGTGGACAGGAGACTCCTTTGGTACAACCTCAATGATATATGGGTCCCAAAACCCCAGATGTGCATGTTATAGGCTCTTCACAGAGAGTCACAAGTATATGTTCGTTTTGACACTAGGGGTAAATTGAGTGAACAAATTAGAGTTGGCAAGGGTGTTAGGCAAGGATGTGTGCTTGCCCCCCTTATTGTTTCACATGTACGTAACTCCCTTTCATCCTGTCTGGAGGCTTCAAAGGTGTATGCACTACAATGTGGGAATGGAAGGTTGCCGGTCCTCAGCTATTCGTATGACGCGCTGCTTTTGGCCATAACCACAGAATCGCTACAAATACAGGTTGATAAATATTCTGGCTATATGTCAACCAGAAGTTTAAAAGTAAATGTGGCTAAGTGCTATGTTATGTGTGTTACTAGCACTAAGAGGAGGCTACCGCAAATCCTTTTGGAAGGACATCGGTTTATGGCCTGTCATCATTTTGACTACCTTGGAATTAGATTTCACCAATGGTTAACTTGGAATATTCATATTGATAAACAGCTGATCAAGAGGAGAGGTAATGTGTGTTATTTTCCGATTTGTGAAGACGCTGAAAAATCATTCTGTTGAGCATATGCTAACAATATTGAGGGATAAGACAATCCCCAAGGGGGCATATGGCAGTGGGATATGGGGTTTTGGGATATTAGATATGTTACAGAAGCCGTAGAACGTCTTCCTCACAGATCTCCTAGCTGTTCCTCTCCACCTTTAGTATATGTTACACACTTGGAAACTGAATCTTACTGATCTTTTATTCACAAGATGGCATGCACTTTAGTCTTGCGAAAACGTGGACTAAAGAAAAATGCTACTCAGAAATCTGATGCCATTGGGAAGTTGTTGTAAAATAGGTTGGCTTGCTTAGATTAGGAAGTTCCTGTAGAAAATGGGTATGGGATATTACCAATTATCTCAAATGACAGGGTTGGGTAAGAACCTTTGTCATACTGACGTTTGGTCAGGGTAGATTTTACAATGGTTATTCTTATCTAAATCTGTAAGAATTTCATAAGTGTCTTGTTGTTTCTTTGTATTGTGGTGATTTTATTAAACAATTCAGCCGACATGTGTTTTGACCATTGCTGGGTCTTTTTCAAGGCTATGCACTTACCTCAGAATTGTGAAATGTTGTACTTTTTTAAAGTACATTTTTTAAATGAACCTGAGTAGTGACGCCCAAAGAGGAATGCTATGGAAAGACCATCGGTGAGTAGTGTCAAATGAGGTTCACCATGTGTCATGGGTGTATGGGAAAGCACACAGAACACTTCACCAGTCAGCTCTGACGTCGACAGTGAACCAGACACACCATCATTGAAACTCAGAAAGCCCCTACCACCATATCTGTTGGTCGTTGATTTACAATGTGTTGATGGCAATGTAGTAATTTTCATTCAGTTAAATGGCTCCTACCTCATAGACTCATATCACGGACCAGCTGCGGTATGATCAACATATGTCATTCTTCTTTCTCAGTACCGTGAGCTGGTCACATGTCCTTGCTCCTCCTGCGGGCTTGACTTGCTTGGAGGTGCTCTTTGCCTTTGGGAGCCGACCACAAAATCTGTTTACCGCAGTAACATGAACCGGACAGCTCAGCTGCCCTATATCATGCTTAAAATGCCGGCCGCACAGCACCAGCGCACCAGGGCCATGATACGGGCGGATCCAAGTTGGGTCTAGCCTACCGACTATTGCCACCTGGCGAATGTCGGCCACATTGGTGGCAACTGTGTTTGGGGAGGGGGGACTGCACTGCAAGTTGTGGGGGAGCGGTGAGGATGGGGGGAGGTAATGTTGGGGTTTGGTTACAAGGAAATGGCATGAAAGAGCAGTACAAGACTGCAACGCAATATTATGACTGTGCGACAGGTACGCGCAAGGTTCTGAATGGTAAAGAATATTACTGCAGGGATGGAATTAAAATACTCCTCCTTCAAGAAACACATGCCCTGGGGCGCCTGGCGACATACCTCGCCCCGACCTGGGGCTCCAACAGGTACTACACAAAATATTCCACCCAGTCCAGGGGGTACTTACCTTGGTTCATGAAGCAGTCCAATTCTCACTGCGCACCAGCCACATTGACCCCGAAGGCAGATATGTAATCCTCCACTGCCTACTTGCCAACATAGAATGCCTCCTCGTGAACAGTTATGCTCCGAACTTTGACGCCCCTGAATTCTTCGATACAATCACCACCATACTTCTGAAATATATCGATGTTCCAATCATATGGGGGGGAGACATGAACTTAATCCTGGACAATGAGCTCGACAGATCAGGGATCGCCCGTAGAGCCACGTCACGCGCAGCCAATAGACTACATACACACATAGACACGTTGGATCTCAAGGATGTGTGGAGAGTGCTTAACCCGCTGGCGAGAGAGCATACCTTCTACTCATCGGTACATGACAGCCTATCTAGGATAGACCTGTTCCTCATATCAGCTGGACTAGTGAGCAAGGCCATAAATACACAGATATTGCCGTGCACACTTTCGGATCATTCCCCGGTAACGCTGCGCATCACATTAGGACATGACCAGCCTCCCCGCTCCGCCTGGCCATTCAAAGCTGAGGCCCTTCGTGATATTGTCTTCAGGGCTGAAATTCTGGTGGATATTAAGACCTTCTTTGACTGCAATATACAACAGGATACAACTGATGGGGTCCGGTGGGAGGCGTTCAAGGTCTTCATCAGGGGAATGTGCATTTCCAGGGAGGCCGGGGCCCTCAAAGACATCAAGAATAGCTTGCAGCGGTTGGAAGCGAAGCTAAAAGAACTCGAGAGGGAATACTCCTCGGCCCCTTCCCCGGCCATACTGGCACAGATCAGGTCTGAACTCGAGACATTCGAAACTCACGCTCGTAGGGAGATTCAGTACTACGCCCGGCCTATGGCAGCTCAGAAATATGGCGAGGGAGACAGACCTGGGAGGACGCTGTCCAGACTGGTCCGTGCAGAGAGTGGTAGGGCTGACATTGACTGCATCAAGGACGCAAGCAATGTCTTATGCTGGTCTGACCAACACATCCTTGAGGCATTCACCGCGTTCTACACAATCCTTTATGGCCCCCAGCAGGAACACAGCACACTAGATACAGACCTCCTGCTAGACCAAATCCCCATGACCCTCCTCTCTCGCGCATCCAGGGACCAACTTGAATCTCCATTCACCCTTGATGAAATAACTGAGGCTATCTCGAACTGCCCAAAGGGCAAGTCACCAGGCCCGGACGGTCTCACATCAGAGTTTTATCAGGAGCATGTCGCCATTCTAGCACCCAGACTTCTTGAGGTCTGGAACGAATCACTTGAGAAGAATATCCTGCCCCAGTCCATGCACGAGGCTATCATAACCGTTCTCCCCAAGCCGGGCAAGCCGCTGGACGAATGCGGCTCCTACAGGCCCTTGTCTCTAATCAACACAGACATAAAAATATTTGCCAAGATCATTGCGAGCAGGTTCCTTCCCATAATGACCCACCTGGTCCACCCTGATCAGAGTGGGTTTGTCCCCGGTAGATCCACTGCCCTCAACATTCGCCGTTTATTCAATGTTATGTCCAGGATCGATCCCAGTGCAAGCGCTGTAGCGGTCACCCTTGATGCCCAGAAGGCATTTGATATGATGTCATGGTAGTATATGTGGGTGGTTCTCCACAAAATGGGAATTGGCCCGCGCATGATATCATTTATCAAACTGCTTTATACAAACCCAGTAGCCAGAGTTCCTGTCAACTCTAAGGTCTCGCCCCCCTTCGCGCTCCACAGAGGCACCCGCCAGGGTTGTCCGTTCTCCCCAATACTTTTTGCGCTTGCTATCGAACCCATGGCCGATGGTGTCAGAGACAAACGCACACAAAAAGGTATACACCTGCGAGACACCCCGGAGATAATCTCATTGTACGGCGATGACGTACTCCTTTATATCAGAGACCCGGCTACCCATCTAGACCCGATCATACGTGATATAATGAAAATTGGCACATTTTTGGGCTTCACCATAAATTATACTAAATCTGAAATGTTCCCGCTCACGGCGGCTACCTCCCAACCACCATGTCAATTTCCCCTCCGCTGGTCACCAGGGGGTATCAGGTACCTCGGGGTTCAGGTGTCCGTCACTAAGCCTTCACTACTATCTGACAACTATACGGCCACGGCTCCGCTTGCAGAGACCCGGATGCTGAAGTGGTGTAATCTCCCGCTCTCCTTATCGGGCAGATTGTCCCTAATCAAAATGATAATTCTCCCTAAGATTATCTATATTTTTACAAATGTGCCGATTTGGCCCGGGATACGATACTTCAAGGACCTACACACTGCTTGTGCCCAATTCCTGTGGCACTCTGGCGCGGTATGTAAAAAGTGGCAGCACATTACCCTCCCGTATGAGAGGGGGGCTTCACTGCCCCAGACTTTGCTAAATACTGGACCGCCGCACAAGCTCAGCATGCCACACACTGGTATACATTCACTGATCCTCCCCCACACGTGAAACTCGAGAAACTAGCATGCGACAAAGTCAACATCCTCTCCCTCATTCTCCACCATACATTTCACACCGACACCCCCGCTGACCCTGTAGCGGCAACAACCATGGCATGGAGACGAATGCTACACACACAACCCGACCACCATCCATACTACAAGTGGCTGCCTATTTGGCAGTTCCCAGGCCTCAACCCCACCCATGACAAACTCCTGATGAGACACTGGTATGAACTGGGCTACCGGGGACTGTCCGATCTATACCCCAAAGGGAAGTTTATCACCCCGCAAACATGGCGCCCCGGGCACTCTGGCTCGGTACTGGAACTATTGCAATATTTCAGGCTAAGGGCTGCAGTCCGCTCCCGGTGGCCCTCCTATCCCGACGAACCCCCAGACTCGCCTGAAATTCACTGTATAGCCAACTCGGCCGGGACAAGGGGCACTATATCTTCTCTGTTCAAATTGCTAATGGCTAACCCTTCGGATATACCTCAGGCGGCACGTGATGCGTGGAGCGATGAACTAGGCCTGCCCCTCACTGATGCTACGTGGAGAAAGATGTGCATACACACTCGCAAGACCTCCCTAAATGCCAGATACAGGTGTATGCAATATAAGCTCCTGAATCGACTGCATTACACGCCACACAGGGTGGGCAGATTTACACACAGCCAGGCCCACACTTGCCCCAGATGTAACTCTACAAGGGCAGACCATATTCACATGTTCTGGGTTTGTGAAGCACTGGGCCCATTCTGGAAAGCCATCATAGAAGCCCTCTCTGAAATCACAGAGTCCCATATATCTCCTGCACCGCTGCCGGTCCTGTTTGGTGTGTGGGATGAGCCCGAACTGAGAAAGATGTCCAGATTTTTAAATGCTGCAACCATGGTGCCCAAAAAATGCATCTTGCAGTGTTGGAAACGTCGCTCCCCCCTTCATTTGTGATGTGGCTAAAGGCCCTCACCTGGACTCAAATGTGTGAGGAGGACTACATCAATACCCTTCAGCTGACTTCTCGCCCCAGAAATGTTTGGGCTGAGTTTTGCAGCTATCTGAACGGCAAGGCAGATATTGAGCTGTTATCATCCCCCATTCCCGGATGAACTAGACTTGCTTATCTCTGTATCACACTGAACTGAATTGCCAATTGCCTACCTCTGCGGACCACACTTCTATTTGTAATAAAGTTCATGTATCTACAAAGTTATGTGGTTTGTACAATACGTTGGTTGTCTGCTCTCTCTTCATGCCAATAAAGAGAAGTTTAAAAAAAAAGAAAGCCCCTACCTCTAATACTAGCACATCAACCACTTAAACCTTTTTCACCTGAACAATCGTTACAAGAAAGGAAATCGCAACTACAACACGAATACACGTACACTTCCAGGACCCACTAGAGGAAGATACTTGAACACTCTGAGGAATACCAGAGGCCAGAGAGGAGGGGTCATCAAGCACAAACTCAGAATCCGAAGGAGCTCTAAGATTAACAAGATAAAGATCTCAACTACTACAGAGGGAGCTACGGCACTCACTAAGTCTGGTACTCAATCTGTCCAAATACAAACTGTCACCCTTCGAGGAATCAATGCTGAATAAGGGATTATCCTTAGCACCTACAAGCACAGCGAATTCCCCGGATGCGCACATTAACCTCTTCCAATATACCAGGAAACTGAAGCTAAAGAAATTATTCACAAAGAAAATACCATGGGGAACAACAGTAACTGAAAAACCTCCAATCAGCGATGTCACTATATAGAAATTAGAGTATACACACCTCCTAGTCAACATGAAAGACGCAGGAGACACGAACGCACGCTCCAAATGAGACATCTTACAAGAACTGAACATCGAGGAACAAACTATGAACATCCCAGAACTAAAAAAGAGATCTAAATTCACACCAAACTTACAGGGTGACAACATCATCGACATCCTCCATAAAGCATTAACACTTTACTTGCACAGACTAGAAGACCACACAAGATAACCGAGAATAGATGCCAGAAAATTCTCAATGCGACAGAACTACAAGCTCTAAAAACATTGAAAAGGAATACAAGCATCGTCATCAAGGAAGTCGTCAAAGGCAGTAATATAGTTATCCTAGATATGGACAACTACTTCAAGATGGCTATGACACACTTGGAAACACCCTGCTGCTATGAAAAAATAACATCCAACCCTACCACCAGTACTGTGACGAAAATCAAAGACCTGATTAATAAATGCCACAAACCTGTTCTCTTGATAGACGATGAACAGACGTTTCTGAGGACAGACGACTCCTGCATGCCTAACATCTACTTTCTGCCCAAAGTGCACAAAGAATTTGTACTCACTCCTTAGGGAACACCAATCCTAAGCGAAAATACAGTTATTACCCAATGATAAAAGTAGTCTCTTGTCAAGGTTGCATACAAATATCTACTTTATAATCACAACAGACAATCTGATAACACTACTACTACAACCCTGTAAAGGAATGCAGAGAAAGGACAGTTTCTACAATGGAAAAATGGATGAACTCTGGAAACTGACAAGAGGGTGGTTGGTATGGTTAATAACCACAATAGTTTGTTAAAGGAATGGTTCGGTCAGAAATATTGTTGTCCCTATGGTTCGGCCATGTGCTTTTAATGTTAATTCGATCGATCGTACAAACATTTCATATGCACCTTACCCGAGTTTTCGTCTCATGAACACAAGCAAAATCCGGCAGCAGGGCGTGGCCATCTTGTGATAATCTTATCACTTGCCGCATCGCCCTGGGTGACCAGCGTTTGCGGCACTAAATCATATCCCCCGCCCCTGAGCCTAACATCACCAAATCATTTATATTCTCTGCCTCTCTCCGTGAAGTTGCTAGGCAGCGTAGCCAAATGCGCCCAGTCGTCACCTACGCAACTAGACGCGGAACCCAGAAAACAACTAGGAATATGAAACTGTACTTTAAAAGGAAACAAGAAGACTGTACAATTGGTAAAGTACATTTATTTCACATTAAATGTTTCGATAACAATCGGCGTGTGACCGAATCAGTTAAAATAGAACTTTTATTCTTTGCCGGTACCGCGTACGGACAGATTGGACCTTGCCTGTCATTTAATAAATCCGCAATTGTTTATCGTGAGTCACGCGCTGTTCCTTTATGGGTACACAGGGTGTTCATTTTAGGTAATAAATCCGCAATTGTTTATCGTGAGTTATGCCCTGTTCCTTTTGGGTACACAGAGTGTTCGTTTTGGGTAATAAATCAGCAAATGTTTATCGTGAGCCACGCGCTGTTCCTTTTGGGTACACATCGTGTTCGTTTTGGGTAATCGAAGCACTTCGGTCGCACGGTGAGTTGCAAGGCTATTGCTTCAACTTGGCACTAGACCACCGTAAAGGTTGTTATGTTGCTCCTAATTGCCGGTACCGCATACGGACAGATTGGACCTTGTCTGTTGTCCCAAAATACGGTCAAGTAGATCCAGCGATTGACATGTAGGTGCAGCTGGCGGTTGAAGAAGCCATCGGTCGGGGTCTGGAATAGATGACAATCGCAGAACGGCACAATGTAACTGTTTGCAAAAGATAAAAATTGAAAAGTGTCTCAGTAGCCGATCTTTATTACAATTATTCATTTCCTTTATTAGCGTAGAGGTGACACAATGTTAACCGAGAGAATAAAACATTGACTATCAAAGTACTCTGCTATTTGCTTCCGCGGTTAGTGCAAATGAGAATGTTGAGCTCTAAACATAATGCGTAAACTGGGGCAATAATTCGAGGTACAAATACAATGTAATGATTTATTAGCGTTGAGCCAGGGAGAAACGAGTGGTGGTCTACATGCGTCTCGATGCTGGCCTGCCCCTGTTGCCCAGTAGATAGAAGTACTAGCACTTCATTGCCATATGCCAAACGGAACGAACAAGTACAATGTCACCCATCAGTAACGGTCAGATATTCTTATTTCGATTAGATCGGGTATGAAATCGTCTAAAGAGAAACTTAGATTTCATTAGCAATTTCCATTCTCTAGGTGTAATGCAGACCGTGATGCAGAATCCTCCGTTCGTGTCAACGTTTTCTCATAAACTGAACTTACATGTAACTAGGTTTAGTTTCGGAATGGGCAACCTAATCATATCATACGTTATTACACCCCCCTTTAATTCAATCGCTTTCGCAATGGTCCCTGCCTCTCGAGGTAAAAAAACAATAGAACCTTATACTGTGCGAGGGACGCGTGGGGCCTTACAGCTCCCAAGCCGAAATTCAAAGCTGGCGACCTTCACTCAAAATGAACGTCAACGCATCCATGATAAAATGAATTTTGAAACACGGGCTCAGGAAATAGGGGGGCCGCTCGTTGTTCGTGGTGCTGCTCAGCTGTAGGTGAAATTTTCCAATATGGCTACCACTGCTTATTTCATGGCCTCCTACCACATGGCATGTTTTCACAGTCGGTACTTCTTGCATGACCAGAATGTTTTGTGGCCTTTGTCTAATCCCTTTTGTAGGTCCAGCAGTTATTCAGCTTTTTGCGGAACTTTATTGCAAGTCAACTGCCAAACCCAAATATTCTTACACATTGTTCCCCATTGTTCATTAACACTAAAAATGAAGGTCCCACAGTATCTCTACTAAACTGTGAAATGTGAAAGCAATCGTAATAATTGTAATATATTTTCAAGATAAAGGACTGAGAGAATAGATTTCAAAAGACAAAATGCATACTTTATTTATACAGATTATAGATACATTTGTTTTCAAAAATAAAAACAGACGGTAATCATTTCAACCGGGATTTGAACGATTTAACAAGCTCTGCTTTGGGTGGACATGGTACGCTGGCAATGTTTTGTGGCAATGTATGTGTGCTCGGAACAGATTTGTGGGCGATTCCATGAGTATGCAGCTCGACGACATTAACAATGAGATCTTTCACAAAATCGAATTCCATTTGATCATATACTGGCTTGACCACCAATCTTTTTGTAAAGGCCATATTGTAGCGAAGCATCCCCAAGTTCCTGCAGTCCTAGATTGTTTCCGGCCCACATTCTCGTTATGCGCTAATACCGCTAGTAAAGTCCTACATTTCATCCCCTGGATGCCAAAATGCAATCTCTTTGGCCTGTACTTTAGGCACATATTGTGGAACACCTCCAAATCTCCTGTGTGACAGAATTCTATGAGTCCCTTCAGATCTCTTGATAGAGTTTTATCAAACACAATCTTCTCAAGTGCTTTGTGTGTAGGTGCAGATGGTATCAACCACTTCTTCTTCCGTGCCTGCTCTGGGGACAAAGGGCCATGTTCACATTGGTGGAAATGTTGGTTTTCTGTCCAGTGGTGAACGTTGGAACAGTGGTGCATCAGTGAGCGCCATTTTTCCAGTAGAATTTCCACAGACCCATCACATGTTTTGGAGCTCCACCAAAGATGGTTGCTGAAAGACTGGGACCATTGAGAAATACTTTCAAAACCTTTTTTTCCCCCTGAAGCCGAGATTTGTTTATTAATTGATTTGACAACATGCCATACATCAAATTGATGTTTAATATTTGGATACTGCTCTCTCATTGCCTTGGCTATTGAAACGTGTCTGTCCGTGGCTATGAGGTCGATTTGCATTCCCCTCGATTCTAGATCTTCCAGTGATTTTATAAAACCAAATTTCTCTATGGCCACCGACGATTTACATTGGGACACCTGCACGGCCACCGAAATTTTCTTACTTTCTATGTCCTTAAGATGGTAGGTGCAGTACTTAGCAGAAAATCCAGGGCTGCCACACTGTCCATCGCCAGCTAGCCTGAACCGTTTGTCGGGGAATGTACTTTCAATAGCCAATTGTTCAATTTTCCAAGCTTCATTAATGGCAGGGAATAGATAATCACGTTGGTATTTGTAGTATTGTGTTTTAGAAATGAAATGTAGTCCCACAAACTGAAAGAAACTCAATAACTTCGTGAAACTAGAGCCACTAAAAAGTAAAGCTGTTGCACACAGTAGATTGCCAGCAGGCAGTTTCCCCAGCATCGGTTGAGCGGACTATGAAAATGCTTTATGTGACTTTTCACAGGTGGCATGTATTTTCAGGTTACTGCCTTGTGTTACAAGAGTCACGCTCACCAATGGCTTTCCACATACTTCCCCTCCCACTGAATGCACACAGTTCAGCATCTTTATAATCTCCATCAAGCTGCTGTCGAATACTATGTATTTGGCCTCTTTTATTATACTGTCAACTGGCAACACTCTTGTTTCGGACTGAACCATTGTGGACATATCAACCAAACCGGGCACACTATAGTCGATATCTTTGTTTCGTCGGTCAATAGTGTTGATGCTTCAGTTTCTGTCATTTCAACATCTGTTACTTGACGATGGATAGGAGAAAACATCAATGTGGACTGTTTTTTGGGGGGCATTTTTTTGGCGGGTGTCGATTGTGTCAAGTGGTCATCGAGTAATGTAAAACTATCTTCTATAAATTCAATTTCGTCTTCCTCTGGCGGTGCAGGTGCATTGTAGCAATGGTCCAAGAACACTTTGCTGGAATCGCTGGTCTTATTAAATTCATTTTCTGGCCATTGGACATAGGCATCTCAAGTGTGAACACGACACGCCTCAATGAATAGTTCCTCCATGGTGAAAACAGTTTGGCAAGCAGCATCGGTCATTTGTATCGCTGTCTGTGTCTGCATAGTCCGTACTCGATTGGGCAACTACAGGACAGATAGGAAAAGGAATGTTCAGTCTAAATCCAACATACAGTGTTGTACAATTGACATAAAAAAGCATATATTGAAGGCATTAGCACAAAACTTTTGGCAACAATAGAAAGTGTTTATAACTAACCTTATTTTTATTTCTTTTCTTTGAAACCTTCTTAACTCTAACATCAGCAAACTGGCGGACCGACTCTGATACACGTTCCTCCGGTTCAATATACGGATCTTGTATACATCCCTACAAAAAATAGTATCCATTTAAAATAAGTCATTGGCATTACACATCTAATTAGACCGACTTTCTTTTATTCAATGGTACTGTCAATGCGCATACCTCTGGCTCTGGAGCAACTGTATGGTCTGTTTCCGGAACAACCGCAATGGATAATGTAATTGTATCAGATGTTGCAGCATCTCCCTGAAACACAGTACTTGCATTAGTAAGGTCGAAAAGATTGGAAACGGGACAAATACTACAAAGGTGCATATCAACAGTAAAGTGGTAAAGAAACATTGTGCAATGCAATGATATGTTGCGAAAATATGATCTGATTATCTCGTCCTATTGATCTATGATGACCAATACCCCTAACACCGGATCCACTATGAGGGGTGTTTGCATTGTAGTGGACGCTTCAGCATCTTTCTGAAACACAGTACTTTCATTAGTGAGGTCGAAAAGATTGGAAACGGGACAAAGACGACAAAGGTACATATCAATAGTAAAGTGGCAAAGAAACATTGTGCAATGCAATGATAGGTTGCGACAATATGATCTGATTATCTCGTCCTATTGATCTATGATGACCAATACCCCTGACACCGGATCTACTACGAGGGGTGTTTCGCATTGTAGTGGCTGCTTCAGCATCTCCCTGAAACACAGTACTTGCATTAGTAAGGTCGAAAAGATTGGAAACGGGACAAATACTACAAAGGTACATATCAACAGTAAAGTGGCAAAGAAACATTGTGCAATGCAATGATAGGTTGCGAAAATATGATCTGATTATCTCGTCCTATTGAGCTATGATGACCAATACCCCTGACACCGGATCCACTACGAGGGGTATTCGTATTGTAGTGGACGCTTCAGCATTTCCCTGAAACACAGTACTTTCAGTAGTGAGGTTGAAAAGATTGGAAATGGGACAAAGACGACAAAGGTACATATCAATAGTAAAGTGGCAAAGAAACATTGTGCAATGCAATGATAGGTTGCGACAATATGATCCGATTATCTCGTCCTATTGAGCTATGATGACCAATACCCCTGACACCGCATCTACTACGAGGCGTGTTCGCATTGTAGTGGATGCTTCAGCATCTCCCTGAAACACAGTACTTGCATTAGTAAGGTCAAAAAGATTGGAAACGGGACAAATACTACAAAGGTACATATCAACAGTAAAGTGGTAAAGAAACATTGTGCAATGCAAATATTAGGTTGCGAAAATATGATCTGATTATCTCGTCCTATTGAGCTATGATGACCAATACCCCTGACACCGGATCTACTACGAGGGGTGTTTGCATTGTAGTGGACGCTTCAGCATCTCCCTGAAACACAGTACTTTCATTAGTGAGGTCGAAAAGATTGGAAACGGTACACACAATTTGGAAAGACGACAAAGGTACATATCAACAGTAAAGTGGTAAAGAAACATTGTGCAATTATCTCGTCCTATTGAGCTCTGAATACCCATACCTCTTACACCAGATCTACTGCGAGGGGTGTTCGCATTGTAGTGGATGCTTCAGCATCTCCCTGAAACACAGTACTTTCATTAGTGAGGTCGAAAAGATCGGAAACGGTACACTCAATTTGGAAGACGACAAAGGTACTTATCAACAGTAAAGTGGTAAAGAAACATTGTGTAATGCAATGATACGTTGCAAAAATATGATCACATTATCTAGAATTCCGTACATAAAACCAGTCTGGAACAGAATAGCTAGGTAAGATTACCTGATAAGCGCTCGAAGTAGTTGATAACTGCAGGCAACACGTGGATGTTGAATCTTGTTCCATCATATTCGGTGGATAGTAATGGAGTGGTAAAGGGAAAGTATTATTCGATTTAGAAATTCAAACATTACAAAATGGCATGTAAGGAGACTGAATACTAGAAAACTACACGTATTGAAACGCATAATATAGCATAGTTATTCGTCCCCATAAATCATTTTTCTATGTGGGTTCTACAAAACATGGACTGATGTTTAGCAAAAACCTCATTATTTCAGCAGCTATTCAATCACATAAATATGGAAAGTACTATAAGTGGCATTTACACCGACAATACAGGCGTAAAGCTAAATCCTGCAGCGTGACTCACCTGTGGCGGCATTTTCACGAGTAAAGTCGTAATAGCGTTTGGGAGCAATTTCCGAGTTGCTCTCATTTGATTCCTCTTTGTGTACAAGGATGTGTCGTACATATCCGGTGAGAAGTGCAGGCTGCAGATGCGGTATCGATGACCCCTCTTGTCCTCCAAGACTTGGTTGACTCTACTTTCAAGGTCTTCCAGTGGATATCCGCAACGTCTGACCCATTCTCTTATTCGATCAACAGTCTTAGGGAATACATGCATTGTAATGCCTTCGGATTTGTCATGGGTCTTCGAAGGGCAACCGAAAATAGCACATACAGGCATTGTTGTAAATTCTGCAAAATAAAGGTCAACATTATTAGAAAATTATTTTGCATGAGCATGTGAGAAAGAATGAATTGGACCATATATTTTTCGATGCACGCTTTCTTTTGGGCACCACAGCAAAACCAGTGCAGCGTGTGCGGCTGTATAATAGGATAAATTTCACAAACAATTCATTGATGTGTTGAAAATCAGAACATGTTACTCATCAATGAATGTTCTATCATGCACGAAAATGAAACATGCTTATACTATAGGCACGGCCCGCGAAGGATGCAATACGATTAGGATACATGTAGTTGGATTCAGCAAACAGAGTAATTAGTGGAAGGAGAACAGGGAGATGTTCACAGGTAGCACACTGACGTGTTCACTTGAAGCGGTCACAGAGTAGCACGTTCATGAGTTGACTTGCAGTGCTCAAAGATGTTCTCATGGTAAACATCCAGTGGGCTATAAAGAATAACAAAAAGGGGTGTGTTTGTGAATGAATGACGTGTATATGTCGTGGTATTATGTACATTGCAGGGACGTGCCCTGCTTCATGGGAGGCCTGCCTGGAGACACGGGGTCTGAGGAGGCCATGTGATCAATGGCCCATGGGTGTGGGATACCTTTTGAAGTGTACATGTTGTTTGGCACCTTGGCCCTTAGCGCCACTGTCAGCCCCCCATGGCAGCGTACATTCACTGGCGCGAACTGCCATTGATAGTGGGGGGTGGGATGGATGGGACGGAGGCGTGCAGACAAGGCACCAGAACACTGCTGAATGGAGACACACTTATGTGGATTGCAGGGGCACGGCCTGCTTCAGGGGAGCCTGCCTGGAGACACAGGGTCTGAGGAGGCCATGTGAACAATGGCCCCTGGGCGTGGGATACCTTTTGAAGTGTACATGTTGTTTGGCACCTTGGCCCTTCGAGCCCCTGACAGCCCCCCCATGGCAGCGCACATCCACTGGTGCGAACTGCCTTTGATAGTGGGGGGTGGGATGGATGGGCCGGGAGGCGTGCAGACAAGGCACCGGAACTCTGCTGAATGGAGACACACTTGATTCACTAAAAAAATGAAACAACCATAGATAAAAAATATGTTGTGTTTTATTTGGTTACTTATTTTGATGGCACTAAAATACTGCACATTGTAAAGGTCTGGTTGCAGCTCGGCGAGGGAAAATCCTCTGTACTGACCACTGTCGCTGGGGAAAGTTTGTCTAATGGCGCCAACAACACAGGCGGGTATTACTCGTCGAACGCGGTGTCCAAGCCTCCTATGAAGCCACCATGTGTACGAACGATAGGCCACCAGCCGGTACCACCTATGAAACAAAAAGATACAATCTGTTTTTAAATGACCAAGATAAGTGTATTAAACCTTAGTTGTCAATGACAATTCTTGTATATAATGGCATTTTTGCCAATACAAATGCTAACTAGACAATGCACAATATTGAACGACTTTTATGAGACTATTACTAGAGAATTGCAAGACTAAACGGATATGACAATGATATCTTGAAGTTACGAGAATACAGGGGACAACCGTGAAATAGTAGTGGCCTAACTGACATCACAACCAGACTACACTTACTCGTTGCTTGGATTACGAGGGCGAACTGTTGCGCGAAGTTCGTGCATAAGCACCATCAAAATCCTCAACACGGACCGTGTGAGACAGACTGCCGTGAAGTCTGGCAGCTCAGTAACGCATTGAGGCTATGGATCGCCTTGCGATATGTAGGACAAGCATCCAGAGTTTTCTCGGCAGCAGCAGTTCTCCACCTCGGTTGGCATTAGCGCGCACCGATTGCAGGTGCACCAGGTGGAAACACCGTCCATCCGACTAGGCCCAGGCTCTTCATCTGTTGAAACGTCCGCCCAACAGTTGTCCAAATCCCCATCGTCTACAGAGCTTGCTCTTTCCAGTAATTCCTCCTCGGAATACTCGGGCTCGTACAGGTAGGGCATTATTGTTGCCATTGTGTGGTAAAGAAACGAAAATAAATTATAGCGATGGTACTGGTATCTGTTCACACGGGCTACAAGCAACGAAGGTAGCTGACCAGATCACAGAAACGAGTCACAAAATACTGAAAGAAATACAGCGAGAGTAATAGAAAAGAAAATCTGCTGTTGTGTGTAGTGAAACGCTCTGTTTATACTTGTCCAGGAAAGAGGGTTCCTTTTGTTTCCATGGCGACACGTCAGTAGCTGAGGCGTAGAGAATGTTGACACGAGACGTGCTTTGGCGTTGTGAAATGGGCGGTACGTGTCTAGTAATGTCAGGATCAGGGGCAGGGGATATGATTTAGTGCCGCAATCGCAGGTCACCCAGGGCGATGCGGAAAGTGATAAGATTATCAGAAAATGGCCGTGCCCTTCTGCCTGATTTTGCTTGTGTTCAAGAGACGAAAACTTGTGCAAGGTGCATAGGAAATGTTTGTACAATCGATTTAATTATAGTTAAAACCACATGGCCGACCCATTGGGACAATAATATTTTCTGCCCGAACCATTTCTTTAAGTATTCTTGGCTTCAGCAAAAAGGGCAAAAGGGTCATAAAATGTCCCAAGGTGCCTTTTGGGAAGGACTAGGGGTACAGAACTACAATGTATCTTTTGCTGTAGTTGGTCTTGGTGCTCGGCAGTATCGAGTCTGCTTCAGGGCGCTTTTCAGGCTTCTGCGACTGAGTTTGAGATGGGAGTCAGCGGCTGGTATGAGGCAGCAAGACGTTTCGGCGAGTGAAGATTGACGAATGGCTGTAGGCTGGCCTTCACAGTGACTCGGGATCAGGAATGGTCTGTGTTGATCAGCAGTTCTGAAGCACTGGTCAAGACATCTCGGGTTTCGTTCAGCGACTGTAGATTGACGGCAGTAGCTCGAGACTTGACGGCAATTAGTGTTGCATTCGGTTGCGGATTGAGGAACGTGACTGGCTCGAAAATGTCCTTTAAGGCAGATGGCAGTAGATGCTTGCCGGTGCACTTCTCCCAAGTTCTTCAATGAGCTTGCGTCGTCCTTTAAGGCGGGCGGCCCTAAGCTAGGGAGTGTGTTGCAGGCAGCTGCCTTGTCCTTGGTTTCGGGTTCAGAGACCTTCTGGCACTCCCTGTGCAGGGAGCTTGCGGCAGAGCCTAGCGTGGCACGCTGTGTGCTAGCTAGGCGTACTGGTTCTGAAGTGGCTGGAGGGTCTTCTGAGTTCTTTCCCCCCTCTGTTCCCTGTGAGAAGTTAAGGGGAGGGATCTTACTTCCCTCTTTGGATATTCCTGGCCTTTTTGGAAGCTGTATCTTCAGCCAGGGTCCACGGATGAGTTCTTCTTGCTACTTCTTGTGAAGTCTTCAGAGGATCTGCTTTAAGAGGGGCTCAAGCCCTGTTTTAAAGCCAAGTAGGGCCCAGTGATTGGTGTAGGCTAAACCCTCCTTAAGTAAGCAATCATAGGGTCCCTACCAACAATTTTCTATGTGTTTGAGGTCATAAACAGAGTGTTGTGCAACAGGAAAAGGTAATGGGGTGAAATGGGAACCAGGGGGTGTCCCAAAACCAAGATGGCACAAACCTCCTCTCAACAGAAAGAGCTCTGGGCTCACTCCCTTGTGCTACTAAGTCCCACCCATTGGCCTTTCTGCTGTGAGTCTCTCTGTTTAATGGACCTCCTGTGGTTCCAGATTAAAGCGTCAGGTCTCCATTGAAGTTGCAGAGGGACCAGACTTTCTGGCTTCTGTAAACCACCTTCTCATACCTCATAAATGGGGTCCCCATCGTGGGGTGGACTACTGCAACAATAGACCCAGACATGCCAGTTTGCTGTCATAGATATTGAGAGGCGGGAGCTGGCTTCAGGTTGACAGTTACATATGAAACTTTGTTGGGTTCATGTCTCCTTTGTTATCCTCTGCAGTCTGGCCCCTTGGGGTCCTGTTTGAAGTACACTCTGTTGGTATGTTAATCGCTGCCACCAGCTGTAGGGCCTAACAAAAGAGCACGGGGTTCCATGGAGTTTTGTCAGTTAATCAGGTTGTGCATGGCAGGGGCAGGTTTTGTCCTCCCCGCTCCTTGGGATGACTTTGTGCCCTCCTCTGCCATCACAAACCATCTAAATATGACAGGGCAGATTGTGCCTGTAGGCTGTGTCCATGCCAGAGTACACAGGCCTATGCTTTTGTTGTGGTGCAAGCATAGGAAAATGTGTGTGGATTTGCCCCACACATTTTTCTCAGGTCGTTCTACCACCATTACATTTATTTAAAAATGTCACAAAAACCCAGGCAAGCACACGTCGAATTCCTCACAACGACTAAAAAACAATAGCCGCGTAGGTAATAGCATTGAATAAGTTAAAATTAAATGTCGAAGAGTTTCAACCTCTTCAGATTTACAAAGCCTTCAAGTCCTGTTTACGTAAAATAATCTCATTCGAGGCCTGCATACTTCTAATGTGTGTTAGCAGTTAAGTCAAAATCTTAACAGCCAAGATCTAAAATTACGGGAGGGCACTTTTAACAACATAGGCTTTAGCTGCATACAGGAGGTGGGCTCAATTCGAATCAAACCTATTGGAGTAGATGGGGGTAGTTTCAGAACTACACGCCACATCTTCCACTCAAAACAATGTAACCATTTTCTTATAGTAGTTAGAAGCAGCTCCAGCCCATATAAAATCGTTGGCGTAACTTTGTCCTTAAGAAATTCAATAAAGAATAAAAACAAAATGTCATCTGTATGTTTTTCATCTGAATAATAAATTAATTGATTTTAGCATCCAGATTTTCTTTTACTAAATTTAGATGTTTCTTAGAGGCAAAAATATAGCCCACATATAGCAATAGATCTACCACTTCAGTCGTGTTTCAATTCATATGCCGCACAAAATTCTTCCACTTTGCCTTTCTACTGTAAGTTTATAAGCGGGATTTGTCCGGGTTAATCATCAAACTGTTCTCTGAGGCGTACGCCCCAATCTTCTCTAACTGTCTTTGAAGCCCAATGGGAGTTGCATCCAACAGAATCAAATCATTGGCGTATGCAAGCCACCCTACTTGCAATGTTCCTATTCTTGGGTCATGGCAGGGATTATTATTGTGATATATAAATTAAAAATGGTAGAGGCCAGCACACACCCCTGCCTTAAACCTTTCTCTACTGGAATATCTCTTGATAACAAGCCTTACCATTTCAATTACTTAGACATTCGAAAACGCTATTTATTGGGAAAATTAAGGAAGAGCGGATTGAAAAAATTCAGACAAGCACTTATGGTTATGAAGATCTAAAATGCTGGGTGGTCGTGATTTTTTTTTCTGAGTTGGCAGATGGATCATTTTTCCTCTTTATGTCTCTGCTTTCCTAGAACGTGTGATAATAAGTAGGAGTATTTTTAGTGTTTTAATCAGTGTTTTATTGTGACTGGATATTTTGCTTAGGTGTCTTTATTTGCACACAGAGATTTGTGGCTTAAGCCACCTTTTATTCACTCATTTCTTTATTTATTTGAACTTTGGACTTTTTGTAAATTATGGAATTGTAATCTTAGTGCATGTGATTTCTTTTTGTCAGTTATGAATTTTAAGGTATGTGCTTTGTGATTAATCCTAAATAAAATAAAAAGTAGAAACCACTAGCAATTTCTCTGGGCAGCTTTCCATTTAATCAGTAAAAGTATGAATAACACGGAAGGAGACTGCGCCCAATTATCGAAAAGGTTTCTTTATTTTGAAGTGCCCTTTGAATGATGACACGTGTTTCGGTCTCCCTGAGACCTTTTTCAAATCAGGGCTATTAGTCTTGAATTCTTCTAGTGCCCCATCAGAGTGTGTATTATATGTGACTGATAGTACCACAATCCCTTCCGCAATGCATCCCTGTCTCTCTTCTTGCTAGTTATCTTTTGTCTTTTTCAGAACTGTAACTTACAAAATGCACCTGGGCCCAGCCAAGAAAACTCAGACTGAAACCAGAGGAATGGAATCAAGACCAGACATGGAATGGATTATCAGTCCGTTTACGTATCCATAAAAGCATTGGCATCAACAACATTAGCAATCCGATAAATTATCTTTTAAAAAAAAATAAAAATCATAATTTTAAGACCGAGAGCACACATCAAACGATGCATAACATGTGAGACACGCTGTAACATGTTCATGAAAGTCTCTACGCTTCAATGCTCTTCGCAGATATATAAGTAGCGTCCCTGCCACCAGCTTAGTATTCGCTAAAAGTATAAAGTACGTAGTAGATCTACATTGGCTAAAGTGCATATTGCATGATAGTACTTTTAAAGTGCTCTCCCTAATAGTAGCGTATGCGGGGCAAAGGAACAAAAGAAATGGATCATATCTTCGTTAGCGGCATTACACAGTGGACCTAAAGAGTCTTTCAATACATCAGAGATGCCCAGGAACCATTTTCCCGTAACAGCCATTTTATTAGATTTTAAAGGTTGTATAAATGCCTCACTATCCGTACCCTAAGAAGGATTTCCCTGCCTAAAATCTAACACCACAGTTTCTGTCCCTCACACTACAAATTAACAAGGAAATATCTGGCAGTTTAACAACAACAAAATGAACATTGCAATCCACCCCACAATAGCTGCGTCTTCGGATAACCTGGGAGAACTTCCCTTTCCCAGATTCAAGCAGGCTTTCCTTTGATTGTTGTGAAGGCATAATAAGTAGACACAGACAACCGGTTAAAGTTTGGTTCACAAAAGTTTCATTAACTTAAAAGGCAGGATGGAGTAAGGCCGAACTTGCCCTATGCTAAGGTGGAATTTCCCTACCAACAGAAAACGTAGGATGGTCTGTGTCAGGAAGTCCAAATCAAATCAATTTCTGTGTCCAAAATCTACACATGTCTTCCCAACTAACTGTATACAATGTGTAGGGATGTCAGCATCAAAATGAGTAGTGTTCAAAATAAAATTCAGAGCTTCTTCCATCTATTGGCTTGTAATCAGCTTCCTTTTCCCCGAGTTCAAAACAGTTCACAAAACACTGGGGGTTCCTTCCCCAAGAGTTCAAATCTTCGAGCTTTTCAAAAACAGCACAGTTCATTGGGATACTTCCAGCTCTTCTGATATTGGTGCTTTTCATTAATTCATATAGGCAGTTCAATTTCTTCAGCTCAATTTCTTAACTCCAAAATCCCATATGAGATTGTTGTGAAACACAAGCTTCTTTATGGATACTTTCAGTGGCTTTTCCATCCAGGTGGCACTCTGTCTAGGCGCAGTTCTCAGACCACACGGTCGACCCATTAAAGGTCACGCCACTGATACCCCTTCTTGACTGCTTTCCATCAACAATGTGCCACTGCTTCAACTTCCCAGTGATGCTTGGTTTATTCACCTGTGTCACACCCTCCTGACACTGTACCGTGGCGTGGTTGGCCACCATGCATTTGTTGCACTTTCTTGTATTCTCCTGGCTGTTGCCAATACGGGTTTCCTCAAAACATGCAGTTCCTTGAACTCTTTTGACATTTGCCAATGCGTGTTTTCTCATATAGTGCAATTCCTTGAAATCTATTGGCTTTGGCAAATACTTGGTTTCTCATATCATACCCTTCTTGGTTTTCTCTTAACTTTGCCAATACTTGTGCTTCAAATAATACAGTTCATGGTGTGTCCCAAATTCACCAACTTTCTTTCACTTCACTCAATATTCACAAGTGCTCAAATCTTGCTTTCACTCTGTTTGGCATTCAAAAGTACTTATACTGCTTTTCATTTCGTTCGCTATTCCAAAGTACTCTTAAGGCCTTTCATTTCGTACGGTTTTCAAAAGCACTTTTTTATTCAAAATAATGTTCATTGCCTTTGCTTTCACTCAGTTCGGTTTTAAAAAGTACATATAATGCATTTCATTTAGTTTGGTATTCAAAAGTACTTTGTTCATTATTCAAAACCATGTTCATTGCCTAGTTTGCATATTCACCTGCCAGCCCGGTGGTTCCCCTGCCTTGCACACTCACCTATCAGAGATTATAGCGTTGCAAGGTCATCTTCCGCCACGGGTTCTCGCCTTCCTATGCAGTGCCTCACTTCTTCTCCCAACGGCTCTCTGTGGCGTTGCTCCCCCTGCGATGCGCCCACTGCAGGTCAGGATTCTTGGGACCGCTTCACTCGATCATGCCAGCTTCCCTCTCGCTGTCTGCTTACGGCCTCCCAGCGTCCCTCAGCTTTGCTTCCTGCTGCACAAAATCTGAATCTTTGCACGGGTCTCGAGAGCTCTGTCTATAACACTGCTGATCTGGAGTTGCTTTCCCAGCTGCTGCCTCTGCTTCCATTTCTGTAATTATTCCGCCTTTTAAAGTTACCGCCATCATGACTGGACTTCAACGATTGGACCAAAAAGGACTAGACCGCTCACTACTGAAGTGGTAGTCTTGCCTTGCTCTTGCTGTCATCCTTCTTGTCTCAGTACTCAGTTATGGTCTATATGTGTGTGCATTATTAAAATGAGGAGGTGTTGCACTAGTTGGTCTCTTTCTCTTCTCAGTACTCCTTTGGGGTTTATATGTTGTTTGCATAATTACAATGAGGATGGGTTGCTCTAGTTGGTATCTTCCTCGTTCCAGTGGAGTATTGTTTCTTGGGGAATGTTTTAGGGGAAGAACAGGGAAAGGGTTGACAATAGCCTATGAAGGCTTGTGGGATGGAGGGTTCATTATGAAAAGGAAATGGGGGGTACCATGTCTCACCTAGGGACGTCCTCGCCCCATGCCCCAAGTTCCCTCCACCCAGATGATCCTTCCTCGCATATCCACCCCCAGGGTCAGGATCCAAAAGCGATGGTCTTCCCCTGGCCACCCGAGAGGAGAATACAGGGGGAAAAGAAGTGAGGACACCCTCAGGTTCCTCACACTGTTCAAAAAGGAGGAGGAAATCCTGTATCATAACAGAAAGTTTTGTTTCAGTTCCCTTTTAATCCAACTTGACTACCAAAAGTTCCAACTTGGAGTCCAAAGTTGATGCAGAAATGTTCAACAAAGTTTTTCTCTATCCACATGTAGCCAAGATCTTAAAGCAGCTTTTTGTCATCAGCAATGTCTAGTTCAATAAAGATCTTTAAACAGTTTCTTGTCATCAACCAAGAATAATTCAGAACTTTGTCAGGATATGTTTGCACCACTTAGTTTCAGTATTACTCCACCAAAACACTTTAGTGATTCTTCAACTGCTTTCAAAACGAATGTCTTTGTTAGGATATTTTGGCACCACTTTAATTTTAGTACTACTTGTGAGAAACCTGAAGGTGTCTCCCTGTCTAAACCTCAGGGATCTGTCATCCAGGTAGCCAGGACACAGCCATCGCTATTGGATCCAGTTCCTGGCGGTGGACCAGTGAGGGATCACCTGGATGGGGGGTCCTCAGGGAGTGGGAGCAGGACACCGATGGGTGAGAAGCTGTATACCCTTCCTATAACAACTTTTCCCCTTCCTCTCACCTAGGACATTTCAAACTACTGCCACAACTCTAACTCCCTTTCTAACTCTAACGCTTTCATACAACACAAAGGATGACGGACTAACACCAAAGCCGTTTACCAGACATGTCCCAATACCAGGGTCAGGCAAAGTCAGGCAATTGATCAGAATCACACTCACCTCACAGCCCTTTCCTTTCCCCACAGGGATAAAAGGTGGAGCCAGAGAGAACAGTACGAGAAAGGTGAGCAAGGCGAGCACAGCTGACAGCACGACAAGACGGCTACCACGTGGCAGTTCAAGCAAAGGAGAAAGGTGTCGGGAATTGAGAGGGTGGCGAGTAGAGAAGTGACATGTCCCTTTTCGTCCCAGACCGCGGGAGCCTTTGTAGAAGAGAGACTAAGGGCCTCATTACACATTGTGCGGTAAAAATAGGAATTTACCGGCATGGCGTAATTAGCGTGTCCGCCCTCGCAAGAGGCCGCCAATTTCGTGCCATTACGAGTTCGCGGGCACGAGCATAGCGCCATGCCGGTAATGATCCTACCGCCATGCCGCAAAAGTCCCCAAAAGTCCCCAAAAAGTCCCTTAACGGCATCGTCGAAAGCGCTGTTAGCACTTCTGACCTGCCGCCACATGCAAATAGCGGTCACCGCAATTAGCGGACATCGGCATTAGCGGTCACCGCTAATAGCGGTGACCGTTATTTTGCGGAACCGGAAATAGCGTCATCGCACAGGAACGGGAAACAGCACGGCGGCCATCTATAAAAACACAATCCATTGCCATCCTCCTTATCCAGGACACCTTACCAGGAAACACGTTTGAAAATCCTTCCAGGACACTGTAAAGATGCCCAAGGCCGTGAAAAAATCATCAGAGCGGCAACGCAAGGAGAAATTCAGTAAGGAGGAGCTCATAATGCTCACTCAGACACTAGCAGAAAATGCACAGGTGGTCTTCTGCAACGACATGCGGCGGGAGACCATCCTGAAGAAGAAGGCCATCTGGGAAGAGGTAGCCCACAAGGTCAGTGCGGTAGGCACCACCACCCGCACAGTTAAAGACTGCCGAAAGAGGTGGGACGACCTCTGGCTCCGTGTGAGGAATATCCTATCCGTAAACCGCAACCTGGCTACGGGCACAGGAGGAGGCAGCGAATCGCTGATTAAGCTCATTGAGTGGGAGGAGACCTGTGCATCGACAATCGGCGTGGAATCCATCGAGGGAGTTGGACAAATGGAGCATGGCATGGCCATTTCATCTGATGGAGGTGAGTGTATGCATCAAACAATGCACAGTGAAGTGTGATGGTCCCCCCAATCATGTGTCCATATGAATGCCGTGGATCCAGCCACAAACAAACATGCATGCATCACCAACTACCCGTTCAACACAGAGCCATTCATGCATGACCCACTCAACATCCCCATTACCTGCATCCACACTAAAGAGCCCTAAATGCATAGAACGGCATGACGTATTCATTCAGCATAAGGCAGGTCGACCCATAAATGATGATTTTCCCCATTTCTCGCCCATACAGGATCACACACAGAAACTGAGGAGGCACGCACTTCCACGCCTGCTCCCACATCCAGCAAAAAACCCAGGAGGGATGCCACAGGGGACACCGCCACATCCTCAAGGGCAGCCAGGAGGAGTGACCATGACCGCAGGGACAAAGGCACCAGGAGCACCAGTGGCACGCAGCCACAGGCCATGCCTGCTGCCATCGTGGCACCCACGGGAGTGTGTCTCCCAGCAAGTGAAGGCAGCATTGAGGGAATGCACTCTGCTGCCACCAGCTCAACGGGTGAGGCAGCAGCCACTGCCCCACTTTCGGATGAGGAGGAAGCACCTGGCATTGAGGATCTAAGCCAGAGCCCCAGACCAACACGCCCCTTACTGGCAAGCCCGAGGTTGTCATCAGGTCCGGGTAGCCAAGGAGAATCACCCACCCCCACCCTTGAAGGGCCACGGAGCCCCCAAGTATTCTCACCTGATGCAAGTGCCAAGGATCCAGGCGCATCAGCCATCCCACCAGCACCCACCATGCGACATGACCTCTCTTCCATCTTTCAGAGTCAGAACGAGATGACTGGTCTAGTAGGGCAGCATGTGGCTGAGACAGGCCGCCTGAGGGAGGACATCGGTACATTTGCACAGCAGACGAGGGAGGCCATGGAGGCATGCACCAACAGAATCTGCAATGAAATGGCCCAACTCAGGCAGGCCATGAACCGCATAGCAGACGCAATTGAGCGCCGATGCCCACTCCCAACCCAGGATGAACCGGGCCCCACCTCCTCTGGGAGTTCACGGCAAAGTAGCCCCTACGCCGGTCTCTGCGCAACCTGCAGCGCACCACTTCACAACCACCAGATGACGGAGCAGGCACTGGCAATTAGGGCCAGCAAGGACTGGGTGCCACATGTGGAGAAGGACACATTCACGCCATGAGGCTCATATGGGGGTGTTGTGGAGGGAGGGGGGTAAGGGTAATTTTGGGAGTGTTGTGAGGGGAGGGGGGGTAAGGGTGATTTTGGGAGTGTTGTGGGGGCAGGGGGTAAGGGTGATTTTGGGAGTGTTGTGGGGGGACGGGGGTAAGGGTGATTTTGGGAGTGTTGTGGGGGGAGGGGGGTAAGGGTGTTTTCACAGTTGGGGCCCTGCACTTATTGTTGTCTTTTGTTCACAATACACTGTTTGAAAGTTTACACTGGCTTGGTATTCATCATTGTGTGTGTGTGTACTGTATTGGGGAGATGGTTCTTTGTGGTACTGACCACATGCATCAGGGCAGTAATACCCATCTTTATCCATTACAGTCATACCTTGTATGACATGCAATCTGATGCATCAGATGCTGACGCACATCGTGTCCTGCCTGGACATTGCCACTTGCATGTCCCTGCGGGCCTTTTTAGCCATCCTCATCACCATCCACATCATCCTCATCTTGTGCTTGCATGTCAGGTGGCATAGTCACATTCTGCCTGATGTAATTTTAGTCCCGCAACACACATGCCATGGTTTACTTCGGCACTTTGTCATGGCCGTACAGGAGGGCTTCACCCAGCACGCTTAGGGACCGGTGCTATGTGTTGTAGAGGCCGGATGCCTGCTCCATCACAGCGCAGGTACGGTTATGTGCAATTTTCTTGTCCTCTTCCTGCTGGTAATGTGGTATTTCTGGGTGCCCTGCTGGTGCTTGCTGCGCCTGTCTTGCCCTACTCCTACTCCTACTCCTCCTGCGTCTCCTCTGTGCTTCGTGTTGTTGAAGCACATCCTCCAGCCCATGTAATGCGGGCAGTATTGGAAGTATTTTTGTGTGGGAAGGGGTGTGGGAAGAGGTGTGGTGTGCCCTTTTGTGCTGCCACAGTCTCCATCCCCTACACCTGTGCTGGATGTGTCCACCTGTGGCAGATGGACTGCTCAGGTCTCTTAATGGGTGGTTCGCGATGTCGGTATTAGCGCCATGGCGGTAGGGTTTTTTGGGGTCTTTACTATGCCACTATTACCATGTCCGCCTACCTTGTGATGGGATGCTATTATCGACATGCCGCTATTTCCGACCTGGGGGTCGCGCGCCCACGGACTTGCCGCTATTAGTGCCACCGTACTTAACGATGGCGCTAATAGAGGCAAGTCTGGGTTGTAATTGGATAGGAAATTTAGCGTTACCGGTATTCACTTTCCGGTAACGTTATTTCCTTACCGCCGCCCGTGTAATGAGGCCCAAAGACCGCGAATAATAACACAAGTGTTCTGCAGCAGATGTCAAAGGTACACGGGACAAACCTATGTCGATAAGCAGGAACAAGGAAAGCTCCCGCGCCCGTGCTCCTGGCCTTGACTCTAGAGAGGCAACAGCCAAGCGGTTCATCACAACCGGTGAGTCGAGGGGAGAACCGATAAGAACCGGGCTGTGTTGAGTAAGAATGGCATAATGGCAAGTTTTGAACCAAAGCTGATGAACTTTGAATGAACTGTAAAAAGTGTGAAGGGGAGACCGGCGGCAGAGAGAAATCAGCACCACATGGGTGCTAACTCGAGAGACTCTGGTCGAGCTCCATATGAGAGAAACTACAAATACCAGAAGGCCATAGGAGGGCCAGCGGAATAGGTCAAAGTGATCATACAGAGGGTCAAGCAAAATCCGTGGGCAATCGAAAGACTTTGATCTACAGGCACTGTGAAAGAAAGGGAAGTGAATCCCAACAATATTGGACAATTGTGAATGTGAAGTAAAGAGGGATCCGAGCCCGACCGAGGGAGATCCAGGGGTAAAGCCATCACCCAAGAGTATAAGGAGAAGAGGGGTCTGACCCCATCTGATGGAGATCCAGGGGTGAAGCTGTCACCCAAAGTTGATTGATAAAGGAACTTTGATGCATTTTGGAATATGATACGTGAAGGGTCAGCGTCCAGAAGAGGGGCCGTGGTGAACTACTCACCCTACGTGATACTGTCATAACCAATTGAGAAGGGTCAGTGCCCAGAATGGGAGACCAGGGGTAATTCCGTCACCCAATGAACATTGGAAACAAACTTTTATTTGGTTCAAGGAACCTTTTTATTTTTTGTATTGTAAATGAGAGAGGCCCTCGTAAGCGAGAAAACAAAGCTATCCGGGGGCTTGATATAATTCGAGAACTTGCTAGGGATTTACACCCAGAGGAGGGGAATCCCGGGGTGAAGTTGTCACCCAAAGCCCATGGAAAAGAGACTGTGTATTTGTTTTTGTTAGTTGAATACAGCGGGTCTTCGAAGGCAAGAGACTTTCAAGAAAACTAGACTTAGCCATTGACTGTCCTGAGAGCTGCCATTAGAATTGTCATCTCGTGCTGGAGAAGCCCGGGACCGTACTGTGCTCCATGCTCCCATATTACCCCATGTCCAAAATGTGGGGAAGGAAGACCCAGGCTACGCATCAGGACATATTATTTGAGAACACTTCTTTCTTTTCTTGAGAACTATCTCACACCCCTCTTTGTATTAGTTGTGAGGTTGGCAATAGGTTTCTTATTATATGCCCTTTTTATTTTGGACACAACGCCTGGCAGTAAGTACCAGCGTAAACATTCTGGAGTAAGTTAACAGGCAGAAGCATCCAGCAGAAGCTACCCTAAGATAGTTTTTGAATTGTCAGTGTAGTCCATTTATATTTGCTGGATGCATGAAGAACATTTGGAGTCTAAAGCGATAGCATTTGCAGTCCCTATGTTTTTGCTTAAAAATGCAATGTACAATTTAGCACATGAAGGCAAGTCTTCCTTTTATTATATTCAGCAGCAGAGTGTTCGTACATGTTATCAATGATTGTTCATGGGGGGCGTGTCCAGCGCACATGGCTTGAAGTTGGAATTCGCCTGCGCTCCTGCCCGAGATCCTGTAACGGACCAGACTGCTCCGGTAACTCGCAGCATATCAAAATAAATTCTACAGCTACATGAAGGAGAACAGTTTTCCTACGCCCGACGCTGCTTTCGGGAAGCAATCGGACCTGCGAAATAAATAAACGCTGCGGGAGAAGAAGAGCCCCTGCAACGCACAAAATGGCGGCGCCCGCGGCAGACAAGTGGGCTGCGGCGAAGCAGCACAGGAGTACAGGGAGCCGCCGCACACCGAGAGTGGACAGCAGTGTGCAGCACCCCCCACATCAGGCACATCGGTCACATCTGACAACGCCCGGACTCGCCACTGGACCCCCGGCGTCTCCATAGAATCGTTGCCTGGAGGGGGAGGCGCTTTGAGCCCCACTCCCTGGGAACGCTGGAGTGGGGGCTCCGGAGATGAGGAAAGAGCTCTGAAGGGGACGAGCTGGGGGAAAAGCCCCCCTGCAGCACCTGAGAGCGGACACACTGGGGAGCCACCGCTCCATCGGGCCCCACCGGGGAAGCAGAGGGACGCGGCCCAAGTTGCGACTAGGCCCATTGAGCCTGGAGGCAAGCCGTGAGTACACAAACGGCATGGCGGGCTCCACGACGGAGGTGGGAGGCTGCGCACCGCCCCAGAAATGAGGGCTTGAGAAGGTGGCCCAATAACAAGCTGCACAGAGGGCCCCAAAGCAAGCTGGACTGGGGCAATAGAGACCCCCACACTTCACCAACAGCCAGGGCCCAGGCACGGGGTTAACCTGAAAAACTAAAACAGTCACCTAAATAGGAGGAGGGAGGAACAAGTGACCAGCCTAACAGGCCCAAAACGGCAACAGCCCAAATAGCGGAAACCGCCAGCTTGAGTGGGAGGCAAACTAAAAACAAGCGGCAAAAAGAGGGCACTGCTTGAATCACTGCAATCCCCCCTCCAACCCTAATGGACAGAACCACTGCGCATTGATCGGCCCAACGGCTGAACACACCAACATTAGGACAGCCAACACTCAGTGGCAGCACACACCGATGAAACCAGTCATTCCCACGTTCATAAACGACAAACCAGAACAGTAACCGAGTCATCACACACTCTGGTCCTGGTGAACACTCATTAGCCAGCACGACTTAAGCCCAGCGAAGCATAGTTCTTGCCGCCAGGAGGCCGATACAACGACAGCCGCACTCCGAAACAACAAACTGGGCCGCGTCCACGACAACCTGAAAGCAGCACACGCAGGCGAACCTGAGTAACGGCAACACAACACTATGCAGCCAAAAATCCAACAAACAGATGGCCCAGCCGCGGTTCTATGCCCAAGAGCAGAACAACTGCCAAAGAACTTGAAAGCACCAACTGGGTAACTACTGCCTCATAACAACAGACTGAGAACCCCAGAACAAGGGATGTCTCCCCCTAAAAACAAACTGAAAACTGCAACAATGGACTCCTTCATGACGGTCAGGCCCAAACAACAACAAGAGGCCATGGCCACCGAGGAACCAACAACCTAGGAAGGGGGCCCCAAAGACATGCAAGTCCTGCAGGCCATAGCGGCGCTCCACACGTTCATCGATACCAAAATAGAAGAAGTAAAGTCAGACATGCAGCTGATGCGACAAGATGCTCGCAACTTAACCGAGAGAGTGACCAATGCGGAGGCCACATTACAGGACAATGTTGAAAACACATCAGATCTGAAAACAAGAGTCCAAGAACTTGAACTGAAGGTGACAAGACTAGAGGCGCACTCAGACGACGCGGAAGGACGAGCCCGCTGCAACAATATTGATTCTAGGGGTGCCGGAAGATATGGAAGGCCCAGACCCAACAGAATTCATAGAGACAATGCTGCAACAAGAAATTAGAGCAGGTAAACTCTCTCAGGGATTCTCAATAGAACAGGCCCACAGGTCACTACAGAAACAACCTCCCCCAGGCTCCCACCCACGCCCAATAATTGCAAAAGTCCTAAACTTCCCCGACGGAGAGACAATACTACGATTGTCGAGAGAAGGCGGGTAAATGAAAAGACAAGATGCCACAATAGTCATGTACCCAGACTACACTCCAACGGTGCAACGTGGAAGGAACTCATTCATCCCGGTGAAAGCAAGACTAAGGAAAGTCAATCTCAAGTAATGCTACTATATCCATCGCGCCTCAAAGTACTATACAAGGGGAAGGCAATTTTCTTAGAGACTCCAGCTGCAGCTAACATGTGGCTTGAACATGACAACCTCGCAGACGATAAGGAAGAAACAACAAAGGCGTTCACAAGATAATGAACATCCAATGCAACAGGAAGAGACACATACCCGCTCAATGAAACGAAGACCGGACTAGTGGACTGAACTAAGAACTACGACATAATGAAAGCAACATTGGGCAGGAGCGCAAAAACCCCCACACGCATGGATGACGACGACCCACCCCTCCAGAAAATGTGTAGGCTGAATGCCGACACACCGCCCGCACTGGAAGGCCTGGCATGGCGCTGCAAGTTAGAAGCAACTGCTGGGGGCAGTTAACAGTTAACCGGTTTGTTATTCTCATTCACCAGAATGAAGGTTATTAACATTGGTAAGTCTCCAAGTAATACCATGAAGAAGGGAGGAGAAGGATGGGGGGAGGGAGAAGAACGGGATCGAACCCACACACAAGCGGCACCTCTGGCAACCGCTCCAAGACAGCGAGCAACCATGCCAGGGAAGCAGGACATTCGTAATACCCTCCCTGAACCGCCATGACAGCAAGAGTTAAAATAATGACATGGAACGCACAGGGTTTGGGCACTGCTACAAGAGACCCATTGCACAGTCAAATCCATGGCCAGACTCCAGGAACCCTGGGGGGGGGGGCAGGGATTTGGTACTACTTACTCGAAATACGCCAGGGGAGTGTACACCCGGATCCACCCACAACTCCCATTTCACCTGACCAAGTCCGAGTTAGACCCAGAAGGCAGATTTGTGATAATATGGGGGCGCATTGAGTAAACAGAGATATCCATAGTGAACTCCTATCTCCCCAACAACAACATCCCGGCCTATCTGAACTCACTGTACACTAGAATCATACAATGGCCTTTTCATATGGGGGGGAGACTTCAATTGCGTACACGACCCAATATTAGACAGGTCCATACTCCAACTGAAAGGCCCATCAGCAGCAACAAATGCCCTGGCCGCCATGACGAACCGGCTAGACATGGCGGACGCATGGCATGGCGGGAACTGTACCCGGCAACGCGAGGTTACTCATATTTCTCATCCCCACACGGCCTATATACGAGGCTAGATTACATCTTCATAGACAGGGAACACCTGCCCCAGATGGAAAGAGCACACTACCTGGGAAGGACCATCTCGGATCACTCCCCGCTCCTAACAGAATGGAACCATACTGGCCTCAGACCCACGATCCCCATGTGGAGAATGCCTGTAGAAGCCCTGAGGGACCCAGCTTTCAAAGATGAACTGCAAGTCTCCATTGATAACTACATAAAAGAGAACACGGGAAGTGTAGAACACATAAGCACAATGTGGGATGCCCTAAAAGTAGTGATACAGGGAGAAATCATAGCAAAGGCAGGGGTCATCAGGAAACTACTCCGAAGGGAATTAGACCAATGGGAACGAGAGATTGAGGGGTTGGAGGCCACTCCCACAGGCACCCGTCAGAAGGAAACTGAACTAAAAAAACTCAGAGATAGTAGCACAAATGCGTGGAGCAGACTCGAAAAATGTGACTATGCCACCAAAACAAACAGAGCACACGTAGAAGCGGACAGGCCGAGTAGACTGCTGGCCTGGCTCTGCAAAAAGGAACACCCTAGGCATCCTACCACCTCACTGCAAGACGAAGACGGAAACACGCACCAGACACAGCAGAGCATAAACAACACCTTTAAAAACTTTTACGCACACCTGTACTCCCACAAACACCGGTCCCCCAAGATCAGATAACAGACACATTGGAAGAGATAGGGCTCCCCAGACTGTCCCCTACACAGGCCGAAGCCCTAGATGCAGGCATTACACCTGAAGACATAGCTGAAGCTATTAAGTCCCTGGCCACGTGCAAAGCCCCTGGTAGCGATGGACTACCTTCGGAATTTTACAAAACATACGAGTCCTCCCTGACCCCCCTGCTACATGAAGTCTATCAAGAGGCATACGAAAGGGGGATACTGCCTGAAAGCATGAGAGAGACGCTTGTGGTCCCGGTCCTAAGGCCCAACAAACCAGTAGACAGATGCGACTCCTACCGCCCACTTGCAATACTTAACTACGATGTGAAGATCTTAATCACAATATTAGCCAAAAGGTTATCCAGACTAATAGGAGACATAATACACACAGACCAATGTGGTTTTGGACCAGGTCGTAACACATCCATGAACTTACGCAGGCTGCAGCATGTTATAGCGCAAACCGACACAGACAAAGAATCATACGTACTACTACCCCTGAACGCTGTTAAGGCATTTGATTCCATATACTGGGAATGGCTGGTGGCTGTCCTTAAGGAATTTGGTTTCGGGCCAAGGTTCATTAGATGGATTAAAATACTCTACACTAAACCAAGGGCACGGGTGAAATCCGGGAAACATGTGTCAGAGGCCTGGAACATATGTAGAGGGACAAGACAGGGCTGCCCACTATCTCCTATGCTTTACATATTAGGTTTAGAGCCCATAGCCATCTTATTTAAGAAAGCAATTTTTCGACGCATATATAAGACTGGGAGGGGTAGACCACATTATCTCACTCTATGCAGACGACATCCTTCTGTATGTTAAAAACCCACACCTCAATGTGCCCACCATGCTCGAAGTTCTGGACAATTATTCCAAGGTCTCGGCTATACAATTCAGCAAGACAAATTCCTGTCTGTTCCCACTAGCGGGTATGAAAAACATGGACACAGAGGAACTTCACGCAGTAGGGATACAATGGCAGACCACCTCATTCAGATACCTAGGAGTCCATATAATGCATACCCCTGAACTAATGCATGAGTACAACACAAAGGCAGCACTCCCAGCGCTGTGCAAGTCAATGAACTTCTGGGCGAAACTCCCCCTATCAATGATGGGCAGGGCCTCGATAGTCAAAATGATTGTCCTCCCAAGGTTTCTCTACGGGTTCCAAAACATGCATTACTATATTAACAGCCCCTTCTTTCGCCTACTTGAGACAATCATACGAGAGTTCCTATGGGGGAAAGGCAGACATAAGGTAGCACTCTCCGCCGTAGTTCTACCATACAATCAGGGCGTAATCCAACTCCCAAACCTGCAAAAATACTATTTGGCAGCCCAACTGAGCTTTGTGACCAAATGGCTGACAGACGAACCCACATCTGAGACGCCCCTTCTGCAAGCTATGATCTCCCCGATACAACTAAAAGAGCTGATCTGGGCACCCCAACACCTTCTGAAAAACACTACCTTCCTAGAAGCCCTGGGGAGGAAAGTATGACACAGAGCGAAAACGCTCATCCATTCACAGCACCCCTACTCGCCAGAAGTGCCATTGATCGCAGATTTATGTACAACGGATATGGATCTGAAACACATCAGACTATGGGAAAAGAATGGGATCTACACCTGGGGGGACCTTCAGAGAGTTTGCCTCGTTACAGGAAAAAGAAGACATTCACATCGGCCAATTCCTATAGTACCAAAGGGTCCGCAACATAGCAAGACACAAGTGGGACGCCTGGCCTGAGGAGCCAGAGACGGACCCTTTCACAACGCTGCTGTACAATTTGGGGGAGGGTTGGAAACCGGCATCACAAATATATAGTCACCTGAGTTACACTCCCAACCCCCGAAGCACGGAAATGAAGGAAAAGTGGGAAGCAGACATAGGTCGAGAAATGACGGATGGGGAATGGAGCATTCCCTAAGGAGGTGTCCAGAAACCACAGATTCCGGCTGATACAACTGAACGTATTGCACCGCACCTATCCAACCCCATGCAGAATGGCGAAATTCAATAAACGAACAGAACCCAATTGCGTCTGGTGCAAAGCGGAAAAGGCTGACTTGATCCACATGCTGTGGCACTGCCCTAAAACACTGTCCCTATGGGACAAAATAAGACAGACATGCGAAAATGCAGGCAGGCATCACCAGGTACAAATGGACCCCAGAAGAGTGCCTGCTGGGAATTTACCCCAGACTAGCCAAACTCAAACATGTGGTAAGACTCATGGACATAACGTGCATACTGGCTAAAAGAACCATCGCAATGTCTTGGAAGAAACCTGCCGGGCCGCAATACAATATATGGTACAGAGAACTGGAGGGAGCGATATGTGAGCGCAGAGACAAAGGCATGGGAGGACAGCGTCGCCAGGTCCACAGGCGACCCCAGTGTGGTACTGGAGGCATGGAAAGAACTCACTAGAAGCATGTTCCACCCCTCGGATGATAAGCCCCCATGAACTATAGACTCCAGATAACATCAACCTCCAAGCAGAGATAACTGGGGAGAGACCCGCACAGATAGAAATGGTTCCCTGACGGCCCCTCCTCGCTGTCGCCTAATTGTCTCCCCCCCCCCCCCCCGGGTAATATGGAACTGAAACGTATGGTCAAAACACAGAGACAGTTAATGTTATTTTGTTAAAATTGTATTGTTGTATTGTTTTATTATAAAAATATTGATATTGTCGCATATGAAAGGCACATTTGAATGCCATGTAACAGCTGCAAATAATAAATGCCAATAAACAAATTTGAAAATAAATCAATGATTGTTCATTAGTAGTACAAAGACTAGAGATCAAAGCTCACGTGATGCCACTTCCAATGATGATGTTAAAGAGCCTGTGATGCCACTTCTGCTACCATATAATTGTGTTGAAAATGCCCTGCAGGTCAGAGGTTAATAGCAAAAGGAATGTTCTATTTTAAATGATTTGATGTTATTCTAAAATATTCCACGTAATGGAAGTGCGTAGTAAGTGACATTACCTTTTCTCTTCGCCTCACAGATAACTTTCCAAGATGCTTCTGACTATTTCTCTGAAGATGAGTGGAAGCGTTTGCATCAGTGGCAAAAGGAACTTTACGTGAATGTGATGAAGGAAATTCACCAAGCTTTGCTATCTCTAGGTAAAGTTAAGTGTTTTGTTTTCCGCTATGTTATGTTATATATATTTGTAAAGCGCACGGTCGCCAAGAGGCATCATGGCGCAAGTTTACAATCTTTATTCCTCTCTTTTTGAATTCACAAATTGAATTTTGGTTTTCAGTCGTGATCTGTGTTAAATATTTGTATAACTGTATAAGTCTCTCTTTCACCTGATGAATTAAATGCTTCTGTACCTGTGGTACATGCCCTCCTGCGGCGATACGTAGGGATACCATTGGGTGAGTGATCCATAGAACCCATATATCAGTGATATAATGGGATTGCAATATTAATGGCACATTATAGGGTAAGCAACATTATTAAGGACCTGCATGTATGCTTATTTATTCCCTCGATAGGTATTAACAAAGGGGAACACAAATACAATAAAAGAACGTGAGGGCTACGGCCAGGACGAGATGACAATTTGCATAGAGAAAGAAATGTGAAACTCGTTATTGGTCTCTATGAAATTGGGAATAAGCAATTATGACCCGCTAAAACCAGTTGACCGAGCAACTGTTCGGACAGCTTGCTTTATTGCCTTTTTTTTATTTTCTTATTTCAGCAGATGAGGAGGGAAAGATAAAAGTCGTATATCTATCTATCTATACATATACATATATATATATATATATATATATACAAATCTCTGCTCCATGCTCTCACATCCAGCGTCTCTTTCAAGGGTTTTTTCAGATTATTTAACCATATACAGAGTAATTCTGCATCAATGAAAATGGAGTTGGCTATATCTGAGGTAGAGTCAGTTCCATCTCTCTTTCCACTCACCGTAGACAAGCGTTCCACCAGCGCACCCTAGGGTCATAACCATATATAGAGAGACAGTTCGTTTTGGTTGGAAGGACGTTTAAGGTATATGCTATCTACTAGCCAATATACATAAAAATATAGCAAATTTGGAAAGTTTACAGCCCTACAGTTCATTTGCAGACTTTAACTTTTGTGGTTACCCTATGTGACTTTGGGGATCTAAATCTTGAAATTCTTTCACAGGAAGATAACATATTAGAATCCAAAGGAAATGGGCAGAAGAGAAGAAACATTAGATATATTAAGAGCAATGGTCAGAGCAGGGAGAGTGGAAGATCATGTCACAGGGCTTCATTTAATATAAATGTTTCCCCAAGCTCATTGAAGTTGGCTGGAAACCTTTGAGCTGCTGGCAACATTGCAGAGGAAGTTTGTTCTAAGGCTGCAACCAGGAATAGTGGTTTTCCGACAATCAAGCAATCAGAATTGTTTAATTCATCCTGTAAATAAGCAAGGTTAGCCTGAAAATTATCCTATCACTGGGGATTCAGTTCATCAAAACTATTCTACTAATGGCTTCCCATGCTCTTTTAAGATGGAAGTCTAGGAGCTCATGGCAAGAATTGCACAGGAGGTTTTTCTTAAGGCTGCAACCATGAATAGTGGTTTTCAGATCATCAAACAAGCAGAATGGTTTATTATCCTGTAAATAAGCACGGTTAGCCATACTAACCACAGTAAAAGGGAATGCTAAATACCTGCTCATAGAAGCCAGAAAGATGTGCACACTTATTCTGGAAGCCAAGAAGTCTTTATATGATCACCGGGTTTGGGGTGCATTGATTGCATTGATTGAAGCAGCCTGTACATCCAAATACTTTGAAGGACTGGTGTTGATGGATGTGATGACCCAAAAAGTCCAGGAAGCCATCTGTATGCTGGAAATGGGGAAGGTTCGGAGTCCTGACCGGATCCCTAAGGATCTTAAGAATTGTAACACTACAATTTGGGCACCGATATTGACCGCAGTAGTATCGAAAACATTTAAATGATTAGCTGGTCTCCATAGATTCATTGCCAATATCTGATCCACAATGATTTAGACCAACCTTTAGATGAGGAGATCATTGTTTAGAGACACCAAATATTGGGTTAACATCTGGTCAGATGGAGCCTTTCATGATGTTACAATCCTGTTGGAAATGTTTGGCTCTGTCTCTATTGTTCAAGAGGGGAGCACACAGAATATGAGAGTAAGGTAACAATGGACAGGATGTTGAGGATTAAGGCGGAGAGGAAGAATACAGTTGATGGTGAAAGAGGGAGGGGTAGAGAGCAAAAAAAGAAAAGCATATCTGGGGGAAGAAAGGAGGTGAGCCGGAAAGGAGGACAGTCCTGTAGCTGGAGGAATAGATAAACAGCAGTGCACAAAACAGAAGGGCAGTGGTACCTTCCCTGCAGGGGCAGGGCGAGTGGCATCAGACAGTAAGCAGTTACTGTCCCACGATTGTCTAGAAAGTGGTGTTGGTAGAACAAGTGTGTGGTGCAATGGCAAAGAAGTCAGTGAGCAGCAAGTGCCAGGATCAGAGGCGAGATTTAGAGACTAGCCCCCAGGCATCAGGGAGCATCGTCCCAGTGAGGAGGAAAGTGAGGCTGGTTTGGATCAGCCCCTCAAACTGCTCAAAAAGGGAAGTGAAGTAATACCTGAGCTGCACCTAGCAACTCTCTTACCTCGTCTTTGAGCTACACTGAAGACTTTGCTCCTGCAAAACAGAGCTCTGTAATGCAAGCATCTCCAACTTCTGGGAGTCGCGCCCCATCTCAGTGCCATCAGGGAGAAAAACCACCTAGGATCAAGAGAAGACCGGACTGAATTGAGTGGTGCCCAAAAGGTTAATTGCGAGTTGAACAGAATTTTCGTTACTGCCGTGGTGTCGGGTTACTGCCGTGGTGTCGGGTGGAATCACTGCTGTATTACAGCTTTGCAGCAGTGCGCACACACCATTGGCAGTAACAGTATTTCCGTCTGGCCGAAAACCGAGTACACAATGGTAAATCTGCCCATATCATTCAGAATTGCCATTACCTTTGGGTCATTCAGAGCCAAGTCCGCTGGCGGATTTACCGCTGGCGTAAGTAACGTCATTGCAGGAAAAGGAACTACTGCAGCAGGCAGCTTTAAAACGTCCATTTCAAAAGGAAAGTCAAAGGTACCTGATATGCAGGCGCAGTAACCTAAATTCAGCTATCAGGAGCTAACAGTCCTAATGGAGCAGGTGGTGGCCCATTTGGAGGATATCTAAGGATCACAACACCGCAAGACCACCCAGCAGCGCTAGAATGCCATCTGGGCAGACATAAGAGACAAGTTGGTGGCTGTAGGCCATATCCCATGTGACACTGATGACACGAAGAAGAGGTGGAAGGACCTCACACACGAATTTCCATCCCCCACAGGGAGATATCTGGCACAGGAACAGTAGACTCTTTACAGCAGAGGTCTTCAAACTGTGGGCCGCGCCCCCGCAAAGGGAGCGCAGCCGCCTCCCCGGGGGGTGCAAGAGGCCAGCATGAAATGTAACACAAATAAAAAATCTGACAGACTGTTTGAATAGTACATAAGGGGGTGTTTTTTGTTAAAATGTAAGCAAATTTTGATACTTAAAGAATATTTATTCAGCAACAATGGTCAAAACTACTAGGTGCATAGTGAAACATAGAAGTAACTCATCAAACTGGCCCACATTGGCCAAAAAAGTGGCCTATTTTGACTGGCCCACACTAGCCTTTTTGGTACGGGCATTGTCCTATTGGGCAGTTTACGGATGGATATTGTATCGTATAGATGGATATCATATAATCACCTCATAGGTTGGTAATTCAAGGCACAACGGAAGCGATGGCAGTCCCTACCAGGTGGTAGATGGTGACTCCTGACTTAGCGATAGCTACCCTGGACATTCAGGACCTTAATTCGCTGATCTAGCAATGTCATAAGTCCATAGGTCATCATCATGGATGACTCAATAGTATGTCTCCAGGAAACTCACCTGCTCCTAAGAGATGAGGCTAGATTGTGCAATAAGTCATACCCCACAGCATATTTTGCGAGTTGTTTTTCCAAAAAAGGAGTTGCTGCCATCTTGTTCAGGAAAGGGATTCCCATGAGGGTCATAAATACACTAGGGGTAGGGAAAGGATATATCTATTGCTCACTGGAATACTGAGGAATCAGAAGTTCACCCTAGCCACAATATATGCTCCAAACGAAGGTATGGATGCATTTCTTGAGTCTTTCTCTAGGGTTCTGGTGGAATTTATGATCGTAATAAAAGGAGGAAACTTTAACGGTATACTTGACCCCACTGTGGACACATCCCTACGCCCGCTAACTCAGACAGACAGAATTTTCAAGCAATGCTGAAATTCCTTCGTAGTTACGGATGCCTGGTGATTCTTCCACCCGGGAGAGCAGGACTACATGTTTTTCTCAGCAGTTCACAAAGGGTTCTCAAGATTGGAAATTATATTACTGTCCAATACCCTGATCCCAAGCACAACAGGGATAGAGATCCTTCCAAAGGTCCTTTCAGATCAAGCCGCGTGTGACTTTCGCCGGACATGTGGATACCTGGTTAGCTAGTTAAGCCGCTCTGGGGTTTGAATGACTTGATCGTGCAGGATATAGCAATAAAAGCCCATATCACTGAAACCCTATACAATTATTTTGCGGAGAATGACAAGGGAGACCCAGATCTGTGGACAGTTTGGTATGCATGGAAAGTTGTGCTTAGAGGGGCAATTATTAGCCAAATGTGTGCCTATAAGAAGGCAAAGGAAGCCCACCGGTCTCTCTTGTAGGAAGAAGTCTGAGCCCGTGAATTAGCACATAAGCAGAGAAGTTTCCAAAAACCCTAAGGTAATTACAGCTGGCAAGAAAGGTGCTGGAGGCAAATACGACTGAGAAAACTGCCCAGGCGGTACTCTATATGAAACAGTACTTTTATGCTATAGGTAACAAAGCCAATAAGCTCCTAGTGGCAAAACTGTGCAAACTATCCACGCGTCATATCACAGCCGTGAGGGACCAAGAAGTCTTTAGAACCCCTACGGAACCTGGGAAACGCACGATAATGGAGAACTATTTTTAGGCAGCTGCAGCCAGGCACGTGGGGGATCCTGTTCAGTGGACAAGATTTTTATCTAAAGCTAAGCTCCCAACAATTTCGAGGAGAAACCTATGAGGCCATAGAAACACTGATAACTGAGCAAGTACCACAGGCAATACGTGCACTCCCAAACGGTATGGCTCCAGGTCCAGATGACTACACTGGGAAGTTTTGCTCATAAAGGGACTCCCCCTCTCACCAAATGGTATAATTCTTTTCTAAGGACTGGGGCAGTAACAGACTATATGACTGAATCAAAGACAACATTACTTCTGAAGCCAGGAAACAATCCTGAGGAGTGCTCGGCATACCGCCCAATTGCCCTATTAAATGCTGATAATACACATAATGACAAGGGAGGTGGTGGTTTGCAGGACTTCTGTGGACCCGCACATGTTCTTATATGGTATTCCTGTGCTTGTGGAGGCGGTGCCACAGATTGCTAAGCAGTGTTGGCAAGGGCCTACAGATTTTATCTTTCGTCCAGTTATGTCGACTGAGGTGGTGGCTGGAACACAATTGTTGCTGGATTTACTGGGATTGTTGGTCTCTGACAAGAGGGTTGTCGTGCTAGGAATAGACAAGGACGGGTGTGGGTGGCTCATAGTGCTCTGTATAGATCCAACAGTACAGTTAAAGGAAGTCACGGATGACGAGCTGATTGAGAGCAATGACAAAAATGGGGAGATAATATTAGAGATGTGTATCCCCTGTGACATAATGGTACAGTACCGAAGGAAGCAGAGCCTCCTGATGGCAGTACTAACTCCTCCTCTATTTCTTGATGAATAATTACAACATGTGCCTCCACATTTGTGCACTACAAATCCACACGGTGTGGGACTACTGAAAAAATGACCCGTGCACTTATAAAACTGAAGCCAGGTACGGTGTCCCCAGTGTAAAACAATATCTGTTATCAAGGGAGGCGGACAAGGGTATTAGAAATACAATACAGGCACTACTGGACCAGGGGATCATCGTGCCATCCACATCCCTGTGCAACACGGCGATATACCCTGTCAAGAAATCAACTGGGGGTAATTTGTCAGACTTCGGCTCCACCTCCCCCTTCTCCTCACCTGAATCTTCTGATATTGAGTACTTTACCGTAGTCCGGATTCGGGGACGTTCCTTCTTCTTGGTAGAGATAAGATCCTTAGGTGTTGTAACCTTCTTATCGTGCAAGTAAGGTCTGGCCCCTCCGGAGGCCACCGTGGCAGAAGTGGAAACCTGCCGTGGGGGGCTCCCAGTGGGCCAGCCTCGGTGTCCAAGGGAAAAAGCCGGAACGGCAGAAAAAACCCTTGAATGAAGATCTGCAGGCAAGGTGAGGAGTGGTTCCTAAGGCCAGGTATAAGGCAGGTTCTCCCAGGCTGAGATGATGAAGATTCAGGAATGATGGATTGAAAAGCTAGAGCTTTCTCCAAAGTCAGGACACTGCAGTATGCCGGGAGTGTCAGATGCTTCGGACACCGAAGCAGATAGGAGCCGCAAGCAGTATAATGTACAGGAAGGCAGAGCGAGGAGCTGAGTGCGAAGGGATTCGCAAGCGGAGAAAAAGTAAACAGGATGGTAAGCAAAAAGCGGAACGCGAAAAGGATCGCGAGCGGAGAAAAAAGAATCAGAAAGGCAGAGCGAGGAGCTGAGTGCGAAGGGATTCGCAAGCAGAGAAAAAGTAAACAGGAAGGTAAGCAAGAAGCGGAGCCCGAAAAGGGTTCGCGAGCGAGAAAGGCAGAACACAGATAGTCGGTTACGAAAAACCACATAGAACTAGAACACAGAGCGGACAGAAAGGGGAGAGGGACACAGGAGAAAATAACAAGCTCACGCCGAAAACGAGAGCGAGGAGGATACTTGGAAGAAAGTTACGAGCTACTCTGAGCGCTGGTAGAAGTGTAAGCAATACACAGATACAACGCGCCGAGCTGGAGGCGGGGCCTAGATTTATAGTGGAGGCAGCCATGTTGGGTGAGGACTAGAGCGTCCATCGATCCCTCAGCTTCCACCCTCGATTCCTGACATAATTGGAGAATAATGCAGAACTTACGCCCCCTCAATGATGTAGTACAGAAAGAATTTCTGGTTGTTCCTAATCCTGCGACAATTCTATGCAGTATCCCCAAAGGAGCCACATACTTCACTGTAGTGCACTTGAAGAATGTATTCTTCTCGATTCCACTCCATCCTGAGTCGAGGTACCTCACGGCATTTACATAGGGCCAAATGCGTTTCGAACATACTAGGTTACATCCGGGGTACTGTGATAGTCTGAGCATCTTTAACATAATACTGCACGCCGATTTAGGGAACATTCAGGTAACCAGCACAATTATCCAGTATGTGGACGATCTGCTAGTGTGTAGTGACAGGGAGCAGCACTGCCAAAGGGATTCCATTATACTCCTACAATTGCTGGCCCATAAGGGGTACAAGGTAGACATGGTTAAATTGCAATACTGCCAACAGGAGGTGCTCTATATGGGGCAGTTATTATTAGCGAACATTAAAATAATACTACCAGATAGGGCGGCGTCAGTACGCGCCATCCCCAGACCCGCGTCAGTTAAAGAAATGCAGATGTTTTTGGGGCTGTGCAACTACAGTAGGCCATGGATCTTAGATTACGCTGCATACACAAGACCATTTCTGCAGGCCCTTAAGGAAGCACAGAAAACAATGGATCATAAGCTACAGTGGACTGCAGATATGATCAAACAGCTTGAGGATCTTAAAGAAGTTATTAGTTCAGTACCCGTACTGGCCACCCCAGACTACACACAGGAATGTTACTTGTTCTCACATTCAGATGGCCATCTCATGACCGCAGTATTGACACAGAAGAGCGCTATGGGCCATAAACCATTGGCCTATTACAGCGGCACACTGGATTCAGTGATGCAAGGGCAGTTCGCACGCGAACAAGCATTAGCAGCTGCTGCATTTGCAATAGAAAAAAGTTCTACTATTGTAATGGAGTCCTCAGTCACATTGTATGTGGAACACTCTCTATTTGCCATTCTGGAGAGGTCAAAATCCACCCTGACTACACAGAGATCTTCTTCCTGCGAGATTATTATTTCAAAGCACCGCATTGAAGGGGTGGAGGGTACTGTTCATTGATGGGTCATCCACAGTTGACCAAGAGAGTGGACAGAGACACACTGGGCTACTAAGGGGCTGCAAGCAATCCCCAACAGATCTATTGTGGAGACAAGAGATCTCCGGGAAGACAGTAATGCACCAAACACTGCTAGAAGTAGCATTTGAACAGTTACACTACCCGTCCCACAGTTCGAAGCAACACATTGCAGAGGATATACAGGAAGGACTGCTCCATACCAAACATTCAGGAGAACATCACAGAAATGGTTGTACATTGCCCCACATGTCAAAGCTTCAGTACAGGGATAAGGTTATGGAATGTCCGCCCTACTGGCCTTTTCGTGAATTACACATAGATTATGCCGATATGGATGAGCGTTGCAATGACTCCAGGTACCTCGTAGTAGTGGTTTGCCCTTTCTCAAGGTGGGTGGAAGCAGGGTCTTGTTCAAACCCGGATGCCAAATGTGCTGCTAGATTGTTGGTTTGCTAGATTGTTGGTTTTCTAGATTGTTGGTTTTCCATCGATAAGGTGTGTGCAAGGTTTTAAGGTCAGACAATGGCAGACATTTTTTCAAAGCACTGTTTCAGCACGTCACAGCACTACTTGGCATTAGGCACTGGATGTGTTCAATTTACCACACACAGGCCAACAGCATTGTGTAGAGGATCAACAGGTTCCTCAAAACCAAATCTGTGCGTAGGTGGAACAACCCTCTTTTCGACAGGTACTACAAGCCTTCCACTGGTTATTTAACTGGATCGGAACAGCGCAGGTTATTCCTGCGTCCTGGAAAGAAAGCATAATTGTACCTATTTTTAAAAATGGCAGCCTTGAGGAACCAAAAAATTATCGTCTACTGGTGAGGCTGAACATCCCGGCTAAGGATTGCGGAAGGAATGTGATACCAGTATCAACAGCCTGGCCCTCGTTACGATTATCCAACAGGCCTGGTCCATCCGTAAATCACCATTGTATGCCGCATTTATTGATTTCAGTGCAGCGTTCGATTAGGTGGACAGGCCTAAATTATGGAACAAACTTTATTTGTATTTGTATTTATTTGTATTTATTTATTTGTAGTGCGCAGCCTTGCCATGAGGCTTCTGGGCACGTAGTAACAAGAAGGTGGTTACAAACAATGCATAATATCTGGGCACGTAATTACAGGAAGGTGGTTACATGCAGGCACAATACGTTACGTTACAGACAGTGGCGTAGTCTAAGACAAGATAAAACAGTCAGGCTTCAAACAGGTCTTAAACAATAAGGTATAGAAAACATGTGGTTACTCTGAGAGCGAATTCTGAGGCTGGTGTTAGAAGGAAAGCTAATGTATTTGAAGTTCAGCGCTTATGATGTAGATGATGTCGGCTCATCAAGCTTATGAAGCCAGAGTTTGGTTTTAGTTTTGAAGGAGAGGAACGTAGGCTCTGCTCTGAGTGTGGATGTGTCTGCCGACTGCAGCTTAAATCTGGGTATGGTGAGAGTGTTGACATAGGCTGATCTCAGTGGTCTGTTTGAGATATGCTGCGAGAAGCAACTGGTCAGATATGCTGGCACCAGGTTGTTCTGTTCCTTGTAAGTTAGGGCTAGTGTTTTAAGCAATATTCGCTGCACAACAGGGAGCCAGTGAAGGCTGCGTCTGACATCAGATATGTGGGATCATCTGGGAATGTTGAGGGCCGCCCTTATGGCATTGTTTTGTAGAACCTGAAGTTTGTCGGTGTTCTTTTGACTGGTCCCTAGGTAGAGAGCGTTGCAGTAGTCTATTTTTGATATGATTAGTGTTCTGGCTAGGATGATGCAGTTCTCAGTGTTTAGGAAGGGTCTACAGGCTGTGATGAGTTTGCAGGTATAGGACGAGGCAGATGCTACCGCGTTGATTTGTCTTGGAACATACCACAGGTCTTGCTCAAAATTATCATTCAATTACATGACCATACATGAGTAAAAGTTCACATGGACCGGGTGGGGAAAACCACTGGTTGGGATAACACAAACAATGGGATTAAGCAGGGCTGCATGTTAGCATCAATGCTCTTTAACCTTTACTTGGTGGACCTAGGGGGGGGATATCTAATTATTCAGCAAACCCTCCGAAACTCGGGGATGTCCCAATTCATTGGTTGGGCTACGCCGACGACCTTGTCATCCTAGACTCCTCCCCTTGGGACCTGCAGATTACCTTAAACAGGCTCTCTCTCTATGCAGTAAACAACAATTTAGTAATTAATAGGGAAAAAACTAAATTATGATTTTCGTGAAAAGGGCCAGGCGAGTCAAATGAATGGCATGATCGCTGGGGGGTGCTAAGGTGGAAGTGGTCTCTGAATTCAAATATCTTGGGATAGACTTAAATGCTGAGCTGAGTGGAAAACGCCATCTGGAACATGTGTGCCTGAAAACCTCTATCACCTCTCGTTTGATAGAGGCACCAGCTGGTAAGACCATTTTTCAACTGTATCAAGCAAAGATTTTGGCAACCATACTTTATGGGGCTGAGATCTGGGCACTGTCACACGTGGAGAGTATAGCAGGGTTAGAAGGAAAATGTCCAAAAAGATTGCTCCGTCTTTCTCAATGTGCATCCATTGATCTTTTGTATTTATATTTCATTTTAAAATGAAAGCCTTCAACATTATAACATCGGAGAGACAGTTGTGGAACAACGATCACATTTCGGAACTACCACAGCCATCGAGAGGGAGCGCATCACGTATGTCAATTCCAGCTAAATTCAAGATCGAGACCATATCATTTTGGCCTTTATACATCTCACAGCACAGCCAATAATCCCAGCAGACAATCTCCTTCCTCAAACAGATCTGTTTCAGTTTTGTAAAATATTTAGTGGCCCTCGAAGATGTAACTATTTTCAGTTAATATTGTGTTTTCAGCAACTTTGTGAGGGTCTTTGAGTTTCCTCTCCAATGTATGTGACTTTTCCAATTTCTGCACTTCACATGTTAGGTTAGGGAATTTTCCCTGCTGTGCAGAGTCTGTTATGAGCCAACCTCGACATATGCTGACCTCATAAAAAGGCTAACTTACACTGCTTTTCCCACATTCAAGACCTAGAACTCACCATAGCCTTTCAAAGGCTATTGATTGTATTGTAATAGTCCAAGACCACCACACTCAGTTTCCTTTTTGGTATTGCACACTTTTGGAGAATTTATTTTGCCGCATTTTTTACCACTTTGTCACAAAAATGTAGATGGTAAGTTGGCATAAGGTAAATAAAAGGGCGGGGTATGGAGTGGAAGGGGGTGGGGTTCTCCCCCTGCATGTTGCAGTAATAAAAGTGGTAAACATCGACCAAAAGATATTCGGCAAAAGTGTATTTTGGCAAACAATGTCAGGAAAATCTCAACCTTCCTCCTGCTTAATAGTGTGTGGGGTTGTCATGTCTTTAAAATTCTAGAATTACTGTAGTATGATCTGTTGTGATTCATATTGTGATTTGAAGAATCTCACACATTTTTTTCTAGACTTGGACATGTGCTGGTAAAATATGAATAGAATAATGAAATGTAGTGGTATGTATGACTTTCAATCATGGGAGAGACTAGAGGTTGCGTTTTCTGTTGCGTTTTCCACTGCGTTTAAAGCTCTTCTGCTCCCTCTGGTTATTGCAGCTACTCTGTGCCCAGTGGCCAGCTCAGTGCTGAGCTCAGAGCTCAGCGCCCAGAGGAGAGTATAGGCTGAGCGGGATTGCTGGTGGAATATTCTGGGAAATTCTGCGGCATTGGCGGCATTGGCAGGTCCGAGGCTCGGCGTACACTGTGTCTAGGTGTAGCGCTTGGAGCTCGGAGCTCGTCTGTTGTAAGCTGGTAACGCTGCCAACTAAAACCTATAGCCGCCTATAGCCGCCTGTGCGGAGTGTGGGTGGGCGGGACTTGCAGCGCTTACCGGATAGAAAGCCGAAAACCGGATAGAGTCAGGCAGAAATGTTTTTCTCTGCATATTGGTTTATTGGTTAATTAAGCATATCAATTGCCTGTTGTTTGGCCCTGGTGGCTCGGGGTGAGGCTCTGCAGTAACGACATCCCAAACAGAGGTCACATGTTTTTTTAGCTCCCTTCTCTGGCCAGCTGTAGAGGCAGGCATGGAGAGGAGGGAGAAAGTGGAACCGTGGGCACTGCGGTAAACTGCAATTGTAAGGAGTTGGAAGCCGCGGGGCATTGAACACATCACGTGAGGACTTGGGAACTAAGAAAAACTGGAGTTGGGGCGTGTCAAGATTCTCAGGAGAGAGCTGAATCTCACGTTGAATTGTACACTGAATTGTACGCAAGCAAGATCGAGCCAACCCCAATTTAAGGGAGTATACGCTAACGAAGATCAGGAGACTGTTGGGAACACCCTTTGATCCTGTTCTGGTTGTGCAAAAATCAGTGATTGTTGCTTCATCAATCGACCAATGCCATTGGTGTGTGGCAATAGCTGGACTGAGGGACCTTATTTTTCTAAAGGCCAGCTAACCATTCTTTGAGACCTTTAACTATAATCTGCCAATCTCCAGCAAAATGAAGTTAAGCAGCACTGCAGCTCTTGATTCTGTGAATGGTGCAGATTGGAATGGCTCATATAGAGCACCAATGGGGAGCTCAACAACTTTGGAGTCACCACATCCTGTTGTTCAAAGTACGACACACACCAAACAACCAGTGGTTACAGTCGAATTGGTGCATGAAACCCCGTTGAAAGAGACTGAAATAAAAACAACCCAAACTGGCCAAACAGCCATTGTTAATCAATGGAGGCGAGGGTTGGAATACACAGTTACAACAAAAAATATTCAAAGGAAGATCAAAGAATATTTTGGTTAAAAAAAGGCACAAAAACTCAAATGATGCAGTGGACTTAAGAGAGGGGAGCTGGGGCTCACCAATTCTGAGAACAGAGGAAATAAGCGAGAGCTCAGCCTCTTTAAGTCATTCTGAAGCCCCAAAGCGGGGAGACCCAACGGGACCAGAAAGGGAGGTCCTGGAGCTGGAGACTAATACTGATCTGCCAGGGGAAAACAGTGGATTAGTGTTGGAATATCCTGGCCTAGAAGGAGAGAAAGAGAATCAGTTAAACCATCAGGCGGACAGCTCGACTTTAAAGGCGTTGAGCTTTGTGCTTAACTCACTGGTGTCAGTGTTCGAACTGTTAAAAGGGGAAGTCCAAAGCCAAGCGGGTATCCTCTTGGAATTAACGGATGAAGTTGCCAAATGTGACTCCTCGATGGTGGGGTTAAAGAATACAATCATCTCTTCTATCTCTTCCATGTTAAATGACATACGAATCGAAGTGGCAAAGCAGGGTTTAGATACCGCCTCCATACAGCGACTTTCCCTGGCAAATAGAAAGGAGGATGCCTCGTCACGGTCTCAAATTCGAGACTTACTGCAGACTAACCTCCGGCAACCGGGACCACAGGTGCCAGAACAGAGAGAATCATCAGAGATCTCCAATACCTATAACAATACTCCACTGTCGGAATCAACCTTGGAGGAATTTATGAGACTGGCCGAGGTGACAGAGGCACAAGTACTGGAAGCCGATGAAAGGAGTGCAAGTGGCGAAGGGCAGGAAGTTACTGCCGATCTGGGGGTCGCCGCCGACTGTGATTGGACTATGGCGAGTAACCAAAATGCTAGAAGGAGGAGGAGAACGAAAAGAAAAGAAGGTGCAAAAAGGGCAAAAGAGCACCCAGAAAAGTGCCAAAAAGAACAAAGAAAAAAACTAAAAACCAAAAAAATTCAAAAAATTAAAAATGCTGGAATTCTTAACTTTGTGAATAACATCAACACAACAAATATTGGTGACAAACCAGATATGGCTAAAGAAGCTATTCATAATAAAGGAACTGTTAAGTCAACAAGCAAACTGGGGCAGACAAACACTTTGTACACACAGAATAGAGCTCAGTTAGAGGCAAGGTCTCCACATTTGAAATCAGTGGAAAGTGACCCCGTGATCCTGTTTGTGAGTGTGGGGATGCAGACAGAGTACCTTCCTAGCCAGGCCCAAGATTCGCGGAGCCAGAATGAGGGGGATTCCGTAATCCCAAAATTGAAACTGGTCCCTATCTTTACACAAAATAGGACATCCTCGAGAAGATTGGTGGTGAAGAACACAGACACGGATGCGAGAGGAGCGCAACTAAAGATCGCACCGATATTCCTTACAGCCGCAAAGAAAGCAGTGAGCCCAGGAATTGTAAGAGAGTCAACAACTTTGAATAAGGTTACAGTCGAAAAGGTTGAAGGGAAGTCCCTGACAATTCAGGGGATCTGGAACGGTGCAGGAAAATCGAAAGAGTTGGTCCAACAAGAAACCGGCTCCACCCCTCCAAGGGACAAATAACTGGACCATGTGCTCCCAAAAGAGGACGATCAAACTGGTTTTGAAGCTCCCAGACTATGGTTAAAATCCATATGAAAGAGCAACTACTATAAACCCCTAAGTAGAAATGTCATTTTAGGGGAGTTCAAGAAAGTAAAGAGCCTTTACCTTTTTGCCTCAGGGGACATAGAATATGTAAAATTCCCTGACTGTAAAAACGGTTACGTGGTGGAAGTGGGGCTGAGTTCTATTAAGGCCTAGGATGCAATTATAAAAGCAGCTGGGGCGCTAGAAGGGAAAGGTATAAGAGTGGTTAAAGATGTTTGTGAGCTGTATTTAAACGTGACCAGAAGAGGACAAGTGTCTGGACAGACAATCCTGCAGAATCAAGAAAGAAGCCCTGGACTTTAAAGAAAAGAGGGCAGCAGGGACATGACCGAAACTAAGAAAGATGAAAACATACTGGCCGTCCTCCCTGAAATCCTAGCCCAGGTTCTGACGAGTATAGGCCTAGGGTCAAGGCAACTTTAGTCAGTCTGCCCTGCATGTAGTGAGTTGGAATACGCGGTGTTCCTGTACGTTTAGAGCCAGAAATGTTAAAGATGACCTTTGGGGTAAGATGGGTATCCTGATATTCCAGGAAACCTGGCTGGTGAACGCAATAGAAATAGAAGGCTTTACCATTCATTGCCTGCCTGCAAGTCAAAAAACGCTGGGTAGACCAGCTGGTGGACTTCTGATAGCATTCAAAAATAGCTCAGTGAAGAATGCCAAGGTGCGCTTTGAGAACAAAATTGGCCTCCTGGCCAGCGAAATTAAACTTAATCTTGATATCCAGAATCCATGGGTGGTAGTGGTAGATGTTTACTGGAACCCGGCCTCTTCCACACTTGTTACATTTTGGGATATGTTAGGGGGAGGGTTGTCTGGAGTGAAGTCAGACTCAGGGAAGGCTAATATTTTCATGGCAGGGGATTTTAATTCCATATGCGCTGAGTCTTTAATTGAAAAGGAGGGAGTAAGGAAAAAAAGAAATATCTAGTAGAGTGCGGAAATGGTTAGCATTTATGAGCTCATGGGATCTGGTAATGCTAAATGGGAGCTCGGAGGGAGACAAAGGAGCGCCCCCGACATGGAGTTGAGGAGAGTCAACATCTATATTGGACTACATCTTTGTCAGTGCGAGCCTCTTTTCAAGGTCATCCACATTGATAGTGAATCAAGAGGGGGGCAGCGACCATGCCAGGCTGGAGCTATCTTTCCCAGATATTCAGGGGCATCGGCAATGGTTACATAAGCAAAAAATGGAGGGAAGGGGGGGTAGAGTTAGATTAGTTAAATATGGTCAAGGAGGGGGGAAACTAAACAAAGCATTGAAGTCGATCTCAAACCCTTCCCTGTTAGATTTCTGCCGCCCAGACAAATATATTAGTTTCATCTGGTCAACTGTCCCGCCTAAAATTCCATCAAGAGGAGTCAAGCAGCACCATCTGCATGAGTTTGACGAGGAAACTATGACCAGAAAGAGGGAAATGAGAAACAAACTTCGGGCCTAAAAAAACAGAATATGGCACAAGACAAATCCATTAAGGAGGCAATAGCATCAGGAATAACTATAGGCACTGGTCAAAAAACCATAGAATGGCCAGATTGCAAAAAGACGGAGAACAAATGTTGAAGTTGGTGGGGGAAACCAACTTGTGAGGGTTTTGGTCAGTAATGGGGCAATTGATCAGCAAGCAAACAGCTCCCTGTGTAACCTGGTTACAGAAACTAAATGGGTTAACCATCTGCCAGCCATTTTTCAGAAACCAGGAGAGGAAGGGGATCCAATGCAGCTGGAGACCAATTGGTCCGTAGCCTTGGAAGAGGAAGAAATTGTGGAGATAATCAGGAGCTCATCGCTATCTAAGGCCGCCGGCCCAATTGTGCTGACGTATCAAGTTCTTAAAAACGAACAAGAGCTCTGGGCTAGGTTCTTGAGGAAGTTATTTGAGGAAATTCTGTTTACAAAGCACTTCCCACCCTCCTAGAAAACAGCGTTGATTATTCCACTCTTTAAGAGGGGGATAAGACTGACCCCGCAAGCTATCGCCCAATCGCGCTTTTGGGTATCGAAAGTAAGATCTTTACGAGGCTAATAGTCAAGGAGCTCACAAGTTGGGTGGACAGCGCGGGTGCTCTCTCTCTCTTTCAAACAGGGTTCAGGAGGGGTCTCTCCACGTCCTTGAATGGGTTAATTCTGAGCTTAGTAAGTGAGACGACTGCTGAGAAAGGAGAGTTGCCCCTTTATAGGGCATGGATAGACCTCTCGAAGGCCTTTGACCAGATCAGCAGAGGTCTGCTTTGGACAAAACTTTAAAAAAAGGGAGTCCCAGAATCCCTGCTGGCTATGCTAATAGAGCTGCGTAGGGATACAACAGTAAGAGTAAGGTTGGATGAGAACGGACATCTGTCAGAGGAAGTGAAGGTAGAAAGAGGGGTAAGGCAGGGGTGTCTGGGGGCTCCCTTGTTTTTTAACCTTTTCCTGTCCGATATGGGTCAAGATCTAGAACCGTCTACATTGGCCAGTCCAACCCTTAATGGGAGTAAGATCTTTTGGCTGGCTTATGCGGACGACATAGTCCTATTGGACAGAACAGCTATAGGCCTTCAAAAATTGCTGACCAAACTGGGGAGCTATGCAGAGACAAACGGTTTAACAATAAACCCGTTAAAATCTAAGATTCTTGTGTTTAAACGTCCACGTAAGAAAATTGGCTTTGGAAACTGGTCATTGAATGGGCAGGTTATACCTCGCGTGGCAGAGTTAATCTATCTTGGTTATAAGATCCACGCCAGCCTGAGAAACCAAGAGCATGATACCCTTACCAAGGCTTATGAAATGATCCCTCACATGAAAAAAATCAAAACTAAATACTGCAAATGTTATATCCTACCAATGGTCAAATACTATGTAGCCAAATTAATACTGGTTATTCTATAAGCTAAACCCTCACTTTGGAATGCAAACTGGGCCAGAATAGAAGGCAGAATCTGGAAGGACTCCCTTAACCTTCCTCTGAGCACACCAGGCTGGAACCTGCAGTTTGAATTGGGCCTTATCTCTTTAGAATGCCGCGCAGAATGGAAATTAGTCGCACTATATAGAGAGATCATGTCCCCTAGGTTGGGCTCACTGTATGAAAATGTTAGAGGCCACCTGAAAGACTCAAAGTCTAGGATCTTGAGAGGGCTGGATCTAAAAGTAAAAAACATGTTAGACAGAGCAGATGTTGATCTTGAAACTCTGATTACCAACCGCCTTAAGCTAAAACGTGATTTGGAGCGGTTAGACTGGATTAAAACTATTTCTCTGGTGAGAAGCTCCAAGCTTCATAACGTGTTCTTGACTGCGGAAAAAAATGTAGGCCAGCTTCCGCCTTATTTAGTAAAATACCCTGACCCCAAAATAAGATCCAACTTTTTGCGGGTGAGATTGAATTTGGTCCCCACAGGGGAGGTATTGGTAATAAGAAATCATGAAGAATCAGCAATCAAACTATGCAAAATATGTTCCAGCCAAAGACTCCAATCACTCCGTCGCATCCTTATGGAGTGTGAAGGGACCTGGTCCCTGAGGTTAGCGAAATTAAGAAGATTCACGCTTAAGGAGGAGGGTTTAATTTCAGAACATTTTTGGGAAAGATTGATTGCAGGCCATGAAATTCAGCTCACTGCAACAGTTGTTGATATACTGGAAACATTGAATCTGTTAAATTAGCGCAGATGAGAAATGCCCTGGTTAGGGCAAGTGGGGAAGAGGGGTAACTGTCATTTATATTAAGGAAAAATGCATCACGCAAATAGCGCTGATGCGCATGGAAAAATTGATAATGACAAATGTATTTTTATGCTGATAGGAAAGCAACCTTTGAATAGACGAAAAGATGAATTTTGTCCCAAGGAGGGCTCTAAGAAGTGGGGAGAATGAACCTATTTTATTGAAGTTACTGTTTCTTAATGGTTATTGACTTCTTTTTACTATTTTTTTCTTTTATTGGGTTATTTTCTCAATTTCTGGGAATGTTTAAATTGTATTATGATTCATAATTGTAAAGGTTCTAATGAAATTTTAACTCTTTTTTCTTGAACCAAATACAATAAATTAAAAAAAAAGTATGACTTTCAATCAATTGGAGTCTTTCCACAAGATCATGGAGTGCTCTTTATTCCTTGCCTGCCCTTGCTACCATCTGAGAAAACAATGTCCTATTAAGGTGATATAAAAGAACCAAATTAAACTCGCCACCTACCAGAGACACTATAAGAAGTCCATAAAATGGGCACATGTTTCAAATAAATCAATGAAAAACAGATTCATCTTCCACTGGGCAAATTTGTCTTTGTAATATATTGTGCACTTTGGTGCTATGAATTGACCCTCGGGATCACCAATTGATTGTGTATATGTAAAAGGGATAGCCCTTGCTTTTAAAATTGAGATCCATCTTTTTTCGTAGATGATGCATGAAATTGGTGTGCCAGCCATCTCTTGCCTAATTTGTATGACTCTTGCATATCCAGGTGGGTCTCTTGCATGTGGTGATCCCTAAATTATTTAAGTATATGCCTCCTCTTTATGGGAGTACTAAGACCCTTTTCATTATACGCAATACAATCAATAGTAGTCATAGTTGAGTCCTAGAAGTATGCAATTTATAGCTTGAGCTTTTCCCAGCACCGTCAGGAGTTGTGCCCACAAATGAACATTTTCATTTGTACAGGGCCTTCCCACTGCAACCTTCACACTCCATGAGCTACTAAAGGATAATTGATTTATAGTTGCATGAGAATAGAACAAAGCCACATATATAAATTTAAAGAACACCTTTGCCCTTCCCTATACGATCAGTGCAGAACACAATAAGAAAAACATAACCCCTTGCACACATCCAACAGTCACACTAGGTATTTTCAGAACTAGTGGAGGACTTGAAGCATCTACTTTTGTCCCATCATCCCCACCTGATCTATAGTGAGCTATGTAACTCTTGAATTCTGCAGAGACCACAAAATCAGAAGACCTGTAATAGGAGACAATCAAACGTAGGCATGAACAATAGTACAAAGAAGAAGGTACTGCCTGGTAGAGGCCTAACCTTCCATATGACTAAAGGGAATACCCTACCTATCTAAAGAAAACTGAAGGTGCTCGTCAGATGTCAGGAAGTCCAAAGTAACTCTCTACCCCGTCCTAGTGAACCCTCTCTGACCCTACCACTATATATAGGGAGGAGTACAAAAGACTGATAAAGGAAAGACAGAGTGAAGGGTGTTTGTGTGAGTGTAGGAGCAGAGGAGGAGAACCGAGAGAGTAGGTGGAGGACGACAGTGCAACAGAGTGTTGAGAAGTTCGTGGCAGAGAGCTTTTGGCATTGAGAGAGAAGAGAGAGTGATGCCAAATAGTGAGAGTGAGGCTGGGTGTGCATGAGGGAGGGTTTGCTGGGTTGTGTGAGGGGGAGTAGTTGTTTGGGTGAGAGGTGCGAGTGAGAGGAGAGGTGTGAGAGGAAGGAGAAGAGAATAGAATAGGGAAAGAGGAGAGATCAAGAGAGTAGGTGGAGAAAAGACGAGTATAGCGAGGACGGCAGAAGAGCAAAAGTAGAGCGGAGTGCAGGCAGAGGGAACTTCAGGGAAAGAAGCGGGAGTAAGCAAGGGGAGAGGGAGAGATATAAAGGAGCCAGGTTCCTTGTTAAGACACAATACAGAGAAAACATTATGTCTTACTCTGACCTGGAGAGTCTAGACTAGGGAATCCCTGGAAGAACCACAGTGGGGCCTGATAGAGACGGATGTGGTCTATAGACTCTCACATTGGTTCGTTTTAAGACAGCAGTGGTCACCTTTCACTAGTTGACACTCTTGGGCTTGGGCAGCTGAGATATGGAGGCAGGAGACCAGAGGAACAGCCCCCTTGAGTGCTCCAACCCCAGATCAATCTTTTACAAGTCAGAATAACTTAAGTTCAATGAAAAGCCTTGAGCCACACTTTGGAGTCTGGGAGTTTGTGAGGTCATCAGTGACACTTTACAGTCCAGGCACAGTGGTTCTTGCATGCACCCCCACTTGCTCTTTGATTCCAGTACTGGCACGGCCCATGCCTCCCATCCCATGTAGTAGCCAGATCCTTTGGGCACATGCCACTGCCCCGGCTCTAAGGAATGTTTTTTAATCTTTTTTTTTTTTTTTATTTGTTTGTTAAACAAAGAACAAGAAAAAGAAAGGTAGCGCTTACAGCATGAGTACACAAAAGACATTAGGAGACCTATCATCGAGATCACAATAGATAGCAGTTGGCAACATATTCCTTGGCAGTTGTATGGTTCTGCGCGGGGGGGTGGAGGGGGACCGGGGTTCGAAATCGAAAATCCACACCCTCCACCCGGCAGCTGCGTAGGGCGTTGCCGCTGTCCCTTGTTTTGGTCTTTGCATTTATAGTTCCCATTTTCCCCATATTTTCTGGAACTTATGGGGGGCACCCCTTGCATTATAAATTCGCCTCTCCAGGGAGGCACATCTGTCCATTTCATTGGACCATCTGTCAATGGTTATCCTGTCCCCCGAGCCCCATGTGGCTGCCGTGAGTCTCTTTCCAGCACCAAGCGCTACTCCTAGAAACAGTCTTTCATACTTGTTAAGGTCAGTTTCGCCCCCTATACCCAGCAGGATAAGCTTAGGGTCTCTCGGGATTGTGGAGCCAAGTATTCTAGAGAGGCGGAGTAAACACGCAGTCCAAAACTCCTGCAGCACCCCACAATCCCATAACAAATGGTAGAAGGTGCCCTCCGCCCTTTTACATCGACTGCATTCTGCATTTACATCCCCACCCCAACTGGCCATTTGCGTTCTGGAGTAGTAGGACCTGTGCAGGATTCGTAGCTGAATCAGCCGGAGTTTGGCATCTATCCCTATTTCCCTCGGGGACATCAGGGCCTCCACCCACTCCTCCGCCTCTAGTGGGCCCAGGTCCTGTTCCCATTTAGCCCTGAGATTGTCAAGTTCCCTGGATCCAAAGGAGTTAATTGCCTGATAGAGGGTGGAGGTTACCTTGTGGGGGATGTGGTGTGGGAGTATGTTTGTTTCCAGGGGAGAGCAGGCGGGTACATCGGCCAGGTTCGGGAGTTGGGTATTAATGGCGTGCGTGAGCTGGAGGTATCTGAAGCGGTCCATGGGTGACAGCCCGTGTCTCGTTCGTAGGGTTTCAAAGTCCACCATTCGCCCCTCCTGGACTATGTCCGCCAGTGTGGTTATCCCTTTTCTCTCCCAGGTTTCGAAGTGGCCCATTTTTTGTATTTCGGGAAGGTGTGCATTACGCCAGAGGGGTTGGATCAGGGTTGGTCTGTCTGCCCAGCCTAAGTATCTGTGTATCTCCCTCCAAACTCGCTGTATGTGACGGGACCCGGTCGGCGCTGTTCTTAGGTTCCTTGGGCTGTCATATAGTACGTGCAGGGGGGATGGCGAGCCAGTGTCCCCTGTCTCCACACGGATATGTGGTAGCAGCGGGTCTCCGTGTAGCCATTCATTCGCCACTCCCGCTTGTGCCGCCCAATAATATGTGCGAATGTTGGGCAGTCCTATACCCCCATCCCACACAGAGCGATAGAGTGTTTTCAGGGCAATGCGCGGCTGTTTTCCTCCCCAGAGAAGTGTGCATAGAGTCCGGTTTATATCTGTGAATATTGTGGTCGGGATGGGGAGCGGGGCATTTTGGAGGACGTACAGAAATCTCGGGAGTGCCAGCATCTTAAAAAGTGCCGCCCTCCCGAGTAATGAAAGTGGGAGGGAGTGCCAGTGGGCGACATCGTTCTCCAGTTTTCCCATTATCGGGTGTAGGTTCAGTTTGGGGAAGTCCTCCTGTGTTTTGTTGATTCGTATGCCTAGGTAGGTGAAGCCCAGAATTGAAACGGAGTATGGACAGGGATCTGGGATTGCTTCCTCCCCTCCCTGTACCGGGAAGTAGATTGTTTTCTGTGTGTTGACCCGTAGTCCCATGAAGTGTTGGTATTCCTCCAGGGTTCTAGTCACAATCGGGCAGGAGATTATTGGGTTGCTCAGATATATCAAAAGGTCATCCGCGTACAGCGAGACCCGTTCCTCCCCGCCCCGCGGCCAGGCGAATCCTGTCCATCGTGCATCAGTTCTCAACCGGATTGCCAAAGGTTCAATGGCGAGGATAAACAACAGGGGAGAGAAGGGGCATCCCTGTCTAGTCCCCCTACTCAGCTGGAACGTGGAGGATGATTTCCCATTGACTCTTACAGAGGCCTCGGGGAGGGAGTAAAGGAGTTTAACCCATGACATGAAGTGTTGTCCAAAGCCCATGCGTTCCATTATGTCCCACAGGGCATCCCATCCCACTGTATCGAAAGCCTTCTCAAAGTCCACCGCCAGGAGGGCCAGTGGAGACCGGATCTCGCCAGCTCGGTCGAGGGCAATCTGAACCCTGCGGAGATTCATTCGAGTGGACTTGCCTGGCATGAATCCACATTGGTCTGGGTGAGTTAGAGATCCAATCACCCCCAGCAGTCTATTGGCGAGGACTCTGGCTAGCGCTTTTGCCTCCCCATTTATCAAGGAAATGGGCCTGTAGGAGGCGCAGTGCTCCGGGGGTTTCCCTGCTTTGGGGATCACCACTATTGTCGTTTTTCGGAGGTCTGGGGGGAGGGTGCCCAGTTCTCTGCTACGGAGGAACATGTCGTGCATGTGTTTCGTTGTCGTTGCGCTCAGTTTTTTCCAGATTTCTACGGGGAACCCGTTGGGGCCAGGGGTCTTCCCCGTCTGTAGTTGTGAAAGGGCTTCCCCTACCTCCTCTTCAGTGATGGCCGTGTCTAGCTGCTCTGTCTGAAGTTCAGAAAGGCGGGGGATCGTGATCTCGTCCAGGAAGTTTGGGACGTGCCTTGTGGGGTCTCGTATTTGTGGGGAGTATAGCTCTCTATAGTAGTCTGCGAATTCCCCCGCGATCTCAGTGTCCCCGGTTAATAAGTTCCCGCCCTGGGTTCGGATGGCCCGTACTTGTCCTTTGCTCCGCTCCCTACGTTCTAGCCAGGCTAGTGTTTTGGTAGCCTTGTCTCCTCTCTCGTATATATGGCTCCGGGCCAGCCAGTGGGCGGTTCGGGCATTATCTAAGGCCCTGTCTTTCAGGATTGTTTGGGCTGTTACCAAGGCCTCGTGTGCCTCCTGGGTTCCCTTTTCGAGGAATTGCTCCTCCCGCCTAGTTACCTGGGCTTCTGCCTTGGAGATTGCCTCGCTATGCTGTTTGCGGTGAGCTGCCACCAAGGATATTGCTTCCCCCCGTATGACGGTCTTGTATGCCTCCCACCTTGTTATTGGGCAGTCCACTGCCTCCACATTTAGGTCGAAATATTCCGATGTCTTATTTGCGAGCCCTTCCAGTATTTCGGGTATCCCTAAGTAATAGGTGTTTAGGCGCCAGGTGGGTTCTTGTATTGTTGACAGGCCCTTGAGTTTTACCAATAGGGGGGAGTGGTCAGAGATTCCTCTCGCCAGGAATTCTGCGGACAATAGGCGATGGCCCATATTCATTGGGGTGAGGATATAATCAAGTCTGGATAGGGACCGGTGTGCGTTGGAGTAGAACGAGTAGCCCCGGTCCATTGGGTGGGCTGCTCTCCATGTGTCAGATAGCCCCATAGCTTCTGCAAAGGTGTGGAGTCTGGTCGGGATGTCTACCGCTCTGCTACCCACGTGTGTTCTGTCCCGAGCTGTCTCCATGACCTCATTGAAATCCCCCCCTATCGCCCATGAGTCTGCCCGTTCTTCTAGTATTATGTCCTGGAGCTCGGTAAGGAGTTCCGTTGTAAGCGTGGGAGGTGCATACACTGCCACGAGGCCCCAAGTCTCCCCCTTCATTTCACCCAGTACCATCACAAACCTGCCCCGTGGGTCTGCTTTGACTTTCCTTGTGGTAAACGGAAATCTTTTGTGCAAGAGGATCATCACTCCCCTAGAGCCTCTGGAGAACCCAGCGAGGTATGTGTGTGGGTAATTTGTTTTCCTAAAGAGCCCACAGTTAGTACCGATCAGGTGGGTTTCTGTTATGAATGCAATGTCTGGGGAATGGCGGTTAAGGTATTGGAGTACCAGTTTGCGCTTTATGCCCGACCCCAGGCCGTTCACATTCCAAGTCAATAGGGATATCTGTTTCTTTTGTGTTATGTCAGCGTGGGATTTGGTTTGGTGTCACATGTTAGGATGCGGAGTGGTTCCCGTTTTCTTCTCTTGTCTGCCGTTCTAAGGTGTAATGGACGCCTGAGCCCTTCTGCCGTGCTTATTTGGTGATCTGTTTTGTGTACTTCATGTGCGAACTCTATAGCCCCAGCCTGTGAACCGTGGGTCCCGTCCGTGCAGGTGGATATGTGTTGGCCAGTGGGGGGGACGTGTCGGTCCCTCTCATATCTCGTATAAGGAATTCTGTGAACTTCTGTTTTGCAGCCCACTATTGCTGGTGGTTGTGACATGAGACCAATCCCTTCCTTCTCCAAAAACCCCAAACTCCCCCCACCCCGCACTTCCCCCCAACCTGAAGCACCTGTTCCCCTAACCATTTAAAACAACTAACGAGGCGAAAGCCCCAACTCAGAGGCGGGGGGGGGGTCAGAAGGACCCTACCCCGCAACTCGTGTGGTCCAAGATAACCACTGAACTTAAAGTAAAGCTAGCAGTGAAGAGTCCCCCTCCGGGGGCGAAGAGGTGGTGGCCGGCCAGGGCCGCCAGTCGGAAGGGTCTCTTGCTGTTTCCTTATTCCTGGCCCTCAGCAGTTGCCCATATTCAGGTGTGTCCCGTGTCTGTCGGGGGGCCGGGTTCTCCCGCTTCCTCGCGTGGTGGGGTGACCTGTCCAGTAGGGCGGTTGTTGTCTCCATCGTTCCTGCGGGGTGTGTTTCCATCCGGTCTATTCGGGCGTGGAGTAGGGAGGACCTGTGTTTCCAACCAGTCCCAGGCCTCGCGGGGAGTGTAGAACACTTGGACCTTGCCGTTGTGGTATACTTTGAATGTTGCCGGAAAGAAAAGTGCATATTTGATGCCCAGGGGTGACAGTTTCTTTTTGATGGAGTCGTAGGACTGTCGCGACTTCTGAACCTCCCTCGTGTAGTCGGGGAAGAGCCCGATTCGGTGACCATTGTAGGTGATGGGGCCGGTCGCCCTTGCCATGTGCAGTAGTGTGTCTCGGTCCCTCTAGTTCATGAGTTTTGCGATCACCGTTCGTGGGGGGGCCCCCGGAACTGGTCTGCCCGTCGGAACTCTGTGTGCTCTTTCTATTGAGAAGAATTTAGAGAGCTGCTTGGGAGCCATCAGGTCAGCTAGCCAGTGTTCCAGAAAGAGCTCCATAGAGGGCCCTTCCTCTTTCTCGGGAAGGCCGAGTATGCGGAGGTTGTTCCGACGGGACCTACCCTCACTATCTTCGGCTCTGTTTTCCAGTGTGGTGATTTTCCGTTCCATTTGCTCAAGGCGGCTTCCCAGGCTTTTAACTGTGTCCTCGGTGTCTGATATTCGTTGTTCTGCTTCCCCAACCCTGGTAGTGAGGTTCCTTAAGTCTTGCCTCACAAAGGACACCTCGGAGGCCAGCCCGTCTATTTTGGTCTCCACCGAGGTTCTGGAGTCGTTGATTGCTGCCATGATGTCAGTGAGAGACAGCGTTTGGGTCGCACCCCCCTTCATAGCCTCATTGTCCACCCCGCTAATTGGGTCCGGGAGAGCCGCCGGGGTGCTCATCGTGTATTTGTCTATTTTGTTTTGGGTCGCTCCCCGACGGGGCTGATCCTTCCCCATCCTGACTCTGTGGGGCGGTTCTGGGTGCGGGTGCGGGTGTGTCTCCTTGGGTTGAGGTTCCTTCCTGGGTTGCCTTATTGCTGTTTGCGCCGCGCTGCTTGGGCCCCCGTCGGGCCCTGGCCCGCCCAATCCGGCGCTATGTCCTGTATGGCCCAGCCTGGGCCTGTTTGTCGTGTGGTCCGGGGGGGGGGGGAGATTATGCAGGCAGAGGGTGGTGTTGGACTTGTGTGCCGGGCCGGCAGGTCAGGCCTGGGGGGGGGGGGTACTCCTTCGTTTCTTCCCAATGCGTAGCGGGTGCTTTTGGGTCGTCCGACCGTTGGTAGGGGGGCTCAGTTTGGAGCAGCCCCCTGGCAGGTCCGCTTCGGTCCGCTGGTAGTTTGACGCCTCCAAGGTCTCACCTCCCCCCCCCAAAGCCGCCGCGCGTGCCTCCCCCGCACTCGATGTTCCCCCTCGACCCGGGCGGCCCGCGCTCAGCGGGGGCCGGGGAGGGAGAGCCTGCACGGTCGTCGCACCGGAGGGGGGGGGAGGGAGGAGGCAGCTCCAGGCCCGGCGGGCGTCCCTCGGCACCGGTCCGGTGGCGACAGCAGCAGCGGAGGCCCAGGGGGGGGGGGGAAGGCTCTCACCTCTCGCCCCGCCGGGCGATGATTCCGGTCCCACAGCAGCAGTCCCGCGGCCCCGGGGGGTGGACCCGCAGCGATCTTCAAAGTGCCCGATGTGTCCCTGGCGGAGCTGCGTTGGTCGCGGCTGGTGTTCCCGCCGGCTCGCTCGTGCGGCTTGCCTCGCGGCCCTGCAGTCCCGGCCGGGCTCTCACACGGTGCGGGAGGCTCAGGCAGGTCCGATTTTTCTCTGGATTTTTCGGAGGGGGTGCCAGTGCATTCCCCCACCGTGATCCGAGGTGTTGGTCGGCAAAAGGTTCGTGGAAACGGCAGGATTATGGAGGATTTAGGCGGCCCTGGCGGAGCGACGTGAAGCTAGGTCTTCATTCGGCGCCCCCTGGTGGCGGACTCCGGCTCTAAGGAATGTTGCCATCCACAGACCGAACAGAGGCAGTCTGATTCGGAGCATCAGTCTGTGGTCCAAGGCAGGCCTTTTCTCATTGACTTGCCTGGCACCACTGTGTGCCCGAGTCCGCTCCTTACGAGCTCCCTCCACTGCCTGGTCTCTAGCCACCCCCATGCCTACCCTCATCAAAGATATGCCACTGCCGTGCCCCCTTACTCTCCTACTTTAAAAAAATGTTGTCTTCTTATATCATGGATACCATATTGCAACAGCATATTATCACTACTAGCATTGCTCAATTTTCTTTTTCTAGAATATTTAGGCTTTTGGCTGCTGGATCATGTCTTCTTTTATGCTTCCCGTTTCCTCCAGCAAGTTGTAGGACTCGCTACATACAATTCAGCCATTGACAACCATTTTGTTTATGGAATTTCTGTGAATTCTACGCACAATTCATATGGACCAAGATTTTGATTTCATTTAGACTATTTTGTTCTTTTTCATTTGTGGGGTTTACTTTCCTATGTGCATGTGTTTAATTTGAATATCTTTTTAAAAAAATAGCAGTACATTACAGTACAATACTTGTAACTTTCCTTATGAAGCAGCTGAGTTTTCCCAGAGGTGCTGTTAGTGATCACCTAATCAATGTTTGATCCATATCAGATTACCTGTACTAGGTTTGGACTCTTCCTCCAACGAGGAAGTAAAAGTCATCCATTTTATGATATCCACAATGAATATATGCGACCACACAATTTAGTGGAACTTATTTCCACATGTTTTCATACTAAAACGCCTGGATGTTCTTGGTCACCCAGCCATGATCTGCAGCAAACACAGCGGGAGCATCTTTTGTGGATACTCATACTGTAGTGTGTGTGTTTGTTTGTATATGTTAAATGTTAAAGGTATTTGTACCGCGCACCGTCACCAACGGAATTGATCTCCAGGCGCTCAGGTGGTGTTCTGTTGGCAGCTTCAACTCAGTATACAACAGGTGCTGAGCTTTGGTGCGGGTATCGGATCAGAGTCAGTCCGCGTGTGCTGTTGTTCCGGCTTATGTGTGACTCTTACATATATTCGATTCATTGTAATTACATTTTGTAGTTTCATGTTTTCATTATTTGTTTTAATGCATACTAAGAAATAAGGTAGGATAGGAGAGTATTGAGATATCCTGATGATTGAGCAGGGCATATAAATACTCTTCTACGCTATGTTGGTATGGCCGGATACAGTGTTTGCTCAATGTGTCTCCTATTTCTTTTTTTAGATATATCCCCAGTACGTTATATGACCACCTTTTAATTAGATGCACAGACCTAATGGAAATGTACACCACGCACAAGTAAATATACTCCACGCCCAGTGCAAGTATGTGCAGTATGACATATTGTGCATCAACGCCCTCTGCCCCTGATGCACATAGGATGGTGATTGCCGAAAAGGGGGTGCTGGGCATTTGTGAGATTCTGCAGGTACCAGCTCTGTGGATGCTTCTATGATGCAGACATGGTGCCATGGTGCTGGGCGTATAAAGCAGCACATGGACATGGTGATGCCATTTTATTTCTGAGACAAATATTTGTAACAGGGCCAATATGTCGATGGTTATACTATGGATCCTTATTTGTGTGGTGTTTCTGGTACCTCAGCAAAAGACTAGTTATACTCCCCCTCCCCCAATGTTGCAACCACAAACCTGTTGTGCGAAAAACTCTTTAGAGCCAGAAGGCCCATGTGGTGGTGACAGTAGCACCCACTACTAATTTCTTATCATAGCATAACATTGACTACATGTATTCCATGCAGTGAAGCAAACACGTAAATGCAAGCAGCACTCTGTCTATAAGGTTCTGCCATATAATGATGCGCTTATAAAACGCGTGGCATTACATATCTAGACGTGTCTGTCTCACGTGGAAGCACCTCCAGACACTGTTCTTCACCTAAGTTTGTCTCATCCCCTTTCCTGCGCCCCCCTTCCCACCTCTCCTGTAAATAGCGCCCAGATGCTCCGGAGCTTTGGGCGCTGCTATAAATGCAAAATAAATGAATGCAATAAATAGATGCCTTTTTATTTTCTCTTCGCTCTTCACAACAGGGCCTCTTATTGCCAGCACGGTGTTTTCATTAAGGGCAAAAGAAAAGGGTGTGCCCATCCCGATGGACAGCCAGGACCTCGATAGAAGAAACTGCATGAATCGTTCCCCAGGTGAGTGAAAAGTACATTAACTGTGACCTTAATGTTAGGCCTATCTTTTTCTCTGTTCCTGTTCACTCCCAAAGACACACGGACACAGATGCCACACCAGGTATGCACACATCTGTGCGTGGTTGCGAACAAACTAGTGTGCTAAAAAGGTCCTTTCCTTATTTTGGGTTGTATATGTGTTTTGGTCTTTGGCATTGTACAGTGCAGACCCAGCTAAGAGTCACTGGAGCGCTATATAGGGTTGGCGTCTTATCCACCTGCACCATGATGAATGAATGAACACTGTGATGAAGTCGCATGTTTCGGGGAAGTGGATGGGTCTGGGTGAACCTAGGGGTCGGGGACTACCACCCTCTTGCTGATGCAGGAATCAGAGGAGGTATTTGTGGGATCCCTTAGGTCCCCCAACCCATCCCCAGCCTCGTGTTTGTGACAAGTATATATTATTTTTCTTATATGATTTAATAGCAGAGACCTCGTTCCAGAGTAACTGCTGTACAGTTGATGGAGTAAATGTTGGTAGTGAGAATTTAACAAGCAATAAAGTAAACATTAGTAATGATTAGGACAGTAATATATTGGAATGGGGTATCGGCAGGATTTATATTATGCCAAAGTGTTGTTGGAAGAGCCAGGCCTTCTGTTCTTTCCTGAACTGAAGGAGAAATGGAGCAGTCTGGATTGCCACAGAGATGGAGAACGAGAGGACAGGATTGTAGGACTGTTTCCTAGTTTTCTCCTTGCGAGCCAGTATAGTTTGCAGTCTGGTGATAGTTTTATTGCGAGGTGAACGTGTGCCGCACAAGGTTTTTAGTTTGGTCATCAGGTAGGCTGGCGGTTTTGAACCAGATCGTAGCCGGGATAGGGGGAGGGGGAGTTTTAATGCACTATTTCTTGATGGAGAGCTCTTGAGTATGCCAGTGGCTGTATGGTTTGGTTCGAGCACAGTCCAATTTTTCCCAAGTGAACGTGTCTGCCAAGTCCTTTGTGGTTTGGCTAAAGGTTTCTAATAGCGAGGTGACGTTTACAGAGGTAGGGAGACTGGAGAAACTGTTATCAAGCTCCTCAACTGGAACGTTTTTTGAAGAAGCAATCTGCCACCATCCTGCTTTTATGCGGACCCTTGTGGTCTGTGAAGTAGTATGATCTGGAGAATGGGCTGGCGGCAAATCTGTCCACTTTTAGGAGTGGGGAAGGTGATAAGATGAGGTGCCGGGTATTACCATTAATGGGTAAGTGCCACAGTCCACTTTGGGTTATGTCCAGCAATTCTGCCAGGGATATGAATGCAACTCTGGAGCAAGATCGGACTGGGGCATACAATTGGAATGGACGCCAATGAAAAAGTGGCCCACAGTTTCAAATTGCAATTCATTCCTTTTGTGTCCGACAGTTTGAGTAGTACCCAAGGGACTATCTGGTCAAATATATTACAAATTGTGCCTTGTAAGAATATTTGTTCAGTAACACTCTTCCAAACTACTAGCTGTTCCATGAATGAACTCCTCAGACTGGTGCACTTTGGCCAAAACATTGGTCCATTTCAACAAAAAAACTGGTCGGCAACAGCATATTCGGCCTGCATCTTGCCCTGTAGCCCAGTCTGAGTCACTGTGATGTTTTTGGTAGCTTGTGTTCCGGGGAGGTTGAAGTCTCCAAGGAATATGTTGGTCTTGTGAGATACTGAAGCTGCAGAAAATAAGTCCACAATCTCCTCTAGGACCTATGAGTTGGTCTGTAGATGAGGTGGACAGTGGCTGAATCATTGGGCTTCCTTACAAGTTTGTCGGTCCGGTAGTAACGGTGCCGGTAAGCTATGAGTTGTGCCCACGGGTGCCTCTCTGCCTGCCAGGTCTGACCTGGCGGGCAGACCGGCACCTGCGAGCAGAGCATGTCAGATGCACCGGCACCATTCTGAATGGTGCCGGTGAATCCGACCTCCCCCTTCCCATTGAAGGGCAATTACCGGGTCCGGCTGGGCCATAATGACCCGGTAATTGCCCATTCGCGGGTGCCGGAAAAGCAAGTTTGGCGGCACCAAATTTGTAATGAGGCTTATTGTGTGCTATAGGGAGTAGGCAAGTGAGAGTTTCCATTGAATCTAATGGTGATTGATTGTACACGAAACAAGGCCGTTTTTGTGGATGACTGCCACTACCCATGTTTTTCCCAACCAATCAACCTGTTGGATTCTGCATGCAGAGGCGCCACCAAGAGGTGGCCATTAGCGGCCACATCCACCCTTATAAAAATGCTGCCCACCCCCACTGGCGCACCTCCTGGTTATGTGTCTGTTTTGGTGTGCCACCCCAAGATTTCCATTGGCCTCATCAGGCCACCCCAATGAAAAATGTCTGGGGATGCCACTGGCTGCATCTGGGAGCGACGAGGGCATGAAAGATGTGGGAGGATGTTGGTGTGAGTCAGGTTTCAGTATCGAAGATTACATCAAGTTTATTGGTAATAGTCAAGTCCGAAAGGTCTGCTGTGTGTAGGGTGGCTAAGTGGCCATTAATTGGCATTAAAGTGACGGCATGGCACGAGTCGGAAGGACAAGCAGTGACTAAATTGATTTGGAGAAGGTTAACCGTGTTAGATGAGTGGTATTGGCGAATATTTTTGACCAGCCGGTTCCTGGAGTGTTTGGGGATGAGCTGGGTTTGCGAGATGCACATAGTTATATCTTACTAGTAGCGAGGTTCAGAGGTTTCTGCCCACTTGCCCAGCCAGGCCCACACAGGCACAAAGTGGTTCATTGCTGAGGAAGAACGACAATAAACACACTTAGGGGAGATTGCTTAAATGAAGCCCATGGTGGCCTTGGTCAGGAGTGGGATGTGGGCAGAAGGTGGCAGCAGTGAGTTCATATGACCCGTTCTCAACCCATGTATGGCTTGAGCGTGTATCAGCTCACACTGCTGGTGTCCCTTAAGAGAAGAGAGAAGAGAAACGTTGGCGTAATCAGAAGCCTTACTAGTAGCAAGGTGCATAAGATACCGCCTGGTTTTGACAGGCCCATAAAGGCACAAATTTGCTGTGTCCTGGTCTTCATACAACCTTTGCTGTGGAATCCTGGCAATGAAGACTCTTAAGGTAGACATCTTAAATGAAGCCGTGGTCAGCAGTGATAGGTGAACAGAAGGCGGCAATAGCAAGGTCACATGACCTTTTCTCCCCCATCTGGTGCTTGAGGCTGGATCACCTTACATTACTAGTGTCCCTTAAGCGAAGCCTGATGTGGGCATGGTCAGCAGTGGATAGAGGGCAGAAGAGCAAGGTCAGGTAACTTTCTCTCAACACCTCTGATGCTGGAAGCTGGATTGGCTTACATCCCTGGTGTCACTTAGGTGAAGCCCAAGGGGGTGTGGTCAGCAGTGGATAGTGGGCAGAAGGCGGGAAGAGTTGGATCACATGGTCTGCTCTGACCTCTTCTACTGTTAGAGGCTGGATCGGATTAAGTGAAGCATGCGGTGGGCATCGCCAGCAGTGGATGGCGGGCAGAAGACCGCAGTAGAAGGTTACATAACCTGTGAAACCCTATGGCTACCTCAGAAGGAAAGATGTAGTGATGTAATCACAAGAAATTGAAATTCACATCAAACCGCTCACAGACTACCTCCCTCTGCCCCCTACGCATCCTCAAGCTGAATGGTGAATTTGGAGAAAACTGGTTGTCGGGAGATCAGAGGTTTGCTGGCAAAAGGAAAATGATGGAACCCGCTCATACCAGCACAACGGGACCTGTAACTATCACATGCCACACTTTTACAAGCCGTACATCTGGATTCCTGTGAGACAATTACACATCCCGGCCCTAATCACTCTGACCTAAATAAAGAGAATGCTGCAGCGAGTGGGTGTAGGAGTTAGGTTGGTTCCTGGTTGTCCCATGGCCTTCCATCACTTCCCCTGCTTGAGAACAAGAGAATGGAGGGATGCATGGCAGACCTCATATAGCAAAGTATTCCTTTCAAGAGTGAATAAAACCTCAAAATGTGATAACACTTAAGTACTTATTCATCTTTTTATTATCTAAAGGGCACATTCCGTGACATGGAGTCTCACAGCTGAGACCAACGTATGGTTCAGGTAGAACCCCTTTTTTGTTCATTCAGATCTTAACTGCTGCCAAGTAGGTCTGTTCTTTATAATACCCTTTTCTTCTTGCTACCCATTCCCTGTGTTGTTGGCTTCAGAATAAAACAGAATTTTCCTCATTTGTATTGTTTACATGTGCTCTGTATCTTCTACCTTGTAACAGCTAGGCTACAATGGTCCAGCAGATCCAGATTCAGTGGTGATCTATTTTGCCGTTACATCAAAACTACCCTGGAGCTCATTGGAATGCCACAAATACGTAAAATGCAGAACGCAAGCCTTTCAGTCCTTCACAAGTACTGCAACCTAGATCTTGACCGCTGGGGCTGCTCTTTACGCCTGCTCAGACCAGATGTGCAGAGCGGCACCGGCAAGCAGAACAGGTTGCTAACAACGGTCCCGTCATTTACGGGACCGTTGTTAGCATTCTCCCCATTCCCATTGAGCCTTATGGGGGCTCAAATGGGAATGGGGGCATACCGGGTCCGGGTCCCGTGAATGGTAATTACCGGGCCCGCAATGGTCGGAATGGCCTGGTAATTCCCATTTTTACGGTCACAAAAGCTCATACTCTATACCTGTCACTACAGGAAAATACCATAAAGTCTAGCTACTGTTCGTAATCCAGGAGAATGGCTCCCTTTTCCTTGATGAAAAGCGCCCAAAGCACCTTTTGGGCTCTTTAAACCAAACGTTCAGTGTTCTCTGTAACCCAACAAAAGTTGCATAACGTTCTTGTGGGGCATGGAACATGACCCCCTTCTCCTAGCTGGTTCCCTAATGTCTCTCACAGTTCTCAATAAGGTATGTAGATCCCTTAACAAGCTCTTCACAAATCTTAGATTTTGTATAACTCTTGGTTCGTCCCCATCGGGATGATGAAGCTGGAGTTCCCCTCGACTCCCTCGCACCACACTTTTGTGGAACTGGCTTGGGAACTCTTTCACAAAATGGTTTACAATTTTCTCTCTTTCTTTATGATTCACACTCTAGTAACTTCCCGGCCCCCTCCCAGACTTGTACCTGTTCCCGTTACCTTCTCCTGTGCAAACCCTTCACTGGTTTTGCCACGGGTCGCAAGTCCACACTTCTTAATTCAACTTCTTCCTCTAGTAATTCTCTTCGTCTCGTCTCTCTCTACCTTGAGTTATCATGGTTCGCCTCGGCATTGCTGTCGGACCCCGTTGCAGGTTACGCCTCCTTCACAGTCTCTTGCTCTTTTTAAACAGTAACCTACGCAGCTTTGCTGTATGCTAGGGTAGGTGGTCTCAGCAAAATTGTCGGACCAAACGGTCCACCCAATACAGGTCATGCCACCACCTCTCAGTATATGCAAGTTTATCGCCCCTGGTTCCCCTGGTTCCCAGCTGACTCGCTGGACACTTCTTGGGTGTCCCACTCTTTCCCTCTTCATCGTTGGAGTCGAGCCTCACTCTTGTCTCTGGAAGCATTGCTCCAACTCGCCAGGCTTCAATGCACCCACCTCGGTCGCCTGGTTCTCCCTCCGGTTGTATCACAGCTTGCAGCTTGCCAGAAACCCACACGCCATTGCTGGACGTGTCAGAGAATGACTAAAAAACAGTCCTGCTGTTCAGTTTAAATATTTGGGACGGTCCCAGTGTAACATCCTTCCAAGTGACAGTAGTTGTTTTAGCTTTCGTTCGGCTCAAATGTAGGTTTTTTGAGTGCTTCTTCATCTCAGTACTTCAGAGGGGTTCGATGTTTCACAGTAACACATGGATTTAGGCATGAATTTAGACTTGTAAGGTTCAGGTCCTACCGCCAGCCTACCGGGTTGGGATTTAAAGGGGATGTGCCTCCCAATCGTATCCTCATCCCCAGGTGAGGAGTCCTTCCAAATGAGATCCTCCTACATATTACCTACCCTAGGGGGGCTAGTGGTTAGTGGCCTCACCTCCCCAGCCTCGTGCTAAGGGATTCTCTCCTGGGGAGAAGTGATGCTTCTGAAGGATCGTTCCACTTAGCATAAGGACCATCTGCCACTTAGCTACGCTAGGTTATTATTCAGATTCCTCATTAGTCCTGCTTTGTGGTTTAGCTGAGAGCAGTCAAGCTTCGCCAAAGTGATGTTTTGGTGGTGGTGATGCAAGAGACGTGTTGCTGGAAAACACCACACGCTTTGGATACATTAGGTGAAATATGAAGGATTCCCCAGATCCTCCCCTGACCTTCAGCATGCTCCCTTGGTCCCCTTATATAAACCAAGATATGATGAGTAAAGGAAATACAGACCCCAAAAAGCCAAGACTGCAATCTATATATAGAAAAGGCATAGGTATGTTTCCGTACTCATCTGATGCAATTTATCAGCGTTAGGTTGCCCTCTCATGTCCAAATGGCAAAGTGCATCTATTTTTTTAATTTTATTCTTTATTTTTGTGTTTGGTTACAACAAAACCTTCCAATTCAACAACAGCTATCATCTTGACAAACAGAATGAGCACCTTCCACTATCACAAACATTAGAAATAATTTCAAGTTACTTCTTTCCACCCCCACTTCTCTTTACACAAGGCACAGCGGTTCCAGTGTCAATGAACAGTTAATTACCGGCTCAACGTTTCAGTCTAAAGAGCGAAGCGCTGTAGGATGAATGCGTCCCCCCGAGCTAAAACTGAAAGTAGGTGCTGTAATTAAGTAACTATGCAATCTTATGTCATCATGGGGACTCTGCAATAGAACAAAGTTGACAATTACTTGTCTACAAAGACCCATTATAGAGGCCTGTGTAATTGATGGAAGTTGCATACTGATCTTATACCGCGCATACCTCTCATTACATCTGATACAAATATGCCTTTTAAATTCAAAACAAGACAGTTAGTTACCTATACGTTTAGCCTTTTCAATGACCATTAATATGTTACAGGGTCTTATGCCCTCTTCCTGGAAGCGATCAGTGGTGACCCTTAATAAGTCACAGGGACCTACACCCCCTTCATGGAAGTGATCTGTGGTAATTTGGATATTTAAGAAGGGGGTCAGAACCTATGAATTACCGACTGATATTGACCTTTCAGATATGCTAGAACGGTGTAGTTACGCCAGGAAAGGCTAGCCTTAGTGAGAATCATTCTAGTAAACAGACACAAGAGCATGCTTCCAAAGAGTGTGAACATGAAAGCACTCATGGACATACCATTTTGAATAGTAAGAGGGGGTCTCTCACATATGGGAGTATTAAAAAAAGAAAGGAACGACAGAGCCCAAGAGCGAGGACAGGGAGACCATGGCTGCATCACATTGATGCTATGACAGGGTGCCCAGATGCCAATATAGCGGCTTCCCATCTCATCACCTTGGCCCAGGGAGCCACAGGTCCATAGCAAATCATGAACCCAATATTCGTCCACCTGATATGATGAAAGGAAAGAGAATATGAGGAAGAGAGATGCTGATGTGGCAGGAGCAGGTTGGCATTGGAAAAGAAACGGAAAGAAAGGGAGTAGGAGAAAAAAATATAATGTTAAGGAGTTGGAATGGGTACGTTAGACAGAGGCCGAGGGAGGTCACCTAGTCTTTTTGTTGGCGGGGGAGGACCCTTGCCCAAGATATGGTAGGGGTTCTGATCCAATTTCAGGATGGCAAGAGAGGCCAGAGTTCAGCCAAATAGAAGTGACCAGTGAGCCTAAATATCCAGGCAGGAAAGACATTGATATTGATATTTTATTTCTATCACCCTCATACACAAGTGTTTCAGAGTGCGATCATCTGACATCAATCATCTGGACCTCAAGCTGCATATCCAATGAGAGCTGTCACTTTGCCACACCCCTGACCACTGTGCCCAGGGCCATTGATAACTGGGGACAATCAGCTGCTTAGCAGTGCAGAGTTTGAATTGCTTTGCTGCTCCCTTAAATTCTCTGGGGTCATTCCAGTGGCCCATGTAGTGTGTGTGTGTATATATGTGCAAGCTCCGCCTACACTTAAAGTATTGTACACCATTGCGTGTCACTTTGTTTAGGTGCAATGAGTGTGTTGGTGCTCTAATTTTGTCACACACCCTGTCTTGTCCCCTCGCAGTGACCTCAATACCACGTACCACCTGTTGCTGTACCATTAGCCCCCCCTGACTCTGGACAACTAACAGCAGGCCAAGCCCCCAGGTATAATAAAGATTTTCCATAATACCTTACTAGAAATTCTTGATTCTATTAAAGACACAGAGGCGAGCATTATTCTTTTAATTAATTATATAAAGAAAGCTCAGTAGCAAGGTATTTTCTGCACTTACATTTCACAAAACTCAAGTAGTAAGTGCAACAGCAAAATACATAAACAAAAACAACATCAAAGTACATATATATTTCATAAATTTCTCAGAGCAAGAGAAAACTTCAAATCCCATGATGCTCTACGTGCCCTCAATGCCCAAAATCGCATGACTGTGCTCCTCCAATAAATGCGTAGATGTCCTCATAAACAGTCCTGAATAAGAAAGCACCTCCTCTTTCGAGGCTGCGAACTGAATAACTTCAACGATGAACTCTAAAGCATGTCCCACCAGGAAAAAAAGAAAATCCGCTAGCGTGCAGAATCAGGTGGACTTGTCCATAAAGGCTGCCAAGAAACAGAAATTAAAGCGTGTTAACTTATGCGTATAACAACCATAGATCCCTTATAGGGGTGTGTAATGAAGTGAAGGATTTGACCATTGGGAACTCTGGAGTGGCCCGGCATCACAGCAAGCAGAGGACAATAGGATGATGTCACCAGGGAGGGAGTGAGTTGATGGACGGTGATTCGGAGCCAATCGGGGAGGGGAAAAGAAGTAAGGGGCTTTTCTCTAATTCTGGCGTTGTGTTGTTGGTTTTTGAACAGGGACCGAATGGAGAGGAGGAGGAACCGTCTTATGAATGGGCGTACTAAGAGCCTAAGTAAATCCTGTTAAAAAGAGTTGATCCGGCACCTGTTGTGCCCATTTCGATGAGGAGAAGGCCCGTTAGCCGAAATCCCCAAGTTGAGCAGACACGGGTCGTGTCCTGTTGTAAAGAGAGGGAGCGAGAGGGCAGCTCACCGCGGGCCCCTCCATTGTGTGGGAGGAGTTCGGGGAAGAAAACCCGATGACGAGCGGCTGGCCGGGGAGTCCCCGAGAAGATGCAACGCTACGCGTAAGCAAACAGCTGATGCGCGGCTGATCCAGAGAGTGCCAGACCGAGGAGCCGGAGAGGCAGCCACGGCATTGCAGCAGCTGATCGAGGGAAGAAGTGCAATCCGGAAGAGAGTTACCCGAGTGGCCGAAGAACTGGTATAAACGAAAGTGCAGCGGAAGGACGGTGAGCTGTTCAGCGTATGGGGAGAGATCCTATTAGAAAATCCCTGAGGCTATCGGGGTACGAACACAGTGACCCAACGTATATACTGGGGAACGAACCAAGAACCCCTATGAGGGCCGAGAATGTGGGGGTCGTAGAGATAAGAAGAGCTAAGAAAACCCTTCACTAGGAAAACTCGCCACCGACCACGAAATTCTACGCAGAGTCAGTACTCTGAAGAGACTTCTTTTTTCCCCTTTTCTTTATTGCCCTTCATGTTGAAAGTTGACTGAATAAAAGAAAAATCTGTTGAATTAATCAAACGGCCTCAAGAGTGTTTATCCCGCCCGCTAAGTTGTGACATTTGGTGGCAGCGGTGGGATAAACAAGGACCATGGAGGAGCTGATCAAATCATTGGCCGAAGGACAACAATTGTTACAACAAGCGCTTCAAATGCAGGGACAACAAGCACAGGCCGACCGGCAGGCGTTCCAGCAAGCCTTGCAGCTACATCAAGCTCAACTGATGGAAACAACCAGTTCGAGGAGCCATGCGCAGGTGCCTACCTCTGTGCTACAGAAATTTACATCGGGGGAAGACCCGGCTCACTTCTTTGTGAACTTCGAGAGAGTGGCTCGGAATGCCCAGTGGCCTGCAGACAGGTGGTGTCATTATGTGGCTCCCCTAATGAAGGGGGAGATGCAAAGCGCATACCAGGCAGCCAACCCCGCAGGAGACACCCCATATGGAGAGATGAAGCGGGCTGTCCTGGAGAGGTTGGGTCATGATGAGGAGGCCTACCGAATTAAATTCCGAGAGATTCGACTACTTCCCGATGAGACTCCCCGTCAGCTGTATTACCGGGTGAAAGAAATAGGGGACAAGTGGTTGCAGACAACCACCTCAACCGCCCATGAGATGTCGGAGAAGATAGTGCTGGAACAATTCCTCGAGGCATTACCCCTACCGATCCAGAGATCGGTACAGCAACATCATAGACCATCTCTGGTCGAAGCGGTGAATATCGCCTCCGCCTATCAGAAGGCAGGCCAGGGGAAGCTGTTAACCTATCCAGCCGTTCAGAAGGGGATGGCGGGAACCTCCGGTACTGGCCCGAAACTCTCTGGAAGTTCGAGGTGGCCGAACTCGATGATCCGAAAACCCGATTGGGAAGGACTAAAAAACCGACCTCCCAGTGAAGGTTTACCGACCTCATTAGTTCCCAGACCCCCTAGCCTCAGTGCCCGGGGACCCCAGTGTTTCGAGTGCGCAGAATGGGGGCATCTAGCCCGACTATGTCCCAAGAGAGGGAAAATGGAACCTATGGGTGTGGGGTCACTGGAGGTTGCAAAGGAAAGTAATCAGGCTGAGGTGGGGTTTGCAACAAAGCCTTCTTATCCCTATGTGTGCGAGGCAGAAGTGGAGGGCCGACCTACCAGAGCCATGATTGATTCGGGAAGCCTACAGACCGCTGTCCACCCGGAACTGGTAGGTGGTATGCCGGAGACGAATGAGACTGTACAGATACGCTATGTGCATGGGGATGTCAAAAGATACCCAACTAAAGAAATCCATTTCAAGTTAGTCGGGGAAGAGATAGGGGTACGAGCAGCTGTGATGCCGGTGCTTCCGGAGCCCCTGTTAGTCGGATCCGATGTACCAGACCTATCGCGTATTATCCAGAAAATTGAGAGAGGATGGTTGAAAGAGGCGCCCTTCCACCGCCAAGAGATCGTATCAGGATCAGATAAACAGAGGAAGAGTCGAGTAGAAAAGCGGAGAGAGAAACGAGGATGGGTTGCGCGGAACATGTGTCCTGTAACAGTAGATAGGACTATGGAGGATCAGGGGGACAGTTTCCGTTCCGCACAGGAACTTGATCCCCTATTAAGAAACGCTAGAACTTCGGTAGGAGAAAGGACAAGTGGGAAGGGACCATACTTCATCAAAGACAAAGGACTATACTATAGAGTGGTCGCCGACCCCGCCGAAGGAGAAATTCGACAACTGCTGGTCCCCAACAAATATACCAGGTCCGTGCTGGAAGTGGCACATGTCCAGTTAGGAGAAGGTCATCTCGGAGTGGAAAAAACTACCAGGAAGATACTCGCTCGATTTTTTTGGCCAGGGGTATATGGGCAAGTGGCGCGCTTCTGCCAACAGTGCCCTGAGTGTCAAAAAAAGAACAAAGCTAATGTCAGAAAAGTACCGTTACAAACGATGCCCTTAATACCGGAACCGTTTCATCGGATAGGGATGGACATAGTGGGGCCACTAGAACCTACGAGCAGGGGTCACAAATACCTATTGGTAATCGTAGATTATGCAACTCGATACCCAGAGGCATTTCCTTTACGATCCATTAATGCGCAACAAGTCTGTGACGTATTGGTCCCATTTATTACAAGAGTAGGCATCCCCAAAGAAATCGTAACGGACAGGGGCACCAATTTTATGTCTGCCGTGTTAAAACAGGTGTGTGACACCCTCCACATAGAACAGATTAAGACAGCAGTGTACCACCCACAAACAGATGGTCTAGTGGAGAGATATAACCAAACCATAAAATTAATGCTAAGGAAAACCATGTTGCCCGGAGAACGTAATTAGGACAGACTAATTCCTTGGATTCTGATGGCCTTAAGGAATACACCACAGTCTTCGACAGGTTTTGCGCCATTCAAACTCTTGTTTGGCAGGCCGGTGAGAACTTTATTAGATATTTTACGAGAAAACTGGGAGGAACAACCCAGCTCAGAAATTACGCTGACCGAATATGCCTTACAATTGAAGGAGAGGGTGGAGAAACTTCAGGCAGTTGCCCAAAGTCATCTTCTGCAAGCTCAACTTAACCAGGAACATTACTATAACCAAAAGACTCGCATGAGAAGTTTCCAAGTGGGAGACAGAGTTTTAGTTCTAGTACCTACCTCAGAGAACAAAATGTTAGCTTCCTGGAGAGGACCTTATACCATCGAAGAAGTCTTGGGTCCCGTGACGTATCGGGTTCGTCAACCTGGAAGGAAGATACAGCTCCAGACCTACCACATTAATATGTTAAAAAAGTGGGTCGATCCTGTGCCGACCATAAACATGATCAACGTGGAAGAGATGACGGAAGAGGTTATGCCTAACAGTGGGGAAGAAATAGGCAAGGAGGCATTGAACATTAATCCGGAGTTGACTACTAGTCAGATGGGTGAGTTGGCGAACTTGGTGGAAGAGTATGCAGAAATATTTTCGTCACGTCCCGGGAAAACTACGCTAACTTGTCATCAGATCCAAACCGACCCGGGAATCAAGGTCCGACTTGGCCCATACAGAATTCCAGAAGCAAGGGTTCAGGCGGTGAACCAAGAAATACAAGAAATGCTCAAACTGGGGGTAATCGAGCCGTCTTATAGTGAATGGTGCTCTCCCCTAGTCCTCGTACCCAAAGCAGATGGGACATCAAGGTTCTGCCTAGATTTTCGAAAGTTGAACGAAGTATCGAAATTTGATGCATATCCCATGCCACGTATTGAGGAACTTCTGGAGAGATTGGGAAAAGCCGAATACCTAACAATGATAGATTTAACCAAGGGGTACTGGCAGATCCCTTTGAACCCAGCAGATAAAGAAAAAACGGCTTTTGCTTCTCCCACCGGCTTATATCAATTCACTGTGCTGCCATTTGGCCTTCATGGGGCACCGGCAGCGTTCCAAAGACTGATGAACTTCTTAATAAAGGGTCATGAAGGTTATGTGGGAGCATACTTAGATGACATTATTGTCTACAGCCAGAGTTGGACCGAACATTTAAGTCATTTACGGGCCATCCTAAGCACACTACGAAATGCCGGACTACACATTAATCCGAAGAAATCTCACCTGGCCAATTTCCATACTAAATATCTGGGGTACCCGGTGGGTCAAGGACTGATTAAGCCCCAGAAGGAGAAACTAGAAGCCATCCAGCGTTTGCAATTTCCAGTAAATGCTCGACAAGTGAGGGCATTTCTGGGATTTGTGGGTTATTACCGACGATTTATCCCACATTTTTCAACAATTGCGGCTCCCTTGACTGATCTGTTAAAGTCAACGGCTCCACGTCAAAGGGAGTGGAGAAATGAGAAAACCGAGAAGGCTTTTGAAGGTCTAAAGAATGCCCTCTTGAACGAAGCGGTGTTAAAGTGTCCCGATTTCCAAATGCCATTCTTCCTGCATACGGATGCTTCAGGTTATGGTCTGGGGGCCGTCCTTTTTCAGAACGATGGAGACAAGGAGAGACCAATTCTGTTTATAAGTCGTAAACTATTACCCAACGAGATGGGATATGCCACCATCGAGAAGGAGTGTCTGGCGGTAAAGTGGGCAATAGAAGCCCTAAAATACTACTTGCTAGGAAGATCATTCACGTTGGTGACGGATCATGCTCCCCTAGTGTGGCTCTCTAGAAACAAGGATACGAACCCTCGAGTGTTGAGGTGGTTTCTATCCCTTCAGCCATATTCATTCAAGACAGTACATCAACCTGGTCATGGAATGGCACAAGCGGATTTCCTTTCTAGGATGCATGCTCTTCCCGAACGTAAGAGCCCGGAAGAGAGGGTCTGTAATGAAGTGAAGGATTTGACCATTGGGAACTCTGGAGTGGCCCGGCATCACAGCATGCAGAGGACAATAGGGTGATGTCACCAGGGAGGGAGTGAGTTGATGGACGGTGATTCGGAGCCAATCGGGGAGGGGAAAAGAAGTAAGGGGCTTTTCTCTAATTCTGGCGTTGTGTTGTTGGTTTTTGAACAGGGACCGAATGGAGAGGAGGAGGAACCGTCTTATGAATGGGCGTACTAAGAGCCTAAGTAAATCCTGTTAAAAAGAGTTGATCCGGCACCTGTTGTGCCCATTTCGATGAGGAGAAGGCCCGTTAGCCGAAATCCCCAAGTTGAGCAGACACGGGTCGTGTCCTGTTGTAAAGAGAGGGAGCGAGAGGGCAGCTCACCGCGGGCCCCTCCGTTGTGTGGGAGGAGTTCGGGGAAGAAATCCCGATGACGAGCGGCTGGCCGGGGAGTCCCCGAGAAGATGCAACGCTACGCGTAAGCAAACAGCTGATGCGCGGCTGATCCAGAGAGTGCCAGACCGAGGAGCCGGAGAGGCAGCCACGGCGTTGCAGCAGCTGATCGAGGGAAGAAGTGTAATCCGGAAGAGTTACCCGAGTGGCCGAAGAACTGGTATAAACGAAAGTGCAGCGGAAGGACGGTGAGCTGTTCAGCGTATGGGGAGAGATCCTATTAGAAAATCCCTGAGGCTATCGGGGTACGAACACAGTGACCCAACGTATATACTGGGGAACGAACCAAGAACCCCTATGAGGGCCGAGAATGTGGGGGTCGTAGAGATAAGAAGAGCTAAGAAAACCCTTCACTAGGAAAACTCGCCACCGACCACAAAATTCTACGCAGAGTCAGTACTCTGAAGAGACTTCTTTTTTCCCCTTTTCTTTATTCCCCTTCATGTTGAAAGTTGACTGAATAAAAGAAAAATCTGTTGAATTAATCAAACGGCCTCAAGAGTGTTTATCCCGCCCGCTAAGTTGTGACAGGGTGGGAGAGAAAAGCATCTTATTATTGTAGCACAATAGGAAGTTCAATCCGCAATTAACAATATTAGCATTACTTCAATCATAATTCAACAAGCTTTTCTTAGAAGGGTGGGATAATGCTCGCCTCCGTGTCTTTAATAGAATCAAGAATTTCTAGTAAGGTATTATGGAAAATCCTTATTCTATGTCAAGACCGGAGGCTCACATTATGCTAGTTCAAAGCTTACTTACCACTATCAAAGCAGGCTGTTCTACTGGCTTTAAATAAAATTATTTAAATATCGATTCACCTGCCCAATCAGCCATTCTCATGATGTCCTCGAGGCGGACACCTACTTGAAAAGCTTTCTAAGCCATGGCTCCTCTGACTGAATGAGCATCGAACTGAAGTGTATCTATCCCTGCTTGGGTTAAAGTCCAACGGACCCATCGAGCTAGGGTAGGAGCCGAAACCGCTTTATGAGGTTTGCGGATAGCTATAAGGAGCTGACCGTTTGTAGATAATCTAAGCGGAGCTGTTACCTTCTCATAAGCTTTTAAACACTGAACTATGCATAGCTTGGGCTGTTCCCTAAATGCTGGGTAGGAGACCACTCTTGAATCACATTTAGTCCTTCTCCTTATGTGGAAAACGATACCGTCAGGAGTAAAAGACCTGCCATCTAGGTCCAGTGCTCTAACATCCGACACTCTTCTGCAAGAAATCAGACAAAGCAGAGTGGTAAGCTTGCCGGAGAGTGCTGTGCGCCAAAGTACTTCATTATTGGGCCACGAGAGAAAAAGATTGAGTACTTTATTAACGTCCCAAAGCTTATTGTAACGGGACATGGGTGGCACTGTAAGTCGGACACCCTTTAATAACCTACAAACCAAGTGGTGTTCTCCTGCTGGAGCCCCTTGAATGAAATTGTGCCCTGCAGAAATTGCTGATCGATATGAGTTTACTGTCCTGTACGCCAGACCTCTTTCCACTAAAGAGGCTAAAAAATGTAGTATTTCTTCTAACGGCGCCGACACTGGATGTAGGCCTCGCTCCTGGCACCACGAGCTCCAGAGGTTCCAGGAATCGGAATACTGTTTGCGAGTGGCGGGGGCCCAACTTTCTTCAATAAGGTGAATTGCCTTGGTGGACATGCCTGCAATTCTCCATCTCGCCCTGAAATCCTCCAAGCCACCAGAGTCAGAGACCCGGAGACTAGGAGGGGGTGAGCCTGACCCCACAGATCTAGTAGAAGATCCCGATTCTGGGGTAGAAGGATTGGAGAATCCGTGGAAAGTTCCTGAATAACTGGATACCAGATCTGAGAAGGCCATACTGGGGCTATGAGGACCAGTTCTGACTTGTCCCGACGGACCTTCGCCAGGGTCCTCGCTATCATCGCGAAGGGAGGAAACGCGTAAAGTATCCCTTGTGTCCAAGGCTGTAAGAATGCATCTGCCGCTGCCGGGTCGGGTTTCCAACTGTAAAACACCGGAAGTTGGGTGTTGAGGCGAGATGCAAAGAGGTCTATGGATAGCGGGTTGTTGTAATTGGAGAAAAATACTCTTGTCGAGGCTCCAGTCGCTGGAATCGACGTAATGGCGGGAGTGCCAATCCGCTATTACATTCTTGAGACCTGGTAAGTATTCTGCTGTTACTGAGATCTGATGATCCAAGCAGAAATGCCAAAAATGTTTGGCAAGTTCTGCTAGTGGACGAGACCTGGTGCCGCCCGGATGGTTTATGTATCTTACAGCAGATACGTTGTCCATCTTCAGCAGAATGCAGCAGCTCACTTTGTCTTTGGCGAAAGAGCGTATCGCAAATGACCCCGCGAGGAGCTCTAGACAATTGATATGCATAACTAGCTCCTGTGGAGCCCAGGTCCCTCCAGTGGCCGCCGTGCCACATCTTGCTCCCCAACCGGAGCGACTGGCATCCGACTCTATGACGATATCTGGAGCAGAACCGAAAATGGCTCTGCCATTCCAGGACTCCATGTGTGACAGCCACCAATTCAGTTCTGTCCTTGCTTGCAATGATAGTGTCAGCTTTTGGGAGTAAGAAAGACTGCGCCTCAAGTGGTGACCTTTCAGCCTCTGCAATTCCCGGTAATGAAGGGGTCCCGGAAAAATTGCTTGAATGGATGAGGATAGGAGGCCTATTACCCTTGCTAACTCCCGTAGAGATATGAAATCCTTCTGTAGGAGCCTGCGAATCTCCCTCTTTGTCGAATGAATCTTGGCAGCTGGAAGACGTAGCTGCGAACTTTGAGTGTCTATTAAAAACCCGAGAAACTCCATGTTCTGGGCGGGGGAAAGCACTGACTTTTCCCAGTTCAAGAGAAAACCGAGACTGTGAAGTAGGTTTATAGTCAGTCTGGTCTGCTCCTGTAAAAGGTCCCGAGATTGAGCCATGAGAATAATGTCGTCTAAGTATATTATCAGACGAACACCTTGTTCTCTTAAGCGCGCCACCACGGGTCTCAGCAGCTTGGTAAACGCCCAGGGAGCTGAAGAGAGACCGAAAGGAAGACTTGTAAACTCCCAATCTCTGTGATCCCAAGAGAATCTTAGGTATTGCACATGCTCTGGGCAAATGGGTACCGCGAGATAAGCGTCTTTGAGATCTAGACGCACAAGCCAATCGTGTGGCCTGAGAAGGTCCCTGAGCATATGGATGCCTTCCATTTTGAAGTGACGATAGACTATGAATTTGTTGAGTGTCTTTAGATTTATTACAGGTCTTACCTTTCCTTTCCTGTGTACCAGGAAGATTGGACTGAAAAATCCGCCCGGGTCGAGCATGGCCGAATTGCCCTCTTCTGAAAAAGATTCTGAATCTCGGTGCTTAAGGATTTCTGATCTGATTCTGACATAATTATAGCGACAGGGAAATTGCGCTGAACAGGCTGTGTGAAAAATTCTAGCCGGATTCCGCGCGCTGCCTCCCTGACCCATGCGTCTCCTGACAGGGTGTCCCAGGCATCTGAAAAGAGCATTAGCCTCCCCCCAATGGGTGTGCGCGGCGCTGCAGTCGCTAGACTGACCTGGGGGTTGTTGATTCCCGCTCCTTGATCCTCTTCTCCAGTAGCGGCCTCTGCCACGCTCTCTGGATGGGAAGAAGATGTCGGCTCGCTCTTGCCAGTTGTTCTGCTGTTGGTACTGAGGTCTTCTGTCAATTGCGTAGCGGCCGGAAGAGCGGCTTCGGCCTCGACCGGCCCTGACGAAAACCTTGGACGAGAAAACCCTCTTAATGGAAGCTTGTGCCTCATCCAGAGCGGTGAACGTGCTTACAAATTTAGTCATCTCCTTCATGAAAGGATCTCCAAATAAAAGCCCCTGAGCAGAGGCGCCGGACTCTGTGTTTGTTAATTCGGTAAGTTTTGAGTCGATCTTGAACAATATGCCTTTCCTGCGTTCGGTGGAAATGGCGCAGTTAGCATTTTCCAACAAACAAATGGCTCTCCGAGCCCATCCGGAAAGGATGATTGGGTCGATAGAGGTTGAGGAGGCGGAGGCCTCTTCTGCCAGATCCAAAATCTTTGCGAGAGGCCCCGCAACATCCAACAATTTATCTTGGCACGACTTCCAGGCCCTATCTATGCCCTTCTTAGGGTCCTTGACGTGTTTTGCCATAAAGGTAATCATTTTTTAATCCAATTCTGGTGTCATTGCCATCCTATGTGGTATGTCCGGGCGCGGACATTCAGCTCTGAGCCTCGCTCTGGACTCCTTCTCTAATGGCTTGCGTAGCCTGTTATACATGTATTCCGTTGTCCTGACTGACAGCTGCCAGTCCGTGGACCTAGGATGGATCAAATCTTCAGGCTCGAACATTCCCTCGGTAGGGCGTTGTTCCCTGATATTTGCCTTGGGGATGGGGGCTGCCGCATTCCCCGAGGTTGAGGGTTCAGTGACCCAAGCGTCAGAGTTCTCCTCCGAAGAAGCATGAGAGGATTCATCGCCGTACAAGTCTGAAGTTGCTTCATTCTGTGTGCCCTGTTCTTCTCCCTCTGGGTGTGAGGGTCCAACACCCCCATTCTCTTCCTCGGGGTTAGAGGTTCTTTCGCAGGAAGGGGTAACCTCCCTAGCCAAAAAGGCGTGTCTCAGCCTGGAGAAGGCGTCTGTCAGTGGAGCCGTGGCAGGTATTAACTGGCTCGGGGGGGTCACAGAGCTTTTGCTCTTACGAGCCAGGCTACTTCCCCCCTGGGGCAAGGTGTTTTCTTTTGTGTGTCCTTTTACCTCCCTTTGAGGACTCACCACGAAAGCGCTCTTCCATCTCCTCCAAGCGCTGGTGTATAGGCAAAAGCATATCTGTTACTGCCTTTTGCACACTGTTTTTCACAGTAGATCCTATAACCTTATGCAGGCTTCTTTCCATAGCCCTTTCATCAATGTAGCAATCACCCTCCTCTTCCTCCGACCATTCCTGGTCAGACTGAGGGTTCTATTGAGCTGCCATAGTCACAATCAAGTACCTTAGCCCCTTTTCTTCCTTTTTTTTTTTTTATGGGCTGACCACCTTCTCTCACTAGCCCAGATTTTTTATCTTTTTTTTTTTTTTTTTTAATATGCCAAAATATGGCGAAATCCACAGGAGAGTCACTTCCTGTCAATAGTGGCAGAGGGTGCTGTGCAGATTAGGTTCTGCCACTGCCAGCAATCCCCTGATGAAAATCCTCTCTTTCCGTATACTTAGAAGCAAGGAACTGATGTAAATCAGTAACGGGGAAAAAAAGTTCGCTCCGGCGCTCGTACTCGCATTCAACGGAAATGCTCGTACGAGCGCCGGAGTTCAAGAAAGGGACCGGGAGAGCGGGAGCTCCCCCTGGTGCCCTAAAGGCGCTCCGCGCCTGTTGACAGAGCCTCCCCGGGGCCCGCGTATTCTTTAATCCGGGCCGGGGAGGCGAAAGGATAATGCACGGCACTGCGGCTCACTGCGGGCCGCGGGTAGACGTGCTTGTAATGCACATGAAGCGGACAAACAATCGATTCCGCTGAATAGCAAAGTGCTCGCCCGCTCGGAATTACACCGGCGTCAGCGGGTGCTGGCGTCAGTGTCCGACAATCAATGCAAGGAAATTACCGTATTTCCTGGTATAGCATACGCACAATACGACCAAATGATAAAACGACAAAAACGATATAAATAACTGTTGTCTGGGTGTTAACTATACACAACTAAAGACAGACTGGTTATGAACAATTCTGAATAAGAAAGTACTTATCTCTTGCTGTGAGCAGCAAAGAAAGAGGAAGTGCTTTCTTATTCAGGACTGTTTATGAGGGACATCTACGCATTTATTGGAGGAGCACAGTCATGTGATTTTGGACGTTGAGGGCACGTAGAGCATCATGTGATTTGAAGTTTTCTCTTGCTCTGAGAAGTTTATGAAATATATATGTACTTTGATGTTGTTTTTGTTTATGTATTTTGCCGTTGCATTTACTACTTGAGTTTTGTGAAATGTAAGTGCAGAAAATACCTTGCTGCTGAGCTTTCTTTACATAATTAATTAAAAGAATAATGTGAGCCTCCGGTCTTGACATAGAATTGACCCCCGAGGTTAATAGCTTCTCTAAATTCCAACTGTGCACAAAGACGAGAGGAAGCAGAGTCTCTGGGCACAGGGTAAAGGTGTGGACTACTTCAGTGGGGGAATTAGAACTTCCATAGGGGAAGGTCTCACGTTTGGATACTAGTTGGGTAATGTGAGAGATGGGCTATTTAGGGGGAGGAAGAGACCAAAAGAAGACAGAGCGTGGTGAGAGCTCAAGCGCAGGAGGGCAATTGCAGGCTGTGGGTGAGAATAGCTTCAGATTGCCAAAACCCTGGTAACAGGCAAAACATATTTGCTGGTAAGCGTATGGTAATATTCAGGCAATGGGGCAGAAAATATTGTCAGGAACGTATTCTCCAAAGTCAAGGGGGAGTAAGAACTACTTACTAGTAGACAAACACAGACCTCACACCAAAGAACCTGTGATGAACACCCACAGCTTGATGGTGACAATTTCTATGCCAAAGAGTGATCCCCATCTAAGAGGAAGGTTAAGAAGCGTGGGGAGGGCTATATCTTTACACTGTATGAGAACCAAGAAGCAAGCTGGACGCCATATCCCAGAGAGTGTGCGCTCTAGAATAAGGAAAGCCAGACTCTGACTAGTCCTCCTATAAGTCCTGTCACCAAATCGGGTCTTTATGAATCCCTTACAGTTAAACCCACAGCCTTAATGTATTTCTCTAACCCTTACCTACTGAATGTGTCCTTTGAAGGTGTTAACTACATTCTGCGTGTTTGAGTGTTCGGCTTGTCTCACATCGTTACAGTGCACAAAGCCTGTCCTAAGTGCAAGTCTCAAATTATTTTCTCTATAAAGAAATCCAGACCTATTGTTCTTGCCAATGCAAGTTTGTGTGTAGGATGGAAGTTGGAGATACGCATAAGAATTAAGGTGTTTTGCTACTTACCTTTCTACTTACCTTTTATAATGTATGTTCTTGGCGGCATACATACAGCACAGACAAGTGTCCTTTATCCTTGTCCCCATCAAACGTTCACTGCTCTATCCACGCACAATGCGCCTCGTTACGAGTTTGGTGGTAATTACTGCCAAATTCATTTACTGTTCCTGCCACCTCTTCTCGCGTGTTTACTGTGTAATTATGAGTGGGGAAACAGTGGTATTAATCCCCATTTTTGGATTCCTTTGGACTCCATGGGGATTTCGTCTTATTTTTCACCGATTTTCGGAGGAAAGTGGAGGATTTCACTGCCGCTTTTTGCTGGAGCCGAATCCTCCACTTTGCCACCAAATTTGGAATTCGTCTGTGCAGGAAACTGGTGGTCAATCTGTTGCTGCCATTTTGTCGTCATTTTTTCCCCATGCCGCCAAACTGGTAATGAGGCCCAGTGAGTTTGGAGTAACTCCCAGAGGAACAAACGCCAGCGAGCCCAAGAAAAGAGGAAATGATGCCAAGTGAGTGACAATTATATGTGTCTGCCTCTGTCCAACAGGTGATCCAGTAACTAATCTCGATGTGTTTCCCAGAGTAAAAGGAGAAGCGAATCTGAATATGAACAGTGCAAGGGACGCAGAAGGAGAACCACACGATTGCCTCAGTGCAGGTGAGGACGAGGGCTGCTCTAATACCTGGTGTTTCTAATCTACAGCATGCAGTAGAGGTTACCATGACATACAGGAGAGAGCCCATGAGTTATACATGCTTTAGGTCTAGAAGTTCTAATTGTGTGCCTTTCTTTATCCATGACTATGGAATCGTCCAATTTTCTATGCTTCAGAGACGAGTCTGGATGTGTTTGACATATAGACTTTGCAGGTCATAGAGAGGGCATCCAGATTCTGTGTTGACCATGGAAGGTACAACTATCATGTGAGTCTCGCAGGTTAAAACCCTACCTTTTACAATGACCTGTGAGACTGCAGGGTCTGCGCTTATAGGTTTTTCCAGACACTTAGCCTCATTACTAGTTTGAGGGTAATGGGAAAAAGATGCGGTAACGGAATTACCACTACTTTTACTGTCCCATTGAATTCCAAGTTCCATAAATTTGGTGGTAATTTTGCCCGCTCCCACACCCACATCCCCAAAAAACGTAATTTCCATAGTATTTCAAGTTCAAATACTGTGGAAATACCGCCAAAAAGTCAGTGAGCCTCACTCATTACGAGTTAGGCTGTAATTCCACAGTAAATTCGAGGAAAACAAATTACTGTTACCACCACTTGGTTGGGCGCAATTTCCGCCTGATTACAAGTGGTGGTAGCGGTGTAAGTCCCCATTTATTTTGGGTCCATTGGACCCAATGGGACTTTTTTGTAGAATTACTGGCAGAGTAATTCCGCCATTTCTGCTGATTTTTTTGGCGTTTATTGTTTTTTTTACTGGAGGTAAATCCTCCACTCAAAGCCAAGCTACTCAGTTACTGCCAGAAACACTACCCTTTACATATGTTATGTTTCTGCACATCAGGACAGAGGTGTGCATAGAGTGTACTATAGCACAGCTGACAGAAATGGCTCAGGTGCCAAATCCAACATAGAACCTTTCACTGATGCATGTGTACACAATGAAAATATGATCTGTATTAGTCAGTTAATAATGTATACCTATTTACAAATCTAGTCTTACCCTGTTGCCTAAGTGATGAATTACAATATAAATCATATAAACCTACACTCATAACATATTAAAAGGGGTTTCCGTGTTTCTCTCTGGACAACCTATTGCCCTGACATGTTTCAGATCCCAAACATTGGACTTAAACCATTTCCAGGGTGATATAAAAAAAAAAAATAACAACTGATCAAAACTGCATCAGGTGCATTCAAATGTATTATTAATTGTGCCATTCTTATCACATATTTTCTTTTCTTTTACCTGTTTTCATGGGGTGCATCTAACGATGATCCACTAGGACCTGAAGACATAAATGTAAACATCTTATATAGTGGTCTCTATTGCATGACAGAGGTACTGAAAGAAATGTGACTCCACCTCAGGCCAAAGAGTTTTGAAGGTATCATGTTAACAAATCATTTTAGATTGTGGAAGGAGTTGCTTTGCCACTTGAATGAAGACCAGTCTCAACTATTGCACATGTTTTTGAGATGGCAGCAAAAACACAATGTATAGTCTCAAAGTGATAATTTGTAGTTTCAGTCGGAACAGAAATAACCTTGAGGCTTGATTTTTAGTGTGGACTTTTGAAAGGAGTAGAGGATTCTATTGTGCATGGCTAGGAAATAATTGTTACTTCTTGTGAAAAATAACGTTTCAATGTTGTACCTATTCCCCCTTACCTGATTCTCTTGATTTAATCAGTCATAACGCAAGAACCTATTTATTATTTGTTTATTTATTTTCTTTAATGTGTTTTGGCCAACAAGAGCAGCATGTGTGGTCTATGGTGGTGCACCTGGAGAACGGAGAAGCGTTAATCTGTTTTCACTGCTTATCGATCGCACAAGGAAGAGGAGGAAACCTACAAAAGCTACTGTGAAGTGAAGGGCGCACGCGGACATGTGAAGCAAGTATGGTCTATGGTGGTCCGTGGTGGATCGCAGTGTTGTGGTGGCAGTTTCTGCTTTTGAATACTCTACTCATTACTTATTATCCAATTGTGTAAAACCGGTGAGTGATTGTGCCTCTTGCTAAATGCCCATGAGTTTACCGGTTACAAATGAAACCACACAGAAACCCACGTGTGCGCACTTTGCAGCAAAATCCGACAAGCATGTAAAAGGACTTGGAGCCCGGGGACAATTGATTCTCTGGAGCCTGTGGTGGCTCCAAATCCTAAAAAGAACAAACTTGAAGCCAGAAGGCCTAAACGCCGACCTGTATAAGGCATGCTCTCCGATACTCGCCCCAATATTGTCCCTTGTTTGGGAAGAGGTTATGAACGCTGTTTCACTCCCTGAGTCCGTGTCAGACGCAGTCATTACGGTGGTCTTGAAACCTGGACGCCCGGCATATGAACGCTCCTCCTACCGTCCCTTGTCCCTGATTAACACGGACGCCAAGATTTACACAAAGGTGCTGGGAACTAGACTGCTCCCCAAAATGATCACCTTAATCCATCCCGACCAATGCGGATTTATCCCTACGAGATCCACGGCCCTGAACCTGCTCAGACTGTTCAGTGTTCTAGCACAGATCAAACCAGAGGCACAAGCAGCAGCCATTTCACTTGACGCCGAAAAAGCGTTCGATTCGGTATCGTGGCTTTACATGTTTGAGGTTCTTCACAAATTCGGATTCAGCCCTTATCTGATAGGTTGTGTCAAACTTCTCTACTCCTCTCCCAAGGCCAAAGTTCTAACCAATCGTACCCTATCCAATCAATTTACTCTATGCAGGGGAATGAGGCAGGGATGCCCCTTCTCACCCATCCTTTTTGCCCTCATCATCGAACCAGTGGCGGCTGCAGTCAGAGCTCAACAAGACCTTAGGGGTATAAAAATGGCCGCGGTATACCAAGCCATCTCATTGTATGCAGACGATGCACTACTATATGTTCGGGAACCAGAAAAGAACCTATCCCCCATTTCAGCAGTGATCACCGAATTCACTACACACTCAGGCTACAAGATCAATACATCCAAATCCGAGATCTTTCCGTTGACACGTGCCACTACTTGCCCCACAAACACTCATGGCCTGTCATGGGCTCCCGATCACATTCGATACCTGGGAATCCTGGTTTCTCACGACAAGAACTCTCTTTATATATATAACTATGAATCCACGCTACAAACCATACACCCTAAGCTTCAAATTTGGTCCAGACTCCCCATATCTCTTGCTGGCCGGATAGCGGTCCACAAGATGATGGTACTCCCTAAGCTCCTATACATCTTCTGTAATGTACCTATATGGCCAGGCAAACGCTTCTTTGACAACCTGCGTTCCATGGCCATCAACTTCGTGTGGAACGGTGGCGCGAATAGAATGAAATGGAAGAAATTGGTCAAACCCTATGATATGGGAGGCTTCGCTGCCCCTGATTTCGAATTGTACTATTATGTGGCACAGGCACACTATGCAAAGTTCTGGCAGGACCCCTCAGATAACACACCACATATACCCATCGAGCGTCATTCGGTCCGCCCAACCGATTTGAGATCCATCATATTTACAAAGTCACATAAAGATGATTGCAAGTTTGACCCTGCCTCCTGCACAGTTGCGGCATGGGCTGCAATAAGCAAACGTCTGCACATAGACTGCCCTTATGATTCCCAAGCCCCGCTCTGGAACTTCCCGGGCATTAAGCTGACGTATGACATTGCCATCCAGAAAAACTGGCCACCCGAATATGAATTCACAATGAAAACCATGTTCCCTAATGGTAAATTTGTAACCCCTGAAGACTTCGCAAACTCAGTGGGGAGCAGCCAACTAGCCACCCTACAGTTCCACCGTATGAAAGCCGCGTTCAAAGAAAGGGGGCCATCATTCCCAGACGAACCCCCCGAGCATGTATGCTACCAGTCATTGTATTCTCAGGCAGGCACTGGGGTGGCCAAATTATACAATATTGTGCAGGCTCACACGAAATCATCGAACATCATCAAGGCATCGTGGGAAAAAGACATGGATATTACAATCGAGGAGGGGAAGTGGGCCAGATATTGCCTCCTATCTAAGAAAATCTCACTTAATGCAGGCCTGAGACTAATACAATTCAAGGTTCTGAACAAACTACATTACACGCCAGGCAAAATGGAAAAGTTCTACAAGACCACTCCCAACAATTGCCGAAATGCCATGCCCCTGGTGCGGACTCGTTTCATATGTACTGGGCCTGCCCCCTGATAGCGGGTTTCTGGCTCGCAGTGGCCAACATCCTTGAAGAAATAACACAAATCCCTGCACACCTCAATCCACCTAAATACCTGTTTGGAGACATTGGCAAGGCCCCGGAAAAAACGAGGAGACTGTTCAACATCGCCTGCGCAGAAGTGAAGAAATGCATCCTTCAGAAATGGAAGATCGGCCAGGCTCCAACAACAGAACAGTTCCTTGCGACCCTCACTTACGTGAATGAATGTGAGGAAAACTATGTTAATATGATATCTGCTCCGTGTAAACCAAAAGACATTTGGGCCCCGTTCAGGGCATACTTAGATGAAACCTCCACAGACACTGAAAACTCGGACAATGATAGCGTGGATGATGTGCCATGCCACACAGCTAGCTGTATGTAACTTCTTTCTATGGGTATATACGAGTACATGCACCTGATGTAAAAGTCTGCAAGGGGAGTTGGGTTGTCAATTTGTAATGCGAATGTGTATTATGTAGATGCGAGACAAGCAGAGTGTACTGTGACATGCAAACCAAAAATAAACTTCTTAAAAAAAAAAAAGAACAAACTTGATTATATCTGTGGTGACCTACCAAAGAGAACTCATTTTTTTACCTCCTTGGCTCCTCCTCTTTTCCCTGTTTGAAGCACCACCCATTAATACTACTACTCAACCAGTTGCTGTGTCTATTTTGTCTACCATCAACAACAATAATTCTCTTTTGAACCTCTGTCTCAGTCTTAAGAGGGAGTTGTTTGACATCTCTGTTATGGCAACTAAGTCAACCATCTCAGAGGACTATGACAATATAATTGGCATCAATTTATTGGCGTCATCTGAGCTAAATAAAATAGCGTTGGGTTCAACAACATCTAACAGTGACCCTGATTCCTCTTTATTCTCAGGTGTGACGCTTTCGTGGGATGAAGCATTTACACCTAACCCAAGTGCTGTGGCCGTCATGGTGGATGACATATTTGGCTTATGTTCCAGCATGGCCAAGGAACAATTTAAACTGAAGAAAATTATGGCCAAAATTGTGGACATTATTTTGAGAAACAGTGAAGAAACCACAACTCCTAATATTAGCTTGTCTGCGTGGGATTGCCACTCTATACCTGCAGCATTGTGGCATAACTCTACTAGGCAGATGACTCTGCGTGATGCTATCGATTTGGTGGAGGATCCTAGTCTGAAGCAGCAAGCATTTATCCTCAAGGTCAGGAGCCTGAGACCAATAGATCCTTTTGTGCAAAGAAACATTAGGATTTGCCTCACGTACTGCTTATGCATAGTTCTAAAATACTGGAGGTTGTGTCTGGGGGTGCCTATGATATCTCAACCTAAGCGTAAAAAGGGTATGAGGAAAAGAAAAATCGGCACCTCAATTAATCAGCCGCCATTAAGCCAGCCTGCCAAGACGGAAGAAAATGCATCTGGGGGAAAAGTTTGCAGCCTAAAACTCTTGAAACCTTGTTTCCACAATCTGGTAATTGCCTCCCCGCCCCACCTAGTGGCGCCCCAAATAGGGGCTCCCTCCTCTGAATCAAATCCGCTGCACAAGCGGCCACAATGGCCGCAGGACAATTGACTCTGCCATTCAGAGGCGGTTGGTAGCTGCCTTTATTCCTCAGCACTCGCTGCGCAGGCCCCCAAGGGTGGGCCAAATAACACCATAGGGACATTGCTACAGCATTGTGCCCCCCAAATGCAAATATGCAAGGCCAGGATAATTCCAACTTTGTGCAGCACCGCATATCCCCATTATTAATGGGCCTGTGGCATATAATAAAAGCATGAAAGAACTAGACAACAATGATCGTCTATCGGCAATCGTGATTGACAACCATGTCAATCGCGATTGTCTTTGCAGCCTAATAATACATCTTTTGGCAACTGGGTTAAACTGGTAGAGATTTCTCCTACTGCACAAAGCCTATTTCTGAACCGTGTGATCATCGATCTCTTGCATAGAATACCATCTCTAAAGGCTATCTCTATGTCCGACATTGAACATGTTGAGCTGCCAGCTACTGACTGTGCTCAGAACTGGGTTGTGGTAGAATTTGTTTCCTCTATTATTGTGGATCTTCTTCATTCCAACTGTCAAGCTTTTGGGTCATAACCTTATTTGGAGCAAGCACGTTCTGGTTAAGCCATCCACTGAGATTATTCAACCTAGATCTCAGTCCAACCGCCACTTGTGGGTCGGATTGGACATTGGATCCCTTAATAATTGGGTGCTATATAAGTGACAACTCCATTCTGCATGATCTTATAAGTTCATGTCCTGGAATTCTTGTGGGCTTCCGCGCCTTTTTAAACCATCCCCATGGCGTTTTTGGCTGTATGTGTAAATGCTATCTTTATTTTACAAGTAACCTGGGTGTGTGAGTCCTGTATGATAGATGGTTTTAACCTCATTAGCCGTCCTGCAATCTCATCTGCCCGGAGACGGCCCAAGGGTGGATTGGCTGTGGGGGCCAAAGTTCATATTAAATTAAGGGAATTTGTATTTGGCAAATTCTCCCCTTATATAATTGGTGTGGTTATCTATAATTTGCCATCACCAATTGACAAGATATTGCTTATTAATCTCTATGCTCCCCCGGGCGGCGCTATGTCTGTCACAATACAAAGGCAAATAGAGGGGATTATATCTGCATGGGCAGACTTGCACTCAAACCACAATGTATATGCGGTCAGTGATTTCAATGCGTATTACACATCTCCCAGAGAGCATGACAACCATTATGCTGAAAATCTTACTCAAGATATGGCAGATATTTTTAACACTGAAACTTATTGAGGTAAATCTTGCACTGCTGTTTAATGTTGGGTCGCCTTATTGAATGCGTTTGGCCTAAAGCAATTGAATATGCAGGACCATAAGGGGAAGAAGGACCATTACACTTGGGTCAAATGGAAATCTATTCTCTAGGCTTCACTATATATTTCTTGGCATTAGGTTGAGGAGAATGTCATACGCTATTCTTGGCACTGTCACTTAGTTCGACCATCATGCCATGATTACATGGTCTATAAACTCAGGTTGTGAGAGGCCTGTAAGTCTTTTATCCCATGTCGCAGTAAACATTCAAGGCAATCAGATCATTTGACATATGGCTTAAACAATTTGATGGTGCTGTTGAATCCCTGTTGGCTAATTATGCAATTAGGTGATTTGCTGTATGATAGAATATGCTATAAGACTGATGAATTTTGATCAGACGTTTCACACTTTTCACACTTCAATTAATAAGAACTCTGGCCTTCATGACGTGAATATTGCCCAAAAGAAAAACGTTCTGCCCAAGGCACTTTGGACGATTCAAAGATCTGACAATTCTCCCTAGGAAGTAAAGACAAGCTGCATTAGTAAGCTCTGCATATTGGCTATATAATTATAAACATAGCTTGAATATTGCAAACTACACATTTCTTTTTATAGTATTAAAAATAAATAGTTCTGGGGCATTATAGAACATTTTTTGCAGAAGGCTCTCCTTTGGAGCTTAATCCACTTCCTGAAGACCAATGGGCCAGTCACAATTCTTGCTTATTTTGTGATCAGAACATAAATAACCCTCTTGCTGAAAATTAAAAGTCCTCACTAAGCCCAAATAGCGGCTTCAGAGGGAAGAAGTACTGTCAGTTAGTTAACAAATCAAGGGATATCTGGCCATGGGGCCAGACGGCCTGGCAATGCAGTAATTAGAGAAAATCCCAAATTATGTGCGCCGCTACTTACTTTGGTCTATACCTGCATCCTCAAGGATGGAATCATACCAATCATTTGGCGGGGATCCACCGAAGCACCCGTCTTTAAAAAGGGTAGCCCATCTGACCCAACACATTATAGGCTCCTGGCAATGCTAGATTCCAGTAGAATTTGTTTTCCATCTATTCTATTGTGTAACTTACAAAAGTGGGTAGATAGCCTGGGGCTTTTAAATAAACTACAAACAGTTTAGGTCTGTAAATAGTACCTCCTTTAATATCTGAGCACTACGGTACTTGATGGCGGATGTGTCACGATCGACCAATAATAATGTATAGATCTGCTATATTGACTATGCCAGAGCATTAGATTGTGTGTCCCGACCCCTTGTATTGGAAAAACTCATCCGTTGGGGGCATTGACCCTGTCCTGCTATTTTCTTATTAAGTCTTTGTACTCCAGTACATCAGTAGTAGGACGGGTCGATCAGGATGGACATATTACACAACTTATTACGACCAATCGAATCGGGGACTAAAGCAGGGGTGCGCTCTTGCACCCCTGCTTTTCAACCTGTATGTCGCTGATATGGACAACATTATAAGATTCTGCCATAACTTTCTGCCTCGTATTGGGGAAGAAAGTGTTCCTTGGATGCCATATGCGCATGGCACTATCTTGCTAGATCAGACACCCATCGTCCTCCAATGTTCTTTTGATACCCTTTTCAGCTATGCCACCAAGATGAGGATGAGAATTCATTTATAAAAGACAAAGATAAATGATCATAAGCAAACCGGCAAAAAATCAAAAGTACCTCAATTGGAGATTAGACAATGAATCCATTGAAGTTGTGAACACTTACGTATACCTGGGAACCCCAATTAAATACTACCCAACTTTAACATTTTATGAAATCTTTATCTCTCATAAAGTTTGTAAGAAATGGGAACTTGTAATTGTAAGGAGCTTTATTTCCAGGAAAGGGGGGACAAAGTAGCTAGCTACTTGGACATTTATAAGATCAGTATCATCCCAGATATTCTATATGGAGTAGAACTGCTACCCTCCCACCTAATTACTGGTTGGATCAGATTGAGGGCAGACTATTAAGATCAATTCTGGGTCATCGCAGATCAGTACCCGTTGAAACACTGAGGTGCGAGCTTGGGATGACATCATTAGCTGCCCTGTGGACGATTACTCGCTGTAAATTCTTTGCTGAGCTAAACTTGGCTCAGAATAAGACTAACACTTTAAGTTTACTGGCCAAGAGGGTTGAGAACAATTGTCAGAACACAGTTTATTGCGATTTGGAACTTTCAGTAATGACACATTTAATATCATTGATCTAGTGATTCCTTGCCCAAAAAACGTCATGTTGTTTATACAGTCGCTTAAGGCCAGAACGAAGTTGTGGGACCGTATGACGAATTTCACTAAACCTAAGCCTCTGAAAAAGATATACTGAATATTGGCCATGTAAGTATTTGGTAAAATATTGTCCATTATCTTTGAAGAGCTTTATTTCATATCTACACTTGGGCATCTTACCTACTTTTGAGTACCTAGGCACCTGGCAGGGGGTTGAGCGTGATACGAGATTGTGCAGCTTGTGTGGCCAGGGGATTGAATTTAGCCGACATATATTACTGGAACGGCCCGTTCCACAGGAACAATATCAGAAGGGATATGGTAACTTGGTCTTGTGCCCCTAAGGATTACTATCTGACCAATGTTAGAGCGTGTTATACTTGGCTAAGGCTTTGGAAATTACTGCGGCTCCCTATCATGTATGGATGATCACACTTTTAGAACTAAATATGCTGTGACTGGTATCTGAAGGGTGAACATAGGGGCTAGTTTGTGATAACATTTAATCACATTTTTATATAGTGATTTTTGTATTGTAATGTAATTTATTGTGAATCTATTGAATGTATTGTGACTATATTATGTTGACTGAAATCTTTTTTATGATAGTGTGAAACCTACTTTGACTCCCTGTATTTTGTATATAGTGGGAAGATTTTCCTAGAAAAAGTAGAAGCAATACAAAATAAATTACTGTGTTTAGCGCAGCATAACATGATAATCAAAATACAAATAACATTTCCTTAGTTCATACAAAATTCTAAAAGTTAATTTTACACATTTAGAAATGCATTTCCTTAATTCATACAAGAATTTTCTATATCCATGAAACTCTAAAGGTTTTGTTAAACTACTAAAACCATACATTTCTAATTCACACACTATAAGACATACATCGACTGGGATTTACAGAGTATTTAACCGTTCGTTAATCCCTCTTCAAATGTGCTGCCTTTACTTTATTCAAACATCATGACGTCCCATTCATTGAGGTCCTGAAGTTCTACCATCAACATCTGATAGAGATCAGGTAACCATAGTTAACGTAGGAGTTTATAGCGAGCATGCAAACGGCCATTCAGCATGCAGAGTATGGCATCTATATTTGATAAAAATCGGCTGATAACAAGTCCATTTGCTCTGTTTATACTAATATATTCGTATCATCCATCTTAACTTAAGTTTTAATATAATGCAAAGCATTATATTGCTAATTTTATTCAAATGCATAGGAACTGCATACTGCATACAAATTTAAATGTCCTAAATTGATTGTGATATCTACCTATCTGCAAAATCGCAGGTGAAGAAATGTCCACCTTGGGTTCCTCCAAATTACAAATAACATTCTCTTGCTGTCAGATGATAGGCTTGTCATCATTCAGAATTGTGATGTCAGAGCTCATACATTGTACACCTTCGTAAATCATCTTTACGTATACACAAAGTGACCGGGATACAAAACACAATGTGCATCTTTGTGTTTCATTATCATTTATGCACCATATGACATAAACTCAATAGTTCTATAGTGGGCAATAAACATACATATCAGAATTATGGCTTACATTATACCACCTTGAAACACTTGTGTATACGCACGTTATAAATGCCATATCATATCATATCATACATCTTTGTAATTCATCACAATATGGCCACAGTGTGAAATACACCTTGTTCTAATACAGAAAATGATCAGCCTGATTCATGGAATTCTTTGCGCCGAAAACGCAGATTTGCACGCCTTTCTGCCCGAAAATCCCCATACTTCAAACCGGGATTTGAAGGGCGCGCAAATCTGCGTTTTCAGCGCAAATAATTCCATGAATCAGGCAGATAATGTTATGGCGCTGGGGGACCTGTTATAAAAGATAAATGAAATAATCAAGACATCCACTCTATCTCCTGTGAAGCCTTTTTCATTTTTGTTTTAAAAAAGAATATGTTACCAAAGATGATTATGTGTTCAATGTTCTGATGCTACTTCTATGTCCTAATTTGTCGAGTGATCTTTCTGATGTAGTGTTTCCCACAGGGAAATGTAATCATGAACACTACTATCAATGTACTACAAATACATGTTTTTGCTTCCATGATATATCTAGACCTATATCCACTTCTGTAGATTTTGTGGTAAAAGGGTATGCTGTACAGTAATCACGTGGGAAGTGTCCTTGATCCTTCGGAAGACCCTATGCTTCAGTGGTCGTCATCTATCTTAATATTGGTGTCTTATTAGCATCCGTTTTTACTGGAACATTTCTAATGAATTTACTTTGTAGGCAAAAAGCGGTTGAGGATGTTTGATCTTTCTTAATGTGAATGAAAGATTTGAAAAAGCAGATGCACGCAATAACCTTTCTACTTTTTATTTCCTATTTTGATCCAATAGAACTTCTGTAGGATTATTTGTAGCCTTCTTACAGGCCTAGCGTATAATCCTTTTAGGTACCCCTTCAGTGTAACTTTCTTGGTTAATTATTTTGCAGCCTGTGTCCAGTCTGTGCTATTCTTTCTGAAATTGACAAACTAAATGAAAGGACAATTTGAAAAAAAAGATTTTGTGTGTAAAGTACAACCGTTAAGCAGAGAATCTGTCCGCATCGAATATGGTTTGATTTTTAGTATATCTAGATGTTCATATATTGTGATTTTTGGGATGCACTCACAGTGTCCCAGTCAGGCAAAAAGGTTCAGGGTGAAAAAAACCTATTAGTATGTGCCGTGGTGTGAGCAGGTTGAGTTTTGCGCTGCAGTAAACGCACCTATCACTTGTACTTAGTTCTGACACATAGTAGACATTCCATATAGCAACACAAAATGAGCAACACATACATTAATGTTGCAGTGGCAGTGGTTATAGATCGGGCAGAGTGAGTGTTGTATAGGCCCTATGTAGTACAGAAAGTTACATTTACAGTGAAGTGCAAGGAGAGAGCAGTAGGTGGAAGATGGAGTCAGAAAGTTACTGTGGCAAAGAGCGAGGTCAGCGTGTTGACAAAGCAGGAGTGCTGCCATATTGTATGTAAAGGCCTAGTACACATTTAACAAAATGAAGGCCCTGATGTGGAGCTGGTGCTCTGTTTAGCTCATCTCCAAGACAAATCCCTTTTCCATTCCCCAAGAGAGTAGTCGAGGTCAGAGGCATCCGCGTTGCACAGATAAACGCTTATTGTATCCAGCTGCAGAGCCTGAAAGCGATGGGAATGGAATCTTAACTGTGGGGAGGGTAGGTAGGGATGCGCCCTTTGAAGGACACATTCATGAGAATAGGGCAGAAGGTTCTGTGATGCCTATAGGTCAGGTGAAGATTTGGAGCACTACTGCCCACACCCAAAGAGCGGCCGTCCTATTTGAACTACAAGTAGATGCATAACCAAAGCAAATAAATCCCTGAAATTCAGACTCAAGAGTGGTGCCCTGGCATGTCATTATTGGGCACGTTGGGTTTGAAATAGAGAAGGGGGAACCGTGTCTGGAACATTCCGTGATTTGGGATATGTGAGAAATCTGAGGGCTCACATTTATTGTTTTGTGTGTTTTCGTTTTTTCAGACGAAACCTTTCACACAGCAAATTCATCAAACAATACAACAAAATGTAATAGTTATACATAGTCCAGCTAAGAAATTCATTGATCAATGTCAAAACACGATATACAATTAAGATCATCCAAAGAAATCTTAAAATCGTTCTGAGTTGGATCAAAATAAACAAAAAAACTACTATATTTTATAAATTCACAGAAATAAGCAAAAGTACAGTTAAGAACATTTACAAAACAATACAATCATTCTAGCTATTAAGAAAAAACATTTCCTCATTCCATATTCACCGAAAAAATATTGTAAAAAAAGTGCATTGCTGAATTGCTATGTGATCGTTCGGATCAATTAATAGGTGCAACCATTAATCTTCCCACATCATGATATGCTGGGACAACTTAAAATTTGCAAAATGGACGATGGGTATTGTGGATAGAGCTATACATTCGATCAACAAATGTTTAAGTGTCTCCCTACTTATTAGGCACAGTTGGCCCTTACAGTCATTCATTGGGATATTTTGTCTGGGGCCTATAACATCATGCATTGGTAGCAAATTAAGTTGAATTTTGATCAGTAAGTCACATCTTCTTAGCACAATATTTAATATTTTAAGAAAGATTGTGGGTTACTAAATGGTTTTCCATCCTTGCTTAAGTAATCTGCAATTTCTTAAGACATTAATTGCAATCTTGTGTTGATCCAGTCATTTGCAAACAAGCACATTTTAACCTTTTAGGGGAGTGTAAATTAAATCTTCTGTGGTAAGCGAGTTAATGAATAGAATGTCCAATGCGATAGCAATCTATTCATTCACATCCTTAAATGATTGATTTACCCATAAAGAATTCAACTTACAAAATAGCGTATTAGCCGGGGGGGCATAATATAGATCTTAAGAGTTGCATCCTATGCCGGCTGTCACTTGTCTCAAGCATAATTAAACCCAGCAGATGACACACCGGGGGAAAGGGGTACCACAAGGTAGAGAAAGGACCCTCTTCCATACAGTAGATTCCAGATTATTCCAGTCCAACCTTTCATCTCTTGTCTCTGCGTGTATGCGCTATTTTAGGGATGATCATCTGATTGTAGACTTTAATAGAGGAAATTAAAGAGAAGCGACCTCAAAAACGGCCTCCACTTTCAAGGTGTTTCTGAGAATTGTAGGCTGTGCTTGAAAATCAACCCATAGATATCTAAAGAAATCGACTACTTCCACTTTTTGGTTACTTATAGAGAACAGAAATTTCATCTCCCGGACTTAGTCCTGAGTTTGTTGAGGATCATTATCTTGGTCTTTACAAGATTAATGGTAAGGTAATTCTTCTGGAAGTAGCTTGTCACTTCATTCATTGATCTTTGTAGGCAAATAGGGGTGTAGTCAAAAAGGACTACATCATCTGCATTTAGGAAGTATTGCAGTTCCAATGCACCCCGTCTTGGAAGATTAACACCACTGTTAACAAAACAGCTACCAATGTCCACAATATACAATATACATATTGAAAAGAAAGGGTGCCAGTACGCATCGCTGACCTAAACCCTTTTTGGTATAGTATCCACTCCGAGAATGAGCCTGCTTGGTCAAGCTTCGCTTTTATTCTGGTATTTGAGGGCAATTTGGACAATACATCAAACAAGGCCTCATGACAACTCCCTCTTTGCAATTTTGACCAGAGGTTGATGTATACTGATATCTACAAACGCAAAATGTAGAGTACACTGAGAATTCCCTACCTGTTTTGTTGTTAATAAGGAAAGTAGAAAGCAATTCAGAAAATCTTGTAAGATGCGTCCAGCAATGGAAATAGAGTCCACCTTGTCAACAATGCATCCCACTTCATGCAGTAAGAATATCATCCCAGTGAAGTTCATCCTAGAGCATCACAGGGAATTCGCACTCTTCCTCACAAGACTGGTCAACCCGTCCTTTTACTATGCCTCAGTTCCAGACAGAATAAAGATAGTTACCTTCTCGCCATTAGTGAAGAAGGCAGGCTTGTTTCCAAAGGAAGCGAAGAATTTAAGGCCTATCACAATACAAATTTCCTGCTGAAGATTCTTGATAAAATGGTCACAAAACAATTCCAGGGATATCTGGAGACAGCACGAATATGCCACAATGAACAATCCGGTTTTGGGGCCCACCATAGTACAGAGACCGCCCTCCTAGACTTGCAGACAAACATGTTAGAACTAGCTGATCAGGGAAAGAACGGACTACTGATCCTTCTGGACCTATAAGCGGCAGTGATATGTTAGACCACGATCACCTCATAGATACACACGTGAAGGTAGGGAAGTGCGAGTTCCAGGGTACAAACTGGTTTAAATCCTTTCTATCCAATAGACAATCCAAAATCTCATGGGATGGTGTCTCATCGCAGTCAGCCCCCATTTGGTGTGGAGTCCCACAGGGTGCTTGTGTCTCACCAACCCTGTTTCCTCTCTATATCAGGCCCCTTTGTGACCTGCTTGAGTCATATGGGGTTATGTTTACCAATTACGGTGACAATACCCAACTGATTCTAGAGATCAACAGAGATCATGGGAAGGACACCAAGATCCTGACCGTTGAACTTCGAGGCAATCGAGGGTTGTATGACAGAGAACTGGCTGTGCCTCAATGAATCAAGGACTGAACTGCTATTATTCAGGAGCCCAGGGGCCAGAGCAAACTTAGGTCATGAATACCGACATTGGCGTATCAAAATCACCGTCATCACAGTGGTGGATAAAGTTAAGACCCTAGGGGTATTCTTTAACGCAGACATCAACACGGAGGCACAGACTACCTGCACGGTAAAGCATTGCAACTACTACCTGAAACTGATGAGGAATATTCAACCATTCATCTCAGAAGAGAACAGTTCCTCGATTGGTAGAGCCATTATCTTATCACAAATTGACTACTTTAACTCCCTGCTGATTGGGGTGAAGTAAAAATGCATCCAACTGCTGCAAACGCTCCAAAACGATGCAGTCAGGATCATTAAGGGCATCCCCAATGGGAACATATCTCTGCAGGGAAAGAATCCCCTCATTCGTTGGCCATTGTGGCTCGTATCCACTTCAAAATGGCCAATGTCTTGGCTTTATGGTCATGCCCCAAATTATCTAAAGACCCTGACGTTTTCCTACGGTCCTGACCGGTCTCTAAGATCGGCTAACCTGGGAACAATTAAAGCGCTCAGATTCAGAAAGGGAGGAGAATTTGGCAGAGCCTTGCCTATGAGGGCTGCACAGATGTGGAATGTGCTCCCAAGCAAACTTCGACTGGAAAAAAATGTCAACAGCTTTTGCACTCAATTGAAAACGTTACTGTTTAAAATGGGTTAATAAGCACTACCTAGGAAAACTTTGAAATCTCTACTTTATATGTTCTGTCCCGTCTATTAAAAGTCCTTCTGTGGCTTTGTGTGCCCTGATGCCCGAGGGTTCCCAGCGCTATATAAGTAAATAAATACATTTTTAAAAAAAAGGCCTACAGTTGACTTTAAGTTACCATTGCTCTGCTTGTTTTTCTGTTTTTTAAGGCTGCCCGCTCTAAGTGAAATAGGAGGTTGTTAAATATGGGGATCCTGAACGGGTATCACCATATCATCACACGATTCCTCAATCTCAGCCTTGATGGAGCGCAGACATTTTCGTGAACCCTTTAAGCCAAGGCCGAGGGTCTTCATAGACTTCTTCAAGTGTTTCAGTTTCCTTTGCCTCTTGCCACCCTCGGGCATGCCCATATGTAATGGCAATGTTACATTACCCAACAGAGGGGCATCAGCCACTAGCTATAAAGGCATACAAGTGGCCATCGGCTTTGGTACTACCTCCCCAACGGCCACAGTGCCCACCCACTCATCTTGGCAATCCAGGGGTAAGCCTACAGGTGGATGCACTACAGTTGCTGAGTGCGACTGATAGGAAACAAAATCTTTAGACGCCAGCGGGGGTGACTTGAGCCTCCCTCCTCTAACATTTGACTAGCCACTGACCTCCGAGAGTCGATATGCTTCACGTGTAGCAGAGGATCGCTATAAGAACCACCCAGTTTGCTATCACATGCCAAAATAAAGCCTTCAACAAAGTTCATTCTTGCATACAATTCCTTCAAGGTTGCTCATACTTCGCGGATTGGGTGGTATGACCAATACATTCAAGATTCCTGAGAGCAATGGAAATTAACAAATATCCAATGAAGGGTCACCCTGCATTTGAGAGTAATCCATACAGGAGGGGGGGAGGTTGAGACACCCCCCGCGTTAATACATCAGCTCCTTGTGTAGAAACCATCATGTGGGGGAGAACGGTTGTAGGTCATTTGGTCGAAAACCAAATGATCGAATGCCATTTGATCGAGAGTCAAATGGTCGAAAAAATGGTCGTTTTTTTTTTATGGGGGGGTTCCCCCCCAAAATCCCCTTTTTCTATATTAATTTTTTTTTTTTACCAAACAAAACCAAAAAATATATATAAATAAATAAATAAATTCGACCATTTTTTTTCCCGACCATTTGACTTTCGATCAAATGGTCATTCGATCTTTTATTTTCGACCATTTGACCGGACAGCGGGGAGAACTAGTCGGCCCCCTGGACCCAAGAAAGCCATCCTCTTGTGAAGGAATATGCGGCTGGTTTAAGTTGTGATCATAGGCCATTGAAGGTGACTCTTGTTGAGGCAACCCGGCAGAACTTGTTAAATTTGGTCTATAGAGACAAACTTCTTCTATAGCCATAAGGTGAACAAGGACAAGGAGTAGAAGGACCCAAAGATAGGCAAACTCTTTTAGCGAGCTCATGTGACACAACTGGCGCCAATATTGAGACATCCAAAATAAGGTTATTGTCAGCGTGGTTTAACAAATCCTCCGGATCAACGTGTTCCAACGAGCATGAACGTGGAATATCCTGTCGTGTCTGTACTTGAGCCAAGGATACATTAACAGCTATCTGTTCTTTGCTGCAATCTGTAACAGACTGAAAGGCTATCGTAACACCTATCAGGCTGACATTTGAATTTCCCCGAGTAGCTTCGAATGCATCCAGACAAAAACCAGCAATGACGCTAATTGAGCATGGCCTTAGATGATGAAGGAGCTGGCTCCATTTTGCGCTTAGCGCTCCTTAGGCCAATTACCATAAGCAGAGAGCAAGGACACATTCAAGCACAAGTGTATAAGTATGTAACATGAGAAAGATTAAGCAGTACCTTGCCAGAGTCTCTGGACCAGCAGAATATATATGCCACCACAGACCAGCAGCCCCACAGGAACCCAGAAACACGCTGCGCACTCCATGCCGGTATTAGTTTTTAAACACCTCCGCAAGACAAATTTGAAAAAACAGTAGAAAGATTTCCTCCAGTTTCGTAGCAAGTACATAATAACACCCACCGACCAGCGCCGAAGGAATCTCACTGCATTCTCACATTTAACCTGTCTAAGGGCCCCCTCATGTAACAAAGAGAAGGGCAAGACTGCCAGATTCTGAGCACGGGGACGAGTCTGAGAAGGGGTACTCCTAAAATAGAGGGTACATGAAGAACAGGGTTGGGATGCCCAAGGGTGAGACATGGTATCCCCCTTTTCCTAATTCCAATCTATCCTATCTCCTCTCTGCTGTCAAATGATGTTGTCACACAGGTCCTACACTACCCCAGGACTTTCCCTCAAACACTAACCTTGAGAAGGGGAAGAGAAACTTAACAGTAATACAATTTTTCTGTCATCGGGAAACCCCTAGAACTGAGGAACGATATCCCCCTTTTTCTGACAGTACCCTACCCAAACGCCTCTCAGCCTTCATGGGATACTACATGTCCCAGAACATCTATTCCCGCTGTACCACTCAAGGACTGAGATGAGGAAGAGGACGCCAGGAGTAATACAGGCTTTCTATGGCAAACACCACTATGGTACTGGGATGAAGAAGCTGCATACAGAAGAATACCAATCTGCTAAATGGAGATGTCCCCTTAACAAGGTAAGGCAAAGTCAGGCACTTGAAGTTGATTGTGTCCACCTGCAGCCTGCCAGCCTGTTACTAATTCAAAACAGTGGAAAAAAGGAAAGATCACAGAAAGCAAGTGGAATGAGTTGGGAGGAGAGCTGTGTAACCGTGGCTGCTCAGGACCAGCTAGGGAAATCTGAGATGCTGAGGGCTTGCATGAGGGAGCACCCTATAACTATATGGCGAGAAGCCTGCCACTCCAGTTGTGATAAAAGGTCTGAAAAAGAGAGCTGGGAGGCGTGCTAATCCCTTTTATGTGTGCCGAGTGCTCGTTCCCCTGGGCCGAGTCGGAGACCCAGGAATGTCTTACGGGCATGTGGGAAGACCCTGACCTCAGACTTCAGACTACTTGGATGCTATCGGTAGAAAGAAGGAAGCCCAATCGGAAAGGCAAGCGATGTGACAGCCTGGTATGTTTGAGTAAGATACAGTCTTACTGCTCGGCCGCATATAATGAAAGACGTGCTGGGTGAAATTGATAAAAGGATTCTGCTGATACAAAATAACAGAGTGGCTGTGTGCAGGAGTACACATTATCAAAGGACTCTGCAGCTGAATAAGATGCTCCTTTGAATAAAGGGGAGCTGTGCGCAGCCCTGAAGTTGGGGCAAAATAAAGATCTAAAAAGGAGGAGCTGTACGAAAACCAAAGTGGGAGCAATATCCCCGAAAATAAAGGAAAAAACGTTCCGCAAAACCAAGAGCGTTGAGAAGCATTGGGGTAGCACCCCAGACGGGAGGCTGATCCAAGAAAGGCTGCAGAGACCCCACTGCAAAGAAAAGAAAGTGTATTAGCAAAGCATTGGGGCGGGCACCAGGTGGGAGAAGGATGCAGGAAGGCCGCAAAGACCCCACCAGAAGGAAAGCATTGGGGTGGCCTCCCAGGCGGGAGGCTGATCCAGGAGGGCTGCAGAGAACCCACAACAAGGAAAAAAAGGACACAAGTAAAATGTAAGGCACCTGGTTGCATGACCTCTAATGGGAGGACGTGCAGTCTGACAAATGCCATGACCGGGGGAGCACCAGGTGCATCCTAACAAGGAAGGGTACTGTAAGGAATGCATGGTAGTTCCAAAGTTCAAGGGTCTTTTTTATTGAACTTACCCACTGTTTTGGGTTAGAAAAAATGCCTATCTAAACCTAAATCTAAAGATGGGAGAAAGCTACGACCATCAAATCATAACGCAGTGCTAGTGGTGCCTTGTCATCATAAAAGGGCCTGTACAAAAAAAAAATATATATATCTATTGCCAATCCTTACCTCTAAGTAACAAAAACGTGTACAGGTAAACAGGTTTCTTAAAGGAAAATCAATGTGAAACATAAATGTCAGAATGGCAAGTATATATGTTGCTATTTCTCCCTTTCCCCACGTTTGTATAGCACAAGGGTTTAGGGTGTAACACTGCAACTTGGACACACTCTGCTTGGCAAGCACTTCGGCAGCCTACTCTGTCCTTCAGAGTCTCTTTGGGTTCACAAAAACAATGTCTCTTCCATCTTACAATATTTCACAAAGGACTCCCTTCGCTCAGGCTCAAGCCTCTCCTTATCACTCAACAATAGTTCACCATTGGCTCTCCTCACTCTGGCTCAAGCCTACAATGTCTCGCTTTATCCTTCAATTTTCTGGTGTTCCCTTTCCCACGCTTTTGCTAGCACTCTGGTATTTGTAGTTTATTAAACACAGTTCACTTTCACTTTCGTTCTCTGTTGGGATCAAACATTCAACTTTACACTTTCTTTGGTTTTCCTCAGTTGGGTCGGAGCCGTTATTCAATTTTAAACACTTTCTTTGGCTTTCCTCAGTCAGCGTGAGCCGTCATTCAATTTTAAACACTTTCTTTCTCTCTCTTTTGAAAGTTCAATAGTCATTTCACCTAGACTTTCAACGGGGCAGTTTCCCCTTTGCATGACCGCTTGGTTACTAAGTATACCTCTGTATGCGCTGGCTTCACTCGTGTTCCGCTATTACTCGGCCCAGCTTTCAATTCCTGATACACTGTTGCAAGCACTCCGCTCTACACAAACCAGGCTTTCATCTCCTTTGCTGGACTCACCGGTTGCGATGGGAGACTTGTCGTCTTTGCGGCTTACCCTCTGGAGTTAAGACCATGGCTCTTGTTCTGTTGCTTGTCCCCTACTCTGCCGTTCACCCGGGAGGGCAGCTATTAGCCTCGTGGCACTGGACACAATGGTTTGCTTCCCGCTGTGCTGGCTTGAATAACGTTCTTGGGTCATTGAATTCTCGCTTTCTGGCAATAAGGGGATTTCGCTTGCAGTCTCTCTCCCCTGATTCTCTGGCCTCCTGAATTTCTCTGCCTGGTTAGCCACTTCTCTGGACAAACTCCTGCATGTGCACCGTTTGCTCAGAGTGTGTTTTCGTGCTCTGCCTTTTATCCAGGTGGGGAAAGTCAATGGTTTGCAGGTGTAGATGATTGGTGTGGAGTGCCTGATCATGCAAGGCCTTGTTAATGGGACAAAATGGTGGGGGTCTATAGGAACTAATGGCCATGAGTTCCCATGGGTAATCCTCATTGCTCCAGGATTGTTCTTCCTTGTCTCAGTCATGTCAGTAGGGTAGGAAGGGTGACGATTATGGGAGTTGTAGTGTTTTGAAAAATGTGGTGAAAGGGTTTCAAATAGAATGGATCTTTCGAAGAATGTTTCTCAGAGTTATGTCTGGGAAGGGGAATTGGTGATAGTGAGTGGGGAACTTCCTGTTGCTATACGTAGGGATGGTTTTACAATTTAGAGAAGGACATGGTTGGGGTGAAGTTGAGGTAGAATGACAGCATCCTACAAAAGCTGAGGGGACATCGGATAAGGACATTAGAATGGGGGAGGGAGAACACCCTGACTCGCTTACTGGTGTCCTCCTCTTTTGGCATTTTTCCCCGAACTTTCTGGTCAGTTTGGGCGAGGGCGACGAGGGGGTGGGGGGAGACCTTTGGGTTTTCCACAGTACTGTGAACTTTTGTTGAGCCAAATCTGAGTTACCAAGTAAATCAGGAGAACCTGTGGTACTTTTCAAACTTAAGTGCCTTGAACTGCATGGTTACATTAACTTTACTTTGAACACTTTTGAGATGACCAAATCCCATACACCCTGTTTTCCTATAGAAGTGCGGGCAATCGACACGGATAGTATTTTGTTTTGGACTGACAGACTTAGACGTCCCTTAGTTTGTTTTCATTTAGGGAACATTCCCATCTTAGAGTTAGGACAATTTAGACATTATACCATCCTGACAATTGAGAATAAAGGTTTTCAAACTGTGTTTCACTTGTCTGTGTCGTCTCTTGATACCATGCCTGTCTCACAGAGGAGCAGACGTGATGCCCGTAAATTTAGTAAAAGGTCACAGGTGCAGCTTGTGTGCGCCTCTGTGGGCCTCATCACGAGTTTGGCAGTAACCCTTAAATCCGGTGGTCGCGCTATTACCGCCAGATTTAAGGGTCCGCCAAATCAGGGCTCAGGCGGATTTCTCCCCAGCTCTGAGCTGGGGGGAAAATCCGCTGAAAATGTGCGCTATTACCGCCGGCGTGAAATCCGCCGGCGGTAAGAGCGCAAAAATTCCCCATTGAGCCCAATGGGGAATGGGGCATTCCCGAATGGGCTCAGTAGGGAATGGGGAATTCCATTACCGCCAAACCTGTGATCTGGTGCTAAAAGTGCCTGGGGGTTTGGCGGTAGGGCTAATACCGCTGGCGGTAATACCGCCGGCGTTACCGCCCAACTCATGATGAGGCTCTGTGTCTGGTATAATGAGAAAGCCCATTGTTTTATCAACGCAGAGTCGGCCTCACTAGTAGTCTTACTTTGAGCGAATCTGGGTCGGAGGGGAGCACATCACGTTACGGTCACAATTTATTAGTGTATCAATTGTGAACGTATCATGAAGTAAGACACAGACAACAGACTTCAAGTTCAAACAAAAGATATTTATTAACTTAAATGTCTGGACGGTTTTGATGGCCTAACTTGCACTATTCTAAGGTGGGATTTCCCTACCTGAACGAAACTAAGGAAAGTCTGAGTCAAAGAATTCAACTTAAAAGTCTGTCTGTGTGCAAAACCTATCCTTGCCCACACAACGAAAGCTAAACAATGTGTGAATAATGAAAGTAATGGTGATCAACATAAAGTTCTACGCTTCTTCCAGCTCTTAGCTTCGTCTTCAGCTCCCTAGGTTACAAGCAACAAAGTTCAAAAGGAAAAGGGTCCTGAGGTTTTGTTCTCAAGACAAAATTCACAGTTTCTTGAATCTCAAGGTGCCCTTCCCCAAGACTTCAAGTTACACATTCCGAGATTGGTGGTAGTCATGGCGCAATTTGCATCATGACTGCCACCAATAACTGGTCCGGCACCGGTGTAGTTCAAAGGGGACTTACTGGTGTAGTCCGACCTTTGCGGGACCGGTAAATCCCCATTGAAAAAGCCATTCTCCATTCCCATTTGAGCCCCCATAGGGCTGAATGGGAATGCGGAGGGCGCAAATAACGGGCTCACGAATGGCAAGCCCGTTATTTGCTCCCTGGTCCCCTAACGGGACCCGTAAGGTACGTTTGGTCCAACCAAACGTACCTTACCGGTCCCGTTAGAGGACCTCGGAATCGGGCGGTAGGGGATTACCGGCACCGGTCTCCTTTCCGGTGCCCGGTATCCCCTACCGCCCGACTCGGAATGAGGCCCAATGTCTTTGGATTCACTGGTCTAGGCGCAGCAGACGGACTGAATGGTCCACCCATCACAGGTCACTCAACCAGGATCCCTAGAGTCCTCAGCCCACACAGGATTTTCCAGGCTTATCCCTGTGTATAGAGTTGTATTCCTGTAGTCTGACTTGGTTGGCCTCTGGCTTGTGTGCTGTATTTTTGTTTCTCCTGATTGGCCCCTTGGCTTTTGAAGGCACGCCCACAAACACTCACACCAGGAAATAGATTCTTGCAAAGGTTAACAAGTTTTAATTACATAAAACATAGGTCTGCCAGCAAAGGACTCTGCTGCCCAGGAACATTCTGCCAGAAAATGGTACAAATAGAATGTTATAAGGAAACAGGTTGTCAACAGTAATGTAAACATACACAGTAAAAACCTGCGTGGCTGGTTGGGTAGACCTTATACATGGTCAGCCTGCTCTATAGGATGCCAGGCCATTGGTCCCAGCCCTGTCCCTCCGTCTTCCATCACGTGGGGTCTACTGGGCTCATCATCTCAAGGGAACCAAGGTAGAGTTAGCAATTAGTTACTATATAAGACAATCCTACTCTATCATTATGCTGTGCAGCTGGGAGACTCAGGGACTTGAGGTCAGGCTGACCCACACATTCTTCACTCATTCTGTATCGCGCCATCCGCACCCAAGGCTTCCACCCTCGCTTTGGCTATAATGTATTCCTCCCTGTACCTTGCATTACAAATCTTGTCATAGTGAGGTTAAGATGATATAGTCATGTCCTCAGATATTTAATGGCTAGGTATTTTATGGTTGGTGGTCTGGGGTCACCTACTATCATGGAATTGCGGTGTCTCAGGACTGGGACAGTTGTGGGTACCTTAACACATGGTTGGCTGGGTGGGGGTCGGAAGCCTGCTTTGGCCTGGCTGTGATGAACGTGCACTGTGAGGCACTTTGAGGCACATGGTCCTGTGCAGGGCACATTCCTTCTTGGGATAACACGTAGTCTCTCATTATCGCTTGAGCCTATTCAGGTTTCTTCATCAGGGCTGTAGCCTGTGTCTACTGTGCTGCCATGCAGGCTCAATGTTTCTATCATAGCCATACATAATGTAGCCTATTCATATGCGTGCACTGTCTAAACATCTACATTTCTCATACTGTTGTGTCCGTGCTGGGTCTCTTAACCTGTCCCTTCCCACATGGCCCATCACAAGTATCTTCATGGGATTCGCCTAACACTAAAGCGCCTTTGGGGGGTGGGATAGGTTAATCTGCTTCCCAACACTCTTCCCCAAAGTGTCACACACCTCTTGCCAATTTTTGGGCTTGCCACACTGCAATTATTGTCCTGCACATGTCTCACCTTTCTATAACACTTTTCCCCACTTGCGCTCTTGCCTATGCGCTGGATTCCCATGGGAACCTTTCTCTTTGACTGTCTTCTGCTTTGCCCATAAAAAGTGTTATTCAATTCCATATTCAATAAGTGAAAGTACGAGGCTGCATTCAGCTTGACACCCAACAAATATTCACATTCCTTATTTTCAAGCTTTAATTCAGTTTGATGTGCAATGTGCATTCGTTTTACTTGATTTCAAGTTTTTCTTCACTTTGATGTTTAAATATGCACTAATATGTTTTCCAGTTCAGTATTCAATAGATAAGCATTGTTTACTTTTTTCCTTCAAGTTGCCCCGGTCATCGAGCGCCTCTTCCCGACACTCACCAGTACTGGGCAGCATACCCGAACTGCTCCAGCTGCTGCTTCTTTCTTACTTGTAGTTCAGCGGACCAGCACCTGCTTGCCCACTCGCATACTAGGGCATGCCTCTTGCACGCTGGCGGCTCCACTGTCTCGATGGAGACGTGGACTGCATTATCCTTCCTCCTGCACAGTTGAGCAACAAAGAGGCTCCCTCTTTGGGCTGCTGGCTGGCGTCCTGGCTACTCCACATGTCCCACCACGGCTGCCTCCTCCTTGAAAGGATCCCCTGCTGGTCGCTTCCCCACTGGTCTCCATTCTTCTTTCCTTGCTTCTCTCCTCCTTCTGAATACCATTCTCTGGTTCTCATTTTTTATACATCTGCAAACCCCTAACAGGTTGCAGGTGTAAACCCATCATTGGGTTTGCCTGACTTTGATTAAGGTAACATGCCTGACTCTCACCATACTCTGCAGACATCTTCATTGTACCAGTACCAGAGTGGTAAAATGTACATGAAGTGTTAATTACTGTTAGACTCCTCTTCGACGTCCCAGTACTTACAACGGACAAATGTGGGGAATTGTAGGGAGAGGTTTTTGCAATAACCCATAAAGTCCGGGGGAGGGTTAGATTGATAATCAATGGAGATACCATGTGTTGCCTGCGGGCACCTCACTCCCAATCTCAGAGGACCCTCCACCCAGGTGATCCTCCCCTTGCTTCTCCACCACCAGGGTCGGGATCCAAAAACGATGGCCTTTCCCTGCTGCCCACCTGAGCAGAGGATCCATGGGGAGTAGGAGTGAGAAACTTCAATTAGACATCTCTGGTATTTAACCATCTTGTAAATATTAATGCTTCCTCTTAAGTACCTTCTTATATCACCAAAACATTGGCAGTGCAGTGTTTCCACAATCTAATGTTTGCTAACATTGGTTATCACCGGATAGAGGATCAGTTCTTCAATCTTCCCTGTAAAGGTTTGCAAAATTAGGAGCAACTGTTGAGCCCATTGCAATGTTTTGTATTTGTAGATAGTGAATCTTAAAAACAGAGGAAATATTGTTTAAGTGTCATTTGAGTGCACCAGATAACAAAGTATTTGTTGTCTTACCCATTTCTGGATTGTCTAGATATTGCTGTATTTTCTCTAAAACTACAACCTGTTGTACTTTTGTGTAAAGTGATTGAATGTCTAAACTGATCAACAATACTGTTTTGGAATCAAATGTGAGACCTTCCACGATGTTGATAATGAGATTTATGTCCTTCGTCTATGATTTCATACATGAGACATTATGTTTTAGGAAGTAATCTGCATATTTTTGATAATGGTTCAAGCATTGAATTTATCGCTGACACAGTTGGTCGACACAGAGGTTCTGATGTATTTTAGGCAGAGTGTAAAAATAGGTATACAGGTATTTGCAGGTGTGAAGGTAACGAGCTGACTGGCAGTGGTGATGGTGGGAAGGTCCGATGCTGCTGCGAGAGCCCCTGGCACTATATTGGTACTTTGGCAGTATTTCCCCAGGCGGTGATTCAGCTCCTAGTGCTTTGCCAGATTATTGCTGTTGAAATGGAGGCTCTGCATCCAACGTCTTGCTGCAGGTAGATCATACTCTTCCGGGTCAGCCTCAAATATTTGAGGTGCAGTATAATCATGGGAAAGTAGGTTGCTGCTAAATGAGTGGCAGTAACAGTTGCTCTGTAATTTTTCTACACCACTGCATTTGTTTACAACACCAACTAATCTGCTGTGTGGGCAGCAGCTCAAGCCATGGCACTCGTGTGATGCATTTCCATCTCCAATATACCTTGCATCCCTATTTGTACTAACCTGGTTCATCTTGGCTACCCATTCTAACCTTTGATGTTCTGGATCCCTCAATGCCAGCCATTTGGTGTATGCTGAAACTTCCTCCACCCAGGGTGTGAGATGCAAGGGTTCCACCGTTCCTCCTACTGAGGCTGCCGTCTCACGGCAGAAGTTGGGAAGAAGACTGTGCACACTGTCCTTACGATCATACCAGTTATTCCTGCAGTAATCTTCATCTTTATGCACTGTGTCTAACACCAGTGATTAATCGAGCATATTCGTCTCTTCTCCCCAGGGGGGAGCATCTCCCTTTGATGCTAGGGAGGTGAGCCCACTCCGCAAGACCCTCCATATGGGTCTGGGCAAGTGGGACCTCACTAGGAGAGACTCCCCTTAGGGGACAATGAATCCCGGTCCCGTGAGGAACTCCCTAGACCATCTACAGTTGTAGCATAAATGGGTCTATCAATTATGAAGACCGTTACAAGACCCACAGATGTGAAAGAAGACAAAATGAAAATACCTCCGTATGCACAAGGACAAGATCTGTTTCTTTAAGGAGAGACGTACATATAACTGAGACGAGTAGACCGAAGACGAATAGCACGCTGAGGAGAGACGAAGTACAGAGAGAGCGAGAGAAGAGCATAAGCAGAGGAAGCCCCCTGACTATGTGGTGCCTGGATGAGGCAGAGTCGAGGAGAGCCTGTGATTTTCAGCAAATTCCTGAATGCCAGAGGGAAACGCTGGAGGCCGGCGTTTCTGAGCAGGGAAGCAGAGGAGAAGGGAATTATTATTATTATTATTTAAATGTTATAGAGCGCCACCTGCCCATGGACCTCAGGGTGCTAATCCGGTGGCGTCGTTACCACGACTTCATGGTGGACCATGCGCCTATCGCACAGTGCCAAAACAACCCAGTTGAGGAATCAACAAGATGCCCTGCTAACAGCACTGATAGAAGTCTTAAAGCGAGAGAAGACCGAGGGCAGGACACCGACAACATTGAGAAGCATGACATTCTGAGCATTGGAGGAGAACCTGAGTGACTGCGGAGCCCGATAGAATTCCCTGAAGATACAGAGGTAACTGGGAGAGCGGGAGAACCGGGAGGCCGCTGGGGCATCCTTATGGAGCGAGAAAAACTCATCCCAGTGAAGTTGACGAGATATTGAATATAAACCCAATTTAGTGAAACTGTGTTCATGTGATAAAGAGAATAACGAATAATCCTGAAAAAGAAGGCATTAAAAATTGGGAACAAATACCATGGGAAGAGGGCAAAGTACCACAGGGTTTTAAAAAAAATATAATAATTGTCGGCAGAGGCATACATCAAACACGTACATCAGAGCAAGCAATACATACAATGTGGGTATACAGTAATACATTAACAGGGTAATTCATAGAATTTCGCAGAAAAGTGTCGCAAGCGGCTGGCGCAGAGTGTCCGCGTGCGATTGTCTGCGCCAGGCACGTGCGCTAAAACCGATTTCCGCGCACAGCGTATTCATGGATTTTAGGCTCCCAAACCAGCCGTGGCGCAGAGTATCGCTGCGACCCTGCAGCAGCGCCAGTAACGCCCCCAAGAACGCCCTCGCGCAAGGAAAAGCCATCAAAATCGCTAAATCATCGCAAAGGGCTGCGCTAACCCTGGACCAGTTTACAGGGCTGCCAAACAAGGAACGCAAAGCGGGTAACGTTCATATCAGGGGTACGCGGGAAGTTTTACACGCGATTAGCCAGGGTACGTGTATTACAGGGGTACGCGTGAAGTTTAACACGCGATTGGCCAGGGTACGTGCATTAGAGGGGTACGCGTGAAGTTATACACGCGATTAGCCAGGGCACGTGTATTACAGGGGTACGCGGGAATTATCACACGCGATTTGGCTGGGTAGGTGTATTACAGGGGTACACGGGAAGTTTTACACGCGATTTGGCTGGGTACGTGTATTACAGGGGTGCGCTGGAATTATCACACGCGATTTGGCCAGGTACGTGTATTACAGGGGTGCGCGGGAATTATCACACGCGATTTGGCTGGGTACGTGTATTACAGGGGTGCGTGGGAAGTTACACACGCGATTAGGCTGGGTGGGTCCTCACAGGTGTTCCCTGTACACCCTCCACGGCCCCTGCAGGCAGCCCACAAAACAGGGGACTACCCTGCAAACCCTCATGTCACCCACCACCCCCACCCCCCACCATCCAGGGGCACCCTCCACCAGGCCCCCACTCATGCCCGACTCATGTCTCCCACCACCCCCACCCCCCAGCACTGTGGGGCACCTGCCAGCAGGCCCCAACCCATGTCACCCACCACCCCCACCCCCCAGCCAACAGGGGCAGCCTCCACCAGGCCCCCACTCATGTCTCCACCACCCCCACCCCCCAGCAGTGCAGGGGCACCCTCCACCAGGCCCCCACTCATGTCCCCTATCACCCCACCCCCCAGCAGTGCAGGGGCACCCTCCACCAGGCCCCCACTCATGTCCCCTATCACCCCCACCCCCCAGCCACCAGGGGAAGCCTCCACCAGGCGCCCACCCATGTCCCCCTGCACCCCCACCCCCCAGCCACCAGGGGAAGCCTCCACCAGGCCCCCACCCATGTCTACCACCCTTCCCACCCCCCAGCAGTGCAGGGGCACCCTCCACCAGGCCCCCACTCATGTCTCCCAGCGTGCTACGTGTATTTCAGGGGTGCGCGGGAAGTCCCACTCGCGAATAGCCTGGGCGCGTGTATTTCAGGGGTGCGCGGGAAGTTTTACACGCGACTTCAGCAGGGTACGTGTATTTCAGGTATGCGCGGGAATTCTCACACGCGATTTGGCTTGGTACGTGTATTACAGGGGTGCGTGGGAAGTTACACACGCGATTAGGCTGGGTGGGTCCTCACAGGTGTTCCCTGTACACCCTCCACGGCCCCTGCAGGCAGCCCACAAAACAGGGGACTACCCTGCACACCTGCTCATGTCACCCACCACCCCCACCCCCCACCATCCAGAGGCACCCTCCACCAGGCCCCCACTCATGTCCCCTATCACCCCCACCCCCCAGCCACCAGGGGAAGCCTCCACCAGGCGCCCACCCATGTCTACCACCCTTCCCACCCCCCAGCAGTGCAGGGGCACCCTCCACCAGGCCCCCACTCATGTCTCCCAGCGTGCTATGTGTATTTCAGGGGTGCGCGGGAAGTCCCACTCGCGAATAGCCTGGGCGCGTGTATTTCAGGGGTGCGCGGGAAGTTCCACACGCGAATAGCCTGGGCGCATGCATTTCAGGGGTGCGCGGGAAGTTTTACACGCGACTTCAGCAGGGTACGTGTATTTCAGGTATGCGCGGGAATTCTCACACGCGATTTGGCTTGGTACTTGTATTACAGGGGTGCGTGGGAAGTTACACACGCGATTAGGCTGGGTGGGTCCTCACAGGTGTTCCCTGTACACCCTCTACGGCCCCTGCAGGCAGCCCACAAAACAGGGGACTACCCTGCACACCTGCTCATGTCACCCACCACCCCCACCCCCCACCATCCAGGGGCACCCTCCACCAGGCCCCCACTCATGCCCGACTCATGTCTCCCACCACCCCCACCCCCCAGCACTGTGGGGCACCTGCCAGCAGGCCCCAACCCATGTCACCCACCACCCCCACCCCCCAGCAGTGCAGGGGCAGCCTCCACCAGGACCCCACTCATGTCTCCCACCACCCCCACCCCCAGCCACCAGGCGCAGCCTCCACCAGGCCCCCACCCATGTCTCCCACCACCCCCACCCCACAGCAGTGCAGGGGCAGCCCCCACCAGGCCCCCACTCATGTCCCCTATCACCCCCACCCCCCAGCAGTGCAGGGGCAGCAGGCAGTCAGGCAGCAGCAGGTGGGAGCGTGCTCGGGCTCTGGGGGGCAGTAGTTCGGCCTTCCGGGCAGGAGCGTGGTATTCCGTGTGCGTACGCGTGGCCAGCTTGGTACGGATTGATTTTGCACGTGAAAATCCTGCACGTCAGCGTGAAAACTGAGGAAAGGCCCTCAGCGCGTAAGCGCGTCTGTGACGTGACCCGCACAGGTGTTTCCCACACAGCACGTGATGACAGAGCACACGTGGAAAGACTGCACGTCAGAGTGTAATCGCGTGTGATTGGTGGAAATGGCCCTACACGCAGAAGTGACAAAGCATGTAATAGGTGGAAATGGCCCTAGCGGGTACACGCCGCGTAAGTGACGCTGGACGTGTGGGCCTGTATAAAAGGTACGCGTAGAACACGTTTTCCTTGTACGTGCTTTTCGTGGAGAGCGAGTGGGTGAATTCTGTACTTCTTGTCGTTTCACACGCGATTTACTTCACGGCGTTTCAAGTTCGTATTCCCTGTTACCTCTGACAGCTTTTTCTCTTTTTTCTCTTTAACTGGTTTATCTGGGCCTGTTCCCTCAAACAGTGTTCCCTTCTACTGTTGTCCTGTCTCCTCAGACAGCGGACAAATCTTCTTTTGGCGGGGGTGTTGCCAACCAAACGTGCTCCTTTTACACGCTCGTTTACCAGGCAGACGGTGAGTCACGCACGTATCTAACATCTGTGCTTGCCCCGTGTGTAGCCTACCCCTTCAGAGGTCATTCTAGGCTGCGTGTGACACGCATACGTTCATTCTTGTGTTTCTGGGTGCCACAGCGTAGTGCAGGTTTTTCTTTCTGCACACGTGGTCTAGGAGGGGTTGCGTGCACGTCATCTCCCTTTTTTGGGCCTCCTGTGCGTTGCGTGACCCGTCATCTTTCCCCAGGGGTTACATTCAGCCTTGCTAGAGCACTAGGGTACAATTACCATCTGGTACCCAACCCCTTTGACCCCCAATTGCCCAGGACAATAGTCTACATCCACTCCCATACGCACATTAACATCAGTGCCATGGCTGGGAGGCGAGGATTCCGTAAGGGTGGCAAAGGTGGAAGAGCCACAAGTGGTGGCCGTGGTGGATCCGGTAGGGGAGGTGGTCGTAACTTGCAGGGTGAGCCTGTCCCCCCATGTGTGGAGGACCAGTCACGGGCACCCATAATCCCCCCCTCCCCCCCTCCCATTGAGGCTGATGTGGCTGACACCATCCATGCTCAGCCCTTGTTGGACCAGCCCATTGTGGCACCAGACCTGGCTGACTCCATGGCTGACTTCCAGGTCAGCAGGGCTACGACACGTGCGCTGGTGCACGTTGATGCCATCATGCCACGTGGATCTGGGGCAGCAAGGTCATCTGCTGCACCAAGGAGGCAGGGCGGAGAGGCTGCAGGGGCAGCTGCGGCTCCATCCACCCCAGCCCTCACACACCCAGCCAGGACAGTGTCGGTCCTAGTCCATGCTGCTGACATTCCCCCTGACACCATCACACTAGAGCCAATGCCTGCACCAACTCCCATGCTGAGTGTGCAATCCCACACTCCTGATACAGAGTCCACCAGGGCTCCTGCCCCTAGTGTCCAGAGCGGCGCAGGACACTCAGGATCACCACCACCTTCCAAGCGGAAAAGGAAGAGTGCTCGTCCGGCACAGGCTGATGCCCCAGACACGGCTACACAGTCCGGCCCGTCCAGGAAGCCCAGCTTCACGGATGACGAACTGAATGCACTTGTCGAGTATGTGTCCGGACATGACAACGAGATGGTCATTGTTGCAGGATCCAAGACCACACCTGCACAACGCCAGGCACACTGGCAGACCGTTGCGGACATCGTAAGTGCCCTTGGAATCGTGAGGCGCACAGCCAATGATTGCTATAAGCGCTGGAATGACCTAAAGCGCAGGGCAAAGAGTAAGCTGGCCTCAAGTCATGCCGCAACTCTAGTGACTGGAGGTGGGTCTCCAGTAGTAGACATGGAACTCACTCCACATGAGTCAGTCGCTGGGACCTACGTCACGGAGGAACAGATCCAAGGCGTGGGAGATCTGGCTGATTACGAGGCATTGTCCGGTGAGTGCACATGCATGTGTGTGTCATCCATGTGCATGGTGTGTGTGTGAGGGCTTCTGTTCGGGTGCCAGGTGAGAGTGTGTGCGCCTGAGTCATATGGGTCAGCCATGTGCTTCATGCAATCCTTCCTGCGCAGCTGCATTTGGCCATAGCAGTATCCCTTCTGCCAACAGTAGACATCTAGCCCAACTGCACGCCAGTTGCCCTTGAAGTGTCACCTTGCCACAACATATTTGCTTCTTTTCACTGTTCATTCAGTCAGTTTGTTTGCATTCCACCACTTTCACTAGGCATGTCGCTGTCCACTAGTCACATGTCTGACATGGGTATGGTAAAGTGGAGTGACTTTGTTACCTGGATATCATTTGTACACACATGTCCCTGTGCAATTGGACCATTTCAGACTGGCAGCTCCAGGTGAAAAATCTGACCTGTTAGAATTAGAAAAGCAATTACATGCGGGAACTGGACTGAATGAATAGGTGCTGCCCTCCTCTCCATCTTCACTCAATAGCAATGGTACATGCCATCTGTGTGATGGCATGTGTGTTTCACCTGCCAATCACAGGCCAATGTGTGATGCCACTGCCAGGCAGCATGCAGAAAATGTGTTCATCTTCCATCTTGGTGTCATCAGTGTGTGCCATTTGCCTGCACTTCATACGCAGTGAGGGTGCATGCATGGGAGGGTTTTAGTCATGTGGGACATGTGTCAATCAAGTACTGGTTCTCTTGCTTCTCAGCCCTCAATGTGTGCCATGGTGCTAATGCCTGTTTCCATTTCTTTGTTTTCATGTCTTTGCAGGGGAAGACGCACCTGATACTGCTGGGGTTGTGGAGATGGTGCAGACCCAGGAGGGGTCCGAGGGCCGACCAACCACCAGTGAGGGACGTGGTGTGGTGGTGGGGGAGAACCCACAAGTGCTGCAGGTCGTGCTCTCAAGGGGTGTCTCTGGCTGCACCTCCCCCGAGCTGTACTCAGGTGTTGATTCGGATGAGACCTACGTGCCGTCGCAGGTGAGTGTTCCAGGGAGGGATTCTGTTCTGTCTCACCCACCTGCACCAGGGTCAGAACCCTCCATGGGGATGTCAGTGTTGGCAGCTACGCCTTCGGTGGTTACGGATGCAGGGTCACACTCCGCGACATCTGATCCTGTTCCTGGGCCAGCAGATCAGAGGGGGAATGAAGTCCTGCAGCCTCAGGCAGTGCCGGCACAGCAAGGCGCAGTTCGCCTTGCCCCAGACAGGTGTGGTGCCCGCCGACGTGGTGGCCGTACGCCACCCGGCAATACCGCATGGGAGCAATCCATTTACGGTATGGCAACCCAACAGGCTGCATCATCCGAGATGATGGCTCAGGCCATGGATAGGGTGGCCACTTCCATTGTCCCCCCAGAAAGGCTGATGGAGCGACTAGAGCAGGCAACCGACTCCATCTGCCAGTCACACAGGGAGGACATGTTGGGGTCCAACAGGGACAGGCGGGCGGCACTGGCGACTGTGCAGGAGGCCATCTCCATTGAGTCCCAGGGCCACAGGGAAGCCCTGAGGCAGGAGCTCCTTCACCTCAGGACGACTCTTGTTGAGCTTGAGGCTTCAACACACCAAAGGACAGAACAGCAGCTGGAGCGTCTCACCCGTACGCTCTCAGCTGAGATGCAGGCAACGAGGGCGGAGGTCCGGGCATCCCGTGAGTTGTTGCATGGGGACCTCCGCACACTCATCCTCCAGAACCAGACCTACCACACCCGAATGCTTGCAGCCATGGAGGAGCAGACTAGGGCCTTGCGTGGGCTGCCTCCCATAGTGCAACCACCTCCGGATGCAGCTGCACAGGGTGATAATAGCGACAGCAGTGATACTCCCACAATAGGGTAGCCGTGTGGGCCATGAGCCCATGGAGGTGTTTTATCTTCCCAGGATCCACGCAGGTGGGTTCTGGTGTGCATCCTGTCCTCGGACCTCCTGGGTGGCCTCCCCAACCCCCCCGGGCCCATCAATGGCCATTTTTGATTGTTTCTTATTTTTATTTTTATTTTGATTTCTTTTATTCCCAATTTTTTGGGGACGATCTGTTGGCTTCCGTGGTTCCTGTGGGCATACGCTGCATTATGGCTGGGCACATGCAGGCTTGTAATGTATTTGGTTCAGATGCTTGGGTTTGAGTCACACACACCCCTCCTGCTTCCCGTTTCCATGGGCTTGCAAAGGGTGTGCCCAAGTGACAGTGAATTACACAGTGACGTTGGACTCCCATGAGCTGTGTGGGCAGTCTGTAGTCAATACTGTGTATACATTCCTAGTGCATATTGCTGTTGTGTTGTACACTGCATGTTGCATTGATGTGTAATTCTTCTTCTGTGTCTACCTCCCAATTTGCAGGTCCCTTCCTCATGTCCACACAAGGACCTCTAGTCTGGAGATGGGGTCCATGTTGGCAGCAGTGCACCTACAACTCTACATGGCGACAACACTGCACAGTTGGTAGTGGTGGGAGTGCAGGCATTTCCAGGTGGTGAGACTACTAATATGTAACATTTGTGATGTCATGTTAATGGTACTACGTGCTCAAGTATGTTGTTGGTCCGGCATTGCTGTGAGCATTTCAGGTGTTGCAGGTTTCTAATAGTGCCACTGTACATAGTGAGACTGATGTCATGTTGTGGGGATTACTTTGTTTACCTGCAGTTAGCATGACATGGCACGGTGTGTCGTGTGGCGGTGCTGGGGTTGGGTTGGCTGACATGGCACTGTCCTCTTGTTGCATTTTGCAAGTGGGTATTCATTTTAGCTGCTTCAATGTGTAACTTCACAAAACTGCATTGGTGGTGTCTGTGTGGGTAGGGATGCACACATTGTGACACTTCCAGGTGAACAATCTCAGGCTGACATGGTATTCCCGGTTCATTCTCCAGACATTCAGGATCAGTGTCCGGTTGAGTCATCATTGATTGTCAGATGAAATGTGCCAGGGCAGTGTGCACTCCACAGGGGTGTGATTTCTATGTGAAGTAATTAGCCACTAGCTGTGTACGGGCTGCCTCCCCCCGTGCCCTTTCCCCTCCCATGCGCAGCGGCTGTGCATGTGGTTGGGGATGTGGGGCCACCACCATGTCCACGGCCAGGCCCCGGCGTGTTGCAACGTTGTGCAGGACACATGCTGCCACTATGATCCTGCACACTACTGGGGGAGCGTATAACAGCTGCCCGCCAGAACGGTCAAGGGAGCGAAAGCGTGACTTTAGCACTCCGAATGTGCGCTCCACTATGCCCCTGGTTGTAATGTGGGCTGTGTTATATCTTACCTGGGGTGGCGTGGTGGGGTTCCAAATTGGCGTCATCATGTGGGGGCTGAGAGGGTAGGCACTGTCCCCTGTGGAGGTGGTGATTGGTATCATTGGTGGGGTTGTGACCTTGCTCAGTATCCAACATGCATGCATGTGCAGTGGCATACATACTCACCAAGCAGCCATGTATCGCCATGCCGCCCAGCTTCTAGGTCCCGGCTTAGGGTGGACATTCGGTAAATGAAGCTGTCGTGGGTGGAGCCGGGATAGTTGGCATATACTGAGGTGATGATTCCCTTGGCATTACATGCTACCTGCACGTTGATGGAATGCCAGTGCTTGCGGTTCCTATAGATGTGCTCAGATGCCCTGGGGGGACGTAGAGCCACATGGGTGCAGTCGATGGCACCTAGCACTTTGGGGAATCGTGCCACAGCGTAAAAATCCAGGGCGGCAGCATGCCTTTCTGCAGGTGTTCTGGGCAGGTATATGTGCCTGCGGACTGATGGGCGTGCAGTGATGATGTTCAAGACCTGGTGTAGGCAGCGTGGCTGGGTGGCCTGTGACACCCCACCCACTATGGCACTTGTCCGCTGAAATGATCCAGTGTCTAAGAAGTGCAGTACATTGAGGACCTTCTCCAGGGGGCTGAGTGCTTGGGAGCACAGGGTGGGTGATGTGAGGTTATCCTCCCACTCACTCACCAGGTCCAGTATAATGTGTGGTGGAAACCTGTACCTCCCATACACCTGGTCATCAGGCATCCCGAAAAGGCTGGTTCTGGGTGTGAATATTCTGGCCCTGACTATCCTCCTCCTCCTCCTTTGGTAGCCCACTGCCACTGCTGCTAGGAACGGTATGTTCATCCTGGCGTCTGAGCTTGTTATTGTTAAAGTCCGCAAATTTATGCTTTGCGCGTGTTCTAGGCGAGCGTGTGACCCGCGCACCCCTGGAATCCAGTTCCCAGTCCAATAGCGTGTGGAAATTCACACGCACCACGGATACAGCGTGTGACCCGCGCACCCCTGGAATCCAGTTCCCAGTCCAATAGCGTGTGGAAATTCACACGCACCACGGGATACAGGTTCGCTGACGTACTTGCGTGTGTAAGTGCCCGCGCACCCATTAAATACACGTACATAGGCCAATCGCGTGTACGCGCACTTTTGTCCAATTACACGCGATGACACTCTGATGTGCAGTATCTCCACGTGTGCCCCGTCATCACGTGCTGAGTGGGGAACACCCGTGCGGGTCACGTCACAGACGCGCTTACGCGCTGAGGGACTCTGGTCCAATAGAATCGCGTATGCGTGCTGACGCGCTTACGCGCTAAGGGCCTTTCCTCGGATTTCACGCTGACGTGCAGGATTTTCACGTGCCAAATCACTCCGTATCAAGCTGGCCACGCGAAAACACACGGAAGACCACGCTCCTGCCCCGAAGGCCGAGATACTGCCCCCCAGTGCCCCGAGCAGCCTCCCACGGGCCATCTGCTGCTGCCTGCCTGCCTGCCTGCTGCCACCGTGCCCTGCCATTTGGTGCCTGCACATCAGCCATCTGCAGGGGTCCAGTTGCTGTGTCCATCCCTGCTGGAACTGAAGACTCCCGACTGGGATTACATCGCTCCACAGCCCAGCCCCAGGACCCAGTTGCCCACCCACACCTGCCTCTGGGGTTGCCATGTCGGGCACTTCCACATCTGGCACCAGTGGCAACCCCAGGCCAGAGGGGCAGAGGGGCACCAGCTTCACTGTCACCGAAGTTGGTGTCCTGGTGGAGCATGTCCTGGGGCAGTATGATGCCCTCTTTGGATCGTCCCGCGCCAGCAAGGAAGGACGGCAGAGGATCTGGGCCGACTGTGTGGTTGCCATCAACGCGGAGGGGGTGGCAACCCGCGACGTCCTGAAGATCAAGAAGCGCTGGGAGGACTTGAGGTCCAGGACCCTTGTGAAGGCCCGGCGCCTCGTGGAGGGGGGCCGGGGCCGCATGAGTTCCATCCAGATGAGGGTCCTGGAACGCGTACGCCCAGCGCTCCACGCCCAGATCCTTGAGAGGGAGGCCCGTCTGGAGTTGAGCGGTAAGTGTCCATGCATTACTGTGTGAGACAGGGCATGTTGCGGTGTGCTGGTTCTATGATACTTGCCTGTATGTGTGCCATAGGCCATGTATGCATGTATGTGTGCAGGGACATCATGGTAATGCATGTGCGACCAGTGATGTGTGATGCACATGGTTGTTGCATGTGTTGAAATGCCGCATGGGGAGCCCTATGCAGATTTTGAACATGAGAGCATGCCAGTCTCTGTACCTGGACATGGGTGGGGGTGAGGGATGGGTGCTGATGCCAGGTACATATATGGTAGCCATGTCTGTGTGCCTGACCTGCGTGTCTGTGACTTGTGCATGCCATGGATGCATGACACATGTGTGTGACAATGCACAGATTCAGTAAAGCAGCCAAATTACCCTTGTATCCGCTGTGTTTGGTGTGTTTGGGGCCAGATGGATGTGACTGAGGTGAAGTGTGTGCATGTGATAGGCATGAGCCATGATGCATGTGAGTTACATATCATTGAATGTTTCAAGAGTCCATTGGACATGCATGGAAATGTCCATGGCATGCACCATGCCTGTTACTGTGTGTGTTTTGCCTGGACTGACCCATGTGTTGTGGAGGGACATGATGGAAGTGTACTTTGACAGTGGTGCTCATCTGCTATTGCTTCCTGTCTAGGGGACCATTGTACAGTGCCCTGATGCTTGTGTTCTTTGTCTCCCTCTACGCAGCGGCTAGTGAAGAAGAGGGCGGAGACGGCGCTGTGGAGCAAGGCGGCGGGGATGCCCCCACGGCTGCAGCGGAAGGGGTGGGTGAGCCCCCACAGGGGCCTGCTACGGTGGGAGACGGTGAGAAGCCATCCAGGTTGGTGGTTTGCACAGAGGAGGAGGAGGCCGCCACTGGGGCACACATGGGGCCTGGTGGGGGCATCCCTGCTGGTGCAAGTGGTGCAGTCCAGGGCCAGGGGCAGGAGGCAGCACAGGTCACCGTGGAGGGGCCTGTGCATGTCGCTGTCCCTGACCCTGTGAGTGCACCACCATGCACCAGCAGGGATGCCCCGTCCCAGGCCTGTCCGCAGGTAGAGGGGATGTCCATGTCACCTGACTCCCCTCCACCTGCGGACGTGGGAACCCCTGGCCATGCGGAGAAGGTCCTGATTGGGGTCGCGATGCGCACGGCTGTGATTCGTGATGCCGTGCGTGCTTCCCGGGAGGAGCACGCACGTCATCACGAAGTGCACCGTGCCGACGTGGCCCAATTGGGATCGGCCATGTTCGGGGGTTTCCTGCATGTGTTGGCCAATGTGGCGGCCCTCTCCTCCTCTGTGCAGGCTATCCACCAGTCGTTCTGCTTGCCGTCTTCCAGCCCAGATGCCACCAGGGCCCCCTGTGGACCTGCCCCGACCAATGCAGCCAGCTCGGTGGGGATCCCATCCCTGCCACAGTCGGGAGTCAGAGATCCAGCAGGGGTGGACACCACAGCAACTGGACCCCAGCAGATGGAGGATGTGACGGCATCATCGGGCAGGGCACGTGCACGACGGCGTCGGTGGTTTCCATCAGCCTGGATGCCGTCGTGCTGGCACAGGCAGTTGCGTCGGAGGCAGCAGCAGGCTCAACGTGGGAGGCATCATGGCTCGGGGCCATCAACATCAGGGGTGCAGGCATCGGCCGGAGGGCAGGAGAACCCTGGAATGGGAGTGGCTTCCGTGTGGGAGCGGTTGTGCCAGCGGATAGGTGCGGAGCGGCAGCGGGCAGAGGAGGAACGGCTCACGATGGTCAGGGCGGAGGACTCCATGCGGAGGGCGCTGAGGCGGGCTGAGTGCCTCGAGGGTCTTCGCAGGGAGTTTGAGCTTGACACTGCGTTATCCCTGCGGGACCTCGGGGCCAGGGAACATGCCCGCCTCCAAGCCATTGACCAGGAGTTCGATGATGCCCTGGCCCATGACAACAACCAGTGAGCCGTCCGAATAGCCCGCTGCCTTTGTATATAGTTGTATAGTTAGGGTTAGGTTTCCTTTGTTTTTTTGATTTTTTTTTGGTTGCGATTGAACAATGCACCACTTTTTTGTATATAGTTCAGTTTTTAGTTAGTAGTCATAGTTAGGTTTAATTTGGTTGGGCTCATGGACCCAGGATGATCTTCTTCATGGTTCTTCATTGGCTTATTTTAATTTTTCAGATTATTTTCTTGGACATTCATCTTGTTTTGTTTGATTTGCTTTGTGTTTTTTCTTATTTCATTTCCATTCTACTTGCTGTTCAATACATATTTTTTTTGATTCTTCAATGTGTCGTATCATCTCATTGCTTTCAGGCATGTCATGTTGGGTGTTTTGTCATTCACTTGCAGCCATTGTGTGTGACAGACATGTGTTCAATTGCATTATTTAAATTGGGGGTGTAACATGTAATTGCCTTTGATATGTGGGTGGGTGTGATAGTTGGTTGGGCCTTTTGGCAGGGGAGGATGGGCATTACGGACATGATTGGGGAATGTTGGGACCCAGGTGCAGGGGGGCATGGATTGGACATGGGTGGGGGCCTGCTGGCAGGTGCCCCACAGTGCTGGGGTGTGGGGGTGGTGGGTGACATGAGTGGGGGCCTGGTGGAGGGTGCCCCTGGTGGCTGGGGTGTGGGGGTGGTGGGAGACATGAGTGGGGGCCTGGTGGAGGGTGCCCCTGGTGGCTGGGGGGTGGGGGTGGTGGGTGACATGAGTGGGGGCCTGGTGGAGGGTGCCCCTGGTGGCTGGGGGGTGGGGGTGATGGGAGACATGAGTGGGGGCCTGGTGGAGGGTGACCCTGGTGGCTGGGGGGTGGGGGTGGTGGGAGACATGAGTGGGGGCCTGGTGGAGGGTGACCCTGCACTGCTGGGGTGTGGGGGTGATGGGAGACATGAGTGGGGGCCTGGTGGAGGGTGCCCCTGGTGGCTGGGGGGTGGGGGTGGTGGGAGACATGAGTGGGGGCCTGGTGGAGGGTGCCCCTGGTGGCTGGGGTGTGGGGGTGGTGGGAGACATGAGTGGGGGCCTGGTGGAGGCTGCCCCTGCACTGCTGGGGTGTGGGGGTGGTGGGTGACATGAGTGGGGGCCTGGTGGAGGGTGCCCCTGGTGGCTGGGGTGTGGGGGTGGTGGGAGACATGAGTGGGGGCCTGGTGGAGGGTGCCCCTGGTGGCTGGGGGGTGGGGGTGGTGGGTGACATGAGTGGGGGCCTGGTGGAGGGTGCCCCTGGTGGCTGGGGGGTGGGGGTGGTGGGAGACATGAGTGGGGGCCTGGTGGAGGGTGACCCTGGTGGCTGGGGGGTGGGGATGGTGGGAGACATGAGTGGGGGCCTGGTGGAGGGTGACCCTGCACTGCTGGGGTTTGGGGGTGGTGGGAGACATGAGTGGGGGCCTGGTGGAGGGTGCCCCTGGTGGCTGGGGTGTGGGGGTGGTGGGTGACATGAGTGGGGGCCTGGTGGAGGGTGCCCCTGGTGGCTGGGGTGTGGGGGTGGTGGGAGACATGAGTGGGGGCCTGGTGGAGGGTGACCCTGGTGGCTGGGGGGTGGGGGTGGTGGGAGACATGAGTGGGGGCCTGGTGGAGGGTGACCCTGGTGGCTGGGGGGTGGGGGTGGTGGGAGACATGAGTGGGGGCCTGGTGGAGGGTGACCCTGCACTGCTGGGGTGTGGGGGTGGTGGGAGACATGAGTGGGGGTCTGGTGGAGGGTGCCCCTGGTGGCTGGGGGGTGGGGGTGGTGGGAGACATGAGTGGGGGCCTGGTGGAGGGTGACCCTGCACTGCTGGGGTGTGGGGGTGGTGGGAGACATGAGTGGGGGCCTGGTGGAGGGTGCCCCTGGTGGCTGGGGGGTGGGGGTGGTGGGAGACATGAGTGGGGGCCTGGTGGAGGGTGACCCTGCACTGCTGGGGTGTGGGGGTGATGGGAGACATGAGTGGGGGCCTGGTGGAGGGTGCCCCTGGTGGCTGGGGGGTGGGGGTGGTGGGAGACATGAGTGGGGGCCTGGTGGAGGGTGACCCTGGTGGCTGGGGGGTGGGGGTGGTGGGAGACATGAGTTGGACATGGGTGGGGGCCTGCTGGCAGGTGCCCCACAGTGCTGGGGGGTGGGGGTGGTGGGGGACATGAGTTGGACATGGGTGGGGGCCTGCTGGCAGGTGCCCCACAGTGCTTGGGGGTGGGGGTGCAAGGGGACATGAGTTGGTGTTCATTAGTTCAAGGAGACATGTGCCTTTGCTGGGGGGCATGCCCATGGTGGGTGGGCTGCCTGCGGGACATGACCAGGGATGCAGGGTAGTCCCCTGTGGTGTGGGCTGCCTGCAGGGGCCGTGGAGGGTGTACAGGGTACACCTGGGAGGACCCACACTGTCAAATCACATGTGGAACTTCACGCGCACCCCTGAAATACACGCGCCCAGGCTATTCGCGTGTGGAACTTCCCGCGCACCCCTGAAATACACGCGCCCAGGCTATTCGCGTGTGGAACTTCCCGCGCACCCCTGAAATACACGCGCCCCCAGGCTATTCGCGTGTGGAACTTCCCGCGCACCCCTGAAATACACGCGCCCAGGCTATTCGCGTGTGGAACTTCCCGCGCACCCCTGAAATACACGCGCCCAGGCTATTCGCGTGTGGAACTTCCCGCGCACCCCTGAAATACACGCGCCCCCAGGCTATTCGCGTGTGGAACTTCCCGCGCACCCCTGAAATACACGCGCCCAGGCTATTCGCGTGTGGAACTTCCCGCGCACCCCTGAAATACACGCGCCCAGGCTATTCGCGTGTGGAACTTCCCGCGCACTCCTGAAATACACGCGCCCAGGCTATTCGCGTGTGGAACTTCCCGCGCACCCCTGAAATACACGCGCCCATGCTATTCGCGTGTGGAACTTCCCGCGCACCCCTGAAATACACGCGCCCAGGCTATTCGCGTGTGGAACTTCCCGCGCACCCCTGAAATACACGCGCCCAGGCTATTCGCGTGTGGAACTTCCCGCGCACCCCTGAAATACACGCGCCCCCAGGCTATTCGCGTGTGGAACTTCCCGCGCACCCCTGAAATACACGCGCCCAGCCTATTCGCGTGTGGAACTTCCCGCGCACCCCTGAAATACACGCGCCCAGGCTATTCGCGTGTGGAACTTCCCGCGCACCCCTGAAATACACGCGCCCAGGCTATTCGCGTGTGGAACTTCCCGCGCACCCCTGAAATACACGCGCATACACGCGCCCCCAGGCTATTCGCGTGTGGAACTTCCCGCGCACCCCTGAAATACACGCGCCCAGGCTATTCGCGTGTGGAACTTCACGCGCACCCCTGGAATACACGTAGCCCGCTCCCCCAGGCCTGATCGCGTGAGGAACTTCACGCGAACCCCTGTGATGCACGTACCCTGCTGAAATCGCGTGTTCGACTTCCCGCGCACCCCGGTATACACGCACACGTATTTTTTGTCAGCGGGTGTCCGTGTTTGTGGGTACCCCTTTGCACGTCATTTTTCCTGGAGGGCCACAGTATGGGATATTCATCATGGCAGTATATAGGTGCTATTTGTTGGCGCACCTTTTGGCGCACATTTCTTACAGCCGCAGAGACGCTACCGCCTGCTTTCTTGTGGCGGTCGTGTTTGTGCCTGTGCGCTGGTTTGAGCGTGCGCTTTTTTGCCCTATTCTATTCCATGAATACGTGTTGTAGGCGAGCGTGTGGGCGTTCCGCGCACTTGTGCCCTGTACTTCCCCCGTGACGCCCACGTTTTGGCAAGTTGTTCCCCATTCCGAGTGTTACGCCCGTGTTCCGCCTACTTTTGTTGCGTGCGCCGCGCTATGTGCGAATTTCGCTGTGGCCTGTGCGATTTTCGCTGTGACCTGGCGCACGCTGTTAGATGGCCTGTGCGCCAACGTGCGCCGCACACTTTTTTATCGCACATCCGCTGGTTTTCTCGCGCACGGCCTTCCATGAATCGACGTGCGCTGCTTTTCGTGCGATTTTCGCAATTGCACTGCGATTTTCGCTATTCCACTGCGATTCGCACGTTTTTGCCCACTTGCGCCGCGCTAATTATTCCATGAATCGGCCTGATAGTGCAAGAGCAACTTTACAACCAGTGGGGGAGCAGTGGCTCGTGATGAACCTTAATGTACAAGTCCCTTATTGAGGGGTCATATAGGAGTCACTTCCGGAGGTGCTCTCCTCTTGGCTGTGAAGGTAACTGTTAAAGGCAGTCCAAATGTTCTTGGGGCGTGAGTGAATAGGAAGCATATCAAGGTACTCTTCTTCACAGTTTCGGGACCAAGTAAGCAAGTTTAACCACTTCTGATATGTAGGGGGGGAGGAACTCTTCCAACTTTGAAGAACGCATTTCTTGGCAACTTATGTTTAAAAATGTAGCCATACGTCTAGCCTCGTCAGTTTTCCACACCCCAAAAAAGACTCCCATAGTACCCCAGGGTTTGAAAGGTAAAGTATGTAGCAAACGAGAGAGAACATTCTATAAATATGAATGTGAAGTGGAATCAAGTGAACCCGAATAGGAGAGTGAGATAATACAACTGAGCAACCCCAGGAGGGAGGGGGAGGGTCAAGTCACAAGAAAGTATACTGAACTTAAGAAGGCCTGGATAACAAGAGTCACACAAGCCTAGATTGATGTATAAGAAAGAGTGCTTAAAAGAGGTGTTGAAAAACTGTCCTTAAAGAGGGGATAAAACCCAAGTGCATAGTGAGAGAGTTACATGAACTTATCCAGAAAGTGGCAATAGGCTATTTAAGGATATCATGAACTTGGAGTAAAGAAGAGACATTGGGCCTCATTACGACCCTGGCGCTAAGCGTAAAACGATGGCGGTAAACGATTACCGCCATCGTTTTCCGCTAGGGCCGATTACGACCCCTGACCGTTAACTACAATGCCATTAGCGGCATCGTAGACAACGCTGCCGCTAACTGCGCCAAGGGCGCGTGCACGCGACCTCCCACACCGTAACTAGCGCCATGGCGGTAAGGTACGCGAATGCCGACCCAAGCGGACATGCACCGTACGCCATCACCCAGCCCGTAAAGTACCTTACCGCCATGGCGCTAACAACGCCATCGCGAATCAACCGCAAAGGGACAAGTTAAGTGAATGCAGCTGCCACAGGTGCACAGAAACAGCACAGGTGAAGGCAATACAGACACAGGAAGCACAAAAAGAGCACACCCCACCCCTGCCCACACCCAGTCACACACCACAATGCTACCGATAGGACTAGCAATGTTGGGGCTGGAGGACCTGATAGCAATGCGAGTGCTACAACAGCAACTACAACAACAACAACAACAACTACAACAACAACAACAACTACAACAACAACAACAGGCTGCACAGAGGAGACGCAGGAGGAGAAGGAGGGCAAGGCAGGCCCAGCATGCCCCACCAGCACAGCCAGTGCTACCACGCAGGCAGCCCCCAATCCCACGCGTCAGACCCAACCCATTCAACCTCACCGCTGAGCAGATCCACACCCTGTATCGACTGGACCGGGACACCATCACCACCATCGTGGACATGATACACAACGACATCGCCAGCATGATTGAAACACCCACCGCCACCCCCCCCCTACTGAAGGTAGTGTCCGTGCTCCACTTCCTGGCCACAGGCACCTACCAGCACACAGTAGGGCACTTGCATGGCATATCACAACCATCGTTTTCGCGTACACTGACGCAAGTGCTGGATGCACTCCTCAAGCACACAGATGACCACATCTCACTACCACGGACTGCCCAGGAGATTGCCAACACCAAAGTGGGTTTCCATGCACTAGCTGGCATACCTGGTTGCATCGGTGCCATCGACTGCACCCATGTGGAATTGACGGTCCCACGTGCCCAGGAGGTACCGTACCGGAACCGCAAACAATTTCACTCAATCAACGTGCAAATGGTCTGTGACTCCAACAGTATCTTCACACATTGTTGTGCCCGATTCCCCGGATCAACCCATGATTCATTGGTCCTGAGGAACTCAACATTACCACGCTACATGGAGCAACAGGCAGGGCCCAGAACCTGGCTACTCGGTGAGTCCAATGTCATGGGCATTGAAATGTGAAGTGGGTGTGTAAATGACATACCAATGCAGGGGGGGGAATTATGCATACTCCAACTGGCGGGAAGGGGGGGGGGGAATGATGCATGCTCCATCTGGCTGCGACTAGCATTAGCCACAACACACCCTGAGGCAGCATTCACGTCACCTGACACCTGCATACATGAGGCCTGACCTAAGAAGACCTGACATGTCAATGAAGGTGTCACCCAACCCTGACACAACCACCTACAAGTGCATTGACCATACCGTGACCACATACACTCCAAAGAAATGTACGTCCATGCACGTCACCAACAGCTCCTACTGAAAGGCCTGTTCCCCATGACTGTGCCCAAAGGAGGCACATGATGGACTGGAAGAACAATGCACCAAAACACAGACAGCAAGGCCCACAGACTGTCCCCATGGGCAACAGTCTTGTTCACTGGGGTAATGATGAGCCAGACTGCATTCCCGCTATCATGTGAATGCAACCCTCACGGGACACGTGCCAGGTCACCTACAGAAACAGCCTGAACGGACACAGTGGATCGGCACTCACAAGGCACATGTCACCCCTGCATACCTCGTGCCTTGGAATTCAAAAGCGGCACATGTGAGACATGTGGCACACTCTGTGAAAGTCGATTATAGAGGTATATCCAATAGACGCTCCATAAAGTTGCACCTAGAAATGTACCCAATAGCCTCTAGATAACTGAATTTAGAAGTGTGCCCAATAGCCTCTCTATGGAAAATAGTATTTAGAAAACCGCCCATTAGCCTCTCGTGGGAAAATGAATTTTGTAGTTTGCCCGGTACCCTCTCTGGGAAAAGTTGCATTAATAAATGTGCACATTGAAAGAGCATATAACCCATCAAATCACACCACCACGCTTACTCTCTCCTTTACATCACCACTCAACTAGAACACAGAGATACTATGACACCATTCGGTATGACTGTTCCCATACTAACACCGCTTACTCCACATCAATCTATGTAAACACTGCTGGTTTCACACCCCCAGCCAGGCGTTTTCCTCAGGCCTAACGCAGCCACATCCGTCCTGGATAAATCCTGCCAGAACGAACACATTATCCTGATCTCTCAACCACCACATCTGCCGCTAAGAAGCAGCTATTACACAAGTACCGCACGAGCTGCACACATACCCGGTGCTCACACGCACCTTTTGACTCTCCCTACTCTCTCTACTGATCTGAACTTCGGTACCCAAGGACGTTCAACCTACCAGCGCCTTCAGACCATACCAATGGTATATAAGGCGCTATATAAGTGCAAAATAACAATAACAATAACAATATAGCGGTTGCACGGTGTGAAACCAGTAGCACAGAAGAAACTGCTGCAAAATCAATGTTCAATGCAATTCATGGTGGCATTTCATGTACATCACTCAAGCTCATCCCTGACGCATACATTCTTGCCCACATACAGGTGATGCAGGCTATCCCCTGAAGAGGTGGCTCCTTACACCAGTCCGAAACCCACAGAACCAGCATGAGGAGGACTTCAACCGTGCCCATTCCCGTACGCGTGTAGTGATCGAGCAAGCTTTTGGCCTACTGAAGGCACGTTTCCGCTGCATCAGCAGGTCTGGCGGGGCACTCCTGTACCGGCATGAGAAGGTTGCAATGGTCGTCATGGCATGTGTCATGCTACACAATATGTGCGTCAGAAGAAATGTGCCCCTGCCCCCTGACGTAGAATTGCTACCACCTGACGATGAGGATGATGAGGGTGGGGATGGGGCACCACCTCAAGGAGGCAGCGATGCACAGGAGGGGCGTGTCATGCGTCAGACTCTCATTGACCAATGCTTCTAGCACACACAGCGTATGCGTGTCACATGGAGACGGCACTCGGCGCACTGTGTGTGTGTGGGACATGCACACTGTGGACTCTACAACAATGTAGCACATGGACGCAATAAAGATGTCAACACATTTGGTTTGTGGTAATGATAAATGTGTATTGCAACAGTGAAATCTTGTGACACACCCCCTCCCCCCTCCCACCTCCCCCCTGCACACCCCAACACCCCCCCAACCCCCTCCCACCTCCCCCCTGAACACCCCAACACCCCCCCAACCCCCTCCCACCTCCCCCCTGAACACCCCAACAATGGTGCAGTAGTGTCCGTGCTACAAGGTGCGGAGTAGTCCTGCTGAACAGGCAAGTCAAGGATGTGTATCCCCTCCCATGGCCCCTGGGGCACCCCTGGCCGTGCTGCGGAGAGTGCGCCCAGATCTACGGACGGGGCTGCTCTGTGCTGAGCTGGTGGTTGATGAGGCTCCACGCCCCACATCCGGTCGCATGTCCCTGATGGTGTGCACAAGTTCACTGAGTTCATTGCGCACAGCCGCTAGCTCAGTGCATATACTCCTTGTGGAGTTCTCTATGGCAGCTGTGACACGGTCAGCTGACCGCTCCATGGCATCCCTTGGCCCACCACACTGTGCCACATGTGCATTGAGGAGGTCAGTTAGTTGTTGCTGCCGTGTTGCAATGTCCTGTAGTGCCTGCTGGTTCTGCTGGCCTATGGCCAGTGCCATTTGCATCTCCGGTGCGATGCCCACCTCAGGCTGGGGGGATGGGGTGGCTGGCCATTCGTCGGAGTCGGACTGCCCCTGTGTGGCATCCGCCTGCAGGGGGCTTAGGGAAATTGCGGGGGAATGTGGATGGGCAGTGGGCCCTTCAACATCAATGTCCTCAATGCTGCCTGGCCCGCTGTCAGAGTCTGCCGCTATGGCTGCACTCTCCCCAAGGGTGCTGCTTGCGGCAGAGGCTGTCCCCTCAGTGGCCACAACTAGTGGCATGTCTGCTGCTGCTGCTGTGTCTGTGTCAGCAGTAGTGGGGGCTGGCACTTGCCTGTCCTCTACCCCAGGCAGGGTTGGTGGCTGCCGGTGGGTTCCCTTCCGGACGGCTGGGGTGGATGCCTGCGGGCTGGCCATTCTGGAGGAACAGGATGCGGTGTTGCCCTCTTCCTGGGGCTCTGTGTCGGAATCTGTGGTGGAGCAAAGGAGGGATGTGTTATTGATGGGTCCGCGGACATTGGACGTGCATTAGGGGATGACATCTATACAGTCGGTGCATGCAGCGCATTTCATACAGGTTTGGTGGCTTTTGTGTGGAGGTAGCATGGTGCTATGTGTGTTCCAGCAGTTAGGGTGTGCATGCTGCTTGTTTGCAGGGTGGTGTTGGGATGTGTCTGTGCACGTTCACCTGTCGATGTGTTGCATGTGCACTATGGGGCGACTGGGTACTTCGCACAGTGGGGCTTTGTTGAGTGTGGCATGCATAGCTCTGGCCACCTACCTGCGTCTCCTGGGGTCGGCACTCCTCTCTCCATGGCTCCGACACCTTCAATGCTCTCCATCCCTATGGTGGATGCGCATATTTCCTCCCACGCCTGGAGCTGGATAGGTGATTCTGAGCCTCCGCCAGTTGACATGGCTAGGTTGCGGTTAGCCGAAATGATGCTACGGACACGGAGCCTCAGGTCGTCCCAGCGCTTCCGGCACTGCTGGGCTGTGCGGGGTGCGGCCCCCACTGCACTCACTCGCTGTGCCACTAGGGCCCATATCGCCTTCTTCTTCATGATAGCCGCCCTTGTCATCTGTGTCGAGAATACGACTTCCGCATTCTCTTGCAGGGTCTCTGCCAGCATGTTAAGTTCCTCCTTGGTGAAGCGGTCTTGGCGCTGCCTGTCACATGCCTTTTTTACAACTTTGGGCATGTTGGATGTGGTTTTGGAGTGGGTGATGGGTGTGGATGGTTATGGGGGCCGGATGAGGTATGGTAGTGGAGGATGGCGATGGATTGTGTTTTTAAAGATGGCCGCCATGCCATTTCCCGTTCCTGCGCGATGGCGCTATTTCCGCTTCCGCCTATTTACGGTGACCGCTAACTGCGGTGACCGCTAAGTACGGTGACCGCTATGGTGTGCGTGGCGGTAGTGCTCCATGGACGGTGTGCGATGGCGGTAAGGGCCGTTTTTGGCCCATTAGCGCCATGGCGTACTTTACATTACCGCCATGGCGTAAAGCACGTGCCCGATGGGTCGGAATTAGGTGCTATTTACGTCTTCGCTACTCGGCGTTAACGTAATTTACACCATGGCGGTAATTTACGGAACTTACCGCCAGGGTCGTAATGAGGCCCATTGCCATAGGAGACAACCAGGAGAGGGGAGATATTCTCCTGATCTAATTTAAGTTATTTAAGATTGTGGTATGGTCAGTTAGAACTAGTTTTGGATGGTGGACATATTCTTTTTGGACTTCCCGACGACTACATTTAGTTATTTACATAAGCAGGGATACCACTCTAGCACTAGAGAAAGATAAGCCTTATTCTCATTATTTTAATAATCTCCAGTAAAGATGTCCCTCAAGTGTATGCCTCCTTCTTCCATACACCACAACCAGATGTTCCAGATCCTGTTCTTCCTTTGGACGAATGTCTGTGGATTATTGTCTAATTGTACTGGGCTTCAAACAGCTCCTCAGCGAACACCTGCAGGTCCTCCTAACTAAATGTGGCCTTGTACACATGCTTTTTGGCACTGTTGCCTTGCTATTGTCTTCGGGCATCTGGATGGCTACAGGAAGAGATGGATTTTATATGGATTAGGTTTTTCAAAATGCCCCCTCTGAAGATTCCTCTCTATGTGATGAAGCGATTTCTGTTCTGCAGTGCGTCTGCTATGGTAATTCCACTGATATTGCAGGTGGTAACGATAATTACCAAATATTTGTGAATTTAGCACACACTATGGTATTAATTCCACAATACAGATTCACTGTTATTGCTGGTGTGTTTTCAGTATGACCATGAGGTCGTAATGTGTAAGTAGTTCTTCTTTCAGCAAAAGTGGTCAAGGAATTACCATCATGCTTACCACCAAACTTGTAATGAGGCCCACTGGCTCTTCAGGAGTGCAGTAACTCAGCTTGCTTTCATTGGTGCACCCTCCTTCTTTTACCCTTACCCCAGACAGTGAAAATGGTATTGGCCTCTTCCTCATCACCCTTTTATTCTACTTTGGCGTTCTTAAGTCGTTTCTTCTGCAAACAGTGCTGTATAAAACACCCAAAAAGCTAAACTGAGCATTAACATGTTTTGTTTCCTAGGGCGGTGCATATTAAACCCTATTATTACAATGTACATTTATCTATAGTCTGACACAAGATGTTTTACTTGCCCTACAGAATTTCCAGTCCTCAGGACTGATGTTTCTTTAAAGAAAGAAGAAGACCCAGTTTCAATTTTCATTGAACATCTTGGGGCGGAAGTTGGACAAGCTGACTCAAACATCAACATTGGTAAGTTACAGTCATGCCCGAGTTATAACAGTGCTGCAAGTCCCAACATTCATGCAAGTGATAGTATTAGTGAGTGTGTGTGTGAATAGATGTATTTAAACACACCTAAATATTGCCAAAACCTCTCTAGATGACTTCCACGGGGTGATGCTTCAGATGCTTGAGCAGGATTACTGAAAAGGGACATTTTCATCATTTTCCTAAATTTGACATGATTGCATTGTATACGAGAGAGAGAGAGAGAATGAGCACAGGAATGAGAAAGAATATTCCATCAGGGGGATTCTTGGATGTACTTAACCTTTTTGGTCAGCTTGATATTTTGAAACCAGCTTTACCCTCAAGAGCCCTAGGTTCCTGTTGCTTAGGAGCTGAGACAGAAGAAATCGCTTAATCTTTGTTAGTGTAGAATTTCATTTTTGGAGGTGCTGCATTCCTTTTAGGGGGCCTGTAAACCATTTGTCCTTTTCACCTTTTCACACTTTCTGTACAGGGTCTAGTTTGCCGGGTTCCTGTGTCTTCTAGGAGGCATCTTCACTACTGCTTTTGCTTCTGGCTGGGGGGCACACTCCTGGAAAGACCAATTATTCTTTATGTTGGCCATCTGGGTTGTCGTTTGTCCAGGAGTTCACCTCCTTGGGTGACCGGATCCTGTAAACCGCATCTGTAAAAGATCTTCCCTCATTGGTTGTTTTGGCACTCCTGATCTGACTTTCAGGAATAACAACAGTGAGTTTTTACCTCAGCCCTGGGTTGGTGGGTTATTACTGATACTTACCCTCAGGGTCACCGTACTACAGGGTCCATGGTTTCTGCAGGTCCCATTCAACCGTGTTTTGTAATAGACTTCTGTTGGCCCAAATCCTGCTTGGTTGCATCTTTCCGTGGGGCTGCTACATCTCAAACTTGGCACTGGAGCTCTACAAGAAAGTCTTCTCTGGCATGCCCTGCGGTGAGTTGCTGTCTTCTAATCATTTACTTTGGGGAGAATTTGCACTCACCTGGAACTCTACTAAAGTGTCTACAGAGATGTTTGCCTACCTCTGGACATTTTTCTTATGTCCCCATTGGGTCTGTGGAGTTTTAGGTGAAACACTGGAATCTTAGCAAGTACCATTGATTTCATATGTATTTATAAAGTCTTCCATTACACTCATGTCTATGAAAAACGTCTATTTACAATGTATCACTGCCAAGTTGCGCTGTAACATTTTTCTAGGATTGTAATGAGTTGGTGTGATACGTCTAACTGTATTCTGATTTTTGGTGGCCTCTGACTTGTTGTAAAATGTACTTTCCCTTTTTCCTCCATCTAGGTCCTAGATTTGATGCATAATATGTATTTGTATTCTATATAATGCTATGCACTAGAGGTTTAGGAATACTGTGGCTGCTTTTAGTGGTAGCATTTTGGGTCCTGATCATGATTTGTATGAGTGTGTGTGTTGAATGTCTAGGGTTTTCTTTTTGCCTACCCCTTACTCTGTCACCAGATATTGGAGTTACATCTTGGTATTTGTATTTATTGGGTTTATATAGCACTTTACTCCAAAGCGCATTACAATATAACAACAAGAATACATAGAATGATAACAGTAGAAGCAATTTACAAAACATTAATCAGACCAGTAAAACAGTATGTAGAACAATTAGCCTATGAGGATCAACAAGAAAAAGAGGGGGTGAAGAAGGGGAAGGAAGAGGAAGACAGAATGGGGAATAGAGTGAGAAAGCAAGAGGAGGGGAGGACATAAGAGGGAAAGGGGCAGGTAAAGAGAAGTATGAAGGGGAAACTAGAGGGGAGAGAGAGAAGGGTTAAAGGGGGATAAGAGTGTCAGGGTGGGTCATGGAGAAGAAATGATTTCAACGAGGCACGGAAGGAGGAGTAGGTGGGGCTGGAGCGGATAGGAAGAGGTAGGGAGTTCTAATGTAACGTGGCAAGGAGCTGAAAGGAGCGTAAAGGAGAAGAGGCACAAGGGGACGGGGAACAGAATGTAGGAAGAGATCGGCAAATCGGAGGGAGCATAAAGGGGTGTATAATGAAAGAAGAGAGGAGAGAGTCTTGACTGACCATTACTGTTTTTATATGTGCACTGTGTTTAGCTGATAATACCTATTTAACTAAATGGGATTCTATGTGTAATTTTATAATAGATTGTATATTTTTCAGTATACAATGTGGGTATTTTCTTTGGTTAACTTTGTGGAATAACTTTACTTTATTACCAGCCCTCCTCCCTCCCTTGAGTTTAGCCTAGCTGTTCAGCTACAGCACCAATATATAGTGCTAGGTCTTCCCTTTCCGGAAGAATCACTAACATTTAGGTTAGATGATCACCCAGCCCCTTGACCGTGGGGTGAGGCAGGGGACGAGGGGTGCAAACATCTTTTTGCTATGTACTCAGACCTGAGCCCACATATAGCCTTGTACATGAGAAAGTCTTGCTTGAATTTGACCCAGGTAGCAATCCGAAGACAGTATAAAGACGGACACATGACCACATTGTGGTGCTTTTGTTTGCACCGAACCCCATGACAGCAACATAGACAAAAGACATGTAAAGAGCCCAATCGCAGTAGTCCAATATGGATTTGACTAATCTCTCACTCCTAAGGGATGAACAAGATGGGTAATGGGGTGTAGGATCCCTTTTAGAAGACAAACCATGATCGGGTGCTTACAAGATGTTTATTATTGGTCTTTGTCCTGCCAGACGCACATATTCTTTGCTTAATGTGTGGCTATAATCTCCCATTCGGATAATGGATGAACGATCAAGGAAAGGTACAGAATAACAGCTCAGTCTTGATAATGTTGAGTTTGGGATGCTTGTTTCTCATCCAGATTTCAATTGTTTGTTTGTTTGTTTATTTATTTGTAATGCGCGCCAGACCCAAGGGTATCAGGGCACAGGAAAAACTAGAAGACTTTCAGCTTAGGTTACAGTGATGATATACAGAGGAACAGATAAGGATATACAAATGCAGGAGATATAAATATTGGCAAGGTAGGTATATACAGCAATGGACACTATACAACATGTGCATAATTTAAGATAACAATCTGGTAAGTATTTACAGTATAGGAATAGAAGGAAATAAATACATTAATGGTCATTATCTTTGAGCCATGGTCGTTGTTGCATGCTATTTACACAGTCCCACATATTGGTCCAGGTTCCCATATAAGATCTGATATACTTGGGTGCCAGCTGTATATGAATGTAAATCCAGGTCAGAGGATGTGATCGAATGGAACCGGGGCACCACATGCACATTAAACAATTTGAATGTGAGTGGTGAGCCCCAGGGATTTACTTAAGCCTGCTGGCAGTGCCTGAGCTGAGCATTCACCAGATATATTGTAAGGAATCCCATTGGACTTGATGAGAAAATGGAGTACTCTACAGGTTTTGTATAGATCTGCTAAATGGTTGGACTCCCCTCGCCCCCACTACTGGGCTTCCTGCTTCTAAACGGGCTATTCAGGGGAAGAAGAAGTTAACATCGCCATAGAGCTAGAGTTGGAGTCACACTCATGGCACCTATCTGGGGTAAAGTAAGCACGCAAGAGGTTAGGAAGCTGGGGAAACATGGAAATGGGACAGAAAAGGAATAAGGGTCATGAAGGACCTGCCAAGGGATGATGGCTTGCTGGCATTTCAGGACTTACCAGACAATTTCCAGTTGCAGGCCTCCACCTTACAATCGCACACGGTACAATCTCAGTTATGGGGAGGTGTTTTATTATAGGGAGGTCTTACATAAAGTTGGTAGGGTTGGCAGTCCTCACTGTCTCTGATGTACGGGGTCTGATATACCTTTTGTGTGTCGGCCCCAAAATATAGAGGTAAATTGAGAAAATATTGGAGTATTTGGGGACCTGCTGGAATTAGATCACATAATGGATTTCCTAGGTATCTGGGGTGAAAGGTGCCCCGTCAGAGGAAAAATGGTTTGTTTCCACACTCATGGTGGCATCCTATTTTATTTTTTATTTGAATTTATGTTCAGTGCTAACCCTATCCAGAGGGTCTTGGATGCCTCACAAGGTTCAAAAGGTGGAAAGTGAAACCCTAATGGGATATAACTTGTATATTGGGTGCAGTTGAGACTACCAGTTTATCTACCTGAAAAGAAGGCCTGGATAGTTGTATGTATTTATAACAGTGTACAGGTCAAGGGTGTACCCAAAAACACAGCACAATCTGAATTGCAAAGAATCATAATACACCCCGAAAAACTGGGTGCTCTGAAGAGCAGAGACACATGTATAGCTAATAGTACCCTACCTTGCCTGTAACTCGAAGATTAAGCGACCATATACCTTTGGGTCAGGTGCGCTATACAAATTAATAAACAAACAAACAAACAAACAAACTCTGCATTCCCATTGCTGTTAGATAGGTATATAATAATTAGTGATACTCCTTGTTTTTTGTTGTCTTTGCAAGCAAAGCTGATAATGTAAATGGTGTTTATGGAATCCTGTCAATGTACATAATATTAAAAAGTAAAATAGAATTTTTTATACAAAATTGAAAAGAAAGCCCATGTGTATATCAATAAAGTAGCAATATATTTCTTATGGTCTCGTTTCAAACTAGAGTTGGGGGATAGGGCAGCAAGCCAGCCGGTTGGACAAAGAGTGAGAAAGAGATACTACAATCAGACCGTCTGGCCAGTTGTTGAGCCAGTGGCCGGCATTCTCCCAGTACTGAAAAGTATGGCTTTTAGAGTGGGTGGTGCTGGTTACTAGTGGAATACATTCAAGGGTGTCTATATTATCGCGGGTCTCATTTGACATCTCATTCTCAAGAACATCTATTAAGCAATTGAAGAACCCAGCAACAATGGCTGAATCTACCCATTGGATAGCCCAGAGAAGAGAGGGAGTGATGCCTACTAGATTGCAAACAGGTGCAGCACACTTTGGCATGGCTCGTGGAGTGATGCCTTCTCAGTCAGGTACACAGGTACCAGAGTTACTAAACTGCTGTCAGTTAGTGACCCTTTCCTTCATATGTTACAGTTACGTCAGAGTTATAACACATTTGGCATTGGTCAGGGAGTGATCCCTTTTTGGTACATTAGGCTCAAGAGTTCAAGCAGTATTGGCATTGGTGAGGGAGTGAATTCTCAGTAAGTTACTAATGCATCCTTATCATGAAAGTGGTGGCATTGGGGATGGAAACACCACTTCTAAGTAAATTACTCATGCACTGGAATTGCATATCTTGGTTGTGGACTGTGCACAATCCTTTTCCAGTTCAGATTTGTATCAAATAAAATATGATCCTAAATGTTCACACCGATGGCTCTTCTGTTTCACTCTAGTATAATGTGTCTTCGTTAACTCCTAGCATGTTATATGCCATCTCCTGTTAAGGTCTTTTTGTAAGGTTCATAAGATCTTTCTTCTTTTTGTTGGCATTGTATTACCATGTGTATTGCAGTATGTTCTGTGCTGATATCCCCACTTAATGGATCACATTGATCAGTGCCTCTTAGCTCCAGGTAAACCAGTGGATTTGTGAAATTAGATACGTTATTCCTCATTCAACAGCTTCGCTTTATAGAATTACAGTTAATATAACTCTTTCACATCACACTGTTTTCTCTACAGAGAAATTCAGGATATCAGACCTCAGTGACCAGTCGAAAGCCAAGGAGAATATGGCTACAGAGAGAAGATGTTCGATAGCTCCACCAACTCTTATCACCCACCCTTTGAGTACAATGGGGTCCCTGCATGCCCAAATCCCTGCTGTTAGCCCACCACCCAGAGTGTGTGCATACAGGTCCCTGCATCGAGTACCAGTGAGCATGCACACGTTGCTTCACACATCCACTCCTGCATCTCTCCCCAGAGTGTCAACATACCGGCCTGGCCGTGGCAGAGGCAGGAAGGCACCACCGTTCACCATGGGGGAGATGCGTGCCTTGGTGCTAGGTATAACTCCACACTACCGGCAGCTCTACCATACAGGGACAGCATCAAATGCAGTGAAACGTGAACTTTGGCAAGAAATACGACATAGTGTGGCTTTTGAGGGCATTATCATGCGTACAGTTGGGCAGCTGAAAATCAAATACCGGCAGATGAGGCGGCCTGTCATGCAGAAGTTGTCACGCCACCAAGCTGCTCTATTCACCCATGGGACTGCTTCCCTTACCTCATTGGGACTCTCAGACATGGAAAACCTTATTGCCTGCAGTGTTGTTCCAGAATCGATTGAGGAGGTGTCTGATATACACAGCGATGAACTAAGTAAGTGGAATAACTTGCAAAATGTATGTAAGCATGGGTGCTGTGTTAGCCATTTGTGCTGCTGCAGAAAGTTAGTTTTGAGTGTAGTTACTCTGTATGTATTTATTTATTGGCTTTCACATAGTGCAAACTGAGGGGTCAGAAATGTGAGGCGGGCAGCTTTGTGAAGGTTTTTCAAAAGATGTCATTTTATTAACTCAAAAGGTTGGATAAACCCCCCACTTTCCCTATCCTGATGAGGATTTCCCTGCTTGAAATAAACTAAAGGAAATGCTCAAACAAAAGGATTCTGTTCCTCACACGTATACATATAACAAACTTACCAATGCTCCAATATTACAGAAATAGCAGTTATGTTCACAACCCAGTAACTGTTTCTCCTTATAACCTGGGTGAGCTGAGTTCCCTTCCCCACTTCAAGCAAGATCGTATTCAACAGTTCGAAAAGGAAGTTCTTTTTGTTCCAACTTGAACTCCACCAACAGTTCACAATGTGCAACACGTTTTCCCTCTTTCCACCAGTGACAAGGAATACAACTCATGAAACAAGAATACGTCCATAGCTCATAAGGATTAGCAATAATGTTTTTGTTAGGATGTTTCTGCCATAGTTTACAAAATACAATGGTGGTTCTTCCACTGCTTCTTCAACACTTTGCACCACACCAGAGTGCTTCAATGACTTCCACCTGGTCCCCTGACCTACCGGGTCTACCAAATACATACAGAGTAACTACCAATACAGGATCCTCTACCCTGGTGTACTCTCCTGCCAGGACAAATGAAAACTACTAACTACTATGAATACTTCTGTGGTAAAGGGTTGCTTCAAACAGTTTAGCAATGTCTTTGCTTCACAACATCAGGTTTGACTATTTCTTTTGGGAAGGCAAGAAACACATTGGTGCTGTTCATTACACATTTGTGATCGCCACAAGCAATGCAGGTTATTCCACTCCTCCTGAATGTCTTCTGTCAAAAGGAGAGCCTTCCTGCCAATCTTATTTCCCCACTTCCACAGTAAACAAATTCTGGCACTGTTTTTCTCTCACTCTTACACTTTAGCTTTGGCAATGTAAGTTAACCCAGTTCCTCTTATGGCCTCTTCTACACACTGGCAATAAGATTTACAAACACTTGGATTCTCTTGGCTTTTGCAATGTTGGTTCTTTTTAACGTGCCTTGATATTATTTTCCTTTGGCTTTGGCAATAGCTGTTTGTATTGGTCTCTTGTATTTTTGCTCTCTCGTGTTGCTGGCAATTATCTTGACCCAAATAAACACAATCAGACTTTTCTGGTCTGCATGTTAAGTTCTTTTTTCGAACACTGTATCCTCTTCGAGTCAGCTTAGTTTTCAAAAGGATTATTAGTCTGCTTTACATCAGTTCTGTACTCAAAGTAATGTTTGTTTTGCCACTTCACTCTCTTTATATTAGGTTTATACTTAATGCACCTAGACTTAGCCAGCGGGCAGTCACGGAGCACTCCGGTGTCACAATACGCTAGTGAACTCACCGGGTCTGGCGTGCGTGTCCGTTCGACCTGAAGACTGCTTCTGCTGTTCAAACTGATTTTCGCGGTTTTCTGCGGCCTGCGGCAGTCAGAAAAGGAGCTCTATTTGCTCCAAAGGCTCTCCGGTGCTCGCCTGCGACCGGAGCCCAACTTACTATAAGGGAAGCTTTTAAACCTCACGCTTCCCGCCACGCACCCTCTGCAGCTACAATCTTCACAGGGAAAGCCGTCACACCCAACGCTTCCCGCTGCACAGCCTCTGCAATCAAGGCCTTGCATCCTCCCGACACACAATGGTAGTGCCAGCATCTCTGCTCGCCTCGATCTTCTGCTTCCACTGCAACGTTGGGGTACCACAACTACTCCACCTCCTACTACTGCTCTGTATGGCCTGCACCTGTGGGGCCTTTTATGCCTGCCAGTCTCCCTCAGGTGTGGGTCATTATCACTATCAGCTGTAACTTGCAGTCTCGTGCATCTGCATCCCTCTTCTTCGTTACAGTACTTTGGGCATTTGTAGGACTTGAAGTCCCCAATGTTTAAATGTACCAAATTCATTTCTCTCCTTAATTATATTCCCTAAAGGAGTATCATAAGGATTCAATGAAGGGGTTGGCTTTACAGGGGAATTGGGGTTTCAGAATCTAAATTGTTCATATTTAAAGACTCATCCTTAATATTCCCCTGGGAATCATAAGAGCTTTCATCTCTATGAATGTCAGGGCTTTAAAGGGGGGTGTCTTACTCCCAATTCAAAAATGATTATGATTGTTTTCACCCACATTAATATCATTAGCTTTAGGAAATAAAAGCTCTCTCTGACAACAAGCATATTGCGGTATCACAGATTTGTCTTCCTTCTTGGAGGAAGACAAAAACCACGGCTCACCCGACAGAGTCCTCCTGTTCCCATGGGGCCCTTCTCCTCCCAGGTTATCCTCCCGGCTTATACGACCCCCTCACCCAGGGTCAGGATCAGGAAGCAGCTGCCTTCCCTAGGCTGCCTGGGAGGAGACATTAAGTTGGGTCTTTGTGAGGACTCTGAGGGATTCATCACAAAACCTAGCTGGGAACCAACTGAGTGATGTACAATTGGATACAATAATAGTGTACAATAATATGGATACAATTAGAGGGATAACATGTTTAGGGTACAGTTAGGAGGAAACACATTTCCACCTTATGCATTCCTCTCCCCTAACACACACCCATCTTCCATGCACTTGTACCAGGCAACCTCCGTCAAAAGTAATTTAAAGGAAGAAAAAGTAATCTAAAAAAAGAGCGCACACCAAGCAAGAAGTAACCAAATGCATTGGACCCAAACAGCTGGAAAGCACGGTTCAGATAGCTGTGTGCAAGTGAACTGAATGAAGTGAGCTGTCAAGGCCGCCCAATGCGGCCAAACTTTTTAACTAAAATTTGTAAAACCATACAACATTTTGGATACATTTTTAAGACCCGTCTCAAGAACATATGGGTGAGACTACGCCAGTCCCCTATATCCAAATATATAGTGAATGATCCCAATTGGTTGCTAAAACCTTTGTCCACAAGTACGCAAACACCCCTGTGATGTCACAACCTTTCAAACACCGTCCCTCAATTACGTGACTGCGCTGATCAATTGAAAAATACAAATTTGCCATTGGTTGGCCCTATCAAATATACAAAATAGCTTGAAATGGCAAGGGGCGAGACATTCACACTGAGTTTGACCAATGGTGTGTCCCGCAGAAATCAGTGAGGACACGGTATAATGTTGCACCCTAGGGACACTGAACCCTCCGTCCACTGATTGGCTCCCCATTCTGCTCCCCAGAGCCCTAACCCCAATGCTCTGGCCCCACCAGCTCCCTTCTTACGCATTGCTGCCAAGTGTAGTCTGACCAAACCATGGCTGGAGTTTAATTAATGGTATTTAATGTCTAGTTCTCTGCCATTTCAGCTTGTGCACCCAGGTGCTTAGCTCGTTTGCCTCGAAAGTATCTTTTACAATAACTTTGCAGTGGCTGCGTTCTCCTGGGAACCTTCAACCGTGCAAATATTTCAGCACACAACTTCTGATGGATGTTCAGAAAATACATTCACACACAGGCACGTAGCTCTTTCCTTATGATCTGTCTACAAGAAAAGCTTTCTTATCGTGGCCTACAACCAAAATGGCTTCTATACTGTTCATAGATTACTGGAAGAAGACCCCCCATACTATAAGGCCCCATACCATCTTGCACCCCCACCATGTGCCCTCTTTATGCAACTACCTCATACTGCCCCCAAAGCTCCAACCCCTTCTTGAATTCCACCTTGCGCCTGCTTCTATGTCATTTTATGTAAGCAGCGCCACGTTCATTGAACATTTAAGACAAAACCAATATCCCATGGGCACTGGTTTTCGGTGCATTCTCAAAGAGGCTTGTCCCCAGGGGTATCAATAGCTATTAGAAATGCGAATTCCGTTTCATATCCCTAATATCGATCCAAAAGGTTTTCAGATGTCCCTACTTTAATGGAACAAAGTTTTGTTATCTAATCCAGATGTTGGAAGAATGTTGAAAAATCACTCTCTGATTGCTTTGCCAGAGACTTGGCTGTTACAGCGTCCAGTCTTTGATGGGTACGTAATTACTACTCAATTAACAAAAAAAGGTGTGTTGGGTAGGCCTTCTGAGGGACTATTGACGATGGTCGAAATTTCGAGCCCTATATCAATTGTGAACTTGATCACACTAATAGTATGAATATTGGCCACTCACATCAGTCTAACTGCCTCATCACAATTTTGGCTGTAACCCTTAAATGCGTAGGTAACGCTATTACCGCCGCATTTAAGGGTCCGCCAGATCACAGGTTTGGCAGGATTTACCCGCAGCTCAGAGCTGGGGGTAAATCTGCTGCAAATGTACTGATTTTCAGCACTATTACCACGCGCTAATACCGCCGACGGTAGTAGCACCTAAAATTCCCCATTGGGCCCAATGGGGAATGGGGAATTCCTGAATGGGCCCAATGGGGAATTACCGTTCCGCAAAAACCCGTGATCCGGCGCTAATAGTGCCCAGGGTTTTTTGGCGGTAACGCTAATAGCCCCGGCGGTATCAACGCCGGGATACTGCACAACTCGTGATGAGGCCCTAGATGTAATTTGGGACATACTGGTATTACACATCTATTGGCACAATGGTTTTGGTCACTAAGGGACATTTATTGAAAGATACTCAAGTTAACAATTGGCTGAAACAGAATAAGGATGTCAACACATTTTATTGGTGGATTTTAATGCTAGCTGTATAGCAATACAGCCAGTTAGAAATGTGTCTCAGATTCCCCTGGGGAACAAACTGAAGGGGCCCCTGAGGGACCCTCGGATGTGGAAACAAGGCACAGTCACCACACTCGAATAGATACGCCAGACACAAGGTTCTGTTCCCAAAATCTAGGGTTTATTGCAATACAAAGAAGTCCCAGTTGGCCAAATGGTCCCACGCCCTGCGACGTGTGTCTAACAGACCTCGGAGGACGCAAGAGAGAGTGAAACGAACATCAGTTACATATATACAAAACGAGCACCTTACAATCAGCAATGACACAGTATGACACATTTGATGCCACCCCCAATTCATTTCCCTTTGAATTAGAGGCGATGATTGACCAGTATGACAAATATGACACCTTAGACCTCCATATTTAGTAACGGTTTGCAATCTTCAATTTTACAGACACCATTCTTTATTTGCGAGAACACAGCGTTTCTGTTTTTCATGGGCAAGCTGCGCGTAGGAGACTGGCACATACCAGACCTCACTATCTCTTAGTTTCGATTCTTGCTCTCGAGGTCAGCCCGCTCTCCGGGGCCTCACTGGGCTCAGAAAGGGGGGCCGTAAAGAAGAGCATAATTCAACTCTTTAAATGCTAGTTTCGTACATTGCTATTCTTTCAGGAGACTCGCTGGCATTCGTGTACTGATTAAATGCCTTGCTCCCTGTCTTCAAGGATATGTGAGGGAGGGAATCAGGCATTTCTGTCTGGCTCTCCAGTGTAATGTTTCAACATGTTTCTTAGCCTTGGACCATGGAAGCGGAATAATATCTACAGCAAAGCAGTTTTACATGAGGCAAAGTGGCAACGTTAGATAGAGCAGAGAGAAAAAACAAAATGGCGATTCTGGTCATCTTAAAATGGCCTCACTCTAGTTGAACTAATAGCTACGTAATAACTAATGAATATATTCTTAACACTGTAAATGAGGCGGTTGGTCTTCGGCCAACCAATTATCATTCATTTGCAGACCCTCAAGGGGTGTTTGGTTTTTCTGGACTGACAAACCCTCCTCTTGGCCGTAAGCCAAACGTCTCATCCATACATTGCGTCCTCCTCCGACAAAGTATTTGGATTAGATTTGGAATCTGATTCAAATTCTGACTCATGTACACTTGTCTCCTCATTATTATCAATATCAATTGCCATGAATTCTTTAATGGTTTCAGATTTGTTACTTTGGCGAGTGCTTGATCTAGTAATGTTTTTTCGTTTCATCATTTGTGCACACTCTTCACTAATTTCAGTACATACTATGGGGAGACAATGTATGCAACATGTCACGAATATTCCTAGGATTGCTACTAGGATTGCAAATAGCTTACATCCCCAGAACCGCAACACTTCCCAGAACCAGGTGCTTATGTTCAATTCCCAGCCACCTTCAGGGGGGTGGAGATCAGAGCTTAACACATGCAATTTTCTTATTGCGTCAAGAATCGTGGGGGAGGAGTCACTTACAAATACGCAACACGCTGATCCCACGATTTTGCAAACACCGCCGCGATCAACTAAGATTATATCAAGGGCCATTCTATTTTGCAGTGACATTAATCTAATTCCTTTTCCCTCAAGAGTCATATTATATAATATGTCAGTCGTTCCATTTGTTGTTTCTTCTAATATCCTAGACAGTCGTTTTATGTTATAAGAGTTTATCGCCTGGCCCCAAAATGGTACAAATGATTTCACTATGTCTTCTGCAATCAACCCGTCCCCACTATTCCGGCGAGGTCGTGACCTGGTCAGCTTGGCTATATCCACTGTTTTTGAAAGGAACACCCCAGGAAACAGGAAACCTAAATAACACGTGCCCCCCCAGTTCCTAGGTAACCAAGGATATGCTTTTTCTCCACATATGAAATACACAGGATCTCCCAAATATATTGGTTCCACTTCTTTATCAAGGAATGCTATGTTCCTGCATCTGGTAAATGTTCCTACCTGGAAAGAACCCTTTTTCTTTAAACAGAATGGGACAGAATGAGGGTTATAATTCACTGTATATGAAGGGGGTTCCGCATCCTTATTCCCCTGTGGGTTCATGTGGAACGTGATCACAGAAGTTTTATAAGGTACAGACAATCTATCCTGTGGCATTATTGCTGGTGTAATTAATCGTTGTTTATGGAATATGGAGCAACCCACCGGTTTCATAATCACTTCTTCGAATTCATTCATATTTGTTTTATCTAGTTGACCAGTTTCACTTTCGTTCCATTTCCCATAATATAGGGCACTCAGAGAGGCATAACATGCGGAAGTCAATGGCAGGGGCTGTACATACCATCCTATTCCTTTGCCACCATGTTGAGGCAAATGGGCACAAACCCAGCAATTGTTTTTTTCTTAGGATTGAGTGTGTCATATTCATTATTAATAGCAATGTGTTGTTCCCATATCCTTCCCTATGTCTTTCTTCTATTGGGGACAAGGTATAGGAAATCACATGGACTGGGATTTCTGTTGTGGAAATGTTCATAATGGGCAAAAGTACTTCAAAAGGGTGCATTTCCTCTAGGTACTATAATACTGATATGGTCAACATTGGGGCTAATATACTCATTATGCACATTAATATGGTTCGACCCAGCATACAATTCTTTTTACCATGTCCTTTTTCCGCTTTTCTGTGTACTATGTTTAATTCTCTATCAGCATTGGTGCAGGAGGGGGCATTTGCTGGTTCCGACATTTCTTCACTTCCTTCTTCTTCTGCTTTGCTCGTCGTGAATTATCTCTTGTTCATGTCTTTCCCAGGATGTTGACAGAGTTCATTCAAGGTCTACAATCTTTTTATGCCAGTTTTCTGTCTGCCTGGATTGCTTTTTCATTTGGCAAGGCCTTCGTGCATTTTCACATTGCCCTATAGTTTCAGAGCAGCTGCCTTTGTACCACGTGTGCCCCGCTTGTTCACTCGGGTTCCTGACACATGGATTTAGCACCGAGGAGTTGCGTTTCGTGAGCTGTCTAACTTGCACAACTCTTACGCCACCCTCCTCTAGGCCTCCGGTTCCCACTTCATCCGAAAATAGGAAACAGAGGCAAGAAATTCACCAAGAGATGAAAATGTGATCACTCCTTCTTTCTGCTCCGCAGGTTGTACCGATGTACCGTGTGATCAACAAATAGTGCGGGTGCACTTCCGGTCTCGAGCTTGGAGTCAGCCTGGGGCACAATAGCAGATGATGATGGGTGCCCTGGCGACAATGCAGGCTGTGGCGCAACAGAAGCTGGTGGGCGCCACAGAGGTATGCGCCTGATGTCGGCCAGCTGTCATGATGCCTACCCCCGGGGACCCAGACCAAGTCCAGCAACCCCAGAAGCAGGCATCAAGTTACCCCAAGCAAGCCCAACAACCCCCGCTAGGGGCTATTTGGGTGCAGTCCTGGCGCCTATGGTGCCAGACTCATATGGAGAGTCAGTCCTGGCGCCATAGGTGCTCATAGATTAAAACTTACCTGATGCAGACCATGCTGCAAACTTACATGATGCAGACCATGCTGCAAGAGCTCAAAGCCAAACAAGGCTTGGAAGGGACTATTTTACCTAGGGACTAATTTTTTATTCGGGTGGGGCTGGGGAGGAATACTTACCTGGGACTACTTTGGAGGCTATTTAAACCACGCCCGAAGAGCAGCACACGCTTCGCGTTATTCTGCATCCAGCAGCGTAACGCTCACCGTGCCTGCAAGTCTGCATCTAGTCTTCTGCCACGCCCGCCTCGAGTTTGGAGCTCCTAGAAAAAGGGAGAAAGAAGGAGAAAAGTTTAGAACAAGAGCAATACCCTTGATCCTTACCTGAATTCCCGATCCATCGCGCCTTCGAGCTGGAAGAAAGAAGTTATTTATGCGCGTCGCCTCGCCTGCTGCAGCGCCGCGCCGAACTCACCGGCCTTCGCAGCATCTTCACATTTCACTGCATCCTCCTGCATGTTACCGCCGCACTCCGGCACCTGAGGAGAAGAAAAGAACAGCAAGGTGAGCCAAGGGAATGCACAGAGGAATACCCCCCATAGACTTACTTGATTTTACCACCGGGGGTACTATTCTTCTTCACGGGTCGGCGCAGCTTCCACTGCATCCTAGCCGAACCCCGGCTCCTAAGGGGAAACAAAAAGACAGCAAGGTGAAACAAGGGACTAATAAGGGGAACCCTCCTCACCACAAAAGACTTACCTAATTTTACCGCCGGAGGCATTATTCCCCAAGACTTCATACTCTCTCTCAGCGCCAGAATAAGGGAGAAAGCAACAGGTTACATATGGACATTATTTTATCGAACTGTGTTGGATAATACAAATCCTTACCAGAACATTACCAGTTGCCACAAGGAACTCTTCAGTAGGGTCAAGCTGCAGCCTGCAAGGAATCGTACAAGAGTGAAAGTCAGGCATTTGAACTCTTACGAACTACATACTTACGGCGTCTTGCCAGGAATATCGGAGTCAATATTGTCCTGGAACTCACCAATTCCTTCGAGCCAGTGAAGCAACTGGTTATCTATGCGCCCCTGCGCTCAATGCAGGATGGAGAGCTCATCTTTTCAAATCATCAGGTGAGACTATAAGAGGCAAGATCCAAGGTGATCAGTGGGGAGAACAGCGGGGTGGGGGGATTTACGCTCAACTCCAAGGGTGGTTAATTCCCTTTCTCCACTTGCAGAAGAATATTCCTACGGGCCAAGCGAACGAAGCTAGGTGGGCCAGTCCAGTCCGTCATCTCGGCCCTACGCATCGCATTGGTGGAGACCGCAGCAGTCCAGTCCAGATCGACGCCTCTGTGGGAGCCAGGTGAGCGTAACACCAGCAGAGATGCAGAATCTGCTGGACAACGTTGAGGCACTCTTTGCTCTTCCGTTTTTATGGCAATCTCATCAGGCTCTGTTTCACGATCAGGCAACTTCTGTGGCAAAGGACTGGCAACAACCTTTTTCGTTTCTGGAACCGCTGCTGTCGCCTTCTGGTCAGTTGACGTGTCAAATGGCGATGGGACTTTCTTGGCGTGCATTGCATGAATCCACACCTTGCGTCCATCCACGCATATCGCTGTCTGCGTGGTCAGGAGTACTTGATACGGCCCATGCCACCTGGGTGGCAGTGATGTTTTCCGTTTGTAGTTTCTGACTAATACCCAGGTTCCTGGCTCCAATGCATGTCCTGGGCCAGTATACCGTACTGGTAATGCCTCCTGCACCTGCTGATGAATCAAACACAGTTTTTTTACTAACAGATTACAATAAATGCTCAGTACAGGGTATTCTACCTCTCTCATTCTCCTAGGCTGGGGTGCGCACCATACATTCGCCGGTCTCCCCATTATGATTTCATAGGGGGAGAGCCCAGTTCTGGCCTGCACTGACGTTCGCATACACAGTAATGCTATTGGTAATGCATCTACCCAACTTAGTTTGCTGCCTGCGCAGATCTTACTGATTTTGGACTTCAAGATTCCATTATGCCGTTCAATAAGAATGGCCGAACTCGAATGACTCGAACAATGGAATCGTTTATCGATCTGTAATCCTGCACAAATCTGCAGTATCACTGCACCTACAAAGTGCGGACCATTGTCCGACCATATGACACGGAGCAGACCAAAGCGAGAGAAATACTCTTTTAGCATTACTTTCGCCGTGCTCATGGCTGTGCAGTCTTTCAATGGATATGCTTCCACCCATTTGCTGAATGCACATATGATCACCAAAACATACTTCATATTTTTGCATCTCTCCATTTCTATGAAGTCAAAGTGAATCACTTCGAATGGCATAGAGTGAGGTGCAAAACTTCCTGTTGGATTCACCGTTCCCTTTCCCACATTGTGCTGGTGGCATGTAATGCAGTTTTGTACTAGCCTCTCGGCATTCTTTTTTATGAGTGGATTTTCCCAGACTGTGGCTAAATGGTGGACTATTTTCTTCGGACAGATGTGTGTGGGACTGTGAGCCATTGTAACCATTGCGTTTACATAAGTATTTGGCAACATCCAATTCCCGCTTTTCTTGTCCACCCAGCAACCCTCCAAATCCAATTCTGCAGAGCCCTTAACCCATCCCTGTATTTCGTCAGCGGTAGCTTCCGCCTGCATTTCTTTAACAGTCACAATTCCATTTTCTATCATGCAGGGCGCTTCCTCCGATTGTACTGTCAACATTTTTGTATTCAAATCAGTGGCAGTCTGTTTCGCAATCTTGTCTGCAAATGCGTTTCCTTCTCCCACTTTACATGTCACCTTTTTATGAGCCTCGCATTTCACTATTGCCAGGTGCTTTGGACACGTAAGTGCAGACAGTAATTGCACAATCAGAGGGCCATGTTGAATTCTAGCCACATGGGATGTTAAGAAACCTCTCTCGGCCCATAATCGGCCAAAGTTATGGACTACGCCGAAGGCGTACTGAATATCGGTATAGATATTTACACTCAAGTTCTCTGAAATCTCACAAGCTCTTGTTAAGGCAATTATCTCTGCTGCCTGGGCATAGTTATAAGGAATTATTTTACTCTCCACAACGCTTTTAATGTCGTAATAGCATATGCGGCAGTTGATGTGCCGTCAGGTAGTTTAAAACAAGAGCCGTCACAAAACAGTTCCCCTTCTGGTTCTTTAAGTGGTGTGTCACTCAGATCAATTCTCCCTTTTGTTTCTTCCTCAGTAACCATTAGGCAATCATGGGGAGGCAATTCAGTCCCACCACTGTTTTCCCCCGGCATTGGCATTAATTCTGCTGGATTCAAAGCGCTTCACCTCATAATTTGGATGTGGGGCGCGAACAATACAATTTCATATCTAGTCAATCTAGCTGAGGTGAGGTGTTGCGTCTGCGTTCTATTGAGTAGAACGTCTATGGCATGTGGCACCATCAAAATTAAGGTGTGCCCCAAAACCATCCCTTCTGTTTGTTTCACTGACGCAGCAGCTGCTGCAACAGCTCGCAAACATCGTGGTAGTGCGCGCGCTACAGGGTCCAGCGCAGAAGAAAAATAACCGCACGGCCTATTTCTTCCACCTTGTTCCTGTGTTAAGACAGACAACGCGCATCCTTCATTCTCATGCACAAATAGCCTAAAAACCTTTTCATAATTCGGTGGGCCCAAAACTGGAGCAGAACTCAAAATGGTTTTTAGCTAATCAAATGCTTTCTGACATTCTTCATTCCACTGCAAATGCATCACAGCATCCTTTTTTGTCAATTCCACCATTGGTTTCACAATCAAAGCGAAGTTTATAATCCATTGACGGCAATAAGAAGCCATCCCTATTATCGCTCTTACACCTTTCTGTGTTGTTGGAATTGGCATGCCAGAAATACTCTTTATCCTCTCTGGCGTTAATCTTCTCCCTTCCTTTGAAAGTAGGTAACCCAAATAAGCTACTTCTTTCTGACAGTACTGGAATTTCTTTAAGCTTGCTTTATGGCCATGCGTAGCTAGATGAGTCAATAATAGAACAGTACCTTCTTTACATATCTCCTTCGTGTCAGCAGCGATTAGTAAATCATCAATGTATTGTAGCAACACACAGTCTGCTGGTAATTCTAACATTTCTAGCTGTTCTTTCAATGCTCTACTGTATATACTCGGACTTTCAGTATAGCCTTGTGGAATGCGTGTAAATGTGAATGATCGTCCTCCTAGAGTGAAAGCGAATAAATACCTGCTTTCATTGTGTACTGGAATGCTGAAGAAAGCATTTTTTAAATCGATAACACTAAAGTATTCTGCTGACTCAGGGTCATTGTCAAAATCGTAGTGACATCTGGCACTAACGGGAATTGGGGGTCTACCACTTTGTTCAGTGCACGGAGATCAATTATGAAACGGTACGGTACCTCATTACCCCCTGTACACGGGAAGAATGGGACTGTTACATACACTACCAGTAATTTCTTCAATCACTCCCAATTTCACCAAATCAGAAACAATGCTTTTCAATCCTTTCTCGCCTTCTGCTGAAATTTTATACTACGGAATACATGGTAGCGTTATTCCTTCTTTTAATGTAATTTTTACTGGCTCTATTTTCAAGCATCCCACATCATTGTCATTTATGGCCCAAATACAAGCTGGTACCTTACTCAATTCCCCTGATAAAGGTTCTGTCACAAATTCAGAAGTCGGCATAGTCTGGGGAGAAATAGTCAAAAATACCCCATCTGGTGTACAATGAATAACTGCGCTTAGTTTTTTCAATAGATTCAATCCTAAAAGATTTTCCCCACAATGCTCTGTTAAAAAAAGAAATGGACAATGTTCAGTAAAAGGCCCTATTGTCACTGCTACTGATTTGGACTCTGGGTTTATTACTGGGGTACCTGCGAACCCTACTGAAATATTCTGTCGCCCTGACAGAGGTATGTCTGGAACCAAGTGAGGATCTATCGAGCACTTTTGTGCCCCCGTGTCTACGAGGAATCTATGCTCTTCATTCCCGATTTTCATCTCTACGTAGGGTCCTTTCTGATTCAGGGGAATTGTACACTGGTTCCGACCCCTGTCCTGGGCTATCCTATTGGGGTAACAACACATCATCCGATGTGTAGTCTCCACTGTTATTATAGTATGCACCTGTCTGATTATCAAAAATGTTCCCTCCTCTCCCTCTACTTCACGTTTGTACACCCTGCTGATTCTGACTTTGAGTAGTTTGATTCGGAGCCTGGCCTTGATTCTGTGCACCATTCCCATAATTATTTTGGTGCTGCTGCATATGATTCCTGTTGTGACCATTTGTTCCCATGTGCCCTCTGTGAGGCCTTCTCTGGCTATATCCACCTCTATTGTGCAAATGCGGACATTGTGCCCGCCAGTGTCCTTCCTCTCTGCAGTATGCACATTGGTTTAATCCCAAAGACCCTCCATGCATAGTCGAATTTCCCCTACTCTGTGCATTTTCCCTTCACCTGTTGTGTCCTGCTACCTGCTGGAGTAACACAACCGTGTTTTCAAGTTTGTTCTATCCCTTGCTTCTATTTCCTTCTCGGTATTTACCCGGTTCTCATAATATTGGGCCATGTGTAATACTTCTCCTAGCGTTTTTGCTTGCCATGCACTTTCTGAAGTCATTATCAAATTTTGAATCGGAAGTATTAATCCCCTCACATATTTATCCACAAATAACCTTTTGCCTGCTTCCGTACTCACATCCTGTCCACTGAAATCTGTAAATACTTCTTCGAATCTGTTGAAATAATCTGTGGACAACTCATCTTTACCTTGAACACACACCGTCATCTTGTCCCATTGAATTCTTTTCTCTGGGACCAATTCTTTTAACTTTTGTACTATTCGTGCCGGTAATGCTAACATATTCGCCCCTGGCTCTGCACCCACTGCTTTATTCTTATCTTCCAGTATTAAATTTGCCCACGCGGCACCATAGGCCGTCTCATCATCTACCTTTCTTATTTGTTTCCATATGTTCGCTGGCAGAATTACGGGGAATATTTAATTCATAGAATTCAGCGCACAAGTGGCGCACGCAGTTGGCGCACAGTGTGCGCGTGTGACTTTCTGCGCCAGCCGCGTGCACTAAAATCCATTTCCGCGCACAGCGTATTCATAGATTTTAACATCCAAAACCAGCCGTGGCGCAGAGTGGCGCAGCGACCCTGCAGCAGCTCCAGTTACGCCTCCAACCCCTCCCCGTGCGCCATGTATAGAGCACAAATCGCGTACATGGCGCACAGGCTCACAACCACGAAAACGCCTGTAAAACTCTCCACGCACCCCTCCGAATACACGTACTCCGCTGCACGGGTAGTCTCAGACACGATTGGCCCTGTGCGTGCAGGGTACGTGGATTTGGGGGTGCGCGGGAAGTTTCACACACGGCAGGCCCTGTGCTTGCGGGCTACGTGGATTACTGGGGTGCGCGGGAAGTTTCACACGCGATTGGGCCTGTGCGAGTGGGGTACGTGGATTACTGGGGTGCATGGGAAGTTTCACACGCAATTGGCCCTGTTCATGCGGGGTACGTGGATTTGGGGGGTTCGTGAGAAGTTTCACACGTGATTGGCCCTGTGCGTATGGGGTACGTGGATTTGGGGGGTGCGCGGGAAGTTTCACATGCAATTGGGCCTGTGCGAGCGAGGTACGTGGATTACTGGGGTGTGCGGGAAGTTTCACACGTGGTTTGCCCTGTGCGTGCGGGGTATGTGGATTATTGGGGTGCGCGGGAAGTTTCACGCGCGATTGGCCCTGTGCGTGCGGGGTACGTGGGTTTGGGGGGTGCGCAGGAAGTTTCACATGCGGCAGGCCCTGTGCGTGGGGGCTACGTGGATTTCTGGGGTGCGCGGGAAGTTTCATACGCGATTGGCCCTGTGCGTGCGGGGTACGTGGATTACTGGGTGGTGCGCGGGAAGTTTCACACGCGGCAGGCCCTGTGCGTGCGGGCTACGTGGATTACTGGGGTGCGCGTGAAGTTTCACACGCGATTGGGCCTGTGCGAGTGGGGTACGTGGATTTCTGGGGTGCGCAGGAAGTTTAACACGCGATTGGCCCTGTGCGTGCGGGGTACGTGGATTACTAGAGTGCGCGGGAAGTTTCACACGCGATTGGCCCTGTGCGTGGTACGTGGATTTGGGGGGTGCGCGGGAAGTTTCACATGCGGCAGGCCCTGTGCGGGCTACGTGTATTACTGGGGTGCACGGGAAGTTTCACGCGTGATTGGCCCTGTGCGTGCGGTGTACGTGGATTACTGGGCTGTGCGGGAAGTTTCACACGCGATTGGTCCTGTGCGAGCGGGGTACGTGTATAATGCGGTACGGGGGAAGTTCCACACGTGCTTTTGCTGTCAGAGCGGGGTACATGTATCCAGGGGGAGTGCGCGGGGAGTCCCACACGTCAATTGGCAGTGTGGGTTCTCACAGGTGTGCCCTCTACCCCCTCCACAGACCCTGCAGGCAAACCACACCACAGGGGACTACCCAGCACCCCTTGTCATGTCCCGCAGGCAGTCCATCCACCATGGGCATGCCCCCAGCCAGGCCACATGTCACCTTGCACTAGTGATCACCAACTCATGTCCCCCAGCACCCCCACCCCCAGCAGTGAGGGGCACCTGCCAGCAGGCCCCCACTCATGTCCCCCTGCACCCCCACCCCCCAGCAGTGAGGGGCACCTGCCAGCAGGCCCCCACTCATGTCCCCCTGCACCCCCACCCCCCAGCAGTGAGGGGCACGTGCCAGCAGGCCCCCATTCATGTGCCCCAGCACCCCCACCCCCCAGCAGTGAGGGGCACCTGCCAGCAGGCCCCACTCATGTCCCCCAGAACCCCCACCCCCCAGCAGTGAGAGGCACCTGCCAGCAGGCCCCGACTCATGTCCCCCAGCACCCCACCCCCCAGCAGTGATGGACACCTGCCAGCAGGCCCCCACTCATGTCCCACTCATGTCCCCCAGCACCCCCACCCCACAGCAGTGAGGGTCACCTGCCAGCAGGCCCCCACTCATCTCCCCCTGTACCCCCACCCCCCAGCTGTGAGGGGCACCTGCCAGCAGGCCCCCACTCATGTCCCCCTGCACCCCCACCCCCCAGCAGTGAGGGGCACCTGCCAGCACCCTCACCCCCCAGCTTTGAGGGGCACCTGCCAGCAGGCCCCCACTCATGTCCCACTCATGTCTCTCTGCAACCCCACCCCCCAGCAGTGAGGGGCACCTGCCAGCAGGCCCCCACTAATGTCCCCCAGCACCCCCACCCCCCAGCAGTGATGGGCACCTGCCAGCAGGCCCCCACTCATGTCCCACTCATGTCCCCCTGCACCCTCACCCCCCAGCAGTGAGGGGCACCTGCCAGCAGGCCCCCACTCATGTCCACCTGCACCCCCACCCCCCAGCAGTGAGGGGCACCTGCCAGCAGGCCCCCACCTATGTCCCACTCATGTCCACCTGCACCCCCCAGCAGTGAGGGGCACCTGCCAGCAGGCCCCCACTCATGTCCCCCAGCACCCCCAACCCCCTGCAGTAATGGGCACCTGCCAGCAGGCCCCCACTCATGTCCCACTCATGTCCCCCTGCACCCCCACCCCCCAGCAGTGAGGGGCACCTGCCAGCAGGCCCCCACTCATGTCCCACTCATGTCCCCCTGCACCTGCACCCCCACCCCCCAGCAGTGAGGGCACCTGCCAGAACCCCCACCCCCCAGCAGTGAGGGGCACCTGCCAGCAGGCCCCCACTCATGTCCCCCTGCACCCCCACCCCCCAGCAGTGAGGGGCACCTGCCCGCAGGCCCCCACTCATGTCCCCCAGCACCTCCACCCCCCAGCAGTGATGGGCACCTGCCAGCAGGCCCCCACTCATGTCCCCCTGCACCCCCACCCCCAGCAGTGAGGGGCACCTGCCAGCAGGCCCCCACTCATGTCCCACTCATGTCCACCTGCACCCCCACCCCCCAGCAGTGAGGGGCACCTGCCAGCAGGCCCCCACTCATGTCCCCCAGCACCCCCACTGCCCAGCAGTAATGGGCACCTGCCAGCAGGCCCCCACTCCTGTCCCACTCATGTCCCCCTGCACCCCCACCCCCCAGCAGTGAGGGGCACCTGCCAGCAGGCCCCCAATCATGTCCCACTCATGTCCCCCTGCACCCCTACCCCCCAGCAGTGAGGGGCACCTGCCAGCAGGCCCCCACTCATGTCCCCCTGCACCCCCACCCCCCAGCAGTGTTGGGCACCTGCCAGCAGGCCCCCACTCATGTCCCCCCACCCACTCACCCACCCAGCAGTGACATGCCCATCTTATGACACAAACCAAAAGTCAACTATGTACATCAACACATGTCCGTCACACACACACACACACACACACAGGTTGCCATTGATTGAGTAAACCCACATGTCAACATGCATGAACCCAATGAGTGAATCCCACACATGGAAGTAAAAGATCAAAATCTATTAACATGAAAACCAATTGAAAGTACTTAAAGCATAAAATAAAAAAAATAAAATCCCTCAAAAAAACCCAAGTAATCCAAAAGAAAAATGGCCAAAACTCTCTGTCCACCAAACCAAATCCAAATTAAATGCAAAAAGGTAAATCCATTGATCCATGGTGAAATGAAATTAAAATGTCCAAATAAATCCAATGTCCAACTATGTACAATCAAATTTTCAAGGGTCCATGAGCCCAACGAAACAAATGAAACCTATCTAATAACCTACCTAACAAAGAAAATATATACAAAAGTGTGGGGCATAGTCCAAAAGCCCCAAAATAAATAAAAGGAAACCTAACACTATAAACTATTTCCAATGGCGACGGGCAAGTCCTGCGGCTCACTCAGTGATGTTTTCGGCCAGGGCATCATCGAACTCCATGTCTATTTGCTGGAGGCGGGCCTCTGTCCTGGCCCCGAGGTCTCGCAGGGAGGCACTCATGGCCTATTCCAACTCCCTGCGAGTCGCCTCGAGGCACTCTGCCCGCCTCAACGCCCGGCGCATGGTGAACTCTGCCCTGACCATGGTGAGCCGCGCCTCTTCCGCCCGCCGCCGCTCTGCACCTATACGCTGGTCCAACCGCAGCCACTGCTAGACCGCGGACTCCCGACTGTGGCAGGGATGGGATCTCTACCAAGCTGGCTGTGTTGGTCAGGCCAGGTCCACAGGAGGCCCTGGTGGAATCTGGGCCGGAAGACGGCAGGGGGAACGACTGGCGCATAGTCTCCACAGGGAGGAGAGGTCCGCCAGAGTGCGCGTCACATGTAGGAACCCACCGACCAGGGCCCCTCCCAACAGTGCCATGTCGCGCCGCTGCTGTTCGTGATGGCGTGCGTTCTCCGCCCAGGAAGAACGCACGTCATCACGAATGTCACGCTTGCGCAACGCGACACCAATCAGGACGGCGCCCATACGTTCATGGGACCCCTTGTCCGCAGGTAGTGGAGAGGCAGATGACATGGCACTCTCCCCTTCCTGCGGACGGGCCTGGGACAGGGCATCCCTGTTGGTGCATGGTGATGCAGTCACAGGGTCAAGGACAGCGACATGCACAGGCCCCGCCGCGGTGACCTGTGCTGCTTCCTGGCCCTTGCCTGCACCACTTGCACCAGTGGTACTACCCCCACCAGGCCCCATGTGCGGCTCAGTAGCTGGCTCCTCCTCCTCTGTGGAGACCACCAACCTGGATGTCTCCACACCGTCTTCCGCCATTGCAAGCCCCTGTGGGGGCTCACCCGGCCCTTCTGCCACAGCCGTAGTGACAGACGCGGCACCAGCCTCCTCGCTCCCGGATGATGGCAAGTCCTGGGAGGGTGGCTGGGCCTTGCGTCGCCGCCCGGTGGAGGCATCCCCGCCGCTTGGCTCCACAGCGCCGTCTCCGCCCTCTTCTTCACTTGACGCTGCGTAGAGGGAGACATAGAACACAAGCATCAGGGTACAGTACAATATTCCCCTAGACAGGACGCAATAACACATGAGTGGCAGTGTCAAACGTCACTTCCATCCGGTCCCTCCACGACACATGGGTGAATGCACGCAACACACATGCAGAAACAGGCACGTCGCCTACAATCAACATTAGCATCCATGTACAAGGGCCTCTATTAACCAAAATGTTGCCTTCAAACTTACATGCATCATGGCTCACACTGATCCCATGCACACACCTCACCGGAGGGTCATGCATCATGGCTTGTACACCACAGACACAGTGGATAGACACAGTGCATACAACGATGACCGCACTGCGTGAGTGAATGTACACATCATCACGGACATGTGTCATGCATCCATGGCGTTTCAAAGTCACACACACACTTCTCAGACACACACACATGTGCACCATACATGTACATGACAGCAGCACCCATCCCTCACACCCCCTCCATGTCCAATAACAGAGACTGGCATGCTTTCATGTGTGCATTTGGCACACAGCTCCCCATGTTGCATTGTAACACATGCACCAACCATGTGGTTCACACATTACTGGTCTCGCGTGCATGACCATGATGTCCCTGCACACACACATCCATACATGGCCTATGCCACACATACAGGCAAGTATCAGACCACCAGTACACTGCAACATGCCCTGTCTCACACACCAATGCTTGGCCACTTACCGCTCAACTCCAGAAGGGTCTTCCTCCAAAGGATCTGGGCGTGGAGCGCTGGGCATACGCGTTCCAGGACCCTCATCTGGATGTCACTCATGCTGACCCGGCCCCCCTCCGCGAGGTGCCGGGCCTTGTAGAGGGTCCTGGACCTGAAGTCCTCCCAGCGCTTCTTGACGTGCTTGATGTTGCGGGTTGCCACCCCCTCCACGTTGATGGCAACCACTACGTCATCCCAGATCCTTTCCCGTCCTTCCTTGTTGGCGCGTGATGTTCCGAAGAGGGCATCAAAATGCCCCAGACATGCTCCACCAGGACACCAACTTCCTTCACACTGAAGCTGGTGGCCCTCTGCCTCTCTGACTGGGGGTCGCCAGTGGTCTCAGATGGTGTTTGCCCCGACATGGCGACTCCCGAAGCAGGCGTGGGTGGGCAACTGGGTCTTGGGGCTGGGCTATGGAGCAATGGTATCCCAGTCGGGAGTCTTCTGTTCCAGCAGGGGTGGACACAGCAACTGGAACCCTGGCCGACGTGCAGGCACCAAATAGCAGGGCACATGGGCAGCAGGCAGGCAGCAACAGATGGCAGGTGGGAGCGTGCTCGGGGCTCTGGGGGGCAGTAATTCGGTCTTCTGGGCAGGAGCGTGGTCTTCGGGGTGTGGTTGCGTGGCCAGCTTGATACGGAGTGATTTGGCATGTGAAAATCTTGCACGTCTGTGTGTAATTCAAGGAAAGGCCCTTAGCGCGTCAGCACGTCTGAGACGTTACGCGCGCGGGGCGTTTCCCTCGTGACGTGGGCATATTGGTTCAGGGCGCATGAAAAAACTGCACGTCCACGTGTGAATACGTGTAATCCGAGGAAAGGGCCTACGCATCTGTGACGTGACGCGCAAGGGCGTTTCCCTCAACACGGGTGCATGTTCATCGTACACGTGCAAAAACTGCACGTCCGAGTGTCAGCTCGTGTAATTGGAGGAAAGGGCCTTAGCGCGTACACGCGTAAGTGACGTTGTATGTGTGAGCCGATTTAAAAGGTACGTGTAGGACGCCATTTCCTTGTACGTGCTTTTCGTGGAGAGCGAGTGGGTGAATTCTGTACTTCTTGTCGGTTCACACGCGATTACTTCACAGCGTTTCAAGTTCGTACTCCCTGTTACCTCTGACAGCGTTCATTTTTTTTGTTGGGCCTGTTTCCTCAAACAGCGTTCACTTCTTCTTTTGTCCTGTCTCCTCAGACAGCGTACAATTCTTCTTTTGGTGCGGTTGTTGCCAACGCGCACATGCACGTCTTTTTCACGTTCTTTTTCCAGGCAGACGGTGAGTCGTGCACGTATTTACCAACTGTGCTTGCCCCGTGTGTCGCGTACCCCTTCAGAGGTCATTGTAGGCTGCGTGTAACACGCGTATGCTTATTTTTGTGTTTCTGAGTGCCACAGCGTAGTACAGGTTCATTTTTCCACGCACGTGGTCTATGAGGGGTTGCGTGCATGTTATTTTTTGTTTTCGGGGTGCCTGTGCGTTGCGTGACCCGTCATCTTCCCCCAGGGGTCACAGACAGCCTTGCTAGAGCACTAGGGTACGAATTCCATCTAGTACCCTACCCCTTTCACCCCCAATCGCCCAGGACAATCGTTTACTGCTACTCCCATACGTACAACAACATCAGTGCCATGGTTGGGAGGCGACCAAGCGGTAAGGGAGGCAAAGGTGGCTGACCTCCAAAAGGTGGGCGTGGTAGGGGACGTGGCCAGGATTTGCAAGGTGCCCCTACACCCCCATGTGTGGAGGAGCAATTAGGGACGCTCATGCCCCCCCATGGTTGTGGGAAACGTAGCTGACACCATCCCAGCTCAGCCCTTGTTGGACCAACCCATTGTGGCACCTGAACCGGCACAGGATGACTCCCAGGCTGACTTCCAGGTCAGCAAGTCTACGCCACGTGTGGCGGTGCAAGTTGGTGTCACCAGGCCACGTGGATCTGGGGCAGCTATGTCATCTGCTGCCCCAAGTAGGCAGGGTGGGGAGGCTGCAGGGGCAGCTGCAGCTCGATCCACCCCAGCTCTGAGTCTCCCAGCCGGGACAGTGTCGGTTCCGGTCCATCAAACCGACGTTGCCCCTGCCAACATCACCCTGCGGCCAATGCCTGCACCAAGACCTATGGTCATTGTGCATTTGCACACTCCTAATACCCAGTCCACTGGCGCTTCTGCCCCTACTGACCAGAGCGGCGTAAGCCACTCAGGATCCGCACCACCTTTGAAAAAGAGGAAGAAGGGTGCTCTGGCACTACAGGCTGAGACCCCAGACACGGCTACACACTCGCAGACATCATTAGTGCCCTTGGATTTGTGAGGCGCTCAGCTGATGATTGCTACAAGCGGTGGAATGGCCTGAAACGCAGAGCAAAGAACAAGCTGGCCTCAAATCATGCTTCTACTCTGGTGACTGGTGGTGGGTCTCCACAAGAGGACAACCAACTCACTGAACATGAGTCTGTTGCTGGAACCTTCGTCACAGAGCAACAGATCCAAGGCGTGGGAGACCTACCAGATTACGACGCATTGTCCGGTGAGTGCACATGCATGTGTGTGTAATCCATGTGTGTGTTGTGTGGGTGACGGGTTCTGATTGAGTGCCAGGTGAGGGTGTGTGCACCTGAGTGGTATGGGTTACCCATGTGCTTCCTCCAAAACATTCACTGGCCTTGGATTTGGGTATGACAGTATCCTTTCTGCCCACAGTAGCTATTTAGTGGCACATTACTGCAGTTGCCCTTGAACTGTCATCTTGCAACAACATTGTTCAGAATTTTTCAGTGTTCATTCAGGCTGATTGTTTCAATTCTCCCACTTTTGCAACACATTTTTCAGCCCTATTGTCACATATGTGACATGCTTCTGTCATTGATTACACCCTACATTGGCCCACATTTGTTACCTTGTTATGTGAATGATTAGACCATTTAGGCTGACTGAGTATCGGCCTGCTCACATTGATTTTTGGTGCCTGTTTGTATGTGGTACATGATAGTTGTTTCCTGTCAAGTTTAAGGACCAACCATTGATGTGTACATCTGCCTGCAATCACTGTATTCTTGTACACTGGATGTGTTGCAGTGAGTGGCACATGTGTATTTTGTCACACTATGTAGCATTTTTCATCTCATCATGTCCATTTCACATGGATGGCTGACAGTACTCATTCACTGACATATGGCTGTACTTGTCAAATGTACCATGGCTATGCTACATGCCATCTGTGTGCTGGCATGTGTCATGTATGTGTATTGGACATGCTACTCACAGGCTAATGTGTGATGCCAGTGCTACCCAGCATGCAACAAATGTGTTGCTTTTCCATCTTGGTGTCATCAGTGTTGCTTTTTGCCTCCCCTTCCAACTCAGTGACAGTTTATGCATGCCAGGGTTATAGTCATGTGGGACATGTGTAAATCATGTACTGGATCTCTGGCTTGTCAGGCCTATGTGTGTGCTTTGGTGCTAATGCCTGTTTCCATTTTTTGTCTTTCATGTTTTTGCAGGTGATGACACAGTTGATGCTGTTGAGGTTGAGGAGATGGTGCAGACCCAGGAGGAATCTCAGGCATGACCGGGCACCAGTGGGGGACATGGTGTGGTGGTCGGTGAAAACCCAATCTTACTGCAGACTATACTGTCCAGGGGTGTCTCTGGGTGCACCTGCCAAGACCTCTATTCAGGTGCTGAATCGGATGATGAGACTTATGTGCCATCGCAGGGGAGTGTTTCTGGCAGGGATTCTGTTCTGTCCAACCCACCTGCACCAGGGGTAGAACCCTCTATGGGGTTGTCAGTGTTGGTAAGTCCGCCTTTGGCGGTTACGGATGCAGGGTCACACTCCACAACATCTGATCCTGTTCCTGGGCCAGCAGATCAGAGGGGGAATGCAGTCCTGCAGCCTCAGGCAGTGTCAGCACAGCAAGGTGCAGATCGCCTTGTCCCGAACAGGTGTGGTGCCCGCCGACGCGGTGGCCGTACGCCACCAGGCAATACTGTATGGGAAAACTCCATGTACGGTATGGCAACCCAACAGACAGCATCAGTTGAAATGATGGCTCAGGTAATGGAGAGGGTGGCCACTTCCATTATCCCCCCTGAAAGGCAGATGGAGCAACAACAGCAGGCAACAGACTCCATTTGCCAATCACACAGGGAACACATGTTGGCATCCAACAGGGACCGACGGGCGGCACTGGAGACTCTGCGGGAAGCCATTTCTATGGAATCACAGGGCCACAGGGAAGCCCTGTGGGTAGAACTCCATAACCTCAGGGAGACTCTTGTTGAACTTGAGGTTTCCACAAATTTGAGGACAGACCAGCAGCTGGAGCGGCTCACATGTTCGCTCTCAGCTGAGCTGCAGGCAACTCGGGAGGAGATCCGGGCATCACAGGAGGCCATGCGTGCAGAAATGCAGGCAACCCGTCGGGTGCTGCATGGGGATCTCCGTACTATCATACTCCAGAACGAGACCTTCCACACCCGCATGCTTGCTGCCATGGAGGACCATACCAGGGCTTTGCGTGGGCTCCCTCCCATAGCACCACCACCTCCTGATGCAGCAGCAGAGGGTGAGGAGAGCGACAGCAGCACTTCTGCCACAGTAGCATAGCCGTGCAGGCCATGAGCCAATGGAGGTGTTTTTTTTTCTTGCAACATCCACACAGGTGGGTGTTGGTGTGCACCCTGTCCTCTGACCTCCTGGGTGGCCTCCCCCCAGCCCCCACATGGCCATTTTTTCTTTTTCTTTTTTTTTTTTTACAGTGTGTTGCCTTGTGTGGCTCCCGTGGGCATCCACTGTGTATTCCGGCTGGGCACATGCAGGCTTGTCCTGTGTTTGGGTTAGATGCTTGGGTTCCTGACACACACACCCCTCCTGCTTCCCGTTTCCATGGGCTTGCAAAGGGTGTGGCCAAGTGACAGTGACTTACACAGTGACATTGGGCTCCCATGAGCTGTGTGGGCAGTCTGTAGTCATAACTGTGTGGACATCCCTAGTGGGGTTTGTTTTTGTATTGAACACTGCATGGTGTATTGACATGTGCTTGTGCATCCATGTCTTCCTCCTTATCCGCAGGTACCTTCTTCATGTCTTCGAAAGGCCGCCTCCTTTGCAGATGCAGTTCATGTTGTATGCAGTACACTGACACATTTGCCTGACAACAACACTCTAGAGTTGGAAGGGATCGATGTGCTGGCTTATTGAGGTTGTACTTTGAGTGTGTACTGTCATATTTTGGCAATGTTTCATGCTGTGTTGCTGGTAAGTATTCGGTCATGTGTGCTGTTTGTTGTTGATTACTGGGAGCATATTATCTGTGGCCTGTTTCCATTTGGAACAGTGCACTTTGTGACACTTGTGTCATGTGTTGTGCATTCCTTTGTTTGCTTTCACATTGCAGGACATGCCATGGTGTGTTGGGTGGCGGAGATGGGGAGGGGTTGGGTGACATGGCACTATTTTAATGTTGTATTTTGCAAGGGGGTAGTCATTCATGCAGCATAAATGTGTGTCTTTTTGTGACACAGCATTGGTTGTCTTTCGGTAGGTAGGGATGCACACAATGTAACACTTCCAGGTGACCAATCTCAGGCTGGTATGGTTATGAGAGTTGACTGTCCCTTATGTCATCATCATTGATTGTCAGCTGGTATGTGCCAGGGCTGTGTGCACCCCACAGGGGTGTGATTTTATGTGAAGTAATTAGCCACCAGCTGCGTACGGGCTGCCTCACCACGTGCCCTTTCCCCTCCCATGCGCAGCGGGCGTGCTTGTGGTTGGGGATGTGGGGGCACCACCATGTCCACCAGCAGGCCCCGGCGTGTTGCAACGTTGTGCAGGACACATGCTGCCACTATGATCCTGCACACTATTGGGGGCGCGTATAGCAGCTGCCCATAAGAGCGGTCAAGGGAGCGAAAGCGTGACTTGAGCACTCCGAATGTGCGCTCCACTATGCCCCGGGTTGCAATATGGGCTGTGTTGTATCTTACCTCGGGTGGTATCGTGGGGTTCCGAATTGGCATCATCATGTGGATGCTCAGAGGGTAGGCACTGTCCCCTGGGGAGGTGATGATGGGTATCATTAGTGGGGTTGTGACATTACTCAGTATCTGACATGCATGCATGTGCAGGGGCCTTTATACTCACCAAGCAGCCATGTATCGCCAATGCCGCCCAGCTTCTAGGTCCCGGTTTAGGGTTGACATTCTGTAAATGAAACTGTCATGGGTGGACCCTGGATAGTTGGCATATACTGAGGTGATGATTCCCTTGGCATCACATACTACCTGCACGTTGATGGAATGCCAGTGCTTGCGGTTTCTGTAGATGTGCTCAGTTGCCCTGGGAGGACGTAGAGCCACATGGGTGCAGTCAATGGCACCTAGCACTTTGGGGAAGTATGCCACCCCGTAAAAGTCCTGGACGACAGCCTGCCTTTCTGCAGGTGTTCTGGGCAGGTATATGTGCCTGCGGACTGATGGGCGTGCAGTCATGATGGCCAACACCTGGTGCAGGCAGCGTGACTGCGTTGCCTGTGACACCCCCCCACTATGGCACTTGTCCGCTGAAATGAACCAGTGGCCAAGAAGTGCAGTACATTGAGCACCTTTTCCAAGGGGCTCAGTGCTTGGGAGCACAGGGTGGGTGATGTGAGGTCATCCTTCCACTCACTCACCAGGTCGAGTATTATGTGAGGTGGACACCTGGTCCCATACACCTGGTCATCAGGCATCCAAAAAAGGCTGGTTCTGGGTGTAAATATTCTGGCCCTGACTATCCTCCTCCTCCTCCTGCGGTATCCCACTACCACTGCTGCAAGGAACGGTATACTCCTGCTTCCTGCTGGCGTACGTGTTTCCGGATTAACACCTCTTTTTTGGCACACGCGTTAGCCCCGTTCGATTCCATGTATACGTGATGTAGGCGCGCGTGTGGGCGTTCCGCACATTTGCCTCCTGTACTTCCCCCGTGACGCCCACATTTTCACGCGGTGTTCCCCATTCCGCGTGTTACGCCCTGTGTTACGCCTACTTTTGTTGTGTGTGCTGCGCTATGTGCGCTTTTGCTGTGCGCGTAGCGCACGCTGTTTGAAGATGTTTGCGCCAGTGTGCGCCACGCAGGATTTTAGCGCACATCCATGGATTTACACACGCACAGACTTCCATGAATCACAGCGCGGGTTTTGCTACGATTTTCGCACTTGCGCTGCGATTCGCAAGCTTTCGCACGCTTTCGCAGAAATTTTCAGCGCATATTAATTCCATGAATCGGCCTGCAAGTCTATATCACCCATAGTGAACACTGAGGATTGCAATAAAGACTCTACTTCTTTATAAAAACCCGATGGATTTTTTCGTTTGTCAGGGATTGTCTGTTTTATATTATTCACTTCCTGTCTAGAGAAGGGAACATGCACGTATTGGGCTGTATAATGTGCTGGGATTACCACAGGTGGCGCACTGCCTACTGCGGGTGTCTCTACCTTCGGTACAAAAGTAGGAGGTACTTCTCTCATGGGGAAAGCCACACTCACTATTCCTCCCCCCTCCCTCATATGCAACAATATTCCCAAGTCGAGGGATAAGGCTGTCTCTCCTGTTCCTCTTTCCATCGCTCTCTTATATACTGCCAACAATTCAGGAGGGCTCACCTTTTACTCGCGTATATCTTTGTTTATCAAATATTCAACCATCGTTTGTAACGCTCTCCTTTTCATTGCTAACGTGTATTCATCAAATATTCCATGTACTTCCATTGTGGGACTACTGGGATCTGAAAACCATTTTTGTGCCTCCCGCATACATACTTTTATCTCTGTACTAATTTGCGCTGCTGGTGACGGAAATCGCTGCTGTCTACCCCTCTCAATATTCGTTCTCTTATTTCCCGGTGTGGCAAGTACTTCAGAATACTCTTCATCCAATTCATTCGTTATTTCAAACAATCGCTTCACATGCTCTTCTATTTCTTCATCTCTCCCTCTACAACGGGCTAATGCATTCAAATCCAGCAATCGTTGCGGTGGTAACTTCCCAATTAACTTTTTCCATTGTCCCGACAAATATTCCCCCATGCATTCCAACAATACCTGTCTTTCGTTGTTCCTTCTGAAGTCATATAGGGACGCTAGCGTGGATACCCCATCATTATCGTCTATATACATTTCCGCTTGTTCTTGCAGCTCACGCTTTCTCTCCTTACTGATCGCGCTGCGAGTTACTCTCGCAAATTCATTCTGCTCAATTCCACTCATGGGAGGGGCGGTCGGAACAGTGGCACCCTCCTGATCAGGAGGCGCGGAGGGGGCAGTGAGAGTGGGATGTGGTAATTGCTGGGGCTGTGGTAATTGCGAAACACTCGGGGCTGGCTGGCTAGTGGGCAGTGCAGTATCTGATGTAGCCTGTGGCTGTGCTGAGATTGGGAGGGGCTGAGCAACGGGAGGGGGTTGAGCGGCAGCTACTGACTTAATCTGTTTAGTTTCACTCCTCGGACCCTGATTTGTTTCAGTTAAAATTCTGTTTATTAATTCGTCCGATGATAGTAGCTCTCTTTGTGGATTTATTTTTTCTATGTTTAATTCATCGCGCCGTCTTGTCTTTCTCAAGCTATTACTCCACTCCTCCTCCTCCTTCTCCTCAGCTTTCTCCGCCTTTGACTTATGCCTGCGCGCATGTTTCTCTCTATTTCTAAATGGGAGCAGTGCTTCCCTTCTCCAGTCCCTAAGGATATCAAGTACCCCAGGGCGTGCTCTCTTACTTATCAACACTTTTTCCAGGTTATCTATACGTTCCATCTCAAAACTCCCATCCCTCGGCCAATGAAGATTTTCCTATTTTCTCCCATACCATACTTTATGTACATATCATAAGCCGGCGTTGCTCCCGGTGGTGTTTCCTGGCCAGTTTCCAAAGATTGTTCACCGCAGCGGAAAAATCCTGCTAAGGTGGACAATACCCGAGGCATGTTTTAACCTTTCCCTTGGCTAATCAAACTTACTCTGGGTGTTTGAGTTTGCAAAATCAACTCTCAACCAATATCAGGATCACTTACGAATCGGGGCATGACTCACCTAATTAGTCAATTTGTCTTTTCAAGACACAATTCGTCCATATACTGACGCAACCAATGACGTTGTGTCTGCGTATCTCGGCTCTGCCTCGTTTCGGGACACTTGCCTCCTTGTTCGCTGGCCAGGGACGTTGATCGGGGATCAGCGGTGTGCAGATTTGCAAAGGAGTCTCATCGCTTTTCGCAGGGGTGCCCCGTACACCTCTTGATCCCGGCTCGATCGCTCCCGTCCTCGCCGTTCTTGCCACCTTCCTTATTTTACAACATACACGATGGAACAAGTGGGGGAGGGTCCCTATTCGGGTGCCATCTTGAAGGGGCCCCTGAGGGACCCTCGGATGTGGAAACAAGGCACAGTCACCACACTCAAATAGATACGCCAGACACGAGGTTCCGTTCCCAAAATCTAGGGTTTATTGCAATACAAAGAAGTCCCAGTTGGCCAAATGGTCCCACGCCCCGCGACGTGTGTCTAACAGACCTCGGGGGACGCAAGAGAGAGTGAAACGTACATCAGTTACATATATACAAAACGAGCACCTTACAATCAGCAATGACACAGTATGGCACATTTGATGCCGCCCCCAATTCATTTCCCTTTGAATTAGAGGCGATGATTGACCAGTATGACAAATATGACACCTTAGACCTCCATATTTAGTAACGGTTTGCAATCTTCAATTTTACAGACACCATTCTTTATTTGCGAGAACACCGTTTCTGTTTTTCATGGGCAAGCTGCGCGTAGGAGACTGGCACATACCAGACCTCACTATCTCTTAGTTTCGATTCTTGCTCTAGAGGTCAGCCCGCTCTCCGGGGTCTCACTGGGCTCAGAAAGGGGGGCCGTAAAGAAGAGCATAATTCAACTCTTTAAATTCTAGTTTCGTACATTGCTATCCTTTCAGGAGACTTGCTGGCATTCGTGTACTGATTAAATGCCTTGCTCCCTGTCTTCAAGGATATGTGAGGGAGGGAATCAGGCATTTCTGTCTGGCTCTCCAGTGTAATGTTTCAACATGTTTCTTAGCCTTGGACCATTGAAGCGGAATAATATCTACAGCAAAGCAGTTTTACATGAGGCAAAGTGGCAACGTTAGAGAGAGCAGAGAGAAAAAACAAAATGGCGATTCTGGTCATCTTAAAATGGCCTCACTCTAGTTGAACTAATAGCTACGTAATAACTAATGAATATATTCTTAACACTGTAAATGAGGCGGTTGGTCTTCGGCCAACCAATTATCATTAATTTCCGGACCCTCAAGGGGTGTTTGGTTTTTCTGGACTGACAAAACAATATGGAAACATCTGGGTACAAAACCTAAAGGGGCTTGGTTTAAAAACTCTGAATGGCAGTGTGAAAAGAAATGATCCTAGTTAATTCACATGGAGTAACGGGAGGGCACAGTCTACCACTGATTATATCTATCTGAGTATAGCACAGTTTGACTGTTGTCTTTACTTGTCTATCGCTAAAAACAACTTTAGTGATCACAGCTATTTGTCTACTATTTTCTCCTTTTGTTTTTCTATTTGTGACATCCCTGAAATAATTGTTCTTCCTCTGAGTGTTAACCATGCTGGTAACCGCATTAGTTGGAATCCTAATCTGGTCGACAGAGTTAATGTGTCCGCTTTGAAATGTTTGTTCAAAACCTCTTTGGACTGGCAATTTGATTATTTTAAAGTCTTGAGATTTGAGAGTTTTGTGAAAGCCCTTTTGAATAATAAAATGAGGCCCGGTACTTCTGCCAAAAAGTTGATTAGGAATCATTTGCCCACTTATAGCTATGCTATAGTCTGTGAAAAAAAGGACTATGCTTGAGGATATTAGGGCTATGAAAAGCCTGAAGTCAATTATTGTTGAACCGAAATAATCATTGACTAAGAACATTCAAAACACTTATAGATCTTGGTTGAGGGGTAATCGTGCCTCTCTTTTACAGTTAGACGCAGAATCTATGCTCCGTACCTTGAGAAATAAAGATTCTCAAGCGTTTTGGATTTTAATAAATGATATCCAGGGCTCTCAAGCTTATCACAGAACTGCATCAATCTCTGAGCAGTTTTGTATAGCCAAGGTATAAATGCCATATTGTATCATATCATATAGCAATGGATTGCACACTTTGACAATGTATTCGCCTGGCCTAGTGAGGCTAGGAGCACTCCTACATTTACACCTCTCACTGGGCAAGAGGACTGGTCTCTTTCCTTTTATAATTAATCAGTTGTTTAATTTATCAAAAATATCAGTTCATCTGGGCCAAACAATCTTTCTAATATCCTTTTTATAGGGTATCCTGTAACTTTGGCAACCATTTTAACGACTCTCTTTAAAGACATTGTAGAAACACGGACACTACTTGCAACATGAACAACCGCACATATAGTCTCGATTTTATAAAAAAGGGTTCTCGATCAGATCAAGTAAACTACTGCCCAATCGCCATTCTGGATGCGGATAGCAAAGGTTTTTCTGTCATTCTGCTACAACATTTGGGGTCCTGGCAAAAGTCTGTTGGCAGGATTACAAAGTGGCAGACTGGTTTCTGCAAAAACCACAACACAGTACTGAATGGCCTAATTCTGAAGGCAACTCTGAGCCAAGTGTGGAACCAAAGACACGATTTGGTGTTTCCGGCAACACTAGATTTGTCTGCCGCCTTTCACGCAATAGGCCGTAAATTGCTACTCGTTACACCGTAAGTTGCTTTGGCTAATGTTGCAGGGAGGGGAAATCCTAGATTGGCTCCTCCGACTGATAATAGCATTGCCTACAATCTCGAATATCAGGATTTAGTTAGACCGTGATGGCTCTATGTCCAGGAGTATGAGAACTGAAAGAGGGGTTAGGCAGGGTCACGTTCTTTCACCCTGCTTGTTCAACCTCTATTTGTGCAATATTGGAGATTATCTCATGAAGGCTACATTGACAACTCCTAAAGTTCATACGTTGAAGATCACCTGTCTTGCTTACAGAAACAACTTCTTTTGATTTTTGTCATTACACTGATGGGCCTTCAACGTCTAATGAACGCATTTTCGTCCTTTGACATAGCTCACAGCCTGAACATTAATTCCATCAAAACAAAGGTTTTGGCTTGTGTAAACAAAAACAAAAAGATTATCAAGATGTTCAAGTGGTGTGTGGGATCAGAGGGGCTGGAAAGAGTGGACCATTTCATGTAACTGAGATTTCCCATCTTTACTAGAGAGTCCAAGTTGTCTGTAAAGGAGTGGCTATTTTGTCGTGGTGTTGCCATAGCTAATGCTTATTCCCACAAGAGAGATCCTGTCCCATCACAATTCTACATCTTCACTGACCCTGACATGTCGTTTTTGTAATTCACTATCTATGGTTGAAACGTTGGAACATCTCTTCATGGGCTGCCTAGCACTCAGTAGCAAACAGGATGTGTATTTCAAGAGCTTTCCCTCGCTGCTTGCCACTGACAGCTCGAACTCCTTTTGGCCCCTTTGCTTAGCTGGGTGTACAACCTGTGTAGTTTTAGTGGTTGTTGGCTTTTTAAGATCCTTGAAACTCGAAGGAATTCCTATAGTGTCTTGATGATATAAATTTTATTAACCAATGTATTTGATGAATTTTTGGGGGATTTTATTTATTTTAACTATTGTTAAGAATTGATTGTAAATGTACTTTTACTATGCATGTACTGTTTTTTGATAATGTGTAATATTGTAATTCTGTTACTTTTTCTTTGTCAAAGGTTAATTAATAAATTAATAACCATATGACAATAGTAATAAGCGGACTAGCATTCATTTTGCTCACTACATCTTCCTCGAACCCTAGCAGTCCTAACGCCCTATATTGTAACAGTCCCCCCTCCCATGCCCCGTCATGGAAGACTGACCCCTCAATTTGCTTCAACGGTCTTGTTTGGCACCATGGAATACTGTGCCCTGTCTCATTGTGACACTTTAATCTGCTGTGGCTTATGAACAGTGTCTCCACCCTTCTTGGCCCTTCTGTCAAGTATTCTAATATAATGTGTTATGTGGTTTCTTTTTTCACCATTCTCGTAAATTGAATATAATTGTCAATGTATTCCTCCTCCCCCTCATCTATCCATTGGAAAGTAACTGATATCCCCTGAAACAAGCCCCTTGTCTTACACAATGACAGATGCATCAGCCAACCCCCTTCATCTGCTGACACTTCTTGTGGGAGAAAGAGCTTGGGTGCCCCTGTAACGTGTGGAATGAGAGTGCACACATAACATGTGTCACTGACCCCCTCTCGCCTCACCCGTCTCATTTCGTCATACCATATGTTTCGAGATGCAGTGCTGTGACTGCCCCAATGCCATCTTCAAACATTTCAGAATTAAATACATTTAGTTTGGTGCCTACTCCTTCATCATTACTCCTAACAGGGGCAAACTGTTCCAGTTGTGCTAAAAACCAAATAAGCATAAAACCGAGAAAAAAACTACTACACTACAACAACAACACTGCTTGTACCGTTTTCTTCTTCCTTCTGCCCCTTCCACATGGCGCATCTTCTCTGCCCTCACCCAGGCTTGCTATACAAGCGAAAGAAAGAGAAAACAGTCAAGGACAGCTGGGTAATACATCCCATCTGCGCACTCCTCTCTATTCTTCTGCAAGGGGAGTGGCGGTCTTGTCCTGGCAGATGTCTGAAAGATGGATCCATGGGCGCCTCTCTGCTACTTTCACCGCTGTAGGGGTACAGTACGTGACTATGAAGAATCATGTGAAACGTGGTTCTTTCCTGATCAGGACTTTGTCGCCCGGATAGAGAGGTGGCTGTGCTGCGAATGTCTCTTCTTCTTGTGTTGATGGGATGCCTGTGTTTGATACTGAGTCTGCAGGCTTGCCTTGACATAGTCACACCTGATGTGATATATAGGTGAGAGACCTAGTGAGGTCACTCAAATATACTTTAAAATTCCTCACCAAGGAGGTGGGCAGAGCTGTTAGCATCTGAAATTGTATGGGCAGGAGCGAGAAGTGCGTGCGATCTTCTGCCAGTAACAATTTCGTGATGTGTCAAATGATGATCTGCGCCAGTAGAATTGCGTAAGGAAACCAAAGCGAACAGAAGATAGTTCAATCAATTCTTGCCATGTGTCGCTGACAGCTTGGAAATGCGCTCTTTAAGCAAGCCATTGAGGCACTCAACAAGTCAGTTGGGTTGAGGATGGTATGCTGAATACAGCTTGTGCTTGATGCTGAGGAGAGACGTTACCTCTTTGAATAGATCAGTGGCAAAGTGTTGTCATTTGTTGGAGCTCAACCCATCACATACCCCCCAACCCCTCGCCCCCCACCATGGGAAGACTTCACGGACCATAAATTTGGCTGCATATTTTGCATCATCGTGAGCACATGGACCAGCCTCACATGCAAAAGGACATGCAGTGACGATCATGTACCTATAAGAGCTACATCGATCCTGCATATCAACATAGTCAATATGCAAATGCCAGAAGGACCCCTCTGGGCGTGGTAATGTTGCCCTGCTATGTATTTTTGGCATGTGACACAGTTGTTTACAAACTCAGTTACCAATTCGTGAAAAAGCTGATCCAGGGCTGTTTGGAGCACTTCAGGCTGGACTGCCCCTTTTGGGGTGGAACTAAGCCTGATTTTAATATGGTCTTTCTCCTTTTGTAATGGCTTGGCACGCGAAGAACGATGGTCTGGAGAGATGCACAAAGCAATGCCAGAGGTTAAGATTCATTCTAAACCTTCCAGCCATCACATCTTTTGTTTTGCTGTAGTTGCCCCAAATGGGTCGAGTATGCCCAGATGTGGGTCCAGTGCCTACTGGGCCTAGAGACCCAAGCTACTCCTCCTGCTGAGGCCCAACAAGGCCGAAACATGTTTGAGGATGCTGGACTGCCCCTTTTTGGGTGGGACCAAGCCTGATTTGAATATGGTCTTTCCCCTTTTGTAATGTCTTGGCAGGCGAAGAACGGTGGTCTGGAGGTTTGCCCAGAGCAATGCCAGAGGTTAGGATTAATTCTAAACCTTCCAGCCATCACCTCTTTTGTTTGGCTGTGAAGCAGTTTTAGTGGCATTACTGCTTTCCCTGTACTCTTCTGTCTCCACAGTACATCTTTTTCCATAACTTCAGTTCTTGTTGAGGTGCACCCCCTTGCAACTCAATGGGCCTCATTACGGGTCCAGCAGTAACTGTGCCGGTGCTACAGGCAGGTTGCCGCCGGGCCTGTAATGATTTACTGGTGCCTAAATTCCCAGTAACACTGGGGGATTACAACCCCGGCGATCCGGGAAATCAGGCGCCGGCAAATTGTAAGTCCCCATTCCCATAGGACCACGGAAGCACCAGCACCATTACTAACGGTGCCGGTGCTTCCAGAAAACTCTGCGGGCGGGTGCCGTTCTGCCCCGCGGGTCTGACCTGTTGGGCGGGAAGGCACCCGCCTGCAGAGTTGTAATATGCTGGTCCGGAAACAATGGTGTCGGTAAGCTTACCGGCACCGTTGTTTCCGGAGCGGCATAATTGTAATGAGGCCCAATCACTTGGACAATGGGCAATGCATTAAATCGCTCTGCAGATGTAGGGTGCTGCCATTGCAGCAAAGGCACATTATCTCTTTTAGAAGACCTGAACCATGTTGTGTGTAAAGGTAAACATGCTGCTTCTTTTCCTGCCCTATCATTGCCTTGTGAAATTAAATCTGTGCCGCTGGTATGGGCAGTGCATTTTATTACTGCCAGTTCTGCCAGGAAAGACAGTACCTCTATCAATCGGGATAATAACTCTGCATGTTGTACGGGGAGCCATCGCTGCTCCTGAACCCCCTCCTTTCCCAGCGGGCCAATCCTAAGAGCACTGTGGATGTGACGCATGCTGAATCTGAAAAAATGTATACTGCATGCCCCTCGGACATGTTCACAGCTGTTATTAGCACTGCCAGCTCAGCTTCCTGTGCTGAATAGTGTAGTGGCAACCTCATCTGTGCCCATACCTGAAATATTCCTTCATGAAAACAAACCACCACCACACCTGTGTATCGACAACCTGTGCTGGAATCTATTAATCTATTGTTGATGACCCATCAACAAAGAACGTTTCTCCTCCTTCTATGGGCTCTTCGTGTACCTGGGGTTTGCCCCCCTGTCACGCTCACCTGATCTCCATGGGGGCATAGCACGTGGCTGCACAAATGATGTCTGCGCTGGTGTGGTGATGCGTGATTGGTGATGTTGCTGCGGCTTTTCCCCGGTTACCACCCTCCCGAGGCGTTGTCTGCAAGGTTAAAATAAGGTATTAGCGGCTGAGAGAGAGTTAAATTGGACCCCCTCTCTGCTACCATCTGATCCCCTTCTCCGCTTGCTCTCACCTTGTAGTTTTGTAAGGCAGGCCCTCCGTCCTGCAATCTGGCAGGGGCGCGAAAATGTCTTCCAGGATCGCGTTACTTCACTGATCCGAAGAGGGAATGCTGAGTCGCGGAGAGCTTGGACGAACAGGTAAGTCTCTATGCCATTGACTGCTTGGTATAAAGTCTTTGAGTCGTTATTTTGCCCCAACTCCTTTAATCAGTGTCTTTCTCTCTTTTCAGGCATGGCTTTGAATGGATTATGCATGGGGAGTCAGAAGGACTTGGCAAGCCGAGAAGATGTATTACAGGTAAGTGGAGCGCAAGAATGAAGCGCTGTTATCTGAAGTGTAGTCTTTTCCTTCTGTGCGCTATTCTTCTTTTGCAGAGGTGGTGCGGCGCTGGAAGGAAGAATGGAGGAACACTCCGAAGATGCTCCGGAAGGATACTGGGCCTGAGAGGGCTCTTCAGCCTGAACGAAGTGTGTCGGCTGATGCAAGGGCCCGGGAGCGGCCGAAGAAGCCGAAGATGCTGCCGGTTGAAGGATGCTGTAGGTAAGGTTTCGCTGCTGCGCTGACTCGTATTTTCTCTGTCTTTTTCTCTTCCAGATGCCGATGGTTAGAGTCCAGGACGGGCGTGGCTGTAGAAGTTCAGGAACAGAACAGACACGGTGAGCGTTACGCTGCAGGAGTGCAGAATAACGTGAAGCGTGTTCTGTATGCAGGGCGTGGCTTAAATAGCCTCGCAAGTAGTCCCAGGTAAAGTAGTCCCTTTACCACTCCCTGTTCTGGAACAAAATAGTCCCTCAGCCACACCCTGAGGAAACAGAAAGGTCCAGTCCTGCCTAGACTGGGCACGTAGTTCTACATGAATCATCCCATAACATGAGCCTGGTGCCAACGGCGCCAGGACTGAGTCCAAGAGGCTCTGGGTGCTTGAAAAGCCCTCATGGGAGTCAATGACTGGGGGGGCCACCAGATCCAAGGGGCTATCAGTGTGAACCCTGACACCCCCATCCTGTCCATGTATGATCTACAGTCGTGCACATACTCCCCCACCTCCTCTGGCTCTGCCATGAATGTCGCTGGGTTGTAAACCTGACACCTCACTGCCTCAATTGCTGGATTGGAGAAAATCCCCTCGTACCCTAATGCTCTGTGTTGTCAATGTGGATTTTGATTTTTCGCGGATCACAAAAAGCAAATGCTCCACCTAGAGTGTGACTGTGCAGCCCATCGTTATTGTCGCTGACTTCTCAATGGCAAATGCCACTGCAGCAAGGGCCTGTTCACACAGGAAGTGGCCTTGCATTACTGGGCTAAGAGACCACTGTAGTAGGCCAGGGGCTTGTATACCTGTAGCTTCCTTTAAGTGAAGACAGCCAGCATCACTGTGCCATCAGAATGTGAGAACAGAAAGAATTTCTCTTTATAGGTTGGTGTTGCTAAAACTGGTGCGTGTGCTAAGGCTTCCTTCAATTCAGCAAATGACTAAAATGGCCTTTGTTTACTGGGTTTCTATTAATTCCTGAAAGAGGGGTTTCGTAAATGTGGAATTATTGAAGCCCCAGGCCCTGCAATAATTGCTAAGGCCTAAGAACTACTGTATCTGCTAGACCGTGCATGGCTATGGTGTGCTTTCTATCGCTTTTTCTCTCTCTGGAGTTATCTTGCTGCTGTCTACCGATATTATCTGTCCTAGATACTCTACTTCTTTTTGACAGTACTGCAATTTTTCCTTGTCTACCTTGTACCCCTTCCCTGCTCGCAATGTCAGAAGTGTAACTGAATCTCATCTGCACTGGTCCTCCGTTGTGCTGCACACCAGGGGGACGTCCACGTACTGAATGACTGTTCTGCACAGTTGCAAGTTACTTAGGTCCATCTGAAACACCCTATTGAATACACTGGGTGACTCGCAATACCCTTGTGGTAAACGAGTATGTTCGAACCTCGTCCCGCTATAAGTGAACGCAGTAAGGTACTGTGAATCTGGATGCAGTGGGATGGAGAAGAATACATTCTTCAAATCGACTGTGACGCATGTTGCTTCTATTGTTATATTGCATAATATTGTGGCTGGGGTTGGCACTAAAGTAATCCAAAGGAAGAAAAAGTAACATAAAAAAGGAGCGCACACCAAGCAAAAAGTAACGCACATTTATTGGACCCAAACAGCTGGGAAGCACGGTTCAGACAGCCCTGTGGAACTGAACTGAATGAACTGAGTGGTCAACGCTGCTCACTCCGACTAAACCTTTTTAACACAATTTGTAAAATTATTATACAACATTTTGGTTACATTTTTAAGACCGTTCACAAGAGCTGATTGGTGGGACATCAGTCCCCTATATCCAAATATATATTCAATGATCCTAATTGGTTGCTAAAACCTGTGGCCACAATTACATTAAAACTCCTCGTGAAGTCACCGGCCCTCAATTACGTGATTGTGCTGATCAATTGAAAAATACTCATTTGTCATTGGTTGGCACTATCAAATATACAAAATAGCTTGAGATGGGAAGGGGCGAGACATTCACACCGAGTCTGACCAATGGTGTGTCCACATCAGCGAGGACAAGCTACTATTTTGCACCCTAGAGACCAAGCACCCTCCATCCGCTGATTGGTTTCCCGTCCTGCGCCCCAGATGGCCAAACCCAATGCCCTGCCCTCCCCCCAGCTCCCTTCTCACACCTTGCTGCCAAGTGTAGTCTGACAACATCCTTGTTGGAGTTTCATTTCCGGTATTTAATTTCTATTTCTGTACTAATTCTCCTCATGCACCCAGGTGCCTAGCTCGTTGACCTCAAGTATATTTTAGAATAACTTTGCTGTGGCTGCGTTCTCCTGGGAACTTTCAGCCATACACATTTTCTGCACACTGTTTCTGCATAATGTTCAGAAAATACAATCTGCGTATGACACACGGGCATGGAGCTCTTTTTTATGAGCTGTCTGTGACAAATGCTTTCTTAAGGTGGCCCTACAACCGAAATGGCTTCTCTACTGTTTATAGATTGCTCGAAGAAGACCCCCATACTATAAGCCCCCTATGACATCTTGCAACCCCACTCAGTGCTGTGCCCGGTCTATGCAACTACCTCATGCCCCCAAACCACCCACCATTCCTTTTGTTTCCACCCTTGGACATCTCACGCTGCGCCTGATTCTATGTCATTGTATGCAACTCGTGACATCACCACGTTACTTGCGCAATTGGTACGTGTACCCACCTTGTCAGCATTGGATCTGGACCTTTACAATACACTTGTAAACCACTTCAATTACTGTGCACACACTGTGATGATATCGGATTTCTAAAACAGTGGGGTATTTTGCTTGCACTCTGAGATGTTCTTTGAAAAGATGAATCTCTAACTTTTTTTGATATTAAAGGAGGGAGGGGCCAGGCATATGCCAGGGGGAAAGTTTTATATTCTTGGTGCATAGTTGGACCGAGTTTCACTCGCATTTACATTTACATTTATTTATTTGTATCGTGCACAATGGACCATCAGGCATGATGGCGCATACAAGACCAACAACGAAAATACAATGGTACAACATAAAAACACAAAACATAGTAAAAAAAGACGACCTAAAAACCAGATGAACGCATTGAAGAGATTAACCCATATGTTAGAGTACAGATATTAGAACCCAAATTATGAGTAATGCATTTTGCATCTAGAAGTTACAGTATTATTTTACAGTTTGTTGCCCCTTTTGGGAGATAATTGCACATGCCAAGAAAGAGTGGTAGCGTGCTAGACCCGCAGCCCACAATGACACAGTCACTATTTGGTGAGGAGCACCACTCACTCAAATTAATTCTGCGTAAGACTTTTAAGTCAAGCGATCTAACAATCCCTGAGCCGGTACGTTAGCGCAACCAGGCTAATACTTTGTTACGTAGGGCTTCTTTAGTCTCAGTTCCAACTATTTTATTGATGTTAGTAATAACGAAATTTCTATTATCCATAATAAAGTCACAGGTACTGGTATCCTTCTAGACATATGACATTATTTTAGTCGCTCAAATAACAAATTGAAAAGTCTCAGCCACTATGAAGCACATCTCTAAACCTGTGGTGTCACTTCCCCTCATCCCAGGGTGGTGGAGAGTCCTCATAGAGTAACTGGACGCAAGCTATTCTAGGAACTGTAACTATCTCACACCAGGTTTCTTCCACTGTTCCAGATCCAAGTCTGCTGCTTGATGCCACTCTTATATTCTCCTCTACATCAGCTCCTGCAGTTGTAGATACAACAAGTACTTGGAGCTGGAGCCAGGAGTTGTCTGTATCTAGGCCCTAGGGCCTTTCTTTAGACTTGTACCCATTAACCTCCTTTCCCTCTGAATTCTGAACAGACAGTAACCTTGCTGTCTTCATCTCATTCATCCTCCCAACTTCTAGTCCTGTCTAGGGCTGACTGCATGCCCGGACCGTCCTTCTGTGGCAGTCCTGGTCCTCACTTCTTCCAGCTTTTACACATTTCTCCTTGGTGTTACCCACTCACGCCTGCCATTATTACCTCAGAGATTTCCAATACCGCCTCCCAGTAGAACTACTTCCCTCAGATGTTCAACAACTCTTTCTGATATCACCTGCGCCAGACTCTCGCCCCCTTTCAAGTACAACCACTTCCTCCAGATCCTCACCATCCTCTCCAGATGTTACCACCACTTCCTGATGTTATCCACTCCTCCACTGAGGCTGGCTGCATTTATACTTTCTCTCAGGACCCAAAGTACTGGTACTGAGGGTCTGCCCCTGTGAATGTTCATTGAATGATGGCCATTATTGGCACTCTTCCTTTACTACACCTGGGGCTGATGTGGGCTCAGGAGGCGAAACCAAGGCTGTATCTGGCGTGATTCTTTGTTTTCCTAGCATACTGGTCAGTTGTGGTTGTGTACTGTAGTTCAAAAGCTTTCTCTCAAATTCAGTTTCCCTTTGTTCAGAGATTCCTGGGCTTGACACTTTGTATCTGTGGATTTGTAGTGCTTGTTGCTGGTAATAATTTCTTTGAAATGTGCAGGAAATGATCCCTGGGGACGTATCTAATTACATATGAATTATGTTCTCTTTTGAGTAATTCTTTAAGGCACTGAGCCAGGATGGACCCTCATGGGTTTTCAAGAAACTCCCCATCAGCCCTCTTAGAAACCAGGTCTGCTCCAGTTAATAGTCTCCTCAAGGATATAGGACACAATCCTCCCGGTAATAACTAAGTTCGGCTCTCATCAATTTTGAACATGTGTTTTATCTCTTCTATGAAGATTTTAATGCCAGAGCGATAGTTCCATATTCCCTGTGTGTTTCTGATTTTATAATGGGTGATATTCCCACATTATGTCACGATAATTTCAAATTGTTTATTTTTTCAAATCTTTCCATTGGCTTGCCTTAATAGTCAGCCACTCCCAGAGAATAAACAGCCCAATCTCCATAGGTTGATCATATTTTATAATACATGGGGAACTTGGGGGCTGTATGCTTTTAACACTTTTGAATGCAAAGTCATTTGTATTCCAGATCTTCTCGTAACAATATGGCTTATTAAAGTTGGCTCAGAATCTTCACTGGCCCAATCGATTGGGCATGTATTTTTGAGCATACACCAATTGATCTTAAAACAATGTCCAATGCATCTTCCCTTAGTTTTTCTCACATTTACACATGTGAAATTGATGGGTCGGTGTACCGCCGTCTTGTGCTAATCTTACCAGTTGATCCATCGCCCTAAGTTCAAGTGCCCTCGCAGCAGTGATTTAGATCACCTGCCCCAAAAGCTGACATCATGAACAAACCCTTTCTAATCATACAACAGTGGAGTTTCTTTTTCCTTCGTGTCACTGTATTTCATTTCGCGCCTCCCTAACTTGTTTCTGCTCTGTTCAGCTATCTTCCAAGTATGACGCACTGTGAACAGGTACTTACACTGCCTAAAATGAATTTACTCAGTAGTCGCTTTTTATTTAAACATTTCTTATATTATGTACAAATGTCTTTACCAAACCCTATTTACATTCTACTTTAACATGTCATGTTCTTTACATGTGTCTTTGCAAACTTTCAAGGTTTGAGCCTATTAATCTTGTCTTTGCACAATGGGTTTTTGTAACATGGCAGTTTCTTCTCTTGTCTTTCCATAACATTGAACTTTAATGAAAACACTGAATTTCATTACTGTATACAAACAAAAACATTTTGATTTTTCTCACTTTTGATTGTATACTTCTTCAATATTCTGGAACTATGCAAACAATTCCATCCTACTTGTATGAGCCTGAATTTTCAGAAGAGGAAATACTGGAAAGAGAAAGAAGCCGAAACGATGAGGAATCAAATGAAAGTCATGACGATCAATCACTGGAGCCTGAACCGCGTCGCATGGAAGACATTTCCACCTGGTGTACCTGCCATTGTTGTAAGCTTATGCCTACTGTGGTGGAGATCTGCTGTTGTAGAGAAAACTCTGGCTGCTTGGCCTACATTCTGCTGGTCACACACTTGATGTCTTGATCTACTCCGGCCTCACCCTCTCTACTCCCCTACCACTCCTCTCTCCTGGAGTGATCACTGCCTCATCTCCTCTCATCTTTCCATCTCCTCACCCCAAAGCCAAGCCTACCCCAAGACTGCCACCCAGCTTCTCGGACATCCGGCCCATGAAGCGTGTGTCAATCGAGGCTTTCACTGCCACCTCCTCCCAAACCCCCCTCCTCCACCTCAGGTTGACTCACACCCTGACACAGCCCTGTCCCGGCTCTATTTCTCTATTTCCGCTACTCTTGATATTCTTGCCCCTATCATGAGGATTTGTTTGAAGTCCAAAGCCAAGTGTAATTCCTGGTTTGACTCTGACCTAGCTACACTTAAACGTAAGTGTAGGGTAGCTGAGAGGAAATGGAGGGCTTCCTGCTCATCCTCTGACAAACCGGCCTGCCGCCTGCTCCAAAGGCAATACTGTCTCGCTGTCCACTCAAATAAGAGAGTTCACATTCAAGCCTGCGTCTCTGCGGCATCCAACAACTCGGTCGAACTCTAAAATCTGCAAGGAGCTGGCCAACCCTGCTGCAGTCTCCATCCCTTCTCTCGCCTCCCAGGCTCCTTGCATCTCACTTTAATTCCAAAACTCAGGATGTCTTGTCCACCCTCTCCTCCGCCCCCCTTCGTCTCCCCTTTCGTTCCCAGCCTGCTGACCCTCCCTCAGACCCTCCACCCCCTTCTTTCTCATCCTTTCCTTTTTTCTCCCCGGATAAGGTTGATGGACAAGTCTGATCTATGAAAGCCTCATCAAAACAGGTTAATCCCTATTCCTCTAAAACCATTAGGACCACATCGATACCCTCACTCTGGCCCTTGCCGATTTCTGTAATCATTCCTTTGCCTCTGGATCTTTCCCCTCCCCTCTCAAGCACTCCCTTGTGCATCCTCTCCTCAACAGGGCTGGTGCAAGGAATTTTGCGATCCTAGGTAAACTGTCAGATTGGCACCCCCCCACTCCACTCTAGATCCTAACCGTTCTCAACCAACCGTCCTCGTCCGCATTTTGTTACCGATTGCCGCAAACCCATTACCTCCACCTAACACATTGCTCACGTCTTTTGCTGTGGATGGATCCCATTGCACTTTTCTTAGCCTCACATCTACTCGGAGTGTTAGGTTTCAGATGTCAAATTGTGTTTCATAAATACAGGTTTATTAAACAAGCCAATTATACTGTAGCAACAACAAATGTAATTTTGAGCACGTGGATCTAATCCTTTCTGTAAATTATATATAGGCAATGCAAGCAGTAGAAAAACGATTTTGGTAATACATTCTAGACACCTGTGCACAGTTATGTCAGAGGGAGAAGAAATTTGTTGTCCAGGATCACACACTTTGGGTAAACAGTGAAGCAGTGATTTTAACCCACTCTGCTTTTTAAGCACTTGGCCACACACCTACAAAGATTTATTTGGTAAAAATATTTTAAGTTTTCAATTTGTAGGTTCATATATATTCCCGGAATGCAAAATAATACACGCCTGAAACAATTCCTTTGTAACACCACTGTACTTCCCCCACTTTCAGACACACACTGAAAGAAGTTGTGTAATGAACTAAGTTAGGTCTGGAGATTATGTCACAAACTTCCAGCTCCTTGTTTATGCACTTGTGTTGCATATGTTAAGAACATGTTACTATCGTCATACAGATAACCTTTTCATTGTGTGTACCTCCAAAAAAATCTTACTCCCCGGATCCCATCTCCTATATCTCCCCTCCACATGATCATAGTTTCAGCTTATAGGTGGCGCTTATAGGTGGTACTTTCAGTTCAGCGCTGATCCTTAACCAGATAAATTCCAAATCTTCTGCAGAGCACAGATCACAGTCCATTATATCTGTGACCATAGGCGAAGCACCAAGGGCAGCGTTGCTAGTCCGGTAATCAAACATCACACATTTTACATACATGAGAAGGTAAGAGTCTGGCTGAAAATGCAGATGAGTATGGCTTTTTGACTTTGAAATATACATGCCTAATCACCAGGTTTGTTGGTGGGCTGTTCAGGGATGCTTGTCTCCGGGCCTTTAAGAAGTACCCACCTTGCATTGCCCACAGTGAGTAAGTATACACAGAACACAGAAACTGACAAGACCCACCCGCAGGTGAAGAAATCAAAGCAAGTCTGGCTAAAGTCAGAGCGCGCACTTTTCCACTCCCCTCATTCTGTATTAGGAGACAGCCACAGCTGCCCAGCAGCACCTCTATGGGCTGTCATTTGAGACTGTTTGCATTTGTGGCTTTGAAATGGTGTGTTGCCTATGGGGCATCACAATTCGAAAAACTTAAAAAGACATAAATAACTTCTGAGAGCTGAGCCTTCCATAAATGCAGCATCGGGAACTGAAAGGCTCAGTGATTTGGTGGTGATCTACAGAGAGGGCAGTGATCACAAGTCCTCGATCACCTGGTGATTTGTTTGGAAGCAATTCCTAAATGAGTTTGTGAGTAGTGCATTTGCTAATTGGCAAGTGTCTATTTTTCCAAAAAAAACACTACAACGCTGAAAAAGCATTGGCAATGCCAAAGGTTTTGACTTTTGTGTAGGGTAGGGATACGTATTTTCCAGGTACTGCTGTAATGGTACTAACTGGCAATTATTGGCAGCTGCTGTAAAATTATGCGAGTACCAGGGCATATAACACTAATGCCTGGCAAATTATTATTTAATATCTATAAGCAGGCCAAACCTGTTTGCAATTCTTGCTTTTTACAGAACGTCAGTGAAGGACATGCACACTGCATATAAATCAAGTGGCTGATTGTACACTTAGTTAAGACATTTTTATTACAGCAGTAGTGCATGCAAAGATTCAATAAAGCCATTAATTTGCAGAAGACTACATTGAAATAACTCTGACAGGCATTTCAACCAAAGGTTAACGCTACTTCTTGATAAAACTAGCTCACATAGATCCCAAGAGAATGTGCTTATAGCGGGTGGAGGCAGAAAGTGGGTGAAATG